>NC_138968.1:90100500-91386500 GCF_055761805.1 Camellia sinensis | reverse complement strand
AAAGCTGAATGTTAGATTTTTGGTAGATTCTTACTAATCAACTCAAACAGTTCTGTGTATTTTTTTATCTGATCGCCTAGAGTGCCTATTCACCTAATATTATTCGCTTTGTCGGCACGAATCTCAGTGATTCCCCCTTCTTGATTGGCCTCTTGGCTCTGGGCTCCTCCTTCATGGGGTTTTATTTGGTGGTGCAGTAGTCAGCGGAGTGCTACTGATTTCACAGCTTGCAATCTGGTTTTTACTTAAATTGCATCATCTTTCACTTTGCAATACTCTTCAACCCTCTGTATTAGGGCCCAGATTATCTTAAGGGGCCTTTAAGTCAATGAACTCCTAAACGGGCTATCGGGATACAATCCCATCTTGAAGGCAATGATTGTTATGGAGTCATTGCAATTGTCATCTACCAAATTAAAGCACTCATAATAACGCGCTGAGTACTCGCGCAAAGTCTCATTCGGCTTGATTTTCATTGCCCACAAAAAGTCTGCTTGTTTTGGCTGAGTCTCATTGGTGATGAATCTAGCCCTAAAAGATTTTTGGAGTTAATGGAAACTTTCAATCGATGTCGGTTCAAGCTTGTAATACCATCTGACGGCAAACAGTCCCAAACTACTAGGGAATATTCGGCACATTAGTGCCTCGTCGTCTACATGCAGTGTCATTGCTTGCTTTTAATAACGAACGTAATTCGAGGAGTCCAACTTTCCATCATATAAAATGAACGGCAATGCTTTAAACTTTTTAGGCAAGACAGCCTTTACAATTCAACGAACAAAGAGATTGTGCCTATCTTCAGAATCTGAGTCTTTCTTCTTTTGCATGCGTCGTGCCAGCGAAGAATCTTCTCCATCAATCGAACTAAAATCATTACTTCGGGTTCGTTTCTTGGGTTACGACCGAGATGAATCTGAAGTACTACTATCATGCCTCCGAGGCTAACATTGTCACCTTTTCTGCCTACTTGGCAGCCGACTGCGTTCGCAGCAAGGTAGCAATTGTTGGGACTATGCCAACTGACACTTGCACTCATTCTCTGCTGTCATGTCCTCGAGACGCTGTTCATTACGTTGCATTTGATTCATCAATGTTTGCATGGCATCCTTTGTGGATGTTGAAGGCTGAAATAGGGTTACCGGATCAAAATTCAAAGACCTCCTAACGGGGGTTTCTTCTGGACCGAAAGTTACTCCTACTGTGATATTATCAACTTCGGCGACTGGAAGATCTTGATTTGGGTTTGCCATGGACAGGTTCGAGTATTTCCACAGACGGTGCCAATTGTGGTGAAATGGTTTTAGAATACTCCTTCAATCCAAACAAGCCCTTGAAAGATTTTCCTAACTGTCACCTAAAATAGAAATAAAACTCCTGTCGGTGGTGCCGGAATTAGCACTACAACAAGCAAGTTAGCTTCTATGGAAATATTAGTTTTTTGGTTTCTTAGGGTCAAGTTTTTAGAACATATCTTTCTTTCCCTATTCTTCCTCTTTTTATAGAGTCAATCTTCTTGATCTCTTTTTCTGTAGCTTAGGCTCATCATCACTTTGTCAGGGCCCATCTCCCAAGTATACTCCTTGGAAGGGACAGCCCAAATCCGCCTACCGTGATCTAGCCAACTTACCCAATGTACTCACCTCAGACGTACGGCCCAAGTACTCCTAATTCAGTGTTCTCCTGATTTTGTCTTTCGTGTCTATTCGGCAATAACTTTCAATCCAGTGGGCTTTAGTTTCATTCGGCTCATCTCAGATGGTCTTAGATGTACTCTATTTGCCGTTTTAGATTTATTTTTTTTGGCTCACACAATTATAAGAAAAATATGAATGAGAATCTAAATCCACTAGCAAGCAGTTAAATAAATTTATTTTGTGAAATTTGCTCCTCACAATGAAGATATGAGCTGATGATGGTACACAATAAGTTGCAAAGGGTATATTTTAGTAGATAATAGCCTTGTTGATGGATGTGGTATAGTAACCTTAACTAGAAAAGGAATATATGAAAAATTTTAAAGGTGAAAGGTTACCGTAAGAGGAAAGGTTTAATGTGGGAAGAGTATGATGATTTTCATGTCACCGTTCACCAATCACCTTTCTTCTTCCTTTGCGAGATGAGGGGCGAGAATTGGACGGTTCAAATTCATTCAATCTAATATTCCTACTTTTGGGATGATTGTAATGTGTTTGATTTGATGTCTCACTTGACAAGACCTCCCTGTGTCCATTAAGGTTTCTCTCTCCACTTCATTGTTCTCATCTTTTCCACTCCACCAGGTTGGTGGCTGGTAATTTTTTTTTTTTTTAAACTAATTTATTATAAAGAGGAGTGATGGAGATCCCCTTCAATCACTACTCCCACCATTTTCACATAATGTGACAAATTTTCTACCAAATAAATGATCAAATGTCTCACATGGGTGTGGGGTCCACAATTTTGTAGGCCCCACACCCATGTGAGACATTTGGTCATTTATTTGGTAGAAAATTTGGGACCTCTAGCATTTTTCTTTTTGTTATTATAAAATACTACTTCGACTAAAATATAATTTTAATTAATTTATTGTAAGTCGTCTAAGAAATTAATTTACTATAAAAAAAAATTTAAATCTTTGTTTTAAAACACCACTTCAACTTTAAAGTTGTGTGCTTGGAATAAACAATTTCATCAAACAACTTGAATTTAAAAAATAAATTCAAAATTATTTGTTTCATTTTGAGACTTTTTTAGGGGGTTTTTTTAGTGAAAATTTATAATACATATTTTTAAAATTTTTAAATTCACTTTTAGTCTACATCCATTTAAAAAGTAACTTGGTTGTGAAAAAATCTATAAAAAAATAAATAAATAACTAAATACAAAAAATTATGAAAAAATATATTAAAAAAATTAGTATGTTTTTATATTTTTTTTGTATTTCATAAATTTCTTTATAAATATGTTACTTATATATATATATATATATAAATTAAGTACATTTAAAAGGTACAATAATAATAATAATAATAATAATAAATTAATTAAAATAGTACAAAAATTACTAAAGACGAAAAAATTCAAAAATTAATTTTTAAAAATTATACCAAACAAAGTGTTTCAGTTCAAAATTTTTGATTTGTTATTTATTTCAACTAGATTGTTGAAGAAAATATATATATATATATATATTATTACATAATATTGCAAACTTATCCTTATTAATTTAGACATTATTCAGAATTTTTATCTTGTAATTCATATTTATTTTACCCATAGACCCTATATGAATCTCACACTATACAAATTAATTTTCACCACATAATCATCTATTTAAAAATTTTTAGGTAAATAAAAGTGGGTCTCTAGATATTTCTTTACTATAATGTCCTTACTTGGAAATTGACATCATGCATGATGTTAACCTGTCTTTAAAATTTAAATACTTTTTGGTTTTAGCACACCCATAATTTCTTTAATTTAATCAACGTTGGGCCACTTGCAAGTTAGAAAGGACACATTCGAAAGATGGCAAGTTGAATATATCATTTTTTTATTATTATTTATTATTATATGGGTAGTGGGTTTGCTAGAGTTTTGGATCCTATGTATGACTAGAAAACTATAGCCAAGTATTGCAATATAAAAGCAACAAAAACAAGAATTTATTCACATAGAAAATTTATAATTTATCATCAAGATTGATAAATTCATAACCTTGCATGATGAATTGACAATCCTCCAGTTTTTCACATGCTTGAACGCCATGATGCGAACAAGCACTAGTGCATTCATTGTAGGGCTGAGCAAATAGTTAAACAAAAAAATTGTAAATCGATTCGATTTAAATTGCTCGGTTTAGTTTATTTTTTTTAATCTATAATTTTATAATTATAAATTCGGTTCTATAATTTTATAATTATAAATTCGGTTTATGAATTAAACTATTTAAATATATATATATATATACATATAGTTGTTACGAACAGTAAATACTCAAGTATCTTATTTGTATTAAATATATATAAGTTGTAATCTTTTGCTTTTGTAAATGTGTTCTTGTACAATGGGGAAACTAATTCTAAACAATATTTAAATTGTAAATAATATTTTGTGATCATGTTGTGAATAATAACAAGATTTTCAAAAACTGTAGTTATAAATCGAATTGAATCGCATTTTAGTGGTTCAGTTAGGTTTGGCACCAAGATTTTTATGATTTGATTTAATTCTAAATTTTACAAGACCGTAGGTGATAGTTTGATCATTCATTTACTCGTAAACTTAACTAATTCAAATCATACTCACTCTTAATTCATTATTGCAAAATTGTGAATTTAGCATTTTTCCTTTTTATCATTTTGCTTATTGTCTTCAAATTTTGCAAAGGATAAAAGGTCTAAGATAGAATTTCAAACAAATTTTATCCATAACGCTGATGTATAATATGTTAAAGAACTTTTGAGAAAGAGTGTTCATTGGATCACTTAAGTGAAGTAATCTAAAACACATTGTTTGGTTTGTGTTTCTCAAAAATTTTTGGAAAAAATTCTCTACAAATAAGTTTTCAAAAGTAATCAAACCAAACAAATTTTTTCAAAAAAAATTTCCAAAACTTGTTTGGTTTACAAGTTTTCCAAACAAATCTCTCTCTCATACACATCAAATCAATCACTTTTTCCAAAACCCTCTCTCAAAATAATTTTCCAAAACATCTTTTGAAAAAAACCAAACCAAACAACTTTTCGTACTTTTTATCTCCAAACTCATCTCCCACTATTTTCTGAAGACAATAAGCATAATACTTTTTTTAGATACCACAAATTATTATTATTTAAGGATGAAATAATTTTTTAATGTGTCTAACTCTAAAGTATGTTTGCGAAATAGATATTATGAATTCACCATTTGTTTCAATAATATCATCTTAATTTTCTTGTGTGAGATCATGATTTAAATTCACTGATTTTATTCCCCAAGGCCCCAAATAGCAAGTTCAACTATTGTGCGTACCTTTTGATAAATGAGAAGAGACACCTAGTTCATGGTCAAAAAAAACATGATACTTTCCACACATGGCAACTATTTTATGTGTAGCCTAACCATCCACACCCTGATAAATAAATAATTAAAAAAAGGAGGGGGATGGAAATATCAAATCGTAGTTTTATAAAAAAAATATTTATAAATTAGTGAGAAATTATATATATATATATATATATTAATAATTAAAATTGTAAAGTTTTTCATGATTTTGTAAACTTTTTTTTCTCTGACACCACTGAGGTGTGATTACTCCCAAATAAAAATAAAAATAAAAATAAAAATAAAACACCGTTTTCTAGTCCAATTATGATCAAGACACCACACTTAATTTAATTTAGAATAATTCTAGGTACTAATCCTTGACTTTCACGAATTTATCCCAAATGAGATTGTGTGATTGTGATTGAATTTGTGTGGTATGAAATACATGTGTAGAATAAATCTGAACTACAAGATAAAAATTCTCAAAATAATTTCTTAATTGATAGGGGTGGATTCATAATATTACTCTTTAATTTATGGTCCCAAGTCCTATAATGCCCCCCATTTTTATTACGCTGATAACATTATCAAATCATTATTAAAGACAATTCCAAAGATAGTAGACAGAAGTTCCAATATCTGACTAAAGATAAGTAATAAAAGTTCTCCCATTCGTATACAAAATAATGCAACATGTGACATAATTACAATAAATTGCCCACAAACTTACATCATTACATAAAAGAGAAATGGTTCAAACCTTTTACAACAACAGCATTCAGCCAACAGTTAAGAGGCCCCGTGGCCAATAAATAAAGAAGATCTTCGGTCTTGAACCATTTCTCGACATTCACCTGAAAAAGGATTAGCAATGTAGGATGAACATAAAGTCCAGTATAGATCCTAACATGATCCTAAATAAGAACAACTAACAGATAGTTATGATCATGAATGCTTTAGGTCATACCATATACATATGTGCCAGTTCATATACAAAGATATACTTACACAAATACTTTTCTCAAAAATGTTCAATTTATTCATCAACAAAAACCATTCTCTTTTATTTCTACTTGTTACCTTTTTATTTTAAATTTGCTCGACAATAGTCGGTTTTCGAAACAAATTCATAGAACTCAATTACGTCTTCTCCAATTACCGAACTTAAACCAATTTCACTTACATTCCCAAATAACGACATCCCAAATGAATACAAAGATAACACATATACAATGTTCCTTTTGTAACCACATATGACAACTGACATCCTCCATAAAATAATCATCACTATGCATGGTACACATTAATAGAACCGACATGATAACGAGAAACCCAACAAGGCTCTACTTGTCTCAAGCACGGTAAGCCAAGGATACACATTTTCAATACTCACGCCAATTTACCAGACACTGTTGGAAGGTAATGGTACATCTACCAATTTACCAGACACCTACTAGAAGGTAATGGCACCTCTGCCAAGTTCTCCAAGCGTTAGTTAGAAAGTAATGGTACCCCACATTCTCAGTGTAACCAATTCTCCAAGCGCTAGCTGAAATGTAATGGTACCCCTCATCCTCAACACACGCACATCTCCAACCATCACATAATTCAAAAAATTTAAATAACCTAAGAGTACTACAAACACATAATCTATTCAACATCATAATGTAATCCTCCACCGATAACTAAGGACAAAATCTTTAAGCATACATATTTAAACACACGTTATACGATAATCCAATGCTCATTTGACTTTAAGTCCAATAACAATAATAATAAAAATATTCCAAGGTTTCAATATCCAACCTCCAATTCATTTCTAAATTTACAATACGCCATTGTTTCTTTCTCTTTTCAAAATCAACTCTTTTATTTTCCAAGTTAACATGCCCAAATCCTTTTCTTTCCAAAAACCAATTTCCAGATTTCATTAAAACCACATCCATGGATATCAAGCCATAATCCAACTCAACTTAACATGATTAATCCAAATACATTCCAATACCAAAATTAATTATCCCTTTATGACATTAACACAATAACACAACTCAATTTAACAAAACACAAACATTACTCAACTTTATCCCTTTATAATCCATTAGGTCAAATTATTAAAATTAGGACATTCCCTTCCTCACAACATAAACACGTTGAACTACTCCTGAATTAACCCAAACAACAATCAATTGTACAAATTTCAACTCCAAACATTTAAACCCTAGATCCCCTTTACATGTTTTTCAAAAATTCACAATGAACATGCTTTTTATGGAATAAAATCTACCACATGTCTATTTATAGACGAGGTATTAAAGCGGAACAAAGGAATCCCTACCTCTTAAAGCGACGAGGAGAAGGCCAAAAAATCCATGGCGATGAAAACACAATCAGCTCATATTAAAATGAAGCCCTCGCGACCCTCTACGTTTTAGTCTAAAGGACTATAGGTCAATGACATGTAGAAGTAGCTGAAAACCAAGTATAAAGAGCTTATGAGCTCAACAATGGAAGAAGGAGAGAGGAGAGAAAAAGAAAAGTGATCCAAAAGTGACCAAAAGTGACTTTTAAAGAATCTGAATTTGGATAGACTGCTCGAGTGACCAAACCTGCACTCTAGCAAAGAATGCGAACTCTCAGAAGCTTAGACCACACAAGGCAAACCGTTTGTGCGACCAAAAATGTGCTCGAGCGAACTTCAACAACTCTCAGAATCACAAGCTTCCAAAAGTACTAGGAGACTCGCGAGACCGCTCGAGCGACCAATTCATCGCTCAAGAGATGAAGAAAAACTCAGTGCTACAACCTCCCCACCTTAGGAAATTTCAACCCCGAAATTAAAGGTAATGCTGAAACAAAGGCAACTCAGTCACAACCGAAGGCACAACCACCGACTTAAGGTTGGACCCCTACTTGGGATAAATTCTCGGATCCCGATTCAACCCTTTGTGGCCCCAAAGAAGCTTGAACAACGAAACTCAAGAGCAAAACAAGGATGCCTCCTCGAGCCAAACAGTTCATTGGGCCTATAAACAAACAAAAAACAACAACCACACGCGTACTAGGAGCATCAACCACGTGATAGCCACTACAACACTACCAAACACCCTCGAGTGTTCAGCACTAGAATATGAAAGAAAATCTCCACAACAAAGTCTCGGTGAATACACATAGAAACAAGAAAACTCGCAACAGAAAGGTTAGAGACAACACCCCGGTATACAAATCTCACTAACACCAAAACACTCCTCAAAACAACACCCAACCCAAAATTAGCAATTCAAGCTAAGTCACTAGTCAACATCCATCATTCTAGGTAAAATAAATGACAACAGAACCTTATATATATATATATATAAATTTTCATCATTTTCTCAATTCTTTGAAAATCATCCTCTTGAATGTAAAACATTTCTCACAAGTGCCAACACTCATACCGGTCAAAAGTCAAAACACAATTTTTTGCTTTTCAAGCAAAACTCAAAATTTTTATAAACATTCTCCGAAAGCAATGATGTAAACCGAAATATATAATCATTCCCAATTAAGTTGCATAGGACTAATTAGTGAAATTCGTCATTACAATTTAGATTAATTCCATAACATTTCCATTGAACAAGGCCATCCAAGGCTATAACACCAAGAAAAATTCATTTTCCAAATCAAGCTCAACAACCGTCATCTCATAACACCCATCACCCTTGCCGTAATGCCACAACAACATACAGACCAAATTTATATAACAACCTTTATAGAAATAATAATCGCATCATCAACACAACAAAACACAAGAAAGGCCACTATCTTGAAATTCTCTTTTATCATAAACATCATCATAAGTTATCATCCACACGAGGCATAATGAACACATAAAACAATGACCCCATGCACTACTCCAACCCGAGGAGTTCCACTAGTTCATCACAAGCATCCACACAAGCTTCTACACTGTAGACAGGAGACTTCACTCTCGCTAAACCACTCTAAGGCACATACAGAGTTACAACCCTCTTTAGCAAACTCCAAGCTAGACCCAGTGTGACTATTTGTCAACCATATACCAACATCAACTAAATGATTAACCAACTCCGTAAAACTGGACATTCAGTACCAAACACTAACATGCCACCCAACCCTATTACTCCTTGAATCACCACGGATTCTTCAAGAGTTGGCCATACCACTATTGTTTCCCAAAGAAATCACCCCTCATATGCCTACATGGCAATTACCTTTCACCCCTTGAACATAAGACCGATGCAGTCAATGACAATCACATAATTCAGGATAAATGAATCTTCACCAATGCCACACTCACTACCTTGGAACACAACCATTCTTCATCCCAAGAAATACTTCTAACATCTACCCACGAAATTCTCCTTTCACTCTCAAAACTCCATCCAATATCTAATAATACCTCAACACACACACCACCCTTTGTCACAATCAATAGGACCACCACGAACTCACTGACTAACAAAACCAAAATACTAAACATCACACTTAAGTACCATATATATATATATATATATTTTTGCCCCAACATACAAATCTCGCACGCACTCGAAACATTCTCACATAATCAGCCAATCCACAAACCCTAAGTCTCACATTCACTTATACTCAATACATCCGAACCTTATAATTCATCTTCACCATATAACACCCCCAACCACAACCATCCACGGATTCTCTGTTCTCAATAATTAACTCCCAAACAAAACAAAGCTCACAGGCCATCACATATAATTTCATAAAACAATAACATATATATAGCGCTGCTATGGTTACCAATCCCCCATAAACAACTTCTCATTACACATATAAATGAGTTCAAAATCCATCATAAGCTTCCAACACAAAAGGAATAACAAACAACAACAACAACAACATGTAAATACAACATAGTACCATGATGCTTTAGCACCCAACAGCACATCAGTCGACAACAAAAGTTCAATATCAAACCACCGGTCTCTAATACAAAAGCCCCTCTCAAGGGTAATAATACTGTGATGACTGAAAGGTCAACCCTTGCGAAGCTCTCAAAGCTTGGCCTATACAAGTCTGGGATTAGTACCACCCCCGACTGGACAGAAGAGACTGAGTTCAACTAGGTTCTAAAACTCTCAAAGAATTGACACACAAAGGGTAGAAACGTCTAACATAACCTAGATGACCACAATCAAAACAAACTATAGACCCCTACTCTGACACTGGCTTGAAGCCTAAACCTCACTAGGCCTCCCAACTGACAAGTCAGAAACCCCCGACGAAGACAAAGACTGAGCCTGAGATTGAGCATGCGCTCACCTCCACCTCTTACTGAGCCTAGAACGCTCATGAACTGTAAGAGTTACCAAAGTGGCCTCGTCCCTACCTCGACCAACACTCATAACCATGGCCTCCACATGGGCCTCCGCTTTAACTAGAGCATAATAATTCTTCCACAAAGATCCAGCTACCTTCTCCCGAATATCATCAGGTAACCGCCTCTCAAACTCATAACAACAACGTTCCTCTGTTGCCACCAACTCTAGAGCAAACCTCGACAAACTAGTAAACTGCATCTCCAACTGTGCCAAAGTAGCAGCATCCTAGCGCAACTCAACAAACTAGGCCCTCGACCTTTCCCAAGCAGAAGGAAGAAAGTACTTGGCCAAAAAGGCCTCAGTAAAAGCAACCCACATGTTACCTACGGTGTTCTTAGCATACTTCCACCAATACCTTGCGTCACCTCCCAATTGAAAACTTGCCAAAGAAATCCTCAACTTTGAGTATATCAAGAGTCTTGGTAATCTACTCCAACTAATCATCTATCTCCAACGGTTTAGCTTTCCCCAAAAACTTTGGTGAATTAGAACGAAGAAACTCCTTAGGAAGCTTGAGGATATGCCAATTGTCACCCTCATTGTGAGCTAGAGCATCCTACACCACTCTCACAATCTCGCGTGCAACTTCCTCACCGACAGCCGATGCTGCAACGACGGATGCTAAAGGAACAATTGTGCCCCTACCAGTACTCTTATTCCCAACTCATCCTTTATTCCCTCGTGTAAACATCCTATAAAACCAAAAAAAAAAACCAAACTTAGTGCACACCACCACAGCCTTTCCTGAGACACAAACACACTCAACCTCCAAACACATAATTCTACTTCATATAAATAATTAAATACTTAGTCGCATAATCGAATCAAGTCCACAAGGATAACTACTCGTCTCGGAACTCTCAAGGAATTCCCATCAGAAATCACGTTGATCAGGCGTGTTTTCAATAAGACCTCAAAGCAAGTTCACTGGCTACAAGCACTATCCAAGAAACTTGATCTCATGCTCACATAAATGCAACATATAAGTCCTCACACTTATCCTAGTTACAGGCAGCATCCTCACCAAGCATAGCAAACCCGATGTGGTACAAACCACTTCCCACGAGCCCAAAGTATTCAAACCCGGCTCGCTTTGATACCAAGTTGTAACGCCCCACATTTTATTACTCGGATAACATTATCAAATCATTACTAAAGTCAATTCCAGAGATAGCAGACAGAAGTTCCAATATCTCACTAAAGATAAGTAATGCAGGTTCTCTTATTCGTATACAAAATAATACAACATGTGACATAATTACAATAAATTGCCCGCAGACTTACATCATTACATAAAAGAAAAAGAGTTCAACCCTTTTAGAACAATGGCATTCAACCAACAGTTAAGAGGCCCGATGGCCAACAGATAAAGAAAATCCTCAATTTGAAACCATTTCTCGACATTCACTTGCAAAAGAATTAGCAACATGGGATGAACATAAAGACTAGAAGGGATCCCAACATGATCCTAAACAATAACAACTTACAGATAGCTATGATCATGAATGCTTCAGGTTATATCATATACAAATGTGCCAGTTTATACACAAAGATATACTTACATAGAGACCTTTCTCAAAAACGTTCAATTTATTCAACAACATAAACCATTCGTTTTTCTTTCTACTTGTTACCTTTTTATTTTAAATTCGCCCAACAGTAACCGATTTTCTAAACAAATCCATAAAACCCAATTACGCTTTCTCCAATTACTGAATTTAAACTAATTTCACTTACAGTCCCAAATAACGACATCCCAAATGAACACAAAGATAATACCTATAAAATGTTCCTTTCGTAATCACATAAGACAACTGACATCCTCCATAAAATAATCATCACTATGCATGGTATACATAAATAGAACCAACATGATAATAAGAAACCCAACAACACTCTACCTATCTCAAGCACAGTAAGCCAAGTATACACATTTCCAATACTCACGCCAATTTACCAGACACCGCGGGAAGGTAATGGTACCTCTGCCAATTTACCAAACACCTGTTGGAAGGTAATGACACCTCTGCCAAGTTCTCCAGACGCTAGCTGGAAGGTAATGGTACCCTACATTCTCAACGCAACCAATTCCCCAAGCGCTAGCTGAAAGGTAATGGTACCCCTCATTCTCAGCGCATGCACATCTCCAACCATCATTCAATTCAACAAATTTAAATAACTCGAGTGTACTACATGAACATAATCTATTCAACATCACAATGTGATCCTCCACCAATGACCAAGGACAAAACCTCTAAGCATAAATATTTAAAAACACGTTATATGATAATCCAATGCTCATTTGACTTTAAGTCCAGCAACAATGATAATAACAATATTCCAAGGTTTCAAAATCCAACCTCCAGTTCATTTATAAATTTTCAATACGCCATGGTTTCTTTCTCTTTTCAAAGTCAACTCTTTTATTTTCCAAGTTAACATGCCCAAATCATTTTCTTTCCAAAAACCATTTTCCACATTTCATTAAAACCACATCCATGGATATCAAGCCATAATCCAATTCAACTTAACATGATTAATCCAAATACATTCCAATACCAAAATTAATTCTCCCTTTATGCCATTAACACAATAACACAACGCAATTTAACAAAACACAAACATTACCCAACTTTACCCCTTTATAATATATTAGTTCATATTATTAAAATTAGGGTTTTCCCTTCCTCACAACATAAACACGTTGAATTACTTCCGAATTAACCCAAACAAGCATCAATTTTACAAATTTCAACTCCAAACATTTAAAACCTAGATCTCCTTTACATGCTTTTCGAAAATTCAAAATGAACATGCTTTTATGGAATAAAATCTATCACATGTCTATCTATAGACGAGATATTGAAGAGGAACAAAGGATCCCTACCTCTTAAAGCAACGAGGTGAAGGCTGAAAATTTTACAACGACGAAAACATAATCCGCTCAGATTAAAATGAAGCCTTCGCAATCCTCTACGTTTTAGTTTAAAGAAGAGAGAGAGAGAGAGAGAGAGAGAGAGAGAGAAATAAAAGTTATCCAAAAGTGACTTTTATAGAAGCTGAATTCAGACAGACTGCTCAAGTGAACAAACCTGCGCTTGAGCAAAGAATACGAACTCTCAGAAGTTCAGACTACACAAAGTAGACCACTCGAGCGACCAAACCTGCACTCAAGCGAACATCAACAACTCTTAGAATCACAGGCTTGCGAAAGTATTAGAGGCTTGTGAGACCACTCAAGCGACCAATTCATCGCTCGAGCGATGATGAAAAACTCATACTGTTACAAGTCCCGATCCCTAAACATATTTTAACTTTAATAATTTTGATTGATTTGGCAACATGTGTGTAGACACCCCATTTTTTACCGCCCTTACGACTTGGAAGTCATTGTTTGCACACCCAATGATAAGTGTATGTGCTTGTTAAGCACTCAGGGTCCTCAGCAGAATGCCATAGCTTTGAGCCTTTCAAACCCTACACACCTTTTTTCTTATTTTTGGACCAAACCCAGTGATCTTCATGCCTGCAACCTCTTGTGGCCTCTCGGCCACTGCTATGTGCTGCCAGCCACTACTTTTGGTTGCCGGCCACAAGTGTGTTTTTGTAGATATTTTTCTACCAACTGTGCCAGCTATTGGCATAAATGCATGCACCTTCTTACGCGTGTATGTATTGATATTTCTGAGGGAGTTGCATGGTTTTCTATAAACAGGAGGCCTTCTCTTCCATTTTCAAGGTTGGAATTTTTGGAGCAAAAATTCTCTCTCTCTACAATTTTCTCTTTCTCTTGCAATTTCTTAATTTTTTGCAAGCTCCTATACACTCTTAACCAAACCTCTCCATCTTTGAGCTGAGGTAAGCCTTGTTTGAGCTCCTGAGGGTGTGCAAGTGTGGTTTTGTTGCCTAGAATTGGTTCTTCTCTTTAAGAGGTATAAAGCTTTGCTTCTCTACTTGCTTTATTTACTCATTTTCTTACTATTTTCCCAATGTTTTTGGGCTATATAAACTCTGTATTTTTTGGCTAAAACTTGTGGTTTAAGGCCAATAAGGGTTGAGGAGTGGTTCACCCTTATTTACACATTGCTTTCTAGGCCTTTGCCCTTGTGTTTCCCATCCATTCACTATCTTTTTTTTGAGCTTTTAAACACTAATTTTCAGAGTTATTTCAATGGCTAAAATGATGTTTTGAAGTCCAAACTTGGAGGGGTTAGCCTCCCCTCCTTGTGTCTTGCTTACTAGCCTAGCATGCTCTATGTTTTAGCTTATTGTTCTAGCTATTTTTGTCTTAATTTCAGTATGTTTTAGGACTTATTTAGCACTATTTTAGGACTATTTTTAAGTGTTCATTGCATTTGAGCTTTGTGTTGCATGCTTGTAGTGTTATTGTCCTCTTAGGCTTGGTGGTTTAAGCCTTAGCCACTATCCTATTTGAGTAGATAGTGTTTATTTCATGGCTTTCCATACTTGTGATCACTCTTAATCACCTCTGCAACCTCCCTCCTTTCTTGGCTTTTGCTTTGCTTTGAGACTTGTTTTAAACCTATTATTCTTTTAAGCTTGAGATTGAGGTTGTCATGTTTAATGGTTTAATCCCTTTTAGGGGTTCATTATCAACGACATGACATCTCTCTCATGCCTTAAGCCAACTCTTGGTTTGACACTTCTCTTTTTTAGAGGACTTAAGCTCACCTTTGGACTTAATTGATTAAAGAATTGAAAGGTAACTAAACTGGAGTAATAAAATTGGTCTTGGTTAGGGTTCAATCGGACGTTAATTGAACCCTTGAGTCTTAAGTCACTTCATGCTCATTAGTGATGTATATGGCTTAAGATTCATTGTCAACTACTTCCCTTGATCATTCATGATGGGGAGGTAGTTTTGAGAGGCTTCTTTTGTTGAATTCATTGAACTTGCACACTTGGTTCATGAGCTATCATGCAACGAAATTACATCCATTGATAGTTTGTGAATTAAAGTTTGCTACTCATTTGAGCTCCTTTGAGCTGCTGATGATAAGGATGGGTGAGTTGTGCAAACAACCCTTGAGAATACTATGTTCCTGCTCTGTTTGCTCTTTGTTGCAGTAGGAAAATTCAGTCATCAATGGCCAGCAGACCCCTTTTTGTGGCCGGCAGGCCACCTTCAGCGGATGGCAAGCCATCACTTCTAGCCTGTCGGCTACCAGTGCAAGATCTAGCAATGTACTTTTGAAGTAGAACAGATTGGTCTTGAGGTGAAAATTAGTGTAAGTGTTCTACTGTGCAATAGAGGCATCTGGCAGCAGAAATAGTGGCTTTTTCGGGTAGAAGTCCGTGCATGCATAAGCATTCCTTGTTTCCCGAGACGAAGTAATTAGAATAGCTAGCTTAGCACTCTTTTCATGTTGTATTCATGTAAATAGTTAGTTCAATTTGTTGTAATAATTAGTTAGCTAAAATAATTAATTAATTTGTTATAATAATTAGTTAAGTAGATTAGCTAATTTATTCATTTGGGTTTGTAATAATTAGTTAATTAGCTTTGCTTTAGCTAGCTAGTTAGCTAGTTTATTTATTCGGACTCTCCTTCGTGAGAGCGCAAATGCTGTGATAATGTGTATGTCTTCCAAATCTCACGTCTTTCTCCCTTTTATTTACTTGCTTATGATGGTTAGCTTAGGGCATCATGTTTCGTTTAGCATACTTTATGTTTGCATCCACTTGTATTGCATGCACCGAGGCTCGGTTCATCATTCTAACTCGCATTGTTAGTTTAATGTTTCTTTGAATACGTGCTTAGACCGCATGCTATCAAATTGCTTCATATGCCATATTAGTAGCTGGACCTAGTAATTACATATCGCATGTGTTGCAATAGTCATATTGCATAGTTAGGATCATGCATCTTTCTAACATTATCATCTTTTTTGGCTTGGAGTACTAGGTAAGCCTTTACTTGCTTTAGCATAATTGCATGAATGTGATTATTGCCATGTCTAGCATGTTCACCATGAGGCTAAATGTTTAATTGATAAACTGTTTGAATGCCTGTGGATGAAGGCTAGTTGCTTGAATTGGAATAATTTGAGTAATGTTTATATTTGATCACTTTTTCAAGTGGTACATATTTGAAACAATTTTCAAAACAAAACATGAGATCAAGTGTTCTAATTCTTGCAACTTAGTCTATTCTTGTGTGTGATCACATAGTAATGCTAGCTTAATAATCGGAACAAGAGCATATAATGTAAATGAGATTTATATCATGATTAGTAAAGGCCGATCTTTGATCGGGAGTGGGATGCTTAATTCATGACCTTCCCCTCTCGTACTTAAGTTCCTGAGCCGAGACAATCTTGGTGATGACGGACACGTGGCCTTTGGCACGAGTCATGAGTTTTCTAAATTTTTCAAAAAATATTTAGGTAACGACTTTGTATCTGGCAAAGCAATCTATTTTTGACAATTTGATTCAAATCGATTTTCTAAAGGATTTGCCGGATTTGGACTCTTTGGTGTTTATTTATTTCACATTGCACTTGTGGAATCAGATTCAGAACCGCGGGAGTCCGAACTGTAGGGTTTATTCGTCTTCCAAGAGGGGGCACGAAAAGTCAAGCCACAATGTGGCTTCGTTTGAGAAGTAGGTTGGCTTTATGACTTTGCTATTTTAGCCTGGGGTTAAAAACCTCGTATGAGTTAAACTTTTTGACTTTTTTGCCTTTTGTAAAAAAAAAAAAGTGAAATGATTATGGTTTGAATGTGACATTTTGACTTGTTTTGTCAACTTGGCTAAAAGTCACTTTTTTGACTTTTTTGCATTTTTAGGTCAAATCACCTCTCTACTTTTTTATACTTTTTTTTAAAAAAAAAATATTCTAAAAAATGCTAAAACATCAATTTTTAGCCTACTTTCTAAAATAAGCCTTTATTTTATTAACTTTTTAGCCTATTTTTTCTTTTTGTAATTATTTTAACTCCAACTTCATTTTAGCCCCATACCAAACGAAGGCATAATAATCAATCTTGATTCCTATCAAATAATTTAAACTAAGCGTACATGCATCAGATACATACATCATATGCTTTGTCATATATCCCTAAGATATGCTTGATCATATATCTCTCAGATACTAAGATTATATTTGAATTATTAAATTGAATAAGGATTTAGAAAGGTTATATATTTGGATTGAGTTGAATTAGGAATGTAAGAAAAATCGAAAAAATTGACCAAACCAATTGAATCAGCCCAAACTGATTGTATTTGGTATGTTTTTTAAACAAAAATTGATCTGTTCAGTTTTTCATTTTTTTTTTTTTTTCGATTTTCAATTTGGTATTAGTTTAAGCATATTATACATCGAACTAAATCGAAACCGACCGCTTCAATATATATTATATTTATAACATATATATAATTTAATAGTATAATGATATTAATAAGTATAATAAATTATTAATCTCAATTAATTAACCTTATCGTCCCTATAACCTAAGTTAGGATATCCTTATTATATATAATTTTAATTCTAACCCACTATTTTTGAAACGTAGTATTTATTTTAATTTTTTTTTGTTTGTATTTTTTTTAATCTAGAAATTGTAAAGTATTTATTAAATAAATGGATTGGATATATTTAAAATGGTTGACAAATGGCTAATTCAATTTTTTTACATAAATGAGTGACTATTAAAAAAATGGCTTAAATTTGAAAAATCCTAAACCGATTAAACTGCACCAAACCGAACTGTTTCGAAGGGTGCAGCTTGATGAGAGAAGCAGTCTATGTTGGGTATGCGTTGGTGGGTATGCGTTGGCTATGTTTATATAATAACAAGTTGGGGATTTTGATAACAAAATGAGCATGGTAATGGTTGAGAATCTTGGAAATTCGGTGTAGCGGATTTGGTTTTGAAATCAAGTGATGGGTGTAACCCTTTTTATAAAATGAAGTGAGAGGTGTTAATGTTTAATATTGTGAAATCAATCGTGGAGTTTAACAATGAAGGTTTGGGAATTTAATTAAGTGAGCCTTATTGTCCTTAGTTATGAAATTACATTGTTTTATTTTGAGTGATGTGAATTTATTGTTTAGAGTTTTATCTTTGGCCATCAGTGGAGAATGATATTGTTTATTGCTAAATAAATATTACATGTTGACGTGTGGGTTAGATTGTGTAATCTAATGTGATGAGTTGATGATGTTAATGTGCTTTGAATTAGAGATACCGCTACGTTCCAGCTAGCGCCTAGTAAATTGGTATTGTTGTGTAGGGTGTACCGTTTACCTTCCGTGGTTATCCGGTAAAACATGGATTATATTATTACTGTTGTGAAAAGGTGTACCATTGGCCTTCCGTGCTTATGGCTAGTAAAATATTGATTTACGTTTCGTTATTGTCATGGTTTATTTTTTGATGTATCTTGTGTTGGGTGTTTCACTTGCCCTTGTGCTTAAGGCCATTAAACATAGTAAGTTTTTTTAAGAACATTGTGATTATGGTTTTTCTAATGTAAGAAGTAAAGGAATGAGTTAAATTATAAAAGATGGGTTGTAAGAATTTTGTAAGGGTTGATGCGTTAAGGGTCAAATGATGAATTGTAAAGATAAGAAATGAGTTTCTTGAAATGTTAAAAAGGAGCTTTCTTTTGAGAAGGGATATACTATGTATGTGTATTTTGGTATGCAAATATATGTTTATCACTTAAGCATCATGATCATAGTTATGTATGCATTGTGATTGTTTAGGATCAATGGGATTTCTATGGACTATATGGTCATCTCTCGTGCTGAAAACTTTTCAAGTACAAAGCTGGAAAGTAGTTCTGGATCGAAGGATCTCTTTTATTTGTTGGCCAAGAGGCCTGATTCTTGTATGCGAAATGCCTTTGATGTAATGAGGGTTGAACCTTTTTCTTTATGTAATTTGTAAGCGTAAGGGCATTGCTATTCAATTGTAGTTCATTTGCATCATATGTATGAACGAGAGAGAGAACTTTTATTATTTATTGTTGTTTATAGTAATAGCTTCCACATATATTATATTGGAATTGGATAATAATAATGGTTATGGTAATGTTAACCAGGTCATAAAATACAAGCCATGGCAGTTATACAAAAGCAATATACGTACATATACCATTGTTTGATATGAACAAAATCCAATAATATAGAAATCAAAAATTTAATTACATTCATTTAGGACTTATACAGGTTAGCATATGTTCTTTATTTTCAGGTGGAAAAGACATTCTCGTATTAACAAATGTCATGGATAATAAATGGCATAGCTTTGAAAAAGCTAATCTTGAAGCACAATTTTTGTCTAAGGTTGTCTTTTTCCTATAGTTTTAGTGGGTTGTCACTAAAATTATTTTCTAGCACTTTCTTAATACTATCTAGACTCGAAATATCTGTTCATTGTTTACCTTGTTTGCTTTGATAGTAATTTGTGATATCAGTGATCCATTCTCCATCTTCTTTTTCACTATCACTTCCATATTTACTATCAGTTATAGTGTTATTTTCACTGTTAATTTTATCTAGTTCTTCACTTGGTAATACTCTTTCCATTAATTTCACATTTAAAGTATTAAAGAGATTATTTATAGAAACCATTCCTTCAAAGGTTTCTACATTCATTTTGCTTTGACATTTGAAGATTGAATATTTATAAATTTTCTTTATTGGAATTTTCGGCATTTTCCAATTGTTTAAGTAAAATTCTTGTTCTTCAATTTCAAATGATTCACTTTCTCTTGTATCATAAAAATGGATCATTTCATTCTTACCATTTGAATCTATTATCATCATAAAAATAGTTCCAGTTAAAGCTTTTTCTAAGCTTTGTTAATTGCTTTCATCAGAATTATATTTAGATTCTGATTCATATTTTGACGTGAGTTCTTCTACTTCATCGTCAAATTCTATTTCATATCCCCATATTAGTTACAGAAAAAACGAAGACATATGAAGCTAAAAGAGAGCTCACATGACGAATACAACCAAGGAAACACAATAAAGAAGGTCACTTGGTGAATGAAAACAAAAGAGTCATATGCTGAATAAAACCAAACTGGTGAAGATACCACTATTAACTTTGTTAGTTTCAATAAATCAGAAATGTAAAAAGTTTCTTGTCTTGTTACAAGAACTTTAACTTATCTTTTTATTTTATGCATTTCAATTCCAAAGTTGAAGTTTACGATTTGCCTATAAAAGAGTGTGGCTACGTCTTGTAAAAGTAGAGTTAAGAGCAAAGTCTTATTAGTGAGTAAGAGTCCTCTCTATCTTTCTTGTAACCTCTATAGTTTTCAAACATTCAATAAAAGTCTTCCATTTTGATATAGACTTTTCCTATTGTCTTTTAATTTTCTGGAGGTCTGAGAGTAGTGATACAAGCAAAGTAATATTTCCCGAGAATGGGAGATTACGTTTTTTGTCTACTCATTGAAAAGTATTCATGGCAGATGAAGCAAGGTGAGCATAGAAAAGCAAAATTTTAAGGTTAATATATGGTAATTTTATAAATAATCAGTATTTGTTATCTTAATTGCAAATATTGTTGTTGTGATTATTATTGTTATGGTATATATTATGTGAATCAAATATTCTGTGTATCATATATTATCTGTATCACATATTGTGTATATCATTTCCGTATTAGGGATAGTTTATTTCCTTTCCTTGTATAGCACATTTATGTAGTATATACAAAGCTAGTTATTTTAATGTTTGATGTATCAATTGAATATAATTCTCTCAAACTCTCTCTCTTTCCTCGTTTCCTTTCTCTTATTTTATCATAACTTTATTCTACTTTCATGGTATCAGAGCTATGTGTCTCTATTTTTTCTACTCTAAAACTTCAGTTCCATAGAAGAAGACCACAATTGGTTTCACCATTCAATTGGTCTCTCTGTCCAAACGGTTTTATACAAATATAAAAAATATATAAGTAGGTTTGTTTTGCCACAACAAGTCCAACGGCACCAAATGTGTCTAAATATTCCACCACACGCTCTATCACGCACCACACAAAGCCTCCATGCAAGAGAAAATTCGGTGTCTCTCTATATACGTTATCGCGCGCTTGCCCTCCGCCAAGCTTGACTAAGTCGTGTGTTGTGCTGCTGTAGACACTCCATTTTGATTGGCCTTAAGACTTGGGAGCTCTTTTCCAAACACCTAATGATAAAAGTTGGAATGTGTTATCACATGAATTCCTCGGTAGGAGAGTCAGGCTCAATCTTTAATCCCAACCTTGCACCTGTTTCGACCAAACTATATTAAACCCTTTTTAAATCTTTTTCAAAATGTTTTTTTCGTATCGATTCAAACATTTCTACAAAGTTTTGAGGCTCGTATTTTCAAAATTTAAGTGTTATATTTTCTTAGTAAACTGAGCAAGGACAAAGTGGAAATGAATGGAAAAAATGAGAATTTTCTAAAAATAAATAAAAAAATCCATGTTTCCCCTTCTAAAAATCCGTCTAGCCAAACGGTTTTTTGTCTGATCAAACAAGTTTTTGGCTGGTCAGACATTTTTTTTGTCTAGCCGGATGATTTTTTGCCTAGCTGGTTGAATTGTTTGGGAAACAGAGCATTTTCGAAAAATTTGGCATTTTCGAAAAATTTTACATAAATATTTTAAATATTTTGCCTTTGGGCTTCCTCTGCAAATATCTCAGATATTTTCTTTGCCTCAAAAGTCTATCAATACACTTCTCATTCTTCATTTCAAAAGGGTTACAAAATTTTTTTTACACTCACCTCATCTTCAGCTTTCTTCTTTCTTTTCTTCACTTCTTCTTCACTGATACATCACCCAAAACTCCATTAAATCTAAAACTAAGGTTGAGAAATAATTCTACGTGGTTACAAAATATTTAAAAGACTAAAACACTTGTTTGAGAGCCCATCTCCTACACTTCATCTTCGACCTCCATTTTTCGCACACCCATCACCTAAACACCATTAAACCTTGACTTGGAGCTCCTTCATAAGGATTCTTGGACTTACTTAAGAACTTTGAGGATGTTAGGAAAGAGTTTGTCATTAAAGTTCACCTTCAAGAGGTGGATTTTTGCATTTTCCTCATTTTCTCTCTCTTTCTTCATCTTTAAGCTTTCTTTCTCATTTTTGTTGTGATGTAATCATATGATGGGTCCTCATGGATGTGGAGGGAACTAGGATATAGTCATACATCCATTGAGTTGATTGTTCTCTTTATTTTCTTATGTTTTTGCATACTTTTCTTACTTTCTAGTTTTATAATCCATTGTTGTTACGTACTTTTCATATCCCAACACATTTCTCCATCCTCAAACAAATGGCCAGTGGGCACCTCAACCTTTCATATTCATCATCCTCACATAATCAGTACGTGGACACCTCAAGCATTCCTAATTTATCATCCTTGCACAATCGAGCAAATGGGCACCTCAATTTCCCTGCGCGGGTAATACCATATCACACATCAAACAAATTACCCATAACTCTAATTTTATCTCAACACATTCCCTATTCACCCATTGATTTCCATCTATTTATCAACCAAGACCCATGAACAATGATTAGGGTTTCACAAGAAATTGGGGCTTTTCCTTCTATTCTTTCATTTTCCAAGATTCATGATGTATACATTGTTTTTCATTAAGATATAACCATTTATTTAAAAAAATTTAAGGCAAGAACCCTCAATCACCAATAATGCCCATATACCAATCACACATCCCACATGACACACATATCATGAAATTAACACGTAATCAAACCAAAACATAGATATACAAGGTTAAAGATATCCCTACCTCAAGATTGTGTGTGAAGAGATGAAGACCCAAGAAATGAACTTCTGAGATATCACGATCCAATCGGTTCAAGCTGTAGCTCTCAACATGATCAACACTTTTGATAAAGGAACAAGGATGGGTTCTTTGTTATAAACAGATGAAATCTAGTATTTTGGTATTAGGGTTTTTGGAATGGAGGAGTGAGAAGAAGAAAAGATGGAAAAAGTGAGAGAAATCAGTCAAAAGGTAAGTTTTAAAATATCTAAACCCAAACAAACCGCTCGAGCAAACGTTTCATCGCTCAAGCAATGATATGATTTCAAACATACCGCTCGAGCAGTGAACACAATGTTTTAGAAGTTTTGCAGTCCTACAGTAAAAATACTAGAAGCCTCACATCTCCACTCGAGCAACCACTTGACCGCTCAAACGATCTCGCCTACAAACAGGCAAGATACTGGGAACCTCAAATCACCGCTTAAGCAGTCTCTTAGAATAGAATAATACGCACCTTCTCAATTTCCTCCTCAACCGCCTTTGATCTTTGACTCCCACCTAGATTAAACTAAGGCTTATTTCCTCTCTTGGCTTCCACTCTAGCCGCATGCCATACAATTCCTGCAATTCCTATTATATATATGTGTGTGTTGTGTGTATATATGACAAAACAAAAGAATTGAGCACAGTAGTCAAACCCACTTTAATTTGTATGTATTTATGTGTGTGTGTGTGTGTGTGTGTGTGTGTGTGTGTGTGTGTGTGTGTGTGAGAGAGAGAGAGAGATGTATATAAAAGTTTATCACTACAGGTTGTTGCGGTGGATTCAATGGTCTGCTTCATTGAAGATGCAGATTGCAGTGGGGGGATTTGAAGTTGGATTTAGGGTGGTGAAGTGGCGGGGTGGTGAGAGTTTGGTGGTCCAAGGGTGGTAAGAGGGTGGATTTTGAAGTGGTAAAGTGACGAGAGATTTGTTGCTGGTTTTGGATAGATTTTTTGCTGGTTTATAATTACTTTAACAAGTGGCAATGTGGCAGAGGAGGTTTTTGGTGGTGGTTGGTGGTGGTTGGTGGCTATGTACAGGGTGGTAATGTTGGAGGTGGTAGTTGGTGGCTGTGGGTGGTGATGGTAGAAGATTGAAAAAAGATAAATTATAGAGAGGGAAGGATGAAAAAGACTATTTTTTTCTTAATTGATGGTCATGTGCAATGCATATGGCCATTTTTCATCCAAAAACTTAACTCTCATCCACAATTGTCCTTATTTGGCACAAAAATAAAAACTGGAGGGCAAATGTGTTCAAATTGAAATATTAAGGACCAAAATAAAACTCGAAAGAAACTATAGGGACATTTAGTGTAATTTCTCCATTAAAATATTAAGGGACAAAGTGAAATTGGGTATAAAATATAATTTGTCCTAAAAAAATAAAGTTAATTCATAGAGTGGTATATCATATCCAAAATTTAGTGAATTTATTTTAATAATTCTATGGACCTATAATCAATTATATAAAACAATATTAACTATACATATTAAATGGTGGGCTGGTCATAAAACAAACAATTTTACTCACATTCTATTTATATTTTATGTGTTGGATTTTATATTCATAAATTTATTAAATTTACGTATCATTGTCGTATTGAATTTGAAATCACTATAAAATTATGTGCCATTAAAAGAGTAAAGAGGGATAGTAGTAATTTTTTTATAACGTAAATCACAATCATTATAAGATTAAATAAACATATTCATTCTATTTGGTTTTGTTTTAAATTTTATTTTCTTAAAGCACTAAAGATAAATTTGGTGAAAAACATTCACAATTTTTATATTATTTTCATTTTTGGTTCTAAAATAATTTTTGAAAATTTAAAATCATATTTTTGGAATTTGTTTTAACCAAACTAGTTTTCAATATTTTTTGAAAAAAAAATATTTTGAAAACGAAACAAAACAAAGTGATTATTGTTGCAAAAAATAACTCTAAAGGTGGGAAAGAGAAACCGCACACTCACATGAAGATCAAAAATTTGAACACATGACCTTCGTATAAATTCTAACGAACCGTATATATGTGAATATAATTGAGATGTAAATTACATAGATATTACATTGTTTCAATCTCTATTGGTGGACTCATATGCATCTTAAATAATATGTTTAATAACAATAATTCAGCGTGTTTGGTTTTAGTTTTCTGAATTCAAGTTTTTAGATATTGAGATTTTTATTTTCGTATTTTTTTATTTTTAGTGAATGTTTTTAAAATTTTAACTAGTTTTTTTTTACTTTTTTAGATACACCTTACTAAAATATATCTAAACAATAAAATATTTGCAAAAAATATTTTAAAAAATTAATAAATACACAAAAATACGAAAAATGTAATGAATTTTCGTATTTTTTTATATTTTTGGTATTTAGTAAATTTTTTAAAAAATAATTTCACAAATATTATACTTTTAACTGTATTTATGTTATGTGCGTCTAAAAATTAAAAAAGTTACTTAAAATATTGGAAAAATTCAATGAAAATAAAAAAAAAATACGAAAAAAAAAGTAGAATTTTCTAAAAAGTGAATTTTTAAAACTGAAAACAACCCGATACTATTTAATAAATTATTGTACTAATTTTTGATAAACTTTATTTAATGAGTTGATAACATAATTTTTTAAGTGATGTATGAAAGGGTAAGATTCATTTTATAAAAAATAAAAAAAATAAAAACCCAAAAAATAAAAAAAAAAATCATTGCCACCAAATATGTTCATATATATATATATATATATATAATATTGAGTTAAAAAAACAAGTATTTCAATAGATTACCAAATGTCCAACACAAACACCTGCTTTTTCTTTGGGTTTTCTCCCTCGTGTAATGTTTATTTTCAAATTAAAAAGAAGGTGCCACATGAACCCTTCTATTACTTTCATCATTAATTTCTTCTAAAATAAAGATAGACAAATGTAAATAAATATTTCTATGTTATTGTTTAGTATTGAGATTGAGGAGAAAATTATTTTGAAAATAGGGTAAAAGGTTTAAATAAATTTGTTATAAAAAATTGAAATTGAAAATGATCTTGTGTCCAAAAGTGATTTTGAAAAAGACAAATCAAGCACCATAGGAAGAAAAAAAGAGAACAAAAAGCCAAATCAAATTGGTTCACCAAATCAAGAATTATCCAAAGTTAATGACCATACTACTATGTGGGTGTTTAGGAAATGGATTTTATGTAAGTTTTTTTGGTTGTAGGATATTATTAGAGAAATTTTTTTTGTATTTGGGAAGATAGTTGGATTTTTTTGTGGTTGGATGTGATGTTTGTGAGAGAAAAAGTGAAATAATTATGGAGTTGGATGTGATATTTTGTTTGGATTTGTTTTTTTTGGTTTTGCAAAAACTTTATCTTTTAGTGGAAAAAATAAAAATAAAATAAAAAAACCCAAAAAAAATTCTTTCCAAACACCGCCATATGTTTGGGATTGTTTTTATTTTTTATTTTTCATATTTTTAGAAATAAAAAACAATAAAAAGTTTGGAAGCAACTATCTTTTTTTAGATTTGTTTTAAAATATTTTTTTAAAAGTCTCTTTCACCAAAAAAATAAAAAATAAAAAAAAATTCATCAAAAACAAAAACAAAAAAACACAAAAAAACAAAACAAAATAAATAAATAAATGTCAAATAGTATCCTTGAATTATCAAGCCCTTTATGTAGATTTTTTGCTTGGGTGCTTTGTGCATCAAGCATCCACTATGAATAGTCATCGAATAAGTCCCATTGCTTTTCATTGGACACTTTCAACTTCATTAAAACAATCTATTTTTGGTGACATCGACTAGTCATTGTTGTTGGATATGACTATACTATCTAAGACTATGTTTCTCCAAAACAGCAATGTAATTTACCTAACATTTGCACAAATGACAACCCTGTCATGTTTTTGTTGTCAACAATAGTTGCTTTTGTTGACTGCAACTTAAAAAGAAAAGAAAGAAAAATTGTTTTTAATCTTAGGAATTGAGAAATACCAATTAAGTTTTGTTATCACTCATTATTTTCAGTCAAATATACCAATTTTTTTTTAAAAACTTTTTTACTACTTTTTTTTTTTAATTATCGTTTTGTCTTCTTTTTTTAATTTACTAATTTTTACTTTTGATATATATATATATAATATAAAAAGTAAAATAAAAAAATAAAAATAAAGAAGTCAAAAATATAACCCAAAAGTAAAAATAAGCCATACATCTTTGAACACAAGTTGATATGAATTAAGGTCTACAACTCTTATATATATATATATATATATTTGATCGGCAAAAAAGAAGCTACATTGATGTAAGAGCAAATTACAAGGAACAAAACAAAATACATCAACAAAGAGAGGGATGTGCAAAAGCATTACAATAAGCTAAATCAGCCACTATAATTTTATAGGTTTAATACTTAAATTGAAATTTTAACTGTTAACTACAACTGCTCTGAACACATTGAAATTTCATTGTTTTCAACACAGTAATAAATGTTTAAAAAATTGTGATTTTTTTCTTTAAAATTTTAGATTCATGTAAATACACTTGTTGAAAGTATTATAGAGAAATTTTTATATTAGAGTAAATTTCATTGACTGAATTTCAATTGTCTTCCAACAGATAAATTTCATTTTAAAAAACTTGTGTTGTAGTGGACATGATGTGAAAGTTGTTTTTGGCCCTTAATTTTACTATTTTAGCATTCAATTGGAATTATATTGTTTTAGTACAAAGAAATTTCTTTATTGAAACAAATGAAATTTCTCTAATTTATAATAGAGAAATTTTAAATTTTCTCATATATATGAATTTTTAGCCCTAATTTGAAATTAGGTGTCCAATGTTTTTTTTTTTTTTTTTGCAATTTTTAGCTTCAATTAAAATTACACTACTTGAAAACAATGAAATTTCACTGTTTTGGTAGTAACAGGTAAAGTGAAATTGAGTCAATTTTTTATTAAGAATTTTATATTCATCATTAGTCTTATTTGATAGATCTCAACGAGAAGATTATAAAATTATAAATTTTGTGAAAATCTGAGTTCTAAATTAGAAAGTTATTGAATTGTAAAGCCCTTCTAAATGTGAGAACTACTTGATTGTTGTATGCCTTCCTGAAAATTAAGTTTGGTTTTGATTGATTCTAAATCCTTGTTTGGTTTTTATTAATTTTTTAAAAATTGAATCTTTTGTTTTTCATTTTATTTTTCTTTTTAGTGAATTTTGTTAGTAATATTTTAAATAATTTTTTTACTTTTTAAATGTACCTACTCTAGATGTACCTAAAAATTAAAATATTTATGAAAAAATATTGTAAAAAATTAATAAATATACAAAAATATGAAAATGTACTGAATTTTTGTATTTTTTTATTTTTGGTATTTAGTAAATTATTTAAAAAAATTCTTCACAAATATTATACTTTTTAAGTGTATTTATATTTAGAGTATCTAAAAATAAAACCAAAAAATTACTTAAAATATTAGAAAAATTACAAAAAAATACCAAAAATCAAAAACTCAATTTTCTTAAAAGAGGAATAAACCAAACTAAAAACTCAATTTAAATTTTTTGTCCCAATGAACCCCCAAAAATAAAAGTAAAAATTAATTAATTAATTGAAAATTTAAAAAAAATCAAAAGTCTTACTTTTAAGATCAGCCGAACGATCCTTTTCAGTGTACCTTAAATTGTACACTTACGAACCTAATGATAGTGTTGTTTGTTTGACTAGAAGTTCCAGTGTTGTTTGTTTGACTAGAAGTCCCTGTTATAAATGTCAAAACAAGTTCACAGGTTATTAAGCTTTTTTGATGTGGTCAAAATTGCAGAAAGTTATTAATTCAACAATGATGCATTGTCTAAAATTAGTATTCTAAATGAGTTTTAGTGAGATAAAAAAATTAAAAATAAATAAAAATAAAAATATAAGATCAAAACATCACATCAGATAGACCGCACATTAAAGCTATCAGAACTCACAAATTAAAACTCCAAAACATTTTTACTTTATTAATTTAAGCCATTGACAATTTGACAACCTTTTTTTTTTCCTTCTTCTTTTTGGCAACTATTTTTTAAAATCTATTTTATGTTCATCCAAAAAAAACTAAAAACTAGTTTGATAAAAAAAAATAATAATAATAAATAAATAAAATATATCTAATTTTGGAAAAAATATTTTTTAAAATTTAAAAATATTTTTTTATATTTATTTTCATCAAATTAAATTTCATTTTTTCAAAAAAAATAAATTTTGAAAATTCAACCACTCAAGATGATTAATTCTTGATTTTCATTCAAACCAAATATTCTCAATCTTAAAATTATGATTTTTTTTTAGTGTAAATTTGGGGCCTTAATATTTGGAAGACTTACATATGTGTCCTAAATATGTCATGTAAGAATTAATGGCATTTTTCATCAAACACTAATAAAAAAAATATATCACAAATTGTTAATTTTCAGTCACAATTTGAAAATTATCACAAAAAATGTCACTAATTATAAATTTTAGCGACAGTTTAAAAAAATCGTCACAAAACAGTCATTAATTTTTAACTTTTAGTGACAGTTTGAAAAACTCATCACAAAAAAAGTATTACTAATTGTAAGTCTTAGTGACAATTTATAAAAATTATGACAAAAAAAGTCACTATCTGTCAATTTTTAGCGATATATGCAAAAAATCGTCACAAAAAATTATTTTTGTTAACGATTTTATTATGACTTATTTTCAATTAAGTTGGATGAGGATTAAGTCTAATTATTATGACATATTAATAGTTTATCCTTAATATTTCAAAGTGTTTGATTGCATAATGGTTAAGTTAGAGCAGTTTCAGATCCAAATAAAACAAAAATTAAATCTACAACTTAATACTTTTCATAATAATGACATTTTTCTAAGTGCTTGTGTAAAATTAGGGAGAAAAAAACCTAAATTCAAAACTAATAACATGTTATTGATGTGTGGTATCACTTAATGTAATTAGCATATTACCCGTACTATACACGGGTATAAATAAATAATTAAAAATTATTTTTTAAATTCAAATAATAATTTTATTTTATTTAAAATATGTAGCAAAAATTACTTATAATTAATTAAATTTTATTTATTTTTATTTGAGTTACACATAAGAGAAAAATTATATTCTGATGTCATTAATTATGTATTATAAATTCTTAATAAAAAATTGCATGTCATTATTTAATTGTAAAAATTAAAGAATAAATTACAATTATATTTACAATAAAAAATAAATACATTTCGTTTTAGAAGTTTCTTAATTTTAATTTACCATATAATAGTATAGTAAATTGCATTTGTTCATATACTAATTTTATTTTTATTTTATAAAACTTAAAAAATTGTCTACTCAAAATTATAAATTGTCGTATGTCATGACTCTTATGTGAAATCGATTAAGATTGACTTGTGGTGCTGGACTAAACATTACAACTGACCTAGATGCTACTCGATGCAATATTTATGCCAATGTGACTTTCACCTAATCATTAAAAATTATTTTTATATAAGTTAGTTTTGGGGTTCCAATATTAGATTAAATATTAAAAATTAGCCTAAAAAATCTAATTTGAGTCGATTTTTTCTTGCACCAATTCTTAGTTTAAACCTATAATACATCATATTTTAAAAACTCAATATCATAAAAACAAAATAAATAAATAATAATCTTAATGTTTATGATACTTTTTATCAATCAGTGAAAAAAATTATAAATATTAAGAGAATTATATTTGAACAAATTCTAACATAAAATTTTTTCTTTAAAACTTTAATATCTGCACATTTTCTTTGACTCTATAACTAATCTTTAAGATAGAAACTAAAGTAAATTTCAATCATTATTATAGGAAGAGACGTGCGTGATAAGAGTTTGGAATACACAATTTTTAAATTACAAAAAAAAAATAAGTATGGAAAATATATACTCAACTTTATGTTATATTTGATTCATGAATTTGAATAGGAATGTATAATGAGAAAGGAAAAAGATGGATGAAATATGAATGAAATATAATTACATTTTATATAATTTCACAAACATTTTTATTTTTTTTTCTTTCAAAATTTCTATCCAAAATATGAATCAAATATATCATCAACGTTTGAAAAGAGTTTTGGATTATTTATTGTATTAATATACACTATCTAGAGAGAGAGAGAGAGGGAGGAGGGGAAAAAACCCTATATTGGTGGGAGAAGCAAATTCTTAAAATAGATCATCAATTACATTATAAGGGAATAAAAGCTAACCAATAAATTTTTTTAATTAATTAAAAAATAAACATCAAGAAAAATAATCTATGGAAAATGTGAATTGATTCCTCCATTATATTTTAGTGGTACAAAAATCAAATTTTAACACTGATCCTTTTCAAATTTCTAAATGTAAATTTTTAAATAGATTAATTAACTCTTTTTTTTAAATATGTAAATTAAGGTATAATAAGATTTTTTTTTTTTAAATGATTCAATAAAAGTTAGAAGATTTTCTTTTAATTTTAAAACTAATTAGTTAACTTTCTTTTTCAAATTTCTAAATGGATTAATTAATTTTCCTTTTGAAATGAGCAAATCAAAGCATAAAAAAAAAAAATTAATGATTCAATAAAAGTTAGCAAATAGAAGAAAAAAATTAGTTATTTAAAAAATAAAAATTTTAAAAAAATAATATGAAGATTTTGAGTTTCACAAGACTCTTCCTTATTAAAAACCTCATTCTCCTTAACAAATCTTACTATATCAGAAATTATTGCATGGATTCTAAACGCTAAGGGTGTGCAAAAAACCTGTCTAACCGTCTAAACTGTCCAAATTGTGTCGACCTACATCACCACCTTTGGTTCGAGATTTTGGCGAGTTGGTTTGGTTGGGAGCCATACTAACTTTTTGCTGTTTGAATTGTGTATGGTTGAATTGTGTACACTAAGACCTCGTTTGGCAATAGGCTTTTTTAATAACTTTTTGACTAAAATATGATATAAAAAAAATTAGTATGTTTGAAATGACTTTTTAATTTTTTACGAAAAGATGTGCAAAAAGTAGAGAGAAAATAGAATCTCTGACTTTTTGGTATGAATTGTTGGTTTTTTTATTTTTTTAGTAACTTTTTTACTTTTTTGCTAAAAGAGACACTTGTCAAACGAGGCCTAAATACATCAATTCTAAATAAATCTACTCATTTTTTGACTCTCCACCCTCCTCTTTGCTCATGTCTTTCTCATTGCCACTTCTTGAACACAAATATACCATCAACCATTTCTTTTATTTTGATTTTTTAGCTCATAAATTAGAGTATAAGGTTTTATGATTTAAAAATGTCTCGCATAATATGTTAGAAATTTCAATTTGCCAACTTGTTAAAACTGCTAAAATATTCAAACCAACTCGCGATGGGTGATTCGGTTGAGATTATTTCTTCCAAACCAACCTGCGCACAGCCCCATTAAACATCATTTGACTATCTGCCTGAGCAATAGTGTTTTGTGATTTGTCCACCATATATCTAAATTTTTGAACGATGTAAACTTTTAACTCCATGCTATCAGGCGGGCAAGCAGCAAATATGGTGTTTCAAAAAGACATAATAATTAGGAAAAATTAGTTGTAACGCCCCATAATAATTAACATAAGAAAATTTAACATATTCTAACAACATGATCTTATTTCCAACTTAATAACTTCCATTGCATAAATGTATATGAGATATAATGCCTCATCATTAACATCATCATCAAATCTCTAACATTTGTATACATTATGCTCTAGAGATTAACAAAAATATTCTACATACAATTATATATTCAACATTTCCTAGAATATGAATCTATAGCATATGGCACATCAAGTCCAAAACAACTTAATGCCCTCAAGAGCTACAAGTTCTAAGACTTATGCCCGATTGCACTAAATGGCTATCAAACCCATACATGTAAAGCCCTCGGCTTGTTGAAAATAACAAAAAAAGAAAAAAAATATCCTTGTGCCCTTAAAATACACTCCACGCCTTTAATTCAGTGGAATCACCACATCTTTTCCTACACAAAATCCACTAGTGTGAGCGCAAAACCTAGTAGGAAAATCGTAACAAAATATATACATTTTATACAGTCTCTTAAGATGAATGCATATGCCATGTGATGCTCAAAATATATTCTCTATCCTTTGAAAATCTTGTACACAATGCAAATTTGAAAATACAACAATTCAATAACTTTAATATAGTTCAAGGGGTGATAAATACGACTTGGGTAATTCTTAGGTTGGTATCTGCAAGTAGGCATATCAAGCACTACCAATCACCACTTTACTAGTTGCTAACCGAAAGGCACGTGGTACCTCCTCCGTGCATGTTTTCAGTCATTCACCATGGACACTCAAACCAACTTAACCAATACCCAACGACACCCCAAAACAATTCAAGATGATCTTCTTTCATAAAACAATTCCTTTCTCAAGGCAATAATTTTCAAATGCAAATTTGAGATCAATGATAACGAATATGAAATGAAATAACAATGAAACATGTAACAATGCATTACAATAGTTCCATTTTCAATTCCACCATACAATCTTCCATTGAGATCAAATTTCCATATCTCTCAATGCAATTTCACAATATAATTTTCTAGAGACAAATAACAATATTGTCTTACATGCATTCTCCACATGTTAATCATCATTTTTCAACTTGGTCTTTCCAAGACAAACCAATAATAAGCTATTCATCAAGCTTCAAAATCAAACATTTCTCATTTCTTCATGAAATCCCTCATTAGGTACAATTATAGAAATTTCTCCATAATTTATTCACCATAATAATTTATCAAGCATGAATTTTATAATATCTCAACATTTTTCCTAAAATCTCCAAATGTCTAGGGTTTCCACCAAAACTAGGTTTTTGTCCCATTTTTTAAAGATTTTTCCAAAACAACACTCACACTTTAGAACATAGCTCATACCCTCAAAAGTTTGGGGAAATGTAGAGAAAATCCACCTTTAAAATCATCTAGAGTTCACGAACCCAAAACCATAGTTCAAACATGAAAGAAAGATTCCAAACAAGCATAGACTTGCAAAAAATATCTATATAACTCTAAGAATGTCCCTACCTCAAGCTTATGAAAGAAAGGAGATGAAAACCCTAAAATCCAACGTTAGTAAAATCTTGATTTGATTGGTGAGAACGTAGCCCTCACCACCCTCTTCGATTTGGTATAAAAATCCCTATCAAAATCTTGATAGTTTATTCTAAATCTTAGAGAGAAATTTGAGTTTGGGTAAATTTGTAGAGAGGTGGAGGAGAAAAGATGAATATATATATATATATATTATATACATGAAAAAATGGATAAAACACAATTTTGGCATCAGATTTGAGAAAAAGAGCTCAAAATTCAAAACAGACACGCTGAAATATGCACGAGCAGTTCAAATTCTACACAAGCGAAAATCCAAATCCGCAAAAGCGGAATTTTACACCTCACAAGTGATTTGAGCCAAAGAAAAACCCAGAATTCCTACCAAAATCCGCACGAGCGGTTTTCAAATCTGCACGAGTGGTTTTTCTGTCAAGAATTCCCCAAAAACCCTGAGTGATTCGGCTCGAGCGGTTGCCAGATCAGCACGAGTAATTTTGTTACCCAAAGCCAAAATTTTGATTCCACACCCTAATACAAGTTCCAACGCCCAAAACACAAAATTTTAACCCGAAAATGTTAAAAAAGGTTAAGTAAGAGCATAATTGAAATCTCAATTACCCAACACAATAATCAAAATGTCAAAAGTAAAAGCAAATTATCTGACTACACAATATCGGTCAAGTCTAAGACTTAGTACATCACAACCTCCCCCCTTAGGAAATTTCGTCCCCGAAATTTGGTCACACAACTCACCAACAACCTCCAAAAGAACAATGACAATAACGAATCAATAACAATAACAATTCAATGATAGCACGGAGATCTTGATCTCAACAATATTCCATCACTGTCATCATAGTTTCCATGGGTCATAGCCACAATATCAATAACCACTAGTATGATAATCATAAGCATAAGTTTAACAACAATTGTAACAACTCTACAATAGTTGTCATACTTGAAGAAAAAAAAAACAACAACAACAACAACAACAATCATAACAACAAGTGGTTAGCAATTTCAACAATTCATTCTCAAACACGAGAAAATTATAATTTAGAACAAACTAAGCGTTCTCAAATAAATCTGGATACTTGGAGCGGACTTCCGCCTCCCATTCCCAAGTTGTTTCCTCAACTCCATGGTGTCTCTGTAACACCTTCACTGACGGTATATTCTTGCCCCTCAACACTTGTTCTCGAATATCTAAAATTTGAACTGGTTGTTCTTCATATGAGGCATCCTCATCTACCTCCAAGTTGACCCAATCAAGTACATGTGAAGGGTCGGGTTCGTACTTTCTAAGCATAGATACATGGAACACGTTGTGAACTCTAGAAAGCTGTGTCGGTAAGGCCAAACGGTATGCCTCTTCCTCAATCTGCTCTAAAATCTCAAAAGGTCTAATAAACCTTGGAACAACTTCTCACTCTTTCCAAATCTCATCAAACCTCGTATCGGCGAAATTTTAAGAAAAACATGGTCACCAACCTCGAAGGATAGAGGTCACCTTCTCTTATCGGCATAACTTTTCTGTCGGTTTTAAGCCGTAGCTAACCTCTTTCGAATGAGAGCAACTTTCTCGGTTGCCTTTCGAACAATCTCCGGGCCCAACATTGGTGCATCACCCACCTCAGCCCAACAAACTGGTGATCTACAAGGTCAGCCATACAAGGCCTCGAACCATACCATCCCAATACTTGCCTAATGACTATTGTTATAGGCGAACTCAATCAACGGTAGGTGCCTCTCCCAAGACCCCTTAAAATCAAGGACACAAGCTCTAAGCATGTCCTTCAAAATTTGAATAGTACGCTCTGACTGTCCATCAATCTGAGGATGATAAGCGATACTAAGGGTCAACTTAGTTCCTAACATCTCTTGAAGACATTGCCATAACCTGGCAGTAAAACAATGATCTCTATCCGAAACAATGGTCACAGGGTCCCCATGAAGTCGAACTATGTCTCTAACGTACAACTCTACCAAATAAGCAATTGAGTCATTGATGTGCATCGGAATGAAGTGCGTAGACTTATTCAACCTATCAACATTCACTCAAACCGCATCATTATCCCGTCGTGTTCTCAGAAGTCCAACTACAAAATTCATGGTGACATACTCTCATTTCCACTCGGCTATAGGTAAAGGTTATAGCAAACCCGTTGGTTTTTAGTGCTCGGCCTTCACCTGCTAGCAAGTAAGGCATTTCGAAACAAATAAAGCAACGTCTCATATCATACCCGTCCACCAAAACTGATGACTAAGATCATGATACATTTTAGTGCCTCCCGGATGTACCACAAGGCGTGAGTGATAAAATTCTCAGAGTACCTCATCTCTACAAGATTCTGGCACAAACAATTGATCTAGATATCTCACACTCAAATTCAAATGGATGTTCAAACCCTTCTCTTCTCTCCCATTGGAGATTATCTCACAGATTGTCTCCACCTTACGATCACCCTATTATGCCTCTATGACTCTGCTAATCAAGGTGGGTTGTGCAATTAAAGTAAATAAGGTAGCACCCTCACTAGACTCGCCCAAATGCAAATCAAACTCGCCAATATCACCTAATATAACCCATTCTCGAATGGCTACACTTGTCACACTACTCATAGATCTTTGACTCAAGGCATCGGCTACAACATTGGCCTTCTCCAAATGATTGTGTAACTCAAAATCATAATCCTATATAAATTTTATCCATCTCCATTGGTCTAAATTCGAATCTTTTGGGAAAACAAGTATTTTAGACTCTTATGATCGAAAAAAATATCAAACTTCTCACCGTACAAATAATGCCTCCAAATCTTCAAGGAAACACTTATTGCTGCTAGCTCTAAATCGTGGGTAGGGTAGTTCTTCTCATAAGTTTTTAATTGCCATGAACCATATACCACAACCTTCCCTTCTTGTATCAACACACAACCAAGCTTATTCCGAGACGCATCACAATAAACAGTATAACCTAAGTCTCTTTTCAGAATTATCAAAACCGATGTGGTGGTCAACCTAGTCTTAAGTTCCTGGAATGACTTCTCACAAGTCTCGTTCCACACAAATTTAACACCCTTCCTTATCAACCTGGTCAATGGTGCGGCTGGTCTAGAGAAGTCTCTTACAAAACAACAATAATACACGACTAACCCGAGAAAACTCTAGATTTCAAAAGCATTCTTAAGTTGTTCCCAATCTTGCACGACATCTATCTTAAAAGAATCTATAGTTACTCCTTCTCCCGACATAACATGCCCCAAAAATTTCACTTTCGTCTACCAAAACTTGCATTTCTCAAATTTAGCATGCAATTGGTGCACCCTAAGCAAGTCAAGCACAAACAGGCAAGTGTTCCTCATGTTCCTCATTGGAGGTTGAATAAATCAAGATATTATCCACAAAGACGACCACAAACGGTCTTAGAATTCACGGAAGACTCGATTCATTAAGTCCATAAAGGAAGCAGGTACATTTGTTAAATTCAAAGGCATTACTGGAAATTGGTTAAACTGAAAGGCATTACTAGGAATTCATAGTGGCCATAACGCATGCGAAATGCCATTTTCTAGATGTCCTCCTCCCTAACTATCAACTAATGGTACCCTAATCTCAAGTCTATCTTCACAAAATGACGAGACCCTTTAAGTTGGTCAAATAAGTCATCTATTTTGGGTAAAAGATACTTGTTCTTAATAGTAAATCGATTCAATTTGCGATAATCAATACACAACCGCAATGACCCATCCTTCTTCTTCGCAAAGAGAGCCGGCGCTCCCCAAGGTGATATACTAGAGCAAATGAAACCCTTGTCTAAAAGTTCTTGGAGTTGGATCTTCAACTCATGTAACTCAGCAAGTGCAAATCTATATGGTGGCATGGAAATTGGTGTCGTGTCAGGCACTAAGTCAATAGATAATTCAATCTCCTGATGAGGTGGCAACCCGGTACAATCTTCAGGAAAAATATTCAGGTATTCACAAACTACCCTTGATAAATTATTCTGAACCATGCTACCATCATTGGCTAAGGAAATGGAAAAAAGGAAATTAAGTCCTCCTCGACTCTTAAGGTCAAACAACGGTGGAATCAAATTATCACCCCGATCATATAGAAAATAGAAATAATCCTCGGTAGGTGTGCATACGGACACTCGGTGGCATTGACAATCTATAGCTCGATAGTGTGTCGACCAATCCATACCCAAAATAATATCAAAAGTGTGCATATCTAAGATAATAAAATCAAAAGAGAATCGGCGATCTGCAGCCTCAATCTCGCAAGAGCGGCACACTTGCCCCAATGCCACCCTATCCCTAACTGATGACTCAACCCATAAAGGAGGCTCCAACTGATCAATCTCTAATCCCAATGCAGAAGCAAAAGTAGCTTATATAAATGAATGCGACGCACCCGTATCAACCAACACACTAGCCAAAGAATTGAACATAACAAAATTAGCTCTCACAATAGAGGATCCTCGCAACTGCTCCAGTGCTATAACAGCATACACGCGCCCCTGTGGCCTTTAATCACCCTGCTCATCTCTCAGAGCATATGCCTCATGTACTGATTAAGCCGAGGTGGCTCCTTGATTAGCTCGTGAGGTCTACACTGAATGAGCCTACTGGTGGCTCTGAGTCTGCCTCAACCCTGATACACCAGATGTGCCTCTCAACTACGAGCAAGCTCTCCTCAAATGCCCCGACTAACCACACTGAAAACATATAGGTCCTTGTCCCATACTCTGGGACGAACTCTGAGATTAGTTAGGTGGTAGTGGTAACATCTAGTGCCCTCCTCTCTTTTGTAGGCAGGCACTAGCCTTGTGACCCTGCTAGCCACACTTGAAACAAGTAAATCCACCCTGAGTATTCTTCCCCAGGCCAATACTAGGCAACGGGAAGGTTGATCTAGTCTGCTATGATTGGAGCTGGGATGAAGCGGAGCCCCTATGCTTCTTGCTAAATCTAAAGTCCCTCTGCAACTCTTGACCTCTAGACCTTGAACCCCGAAGTCTCTCCTTCTTGGCCTGCACTATGATCTCTACATGTGCCGCTGCCTCCACAAGGCCGTCATAGTTTCGGATCATGTTTCTGGAAACCTTGAACAAAATTTTGGTTCTCAAATTCTATGCAACGGCGTTCCTCCATTGCCACCAACTTCAGTGCAAACCAAGACAAACTAGTGAAGGCCGCTTCAAACTCGGCCACTAACAGGTTTAATTGCTTAAGGTTTTGAAATTCTTGCCTCAGTCTCTCCCTAGCTGTAGAAGGTACGTATTTGTCTTGAAATGACAAAAGCTTTCCCTATCGGCCCCACTCTGCTTTTGGCATACTTCCACCATTGGCCCACATTCCCTTTAATGTAATAACTTGCCATAGTCACCTTTAGTTCACTATCATCGATGTGAAGCATCCCAAATGTCTTCACCATTTGCTCAAGCCACTCGTGCAGCTTCTTGGGCTTCGGGCCACCGTAAAACTCATCCAGTTTTGCCCGCAAGAACTCTCAAGTAAGAAACCCCGCCCTTGTCTCCATGGCATTCTCTTAGGCTTGGTTCTCCGCCCTCAAGATGTTCATAGACTCTCTCAAAGCCCCCATCATTTCTCGGGCTAGGGCTCCCATAGCGGCTTGACTTGTTTGCTCTAGGACTCCTACTTGTCCTATTTGCTCAGCCACGTTAGCTTGGCCTTCTTGGTTGGCCGCATTAGCTTGGTCGAACCCCTCTTCTTGCACTGGAACCTCATGGACCGGTACTTCATGAACACCTCGGCGAGGCCTACCACACCTCCCGCCTCTACCACCACGTGTCTGACCTCTTTCTGACATCCTAATTAAAGACAAGCATAAACAATTTGGCACACTATCCCATATATGCTCGCAACTTATCTCACACGTCTCATCACAATAATTTTATAAGTTTCCATTTCATGTAAACACTTAGTTTCACTCCACATAAGCACTTAATCACATAAACACATACAGATTACTCCTTTACGATGAAATTTGTCCCACGAAATACCGAGAATTCTTATTAGAATGAGCATTAATTAGGTGCCCTTCTAATAAGGCTTCAAAGAATTTGATTGGCTCAAACAACATCCTAAAAGTTCAGTCTCATAGTCATCTAGTCATAGAAGCATGTTATCACATAACACCTAAAACATGGAACATGTCACGACCCAAACCCGCCCCTAAAAGTTTGGTCCATGACCGACCTATACATAGGCCTCAAAACAGAATTTTAGAATAATATTTAACCACATACGGGGCCTTAGGCAAAAGCAATATCAATAAAAGACAACATCCATTGAGCTTGTGCATACATGATGGCTTAATTAGATTTAAGCATTTAAATACATTCCCAGAGTTACATATACAATCACAGAATTATGCAAACCTCGCACACACTTAAATAAGACTCCAAAAATTACAGAACTCCCAGTAATCAAAATTAAGGCCTCAACACGAAGGTGTACCCCAGGCGGCTTGGAAGACAGATAGACCTTAATACAATTCTAGGGTGAATCCCCGATGGCTCATCTGCATAAGTATACACAAAAACGGTGTGAGCAACTCAGTGAATAATAGCAATGTAAGGAGGTGAGTTAAACAAGCATAATGTAAATATGCATATCAAACCATACACAGATCTTATTCATAGTCATATTTTGAAACGGCCTCAGGCCCACATGCAATACAGAACGGCCTCGAGCCCATATATAATACAGAACGGCCTTAAGCCTAGAAATGATACAGATCGATTTTAAGCCCAGATATGATACAGATCGGCTTTAAGCCCAGATATAATACAAATCGACTTTAAGCCCAGATAACGATAGTTGTCCACACATTGTAGGGTAGGTAGAACATCGACATGTACACTACTTCTCTTGACCTCTGGCCATGAATCATATTCAATTTAAATCATAATGGCCTCAGGCCCACTTTTATTAATTTACATCATAACGGCCTCAGGCCTAACAGATTATACAGAGCGACCTCAGGCCTAAAAGATTATACAGGATGGCCTCAGGTCTAGTAGTAGCAAAACAAAATAATCCCAGATTCTTAAGGATACCATTACTCAATAGTGCACATAGATTTTCCCATGGTTTATTATGAGTCGACATAGTTGTCTTGCGAATGACAGAACATTAATAATAACTATTAGCAGAAGGCAAATGTATCACTACATTAATAGGGACAGAACAATTCGCATCATAATGGCCTCAGGCCCACGTCTATTACTAGGGACAGAATGACCTTAGGTCCATATAAATGCCATTAAGGTAATCAAAGCACAATATCAATTAAGTTAATCAAAGCACACTATCAATGGGACAGGTCATTCACAATTAACAATACTTAAATCATAATCACAGGAAATAAGTGAAACGTATCGTTCCACTACTATTATTCACGGTGATAAGTTTTTGACAGCAGTGGGACGATGTCCTCGTCAGGACCTACAAACACAATGTACATAGCATTATAAGAATATACCTGATTCCTTACTTTACTCTTTAATTAATTAGTCATATCAGTTCTAAACTCATTAGTTTTCAATAATTCATAATCCATGTCTCAGAAGATAGGAGGAATCGATAGGAAAATGGTTCAGATGAAGAAATGGTACAAAATTGGTAGACAGAAAGTGAGTAACTCTCCTTAATTTGGACATGTCTATTTCTGTACTTAGAATTTGGGAGTGAGACCACCCCCATTGGAAACTAGACCTCCGGGGCTTGATTTTAGGCTCACGAATCACTCAAAACGAAGTCCGGATGCAAAAGATATGCTTGTTCAAAGTTGGTTGGACAGAACAATCTCCGCACGTGCGAGAAACAGGGCCATGCGTGCGGGAATTGTGCCGCACGTGCGGGACAAGGGGCTTTTTTAGCAGAATCAATTTTGGGGCTGGACATGGGCTGCGGCACGTGCGGGAAGACTCGCCGCACGTGTGGCTCTGGGCCAGTTTGGCTATTCGAAAATGTTATGAGCTCTAACACTTGATTTTTCCATTTTTAAGCTTGGTTTCCAACTCAAATCACCCAAAAACATATAAAATTTTCCCACAGCATGATAAACTATCATCAATCAAGTGTAATTTCATCTCAAATAAATCAATCTTTGCCTCAAATTAGAAATCCAAGTCTCATCTTTCCATATATTCAAACTTTCATAATATATGCCCAAAATCATGCAAATACATCTTACACATGGTTGATTCTCACACCAAATCTTATTATTCCATGAATCATTCTTAAGATTGAACTCAAATCAAACAAATTAAAGGAAATCAAAGTTCAATTCCTTGAATTCAACCCATTTCATTCATGGCCCAAAACATTAGTTCATTTACATACTAATCTTCCAAGTTAATCCTTGATTTCATGTAGTAGATGAATTATCTACAAGGATAATAGTTAAAACCACATACCTTAATTCAATTCCTTGTTTTTCCCCTTAATCTCTTTAATTCTCTTCAATTATCTTCAAAACCCCATGAGTGTTGAGTTTCCTCTTAGAGGAGCTTGCCTCTTCTTCTCTCCCTCTCTCTCCCGGTTCTTTTTCTCTCTCCCCCAGATATTTCATTGACTTCAAAATGATAAGTTCACAACTCACATAGCATAACCATATATATATAACAAACACATAAGCTTTTCACAATAGGGAGGGCCAAACATGCCCTTACGAATCGTGCAAAATCAAATTTCAATTAAACTTCCTATATGACTCTAAAAATTACACTGATCATAAATATGTCCTCTGTTCTGGTTTCTGAAGCCTCTAAGGCCCTCAATTTACAGTACCAAGTTAACCACCCAAACGTGCATTAACGAATCAGACAAATTAGATTTCCAATTAATTTTCCCAAATAGTTCTAAAAATTCCCATTAACATACCCAAGTACTCAATTTTGATTTTTGAACCTGTAAAGGTCGGTAATTTCAATTTTAAAGTCGTAACTCAACAGATAATGCTTCAATTCAAAAGACATAATCACCTTAAAGCACATTAACTTATAGGTAAATAAAGATAATTTCTTATACGCATTTTGGGGTCGTTACAGAATATCTCCTAGTTTAGTGAAATAAACCCATTGTGGAAAAACAGTCACTTCCCATGAGCCCCAAGCATTCAAACCTGATAGCTCTGATACCAAGTTGTAATGCCCCAAAGTAATTAACATAAGAAAACTCAACATATTCCAACAATGTGATCTTGTTTCCAACTTAATAACTTCCATTGCATAAATGTATATGAGATATAATATCTCATCGCTAACATCATTATCAAATCTCTAACATTTATATTCATTGTGCTCTATAGATTAACAAAAGTATTTCCCATGCAATTATACATTAAACATTTCTTAGAATATGAATCTATAGCATGTGACACATCAAGTCAAAAACAACTTAATGCCCTCAAGCTTCCAAGGCTTATGTCCAGTTACACAAAATGGTTATCAAACCCATACATATAAAGCCCTCAGCTTGTCAAAAATAACAACAAAAGAAAAAAAAAAAAAAAAAAAAAGAGCCTTGTGCCCTCAAAATACACTCTACGCCCTTAACTCAGCAGGATCACCACATTTTTTCCTACACAAAACCCACTAAGGTGAGCAAAAAGCCCAGTAAGAAGATCTTAACAAAATTTATACATTTTCTATGGTCTCTTGAGATGAATGTATATGCCATGTCATGCTCAAAATATATTTCTCTATTTTTTGAAAATCTTGTGTACAATGCAAATTTGAAAACACAACAATTCAATAACTTCAATATAGTTCAAGAGCAAATACGACTCGGGTAATCCCTAGGTTGATGTCGGCAAGTAGGCATATCAAGCACTATCAATTGCCACTTTGCTTGTTGCTAACCGGAAGACACGTGATACCTCCTTCGTGCGTGTTTTCAGTCTTTAACCATGGACACTTAGGTCAACTTAACCAATACCAAACTACACCCCCTATCCGAACTTACCAACGCATTTACCCCAAAACAATTCAAGATAATCTTGTTTCACAAAACAATTTCTTTCTCAATGCAATAATTTTCAAATGCAAATTTGAGATCAATGATAACGAAGATGAAATGGAATGGCAATGAAACATGTAACAATGCATTATAATAGTTCCATTTTCAATTCCACCACACAATCTTCCATTCTGATCAAATTTCCATATCTCTCCTCAATGCAATTTCACAATACAACTTTCGAGAGATAAATAACAATATCATATTACATGCATTTTCCACATGTTAATCATCATTTTTAAACTTGGTCTTTCCAAGACAAACCAACAGTAAGTTATTCATCAGGCTTCAAAATCAAACATTTCTCATTTCTCTATGAAATCCCTCATTAGATACAACTATAGAAACTCCTCCATCATATAGTCAGAATAATAATTTATCAAGCATGAATTTCATAATATCTTAACATTTTTTCCAAAATCCCCAAATTTTTGGATTTCCACCAAAACTAGGTTTTTGTCCCATTTTTGAAAGGATTTTTCTAAAACAACACTCACACTTTAGAACATAGCTCACACTCCTAAAATTTTAAGGAAATATAAAGAAAATTCACCTTTAAAATCATCTAGAGTTCATGAACCGAAAACCATAGTTCAAACATGAGAAATAAGCATAGACTTGCAAAAATATATATATAACTCTAAGAATGTCCCTACCTCACGCTTGGGAGAGGAAGGAGATGAAAACCCTAAAATCCAACGTTGGTGAAATCTTGATTCGATCGGTGAGAGCGTAGCCCTCGTCGCCCTCTTCGATTTTGTGTAAAAAGCCCTATCAAAATCTTGATAGTTTTTGCTAAATCTTAGAGAGAAATTTGAGTTTGGGTGGGTTTGTAAAGAGATGGAGGAGAAAAGATGAATATATAGATAGATAGATAGATAGATAGATATATATATATATATACATGAAAAAGTGTATAAAACACGTTTTTAGCATTAGATTTGAGCAAAAGAGCTCAAAATTCGAGATAGACACGCTGAAATCCGCATGAGCAGTTCAAATTCCATAGGAGCAAAAATCCAAATCCACACGAGCGAATTTTTACCCCTCACGAGCAATTTGAGCCAAACAAAAACCCAAAATTGCTACCAAAATCTGCACGAGTGGTTTTCAAATCCACACAAGCGGTTTTTCTACCCAAAATTTCCTAAAAACCCTAAGTGATTCCGCTCAAGCGGTTGCCAAATCCGCACTAGCAATTTTGTTATTCAAAGCCAAAATTTTGATCCCATACCCTGATACAAGTTCTGTCACGACCCCAAACTGCCCCTAGTAGTTTGGTGCCGTGATGGCCAGTAATCCGTGATTACCGAAGGCCAACTTCCAAAACTCACACACAATCAGAGTATAGATATAGGGGGCTCACAAGTGCGGAAGCAATAATCTAAAATACAAGTGGTCCATAAGAGCAGTGCATAAGTCAAATGAAATGGCATACATCTTTACATAGCTATACAACTTGAATACAAATAGAAATGAAGTACAAAAATACATATTACATCTTACAAAGGGTTTTCACAAGCCGACATAAACATTGCCGACATAACATGCATCCAAAACATCTTGCAAAACACACATCTCGGCGTAGCCGACTTCTTGGTTGTTACCTACATATACATAGGGAGGGTGAGCTTGGATACTCAGTAAATGGTACAAGTAATAAAGGGGTTACATGAATGATTCCCGAGGTCTTTCAAAACAATACATAATATATCTTTGTCAAAACCACACTTAACATAGCTTGTACAAAACATGAGATAAACCTTGTTCATCAAACTTGATCTTTCAAAACTTGCTTGGAATACTTAACATACGTCGGCTTAAAACATGGGGTGATGACATTCTGGGCAAAACAAAAGCATAACCTCGGCATCGAGCACACCCGTTCATAGTCCGTCGGTGGCCGATATCTTAACAAGGGTGCTACTTAGGCTTAACGTCCCCTAGCACGAAAGGACGGTGCTACCTAGGCTTAAAGTCCCCTAGCACGGAAGGACTATGCTACATAGGCTTAAAGTCCCCTAGCACGGAAGGACTATGTTACATAGGCTTAACGTCCCCTAACACGAAAGGACGGTGTTACTTAGGCTTTACGTCCCCTAACACGAAAGGACGGTTCCAAGAATGTCACCCAAAGCAAAGCTTACTTGATAACTTGTCCTTCAAAACAAAGCTTATACTTGATACATAAAACAGGGATGTCATTCATACTTAACAAATACTTTTATCAAAACAAGGCAAAGCTTATCAAAACCTTAAGAACATAACTTTATTAAAAATACCACTCACACTACTTCTTGGGACGTCGGGGTCAAGGCAAAGGTCCAAGTCCTACAAACACATGGCAAAGCATACTGAACATACATCTCAAAACAAGTCTTACAAGCATGCGAATGATCTCGGGAAGACATGTAAAAAAATCAAAACACTGTTTTACATGTCAGGAAGACATGCCGGGTACCAACCAGGTCTAAGCCGAGGTCCTACACCTCCTTGCCGAGGTGTGGTCCCGACGGCCTCATTCAAAAGCAAGGTCGGGAAAACCTGGGTTTCCCTTTGAAGAACATGAAGAACATGAACATGAAGATCATGAAGAACACGAATGCCAAAATCATAACTTCTTTATTTACAAAAATCTGGGATTTCATGCTATGAGTTCGAAAACATGGACCTAGGTACCCATACTTGAAAATCATGTGAAAACAAACACAAAAACATGAATCTTGGCATGAGCTTTCGGATCAAAACATGACTTTTCTTGAAGAACACATGAATGTCATTTTCTCTTTCTAAAACCGAACTTCAAAGCAAATGCATGGCTTACAAATCATTTTCAATCATGCAATGCAATAACATAAACATAAAGAACATCATAAGCGGATCAAGAATCTAACCTTAGAACGCGGATCTAACGGTTCGATCTCTAGGAAATCAAGCTTGGAAACCCACTCTCCCTCAAGAACTCTTCTCCCTCTTCTAGAGCTTCTCTCTCTACTCTCCAAAACAATATACAACAAATGATAGGTTTCCTCTCTCTATCGGCTGACTTAACTCTCAGCCCGAACACATGGCAACGGCTGGTTGGTTCTCTCTGAAAAGGTGATAGATTGACAAGACAAAACTCTGACAAAGCGTATCTAACAAGCTACTCGGTAAGGCACTCCGGCAAGTGATGACATCGGCTAACAACAAAACTCCGGCAACTAAGTTGACAATGACCTCGGCTAGGAAGGACAACACTTGACTAAGCTGTGCCACACCTTGGCCTAGATGTGCCACACCTCGGTCTAGGTCATACCACTCCAGGACAAGATCACTCAGGTGCAAAGGTAACATCTCGGCCTAGATAATACACATCTCGGCCTTGGCGATTCACACCTCGGCCTAAATAATGACATCTCGGCCAATATGTCAAAGCAAAGGTGGAGGTCAAACGAAGGGATTCCAAGATACTTCTAAACTGAAGATGACCTCGGCTTGGAATGATCTAGGCTTAGCATAACCTAGACTTGGCATAACATCGGCTAACATAACTTAGGCAAGGCGTGGCCTAGGCTTCACATCAAGGAAGGAGCAAATCATGCGAGCAACACTTAGACACTTCACAAAGGCATCAAAACAAGGCATGGACCTTACATACTTAAGCAAAACAAGTCACAAACATACAAATGCAAGCTTAACAAGTCATAATCATACAGACGCTCATGAACATGACTAAGACGTAAATGTGGGTCCTTACAAGTTCCAACGCCCAAAACTCAAAATTTTAACCCGGAAACATTAAAAAAGGTTAAGTAAGAGCATAATTGAAATCTTAACGGCCCAATACAATAATTAAAACGTTGAAAGTAAAACAAACCATCTGACTACACAATACCGGTCAAGTTTAAGACTCGGGACATCACATTAGTGAAACATCCCTCTCTAATTTTAGGTAGTAGCAGAGGTCCAATATATTTTTCCTTATTAGTTATAGAGAAATTTCATCTTTTCAAAGAGAACAATTTTGAAAAATCTAAAACTCTCGAGATATTGATTTATGATTATATTTTAGTTTTAAATAATGAATATCAATCCCAATCAAAAAAGAAAATCAATACAACAATTTAACTTGGAAAAAATCACAATTGGACTCCTCCAGTTGTGATAAATATATATATATTTATATATATAGGCCAAAGTCACAAAACAATTCACTAAGAAAAAAAAAAATTACACACGAGAACTCTCAATTATCTAACAAATCCATGTTCGAACTGAACCAAACCCGATGTGTCTCTTCCAACACCGTCTTCACTTCAGAATTGCTTTGCACAATGTTGAATCCACAACACCGATGTCAAAATCACGAAGATGAGCCACTCCAGAATCCACCAAAACTTCAGGCCCAAGTTCCCCGAAATCCACTGATGAACACCTCTCTCTTTTTGTAAATGAAAGAACAAAAACAACTCTTGATGATAGTCAATATGAAACTTGTTGATCAATGGATCACCCTCAAATCATCAAGAAAAACAATATATAAACATCCTCTAATATAGAGCACTTTGTTTTCTCTTCCTCTATGAGAATTTGGACGAGTTAAAACCTAAAAATAGAAAACAACACATTTTACACTAAACAGAGCCACGAAGACCGCTCGAGCGCTCACTTTACTGCTCAAGCTGTGTGACTAAAGACGGTGCTCACATATTGGCCAACCGCTCGAGCGATAAAACAAGTTTCCCAGAAATTCAGAATAAAGGCAGAGATTCTAAATGAACCACTTCACCGCTCAAGTGTAGGAAAGACCACTCCCCATACTTAATTAGCGAAGTGGCAAATAAGGAATGCTCAAGTCAAAATATGGAATGTCAGTACAAACTCCTTTGCATAAATTCAATTTAGGTTGGATTCGTATCTAAACTCTCATAACTTACAGATACAATAGAGCAAATAAAGAAATACAACTAAATAGAGTTTTGTCCAACGGGATTGTCAATTACAAAAGCCTAACAAATTTCTCTTTGAAGAGCTAAAACCCAACTACAATGAAAATGTTGCATGTTTTTTATTTTATAAAATCTTAATATCATGACCTTAAACTAAAAATCCCTAATAATTATTCCTACCATGAAGATATAATAATTATTGAATTACATTTGAATAATAAGATTCACTATTTAATATGATGGTTTATAATTAAATGATAATATTGTCTATTGGCAACATGAATCTAAAAATATATATCAAATAAATGGAGAAAAAAATAAATAAAAAAAAACAAAGTATAAATCAATTTATTAGTTGCACCAATATATTTACACAATTATCGCTTGCACTGGAATCACTGTTCTCATAACCAAATCAAACCAAATCAAATCTTAAGTTTCATCAAATAGGGTCGGCAATCACTGTTCTCATATGCTCTATAATTTTTGTAATTTGTTTTCTTACTCAATATTTATTTCCATAAATTCAATCTAATTAATTTATTCATAGTCATTAAATATTGTTAAGAAATTCCCATACCTTGATATTGTTAATTCAATGCCTATAAATAAAACTGAAATTAAAAAAAAAAATGATATAGCATATCTAACAATTTGTTTGGTACAACTAATTATAAACTAAAAGGCAATAATCAAAAAATAGAAATGAAAAAATACCCCTTCTCTAGTTTTTAGATAATTATTTTTTTATTTAATTTCTTTAAGTTATTTCTACTTAATAAATTGTAAACAGAATTATTTGATCTAAGTCAATAAATAATAAATTAGTTATAATTACATCCAATAAAACTAAAATTTTATTCTGAAGTCTTATGTCAAGGGGTGCACATCGGAAAATTTCTCTAGAATGGAAAAATTTTATACATATTGGTAAAAAAAAGGAAAAAAAAAAATTAAAATGACAATTTTACCTACAATAACCACTTGACAAATCACCACTTTAGGAAGAGTTATAAAGGTTCCCTGTAGATGCAAGGATGGCATGCCAGAGGAAGAGACTAAACACAAGATCTACCACACAATATGATGTGGAGTATTTGATCATAGAGTTTTTAGAATTTTTAGACAAATAAGGCGAAGTTAAAATGTATTATTAGACGCAAGCTGACACATTTTCTGAATGGCATGAAATTCAGTTGGAAAATGGAAAGGGTCTTGTTGGAGACCCCCAGCTGGGCAAACCCCCAGCACCCCCACCTCCACGTGAGGGGCTGGCAATAGAAGAAAAAAAAATATATATATATATTTATTTTTTTGGACCAATCAAAAGGGACCCCCAGCACCCTCACTGGGTGTCCTATGCATTTTCCACATGAAAAATGATGTTACAATCAATACCTATTGTTTCCTATGTTGGATGATGGATTTCAACCAAATTTTACCATTTAGGCCTCTAATTTGGCGATTTTTCTATTTTTTAAAATAATTGATTCGTTAAATACTTGGTCTAAATGAATCTGTTTTAGACTATTTTTATTTTTCAAAATATGTAATTTTTATTCTATATTATATGAGCTTTACTCGAAACTTTCTATTTTTGGTAATTTTTGTATTCTCTTTTATTTAGGCTTAATTAGTGAGTGTCACCTCTTTTTTTTTTGCTTTATTTCCTAAGTTGAATTAGGGTTCGTTCTATTATAAATAAACTTATAAGACTTACAAAAAAAAAAAACAGTTTTGATATATTATAAACACTTTATTGTGAGAATTTTTTTCTTTTTCCTATATTTTTGATAATCTTTGAATTCAATACATTCCAGCGAAGTTGTAGTAGTCTTTACTGTGCGATTCTACTGTTGTTTACGTTGTATCCCGAAATGTGAGAGAAATATGTGAACAGTCAATGACGGGTAGCGATGAGTATTTTTGGATTTTTCTGTGACTATTCTAGATAAAAATGTTATTTTGATTTATTTTTTACCAATCCATAAATAATTTCCTAATCAACAACTTTAGAATAATTTTTTTTAAATTTTATAAATAATTGGTCATTTATTGGTTTAAGACTAATAACTTCACACACACACTAAAAAATAAATAAATTGTAAATAGCTGAGATACAACTGTTCCTCCTAGTATGTTTAAATTACATTTTCAAAAAAAAAAATAATTAGAAAATTTATTCAAAAAAATATAATGTGGGATGGAAATTCATTTCAAGTATAGATTTCATTACACAAAAATTAAATATGAGCCATTCGTCACTGTTGAGTAGGGGTGTCTGAGGTGTGGTTTGAATAGTTTGAAAGTAAAATTATAAATTAAATGGTGAATTGGTTGATTAGCAAATATCCAAATCGTAGTTTGGAATAGATTGACGGATTGAAACATATTCTTAACTAATTATCAAGCATCTATAAAATATATAATACTAATTTGTATAATATTTTTCATATATATAACTATTAATTTGTAATAAATTTCACATCTTAAATGTCTCCAACACTCATTTTTAATTTAATATTTCATTAAAGGTTGAAAAATATATATGTATTGATTGTAGCAGAACACAACGATTTCAAAAACAGATTATAAATTTTAAAATTTAATCTGCGGCTAACGAATTGAACAGTATAAATTGGTGCGGGTCAATATGATTTTAGCAAATTGAATGGTATTTTGCACCGCCTTACTTTTGAGAATAAATTTCATGGTAATTATTTTGGGGACATGGTGTCACTGTTGTGCTTAATGCACCACGGTAATTGTTATGCGGTCCGTAAGGCTCGTTTCAGGTCTTATTTTAATATTTTGAATCGTTTAAATTTTAGAAAATACTAATAAGAATATACTTACAAAAAATCAAATTAATTAGATATTAATAACCCTTTCACTAAGAAGACATGTATTTAAAAAAATAAATACAAATATGATTTGATAAAACGGTTATCAATATTTAAATAACTTAAGTTTTTATAAATATATTTTTTGTAATATATTTTAAAATTTAAACAATTTAAAATGATCAAAATACAACCTGAAACAAGTCACACAAATCGCCCAACATTCCTCGAAATCCTTATTTTGGTAACTACTTTACATTTTCAAAAAATAAATAAAAGAATAATGTTATATGTATCAATAATTATACTAATTAATATACTAATTGATAATATAATATAATTTAAAAAAAATTTAAAATTTATAATGTAATTAATAAATAAAATAATAATAATATATAATTAATATTGATACACTAATTAGCACATGCAGTATCACGTAAATAAAAAGCTAACAAAATTAACGATGCCATCACAGTTCCCACGTCGCATCTCTTCCCTAAGCGTCTGTTATTTGCCCCTCTCTCTCTCTCCTCTCTGTGTGGAGAGAGAGAAAGAAGAGAGAGAGTATTTCTTTTCTTCTCTTTTCTCTTCCTCTCCACTCCACTTGTCTTCCATCACCAAATCCAAATCCAAATCCTCAACCACAACCAACTCTCTCTCTCTCTCTCTCTCTCTCTCTCTCTCTAGACATCTGTCTCTCTTCTTTTCCATGGAACCTCACCAATGGCCGTTACATTCATCTCTGTCTCTCTCTCTCTCTCTCTTAATGTAATGTAACTCCTCCGAGCTTCTTTCACACGTCTCACCTTGATTTGTTCTCTCTTCTCTCTGAGCGTTACACTCACACTCACAGACACAAACACAGACGCAGACAAAGCCTCCTCACCCACAGTTTTCTCGTGATTTTAGTGTCTCATTCATTGAACTCAGATTCTCCAATCTCTGTAATTCATTGATATTACTGTAATCCTCTTCTGATTCTGATTGCGTTTCCTCAAACTCAAATACATCAATGCTCTCTACAACCTTCAAATCACTCTCAGACTCTCTAATTCAAGATCACTATCACAAACAACTCTAAACTTAGAGAGACACAGACAGAGATGTTGGATCTCAACGTTGATTCGAGTTGCAATGAGGTCGAGGCGACTAAGATCACGAAGCTTCCGAGAAGTGACGATTGTTCCGGGACTTCGATCTCCTCCATCGTCAACAATAATACTCCGGACGAAGACTCCACCTCTAATCCTCCTTCCAGCAGTGTTTGTTCATTCAATTTCGATATCTTCAGCAGCAAGGCCAAAGATCCCAGTATCATCATCGCAATCCAAGACGACTCTGATGAGAATTCGCCTCCCCAATTCGTTACCAGGCAGTTTTTTCCCGGTGGTCATTCGGACGAATTCGATTCTCGATCGTCTTCGTTGAGGCCGCCGCAGTGCGTGAATCTCTCTTTTTCTGACTCTGGCGGTGTGCCGGAGTTGACAAATTTTCAACAACAGCAACACAAGCAGCCACAGCAACAGCAGGTGAAGAAGAGTCGGCGGGGGCCTAGGTCTCGAAGCTCGCAGTATCGCGGAGTTACGTTTTATCGAAGAACTGGACGATGGGAATCACATATTTGGTATAACCTATCTTTTATATTTTATGAATTTGTGAATTCACTTTGCATAGATCACATGTATTGGTGTCCCTAAATCAATGAAGAAAATGAATTAATTTTAGTTGTGTTTGTGTTGATGAACAGGGATTGTGGGAAACAAGTTTATTTGGGTAAGTAACTGATCAATTTGATTGATTTAATTGCAATTGCAAAGTTTTTGATCAAGTTTGTTTGGTAAGTATATCATTTGCTGTTGTTTTCTGATTAGCATGTATTATGTTGGACTGTTTTAGGTGGATTTGACACCGCTCATGCTGCAGCTAGGTAAGAGTTTATTTCTGACTGAAAACCCTCTGTTTGGTATTTAAATTTGACCTAGTTTGTAGAGTTTTTCCTTAATTCAAATTGTCGTAATTCAGAGCATATGATCGGGCAGCGATTAAGTTTAGGGGACTTGATGCTGATATCAATTTCAGTTTAAGCAATTACGAAGAAGATATGAAACAGGTAGGGCAAGATATTGTTCAATTTCTTTATCGTTATTCTAAGCATATTTTGTTGCACCCTAATTGTCTTTTAATCAATTAACAGATGACAAACTTGACTAAAGAGGAATTTGTGCAAATACTTCGTCGCCGAAGCACCGGATTCTCTCGAGGGAGCTCAAAATATAGAGGAGTGACCTTGCACAAATGTGGTCGATGGGAGGCTCGAATGGGGCAGTTCCTTGGGAAGAAGTGAGAAGCCCTTAAACTATATACTTTCATTACATAGACAATCTTATTATTAAATATTGGGAGCTATAAACTTGGTATATGTTGTCATGAACTCTCATTTGGCTTTTGAGATATTGTATTTGCATTTTGTTTTTTTCTAAATCTAGATTAGATTCTAGGATGGTAATTTAGAAGCAGAAATGCTTGTGGACCCCTTTTATGTATGAGATTATGATCTTTGCTTTCAGGTATATATATCTTGGGTTATTCAACAGTGAAGTAGAAGCTGCAAGGTCCTTGTGTTCATGAATTCATATACTGGATTTCTCACTCTGAAATCTGAAAAACCTATTGGGCTTCATCCAACAAATTCTCCATTTTAATTTTTTGAATCCAGGGCTTATGATAAAGCAGCCATCAAATGTAACGGAAGGGAAGCGATCACCAACTTTGAGGCTAGTACCTATGAAGGAGAGATAAGTTTTGACACCAATATTCCAGGTATAACTTCTGTTATACTTGGTCTAAAATGCCCCAAGTTTTTTAAAACATAAAAATTTCTTGTTAATTTTAACACTCTTATGATTGTTTCAGATGGAAGCACTGCCCAGAATCTTGATCTGAATCTCTGGATTTCTGCACCTACAGATGTTCCAAAGGGGAATGACAATGTCAGAAATTTTCAATCACAATATGCTGCTTGTGAAATGCCTGACGGGAAAAGGCCGAAGGTAATCTTTTGATGAAGAGTGTGTTTCCATTAACTAGTTTTGTTTTAAATGATTTCTTTCTTAAATTCTTGTCAACTCATTATAGCAAAATCTTAAGATCTTCCATATAGCCTTGCTTTTAAAATATTTGTCCCATCCTTTTTTTGTAATTTGTAGTTTGAGACCTCTGTTTCTAGTCCTATTGATGGAAGAAATATCCAAGGTCTGACTATGGCATCCAAGAACTCTTCAGTATGGTCTGGCAATCATCCCAGTTTCACACCAAACTATGAGGTGACTATCTTTCTACCAGTTGTGTCAAATCTCATTATGAACATTACCTTGTAAAACATTAGAGAAATGCAATATGTGTAATACCCAATGGCACAGTAAACATTTGCAGAGGCAGGCAAACATCACATATCGATTCAAAAGTCATCCTTGTTTGAGCAGATCAGCAAATAATAGCGGAACTCATCAATCATAGATTACCCTACTAAGAAGCCTTTCTGACTGATCAGAACTTCAGTTTGTGCTTCTGTTTTTACCCAAGTAATGAAAATTATGGTGACAAATTATTTGCAAATTTTTATCTCATTAACTGTTTTTTTAACATTTCCAATAAGATGGAAATCTATAACATGATATCATTATATGTAATTAATAATCATCTATTTATAAACACACATAGAATCTTCTTTATTAGCCACAAAAAATGCCACTAGCATTTTTAGTTTTTGACCTTATTTTTCCTTCGTGATAATATTACTATGACATTGTGAAACCAAAAAGTTAATGGTGCTTTTTACTCCTCTACTAAGCATGATACAGTGCAATCTATATGTTTTGAACCACTGGTCCTTAGGCCCTGTTTGGTGCAGGTTATTGGAACTGCTTTTCTTTATTTATTTTGAAAATGAGTGCCAGAAAGCTTGGTACAGTTTTTGCTTATATCTTATGAGGCATAAATAGCTTTAATAACTGATTGTGGAAGCTAGGGAGGAAGCGGTGCTATTAGTTTTTACTTTTTGATTATTTACTTTTTGCTTGAGAAATATCACCAGGTCCCCCCAACGACCCACCCACCAGAGACTGACTGTAGATTTACTTTTCTGTATTGAGAATTACATTTAAAGGAAGATGCAAATTGCAAACCCAGACAGAAAGCAAGTTGAGAATCTGTTTTTGATTTGCAAGAAATGATGCTGACAATTTTTTATTTTATTTATTTATTATTGTTATTTTTTTTAAACAGGAAAGAGCACTAGGGAAGGTGACTGAAGCCATTCCTTCACCGGCATTCCCAAACTGGGCATGGAAAATGCAGAACCAAAGTGTGGATAGCCCGGTGGCACTGTTCTCCGCTGCAGCATCATCAGGATTCCCTCCTTCCACTCCCACCACTACTTTGTCAGCTACGCTTGCCCCACAAAATCTGCAGAACATCATCCCATACTTTCCGACACAAACCACCAACATTTCCCATTTCTACAATCACAAGAGCTAGAAACAACCAGTTAGGGTTCAATAATTTGTTTTCAGCTTGTACTTTCCTTTGCGAAAACAACATTGGTTTACTTTTTCCGCACTCTTTGGAAGGTCAGCTGGCTTGACAATAAGCTTCAAACAAGTAAAGAGTAGTTGAAATTGATAACGTTTTTGAGTGTATATTATCCACATTAAGATGATGTATATACTTCTTCAAGAACTTGTTATATTTGTGGTATTTCCATTCTCTCCTTTGAGGCTATCACTATCATATCATCACTTGCCATCTCAAATTGTGTTTGGATTTTAGATTTGTATAATAAAAATAAAAAAGAAAGAGAAAAGTAGGTAAAGAAAATGAAGTGAGAAAAAAATTTATTGTTCTCTTATTTGGTTAGGTTAGTGGCATGAAGGCAGCAGCACTTTAAGTGCTTGAAAGGGAGAAATTTGGTATTCAACTGCCCCCAAGAGTAAATCTAACAATTAACAATTTATTTTTCAAAAATGTTTCATGCCCCCTTTTCTCCCACCCCCTTTGACCCCCTCTCTCTCTCTCATTGGTTACATTTTCTTTTTTTTCTTTTTTTTTTCCTGCTTCTCCAATCATCACCCGCCACGTGTCTGTGGGGGTTGTGGGGATGGTGAATAGAGGGGTCTCTATCATGGCTCTATTTTTCAAACTAAAATTTTTCAAGGGTGATAATTAAACAGAAGAAAATATTTTTTAAGAAATTTTTTTTTTTGGGTGAAAATAAATGAGCATTAATCTTTGTGAATTTTACATAGTTGTGACCACAGGAAATGCTGCTGAGGAAATGAAGGCTGCAACCTTTTCCCAAGATAAAGAGGAAGCAATATTAATTGATTTGCCTTTTTTCCAACAAGTAGGTCGCAATAGTGGATATCCAGAATAGATTCTAAAGTACCCAAACAATGGAATTCGAATATGGGTTTTTTTTTTCACCGTCACACATCAAAACAAATAGGTACATCCCACCTTAGTAATCTTTGATGCCAAAAGTTGTTACAACTCACCCCTGTGGACTATTAGGGGTCAATCTCTACATTCTCTCTGAACCATTTCACAAAGTATGTGTCCGGACACTCCCAAATCTCAATAGTTCGCTCTCGGTTTTTTGGTCGAAAAACATCAATGAAGGCGTGTAGATGCACTATTTCGCGGTGGGAATTATTACTTTCCAGGAATTTCTCATTTGTCACTCAATGAATGAACTTTTGTTTATCTCTTTTTGAGAAACTTCAAAGCTAACTGTCAATTTCATTTCTCTAAAACTTGTATAACTGTTGACTTTTTGGCTTTCGAATGTTATTTTTGTAATTGTGAGCATACCAGTAAGGATCAATCAGTCCTTACAGAATATTAATTGCCAACCAATTATCAGACGATTGTGTTTTAGTTCTTTCAGCCTCAATGAAAATGACTTTTACTGGTGGCTTTGTTTAGGAGAATTAAGCAAACAATGATTAAATGAAAAATAATTGTAGCATTTCATTAAGCAAAATGAAAGACTTACAAAGATCCAAATCAGTCTCGTAAAGGTTTACAGTAACAAGCTACTTGAAAACTACTCTTATAAACGAAATGCAATGCAGGAATTTGAAGTACAGAAATGTAAAGAACAAGAAATGTAAAAATTGGAAGGAAAAATAAAGCAGATAAAATTAGTTTTTTGGATCTGAGTCTGGGCCACTTTCTGGGGCCTTCTCTGCTATTTATAGTTCTCAATGACAACCGTCGAACCGCATTTTTAACCGTCGAACTGTCTCTCCATGATCGCTGATCATGTTGCCTTATAGTTAGTTCCACTATGCCATATCTGCAATTTAGGTTTCCCTCCTGATTTTGAATGTAAATATGAATAACCGTTAAAGTCACGTCATTTTGCATCTCTTTGCTGATCCAGTGCTACGCAGATCTTATAAAAACCAATACCAACTGTCACGTGTACGATTACGATCGAAGATTTGAATTGTCTTCACATATTGCTCTCATCCTACCACGTGTCGAACTGTGATTGACTATGTAGTCAACAATAACATAAGTTTTTTGGTAGTGCACTACAATACTTCAATGCCTCTGAATGTCACGCTATCATGTTAGGACCGTCTTTAAATGAAAGGACCTACTAGGAGTGCGGGACAATATTCCAAAATCTTCAAAATAACCTTTTTTTTGTTATGACTTAAAATGATTTAATTATATTCAAAATATGCAATAGATGTACCAAAAATAATTGTGTCATGCAGTAGTTCCCCAACTTGAATAGATGGGCAACAATCTCATAAAATATGAAAAAGTTGGGAGAAAAAAAAAATCTCAAACCCCTTTATTTTTAATTTTTATTACTAGAACAATGTTACATATGCCGTTTGTTTTGAAGATACTATCTATTTTTTAAAAAATAAATTTAATTTGATCAAGTGGTTATCAATATTCGATTCACTTGATTTTTAGATCTAATATATTCAACAAGCCTCACAAGATAAATGATTCAAATCGTTAAAACGAGCTTCATGAAAATAATTAAACTGGATCTCTCCAATCTTATCATGAACTAGAGGGAAGCTGCTTCGAAAATAGCATTCCACTGCCTTTTTTTACCACCATATCCACTTGCTCTTTAGAATGATTGCCCTTTTCCACTACTATACTATATCAAGGGCCTTGTTTTGGAATAAGTTGTTTTAGTAATTTTTTGAATTTTTACAGGAAGATGTGGGAAAAAAAAAAGGAAAAAAAAATGATATGACAATTTATAATAATTTTTTAATTTTTTAACTAAAATATGTAGTTATCAAACGTGACCTTAGTTAGATCTTTTGTTTTTGTGGAGATCATATAATAACATATAATACAGGCTAATTAAAAGGCTCACAAAAAGATTGTACGATTGGTATATCATTATGTAATAATAAGTTCTTATTGAAGTTGGATATACTTCAGTGGCCATTTTATTAGAAAACATATCATGACTAAGCATTCACCTAAAACATTAGACTTCAAAGATAAAATTAATTAACAATAAAAATAAAAATAAAAGAAGTCACAGAATAGACATGAAGGTGCAGTGTGGAGTGATCCCCCACAAAATTTCAATCATTTAATATCTGTTTTTAATTTTAATTTTTTATTTTTTAAAGTCTTAATAACAAGTGCCCTAAGCACACAAGAAAAAGATTAATAAAAAAAAAAATTAGAGTTCTGAACCCAATTAATTTCATAACACCTTCTACTTATTTTACACATTTTTTTATCATTTTCAAAACCCTTTTTACACATTTTCAACATTAAACAGCGCATATAAAAAAAAAAAAATTGTTAGTATTTGCCTTTTTAAAATACACATATTATGTGTAAACAAGAATCAACAGCGCTGCTAAATACCCCCAGTGGGGGTCGACCCCCAGTGACGTGACGGACCCTCATTCGCTGAAACAAAAACAAAAACAAACAAAAAAAAAACAATTTTTTTCTTTTGGCCAATGGTGTCTCTACACGCACGACTCCCAGTGACCCCACTGGGATCTTAGGCATTTTTCAAGAATCAATTAACCGACCCGGGACATTAGCCCTAGCCTTCTAGTGGCTTACCTATTTCTAAGAATATTGATTTTGTTCACTCACCTGATGAGTACGTGAACATTATCCACCATTTTCACTAACCCTTTTGGCCGATATCTATTGTTTTGAAAAGATCCACCACTACTTTACAACAACCAATGACGACCAAAAAAAACAAAAAAAAAAAAGATTTTAACATATAGGTGGGTGAAAAAGTTAATTTTCCTGAGAAAAAAAAAAATCATTTCCCATCTTGATTACCACTCATACAGATGAAAAGTAAAGCGGTTCACCAATCCCAGTTCTAGTTTTCAGTGAGTTTATGGAACAAACATCCTTACAACTCTAAAGAGTTAGATTTCTCTCATGTTGAGTGGAAGACATTTCAAATTAGTTTCTATATGAAATTATTATACTCTTATAATAGTAGATAATGATTCTATCTACAATACATTTTTCATAATCTTTTAGTAAACCAAATATGACAATAAATATTCTAGTGAAATAATCATTCCAGCCTATCTTCATTATAATAAACCAAACACTACTTTAGACGGACTAAACTCATGAATACAGAATTAGTGTAGTAAAATGCTAAACAAACTAACAAAATTTACAAATTTTTCTTACTGACAAATATAATAAATAGAGAATTACAAATCACCGGTACCGTCATAAAATATTTTCAAATTCATGAAAAACTTTATGGATGCAGGGTCACTGTTGCAACTCTTGCTGCTGTCCTCCCAGCTGTGCCTTAAACAGTACTGTTATGCCATGTTTGATTCCACAAGACTAATAGTGAGGTATTAATAATCCAATCAAATTAGTACCCCTACCCCATTACTAATAATCCTACAAATTTATTGGATTAATTATCCATTGGATTGATAATCCTAAAACAAAATGTCAAAACAAACATAGGATAATTAGACCTGCGAATTAATAATCCCAATACCATGCTCTAATCCTTCCAATCAAACATGCCATTATATTACAATTTCCACAACATAACTGACACAGGACTCACTAGAATAATATGATTCCAAACAATGGCTAATTTCATTACCATAAGAAAGAACAATTTTTTTCGTAGTTCTTTTGCAGCTCAAACCATTCACTTTTCTTACCCGTGATGAAAGACCTTCTTTTGCAGCTCAAACCATTCACTTTTCTTACCCGTGATGAAAGACCTACACTACTATGTGTAGAATTAAGTACAGTGTATTTCAAATTCCATGGACCTAAAATCTTTTTAACAAGAGGGGCAAAACCTGTATCTCAACCAAAAAGCACCCACCAACCGGAGCATCAAACAGTAGTAATTACCCAACCAAGACTTCCGATCCTATAATGAGGCATGTGAAAATGCCCTAAAGCAGCCATAGGCATTCACAATCAGATTCTAATATTAGAAGTCAGGCTTCTGGTATAATCACTCCTGCCCTGCAAGAATTCAGAGATATAGTGCAATATTGCAGAATGATCCTCAACAAGGTCCATCAAAGTCTACAATCAGAATCTTTTGCTGAAGATTTGTAATCATTTTTACCAGAGTTGAACAAATCCCGAAAACAGAATGGACAGAAAGTTTGCCGCCAGCCAGCTTCAACTGGACCACCACAAGATTAAGCAGTGTAATAAGATCCTTCACCTCCTTTGCAATAAAATGGTTTAGAGACCAATCCTACAACACCAGAGGGGTCTTGATAGCCAGAAATATTTCAGCCCTTGTTGAAACTAGGATGCCACGAAAGCTGACAAGGCAGAGTTTCATTTTTTACACGAGAATATAAGAGTTACAGCCTATATACCTTATTGTATACATCACCTGAGCTGGGCGTCTGCGACATTAAATCCCCATACCCAGGGAATAACTTGTTCAATCCTAATATCTCATTTCTCTGAATTTCTGTCATGCTCACTTCACTCCCAAGTCTGAACGCATCCAGACCAGACCAATAGCAATTTGAAAGTTGTCCGTTTCCATATTTCTGCTGTGACAACTGCGTCAAAGGAGATGGATCATAGGTCTGGTGTTGATCCATAAGCCTAGAAGAAATACTGTAAGTATCACCCATGGGAGAAAACCCATGTGACCAGAAAATCTCAGTTCTTGATGCGCGAATGAGCGGTCTTGCATGAAGATCGAAGAAAATTTTGGGTCCTGATGTGCAGATGCAGATTGTTGCATCAAGATCCAAAGCCTTGCCTCATCTTCATAGGTCAGCTGTGGTGTAGAAGTTGGCCTCATTTCTAAGCCTGAGTTATCCAACCCATATGTTGCTTTATCCCCTCGAACAGCCAATATGGCAGGATCAATAAAATCAAAATCGCAAGTGTTAATATTTTCTGTTGACGGTGCACAATATTGATTGTTTGGCAAAGAAGTCATCTTAACCAAATGAATCCCTGAAATACAAAGGAGGAATAGAAAGAAGAGAAGCTTAGTTGTTCAAACAAAGACAAGCCAACATGTGTAATCCGCGGAGAGAGTGTGAAAGAGAGGGAAAGGCATACCAGAGGTGGCATTAACAACCTGGTTTGTTCTCTCACATGTAGAAAACCCAGGAGGTGGTTGTCTGGATGGCACTGAAAATCCGGGTGGAGTCGAACTTTGAGCCCTGGACACTGAATACAAATCACAAGGGGAAAAAATGTCAGAACAGTTCATATAAGTAAACCAAATCATATTACTAGAGTTTGACACGGAGTAGATATAGAATCCAAAGGAGCAGCCTTGAGTTTAAATGGTATCCGAAAAAACATGATCAAGACATCTACATTCCTTCTAATGAGCAAGGTCTCATGTGCTTGATTGGACAAATTATACTTCAAAAAAATACATAATAAACAGTACCCAAAAAAAAAATACATAGCAATTAATTTAAATTCTACATACAAGGATTCTTTTTTTTTTTTTTTTTTGAATATATATGGATTCTTTCCCTTTTGCTTTTGCTTTTGATTGTTTTTTACAGTTTTCATAACTGTATATTCCTGTAGAGATAGCTTCCGATGCATACTGCTTGTGTATAACGTTTGCACCCTTGCTTTTTGGAGCCTTTCTAAAACAATTTACTAATCCAGAAAAAAAAAAAAAAAAAAAAAAAAAAGAAGAAGAAGAAGAAGAAGAAGAAGTAGGAAATAATGGTACGGTTCACAATACATTACACAAAGCATAAGCTTCATGGTTTTCTCTTGAGTCAGCTTTCAAAAAAAGGAAACCCAATTTAGTCTCCATTAGATGTGGGTGTGGGAGGATAGATTGGGTACAGATTTGACCTGTGGCATAATTTGAACAAAGTGATTGCCTTCATGTTCAAACCCACAATCTCAAAACTGAGTCAGCTTTCATAATCTAAAGTACCCCAACTTATTATATTGAGAAATGGACTCCCCTCTAATTCTCAAATTTCAGGGCTCCGTGCAAAATCATGGTTGACCCATCTAATTCACAAATTCAACAACATCAATGGCAATTTGACTGCTATGGGCCTATGTTACATGAACTCTTTTAAATTTGTGAAGTACCTGTGTCAAACACTCAATACTTTGAGCAACGGTATGTATTAGGCGGCATGCCTTGTTGAACATGCACTCTTTGGTATGCCTCAAGTAGTCATGTCATGTTCATTATATAACTATGCATAAAACTCTTATTTTGTTCGTAAAACGCTCTGTCAGTTTGGAAATACCATTATACAAAATATGAAATCTAGTCATGTTCTACCATCCTTGGGCATGGAAACTAAACGAATCAGACTATAACACTTCGTATTCTTTGGACAAGTGGAATTGCTCTTGACACTCTTATTATTGTACTTGGAGCCTCTTTGATTCATTTTAGAATATTGATTGAAGTGGCATTATAATGGTAAAATAGGATTGAACCAAAAACATTGATATGGATAATTGTCCTACGAGTAGTCTTCACTCTTTTACCTTTTCCTCTTTCCACACTTTGAATTTGGATGTGAGACTAATGCATTGCAAAGCTCGTTTCCGGGGCTTCAATTTAGACATGAGAATGACCCAAAACAAATTCCGGATGAGGCAGGTGTGCCCGTTTGAAATTTGAGTATTTGTGCTGAAAGCAAGTCTGCTCGAGCGGTCTGTGCAAGTTACAGAGATTCAGGAAGCTTTCTTTCACCGCTCGAGCGGTCTGTTCGAAATCAGGCACTTTAAAGTCACTTTTTTTGCCCAAACTTTTCATTTTTTCTTGCTCCCTCCTCTCTCTCCTCCATACCCGAAACCCTACCTCTAAACCTTGAATTCATCTATTTTTCACCAAGAATCCATCATTGTCCTTTTATCAAAGTTGTTAATCTTGCCATAAGCTACACATTGAACCGATTGGATCATCTTATTTCACAAGCTCACTCCTTGGGTCTTCGTCTCTTCACTCATAACCTTTGAGGTAGAAATATTTTTACCCATGTATATCTATATTTTGGTTTGAATATGTATTAATCTCATGACATGAATGTGTGATTAGGAATGGGTGATATATGTATGTATATATATATATGTGTGTGTAAACACTAATGGTGATAGCAAGTTTTGTTCTAAGATATGTGGGAGATTTGGTTATTTCTTAGTTAAAAATAATGTGTATATCAATAATCTGGGAACACTAAGGAATGGAAAGAAAAGCCCTAAATTTCTTGTGAAATTTAAATTGTTGCTCATAGATCTTGGTGGGTAATGGGAGAGGAATTAATGGGTAAATTGGTTATGTGTTGAGATCCCTTGTGTTAAGATGAAATTTGATTTTTTTAAATTGTTACTTGTGTGATATGGTTTACCCGCGCGGAGATATTGAGGTACCCACTTGCCCAGTCGTGTGAGTACAACAAATGTGAAAATGTTACGTGTCCACATGCCCGATCGTGTGAGGACAATATATGTAGAAGGTTTGAGGTGCCCACTCGCCATCCATGTGAAGATGAAGAAATGTGGAGTTAAGTGGAATGATGTGTATTAGGTCATGAGGTTGCAAAATTAATGTCCATAAGTAAAGGAACAAGGTTATGCATAATTTAAATCAAATGTTTATATACGTGGTTAAATATATTCTATATTGAGCAATTGATCATTCCTATCAAACAAATTTCAGGACTTGGTGAACCGCAACCACCCCAATGAAGAAGAAGTTGCCCAACTCTCTTGTTTAAAAAGTCAATGATATTTTGAAATTGTAATGTAATTGTTGAACTTTTACTTAGTTTTGTGATCATGGGCTCCTTTAGTTTTGAAAGTCAATGGTAGTTGTTTCTTGGGTGTGAATGTGATGTGAAATCTTATCATTCTAAGATTTTAGGTTGTTAGAAAAAAGATTTATTCCCTTGAGGTTGAGTCCGTTTGAGACGCGACTGTAGGGTATATTAGTGACACCTTTTGCTTGACTTTTGTTTTGTAGGATCGATGGACTCTTCTTGTGGCTCGTAGAGGTAATTCTTGCAAATGAGTTGAAAGAGAGACACACCAATTTCGAATTGTTGTTCACATCATTTGAGGTGTTGTCAAAATACCAGTGTGGGACTGAAATATGAAAGTTTCTTTTAGATTTCGAATTAGATTTTGGAGTAGCGATTGTAATTCTATTGGAAATTATTCTACCCCTTATATCATTGGGTTTCTTTATCTTCTTTCGTGGGAATTATTTCTTTTTCATATCACATGAAATCTTTCACGTTGGGAGAATCTTCTAGAAACTCATTGTTGAGTAGAGGTCGTTTGTGATTAATTAGTAGGAGTGTTAATTCCACAATCTCTTTTGTTTCGGTTTGTCCAAACTTTAATTCTTGAAGTGTCTAATTTCAAGGACGAAATTTCTTAAGGTGGGGAGAGTGTATTCCTTGAACTAGTGGGATTGCGCTTAACAGTCTTATTATTGTACTTAGAGCCTCTTTGATTCATTTTAGAATATTGATTGAGGTGGGTATCATAATGGTAAAGTAGAATTGAACCAAAAACATTAATTGATAATTGTCCTATGAGCAGTCTCCACTCTTTTACCTTTTTCTCTTTCCACACTTTGAATTTGGATGTGAGGCTAACACCATTGGAAAGCTTTTTTCTAAAGACTTCGATTTAGACACAAGAACAACCCAAAACAGAATCTAAATGAGGGAGTTATGCCCGTTTGAAATTTGAGTATCTATGCTAGAAGCAAGTCCGCTCAAGCAAACTTTTGACCACTTGAGTTGTCTATGCGAGTTACAGAGATTCTGGAAGCTTTCTTTCACCGCTCGAGTCAAGTTTTGACTGCTCGAGCAGTCTGTTTGAAATCAGGCACTTTAAAGTCACTTTTTTTGCCCCAAACTTCTCATTTTTTCTTCCTCTCTCCTCTTTCTCCTCCATACCCGAAACCCTAGACCTCCAAACCTTGATTTCATCTATTTTTCACCAAGAATCCATCATTGTCCTTTTATCAAAGTTGTTAATCTTACCATAAGCTACACATTGAACCGATTGGATCGTGTTATTTGGCAAGCTCACTCCTCGGGTCTTCGTCTCTTCTCTCATAACCTTTGGAAGTGTGAACATTTTTACCCATGTATATCTATATTTTGGTTTGAATATGTATTAATCTCATGATATGAAGATGTGATATGGAATGGGTGATATATATATATATGTAAACACTAATGGTGATAGCAAATTTTGTTCTAAGATTTATGAGAGATTAGGTTATTTCTTAGTTAAAAATAATGTGTACATCAATAATCTTGGAAAACTAAGGAATGGAAAGAAAAGCCCTAAATTTCTTATGAAAGTTAAATTGTTGCTCATAGATCTTGGTGGGTAATGGGAGAGGAATTAATGGGTAAATTGGTTATGTGTTTGAGATCCCTTGTGTTGAGATGAAATTTAATTTTTTTGAATTGTTACTTGTGTGTGATATGGTTTACCCACGTGGGGAAATTGAGGTGCCCACTTGCGCCGAGGCGCGAGGCGAGGCGCAAGTTATAGAAGTTAAGCAAAATATTAATATAGCACAATTTTCAACATAAACAAATATTTAATATGTATTTTATTAATTTTTTTAATAAGAGAAGATGAAAAAAATAATTTATTTTTTAATATATATTATTTTATTTATTTATTATATTTTTTAAATAAAGTGTTTCAATTAATTTTTTTATTTTATTTTACATACATATATTTATTTTTTTTATTACTATGTATAAGTATATATTATATTTTATTTATTATCTATAAGTATATTATATATTATATATTATATAATAGGTATCATAGGTATTATATAATATTATATATATATATGTGAATCGATTATATTTTATTATCTATAAGTATATTATATATTATACATTATATAATAGGTATTATATAATATATATTACATATATATGAAAATCAAGAAGATAAAGAGAGAGATAGAAGCAACAGAGAGAGAGATCGCGATCACGAGCGAGAAGGCGAGAGAGAGAGAGCAATCATGAGCGAACCAGAAGAGAAGAATGAAGCAAAAAAAAAAATAGAGTCGAACAGGGGCAGAGAAGAGAGCCAGAGAAGAGGAGAAGAGAAGAACAGTCGAACCAGAAGAGAAGACTGAAGCAAAAAAAAAAAAAAAACGGAGTAGAACAGAGGCAGAGAAGAGAAGAGAACCTGCGTATATTGGCGTGTTGTGTACTCTTCGTGACGTCGCGCCTTTGTCTTCTTCTTCTTCTTCTTCTCCACTAGGGCTTTTTTTAATGTTTCTGCTCTTTTGACCCACGTTTGGATCATTTTATAATGTAAATGAGATGTCATCCCATGTGGGTATCCACACAGAAAACAGATGGGCTGTTGGAGTGGAAGAAATGCGAAGCGCATGCCTCGAGCTTCATCATAAAGCGCGCGCCTCGTCGCCTCGTCTGCGCCTCTTTTATGTCGCTTCGCCTCGCCATACATGAGGCGCAGAGCTACGGCACGGCTCGCCTCGCCTCGCCTTGAGCTTAGGCGCTCGCCTAGGCGCGCTTTTTAAAACACTGGTCTCTTGGCCTATATATAAATAGTTAGTTTTGGAAAGATAGTTTGATGATATTTTGATATTGAATGTAGTTGAAAAACGCAGCTCACACTTCTCCTTAAAACTCAGGTATTAAAGAGAAGAAAACTAAAACCCTATAATTAGCATAAATGGGGCAACTACAAGCGATGTGAGACACATTCCAACACACCCTCCTGGACCATAACATACATTAGCCGAACGAACAAACGGCACACCAATCAAAGGCCCAACCAAGCTTTGATACCAAGTTGAAAAGCCCAACCCACACTTTTCCTTAAAACTCAGGTATTACGGAAAGGAAAACTGGAGCTTTATAAGTTGGGGTAACTCCAGGTGATGTGCAACACATTCCAACAAATTTTTCAGAGCAAAGTGCTCTTGTATCTCATTTTGGGATTTTCTCTCTCTACTGAAATCTCTTTCTTAATTTGGCTTCATCATTTTGGTATCAAAGCCAAAGGGGTTGTTTCGGATGATCTATATAAGTGCACTTTTTAACTTTTTGGCTAAAAAAATAATGAGAAAAAAGATATATGTTTAGAATAACTTTTTGACTTTTTACAAAAAATGTATAATAAAATATTATATTAAACATTAAAATTTTGACTTGTACCTTCTAGACACATACTGATAGGTACATCAGTGCGTCAGTGCATGTCAAAATTTTGTTGACTTCGGAAATTTGTGGCTAACGATTAGCCACGTCAGTGCCTTTGGTAAAATTTGTAAAGATAGGTACATTTATCAGCACTGACATACCCCACTTTGGAACACATGGCTTAGTTTGGTTTGGTTTTTATTACAAATCTTATCTAGGTCAAAACATAGAAGTACATGGGGGGTTAACATTGAAACAACAGAATGTCAAGAAGGCTTTCATCTTCTTCCGTTATACCTAATTACAGCTATGAGTCCATAATTTGACTTCAAAAACTTCATATCATAAGCAAAAAGCACATTTAAAAACTACCCAAAATAATGAAAAAGACAAAGAAGCTTACTTGTGTAGCCAAGTCTCAATTCTCTTGTAGCAATCCTTCACTCTTTTCATCACCTTCCTCATGTTTTCAACAGCACAAAAACGACTCCAGCAACCCATTGGTAAGAATCATCCTGGCCATGACAAGAATGAATCACCTATATGAACTATCGAACTAGGCATCAAGTCATGTCCGAACGGGGGGGTTTCTCATCTCCATCATAGTTTTAAACACAGAAAACAAGGTCTTCAAGATCAAAAGTCTCCATCCCAAGAAGCACAATCTCCTCCATCAAAGTATTTAATCAACTCCCACAAGAAATGTACATTCCTTCAGCATGCAAAACTGAGAATGTGACCTCAAAATTTCTCCATATCTATAAGACAAAATGAAGAGAGTTGAAATGCGCAAAACAACCATGAGCGCTCATCTAGTACTATCTGTGCTTGACTGTAATTTTATTTTTTGTCATCTTAATAGATCCTCAATGAAATATAAAGAAGTGCCGGTCTATTCAACAAAGCACTACTTGAGTCTCTAAGACCAAAAAACCCATTTCAGTGTTCAAATTTTAATATAAGCAAATATACATATGTTATGAAGGCAAGTAGGATGTATATATGAAAATAGCGTCGATATGTTGTATAGTTTTTACTTCCATATTCATTTTGACTAATCTTACTAAAAACCTATAAATAATAGGCTACAAAGCATTTTTTGTGAAGAAAGAAGATGATAGCACTACCCAAACTACAGCTTCCAATAAATGAATAAATTTTATACACTAAGGGGTTGTTTGGGATGATCTAAATAAGTGCACTTTTTTACTTTTTATGAAATATGGGTTGGATTTGAAGTGATGTGGTAGAGAGGTGATGTGATTTAAATAAGATGATGTGGCTTAAATAGGAAAGTGATTTTTTGACTTTTTGGCTTTTTTGTGTTATGCCAAACTTAGCCTAAATTATGTTCATAAGCTATCTATCTTTCTATTTTTAAGATGAGGGGGAAAATTCATACCCGGATTCCCTGATTGGTTGATTTGCTTTTAGGTCCATGTGACACATGCAATGAAGCCACCCACTCGACACTATCAAGGAGAGTACCGAAGGATGCAGTTCCTATAATCATGCTCCCTTTGATATTGGTTTTCTCCTCTTGACGAGTCCATTCATTAAAGTAATATAGGTAGATTTATTTACAGCAATACCCTTCTGCGTCAATTCACCAAAAATACGCATTGCATCCTTGTATCTCCCTTCAGTACACAGCTTATCAATCTGTTCTGAATAAGCTATAGAGCTTAAATCTAACTTGTCGGTAGTTCCAATGGTAACTACATCTTGCCCCTTATCCATTTGTAAGAAAAGGTCACATGAGTTACCTGTCTCAATCATTTTTGCCATCAACTCCTCTGCTTCCTCGATCCTCCCGGCATCAGTAAGCACACCAAGAATTGCATTATATGTATAATGATCAGGCCCTAGTTTCTTCACTTCCATCTCTGCAACAAGTTCCAAAGCATCTTCAAGCCTCCCTTCTTTGCATAGGGCCATTATCAATGTGTTATAGGTCACTGCATCAATTGATTTCCCTTTTGAGATCCATGTGTTGAAGAGCTTAAGAGCTTTTTCGAGCATCCCTTCTCTGCAAAGCCCGCAAAGAAGAATATTACATGTAAAGATATCAGGCTTAAATGAATTCTCGACCATTTTATTGTGAAACTGGAATGCTTTCTCAACATTACCCTCCCAGCAGTACCCATGAATAATTGAGTTGTATGTGGTTTCATCGGGAACTAACCCATTCTCTAAAAGTTCGTTCAGCTTAGTTATTGCTTGCTCCATTTTGCCCAATTTGCAAAGCCCCCCAATAATAGAGTTGTACGTGACGATACTAGGAATGATATCCTTATCCTTCATCTCGCTCCAAAGCTTCATGGCTTTATCCACATTTTCATCCTTGAAGTATCCCACAATCAAAGTGCCATAGCTTACTTCATCAACAATATAACCTCGCTTGCTCCCACTAGTAAGTAACTCATAGGCCTCATCAATCTTCCTTTCCCTGCAGAGAGTGTGAAGAATGGTATTAAGGGTTACATTATCCATCTTCAAACCTTTTCCACCCATGTCATGCATCGTCTTTAAGGCTGCACCTAAGTTCCCGGCTCTACAATACCCATTTATCAAAGTGTTGTATGTAACACAATCCGGGGAAAACCCACTTTCTTGCATCTGCCAAACAGTATCACTTGCTTTATCCATCTTCCCTTCTTTACAATGCCACTTAACAATTATATTATGCGTGACTGCATTCAGTTCCACTCCTTTTTCCTTCATTTCATCCAGCAGCTTGAATGCTTCTGAACTACTTTTCCACTCAAGACACCCATTTATCAATGTGTTGTAAGTAACCACATTAGGTAACAACTTCAAGTTCTCCATCTCATCCCGAAGCCGAAAAGCCTCTTTAATCCTTCCTTCGTTACACAAACCATTAATCAGCATATTATAAGTCCAAACATCAGGCAACAAATTGTTTTGCGTCATCAACTCGATCACCGTAGCAGCTTCCTTCAACCACCCCATTTTACAATACCCATAAACCAGAATATTATATGTGTTCCTATTAGGCAACAACCCTCTATTTTTCATATCCGTTAACAAATCCCGAACCTCATTCAAGCGACCCTTCTTACAAAGTGCATCCAATATGGTATTATAAGTCACATTATCAGGAGAACAATCATATTCATCCATTAGGTTCAACAAATCCAGAGCATCCTTAAACTTATTTTCCAAGCAATACCCATTTATCAATATATTAAACATGTTAGCATTTGGCAAAACACCAAGTTTAATCACATCATTGAATATTTCTCTACAAAGCAAAACCGGATGGGAGGACGGGTACTTTACCAAAGAATTGAGGAGTGTATTGCAAGTGAGGAGATTGGGCTGCAATCGAAGCCGTTTCATCTTCTTAAAAATTTGGAGACCAAGATGAGGGTGGCCTAATTGAACATAAGCCCCAATTGCAGTGTCAAGAAGGGCCTTGGAGGGTCTGGGGAGGGAGCGAGTAGGGTGGAGGAGAGAGCGGTGGAGATCGTGGCGGCGATCGGCAGAGATGAAGTTGAGGAGAAGCGATTTGGCGTCGGAGAACTTGTTGTGGGCGAAGAGGGAGGAGAGGACGGTGAGGAGAGAAGGGAGGGAGTGGGTGTTGAGAGAGAAAGTTGGGATGTGCTTCTGGGACCAAATGAAGAAGGAGAGGAGGTTGTTGGGGCGACAGGCTAGGGTTTTGGAGGAGAGCAGGGAGAGGATTAGAGGAGGGGTGAGGTAGGAGATGAATGGGGTGAGTGACTTCAGCGACGAAGAAGAAGCTTTGTCGGAGGTGAGCACAGCGGTGATTGTTTCGATGATTTGCGGCGGCGATAATGGCGGGTTTTGGGAGAGTGGCGGTGCTGCTGGTGGCGGTGGCGGTGGTTCCATCGTCTCTGGTTTTCTAGGGTTTTGACATCAGCTCAATGAGAGAGAAACTAGTTTCCCAAAACCAGATCGATAAAATCCATACAGTTATTTATATTTGAGCGCCTATTTTGTGTCTTGAAATTTTCTTTCTTTTTATATCAATTGTCTAATTTTTTATTTATAAAACATAAAATAGAAATAAAAAAGAGGTGTGACTTGAATTAAGACACAAATTTGATAAATAAGGTTTTTATTATTTAAGTTGTATATAATATATAATAAATATTTAATTTGCAGATAAATTGCATGTGTCAATTATTAATATATATATATATATATATATATATATAAAGAGGGTTTCTATTAGCACCTCATAAATTATTTTGGACCCTCTAATTTTTAATCTTTTTTTTAATTACAATAATAATCTCAAATAAAATTATTAAAAAGAACATCATTAATTTTGGAACACTCCATTTTACAATTAAACCTACACACCCATAAATTAGGGTTTATGAGAACATCCACCTCCATAACCACTCATCCATCTTCTTCAAATCCCACCGTCAAAACCTACCCACCCTCAAAATCGTGAAAATCCTTTGGCGGCAATATTCCGGCGGTAACAGTGGTAACCATTTGACTGCCTACACTTCTCTGGCAATGACAATGAGTGAAAGTTTTTCTAGTAACCATAACTGCATAAGATGAGAGGAGTACAACAATAAAAGTTTAAAGGAGGTTCATAACTTTGATGTTGTTCTTAGCTTAGAGGAAATTGACCTTATAAGAGTAAGTTTCTTGAAAAAAAAAATGGCAAAAATAATAAAATTTGTTCGTCATTTTTTCGAGACTGAACTCCCGAACATATGACCAAAATTCGAGAACACAAGCCCGAACATTATTTATTTGTTCAGGAACCAGTAACCGAACATTTATTATTTGTTTGAGAATGTAGGTCCGAACATGAAAATTTCTTAACACGTTGACCAGTCAAAATTGTTAACGCTTGCAGAAGTTTTTATTTTTTCAAGTTCGGGAATACAAGCCCGAACATTACTTATTCATTGGGAAAGGCATTCCCGAACAAATAAGTAATGTTCGGGAATGCAAGTCCGAACATGAAAATTTCTTAACACATTAAATGGTCAAAATTTTTAACACTTACAGAAGTTATCGGAAGCAACCCAAATCCATCATCAGGTTTAAAAGTTATTCCTTCATCGCGTAGCTTTGACAATCTTGCTGCGTAGTTCTCTACTAAACTCACAATGTTATAATATCTACCAAAAAAGCCAACCAAACCAATTATTATAATTTTTTTCCTACAAAAGAATAAATTATTACGAGAAAATTAAGAAATTATGTATATATATATATATATAGAGAGAGAGAGAGAGCATACCAACTGTGACAATGGTGGATGAGGCAGCAAAGACAGTAATCACATTGGCTCTTCTTCTTCTTGGTGGGTTTTGTTGGGGTTTTTTGGAAGAGAGGTTTTTTTGGGTGTGGGAGTGTGGGGGATATGCATTTAATGGGTGGAATATTTTCACAAGGACAACTTTGGTATTATTTAGGGGAGGAAAAGAAATTTTGAGGATTCAAAATTTATAAGTGGGGGCCCAAAGAAATGGGAGGTCCAAAATAATTCATGGGGTGCTAATACCACCACCCATATAAAAATTACTTAGTTGTTTGAGATTTATCTTTTTTTTTTCTAATTTTGCTCTTTCATTTTGCATAATTTACTAATGGTAGCCTATATGTTGAGTGAAAAAAAAAATCGTAATTACACAAACATTCTTGGTCAATTATGCAATAGGTTTTTTCATAACTATACAAACATTCTTGGTCAATTATGAAACATAAATCTTTTATTTTGAGTGATTCTACTTACACCACTACTTTACCTCTTTACACCCTCCATATGAGATGTTCTTTTTTTTTTTTCCCAATTTTACCCATGTATGAAATTACATTTAAGGACAAAATACTAAAATTAAATATATTTTATTATCTCCATATATCCCTTAGTCTTCAATTTCTACTCCTCTTGTTCCTTTCTCAAATTTTCTTCTCTCTTACACATCTCTTTTTAAAAAGTGAGAATCATAGTATTTTGATCATAAAAGAAAGTAATTGATGAAAAAACGGTGGTGAAGAACCATCAAAAAAGTGAAACGGTGAATTTTTTTATTTGTTTGGTAGGTTTTTGTTTTATTTTTCTAGATTATTGTTCGACTTTTGTTCGATATTTCAAAATCGAACAAAATAAAACAGTCTGGCATCACATTTCTGAACAAAAAATATATGTCTAGTAACCAACTGCCAAATAAAAGATACATTCACGGTAACCCAATGTTGAATTTTTTTAATTTATTCGACTACTTATTACCATGTATTTCCAGTTTCCTTTTTTTATACTTTTTTCTTGAAAGGATTATACTTCTACTCATTACAACAATGCAAGTACTGCATTATTAGTGAACTCTAATCATAAATTCATTACAGACAAGGTTTGTTAAGTTTTTTTATGAATATAATTTTTTTAGGAACGACAACATATCATTGGGAAAAAAAAAAGTTTGTCTAGTAACATGGTACTAGATTAATTCAAATTCATTAGCATTGTATTACCAAATAAACCTGACATAAATTTAAAAATCATTGTTTGGAAAAAAAAAGTGGTTCCATAAATATATAGCAAAAAACGCTAGAGAAATTTATTTTTTTTGGCAAGATACACCAGAGGAATGTAAATGGCTTAGCACTGTGTGACCGAACAAGCACTTCGTTGTAGGCTCGACTCATTGTCTTCCTTACGTCTTTCTCTTTCCCCTTGCTGTATCTTTTTATGTTCCCTTATTTTATCTCCAAAAGCTATTGGTGTAAGAAGATGAAAGGGTTTTGAAGAGTCTTATTTTAGAGTTAGTTTTGGTAATATAATAGGTGTAAAGAATCACATTTTTTTTTTAGTGGTGTAATAAAATGGAGGGTGTAAAGAGGTAAGGTAATGGTGTAAGTCGAATCACTCTTTATTTTTTAACAAATTACAAATACACTCATAAGGTTTGTTTAAAATATAAATTTGTCCTATAATACTAGAAATTATAACTGTCCTTTGTTATAAATTTTAATTTAATACAATATTCAGAGGAAAAAAAATTATTCTCCTGTGCAATAATATATTATCAAAATTGTTTATTGAAAAATATTTTCCATATCATTAAAAACTGTTAATTGATTTAATGATTTATTTATTAACAAAATGGTTAACTGAAAAATATTTTTCATATCATTAAAAATTGTTGATTTACTTATTAATAAAATTGATCATTTATTATTAATAAAATTATTCATTGTATATATATGTAATTTCTTCTGTTTCTTTATTAGTTAAGTGAATTATCTTAACAATTTTTTTTAAATGGAAGAATTATCTTAGTGTTTATTTTATATTTATCTGTTGAGAAAAGTTATACACCATAATTTTTTTTATATAAATTTGGAAGAAATGTTAAAAACTCATAAATTCACCCCAAATAATATGGTAATAGAATTGTAGTCTACATCATTAGGTGTATAACAAATCAAAAAATGATACATATCATACTACATAATTCTATCATATATCTTATGATTTATTTTATTCAATTTCATAGAACAATATTCTAATTTTTAAAAATTATCAAAATACAAAACATAAACATAATGTAATAATAGTATGTGCCTTACACAGACCTTTTTAAACTAGTATATATATAAGGACCGCTTAACTGCTTGGGGTGCCTCTATTTGCACACCATATTTCATCTCAAGGCAAACCATTAATTGATTTATTTTTTTATTACAATATTAACCTTATGTAAAATGACCACAAAGGACAAAGGGTTATAACACACCTTTTGTAATCGAGTTCGACACTAAAATGTCGAGCAAATGGTTAATGTTCGAAAGAAACACTCCGGACAAGTGGTTAAGGTTCGACAGCAATAGTCCGAACAAATTGTTAAGGTTCGAAAGTCCAGAGTCGAATGGTTTGTAAACTGAAATTTTCACTGACATCTCGAGGAGTCTTCACCACTGGTTCTGCTCACCGGTGTCTTAAGGAGTCTTCATCACTGGTTTTGCTCACAGGTATGTGGGGGTGACAATCAATCAGAGAAAGGAGGGGGAGATGGATCGTGGGTGGAGGGGGTGACAATCAATCAGTAAAAATGGAAGATTGTGTGTGAGGTGTGTGAGTAAGGGTAAAGATGGAAAGTTGTGGTGTGTATTGAGCAAATTGCTTATTTATCAATTTATTAAAGATGTGCCTTGAGTAGTGGTGTGCCTTGAGATGAGTGGTGGTGGGCAAATAGAGCCACCCAACTACTTGAGGTTCGTTTTTTTTTTTTCCTGATTTTTTCCTTTCATTTTGAATAATTTACTAATGGTGGCTTATATATTGAGTGAATGTTTTTTCGTAATTACACAAATATTCTTGGTTACTTATGTAATAGGTTTTTTTTTCGTAATTATGTAAATATTCTTGGCCAATTATGAAATATATATTTTTGTATTACGCAAATATTCTTGGTCAATTATGAAATATAAATCTTTTATATTTTTACCAAATTACAAATGAGTATTGTTATTAGCACCCCATCAATTATTTTGGACCCTCTATTTGTTTGGAGCCCTACTTATAAATTATAAAACCTTTAAAATTTATTTTCTCTCCCCAAATAATATCAAAATTATCCTTGTATAAACATTCTACTCATTCAAATGCACACCCCACACCCCTGACACCTCAAAAAGCCTCTCTCTCAAAATCCTAACAAAACCCATGACGGTGGAACCTCCCAAAATCAGTGGAAAAAATTTGTGGTGATTAAGAAGTTTTTCTCTACTTCATTATGAGATTTGTCAATCTGTTTGAGTTTTTTTTTTATTTCCTTTTTTCACATACACAACACAATCCACTTTTATAATTCTTTGGTTGATTTTCTGTCATTTATCCATGGCCTCACTTTACTTGTATCCTCTCTATGTGAGCAAAATTGTGCAGGATTTCACCCACCGATCAACCGCCTAGTCAACCACCCAAGGGTGGTCCGACTTTCTTTGTTTGTCTACTATTGCTGCTACTTCAGTTATCTGTTCCCAAACAAATAAGAAATGTTCGATTACCTATTCCTGAACAAATAAACAACGTTTGGACCTGTGTTCCCGAATTTCAGTCATATATTCGGGAGTTTAGTCCCGAAAAAATGATGAATAGTTTTTATTATCTTTGTCATTTTTTTCAATAAACTTACCGTTACAAGGCCAATCTCCTCTGAGTTAAGAACACCATTAAAGCTATGAACCTCTTCTAAGTTTTTATTGTTGTACTCATCTCGTCTCATAGATGTAATGCCCAAAAAAAATATATATATATATATATATAATAATAATTCGACAGTAAAGACTGATACAAAATGACATAAATAGAGCATTAGGCTTTCATTAATCAGAGTCAATTTACAAAAGTGGCACATGCATTACACATTCATAAGCTCTACCCTGAATTTATAGCATGTGGCTCCAAATTAAATTATCAACGAAATAAATGTCTTACGGGCTTACAACTTTCCAAGATGATGCTTGGTTACAACAAAATGAGTCAAAAGCTCAATACAAATAAAGCCCTAGGCTTGTATAAAAATAAATACAAAATAAACAAAAGTGAGCTCTCTGCTCTACAATCCTCCCAAGCTAGGTCCTTGGCGGAGGCATGTCACCAGCACTTGAAAATGGTTTCCCAAATAAGGTGAGCCAAAGCCCAATAGAACAATCTAACATAATATATGAATCTTAACAAAGGTATAAGTATGAAGTGCATGTCTAATACCAATCATATCCTACAAGAACATAATATATCAAATTCCTTTATTTCAGTCTGTTTTATCTTAATTTCATTTATGTCAATTCATTTCACCTCAATTCATGAGTCATATTCATTATTATCCAGACAACCGGTGGTTCTTAAACATACATAATCAATACACAACACTTCAATTTGCCATTCTACGAAAATTTCGTCTACGAGAATCGACATCCATGTATATGCGTGGTTTTCGAGATTTGCACCTAGAACACACAGGCCAACTTAATTCAATAGAGTCCATCCCCTTTCTCCTCCCACACGTAGAGTATATCTCCTTTCTCCTCCCAAATATCATACATATACAATGTATTACAACACAGTCATATTCAATGACAACAAATAAGAGATTAGTTTCAATTCCCCGAATCCTCATGTAATTTCTACAACAATTATGGCTATCTTCCACCAATAGCCCAAAACAGATATTTCTAACAGATATGCAATCTTTACAATAGATAAATTATTCAAATTCTCATAGGTGCGAGATAATACATATCTAACTCCACCATTCATATAAACAACCTCCCAGTTTCCCGTTTTCACTACCAATTCCATTATTTATACAAAATAATCATTGGAATCATTTTAAGGCAAAACTCCATTTTTTCCTTTTTTATTCCACACACCAAAATCAACCATTTTAGCACAACACAAGCTTACATTTACTCCCATAACCATTTCGACTACATTCATTCAAAAATCCCTCTTGTGATTTTAAACCAAAACCCTAGGTTTGTTCAAAACTACCTCAAATCCCAATATTTCTTACACAACAACAAATAACAAAGTTAAAACTCATAGAAGAGTATAGAGAGTCCCTACCTCAAGCTTAGAAGACCGAAGGAGAAATGGAGAAACTCCAAAGACGCTGAAACCAAGATTGATTTGGATCAAAATGTAGCTATTGATGTGCTCTACCTTTTTAACAAAGGTACAAGGGTGGAGAAATCACTAGATCTAGATGAAAAAGTAGAAAGAAGGTAAGTTTTAGAGATGCAGAGTCTCAACTTTAGGGTTTGGAGAGAAATAGATCTGAAAAAGTGTGTAACAAGTCATTTTCGTGAACTAATATACACACAGTCCGCTTGAGTGCAAGAAGTGACGCTCGAGCGCCAAGACACAAAACAAAAGGGCATTACCGCTTGAGCGCAAGAAGTGACGCTTGAGCGCAGAATACACACATCCAGTAGTTTTGTAGACAATAGAGCAATACTCGAATGCAAGAAATGGCAGCTCGAGCGTCCACCCGCTCAAGCGTAGGAAACGCTGCTCAAGCACAGAATACATCTTTCCAGTAGTTTTGCATACCTATAAAAGTACTGAGAGTTCACAAAGCTCGCTCGAGCGCAAGAAGTGCCGCTCAAGCGGAGAAGCAAAATTCTAGGCAACAAAGGTTTGAAAACTAAGCAACCAATCTATTCCAAATACAACCACTATAACCCAAAAGTCAAACTTAAGGAAATATAAGGGAAACAAGCTGTAAACAACAATGTGAAACCATCAAACCCAAGTCCGGGATACAACAAGGGTTGGGTCAAAACCAGAATCGCTATAATAGAGTTGTGGTTGTCAAAAAAATTCTACTCATTGTCATTGCTGGAGAAGTGTATGTAATCAAATGGTTGCCACTGGAATATTGCGGCCAAAGGGTTTTGACGGTTTTGAGAGTGGGTAGGTGTAGACACCCCATTTTTGACCGATCTTGAGACTCAGACGTCACCAGTTGAGCGCTCGGTGATACTGCATATTGTGCTCGTTCAGAAGTCTCAGAGTCACGGCCGTGAGCCCTGCCTCCGGATTTCCGAACCCTCTTCTGTGCTTTGCCTCGGTTTGCGAACCAGGCTCTGTTTTCTCTGTTTTCTCTTCGCGAAGGGAGGGAGAGGTCTTGTAAATCATCTCTCAGTGGCCGTAGGCTACGTTTTGTGGTCGTAGGCCATTTTGCCCGTTTGGAGTCCGGTTTTCGGTTTTTCGGAGCCGTTGGTCGTGTGCCTCGGTTTGGGACCGCTTAACCACCTCCATTTGCTTTGGTTTTTGGCATACTTCTTATTTGCTCCCTTTTGAGGGACACTGAGGTCTGAAAGACCCACTTCGTGGTCGAATGCCACTTTCGATGCTTAACAGGCAGTTTTCGGGGCCCCGAATTGCGTGTTCTGGCCCCCGAACATTCATTTTGCTTCGGTTTTCATTCATTTTTGGCAGGTACCTCTGTTTCATCACCAGGAAGGCCGTAGAAGGGTGGGAGGCCAGCAATTGTTTCAGCAACCAGTTATATTCCTCCGACGCCCTCCGACGCCCGTTTTTCTCACTTCCAAGCCAATGTTGACCACCCTAGGGCCACTTTCTTGCACCCAAAACCACGTATTTGTGTTGTACACACATGGGAGGACACCAAAAGTTGGTGGCCGGCCAGTAATTCCACCTGAACCTTTTGAACCCTTCCTAAAAATGGCTTGTTTTCTCTCCTGTTTCACTGTTGCCAATTTTGAACCACAGGGTTGTATTGAGGGCACCTGGGAGGACACCTATCTGTGGTGGCCGGCCACTAAATCTTCTTGACCTTTTTGACCCCTAGCCGGCCGGCCATGGGAGGTGGCTAGCCGGCCACCTGCAACTCTAAAAAGTGGCCGGCCTCTCTCCTTGTAGTGTGTACTTTACAGTTGTATAGCTGTTTTCCCCCAAAAATATCTGTATCCGGGGGACAGCTTTTGGGGGAAAACTTGGCTCCTTTTCCCCCACTCTTTCCCTCCATGCTCCCCCTCTCCTTGGTCCATATAACCAACCTCCATCTTTGGTCATAAGGGTTGGGAAAAATTGCCTTCAAGCTTGTATACACATATCACCCTCCATCTATCTCTTTCAAGCAAAAGCATCCAAGTTCTACCCCCATTTCTTCATCACCACCAAGCATCACCACCACTACTCCATTTCCAGCAGCTTGAGGAGCTTTCCAGCAGCTAGGAGGCATCACTTCTCAAGCTAAGAAGCAACCAAAGACTTGTCTTCAAGGGTGAGTAGCATTTCCCCCTTTTTGGTCCATTTTTTGCATCATTTGTAAGCCATATATGCTTACTGTTTTGAGCTCCGGTCCTAACTGAAAGTGGCCTTCTTTTGAGCTCTTTTTCACTTTTTCTTAAGGGCCTCTCACTGTTTGAGGTCCCCATCTTGCACTTTCTTCATTATCCATCTTGTATGCCATTATCTTGCATAGTATTTTTGGCCTATATGTGATCTATTTTGGAGCATGATGTAAACTGTAGATAGGCTTATTTTGAGCCCCTCTTCAACATTTAAGAAGGGCTCATCACTGTTTGGGACCTCCATGTGCCACTTGTCATTATACCCCTTTTTGGTCCCCATTTTTGCATGATTTATTAGCCTATTGTGCTTCTATTTTTGGGCGTTTTGCAGAACTGAAAATAGTCTTATTTTGGCCTTCTCTTCATGTTTCATTGAGGGTATTTCACTATTTGAGACATCCTCTATATACTTTGTGTTATATCTCTCTTTTTTGGCCATATTTTGCATGATATTTTTGGCTTGTATGCATACTGTTTTGGGTCCGGCTATCAACTGTAAAATGAATTATTTTTGGCCCCTCTTCAATGTTGTTGAAGGGCCCCTTTGTGTTTAAGGCCAGAAACCACCACTTGCTTCTTTGTCCACTTTTTGGCCCATTTCTTGCATGAGAGTTTATCCATACCTGTGCTGGTTTTTGTGGTTTTCCATAAATTGTAAAAGATCATTTTTTGGGCCCCTCTTCAACTTTGTTGAAGGGCCTTAATCTGTTTGGAGACAGCAGCTGTGAGTTGCTTCATTATCTCGCATTTAGGGCCATTTTTGCATGCTAGTTTTGCCCTATTTCTGTTTGCTGTTTGGCCATGCTTTGAACTGTAAAAATGCTTATTTTGGGGCTGCCTTGATTCTGTATTTTCATTCCATGTACCAATTTTGCATGCTTTGTATAGCTGTAAGCCATTTCATGTACCTTGTTTTGCATTTCGGGAGAAATTCCATGCATCGGGTATCATTTTGCCATGATTCGGGGCTATTTTGCATCTCATTTTGCCTCTGAAAATTGCATGCTTGCATATCATATTCCATGTTTTTGCCATGTCTCATTAGAGTGGCATTTCGGTGCCCGAGGGTCGGTCCTCGGTTTGCGTGCACGCGTGCACGCGTGCACGCATTTCGAGTTGTCTTGTTTTCATCTGATGGCCTCCTATGTGAGTGTGGCTGAGGCTCTCTCATGTTGGTGTAAGCCCATTATTGCATTGCGTATGCCATTTCATCCATAGCGTTGTGTATGCCCGGTTGTATATTACCTCATGTAACGTGTATGCCATTCCATAACATTGTGTATGTTAGGATTGTATCTTAGTTGCATTTCATGCATGCCATTTCATGCATGCCATGCATATTGCATCGTGTTCGGGATAGGAGTTAGCCCGGGCACGGGAAACGAGGTGCATTTCGTACTCCGAGTGACGGAACGTGCCTCAATTCCCTAGTCACCGACACTCCGGATCATCCATGATGGAGTTAGGTCTTGTTGTGTTTTCATGTGCATTCATTTCATATTGAGTTACATAATTCGACTCCTCGGCCATCATGCATCGAGATGCGTGATTGGTGGCACGAGGATCGAGGCATGCATACATCTGTGAAAATACATTGCTATGCCCTTTTCCTGCTCTCTGTTACAGCAAATCAAGAATCAGCGGTCTTCCGAGGCTCGGCACGCATTTCAAGAACAGGTGCAAACAAAGGCTAATTGGGGCATCCCAGTGGATTTCCGCGCAAGGCAGCCCAAACATACATCATTCATCAGAGTCAAGGCAGTCCCTGGCTTGCACGCCAGTTTTACAGCTTTCTCAGTTAATTTGTTAATTAATTAGGAATTTGTACATTATTTGGACTGTAATATTTGGACTGTACTATTCTTTTATTAGGGACTGTAATCATTTATTCAGGACTGTATATTTATTCGGACCCTTTGCGCGAGGGCACAACTGTAATAAGTGTGCGTGAGTATGTTGTATGTCTTCCAACCCCACGTCTTTCTTCCCTTTTATTTATCCGCTTATGATGGTTAGATTAGGGTATGTTTCAATTAGCATACAGTATGATAGCATGTTTGCATTCATTCATCTGTTTTGCATGCACCGGGCTCGGCGCACCATACTAACTGCATTGTATTTTCAATTCCAAATTGAATACATGTTAGCTGTAGCATTCCATATGCCATGTTTAGAATAGCCGAGCCTGCTATAGTTTGCATTTTTGCATGTGTTGCATTAGGCATTTCTGTATAATTAGGATCATGCATGGATTTCTAATAAACTTCTTTTTTAGCTTGGAGTACTCGGTAAGTTTTATGCTTTAGCATCCTTGCATGCGTGTGAGTGACTGCCATGAATAGCCTGCTTACCATGAGGATATTTGCTTATGTGATATAACTGCCTGAATGCCTGTGGGTGAAGGTTGGGTTACTTGGATTGGAATAAATCATCAATTGTTTGTTTTAAGCCCACTAGATAGTGGCAAAACCATCTTTTCTAAGCCCACCCGAGGGTGGCAAAATCTGCATTTTAAGCCTACTTGCGAGTAGCAAACCATCTTTCAAATAAACAAACATGAAATGTTTTGTTCCAATTCAGGCGATCCAGTCTATAATTGTATGCTGTGCGCATCACATAGTAACCTAGGCTAATAACCGGAATAAGAACACACAATGTTTTCAAAAAAGGATATCATGATTAGTAGAGGCCGGTCTCTGACCGGGCGAGCGGGGGTGCTCACGAAGTGACCTTCCCCAATCGTACCCAAGTTCCCGAGCCGAGGCAACTTTGGTGATGACGGACACGTGGCCATAGGCAACGAGTCAGGGTTTCCTAAATTTCCTAAAATAAAATATTTAGGTGGCGACTCTGTATCTGGCAAAGCAGTCCATGTTTGGCACTTCTTTCAAAATCTGTTTTCTCAAAACGATTTGTCGGATTTGGACTCTTTGGTTCAGATTTAGAACCGTGACAATTTGAGAGTCCTGAGCTGTAGTGACCCCAAAATGAACAGAACGGGAGCTCACCCTCCCGGGAGCGTTCAGGGACGTCTACAGTAGGTTTTGAAGGTGGGATTTGAGAAGATAGATGGGCAGTGATGGAAGTGGATGCTTCATAAACCCTAATTCATAATATAGTAGGGATTTGAGCTTAATTGTGAGATGGGGTGTCCTAAAATTATTGATGTTATTTTTAGTAATTTCATTTGAGATTATTACTGTAATAAAAAAAGGCTAAAAAATAGAGGGTCCAAAATAATTAATGGGGTACTAATAGCAGTATTCTTACAAATACACCCATAAAGTTTGTTTAAAATATGAATCGGCCCTATAATACTAGAAATTACAACTATCGTTTGTTACAAATTTTAATTTAACACAATACTTAGGGGAAAAGACAAAAAAAACTATTCTTCTATGCAATACTAAATCATCAAAATTATTTATTAAAAAATATTTCTCATATCATTAAAAACTGTTAATTGATTTAATGATTTTATTTATTAACAAAATGATTAAATAAAAAATATTTTTCATATCATTAAAAATTGTTAATTTATTTAATGATTTAATTATTAATAAAATTAGTCATTTTTTATGCGAGTATGATTTATATATTAATAAAATTAGTCATTTGTATATATATATATATATATATATATATATGTATGTATTTTCTTTTGTCTATTTATTAGTTTAGTGAATTATCTTAGTAATTTTTTAAATAGGAGAATTATCTTACTATTTGTTTTATATTTATCTATTGAGAAAAGTTACACACCATAACTTTTTTCTTTAAATTCGGAAGAAATTTTAAATACTCATAAATTCACCCCAAATGATATGATAATAGAATTGGAGTCTACATCATTAAGTGTATAACAAATCCAAAAATGATATATATCATAATTCTATCATATAGCTAATAACTTATTCTATTCAATTTCACAAAACAATATTCTAATTTTAAAAAAATTATCAAAATACAAAACTTAAACATACTGTAATAATAGTCTGTGTCTTGTACGAGCTGTTTTAAACTAGTATATATAAGTATGGTTTTATTTTAGCCTGTTATTTGGGTCATATGCGGTCAACCCTAACATTTGAAAATGATCACTTAATTCTCTTGTAGTTTGTGAATTAAAGTACACCGTTAAACTCGTTAATGATTTAATAAATAAAAATAAAATAAAATACCCTTCTATATTTGTCATTTGTTTGGAAGGTAAAGTGCATTTTAACTCCTTGTACTTTATTTTATGTGTGATTTACCTCCTTTAAAATTTGAAAATGAGTATTTAATCCGTTATATTTACCACGTGTTTTACACTTACTGTTAAATTAGACAAAATATTAACAATGTATTTCAATCTACAAATCACATGAAAATTATATAGTTATTTCTAAATAGTAAAAAGATAAATTACACATGACCCAAACTACATGAGAATAAAGTAAAGCTTGCCCTATATTTTATGTATTGGAGCTGGTGATGAAGCTGAAACACAGTTTCAAGCAAGTACATAGTAGAGATGAATGGGTTGCCCCCAGATAGTGAGAAATCCAAACCTCAGAGGTAGCCCAACAGTTTCTCTCTCGGGTTGTTTGGTTAGAGGTTACTTGGCTAAAATAATAAATAAAAATAATTAATAAAATAAAATGTTACATCTAATCTATAATTAATCTACTTTTTCTCTAACAACCATCTAATTAACTAAAAAAAAATTAACTATTATCCTAAACCCAAATTTTTTAGTCAGACTAAAATATTCAAAAAGTCAAATTGCCAGCTAAAATAATCTATTCCCAAACGAGACCAGTTTACTACTACACTTCTTACTTCCCTCTTCTTCTTCTTCTTCCTTCTTCTTCTTCTTCTCTCTCTCTTTTTTTTTATTTATAATAAACTAGTGAAAACCGGTGCTATGCATGGGATGTGAAAAAATTAATAAAATATGTTTATATAAAATAATATAAGGGCAAATTACATCGACACCCCTGAGATTTCTGTTTAATACTGATTCGTCCTTCTGTAGCTCGCCTTTTTCGCACCTCCCTTTCGGAGAGGTCGAAATAAGCTCTATAGTTCGGACTCTCACTGTTTTGAATCTACTCTCACAAGTGCAATGTGAAATTGATAAACACCAAAGAGTCCAAATCCGGCAAATCTTTTGAAAAATTGATTTTGAATGAAAAATGCCAAAAATGGACTGCTTTGCCAGATACAGAGTCGCCACCTAAATATTTTGAGAAATTTAGAAAACCCATGACTCATACCAAAGGCCACGTGTTCATCATCACCAAGATTGTCTCTGCTCGGGAACTTAGGTATGAGAAAGGAAGGTCATGAATACATTTGAGCACCCCCGCTCGCCCGATCAAAGATTGGCCACTACTAATCATGATATGATTTTTATCAACATTATATGCTCGTGTTCCGATTTATTAGACTAGCATTACTATATGATGCGCAAACACACAAGTATAGACTACCTTGCAAGAATTAGAACATTTCGAGTCATGTTTGTTTTGAAAATTGTTTTGAAATATGTACCACTTGAAAAAGTGATCGCATATAAACACTACTCAAATTATTCCAATTCAAGCAAATAGCCTTCATTCACAGATATTCAAGCAGTTTATTAATTAAGCATTTAGCCTCATGGCAAGCATACTAAACATGACAATACTCACACTCATGCAATATGCTAAAGCAAATAAAGGCTCACCTAGTACTCCAAGCCAAAAGAGAGATGAGTTAGAAAAATGCATGATTCCTAACTTATGCAATATGACTAATGCAACATATGCGATATGCAACTAAATAGGCTCGACTACTTAACATGGCATTTGAAACAATCTAATAGCATGCGGTCTAAGCATGTATTCGAAAAAAAGTATCGAACTAACAATGTAGTTAGAATGATGAACCGAGCCTCGGTGCATGTAATACAAGTGGATGCAAACATGAAGAATGCTAATTGAAACGTGATGTCCCTAAACTAACCATCATAAGTTAGCAAATAAAAGGGAGAAAGACGTGGGGTTTGAAGACATACACATTATTATATTACGCTCTCACGAAGGAGAGTCCGGATGAAAAAACTAAGCTAATTAACTAACTAATTAAAGCTAAGCTAATTAAGCTAATTATTACAAAACCGAATAAATGACTAGCTAAATTACTTAACTAGTTATTATAACACTTGAATTAACTAACAAATTAAATAATTACAACATAAGTGCAATTAAAATGAGTAAATTAAACTAAACAACTAATTACTACGCCTCGGGAAACGAGGAATATTCATGCATATGCTCGATTTCCACCCGAAAAGCCACTGTTTTGCTTCTAAATGCCTCTGTTTGCACAGTTGAACACCAACACTATTGTTCACTCTGCTCTGCCTTACAAAGATGCTGCTGAAATTTGCATCAGTGACCGGCCGGCCAGTGATGAAGGTTGCCAGCCACCTGCCGGCCATGAAAGTGGCCTGTCGGCCACTGATGCACAAGTTCATGTTGCTGCAACAGAGGACAAACAGAGCATATACAGGGTATTTTCAAGAGTTATTTGTACAACTCACCTCTCCTTTTCATGAGCAAATAAAAAAAGTAGCAAGTTTGGTTCACAAACCATCAATGGATGCAATTTCATTACATGATGGCTTGTGAAACCAAGTGTGCAAGTTCAATTAATACAAAACAAGACATAAACCTCCTCTCTTTCATGAATGATCAAGGAAAGTGGTGACCTTGAAACCTTGAATCATTTCATCACCAATGAGTATGAAATGGTTTAAGTTTCTATGTGTTCAATTAACGTCCGATTGAACACAATCAAATTATTATCTTGCTCACTTTTAATTCCAAGTTACTCCATTTTATTTTACCAACCATTCTTTAATTCAATTAAGTCCAGTGGTGAATTAAAGTCCTCTAATGAAAAGAAGACTCAAAACACAAGTTGCTTTAGGTATGAAAGAAGTATCATACCGTTGGTAATGAACCCCTTAAGAGATTAAACCATTAAATATGAAACCTCAATTTCATACTTGGGCAAACAAGTGACTTGAAACCATTTTCAAAGAAAAATAAAAAGCCAAGAATTGAGGGAGGTTGCAGAGATTATTAGTGCCGAAATGATGTATGAAAAGCCCAAACTGAGTGCTATCAACTCAAATAAGTGATGTCTAAGATCTAAAACTTCAAGCTTATGAGGACTATTACACTAGAAGTATGCAAAACAAAGCTCAAATGCAAACAACAGCCCAAAACAGTCTAAAATAAGTCTTAAAATATGCTGGAATTGAGCTAGAAATAACTAGATTAAAATGCTAAAACATGGCACCAACTAGGTTAGTAAGCAAGACACAAGCAGGGGAGATTAACCCCTCCAAATTTGGACTTCAAAACATGATTTTGGCCACTAAAAAAGCTCTAAAAATCAATGTTTAAAAGTTTGGAAAAAGATAGTAAAATGGTGGGAAACACAAGGGCAAAGGCCTCCAGAACAAGGTATAAAGAAGGGCTATCAACCCCTCAACCTTTAATGGCCTTAAACCCAAGCTTCAACCCAAAAAATACAGAGTTTTGACAGCCCAAAACAATGGAAAAATAGTAAGAATAATGACAATTAAAACAAAGCTACGAGTAAAGTCTTATACCTCTTGTAGAAAAGAAGCAATACCAAGCAACAAAACCAAGTAAACACACCCTCTAGAGCTCAAACCAAGCTCAAAACTATCTCAGCTCAAAGATGGTGAAATTTGATTAAGGGTGCATAGGCAAATGTTGAAGATTTGTAAGCAAAAGTGTAAAGATTTGGTAGAGAGAAGGGAAAATTTTTAAGCTCAAAATTTTCCAACCTTAAAACATGAGAGAGAGGCCTCCCATATACAGAAAACATGAAATTCCCTCAAGGAGATCCAACCCTTAACGTGGGGATAGATACATGCATCTGTGCAAACAATTGGCATAGTTGGCATAAAATATCTGCAAAATACACTGGTGGCTGGTAGCCCAAAAGTGATGGCCGGCAACCTCAAAAGGTGGTCGGCAAACCACCAGAAACTGTAGGCTTGAAGGACCAAGGCCTGGTCCAAAAATGAGACAACAAGGATACAGGGTGTGAAAGGCTCAAAGTTGTGGCATTCCGCTGAGGACTTCGAGCACTTGGCGAGCATATAAACTCATCATCGAGTATGCATGCGAGGACGTCTAAGTCGTAAGGGCCGTGAAAAATGAGATGTTTACACCTTCATATTTGAAAAATTACATTCCATTTCCTAAGATTTATAATCTCATTACAAATTGCTCTCTAGATTGCTGATGTCATTTCCTAAAATTTTCTAAATGACTATTTTGCACTGTTCCTTACCATTTCTTCTTTCTATCATTATGACTACATTTTACAACTTTCCATCATTAAATTATACCTGAATATATTTTTATTGAGTAATAATATATAAACATAAATTTTATATAAAACTTTCAAATATAATGATATTACTTAATTGTGACATTTCACTTAATTTATATTTACAACAGTATCCCAATCACAATATTTTTATGATATTTTTTATATAAATTTTTATATATTAATATAATTTTTTATTTTTATTTCCACCATTATATTCAAATTAGATCAATTTAATCTAGATATATTTTAAAAGTATAAAATTTGTACAAAAAAATCTATTGAATACAACAAAATAAAATAATGTATTAAATTTTTTTTTTGGTTTTTTTTTTTTTTGTATTTGGTGAATTTAAAAAAAATTCACAAAATATTATACTTTTAAGTATATCTAGATTAGGTGTATCTAAGAAATAAAAAAAATACTACAAATATATATATATATATATATATATATTTTAAAAATCAGCAAAAATTAAAAAACAAAAACACAAAAGAAAAACTCTATTTTTTTGTGTGAGTTAAACCAAAAAAGATGATTCACTTTGTTTGGTTTTAGTTTTTTGAAAACACTTTTCAGAAAATTCTACTTTCTTATTTTTCGTATTTTTTTTTACTAATTTTTTTAATATTTCAAATAAATTTTTTTTAATTTTTAGACACACCTAACATAAATACACTAAATACCAAAAATACAAAAAAAAATAAAAATAAAAATTCAGTATATTTTTCGTATTTTTGTGTATTTATTAATTTTTTAAAATATTTTTTCACAAATATTTTATTTTTTAGATACATCTAAGTGAGGTACATCTAAAAATGTAAAAACAATACTTAGAATTTTAAAAATATTCACTAAAAATAAAAAAACACGAAAAATACAAAACTCAATTTTCAAAAAACTTAATTCAGAAAATTGAAATCAAACACAAAGTGTATTATTTCTCTTGAAATAACATGAACAAAATATCTGTATTATTTTATTATCTTATATGTATGAAGGTTAAGAGGCAAATATGTTATTTTAATCTGAAAAATGGTAAGTGTAATTTTTTAAATGTGAAGGAGGATCTGTATCAAATAGAAATCTCAGGAGGTATCAGCCTTAATTTACCCATAATATATATAGTTAGATTTTTGTATGTGAATTATGAAAACAAAAATATATCGAAACCTACAATTTAAGTTTCACAATTTTATCACAATTTATGTATCAATTTTTAATTTGTCACAATTTCAATCACGTAAATAAAGACCAAATAAGTTAAAATAGTTAATAAGATAAAATATCACATCTAATCCATAATCATTTTACTTTTTCTCTGACAACCATCCATCAACTACACAAAAAAAAAAAAAAAAAAAAAAAACTATTATCCTAAACACAACTTTTTTAGTCAAACTAAAATAATCAAAAAGTCAAATTACCAACTAAAATAACATATTCCCAAACGAGACCAATTCACTACTACACTTCTCACTTCTCTCTTCTTCTTTTTTTTTTTTTTTATAAATTACACTATCCTTGGCTTATTTTTTTCAAAAAAATACAATACGTCTTATACTTTTTACATAATTACACTTACTTCTCTTCTAAAAACACATCGTTTGGAAATTATATCTTTTAGTTGATTTTTTTATTTTTTTATGAAAAGATGTGTACAGAGAGTGATGCGACAATTTATAGTGACTTTTTAATTTTTTTAACTAAAATCTTAAGTCCCCAAACGAGGCCATGTTAGCTATTGTAGCTAGTATCAGTATATTTTAGTTACTTCAATAGGCTATTTATCACAATAGATATATTAACAAATTTCTTCAAAACTAGCGATATTTAAAAAGTTTTGGAATACTCTTTAAATAGTTTGTGTGCATAGATAGTTAAAGAAATAATAGCATTGAAATACATAGATATAAAAAGGAATTAAGTAAAACAAAGAACTTTTTTTTTTTTATAATATTTTACCTAGTGAAAAATAAAAATAAAAATAAAAATATAATTGTAGTTGTTCTAATAAAGCTAAAGAAACTAAATTTAAAACAGGTAATGTAAGAATAAATAAATAAAAGAAACACGTTTCAGTGATAAGGTCATTTTTCCATCCAAATCTAACTCTTGGTAAAGTGAAAATTATATTGACAGAGATGATAAAATTACTGTTACACACCAAAATGATTTGCTGTGTAGGGTCCAAGTCTAACTCTTGTAGAAGAGACGGTCTGTTTTGGAATGTACGTTAAAAATTGACATTTTTATTATTATTTTTTTTTATTTTTAAAAAAAAAACACATAATTCATATTTTAGGTATTATAATAAACTCATTACACAAATAGTCTTTAAAGTGTACATCTTACTTTATTAGGTTTGAATTCTCTTACATTGTATTTGGTTGGGGGATTTGAAAAGGGATTTGAAAAGAGAAAAAAAAAATATAAGTGAAATGTGAATAAAATACACATATATTTTACCTAGTTCCAAACACAACGTTAAGTTGGCTATCCAACTTGAGAGAGTAATTAAAGCATATTTTGAGGTTGACTTTGGTAATTTAAACCGTTTATTTTTTAAAACTCGTCGGGTGGAATATTCGTGTATAATTGCAGGTTTGATTTAATTTGATTTTTCAAAAACTATTTTTAGATGAGTTTTTTGTTTATTTTTAGTATTTTTTTTTGTATTTTAATTAATTTTTTAGATTTTTTAGATGCGCCTAATCAATATGCATCTAAAAAGTAAAATTTGACTAAAATATTAAAACATTACTAAAAATAAATGAAAATTCAAACAAAAAAAAAAGTAAAATAAATTGACTAAAATATTAGAAAATTACTAAAAACAAATGAAAATTCGAACAAAAATCGATGTGCATTTTTGTTTGGATTTTCATTTATTTTTAATGAATTTTTTTCCATATTTTAATTTTAATTATTTATTTATTTATTATTATTATTATTATTATTATTACTTTTTAGATGCATCTAATCTTGATGTACCTAAAAAGTTTAAAAAATGACTAAAGTATAAAAAAAGTTTAGTAAAGACAAATAAAAATTCATCTAAAATAATTTTTGAAAACTCAAAACAAACCAAGCAAAATGATTGGATATCGGTAGTTAAATGTTTAAATCATATTCGCTTTTTTTAAAAATAGACGGTAAATATAATTTTAAAAATAATTATCAATTTTTTTTAATAAATGTAATTTAAATATATAAGTATCAATATCTAATCATTTTAATTTTTATATGAATATTTTATTTAATAAAATTTAAAAAATAAACGATTCAGACTGACGAAATCGGCTCCAAAATAGTCCCACCAAGCCCAAATTGTTACCTCAAGTTTGATAGCCAACTTGAAATAATCCAAACCCTATTTTATTTTGGTTTTTGATTCATAACCATTGTATTTCTAAATTTCACATTTGAAGGGTAATGTATGTAATTAATCCTATTTCTTGCCTAAATGAATACTAAGAATGTGCGAAAAATAAAACTATCATAATATCATTGTCTGCTTCATCCCAAACCCTAATCTTCTTTCTTTGCTATTACAGGTAGCCATTTCCCCTTGTCCGCTACTCACTCCCATTCTTCTCATTCCGTTGCCTTTTCCCCCAACTTCTTTTTTCCTCTGCTACCCTCTCCCTAACCCAATCCCATTCTTCTTCTTCTTCTTCTTGGATCTAGGGTTTCAAGGTGAAACGGGAATGAAGACTTTTTCCTAGATCTAGGGTTTCAAGGTACTGGTGCAAGGGTGGATAGAGAAGGCTAGCTTACAATAGTAGAAGGCTAAGGAAATGGGGTCATAGGAGAACAAGAGGTTGGAGAGGAGCTACGACGGAATAATGGTTGCAATATGTTTAGGATTAGGATTTGGAAGTGGTGCCAGGTGGTATTTAAGGTTTGAAGGTTGAAAAAGGTAGGAGTATTTCATACATGATATGTTGGGTATTGATCAAAATATCAAATTTCAAATTTATTTAGTATATGTGCATTGAGATGGTGTATGAAAATAGAAACTCCTTAATATTTGGCTTAAATAGATTTGTTAGATTTCCTTTACCTCCTTAAATGCATGATATGAAGGTAGTGTTTCATCTATTTTTTTTTTAGTTAGAACATATAAAACAGTTATATTAAAATAAAAGTAAACAACGTAAAGATCAAAAAAAGAAAAACAATAAGATTCTAAAGGGTCAAACAAACAACCAAACAACAAAATAAGAACTACAAAAAAAAAAACAAACAAACAAACAAATTCACCAAAAAAATCCAACTCTGATCCATGGAAAACCACTGATCTTCTCATATATGTGGTTTAAAAGGTAAATCTACATCAAACCATCCAACATCTATATCAAAACACGTTGTCGCCATTAACGTCGTTTCCGTCGCTGCTGCCCAACTCTACCACCACCATCCCTGTACTTCGGACACCGGCAGAAACCAAAGTGGAAGTAGAAGAAGAACACCCACAATAGTACGGGAGAAGGATTGAGAGCAAAGGGAAAAGGGACTGAATGGTAATGTTTCTTCTATTATTCCAACAATAGTTAGGAATAAATTGGATTAATATGTGAAGTTTAGCGATGCATTTGATGCAAATTAAACATTAGAACTAAAATAAAATTAGTGATATACTTTAACAATTATTTATGTTTTTTTTTTCTTTTGTGTGTATGTCGGAAAGAAGAGTATCGAACTGATAATGTTCTTGTGGGGGTAATTATAAAAAGAAAATGTCCACCCTTGAAATGGTGAAAATGCCACTACCCCATTCCGCATCTCTCTGTCTCTCTTTCCTCTTTCAACCACCTTTCCTATTGTCCACCCATATCCTACCCCACCCTTCCAATGCCACCCATCCATTCCCTCTTAATCTCTCTTTATTAATTGGCAGTTCGTAATTTACCACCCTTATCTTGCTTCCATCATTGAGGAAAAAGGGATTTTTTTGAAAGAGGAGGTCACAGTGATGTGGGCATTTCTCGATAGCTAGGATTTAGAAAAAAAATTCCCTTGAGATAAGAAGTTGAAATTCAAAGAAAGTCTAATAAAAGTTTGTAAATAAATAGTGGCTAAGCAGTGGTTGAAGGTGGCGGGCAACAGTGTAAATGAGCAGTTAAAGAGTGGAGTTTTCAAGGTTGGAATAGTGGAGCGGTAGAGGTGGCAAGGTGTCACACATCGGCTGTGCGGAAGCCAGAGATATGCAAGTGTGTGTGGCGCTAATTGACTCACTTTACTAGCCCACAAATAAAGCTCAAAGGGTTTGCAAAGACAAGCAAACATGATATTAGTTAGTTTTTGAGCCACCAGGTTAGTGACAAGCCACAAATTAACAAGCAACAAGCTATATTAAGGAGGGGGGTACCCAAGTATTGAACCAGACCACTTGCGCCTTTAAAGTATCCCAAGCTAGCCAATGGTAAGGCAATTTTTGTAGCACTTTTGGTGTATTGTTCAACTCATGTAATGCCTACTTTTGATCAATGAAAAATTCATTTCGCCTTTAAATTGTGCAAAGCTTTTCTAGTGTTGCTGTTAAGATGCGCCCATCCAAGGGCCAACACCTTAATGCCACACACATTTGTGCCCTTTGGAGAGCCAAAGACATGTCCAAGAAGTTGTTAGTGCAAGTGCAAGCAAAGGCCCAAGGCATAGTGCAAGATAACCCACGGCATGCCATGAGATAGCACGTGTTAAGCCGCAGCCTTGCCAGTAGCCCAGCAGCAGCGCCAGGCCACAGCGCCAGGCCTTCGTGGTACAGTTCGGACTCAATTTGTGTCACGATTCTTAATCTGAACCAAAGAGTCCAAATCCGGCAAATCGTTTTGAGAAAACAGATTTTTTGAAAAGAAGTGCCAAACATGGACTACTTTGCCAGATACAGAGTCGCCACTTAAATATTTTTTTTATGGGGGAATTTAGGAAACCCTGACTCGGTGCCAAAGGCCACGTGTCCGTCATCACCAAAGTTGCCTCGGCTCGGGAGCTAGGGTACGATTGGGGAAGGTCAGCTATGAGCACCCCTTCTCGCCCGATCCGAAGATCGGTCTCTACAAACCGTAATATCCGTTTTTGAAAACGTTATGCGTTCTTAATCCATTTATTAGCCTAGAATTACTATGTTATGCGTGCCGCAAACAAGTATAGACCAAATCGCCTAAATTAGAACAAAACATTGCATGTTCGTTTTGAAAATGGTTTGCTACTTGTAAGTAGGCTAAAATGCAGGTTTTGCCACCCTCGAGTGGGCTTTTAGAAAAGATGATGTTGCCACTATCTAGTGGGCTTAAAACTCACAGTTTTAAGGCATTATTCCAATTTAGGTAATTCAACCTCCATCCACAGGCATTCAAGCAGTTATATCACCTAAGCAGCTAGCCTCATGGTAATCATGCTGTTATGGCAACACTCACACGCATGCGGTATGCTAAAGCATAAATACTTACAATGTACTCCGTGCCAAAACAATAAACTAGTTAGCAAGCATGCGTGATCCTAGTTCATGTTAAAGTCGCTAATGCAACGCATACAGAATGCAATTAGGATAGGCTCGGCTAATCCTAGAATGGCATGTAAAGTGCGGCAAGTAGCATGTATTCAAGTCAGATTTGAAATATGATGCAGTTAGCATGATGCGCCGAGCCCGGTGCATGCAATACTGATGAATGATTCACGCATGCATAGCATAAGGTATGCTAAAGTAAACATGTCCTAATACTAGCCATCAAAGCAGGTAAGTAAAAGGGAGAAAGAAGCGGGGGTTGGAAGACATGCACACACGTACCCACACTTATTACATAATTGCCCTCGCTCGGTGGGTCCGAAAGAATAATACAGTCTGAATAACGAACCAACTATCCTAGCTAATTAATTATTACAGACCAACTAAATTAGTTAAGCAAATCAACTAATCTAAGAAAGCGATAAGTGGCCTCGGGAAAAGAGCCCAATGTAATGCATGCTCGGTCTTGCTCGGAAGTCCACTGCCATGCACAAGCTGCCTCTGTTTTCCCTGCTATACTCCTCTGAAAACTGTCAAAGTCTCAGGATATTCTCACTGGATGCTGGGGAATGCCACCGGCCAAAGGAGATCATCACTGGCTGTGATTTGGTGGTCATCGGCTAAAGATGAATCCATCGGCCACCGATGGATTGCCGGTCGGCACTCTATGCAGTCGATCGGCAAAAAGTTCTTGCAGAATCTGTTTGACAGCAGTAGAGGACAGAGCTTTGCATGGCAATGCAATTCAAGCAATGTGTGCACTAACCATATCCCTTATCATATTTATGACTCAAAGGGACATGGTCCTTGGTTCTCGGACCATCAATCGCGCATTTCAATGCGTGATGGCCCAAGAGACCAAATTATGCATGTTGATTTCAAATGCAATGCAAACCAACAAACAAAGGCCCAACTCCCATCACTAAGTCAAGGAACAAGACATGCATGCTAGATGGAGTGCAACCTAGGCATGTGAACTAGCATGCAACATGGGCATACAATGCATTTATGCAAGTATGCAAGCAAACATGCAATGTAAGCATGCAAACAAGCAAATGATGGACTTAAGCTCGTTTGGGCAGCCCTTAAGGAAGCCTAAAACAGTGGCCATCAACCAAGGAAATGAGGCCAAATGCACATGCAAGCATACATGACAACATGGACCAACATTTAAGCATATAAAGGCAACTTTTAAGCGCACTTTAAAAGAGGCATAGCATGGACAATTAACATGCAAACGAAGCTCTGAAAATCATGCTATAGGAGATGCCAAACCAACTAAACAAAGCAAGCATATCATGCAACCAAGCCCAACGCCTAAGGCTCACCAAAGAGGCATTGGATTACACTTATCAAGACCAAACATGGCATGATTTAAGCAACTAAAATCAGGGTTTTAGCATGTCAAAATGAACCCCCAAAACCACTTAGATGACATCTAAATGACTTACACATGGAAGCATGCACAAATGCACTTTCAAGGAGCATGAAACACAAACTCTTGAAACATCAAAGAGCCGTGAAATGCAAGTATACAAGCATGCTAAGTGGACTGAAATGACATGGAAAATAGTCCCAACTCACTAAATCAAAGCAAGTAATGCATGCTATACACTCACATACTTGAAGCCTACAAGCTAAAATGCAAAGGGGCTATGCAATGCATGCTAAAGTCGACCCAAACAACTAAGGATAGACCTTAAACATGGCAAAATAAACATGAAAGCTTCACAAAGCCAAGCCTAAAACATGCTAGAACAATGGCTTACAACCTAAGGCATGTTAAGGCAACAAAATGGCATTACAAGGCATGTATGCTAAGCAAGCATGGTGTACCAAAACCAACATACAACAATGCTATATTATGACATAATAAGCTTGAAAATCAGTCAAAGCATGGTCAATACATACTCAAACTATATGCTCCCTCAAGAGGCTAAAAATGGCCATTTTCAAGGACAACAAGGAGAGGGGGTGGCCCTCTCCTTCTTGAGACCTCAAGGCACCATCCTCACCTCTGAAATCCCTTAAGATTTCGGTGGTGAGGAGGCCCAAACACAATTATCCCGGAGCTCAACCAAAATGACACAAAATGGAGCCTTTCAAGGCTTAAGAGGGGTCAAACAACCCCAAATCTTGAAACACCCTTAAGCAACTACTTAGAGCAAGTAAAAACACAACTTTTATATGTTATACACTAAGCTCAAAAATAGATGCTAGATAGGTAAATAAGCTATGCAAAAATGGGGTAAAAATAGACAAAAGTCTTACCCTTGTAGACCCTCTTCACAAATGGTGGACCAGCAGTCTTCTTAGGTCCAAACCAGCTTCAAAACTTCCAAAACAACCCTCTAGAACCTCAGTTCCAAGAGAAAGGTGTAGTAGTAGGTGTTTGTGTGCAATACTAAGGCCTAAAACACACATAAATACACCAAGAAAGAGAGATATAGAGATAGGATATATACAAACCCTAACCCTAGAACTCAAAGCTCTGAAAAATAATGCCTAACTTGTCTAATTTTGTCTAATCCCTTAACAAGAGAGAAGACCCTCTCTTTTGTAAACAAAATGGTCTTGTAAAGCTTCCAAAGGAAGCTAATAAGAGGGCAATCCCTCCATACACGTGTATGGAGGGGGTGAAAGTGTATGCCAGCTGCACAAAAATATCTGTAAAAGTAGATGCACAGTAATCGGCCGGCCAAAAATACAATTGACCAAAAAAGATAGCCGGCCGGCCATCTATAGTGCCGGCCGGCCAAACATTTCGCCGGTGGAAGCAAAACACAGCCGGTGGCCTCAAGCCCTGGCCGGTGATGTGTGAGGATGGCCCACAAGCCATTCCTTGCCCCTCCAAGGCAAAGCACAAGTGCTTGGTGCAAAACCAGACACAAAACAGTCGAGTCGAGAGGTCCTGAGGCAAGGCGCGTAGCCGAGACCTCCAAGAACTCAAGACGAACACAAACATAGATGATCACCGAGTGTTCAAGCGGTGACGTCCAAGTCTTGAGGACGGTCAAAAATGGGGTGTCTACAGTTGCCCTCTTTGACAGAACTCTAAAGTCATAACAATGATGGGAGTGAATGTCAGAACCCAGAGACGACCCATTTTTCACAAGGCCGAAGACTTATACAAACATGCAAGACAAACAAGATATGCGCCCGAAGGCAGGGGCAAAATGCAAGACAATGCACAAAGCCGAACATAACTTATGATCATGCAAAGAAAGCTGTAACGAAGCATAACATGCGACAGTTTTAAGCTAGCATACACCAAACTACACTACAATGCAGAAAGGATGTAAGAGAATTATGTAATTCTCGATACGTCTCACTCGGAGAATACAATACTTGCGTGGTTCGTCTGGTTGCACCAGCTTCAAATGAACCGTACATACAATATTGTGCCTGAAAGAAAGAAAGCTTAACAGGTACAGATATTGCTAGCAACATGCAAAATGAATGCAAAATGAATGCAAAATAATATGCGATATACAAAACTATGTATAGTAATGTAGATGAAAATGCAATGCAATTGAATCACAATCAAATCATGAGCGGTTCAAAACCACACAAATGTCAAATAGATTGATGGAAGTAACAAGTCCGTCTACCATAGAAAAGGTGCCGCAACCCTCAAACCAACATACCAACGTGGAATAGGCGCGTACATATGCAGAACTATGAGTGATGTAGACGGACACAAGAACAGGTAATTGGGTGGAATGACATAAGTGGGGAAACAACCCGCTAACGAAAGACCAATGATCCTAATGCTGGATGCAAAAATTACACTACAATGTAATATATATATATAATGGATATGGCAAGCAGCCAAACCAAATCTTGCCGAGGAAATGTATGGACACACACAAACCACGTCTAACATAGAACGGTCATACAGAACTATGAGTGTATAGACGTAAAAGGTATGGGCACATACCAGACCAAGCTCAACATGGAAAGGCGCAAGCCCTAGATGGAAGTGATGCGGTGAATGTATGCAAACTACAATGCACTATTTACAAATATGCAATGGAATGGATATTTACAGCGGAAATGCATGACATATGCACTATATACAATGATGCATGACATATGCACTATCTACAATGATGCATGACATATGCACTATTTACAATGATGCATGACATATGCATGTTTTTTTTGTTTTTGTTTTTGAAATGCAAATGCATGATGATGCATGATTTTGAAGTGCGCGACAACGCGCGGCTTTTGAGATACACGTGAACTTGAACATGCAACGACACAAGTCGCTTGAAATACATGTATAATGCAACTTATCAAAAGTCGTTCGGGCACGACAAACACTGAAGGACTTGCACCTTCAGAGGATTTAGGGTCTCCTAGACCGTCGTATGTACAGGACGGTGTAATGTGCAAAATAGCGCGACGGCATGCATGCAAAATGCAAGGGGATGCGCAAGATAGCGCGATTGAATGCATGCAAAATGCAATAAGATGCGCAAAATAGCGCGATCAAATGCATGCAAAATGCAATGAGATGCACAAAACAGTGCGATGTTTAGACAACGCGAGTGCACAAGACAGTGCGATGTGTAAGATAGCGCGATGGAATGCATGCAAAATGCAATAAGATGCGCAAAACAGCGCGATGGGTTAGACAACGCGAGTGCACAAGACAGTGCGATGCGCAAGATAGCGCGATGGAATGCATGCAAAATGCAATGAGATGCGCAAAACAGCGCGATGCGTTAGACAATGCGAGTGCACAAGACAGTGCGATGCGCAAGATAGCGCGATGGAATGCATGCAAAATGCAATGAGATGCGCAAAACAGCGCGATGCGTTAGACAATGCGAGTGCACAAGACAGTGCGATGCGCAAGATAGCGCGATGGAATGCATGCAAAATGCAATGAGATGCGCAAAACAGCGCGATGCGTTAGACAACGCGAGTGCACAAGACAGTGCAATGCGCAAGATAGCGCGATGGAATGCATGCAAAATGCAATGAGATGTGCAAAACAGCGCGATGCATTAGACAACGCGAGTGCACAAGACAGTGCGATGCGCAAGATAGTGCGATGGAATGCATGAAAAATGCAATGAGATGCGCAAAACAGCGCGATGCGTTAGACAACGCGAGTGCACAAGACAGTGCGATGCGCAAGATAGCGCGATGGAATGCATGCAAAATGAAATGAGATGCGCAAAACAGCGCGATGCGTTAGACAACACGAGTGCACAACACAGTGCGATGATTTGAAATGCACAAGACAGTGCGATTGGCATGTGTATGATACTTACAAGATATGTGCGCAACAATGCGAACTAGATAACGCATAACCAGCGCGCGTTCACGACAAAACGTCGTAATGCAATGCAAGTAAGGCAACTTTCACATCTTGTAAGGGACAAAAGGATACAAAAAGGATACTCCTCGCACATATTCGAGTGCCACGCACAGAAGACATGGTCCGAGGCCAAAACGGAGGCTGATTGAGCTTCGGAAATGCCTTTTCATGTACTATCTTGAGCAATAAAGGCTGCAAACTATAGATCTAACCCAAACAAGGTTGGAGGGAGCTCACCGGCCGGAAGGGGGAGTCACCGGCTGTCCACCGGCCATCAAAACACATCACCGGCCAAAAATGTAGCCGACCGGCCAAAAATGCCTGAATCGGGGCAGTTTTGACTTTTCACCTTGGGTCTTTTAAAATAGGGTTTCAAACCCTATTTTCTTACTTCCCTCTAGCCGAAATTTCATCCCCTCTCTCTCTAGAGCATTTTCCCCTCTTCCTTTCTCCGTTTTCTTGCGTTTCACGCCCGTTTCATCGTTGGGCTCGCGAAGTTCTTCGCGTTTCGAACATTTTGAACCGAACATTTCTTTGTTTCGGTGCTTCCTTTGCCATTTCCACTTTTTGGGGTTTGTTCCCCTCATTTTCCTCTCGATTCCTATACCTTTTTCACTTCCCGACTTTTCCGGCCATTTTTCGCCCTCTCGGGGGTTGACTTTTCGTTGACCTTTCACATTCCAGCCTGGATTTCACTTTTCCGGCCATTTTCTCACGACCATTGACATGGCGGATGATATCCCACAGGGCGGGACTCCCCCGGATCACGAGATGGACCCCGGGGCTGAGCTCCTCCCCTTGAGCGTCCGCCCGTTCGACCCGGCGACCTACCGGCCGGCGATTCACATCATGCCTCCTGATGGACTGCGCCAGTTCAGGAGTTTCGAGAGGGGGCGTGCCTCCAGAGCTTCTCTTGCGCGAGCCTACATCTCATTTGTCCTTCGGCGCTTCCGAGGTAACATTCTTCCCTCTGCTTTACTTTCCGCAATGTAGAACACCTAGTTACCATAACTGATTATGCTCTTTAACTGCATAGTCCAAATGCACTGAGGCACTGTACACTGTAATCGACCGTGAACACACTTGCAACTGTCATCTGTTCGAATCTGAACGCGCGCACACACACTGCACTTGCCCTGAACCACTCAAACAAACTGACACACCAGTCACTGTAGTTCACTACGAGCACACCGGCACCCGATATCTGTTCGAATTTGAAAATATGTACACATGCTACACTTGCACTGAACCACTCAAACACGCCGACACATCACACGTTACAGTTCACTGTAAGCACACCGGCACCCGGTATCTGTTTGAATCTGAAAGACTTGCACACATGCTGTATTTGCCTGAGTTCTGAATGCCTTTCAAAACTGATATATTTATCATTGCTTAGCAATTGTCTGTTCGAAAACAGGGAGATTCCCATACCGTCCGGGGGTATGGGAACATCGCTGCTCGTGATTGGTACGCAGAGCTACCTGATGCGGTCCGCCACATCGTGGACCAGGCCGGTTTTGGTGCATTCTGCAGAGGGCTGTCCAAACTTACTACGAGCAGGCCTCTCCTCGCTGCTCTAGCGGAGAGGTGGTGGGACACCACCGACTCGTTTCATCTTTCTGTGATGGGAGACATGACGATGACTTCATATGATTTCTCGATGCTCACAGGCATCGGGGTAGGGGGTGATCCGATCCCCTTTGATACTGATATGGACGAGTGGACGGCTGCTCAGATCCATCTGCTCGGCGAGGTGCCGCCTCTTGCGCGTCCCAGCTTCGTCCGATATTCGTGGTTCGAGGTCTAGTTCAGGGTCCAGTCGGCTTTGACCGAGGAGGCTCTGATGACCCAGGAGGCAGTGGAGCAGTACGCCCGCGGCTTTCTGATTTTTCTGCTGGGGACTACCATTTTCGCCGACCGGGCGAACACCGTGCCCCTTTGTCTGCTCAGTGCACTGGTGGATGTCAGGCAGATTTTGCACTATGACTGGGGTGGTGCCGCTCTGGCCACCCTCTACGGGTACATGAGCTCAGCTTCCCGCGGTAGTGGAAAGTTGCTCGGGGGCTATTGGCGCGCTTGGGAGGTACATTTCCTTTTTCTTCTTCACATTTCAGTTCTGCTTTCTATCATCTATACTTTGTACTGTACTCTGTACACTGCACACACTATGGTCTGCTTTATACTGACTGTATACTGTACACATGGCACACACATACTCTGCTTTACACCGACTGTACACTGCTCACACTGTACATTCTGCTCAACACATTGCACACGGCTCTGCTATTTCTGTTTTATTCTGCGTCCTGCTTTGTTTGATGATCATATTGGTATTTGGTTTGCAGTTGTGGGTCTACGCTTACTTTCCGAGGTTAGCCCCAGTACCCGACGCGGAGACCCCTCTCGTCGTCCCGTTCTCACGCCGCTTTGACGGGAGGTACGTGCGGAGGCCCCGGGAGACATTTACCTTTTTTCGTCGCTATTTTGACACCATCATCCCCGCGGAGGTATGTTCGACTTTAGGGTTTATTTGAGCTTCGCTTTTCACTGTATGTTTCCAATAACAGTAGATAACAAACTGTATTTCATTTTCAGATCACCTGGAGCCTTGGGCTCCGTTGCCAGCCGTGACCCGAGATCGGTTTGCCGGGGCAGAGGAGACTGCACGCTTCCGGATCTTGCTGGAGGGCCCGGTCTGTCGGGCTTGGTACCTGGGTGAGCGTTTCCTACGCCAGACCCTGGGGTTACCAGAGCAGATAGTCTCGGGTCCACCTCCTGCCCACATGAGAGATACTGAGAGGTTCACTGCCCAGGAGATGGCCAATTACACGATCGGCTGGGATACAGAGGACTTCAGGGGCGAGGGCGACTTCAGAGAGTACGTCCAGACCTACATTATGCGGCCTCTGAGCAGTGGCCGTCGAGCTGAGAGAGGGAGACCGGTGGTGCCGGCAGCTGGAGCAGGAGCTGGGGTAGGGACGTCGAGGACAGCTCATGTCCGTGGCAGGAGCGGAGCTTGGAGGGGTCAGGGGGTTAGCTGGCCAGCGCTACCCACGATGATGACATGCCGAGGGTAGGGTGGGGCGACGTACCAGATCCCCTTTACTCCTTCTCCGGCTGACCATGAGTTGGTCGGGTTCTATGACTTACCTCCGGTATGTACTACTTCATCTTGCATCTTGCATTGTCATTTTATTTCAGTTTATTTTGATATTCCGCAGAATACTGATGCCTTTGATACTTTTGCAGGCTTCTTCCGAGTATACCCGGCAGTCCTTGGAGCTGAATGCCTCCATGATGGGGATGTTGCAGCGGACTTTCGACCTCCTGGCCCTCTACAGCATTCCGGTATGTTCTTCTGATCACGGCCTCAAACCATACTCATAAGCTGCTTCACATAATCTGGTGCACAACATAACACTTGATAAGCTGCTCACGTCATTCATACACTGTACTCATACACTGCATTATGCACTGATAAACTGCTCACAGCATTTACACACTGTACTCATACACTGCATTCTGTACTAATAAACTGCTCACGACACTCGCACACTGTACTGCATTCTGCACTGATAAACTGCTCACGGCACTCGCACATTGTACTGCATACATTGCATTATGCACTGATAAACTGCTCACGGCATACTGATGCGTTTTCCTCTTATACTTTTCAGCCTCCTTTCCAGATTCTCACTGTGGGAGGTGTTCCAGCTGGACCTTCTATTCCTACCGGAGGAGATGGCAGAGCATACCCCCGCACCAAGGCGGGGCGCACTCACGTTGGGAGTAGCTCACGGGCACCCGTCCCTGATGATGATGATGAGGGGTCGGAGGTGGAGGCGGAGGCGGAGGCGGAGGCAGAGTCGTCGTCGTCGGAGACCGGAGACGGCTCGGACTCGGACTCAGATGATAGCGCTGATGATGTTCCTGGACCTTCGTCCAGGAAGAGGACGAGGACGGACCCCTAGACCCACGGCCTTTTGTCATTGATCCAGACTTTTGCTGGTTTTTCTTTTTTCTTTTTCTTTTGTACTTTTTACTGGTAGTTAGAGTACCTTGTACTGCCGCAGACAGATTTTTATTTCCAAAACTATGTACTTGAAAAAGATGATGAAATGAAACAAACCTTTTGTCTAAAAAAAAGTGTTGTATTTGTACATTTTATGTATTGCATCGCATTGCATCATGTTGCACCTCAATGTAAATGAAAATTGATCTGTTGTCTGAAAATTGAACACTTACATTGTAATAATCAGATATCGAACCAGTCAACAGCAAAACAACCCATACCAACCACTGCACATTCTGAACATTTGGCTCATACTCTACTGGGGATTAATCTGCATACAACCCATAACACAGCGCTTGATTCATTTTGCACACAGCGGATCCTGAACAAACAGCCCAAATCTAAAAAGACGGACTATGAAGGTTGAATCTACTGAAGTTGAAGCACACTCAGATGCGATCTGAAACCCAGAAGCTTCGAAGAGGCCCATGTTTTTTCTGTTCACACTTATCGGGGATGGACTCTGCAGTTGTATGAAAGAACCAAATCATGTTTTTGCACAAATGTGGAGAATGGCACAGCATTCTGAGCACGAAATGATTAATTTTTGAAATTGAAGAAGGTTTTTTTTTTTTCAAACCGGGGTATTGAGCCCACAACTAACTCAGCGAGAAAGACTCAACAGCGAAAATCAAAAGGTAAACTACCTGAACACAACGAGACACACTCGGAAAAGACTCAAAACAAAAGGTTGAAGTAAACAAAATAAAAGACACGACATACCGACGTGCATAAAAAATAGACTTTAAATCACGAGGAGCCAGTTTCTCTGGGTATTGTTTCCCACCCTTTCCTCATTTATGACTCTCACATCACTCTGGCACTCAAGCTCAGTTTTTCTCTCAAAACCCCTTTTTGCTCACTATTTCTCTCAACTTATACCTCTCTATTCTTTATTCTCTCATTTTTTCCCTCCTCAGGATTTTTTAATGGATGAATAGGAAGTTATGGGTTCACGCCCAACACTGTTAGCTCGCGGCTATTTCCTCCAGGGATGTCTGGTCGATGCCCTGGATGAGGGAATGGAGTGTCTTGATCCATCCCGATCCGTGCTTCGCACTTGGTTCGATACCTCGTTGCTCGGAGGTTGAGAGAGCTTTCAGCCCTTTAATGACAGCTTGAATTGTGCCCTTCTTGGCAAGTATGCTGGCGATGGGGGAAAGACAGGAAGCCTGACTCAATCGTGCCCATAGTTCATCATTTTGACCATTTTTTGTTTTGGTTTCTACGAAAACAATTTTGACCAATATGAGAGTTAGATTAACATGCTTGTGTGATTTTTGGTTTGAAAATCATGCAAGTCAGGCTATGAGTACTGAAAATTTTCCTTTTTGGGTCCAAGAAAATGGTCCAGTTTTGGAAAATGAAATAATTTTCGAGAAAATGGTCAACCTCAGTAAAAATTCTCAAAAACTATTTTTTTGGCAAACGGCCGCCGCCCAACGAGCGCGGAACTCATTCTCGAGATGCACAACCTCAGATCGGAGGCAATGGAAAATTGCCCCTTGTTTGAAGGACACTGCACGGCAACGGAAAGTTGCCCCTGGTTTGAATGACGACTCATGGCAACGGAAAGTTACCCCTTGTCTGGATGATGCCGCAGCATATTGTAAACAGTCCTTACCAGTGATGATCACGACCAAACTTTCTCGGATATAGAGAAGACGAAGATGGTCAAAACCAATATATGGATACAGTCACTTTGAAGGTGTTGAGGGCTGGACTTCAGGACGAAGTCGCCTATGTATCCGGTTGTCACAACCGAACTATCGGATTCGAGAAGGGCAAGAATAATCAAAACCATTACATGGACTGAGGCGCTATGAAAGCGTTGAGGGCTGGACTTCAGGATGAAGTTGCCTACGTATCCCAAACATGGGAATCAAGCCTTACGTAGTTCCGGTTAAGGTACACTCGGGTATTTTAACCTTCACTTTTTAGGCTCTAACTTTTACCAAGGCGCCCGTTGCGGGTTTTCGACCTTGTGTGCTTTTTTTTTTATATATATATTTTTTCTTTTTTTGTATTTTTCTTGTATATATATTTTTTTCTTTTTTTTGTATTTTTCTTTTTCTTTTTTTTGTATTTTTCTCTTGCTCTAACTTTTGCCTGGGTCGCCCTTCCGGGTTTTCGACCCAGCGAGCCTCTCAAAGGGTAAAAGTGTAACAAGTCCATGCCAAATGGTTTTGAGATACCGAAGTCATCTGAATCCAGGAGAATGGCTGTTGCGTTGATTTGCAGAAGGATCCATCACGGTTGCTTCACACGCTTCTTCCTGTGAGATCTGATCTTCTTGATCTGATTTTGGTGCCTCTTGTTCGAGGGCTGCTTCTAATTTAGCCACACAGACCTTACATGGCGGTTGACCGTTGAACGTTCTGAACGGGTTCAAGGTTTGAAAACGAACGGGTTGAATCTTGAGGGTGAGAGCGATCCTAGGCTGCACAATCTCAAGAGCGATTCCACACAGGTCTTCACAGGGCCGCGCAAAACATTTGTTTTTGAAAGTTTTTAAGAAAGCGACAAATCGCTCGCGTCGAAGGTAGTGTGGAACCAATCTGGATCAAGCCAGGGTCCTTCTGAGTACTCACGCTAACAAACATGGTTTCATTTACCAAAGGCTTAGCATGCCTCTCTTTTTCTCAAATTGATCAAAGTTTTGCAAAACTCGAGGAATTCCTTCCTCTTCGTTTTTACCGCAATGTTAAAGAGGTTTTGAAAAACATAAGTCAATGCAATGATTTTCAGGGCACAAGAGAGTAGGTGGAATGCACGGCCGTTCAATTCAAATCCTTTGGTACAACTAGCTCAAATTTGCAATAAACATGGAAACATGATAGCCGCAGCTGCTTCATTCAAATTCCCTGATTATAACTGGCTCCACGATAGAGACAGACTCAAAACAAAAGGGTATTTACAAAACCAAAACGGTGTCCGAGGCAACAACCCTAGAATCACCTGACATCCTATACAACGGGACTGACTCGGTACCACAAGACAGACCCAAAAACAAAAAGACTGACTCAAAAACAAAACAGAGAACTGACTCAAAACCCAAGCCAGAAGCTACAAAACTGCATTTACAAATGCTCAAAAAGTGCGTGCCAGACGCCACATCTGAAGTACACTGAGGGCCGCCCGCAGGTGGTCCAACCCCTGATCACATACTTGCAGTATCCTCAAAGTCCAACAGCTCGGTGGTAACAGACTTCGTTGAGGTAGGTGGAAGAATGACCTCATTATCGATCAGATCCTGCACTTCATGGCGAAGGCGAAAACAGTTGTCGGTGGCGTGACCGATCTGTTGGTGGTACGCGTAGTACAAAGCAGTATCATGTGTGAGAGGGAGATTCTTCGGGAGAGGCCGAGGTTCAAGGGGTTTGAGGTGCCCCCTTTCGGCAAGAATCTAAAGTGCCTTAGACAGAGGCATGTAGAGAGCATGAAAGATCCTGCGCCCTCGGGACAGGTACTTTGAAGTCTGAGTATTCTTATTAGATGCACTAGCAAAAGGGTCGGCGGGCACTGCCTTGGTTTTCTGATCTTTCCCAGGTGTAGGGTCGGCAATAGGAGGAACTGTTCTAGTATGACGGGGCCTATCCCGATTTTCTGATTAACTTGAACTACCCTCAGGTGGAGTGGGGAAAGCATCCTCCACAGTTTTTGCCATAACTACGGATATCTGTTGCTTGTTCATCCCCCCAGCTTTCAAAGCCTCGACTGCCCACAACAGTTGTTCAATGGGATCGGCATCTGCCTTCATTTTGTTCTTGCCTCTGACCTCAGCCTGATCGGGGGTTTGGGTTACTACATCAGAGTGAAGCCCGATTGTTGCTGACACGTCGTTGCTGTAGCTGGAGGCAACCTCTGGTTGGCTGAGCTCTATCACAATCCGCCCCAGTAGCGGGGGCTCCTGTGGTATGAAATTCCTGGCATACTGTGCCACTGGCGGCGAAGCCAACATTCCATAGGCCAGATCGGCCACGGATCCCTGGAGGTCGCCTATCATTCCCATCAATTCAAATGTGGCGGGCTCACGAGCCTGATACAATTGGGGGGTCCAGACTAGGTGCGCGGCAGGCGACCTGGGTGGATGCGGTACATCGACATTGGTCTCGCTTTGCAGAGTGATTCCTTGATATGATGCGGCCGTCATAACCACAATCTCCTCTGAATTCTGCGTCATGATAAGTTCGTTGTACTGAACGGTGACTGACGAATCAGATATCCGTCTTGTCTCAGCAAGGAGGAATACTAGCTATTCTGTATCAACTCTCTGAACTGAAAGAGAAAACTTGCAGCATTTCGGACCAATCAGAACGGACGCTAGTATAGCTGAATAACTGTACTCTACTACTGATCACTTTTGCCCGAAATCACTACCCCCAAAATACTGAATCGAATACCCACAGATATAACTGATTCTCATAAACTGACACTGATGCCCTCAGGTCTGATACTCAAACTTGCGAACTGATATGTGTGTTCCCCTGTATAGATACACTCTAAAACACATAGCAAGTAAAGAGAGCCAAAACACCCCTATGGAGGGGTAGGGTTTCCCTGTCCTATTTTGTCAGGAGCTAGGGTTTCACTATGCACGCAGCAGTTTTCAAACAACCTAACATCGGGTAAGCAACCTGTCCTAATTTGGAATGGTCACTATGGATTTCGATATGCACTAGGTCGAATGGTCGAAAAGGGTGCCCCGATAAAACCAGGGTTTGTGTTCCCATGCTGTCAGAGCCCACAACCGGTCAGCCTTATGGCATGCTTTGACAAAGTCAAGCCTCCGGCAAACCGTTCAGGAATGGCAGATGGCAAACACGGTGTCTTAGGCGCACCAATGCACATGCAAATGCAAAGAGACACATAAATGAAATCAAAACAGGATATCACGAGTTCGAGTCAAGCTCTCTAAACTCCCCAGCAGAGTCGCCCAAAACTGTAGAGCGCCCGCGTGAGGCCTTCGTGCTACAGTTCGGACTCAATTTGTGTCACAGTTCTTAATCTGAACCAAAGAGTCCAAATCCGGCAAATCATTTTGAGAAAACAGATTTTTTGAAAAGAAGTGCCAAACATGGACTGCTTTGCCAGATACAGAGTCGCCACCTAAATATTTTTTTTATGAGGGAATTTAGGAAACCCTGACTCGGTGCCAAAGGCCACGTGTCCGTCATCACCAAGGTTGCCTCGGCTCGGGAGCTAGGGTACGATTAGGGAAGGTCAGCTATGAGCACCCCCTCGTGCTCGATCCGAAGATCGGCCTCTACTAACCGTGATATCCATTTTTGAAAACGTTATGCGTTCTTAATCCATTGTTAGCCTAGAATTACTATGTTATGCGCGCAGCAAACAAGTATAAACCAAATCGCCTAAATTGGAACAAAACATTGCATGTTCGTTTTGAAGATGGTTTGCTACTCGTAAGTAGGCTAAAATGCAGGTTTTGCCACTCTCGAGTGGGCTTTTAGAAAAGATAGTTTTGCCACTATCTAGTGGGCTTAAAACTCACAGTTTTAAGGCATTATTCCAAATTAGGTAATTCAACCTCCATCCACAGGCATTCAAGCAGTTATATCACCTAAGCAGCTAGCCTCATGGTAATCATGCTGTTATGGCAACACTCACACGCATGCGGTATGCTAAAGCATAAATACTTACAATGTACTCCGTGCCAAAACAATAAACTAGTTAGTAAGCATGCGTGATCCTAGTTCATGTTAAAGTGGCTAATGCAACGCATACAGAATGCAATTAGGATAGGCTTGGCTAATCCTAGAATGGCATGTAAAGTGCGGCAAGTAGCATGTATTCAAGTCAGATTTGAAATACGATGCAGTTAGCATGATGCGCCGAGCTCGGTGCATGCAATACTGATGAATGATGCACGCATGCATAGCATAAGGTATGCTAAAGTAAACATGTCCTAATACTAGCCATCAAAGCAGGTAAGTAAAAGGGAGAAAGAAGCGGGGGTTGGAAGACATGCACACACGCATCCACACTTATTACATAATTGCCCTCGCTCGGTGGGTTTGAAAGAATAATACAGTCTGAACAACGAACCAACTATCCTAGCTAATTAATTATTACAGACCAACTAAATTAGTTAAGCAAATCAACTAATCTAAGAAAGCGATAAGCGGCCTCGGGAAAAGAGCCCAATGTAATGCATGCTCGGTCTTGCTCGGAAGTCCACTGCCATGCACAAGCTGCCTCTGTTTTCCTTGCTATACTCTGAAAACTGTCAAAGTCTCAGGATATTCTCACTGGATGTTGGGGAATGCCACCGGCCAAAGGAGATCATCACCGGCTGTGATTTGGTGGTCATCGGCTAAAGATGAATCCATCGGCCACCGATGGATTGCCGGTTGGCACTCTGTGCAGTCGATCAGCAAAAAGTTCCTGCAGAATCTGTTTGACAGCAGTAGAGGACAGAGCTTTGCATGGCAATGCAATTCAAGCAATGTATGCACCAACCATATCCCTTATCATGTTTATGACTCAAAGGGACATGGTCCTTGGTTCTCGGACCATCAATCACGTATTTCAATGCGTGATGGCCCAAGAGACCAAATTATGCATGTTGATTTCAAATGCAATGCAAACCAACAAACAAAGGCCCAACTCCCATCACTAAGTCAAGGAACAAGGCATGCATGCTAGATGGAGTGCAACCTAGGCATGTGAACTAGCATGCAACATGGGCATACAATGCATTTATGCAAGTATGCAAGCAAACATGGAATGTAAGCATGCAAACAAGCAAATGATGGACTTAAGCTCGTTTGGGCAGCCCTTAAGGAAGCCCAAAACAGTGGCCATCAACCAAAGAAATGAGGCCAAATGCACATGCAAGCATACATGACAACATGGACCAACATTTAAGCACATAAAGGCAACTTTTAAGCGCACTTTAAAAGAGGCATAGCATGGACAATTAACATGCAAATGAAGCTCTGAAAATCGTGCTATAGGAGGTGCCAAACCAACTAAACAAAGCAAGCATATCATGCAACCAAGCCCAACGCCTAAGGCTCACCAAAGAGGCATTGGACTACACTTATCAAGACCAAACATGGCATGATTTAAGCAACTAAAATCAGGGTTTTAGCATGTCAAAATGAACCCCCAAAACCACTTAGATGACATCTAAATGACTTACACATGGAAGCATGCACAAATGTACTTTCAAGGAGCATGAAACACAAACTCTCGAAACATCAAAGAGCCGTGAAATGCAAGTATACAAGCATGCTAAGTGGACTGAAATGACATGGAAAATAGTCCCAACTCACTAAATCAAAGCAAGTAATGCATGCTATACACTCACATACTTGAAGCCTACAAGCTAAAATGCAAAGGGGCTATGCAATGCATGCTAAAGTCGACCCAAACAACTAAGGATAGACCTTAAACATGGCAAAATAAACATGAAAGCTTCACAAAGCCAAGCCTAAAACATGCTAGAACAATGGCTTACAACCTAAGGCATGTTAAGGCAACAAAATGGCATTACAAGGCATGTATGCTAAGCAAGCATGGTGTACCAAAACCAACATACAACAATGCTATATTATGACATAATAAGCTTGAAAATCAGTCAAAGCATGGTCAATACATACTCAAACTATATGCTCCCTCAAGAGGCTAAAAATGGCCCTTTTCAAGGACAACAATGAGAGGGGGTGGCCCTCTCCTTCTTGGGACCTCAAGGCACCATCCTCACCTCTGAAATCCCTCAAGATTTCAGTGGTGAGGAGGCCCAAACACAATGATCCCGGAGCTCAACAAAATGACACAAAATGGAACCTTTCAAGGCTTAAGAGGGGTCAAACAATCCCAAAGCTTGAAACACCCTTAAGCAACTACTTAGAGAAAATAAAAACACAACTTTTATATGTTATACACTATGCTCAAAAATAGATGCAAGATAGGTAAATAAGCTATGCAAAAATGGGGTAAAAAGGGACAAAAGTGTTACCCTTGTAGACCCTCTTCACAAATGGTGGACCAGCAGTCTCCTTAGGTCCAAACCAACTTCAAAACTTCCAAAACAACCCTCTAGAACCTCAGTTCCAAGAGAAAGGTGTAGTAGTAGGTGTTTGTGTGCAATACTAAGGCCTAAAACACACACAAATACACCAAGAAAGAGAGATATAGAGATAGGATATATACAAACCCTAACCCTAGAACTCAAAGCTCTGAAAAATAATGCCTAACTTGTCTAATTTTGTCTAACCCCTCAACAAGAGAGAAGACCCTCTCTTTTGTAGACAAAATGGTCTTGTAAAGCTTCCAAAGGAAGCTAACAAGAGGGAAATCCCTCCATACACGCGTATGGAGGGGGTGAAAGTGTATGCCAGTTGCACAAAAATATCTACAAAAGTTGATGCACAGTAATCGGCCGGCCAAAAATACAATTGACCAAAAAAAGATAGCCGGCCGGCCATCTATAGTGCCGGCCGGCCAAACATTTGGCCGGTGGAAGCAAAACACAGCTGGTGGCCTCAAGCCCTGGCCGGTGATGTGTGGGGATGGCCCACAAGCCATTCCCTGCCCCTCCAAGGCAAAGCACAAGTGCTTGGTGCAAAACCAGACACAAAACAGTCGAGTTGAGAGGTCCTGAGGCAAGGCGCGTAGCCGAGACCTCCAGGAACTCAAGACGAACACAAACATGGATGATCACCGAGTGTTCAAGCGGTGACGTCCAAGTCTTGAGGACGGTCAAAAATGGGGTGTCTACACCTGTGTAGCAGTAACTTTTGGCCACATTTTAGAGGGTCAAATGTAGTGTTTTTGCCTTATAAATTTGTATGTAAATACCTTAGTAATAAAGGTGTTTTGGGACCAAGTTTTGTAATTTTTCTCTTTTTGTAGAATTTTTAGAAATTCATTATGACTCCTCAAACATAGAGGATGTTTCCTCTTGCCAACTAGGAAAAGGTTTAATAAGTTATATTAAGGAGGGGGTACCCAAGTGTTGAACCAGACCGCCTGTGCCTTTAAAGTACCCTAACCTTGCCAATGGTAAGACAACTTTTGTAGCACTTTTGGTGCATTGTTCAACTCATGTAATGCCTACTTTTGATCAATGAAAAGTTCATTTCACCTTTAAATTGTGCAAAGCTTTTCTAGTGTTGCTTGCTTTAATTTTAGTTTATTGCTTGCTAATTTATGGCTTGTCTCCAACCTGGTGGCTCACAAACTAACTAATATTGTGTTTGCTTGTCTTGGCAAACCCTTTGAGCTTTATTGGCGGGCTAATGAAGAGAGTCAACTAGCACCACACACACTTGCATATCTCTTGACAAGGCTTCCGCACAGCCAGTGTGTGACAATTGGTATCAGAGCCCAGTTCACTTGGCTTTCTCTATTCTTGGCTGTCTAAATTGATGTTCCTGACAACCGTCAACCCACACAAAGGGAGAAAATTGAGCTCTTGGAGTAGCGTATGGAGAATATGGAGGCCATGGCAGCTTTATTAGCCAACCTTGAGCAACAGGTTCATGATCTTGAGCAAACTCATGGCCCTACTCAAGGGCAAGATTGGGAGGATGTTATCACTGAACTCAAGCTAGGGATTGAAGATCTTAGTGGCCGGGTTGGTGTTCTTACTCGTGCCTTTGGCAACGCACCTGGTGGTGGCATGGAATTCCCTAGGGTGCATGTGCTCGAGCCCCGTGCTTATTATAGCGCCCGAGATGCCAAGGAGTCAGACAACTTTTTCTTCGATATGGAGCAGTATTTCAAAGCTGTGAAAGCCGAAGCTAATGAGACAAGGATTTCTATGGCCACAATGTATTTGTCTAGTGATGCCAAGTTATGGTGGCGGACTAAACATGATGACATGTAACGCGGCTTATGCACAATTAAGACTTGGGAGCAACTTAAGTATGAACTTAAGCTCCAGTTCTTCCCTGAAAATGTTGAGTATAATGCCTGGTGTGCTTTGCGAGATCTCAAACACATCGACACTGTAAGAGATTATGTGAAACAATTATCTAGGCTTATGCTAGACATCAAAGACATGTCAGAGAAACACAAGCTTTTCTTTTTTCTTGAGGGATTGAAGCCATGGGCCAGAGTTGAACTCCAAAGGCAAAGAGTGCAAGATTTAGCCCATGCACAAGTAGCAGCTAAGTGCCTTGCGGACTACGCCAAACCTAAACAACGGGACAGTAGTTCCCCAAGCAAGAGTAGTGGAGGTGGAAAGTCACAAGGCCATAGCAAACCTAAGAGTGGCAGAGCCAATACTTATACATCCAAAACCCATTCTGGTGGAGGACAATGGCAGTAGAAGAGCTACAGTGACAAGGCAAAAGCCCTTCAACAATACTCTACGAGCAAAGCAAAAGGTCCTATCTCTTGTTTCTTATGCAATGGGCCTCATTGGTTATCTGAATGCCCCCAAAAGCATGCCTTGAATGCTCTAGCTACAATGCCTGACCATGTCTCCCAACCAAGTGACGATGATAGCGAAGAAGAGGACATACAATCTAGGCAAAGTGGCAAGGGTTCTAAGGCAGCTAGCTCTAGGGTGGGAGCCTTTCATATGATGAATGCCATGGAGAAGAAGGCTTCTACAAGGAGGCCTAAGAAGAATACCAAGAGTGGAAAAATGGGCAAGCATTCAGATCCTAAACAATTTGTGGAGTCCAAAGATGAAGGCAAGGGGAAGAAACTAATGCATAGCGGAGAATCATCAGGCAAGTTGAACAAGAGCAAGTCATCCAACAAGGGCTTGATGTTTGTGGATGTAAAGCTCAATGGGAAACCCCTCAGTGCATTGATTGACACAGGAGCCACCCATAATTTTGTTGCTGGCACAGAAGTTGAAAGACTTGGGCTATCTTTAGAGAAAGATGGCAGCCACATCAAGGTGGTTAACTCGGTAGTGCAGCCCATCTGTGGGGTTGCAAAATCTGTACACTTGAAAGTCATCACTTGGAAAAGAAAAGTAGATTTCACCGCAGTACCCATGGATGACTTCCAAGCCATCCTTGGGTTGGATTTCTTGAGAAGCAAAAAGATGACAGCAATGCCTTATTCTAATAGTATGTGTGTTATGGGGGATAAGCCATGTCTTATTCCTGCTATGGTGTCACGACCCAAACCCGCCCCTATGGGTTTAGCACCGTAACCGGCCAGTAATCCGAGATTACCGAAGGCCTGCTTAACAGTAAGACAGTAAAACAGAGTATAGGGGCCTGGCGGAAGCCAATGTAGTAAATAAACAATGTCCAATGAGCTGTGACAGTCTGTATGCCAAAAAGACTTTTCATATATATATATGTACAGTGCAGAACAGTATGAACAACATTTATAATCATCCAAACCAGGGACCTAATCCCTATGAAACAGTACAGTAACAGTCTATACAGTCTACAAAACAGTTACAAAGACAGACGGGGAAAATTAAAACACCCCTAAGCCATAGCTTGATAAGCTCGGAACCTCGCAGTGAGGCACAGTGGTTGGCTTGACAAAACTGGGGCTTACCCCGACGCTACTAGCTGCGGTCTGGTGCCTGTACACCTACATATATATATGAGCAGTGAGCTAAAGCCCGGTGAATAACATAATGCGTAAAGAGGTTTAGAATGAATGTCCTTACAGTAATTAAAACAGTTCATTAAATCAGTATTTCAGTCGTTCAGTTAGTACAGTCATATGTGGTACATCCATTAGCATAACAGTACAGTAAACAGTAGGTCTAGAAAGACCGAACAGACAATGATGGCCATCAATCAGTAAACAGTAGTGGTTCTAATAAGGGAACCGACAGAGATCTCTGTAACAGTAACAGTCAGTAACAGTAGTTGCTAAGGATGTCACAATACAGTTTAGAATAGAGGACATACATTCATTCTATTAACAGTATCGATTCAGAAACAGTACAGTTCAATTGTTCAGAAGATAATCATTGTTGAACATATCTTTACACAGTTGTTACTCACAGAGTTCTGGACTACAGTTAGGCTAGAGCGCGTCCCCATTCGCCAACCCTACACAGTTTACAGATTGAACACACACTAAGCTACACAGTTGGGAAAGATAATAACTTAATCCCTATCTTGACTCGGTGTGGTTCTACATCTATATCCTCATTAAGATGCCTTAAACTAGGCCTAAGAATGCCTAGGATGAAATGAGGATGCAAAGATGCACTTTAAAAGCATTTTCAGAAAACAGGGGTCCCGCTCGAGCGTAGGTTAATCCGCTCGAGTGGACATGCAGACAAAGGTTTCCGCTCGAGCACAGACTAAACCGCTCGAGCGTACTTCAAAATAGTCAAAAGTGCTGGATAGGTGAAATTCACGCTTGATTGGGCGCTTGACACCCGCTCGAGCGTAAACGCAAGGTCCCGCTCGAGCGTAAATTACCCCGCTCGAGCTGACTCAAAAACAAAACAAAATACTAGGAGCACGATTTCCACGCTCGAGCGCCAGTCACCCCGCTCGAGCGTGAGTTCAAAATCTGGAATTCCCAGATTCGAACCTCAAGCTCAAAATCGAGTTCAAATGTATCAAAACCAATCCCCTTGGGCTAATTTTCCAGAAAACTCCTCAAAACTCATAGCTTAACATGATTCAAAACTCAATTGTAAAAATCAAAGCCCAAAGGTAGTTCAAATAAATCCAATTTCAAACCAATTTTCATGAACAAGATGAACATGTAACATGCATGAACTTAAATCATTTTCAAGATTTAAACACTTGCTCTAAAGAGCCAATTCTTTTCAAAACAAGATGAAATCATGGACTTAAACATAATGTGAACAGGCATGTAATATTTTGCCATGAAAACAACTTAAAATGCAACAATACAAACATGCATGCATGAATTAAGCTATAATTCAACAATTAAGAGCCATAACTTGGCTCTAGACTTCAACTTGCTCTAAAACCATGCAAGAATCAATTAAATTCACAAACAAGAGGGTAGTTACACTACCTTAGGTCTTGTAGTTCAAGAATGGAAGCACAATTTTGAAATTAACCTTCAATTCCTTCAAGTTTCTAAACAAAGCAACAAGGACAATTCAATTCCTCCCCTTCTCTCTCTCTTGGTCGGCTAAGGCAAGGGAGATGAGCTGATGAAATTTTTGCCTAAGTGTATAATAAGGCTCAAATATAGTTCATGAAATGGCCCACTCACAATGGCAAAGTTGTAGATAAGCCTAACTCTTTAATTAGCTTTACTTCAACTAATTTAATCATACCAAAACACATTTCAGATAAATATGCTATAAAATTACATAAATTCTACTGATCATGAAACACTAATCAATTTCTGGTTCGGCCGCCGATAAGGCCTTCAATTTGCAGTTTAAACATAAAAACATAAACAGATAATCAAACAGTCAAACAGATAGATAATGCATTTAAACAGATACAGTCAATCAATCAGTTTCAGATTTCAGTCGGTCAGTTCAGTATTTCAATCAGTTCAATTACTTTTCATAATCAGTCTCAGTTTAGCAGTAATCAGTAGTTTATCAGTGAACAGTGGTGAGGGTTGTTACATATGGCCACCAACAACAATGACCGGGTTGTCTCAGCTATGCAACTCAAGAGGGGTGTTAGGCATGGTGAGCAAACTTGTGTTGCCGTATTGAAGTTGAATGAAGCTCTTGAATCTACTCTTGTCCCAGTAGCAGTCAAGAAGGTGTTAAGGTAATTTGCGGATGTTATGCCTGAACAGTTGCCTAAGGAGTTGCCTCCACACCGAGGTGTGGACCATGCTATTGAGTTAGTGCTAGGGGCAAAGCCACCAGCTCGTGCACTCTACATAATAGCTATTTCCAAGTTGAACGAATTAAGGAAGCAACTTACAGAGTTATTGGAAGCAAATTTCATTAGGCTATATAAGGCCCCATTCTGTGCACTTGTCTTGTTCCAAAAGAAGCATGATGGTAGTCTTCGTTTATGTGTGGATTATCGGGCACCTAACAAGCTGACCATCAAGAACAAGTATCCCTTTCCCTTAATTGCAGATTCATTTGATCAATTAAGCAAAACGAGGTATTTCACAAAGCTAGATCTTCGATCAGGGTACTATCAAGTAAGAATTGCCGAGGGAGATGAGCCCAAAACTAGTTGTGTCACTCGTTATGGTTCCTATGAGTTTCTAGTCATGCCTTTTGGCTTGACTAATGCGCCAGCAACATTTTACACCACGATGAATGAAGTTTTTCAAGAGTACTTAGACCAACTAGTGGTAGTATACTTGGACGGCATTGTAATTTATAGCTCCACCTTAGAGCACAAGTTTTATGTTAAGCTAGAGAAGTGTTCTTTTGCCCAAGAGAGGATTAAGTTCCTAGGGCACATTGTTGAGCATGGATGCATCAAAATGGACCAAGAGAAGGTCAAGGCTATTTAAGAGTGGCAGACCCACTAACGTCTCGGAGTTGCAATCATTCCTTGGGTTGGTGAATTATTATCGCAAGTTTGTTGAAGGCTACTCAAGGCAAGTTTTTCCATTGACAGAGTTGCTAAACAAAGGCAAGCCATATGATTAGGCAGAAGAGTGTCAATAAGCCTTTCAGGCCTTAAAAAAAGCTATGCCTAAAGATCTTGTTCTTGCTCTACCTAACTGGAGTAAAGCTTTTGAGATACAAACTGATGCATCTGATTTTGCTTTGGATGGTGTTCTTTTGCAAGATGGTCACCCCATTGCTTATGAGAGTATGAAGCTCAATGATGCCGAGCGGAGATATTCTATCTATGAGAAAGAGTTGCTTGCAGTAATGCATGTTTGAGGACTTAGAGGGACTACATTTTGGGCTCACGGTTTGTTGTAAAGACTAATAACACGGCGGTTAGCCATTTCTTGACACAGCCCAAGCTAAGCACACAACAAGCACGGTGGCAAGAGAAGTTAGTAGAGTTTGATTTTGCCTTAGAATACAAGGCTGGTGCCACCAACCATGTTGCTGATGCACTAAATAGGAAGGCGGAGCTTGCCATATGCCAACAAGTATGTTCACTTACTTCCATTTCAACCAGCATCAAGGAGAAAATCAAGGCTCATCTAGACAAGGATGCTATGGCTATAATGACTCGGATTTTAAATTCACATCGGATTGATGTATAGTGGTGCCTGTCACCTTAAAATTTGTATGGTTGTTGGACTCTTGATATTGATGTGTTGGCAAGTGAACTTTAAATATTATAATTGAGGACCCTTGGATGATGTTTGGAACCTTGATTGAAGCCTTGACAAGATATATAGGTAAGATTAGATAAAAAGTCCCAAGTTTGAGTTTGAGTTTTTGACCAGCCGTCACTCTTTTGATCTTTTCTCCTTCCATACTTAGAATTTGAATGTGAGGTTAGAACCATTGGAAAGCTTGTTTCCGGGGCTTCAATTTGGACACAAGAACGACCTAGAACGGAGTCCCGATGAGAGAGTTATACCCGTTTGAAGTTTTCACATCTGTGCTGGAAGCAGATCCGCACGTGCGGGGAATAGCGGCGCACGTGCGGGACTGTGCGGGACAGCAGCTCAAAAACGTGATTTTTGGACCATTTCTTACATTTTCTTTTCCTCTCTTCTTCTCCCCTCCTCCATGTCCGAAACCCTAGCTCCCCAAACCTTGATTTCCTCCACTTTTATCAACAAATCCACCATGAATCTTGCATCAAGGATGGAGAACAAGAGAAGATCAACTTTTTTTTTTCAACCGATTGGAATTTCGAAATTTTGGAGGAATCTCATCAAAGCTTGCTTTTCTTGCTTGAATCTTGAGGTATGAGTCCTAGTTCCCCTTCAATGCTTACATTGATAGTTAGATTTGTGGTATTTTGGGAGTATATAAATGCAAAATCTACATTTTGAACATATAGTGTAAATTATGAAATTTTGAGGTTAGGGTTTGAAATGTTGGGGTTCTATTATGGGGTTTAGATTATGGTTTATGGATTATGGACCTAGGGTGCATAATAAATTGGAAGATTTGAAACAAAGTAATGGGTTAAGAAATTTGGATTTTTCTTGGAATTTCTAGATTTTTTCTTTAAACCCTAGGTTGATTTTTGATGATAATCAATGATTTGGCCCAAATTGAAAGTTCAATCATGAAATTGGTATGTTGAATTATATATGTACAAGTCTAATTGGAATTTGGTTATGTTTGAAAATTATGTTTAAAATTTGCAAATAAACTTTGTTAAGTGCATTGTAAATCATGTTGTAATGAGAAAGGAAATTGGGGGAAATGATTTATTAATGATATAGATGGCATAAACTCGGTTATGGAATGTTGAAATGGGATTTAAGAATCCCTCTTGAATTATGTCGAATTTTATTTAATGATGTTGAGTTGAATCATGTTGCTTATGTTGAATTGTGGTAATTATGTGGGATGTTATTGACTATGTTGATTTTGATTTTTGTGACCTAAAATGTGGAGCTTTCAAAAATGGGTTTAATCCCAAATCATTTTACTAAATACTTGTGGGCTTGCTTAGTTATTAAATCAAGAGAATGATTTAATGAGGTTTCTTTATGGGGATTGGAAATGTTTGGTTTTTGGTGAAAACCCTAGACATTCAGGGATTTTTAAAAAAATGTGGAAGATGTCCATACAATTCCTTTCTATCTTAAAATCGAAGTGATTAATTATAAACTCCATAATGTGTTTTGCAATATATATTGAGTTGAAGGAAAAGGTTTGAAAACTTCATGTGTAGTCCTTGGTGCGGCTCGTGTTGCAAAATGTTGTTTACTCTGTTTTACGTGCTTAACCCTCTGGTATTTTTAGAATTTGTGTTTGATGCCCTTAAGATGCCTGTAAATTCATTCGAAGTAAAATGAAGCAGGGAATGAATTAAGAAAGAAAAAGGAATTAATGTATAAGTTGTGTACGTGTGTAGGGCATAACCCGGGAAGGACAAGCGCTTTGTTATAGCACTGTGAGTAATAGTACTGTAGTCACACATTTGAATTCCGTTAATAATTATGTTTATTAACGCTCTGCTCTTCACAAGTAGCTATGTTGATATTATGTTGATTGGAAATCAGTGGGAACGTTGAAAAGATTTGGTGTACATCGGTATGACTCTGAACCTACCCCGTGTTTTGGTTATGGCTAAAGATTAATGTTAATGTACCATCCTAAGAATTACCTGTGATTTCGTACAAAAATTGCATACAAACTATTAACACTGTGAAGTTGGTTAATAGGAAGGAATTGTGTATCAACAACATTGTTATGTGACTCATGTTATGATATGAATGGTCCTGACCTGTTGATGTAATGGTACCCTTACCTTCGGATTATTGTTAATGTTAAGGTTCTGCTAATTACGAGACAAGTATGTCGACTTACAAAGAACCATGAAGAAATCTAAGCGCATCATTGTACCATATGTTTTGTTTGCTATTGATAATTAATGTTAGCATTCTGTTATCTGCTAACTAGTGGTACTGAAATATGTTAAGCAAATGGGATGTATATGCATTATGGAACTATCGTATCTACGTATCTCTGGAAATGTTAAATCTGTGAAATGTGTTTACCTTTTGCTAACAATTATCAGTAACGTTCTGTTAAACTTATATTATCTATGTTAATTCATGTGAATAATGGGAAGAATGTATGTATTTTCTGTATGATTCTGAAGTTAATCTGTTATGATGATTTCTGGTATGGAACAAAGTGTTGTACGGAACTAATGCAGTTACCTCTAGAATCCGTACGAGCCACCTCTTGAGTCCATACCCTTGTGAACTTGTGAACTTATGAACTTATGAGGCCGAGGGCCAACTTGTGAACTTATGAATCCATGAGGCCGAGGGGCAACGTGTGAAACTATGAATCCAAAAGGCCAAGGGCCAAGTTGTGAAGTTATGAATCTATAAAGCTAAAGGCTAATTTGTGGATATGTGAACCCACCAGGCCAAGGGCCAATTTGTGAATTTGTAAACCAACAAGACCGTTCTGAAAATCTGTACAGAATCATATTAACCACATGATTTCTACGTTCACATACGCATTGATATGTATTATAATTTAAGTTGAACATGAAATTGTTGAAGTACTACTATTCACTGAGCCTAGCTCACTCTGTATTTTGTCTGCTGCTGTAGGTAATCAACCTGGAGTCAATCCTGACCCTGATGCTCGTCTCTGCTCTATCAACCTCAGTATGTCCAGGCACTTAAGTGAAGCTCGTGTGTGTTGTGTGGTTTCGCCCAGCTTTTGGGCTTTGTATATTGAGAGGTGTATTACCTCTTCCTCGCTAATGCTTTTGTTATATGCCCAATCATGGGGTCGGGTCTATATATGTGTATGTCTATTACTGATGTTCAGGTGTATATTTACTGTATGTTCATCTACCTTACGTAATGTGTGTGATCCTGGCATAATAGTGATAGCTCAATGGAATAGATTTTTGGTTATCAGGTGCTTCCGTTCAGGCCCCATACGTTAAGTATATTGGTTTTATGTCTGTTTCTGAAGTGGTCATGCCCAAAACTTTTAGGGGTGATTATGGGTCGTGACAATGACAGAGAATCTTATGAACCTTGTCAAAATGGGCAAAACTCGCCAATTTTTGGTGTAAGATGGACTACTGATGACAACTGGCAACCGCATCTTTATACCCAGGGCCGGTGATTTAAGGAAGACACTTTTTAGGGATTGCCATGATACTCTTTGGGTAGGACATCCGGGTTAGGAGCGAACATTGGCCTTGGTGAAACAAGGATATTATTGGCCCCAGATGCGTGATGATATGAAAGAATATGTCCGTACTTGTCTCTCTTGCCAGCAAAACAAAGTTGAACATAAGAAGAAAGCAGGCTTACTTGAACTTTTGCCCATGCCTAAACGTCCGTAGGAAAGTGTATCGCTTGACTTTATCACTAGACTGCCTAAAGTGGGAGACATCGGGACTATCTTGACTATTGTGGACCGGTTCTCCAAGTATGCCACTTTCGTAGCTGACCCAAAGTATGTTTCAGTAAAGGAGACTGCCCAACTCTTCTTTAAGTACATTGTTAAATATTAGGGTGTGCCTAAAAGTATTGTTAGTGACTAAGATTCGGGTTTTGTTGACAACTTCTGGACGGAGTTATTCAAGCTTCTTGGTTCATAACTCAATACTTCATCAAGCTACCATCCGGAAATGGATGTGCAAACCGAACGCTTTAACTGTATGCTCGAGGAGTATTTGCGCCACTTTGTCAATGCTAATCAACGAAATTAGGTGTAACTTATTGATGTAGCATAGTTATGCTTCAACTCTCAAAAGAGTAGCTCTACGGGCAAGAGTGCTTTTGAGATAGTAAATGGACAACAACCACTGTTGCCCCACACAGTGGATGGACCTTATGAAAGAAAGTCACTCGGGGCTTACCAATTTGCTAAGGAATAAAAGAGAAACCATGACATTACTTGTGCCTATCTCGAAAAAGCAACAAGTAAAATAAAGAAATGAGTTGATGAAAAGAGGAAGCCACTTGAGTTTAGAGTTGGGGATCAAGTTCTTGTCAAACGCAATCTTGAGCAACGCAAGATCATGAGGGGAAGAGACAAAAGGCTAGTGCGCAAGTATGAAGGACCGGTAACCATTCTGAAGAGAATTGACAAGTGTGCTTACAAGATAGATGTTCCATCTTGGCTCAAAGTGCACCCGATTTTCCATGTGAGTTATTTGAAGCCTTACTATCCAAACAAGGAAGATCCAACCCGAAATGAGCTGAAATGCCAAACCAACACAGCTAAAGCAGGGAAAAAGTCTGTTGAATCTATCTTGGCCGATTGGGTGAAAATGGTTTCCAAGAAGAAACAAAGGCAATACTTGGTGAAATGGAAAGGCCTTGGAGATGAAGAAATCAGCTGGGAAAGGGAGATGGACTTGTCGGCTTTTCAAGAGAAGATTGATGCTTATTGGGCAAAGTAGTCGAGGGTGTCAACTGTTCAAGTGGGAGAGATTGTCAAGGTGTGCCCATCCAAGGGCCAACACCTTGATGCCACACACATTTGTTTCCTTTAGAGAGCCAAAGACATGCTTAAGAAGTTGTTGGTGGAAGTGCAAGCAAAGGTCTAAGACATAGTGCAAGACAACCCACGGCATGCCATGAGATAACAAGTGCCAAGTCGCAACTAGCAACAGCTCACGCCGCAACTAGGAATGGCAACGGGGCAGGCGGGGCCGGGGATCACACTTCCCGTCCCCGATCCCCGATGGTGAAAATTCTCCCAGCCCCGGCCCCGATCCCCGACGGGTAACTTATCACTGTCCCCGCCCCCGCCCCCGCCCCCGCCCCCGCCTCTAACGGGGATCGGTTTCCTTGACACTGAAATTTCCCCGGTCCAATAATAATAATAATAATAATAATAATAATAATAATAATAAAGAAGATCCAATAATGCAGCAGATAAAAACAGTAATACAACAAGTACGATGACTCCAGATAAAATTGCAAGATGAAACAATGAACTGTTGTAAAAAGGAAGCAAGTTAACATCACATAACTATTTCATATTATTAATGGCTACAAATATTAAAACTTGTTTATATAAGTAAAATGTTCAGGTCTAAAGAAATTTACAAAGATGAATACCTCTAATTGTCTTAAAGTGTCCAGCAACATAGCATGTTTAAGTAGAAGAGATTTCAACCGATTTTGAAGCTTAGAGAGTTCATATAGCATGATAGACTCAGAGTCTTTTATGATCACTTCACAGATTAAAAAAAGAAAAATCAGAGAGACGGTAAGATCGGAAAGATCGGCGAGATCGGAGGAGGGAGATCGGCGAGATCGGAAAGATCGGCAAGATTAATGAGATCGGAGGAAGGAGAGGATAACGGAGGAGCCACCGCTGTGAGGAGCACCTGCAGGCTGCAGCAGAGTGAGAGAGAGATAAAGAGAGACTGAGAGGAGAGAAGAAAGAGCAGTGAGTGTGAGTGAGTGGGAGGAAGAGGGGCAGACTCAACCTAAACATATATATATATATATGGAGAATATTCGGGGAATATTCGGGGAATTATTCAAGGATTATACGGGGCCGGGATGGGAAAAACTTATCCCCGTCCGCGGCCCGAAAACTGATAGGGATTTAATTTTCAATACTATTCCCGGCCCTATGGAGATAATTTTCGAGGAAAACCCGTTCTAATCGAGGTCGGGGGATCAAGTCCCCGTCAGGCCGACTTCAAATTGCCATCCCTAGCCGCAACCAGCAACAGCCAGCAGCGGCCCAGGCCGCAGCCCAGCAATAGCGCCAAGCCACAACAAGTCGTGGTCCCAACCACAGCAGGCCTTAGCCTTGCTTGTGCAGCAGTAACTTTTGGCCACATTTTAGAAGGTCAAATGTAGTCTTTTTGCCTTGAAAATTTTTATGTAAATACCTTAGTATTAAATGTGTTTTGAGACCAAGTTCTGTAATTTTTCTCGTTTTGTAAAATTTTTAGAAATTCATTATGACTCCTCAAACATAGAGGATGTTTCCTCTTAGCGGTTAGGAAAAGGCTTAACAAGCTATATTAAGGAGGGAATACCCAAGTATTGAACCAGACCACTTGCACCTTTAAAGTACCCCAACCTAGCCAATAGTAAAGCAACTTTTGTAGCACTTTTGGTGCATTGATTAACTCATGTAATGCCTACTTTTGATCAATGAAAAATTCATTTTGCCTTTAAATTGTACAAAGCTTTTCTAATATTGTTCGTTTTAATTTTAACTTGTTGCTTGCTAATTTGTGACTTGTCTCCAACCTGGTGACTCATAAACTAACTAATATCGTGTTCGCTTGTCCTTGCAAACCGTTTGAGCTTTATTGGTCGGCTAGTGACAAGAGTCAACTAGTGCCACACTTGCATCTCTTGACAAGGCTTCCGCATAGCCGGTGTGTGACACAAGGCCAAGGTTGCAAAGGGAAAGGGTTGCAAGCTAAGCATGGGCAATAGGAGATGGTGTGGCCATGGGTGGCTATGTCAAATCCGCAAGCATTTTGCAAAGAATGAGGGTAAAGAGCAAAGGGAGTACACGAGGGAAGGGCAGAGAAAGTACTTCGGTGAAGAGATGGGATTTGTGCTTTGGTTGTCAGCTTATTGTGTGGGATGGGTTTATAGGACGATTGACTGTTCAAGAGACCAAAACTCCCAAAATTGAAAATGATGTTAAATTTTTTTTAAAATAGTAGTAAATATTCATGAATAAAATTTTTCCTTAACATCTATTGCAATATAATTTCTATTATAGTTTTCACAATAATTTTGTATCACTTCAATTTCAATATATTCTTGCAAAACAAATTAAATGTTCACAATTACTCTTGAAATTTAACTTTTCCTTATATTAATAACACAATAAAAGTACCTGTTTTATACAATACTAATAGTTATTACTTTTCAAGCCTATTGTGCTGATTTACTGCTGGATTTGATATATTAAATAGAACACTTCCTAATGGTACAAGCGCAAATCAAACATTTTCTACTGTCAACAATTATACAGTTTTTTTCCACACACCCTAAAACAGAAAAAAAACAACAAAACAAAACCACAAAATAAAAAACAAAATGACAGACAACATTCAGAGCTTTCAGAAAACTGCTTCCAAAAGGGTCAAACACGTCAACTGATGTAACAGCACAATGGAATAACAATGTTGGATCATTATTCAGAGTAGCAAAAGACTGCAATAGTATGTTACATGCCATCACCACCCATCATCTGCAAAATAGAAGAGTGAATATTTCAAGTAATAATTTCACTAGCAAGAATTATTGCTTCAATTCTTTTGGATAATTTTGTTTTTTTTAACTTTTCCATATTAGTTTGAGAAACGATAAATAAGCATTACAATGATAATAATACCCCAAACTTGAAGCGAAAAAAATTTATTGGTACCACGTTTTTAGGCATTCTATTTTAGTCACGTATAATGAAGACGGGGGAGAAAAAGATCAAAACTAAAATGAGATTGGTACTAAAAAAATTGAATTTATTTGATTTAACTAAGGATATAGCTTTTTTTGATAGAGAGAAAAGAAATGACCGAAAAAGATTCATTTATCCAACCACATCTGATCGAAACACAAAGCTTAGTTTGATATTTATGAGCCACATCCATTGATGGGATTTCACCAGTCCTAACTATGGTGAAGGAAAATAACACCATAATTACCTTGAAGAAATCTCCAAAAATCCCTTGCAGGGGATTTCTGCGCCGTACTCCATAAAACTTCTCCGCAATTCCATCGAGCAACTAAACAGTAAGATATGTCAGTTAAGGAAATGAACTAGAGATATCAAGCCAGCAGCAAAAGAATAAGAAATACACTGTTGTGGCAGATACATTTGTTTTATGTATCAAAAAAGAGAAAAGGTTGCTCAATACACATTCATAGAGAACTTGAATATACTATTTTGGACCAAAAACCACACACCTCATTCAATACAGGTTCTATATCAATGCTAGACTTGTAAGTCTTTCTCAACATATTAAACAAGGGCAAAGCATCCCTCTGTAACCTGCATTGGAAAGAACATTGAAAAATTCAATCTCTCTCTTGTCTCTCTTTCTTTTTTTTTCTTTTTTTTTTAATAACCAAGAGTAAGCCCATCTCCTTGTCAAAGGTTAATGCATAAACAGAAAAATGAATGGCCAAGTCAAGCAATTATGTTCTACTTAGAATGTCAAAAATATATGAGTTTGACGAGTAAATGAAAGATTGATAGAATAGTTATTTTCTCTGTTTTATTTTCTTCTGTTAATATTTAATTAAGTTGAGGGTATGATGGTCATTTCATTATGTTAGGGTTTGTATATATATTTTTGCTGATGTAGAGTGAACAATCATTCCAGATATATATAAAAATTACTCACCCTCACTTCTCTCTCTTAAACCGTATAAACCCTAACAGTAAATTTTTTCATTATACATTATAACTTGGTATCAGAGCAATCTATCATTCATTAGGAAGTGTTCTACAGATTTTGAGAATTTGGTTCAAATTTGTGCTCCTATCTGTTTCTATCTGTTCAGTAGGCTCCTTTTTTCCCATTTCTACCTGTTGAAATTGACTATATAGGGGCTGCAATCCTTCTAGAAAGGGATAATTGATCTTCAGTGTTAATTTCTGCTAGTGAGGTGTTGTCTTGGTTCAATTTGGGTTTGAATCTGTTTGGTAGATTTGTGTCTTCCCCACTTCTGCCTGATTTATCATGGATTCCTATTTGTTGAGCTAGTTCTGTTACCTATATTGGTTGTTGTGGGTACTAGTTGCTAAGTGACGATTTACAAGTATTTTGCTACATTTGTTCTCGTTTGTTGCGTATTCTGTGTGATTGATCATCATGGCAGAGATTGGGGCTAAGTCTATGGTTGTGGGTAAAGATGATGACATGCCTAAATCTATCACTACAAAGAAATTGAATGGTGCCAACTATTTGGCTTGGGCTCATGCAATCAAAATTTTATTGCGTGGCAAGAAGAAGTCTCGCTTCCTTAGCAAACTCCCTCCTGCCATTGATGATAAAGCATATGATGATTGGTGTAGTGAGGATTCTTGTGTTATGGGTTGAATTTGGCACAGTTTGGAACCACATGTCGCCACTACCGTGGAATTTTGTGATACCTCTAAGGAAATATAGGACTCCCTTGCTTAATCTTTTTCAAACCAGAGTAATGTCTTTCGGGTCTATGAGTTATATGGGCAGATCTTTGCTATGCGCTAATCTGGCCGATCCCTTCCCGAGTATTATAGTAGTCGTAAGATCTTGTGGGATTAGTTATTGCAGTATCAATCCTTTACTACTGATGTGAACAAACAAAAGTAACATTGGGAGGAGTTTATGATGACTTCTTTACTACTTCTTTACTCTTGGACTTAGATCCTAAATTGCAGGGGTTTAAGGATCATATTCTTACTAGTGAGATTCTACTTTCTGCTGCTAATGCCTACTCTAGGTTGTTAGGTCATGCACAACCTACCACTGGGTCCTCTACTTTGTCATCCTCTACAATGGTCTCTAGTAGTAGAGATCGTGGACCTACTCAAGGGGGTTTTCATGGCCCATCTGGCCCTCTGGGCTCTTCTTACGGTTCATGAGGTTCTCGTGGTGGTGGTTTCCGTGGTGGGGGTAGTAGTGGACCTAGCTCTCGTACACATGGTGATTGCAAGTGTACTCATTGTGGTTCCCAAGGTCATACTGAACCTAGGCATTGGTAGAAGTATAACAAACCTGACCATGTGTATCAGGTTATGGATGCCCCATCCTCGCAATCCTCCTTGTTTTCCACTGGTTCTATTGCTTCTCCAGTTGATTCTCATGAGACACTACTCAGATTAATGAGCTTACTGCTCTTGTCCAATCTCTCCGGCCTAGTATACCTTCATCCTCTACTGCTAATTTGGCCAGTTCAAGTAATATTGCATGTATAGCTAAGTCTACTCAGCCTTGGCTCCTAGACTCTAGTGCTAGTTCCTATATCTCTGATAATTCCTCTCTTTTTGATAATCTGAGACCTGTTGAGCATACTATTATACTTGTTGATGGATTTTCTCGATCTGTTAGTGGTCAAGGTCCTCTTCACCCCACTCCATCCCTTTCCTTACCCTCTGGTCTCTATGTTCCTAAGTTTCCATTTAATTTGCTTTTTGTTAGCCAATTAACTCAAGCTCTCCACTATTCTGTTACCTTTTCTCCCACTTCATGTGTTTTACAGGACCTCCAAACGAAGAGGATGATTGGTTCAGCTCATGAGAAGGATGGCTTATACTTTTTGGACACAGAGATTCCTCCTCATCCTCCATCTACTGGGTTGAGTGCTATTGTCTCTTCTCTTCAGTGGCATTTCTGCTTAGGTCATCCTTCTTTGGCCAAGCTCAAGTTAGTTGTTCCTGGTTTGAGTTGCTCCGATTGAGTGTGAAGCTTGTCAATTTGAAAAGCATCACTGTAGTTCTTTTCCTAGTATGAGAGTTAGTCGTGTGTCTGAGTCTTTTGCTCTTGTCCATACAGATATCTGGGGTCCGTCTAGAACTCCCATTGTTAATGATTTTTTTTTTATTTTGTTATTTTTGTAGATGATTGCTCTCAGATGACTTAGTTGTTTTTAATGAAACAAAGATCTAATTTGCCATTTATTATCTCTAAGTCTTACAATGAAATCTTCACTCAATTTGGGAAATGTATTAAGATATTTCATTTTGATAATACCTTAGTATGCGCAGTCTATTGTGACTAACTTTTGTGATGCTTGTGGTATTATTCATCAAACTAGTTGTTCTCATACATCACCTCAAAATGGTGTTGCAGAGCACAAACACTGTCATTTGTTAGATGTTGCTCACACACTAATGTTTATTATGCATGTTCCCAAATAGTTTTAGGGTGATGTGGTTCTCACTGCTTGTTTTCTTATTAATCGCATGCCTTCTAGTATTGTTCACACGTCTCCCTCTTCTTAGTTATACCCCACATCGTCTCCTTTTTCCTTGTCACCTCATGTTTTTGGTTGTGTGGTTTTGGTTCATGTTCTTGACCCTAGCATAAATAAGTTATCTCTCGTGCTTGCAAGTGTGTGTTCTTAGGCTACTCTCGTACTCAGAAAAGGTATCGATGTTATCATCCTAAGTTACGTCGATACTTTGTCAGTGTTGATATTACCATTTTTGAGTCCACTTCTTTTTTCTCCTCCTCTAGGCAACAGTTATCCACTGATCTTCTCTCTTGTCGTGAGACCCGCTTCTCTCACCCCAACTTTTCGTCTTGTGTTCCCTCCTCCTCTTCTTCAATATCCTCTCCCTCTAATCTCCCCTTTATCCCTCATTTGCAGGTTTATCAGCAGTCTCAAGCTTGTCGCATTGTATCTTATGGCCCAACCAGCTCATCTCATTCGTCTGAGGTTCCTGACTCCCCTGCTCCATCTGTTGATGTGCCTTCTGATGACCTTCCTATTGCCCTCTGCAAAGGTAAAACATACTTACACTCAACATCCTATTGCTAATTTTGTTTCTTATGATCATATTTCTCTTGGTCTTCACTCATTTGCTTGTAGCTTGTCTAGCATTACCATTCCCCACTCCTATCAGCAAGCTATGTCCATCTCTGCTTGGAAGCATGCAATGGACGAGGAAATGCATGCCCTTCATAAGAATCACACGTGGGAACTTACCCCTCTACATTCTGGCAAATCTAGTGTGGGTTGTCGTTGGGTTTATACTGTTAAGTATCTTTTTGATGGGACTGTTGAGTGGCTTAAGGCTTGCCTGGTAGCCAAAGGCTACACACAAACCTATCGTGTTGATTACTTGGAGACTTTCTCTCCTGTGGCACATCTTAATTCTGTTCAGATCCTTATCTCCGTTGCAGTTAGTCAATCTTGGCCTTTGTATCAGCTGGACATCAAAAATGCCTTTCTTCATGGCGATCTCCAAGAGGAGGTCTATATGGATCAACCCCCTGGCTATGTTGTTCCCGATCATAAGCATCTTATTTGTCAATTGCGAAAGGCCTTGTATGGTCTCAAGCAATCCCCTCATGCCTGGTTTGATTGTTTCAGTGCTATTGTGCTTACCTATGGTTTTCACCGTTCCACTTCTGATCACTCTGTCTTTGTTCGGCAGTCGTCTACTGGGAGTATTGTTCTTGTTGTCTATGTCGATGACATCATCATTTCTGGGAGTGACTCCACTGGTATTGCTGACTTGAAGCAGTATTTGAGCCAATAATTTCACATCAAAGACTTGGGTCATCTTCAATATTTTCTTGGAATTGAAGTTGCTCGCTCTTCTCAGGGATTGTTTTTCTCCTAACAGAAGTATGTTCTTGATCTCTTCACTGAGACTGGTCTCTTAGGCGCTCGCTCTAGTGATACTCCCATGGATTCTAGTGTCAAACTTGATGGTGAAACTGGGACTTGTTTCTTGATATTTGTCATTATCGTTGTTTGGTTGGGAAGTTAATCTATCCCACCATCACTCGTCCTGATATTACGTATGCAGTGGATGTCGTTAGTTAGTTTATACATGCTCCCCGCCAACCCCATTTTACTAATGTGTGTCGCATTTTGCAGTTCTTAAAGAGTGCCCCTAGTCAGGGTATGCTATATCGCCTATCTTCCTCGTTATTTATCACTGGCTTCAGTGATGCTGATTAGGCTGGTAATAGGACTGACCGTCCACCTCAGGCTATTGTACCTTTGTTGATGGTAATCTTGTTACTTGGGCATAGCAAGAAACAACCTGTTGTTGCTCGTTCTAGTGCCAAGGCTGGATACCGTGCCATGACTTATACTGCTTCTGAGATGCTTTGAGTTCAGTATCTTCTTTGGGATTTTGATTTTTCTGTTTCCACTCCTATGAGTATGTCTTGTGATAATCAGGTTGTTATCTTCATTACCAATAATCCCATATTTCATGAACGAACCAAACATATCGCAGTTAATTGTCATTTTATTCGTGATCCCTTACTACACAAGCAACTTGTGACTCCTTATGTTCGTTTTGAAGATCAATTGGGTGATATTCTCACTAAACCTTTGGCTCAGTCTTCGTTTCATCGTTTATCTGTCAAGTTGGGCATGTTTGACCTCTATGCTCCAGCTTGAGAGGGAGTGTTAGAATAGTTTTATTGTTCTTCTATTAATATTTACTTAAGTTAAGGATATGATGGTCATTTCAGTATGTTAGGGTTTGTATATATATTTTTGCTGATGTAGAGTGAACAATCATTCCAAATATATATAAAAATTGCTCTTTCTTCTTCTTCTTCTTCTTCATTATACATTCTAACTAAGATGACCAAGTTTAGGAAGACTAAACTAAAATGAGGCTTCAGACTTGAAAAACAAAAACAATTAGAGCAGAAGTGGGCAATATCTAAAGCTCTAAACATATACATTATGTCATCGTGTCGATGATAGTGGCCACCAGAAATCTAACCTTTCAATACAATTTTTTTTTTTTTTTGATAAATAAGTAAAACTTTATTAAAAAGCATCAAGACAACGCAGAGAATACAACAAAGCCCAAACAAAGCTTAAAAAAAGACTAAAAAAACAAAAAGAAAAACTAACTAATCAAATCCTCCACAAAATCAACAAAAACCAAAACATTTGTTGATCAGTAGGGAGCTAGTAAAAATGATGTACAAATTATCCATGGCCTTATGGCCTAGTGGCATGGAGGTAGCACTTAGATGCTTGCAAAGGAGAGGTTGGGGGTTCAATTCCCCCCAAGAGCTAATCTAATCTAACAACTAATAACTGCTTTCGCCGATCAAAATATAATAATAATTTTGATGGACCAATTGCACCCTTTCTTCTGCAATTTTTGTCATTCTAAAATAAGTAGTTGCCAATACAAATCTGAATAAATGAAATAAGAAAGTAGTGATGTATTTTTATTCTTTTTTTGTTTCTTTTCCTTTTTTATAGAGAAAGTTGAGGCCAATTGAAACTTTGTCAATTGGCTCTATTGTTTGATAATGTTGTCAGTTTCCTCCTTTCTATATATATATATATATATCCTAGTGGTTGGCACACGCAACGCGTGTGTAATTCAAATAAGTAAAAACAAAACAAAATATTAACTACATAATGTGTGTTACTCAAGTGGTAAGGGCATTCTCTACCAGACTTACGGTATTGGTTTCAAGTTTCATTGTCCTCTCTATATAATTTTCTTTTTTAAATAGAAAAATAAGAAAATCCACTTGGCAAATAGAGAAGCAAAGGCTTCAAGACACCGACTCCAGCCTTTGCTTTATATATAGTATAGAAGATATAATTTTGAAACAAAAACTTGTTTGGTGAATTGCCGGAGGTAGTGGAGGGTGGACAGATGTGGTGACTGGTGGTGGACGTGGCTGCCGAAGTTGGTGGCCGGAGTGTCGCAGCCAGAGGTCACAAGCAGTGACCAGTCAGTCTTTGGATGGCGGCTGGAGCTTGTTGGAGCTAGCTGGCAGTACTGGCGACGGGTGGTAGCCAGAGAGAGTGAAAACTTGTTTCGAAAATAAGTGGAACACTTTCATTCATTTCCAAAAAATTTTAAAATTTTAAAATCAATTTCACTTTCTTGAAAACGAAAACACATACCCAACAAGTTTTCATTTCTAGTTTACAAAAAAATGAAAAAAGAAAACAGGAAACAGAAGTGTTAGCAAACAAGGCCAAGGATCACATTAAAAAAAAAATAATCAGGATGCAGCCCATCTATAAATTAAAAAGCAGCATGATCAGCAAACTCTAAAATCCGAGCATTCATGCGGACTCCCATATAGTGGGTAAACATCCTTTCTCAGCAGAAGCGATTCATTTGTATCTAATAGACATAAATGTAAACAATTTAAATATAACTTACGTCTGCAAAAGATAACTGATGAACTGGATCAAATCTGAGCTAGGGAACTCAAGCTGCTTATTAGCTTTTACTTGTTTTTTTACCTCATCCAGAAGACAATTAGCATCTCTCAGATTGCCAAGAGATAAATACCTACCAGGGAAAAAGAAACAATCAATGAACCTAATTGAAGTTTGAAAGCTAAAGTAGCAAAAAAACACCCAGCAAATATTTGGTTTCATCAACTACCATCAAGTAATCCAGATAGCCTAGAACCCTTCAATTACGAGGAATATCACTTAGCTTCTGTTTGGTATTACGGGTGACAAAAGAAAAGAAACGATTGTGGTTTCTCATCTAAGAAAAGAAAAGAAATTATTGTGGTTTCTCATCTGGATGAGAAAAGAAAAGAAATGATTATGTTTTTTTCACTATCATGTTTAGATGGACAAGAAAGCAAAGAATGTGAGAGGATATGAGGGAGATTTCTTCTTCTTCTTCTTTTTTTCCATTTGAATTTTAATGGACTGTGACACCTGACACTTCATGCATATGCATATCATGACATTCATGCATGTCAATCTCATGTTAGTGTTTATTTGCTTGAACTAGAACTTGGTAGGAGTATAGGAGAAGGAGAAGGAGAAGGAGAAGTTAGTTTAGAAACCTAAGCTTGGAAAATATTGCTTGTTTCATGCTTGAAGTTAGGGGATGGTTTAGATTGGAATTTGAGAACCATACGATGCCCCTATGCCTTAATTGAGGAGCTCAAAGGCTTTAGTCTAATGAACTTGTTCGTTAGATGCTAATTGATGTTTTGCTAATTAGGATTAATTAAGTTAAGTAATAAAGATTAATTAGTACAAACCTTAGTTAATTAAGATAAATAAGTTAGATTTGTTAAAAGCAATCAAGCAAGCACCACTCTACCTTTGCCCTTACCACATACGATAAAACCTCACGTTCCAAACCAAACAAATAAGGTATTTGCTGGGAATTCAAGAACAATCAGGGGAGAAGAGGAAGAAGAGAAGGAGAAAAAGGAGAGAAAAGAGAGAAAAGGAAAAAAATTTCAAAAGAGCTACGGATTCAAGCCTAGAAATTCCCAGAAAATCACTATGAGGTAAGAAACTCAACCCTCTTCCATATTCTCATATCAAAACATAACCAAAAATTGATTAGGAATAAGTTTTGGAATATTGAAATAGAAAGAAAATAATAAAGTTTGGAAGCTAGGATAGAGTTTGAAGAAATGATGGAAAAACTATGCTTTGAACTAGTTTTATGCAAGATTTGAGCAAGCCAAGTATTATGCTATGAACCTACACCTTTTATTTGTAACTAAGAAGCTTTAGAACTTGGTTTTGAAAATTGAAAACATTGAATAAAAAAAAGGGTTGAGAAACTTGAATTAAACTATCTATTACTTGTTTAATCTTCAAAATTATGCATAATCCTAAGTTTCTATTATTCTTTCATTACATATATGATTAATAGGATGTTATGGATCAAGATTTGGGATTTGAAAGCTTGAAATTGAGTAAAGAAGCCCTAGAACAGCCTAGAACAGAGCAATTCGCGAACTGCAGGACCTGTTCTGCAGATCACTGCTCGAGTGGTGAAGAGACCGCTCGAGCGGACTGCCCAGGAACCTGTCTAAGTCGGTTAACCGCTCGAGCGGTTGAAGGGTGGCTCAAGCACACTTTAGACACTCCCAGAATCACTTTTTTGCAGACCTAAACTTCTGGAAATATTCATTCACTGCTCGAACAGTGAAGAGACCGCTTGAGCGGATTGGCCAGTTTTGGAAAATTTCAAACTTGATTTCGCTCAATTCTCTCCCTTGAACATTTTTTAGGCATGTTTTAGACCTAGACACATGGGTGACATAATTTGAAACCCACTTGAAACATGTTTAACTAGAAAAGAGAATTGATAAATTTCTACAAGAAGTTCGGGAGTTTTCTATGTTTCAATGTTTGCTATTGTTTTGTGTAGGTCAAGTCTTGGAGGGAAACACCTTGTCTAGCCGAGCAATTTTTGAGTAGTAATTTAGTAACGCTATGTTTAACAAATTATGTTTCCAATGCAAAACTTGATTATGTTTACAAGCTTGTTATGTTTTACTATGAATGAACATTTTATACTTTTATATCATGTACTTAGATCGCATTCTTGGATCATGCCCCACAATTAGGGGAATATCCAATCATGTATTATAGCCAAGTTCATCTTGTTATGTTTAGCCGGTACCCGGGCCTGTTACGCACCCTATAATCCCTGAAATGCTCATCACTATGTATGTTGTTTGCAAGTCAAGCTATGCTTTGTCTTGTACAAGTGAATATGCTATTTTGAAAGAATATTTAAAGCTTTAAATGTTTATTCACCTGCCGCCTTACTTTATTACCATTCACTAGGCAATGGCTCACCCTCTCCCTTATATGTATGTAGGTCAAGATGAGGAACAAGGACACGGAGAAAAGTCGCACTAGAACCCTTTTTCTTTTATTTTGTCTTTTGGAGAGTCATAACCTTGAAACTAGAGTTTTGTCTTTATGGTTTGGTTTTTGTAAGGATGACTTTTGATGTTGTACCCTTTTCTTTTGTTGTTTGGACATGTAAGTATCAAGGTAAATAAATAAAATGTATGCTTGTTTTGTCTTTGTCCTACTTATGCACTTGCTCTGAATGGATTTGAATAATATAATGAACAGGTTATTCCGCTTAAGCCCCAAGGTTGTAGTTCAGTCTTGTCTTGTTTCAGGCCTTTGGTAGTTGGACACTACTAGCTGGTCATAGTCACTATCCGGTTTGAGGCAGAATAGGGTCGTGACATGGACAATCTTTGAATTATGAAATTTTAATAACAAATCAGCTTGTTTCTCACCACTATCGGTGAGAAATGAACTAGGCAAAACAGGAGAGTTCTCTTTCTCACCATTTTTCATCTAATTTATAAACCAAGCATGAGTGAGTTCTCCTTCTCATCATTTCTCACCAAATCACCCCATCCAAATAGACTGTTAAGTTTCTAAGGCAACATCCGATACCAATTGTTTCCCACTATTTTGACTCTCCTAGGTTTCCATCAGGCAAAATGGGAAGCGAGGGAGTGGGGGCTTGGTTATTTCAACCTAAGAAGCACTGACACAGACACATGTGACACAATACTGACGCGCCAACACAAAATGTTTTAAAAAATGTAGGACACGATAGGTGGACACGTGCAAAATATATAATTTAATATAGTTATTATATGTTATATATATATATATATTTAAATAATTTTTATATGCCACGTATATGAATATTTCACTCAAAAATAATAATTTTCAAAGTCTAAATGAGAAGAATAGGTATAAATTTACATTGTTCTGTTATTAGATTTTAATTTATTTTATTCAAACTTGTAATGTGTTTCTTGTGTGTCTAGTGTTGGGACGAGTGTTGTGTCGTGTCGGACATGACATGTTACCTTCTTAGGAGTATGCGTGCTTCTTAGATTTCAACATTCCCGGTTTTATTGAGGACCCAAGCATTATGATCAAGATATAGTGTTCAACAACTATGTAATCTTAAACCTGGAGGCTGCGATCTAATTGTGAAATATACTTACAGCAAAATGGCCCTCGCAATGGCTAAATCATCTTCCCCTGGACAACACTGCATAGTTGAATAGGTATATGAGTTTAATGCATTTAACAACAATCAAACATTACATTGAAAACGATGGTATGAAATTTGGCAAAACAGTCCAATTAATCAACATAAGCTGTGGTATTGCATACATCTAGAATTTCACACAGGTTACACCATGCATCATATTTGAGAACAAACAGAATGAAAACTCGGCACTTTTACATGACTATTACAACAGTAAGATATCTATGTGACATTTTGATTCCAGAATTTGTATCCAATAGCAATATCAGTGGAGATTAGATGTTAAGGTATTCTAGAACCTTATTTCAATAAAACTGAATAACAGAGAAATTGCATTTTGTTTCCAAAGGGGAGGTTTGAAGAGTAAAGTTTGCGGACCTCTAGCATCTTCATGGTTGACTTCAAGAAAAAGATATATTAAAAATCAGAAGAAGCCTTACCTTGCCCATAAAATTAACTAGTGTTGAAGCAAACTTCCTAGGTTGTTTCCCCCGAACAAAATAAGAAGATACTCTAGTCATGTCCTGAAAAGCAACAGTATTATGATATTGATGTACCAATAAATCACAAGAGCCAACAAAATGCAACGTAATAATTGGAACATATGGTTTGACACAAACTAAATTGCAACGAAATAAAAGCCAGATACTGTCGTCTGTCAAGTGGACGTCATGAATGCCAATGAAACAAAATCGCTAAATCTATATTTCCAAACCTTTTTAAGGCACAAATTTATCACCTTAAATAGAACCCCAAAAATAAACAACACAACAAAGAGTCCAATTCAACCTTGCCAGCAGGTATTTAAAAGTTGGTTATTTCCTTGAAATGTTCAGGGCGTTATGAAATTTTAATCTTTTTTTCAAAAAGGTACAAAAAGATTTTAACCCTAAGAATCAAAAATCAGTTTTTCAGATTTTCTTTTTCAAATTTACAAGATGTCACATCATGAACCCAGTGATCAATCTCCTCATGATCTTACAAGGAATCAGGAAATAATCACCTCATATACAAAGAACAGCAAGACAACCATTTTCAAATGGTACATGAAACGGCAAGAAAAGATTCCATTAGACATCTTAGCATGTGCTAAGCATTGTATCATTTTTGTAAGTTAAATATCCATTTATTCTGGGTGGTGAGTCATTTTAAGCACAAATTCTATTAGCAGTTTAGTATTTTTAGCACTCCTCTTCACCTTAAAGATTGGAACTACAAAAATAATCATTGCGCTGAATCAGGGAAAAACTGGTCATAATGTGTACAACTTCAAATCTAGTTTGTTTGCACGGTAAAATAGGAGGAAAAAGAAAAGTGAAATAACCCAATACTTGGAGCCTACAATTCTGCTGGGATACCTACCACCTCAGGAGATTCAGAAAATATGTATTCAGCTAGCATATCATATAGTTCTGGGGATCCATTCCTACATGCTCCACATTCTGCAGACCACCTACAAATAAAACAACACAGTTACTTTGCATTTGCAGCAAACAACACAGTCAATATCAATATAGGTGGAATGCAGGTGTGCATTTATACAGCCACACAAGTATCCACAGACTTCGAACAACAAAAGCAACAACAACAAAATAATAAGGAGGTTAAAAAAAAAAATTACAATCTGATCTAAAGTGAATGGGAAAACATGCTTTACAGTAAGGAAACAACAATAATAAGGATTATAATTTAAAAGAGATGGAAGATAATATATCGTCCCTTCAGAATTTCATACCATAAGAAACCCAATGAAGGGAATTACAGGATGCAACAAGACTATTAGTAATGGGGATCAAAAAGGCTATGGATAAAGAGATAATTGAACACTTTTAAAAAAAATATTTACGAAGTTTTACTTTAATTCAGAATTATATTAGTGTAGTGTTTTATTTTTGGCAACTTCAAAAAGGTTAATAGGATGCGTATATATACGGCTTTATGTAATAGTTTTAAAAGACTAGACTTGATATAAATATTGATGGGCAAATTTCACTTTACTCCCCTTGCGGTTTAAACCATGTGCACATAACCCCTTGTCATTTGGAAATATGCATATAAACCCCTTGTGGTTTGTGAACAAAAGTGCACTATTAGGCCCATTAATAGCACAAGCAAAAAGACTAAAATACCCTTGTATATAAGTAACCTCATTGTGCAAACAACAGATATTATCGTCAGTTTTTTGGACTGTTAAATTGACTTCAACCCTCTGTACTTTATTCCATGTGCAATATATCCCTTGATATTTGGAAATGAGCACATAGCCCCCTTACATTTTGACACGTGTTTCGCACTTGCCATTAACTTAGATAGAATGCCTGACAATGCACTTCAGTCTACAAACCATGAAGAGGTTATGTGGTTATTTCCAAATGATAACGGGACAATCTGCACATGGGCCAAACCACAAGGGGCTAAAGTGAAATTCGCCCAATATTAATTATTGAGATATTGATTTGAGATTGCGATGCCCATTTTCTTTCATTTATTTAAAATTCTTTCTTCTGTCCTTGGTGTTACATCACATCTTGGTTTCCTTCCTAAGAAAAGTTTGAAGCTTAATGATGAAGAATATACGAAGCTCGAGGAAGAGTAAATTCAAAGAAGCGGCGATGTTTGGAAATTTAAATGGTTTCAAAGAGAGATCGATAGGAACCATACATAATCATGTTTCTAATATTATTATAGTTCTATTTGATGATTATTTTTATGCTTTCTAAGATTTTTAGGCAAGGGGTATTTTAGTAATTTTATATTTACTAACATGGGTTGTATGGGTCGCCCATGAGTCATTGTGTGGGTCAAATTATTTAATTAGGTTTTATTTATATTTCTTATTTAGTCTTAAATTAGTTTTATAAATCAAATATATTATAATAGTTTCCTTTTTTTGTTATAGTTGGTTTAGGAAGTCTCTTAATTCTATATAAAGCCATGTAATGCTTATAATTCAATGAAGCTTTTTTATGGATTGTGTAATACAATCAAACCCCAGGTGATGCCTAAGGAATTCTAAGAGTGATTCCTAAACCTATCTTCTTCTCTTCTTTCTTCTTCTTTTCTATTTTAGTTTACTATTCACGAGTTACTGTTCACAGCCTTATACAGCCCCTAAACAGTGCTAAAATCCCATCATTCATGCTTAAACTCTTACCTATTTATTAGCCCAAACAAACCCTACTTGTTCCCTATATTCATATTGCAATTGCAGCCATTAAATCCAATTAAAATCAGCCCCAAAAGGCTAGATTTGCTGCTGTCCCTATTCGTCCTGCATCACTTAACTTTCTTTTCATGATGCTCCCTCAGAAATAAAGGCAAGCTGGGATTGGGTTCATTAATAAAGATTGTGCTAATACCATCTCTCTTATTTCCTAGACTGGAGACAACGCATTGAAAATATGATTCTAGCATTGCTGTAAAGGACTTCAAGAAGCCCAAAAAATGGATTTTACTAGCAACTCATTTGACAGATGAAGGAAGTGTAGAGAATATGGTCACTTCACCAAGAAATCTTCAATTAAGCTCGCTACTTACAAGTGGAATTCAAATGGATCTCAAAGAGGTTCAGAGGCTTATCTATTGGATAAAACATCGGCAATCACCTTGATTCCCGGAACTACTTTTGAGGAAATCATTGTTTCCCTTGATGTGCAGACATTTGAAGCTAGTAATGGCATTCTAGCATCATTCAATTCAAGCTTCTGAATAATAAAAAAAAAATTAATAATTCCATGATTTTTGTATAAAATTAAGAAGCACAAACACGGACATGGATATGAATACAGACATGGGACAGAGTGATTTAAAAAAAAATAGAGACACGAACACAGTCGGGACACGACAATAAAATATTTTTTCACATATTTTTATTTGTTATATAGATTAATATTACATCTACAAACAATCAAAATTAACAAAAACTAATACAGTCAATATTTAAGAAAGAAAAAAAATCACTTTTAAATTAACATTTATCGTTTATACCTTTTTTATGAATGATCTATGAAGTATTTAAATCTAAGCAAAAATGAATAAACATCCATCAAAAGCACTAAAGAGACGCGCCATGTGGCATGCCCCATATGCATCCTCATGTCCGACACAACTACGACACTTATATTGAAGTGTGAGTGCTTCATAGGTATAAAACAACCAACCACGTTATCCTTCCTAGGAAACCATTTGCCTTTGAAATCATTTCCTGGTCAAGCTCTCCTTTCTAAGTGACCTACCTTTATCAATCAATCTCGCTCCTTTCAAAGATTGTCTCTCACTCCTATTTTGGCTCTTATACATGCTACATGCCACTTTCAAATGAGATGGTTAACAAAATAGGTAAAGGTGGGCCTAAGCTTGAAGATGTGTAGCTTGGTGCATTTACCAAAATATGTTCATTTCAGTAGTGATATGACCTGGCTTGGGAGGAGAAATAACTTCGCTTATTTGTTGTTAGTTCCTCAACAAACAACACAACTGTTGTACTAGCTCAACATGGAAGCCATTGCGTAGAATTTAAAAAGCTTGGCTCATTCACCAAGGCTTATACTCCTAAATACATTTTGTAAATTTATTTGTTATTAGACAATCTTCGAGTGCTTCTAAAAAATACATCCATCATATGTCCCCATATATTTATGCCTTCATTTATGAAGAAGTTGGGAATGGGATTACCTCCCCCAAATGGAAATGAGATGACTACTCTTTTTGTGAATCTCATCCTCAGAGGAATGCAATTTCAATTAACACATGAACACCATATGTAGGGAGCACGTAGAACAAGAACAGGATTTGCATTCCTCCTAATTTATTACATCTTTACAATATAATTGTCTTGAGTTTCTTTTTGGATAGGATGCTTGAGCAACTATAGCATTGGTAAGGTAGGATAAATTTAGATTTAGAGAGAAGAAGTATGGATAAACCCAAGGATATTGTGTTGAATCCAAAGTCAACGAAAGAAGAAATTCTAGACAGAGAAATCTCTATTGAGATCCAGAGAAAGAATCTCTGAGAATTCTGAAAATATCTATTACAAAATGATCAAAAGCTGGTTATTGGACTTAAAATTCCCTATTTACAGACAAGGAACTCTACACCAACTAACATTAATACAACACACGTCATACACATGTTTACTTACATCATATTGAGAGGGAGATACCAGTGCGAGACACAAGAGAAGAGAGTAACTTAGGGTTCTTTCCCTCATTCCATCATATTTATATTAAGGGTAAATTACACTGACCTCTCTTGAGGTTTGGAAAAAATACAATAAACCTTACATTTTTGACATAATTACACTAACCTCCCTTTTAGTAAGGTTAATTGGATCGGAACTAATGCAGATGATGTGAAAACACAAAAAATAAACAACGCAAAATATATATTTTCATGTAGAAAAAATATTTTTTCATTCATACAACTAACAAATTATTGATCATAAAAGGGGCTTAGTGTTATGAAAATTAAAACCTAAAGCGAGTTCAATGTAATTATGTTAAAACTATGGGGCTTAGTGTATTTTTTCTAAACCTCAAGGGAGGTCAATGTAATTTTACCCTTATATTTATAGTGCAGATCGTGTGAAGATACGAAAATAAACAACGTAAAATATACATTTTCCAATAAAAAAAGATGACGTCGTTATTTTTTCATCCATGTAACTAACATTATTGATCAAAAAAGGGGCTAAGGGTCATATGAATTAAAAGCTCAAGGGAGCTCAATATAATTATGTCAAAACTTGTGAAGCTTATTGTATTTTCTCTACTCCCCCCCCCCCCAGTGCAGGGATAAGCAGTTTATGCACTGACAACTACAATTATATATGCCAATACATATTATCCCATTTCTTTCCTCCGTTTAATTTTGTTCTCAAATTAGTGTTATAATATTCTCCAATCTCATTGATTCTTCTCTTCATACAATTTCCTATCAGTTGTCATAAATTTTCTGCGGCCATTTTACACCCTGTTAAAGAGATCAGAGGTTCCAAAATGAACTAAGGTGCATGCATGACTATGATGTTGGTTCATATATTCTCATCATCTATGAAACACGAACACCTCTCCAGAGGTTACATATCGGTGTCTGACATGAACACAAGTCAAAAACCCTAGAGGGAGTTGAACACACCGCAGACACGTTGGTACATGCTATGTCCCTTTTTTTTCAATTTTTTTTTTACAAGAATAACACACCCCAAGGTTGATGAATTTGATGAAATTAAATATTTGACATAAAATAAAAGATAAATTACACCTACAACCCATGAGGTTTGGCATCATAGTTGTCAAATCGGGATTCGAATCGTAAATCGAAATGGCCTCATTCCGAATTGCGAATCGAATCAGATCATGACTTGTAAAGATTCGATCACTTTTTATAAATTACTTGGAAAAATATATCTACATACTTGGATGTTAAATATATCTTATGAATATGAAATATTTAGACTTAAATCAATAAAAATGTTTTGAATGAAGGTCATGTAGTTTAATAGGTGAAGTTAACAAATGTTCCTTTGTAAAGATCACCATCTTACCTTTTCCCTTATTTAGATATTTTTTATCAACCATTCTTAATAATGACAGTAAACAAAGCCAAACTCTCAATTTTCAAAATAACAATAATTAATAACAATATTGATATTTGAACAATAAATAAACATACTTTTCTAAGTAACAATGACCAAATAATAAGAAAGCATTTTTAGGATCTTTTATTTCAGAGTATAAAACATTTTAAAATGTATAACTAAACTTACTCATGTAATATTTAGCTATATTTAATTTAATAAAATAGTACTAGATAATTCATGGTATAAGTTATTTTAGTCTTAAAGATCTTCAAAAGATATATTATGATTTTTTAAAGGAAAAAAATGAGAAGAACGGCTAAAAGCATGTTGGGTCTGACTGAATCTGATTGGATCCTATTAAAAACTCTATGTTCACTAAAATAACACAAAACATGTATATATATTGGTTATTTTGGTATCAAAAGCTGAGAAAGAGTTGAAAATATGTCGAACACGATAGTTTCAAGAATTGCATGAATTATAAAAAGTGAAACAAATTGTGAATCAATTATAAATCGTGCGATTCAGTAGAGATTCACTTCAAAAAAAAGATTCACCCATAGATCCATATCGATTTTGCAAAAATTGCAAATCAAATCGTGAATCGTAAGATTCTGATAACAAATTGGCATTTATATAGATACCTCCCTGACGTTCTAGAAATTACAATGACCTCATTGTCAAAGCTTGTCGGTCAACTCCGTAAACAAAAAAAATTAAAATAACTTTAATGCCCTTGTTTGTCATCTCCTTGAGATGGACTAGGCATGGAGCTTTTTGTCCACCCCACCCTCTTTTCACAGCCCATCTCTCCCCCTTCACCACTAACAACTTTGATTGACACTCTCTAAAGCATTTCATCAAACATGAGTGGGACAAAAAAATCCAAACTCCACCACCACTTCTACTAAAAAATCAAGCAATATAAACTAAAAAGAGCAAGCAGCTATGACAAACAGGTTAGGGTGAAAAAAAAAAAAGGATAAATGCAATGTCAAGATTGTTGATTTTGAAGAAGGGACCCAAGTTGTCGATGCCATTGTCGCGATCCATCAAACAAATTAATTGATGATATCAACAAATGGTGTTAGCTAACGTTTAACGGATGAGAAAAAGTGTAATGAGACTATAAATTTTAGGAAGGGGAATGTAATTTCCAAAATATCAGGGTGGTATTTGAATTAAAGACAAATCTCAAGGGGTGTAGGTGTAATTTACCCTAAAATAAATATATAATATTAAAAATATGATATAATAAATACATATAATTATATGTTTTGCATGTGTCCTTAGCGTATTGTGTCTTACATTTTTGGAAAATTTGCATATTCGTGTGTCCATGCTGCTTCATCATAATTCAAGTTTAAGTTACAAACCCACACAATGGCCCTGTTTGGTAGGGCTTATTTCCAGCTTACTTCAGCTTTTAGCTTAATTTAAGCTATTTTGATGTGTTTGGTTCAGCTTAACAATACAGCTTATAGCTTTTTATAAGTCAAAAATCAACTTATTCTTTGAGTTGGGGAGGAGAAGCTTAATTTATAAGTCAAAAATCAGCTTATGTTCACAGTTATAAGCTATAAGCTATTAAGATATAAGCTATAATCATTTTCCCACAGCTCTACCAAACGGGGCCAATAACTTATAAGTGAAGTTAAGGGTATATATACCAATGTTCAATGCTTGTAGATTCCCTTTCAATCATCAACTAGGAATAAAATAACAATAAGCATTCTGTTAACGATGCAACGTGCAACAAATTACGTCATGGTGATATGACAACATTGTTCCTAGAGCGGCTAGCATTCAAACCAAAACCAAAACCAAACCAAACCAAACCAAATTATGCCTTATATCCCAATCAAGTGGAGTGCACCACCAAAAAGATTTTTCAGGAGTGAGTACCTCAAAACATGACCAGGTCCTCTTAAAAGTATTAGGCTGAACAGCTAAGGAATATAAATTACCATGACCTTAACAAAGAAACAACAAAAGAAAAAAAAAAATCTCACTTAATAGCAGATTTTAAAAAAGCTGAGCAGCCCTCCACACGTGTTTTTGCTGCTCCAAAAGCTTCAGAAAATTTTTCCATGCTATCATCATCATCCCCCAGCTCCAAGTGTTGTGGCAGGGGAATTCTAGGAAACTTCTCGTAGATTTTCCTGACACGGTCTAACATTGATATTTTGTCATAACCACAAATAGAGACAATATTTGAAAAGTTGGATAACAACAAAAATCGTATGTGGAAATCGACTGTTAAAGTTGCATTCAGTAACATTGCCAATTTTCAATTTCTTGACAACAGAAAACAGGAAAAATGATTTCATTTTCTTTCACCAAAAAAAAAAAACATATTTGATACACAGATGTTTTGAAAACAAATGGGAAAAACAAGAAAGCATGTATGGTAACCCCAAAAATATGTTTTTATGTTTTTAATTATTTAAACACTAAAAATTATTAACATCAACTATTAAATTTCACAATTCAGAGAGAATCAAGCAACAATTTTTTTTGCTAAACCAATGATAGGTCTTATGGCTGCTTAAAAATAAAGCATAGCAAACATTGTTCATATTTAGTATCTGATAAGCGCCGAAATATTACACATTTAGACCCTCCAAAATACACTTCATGAGTCCATACACTTCATACACATTGTTCATACACTTCATTAGATGCTTTTATGTTGTTTTATGCATTGTAGGTTTCCCAAGTCCTTACAATCAAACGGCATGAGCAGGATGATTTTCAAAAGCTTACATGGAAGAAAAAAGAATCCAACCAAATCTAAGAACAAAATCTTGAATTTAACAAAATTTTGAGTTAGAATTTCTCTGCACAACAGTTGGTATTTTAAGCATATCTCCTCCATACAATATCGGATTGACATGATTCAAGTAATTAGAAAGCTAACTTAAAGGCCTACAAATCATTGTCTCACAACAATTTCTCCATTCAGCCATGTTGGGGGTCAAAAATGAGAAAACATTCAGGACACAGAATCTGAAAGTCTGCAATCATGACAGATTGCATGTACCAACTTTGAAAGATCATATCTCATTTATTTCAGATCCAAATAAGGCAAAATTTGTGTCTAAATTGAAGCCCTAGTACCCTGCTTTAAGATGAAACTAGCCTCATGTCAAAATACAAAATATAGAGTCAGATATGATTAAAAGAGCAGACATAACTCAATCTACCCAACAACTAGCTGCAAAATTTGGCTTCCCAAATCCTCCATTTTCAACCACAGGTGTCTTCTCTATAAATAAGAGAGGTTGGGGCTGATCAAAACAGAAGAAAGGAGAGTTGCAGAAAATTGAGAAAGATCTTTTCCAAACTCTCTTCCACAATCAAGTGCACCTAAACTTCTCATCCTTAGAGCTTAGATGAAGCCCTACTCAAGAAACACTTGAGGTTTTGTAATAAATTATAGGCTTGTATTCTGTTGGATAATAATTGTGCAACATTTAAAGGTTTTTGTGCATGCATTGTTTTATCTAACTTGTGTTTGATTTCCGTAATTTCAAATGCATGATAACGCAATAGTTTTATATGTGCCTATACTGGGATCCGAAGATAGATCATGCTTAGGGAAGACAGACAGTTCCTACTACAGTAGTTTTAGCATAAAATGGTCCATATTAACCCAAGATGGTCTATGCCTAGGGTATCGATGTATTAATTTTCTAGACGATTATATTAAAACACTTGCTCATAATAGATCGCAATTATCCAACTTATTAATCTCCCAAGAACAGATACAATTGCCTCGTGTTATGCAAGTACTGGTGGATTCGAACACCCTAAGAAATTCCACTCAACGGATCTCAATCACTCTTTACTGTGACACTTTTATACTTACTTTTCATTAGTTTTCGTCAACAATCTTCTTCGATAAAGTAAAAACAATTCTCGATTTTAAGCACTTTAGCCAATAAATCTCTGTGGCACACTCAGCCCACTATATTCTTTATTTGCATAACTACGGGTTACTAGTTTTCTAAACGATTAGTACCATAAAGTAACTTTACATAAATGACAAATTCCTTTCCAAATCTGTTGCCAATATAATTTTCAAGCTGATTTTGATCTCATTTACAACTAAACCAATAATCAATCTCTTCATCATCTAAAAGGATTTCAATTTCAGGTCGCTGAATGGCAATAATAAAATGCAGCAAAATATCACCAGCTATAAAACATAAATTGGGTACCAAAATAGAATCCTTTCTTCTGTTTTCAATAGAATTTCAGTTCCCAGAATCCCAGCACAGAAGGCAAAATCACATTGCTGATATAAAGCATTTTCAATGCTAACTTACTATAATCTGGCAAATTTAAGATATATGAAGCGCATTCTACAAAGCCATGCAAGATATACATGCAACATACGAGAGAAGAACTGACCAAGAGTATTTTCATTATATGGAAATTTCCCTTTAACAAGTGTTTCCACAAACAGCACAGCAAGCTCAGCCCCACAAGTAACCTGACAAAGAATAATGAAATGGATTGAAGAGAAAGACAAAAATGCAATACGATTTTAAAGCTTCAGTTTCATCTTATCAATAGATCAACCTGAACTGATTTAAAATCATGCTTCCCACCTGCCTATGTTTTCATTCCATAGGGATGTCATAAATTGACACAACCCAAGTCCAAGCCCCACTCATTTGACACCAAACAACTAGTTATGTAAAACTTTTAGCTCTGACTGCAGCAAATGCACTTAAATGCCACATGTATGTAGCATATAAACAATTGACTGATAATGACTATTTTCAATTGAACCAATATTCATTACCACACACACACACTATATTCACATGGAGAATTATCAAAATAATATATCTATATAATAAAGCAGAACGGATTTTGAAAATATGTTAGACACAATTGTCCTACTAGGACATTTCAAGGGTCATGATTTATTTGTATATTCACATGGATGGCTCAGATAAACCCCTTAATTTTATATCAATCCTAAATATACATCTTCCCGCCCAAACATTAAGCCTCCTCCCTACCCACGTCTCCCCCCAACTTCTCTGCTCTCCAACCAAATCACGTCTCTCCTCCATCCCTCTATCTTCCCGCACGTCTCCCCCACCCTTCTATCTTTATCTCCCTTCTATCTTTTATCTCTCTGATCTCCAGCCAAATCACATCTCCCCTCCATCCCTCTTTATCTCTCTCTCTCTCTCTCCCTGTTCTTCTTCTTCCCGAAACTGCTCTCCTTCAACCACAGAACACCTTGGATCCTCTGTTTCTCAACCGCTCAGGTATGTGTATAATTCTTCCCGAAACTGCTTTACTTCACTTTACTTTGAATTGATCTCCTTCAACCACAGATTTGGTTCGTCTAGCTGTGCTTCAACCGCTCAGGTATGGCAATCTCTATCACAACTGTTCTTCTCACCCTTTAGAATCAGAATAAGGTTGTAAACTGAACTCAACAATTTCTATTATTTTAATATGATACGTGCCTTCAGTGAATTTTGAATTGAGACTAAGTATCAAAATTCAGTGAATTTCCCGAATCAGTGAATCAAAATTCAGTGAATAAATTCTGTCCTTCAACCACAGATTCGGGAATACTACCTTGCGATCAGAAAATTCAGTTATTCACAATTTTAATATGATGTGTATGATTAACTGTATTTTGAATTGAGACTAAGTAAATCATAACCCATGGTATTGAGAATAACAGATTCAATTTCGATTTCAGTATTGCTAGACGATTCGAAATGGAGGTTTCTCTGGGCTGATTCGTATGGATTTGGAGGTCTGAATCTGGGTTTACAGAGTGGGTTCAATGTGGAAGAGCTCTCTTCAATCCCAAACTTAAGGTCTTATAATTATTACTCTGATGATCAACACTGTGGTCTCTGCCACAAGGTAATGTTTCAAAATCGAAACCCATTTTTTTTTTTATATTTTTTTTCCTAATCTTTTTGGGATTTGTTGCAGAAGAAGCGCGTTAATGGAGAAAACTTTGGGTTATCTCCTCCAATCAATGGCTGTGATTTTCTAGGATTGAATCTACGAAACAAGCGAATTGTCGACGGAGAGAATCAGGATCTCAGCATGGGAGCTCTGGGTTATGGGCAGTGGCAATGTTGATCAGGTGAAGAAGGAGCCTTAAGCAGGTGCAAGAGACTCAATAGATAGTGCTTTTTTTTATCTATCAAGTTTAATTACTGAAAGTTGTGTAATGTGTTTGTCATGGAGAATTGTGATGGAGAAAAAATATGATTTGAAAACTAAAATTTTATAGAGAAAAAAGCCCACTAAAATGATGATGTAAAAACTTGATTTTATACAAAATTTTCATATTGATATTTTTGACAAGAATGATATGATATTATGATAATAGCGTTTTTAAAACTACACAGCATAATGATTTTGTTTTTGTTTTAAAGCAATAGAATCAATTTTTCAATATAAAATGATGTGAATTTTTTGCACCTTAAAACTACAATGATCATGGTTTTGTCCTAAAATGAAAGCTCCATACAAAAAACAAATTGTTTTGTATGAAAATTCTATTTATATAGTATTATCTTTGGAAATAATAAGAAATTTTGATTGGTTTTTTAATTTAAAATGGATGAATACAAATTTAACACCATATCATTTTGTATAATTTTTGTGTTTTTAATTTATACATCATTACTTTAAAAAAACACATGCATAAAAATTGATTACAAAATTAATCAAGGTCCTATGACATATCTTTAAGATCACTCTGGTATTTTCTGATTATCTCTATCGGTATTTTCTGATTTCAATGAGTGGGGGATTGATGGACAAGGTGTGGGTTTTTTTTACAAATTTCAATTATATACGTACATATATGTATCTCTGTGTATATTGACTTATTTATGTTCTGGATCTTATTTTCTGTCTCAGGCTTGCTTTGTTGTGGCAAGAGTTGTAGAAAATTTGAAAACATTGATTTGAGTTGCTGGATCTACTTGATTTTTGTTGTTGTTGTATAATAGTATACAATCTACTGGAACAACAATAGATCATGCATTTTCCCAAAACATAGTATAATAGTATATCAAATGTGTGTGTATGAAGTGTTACTGCTGAAGTTTTGCATTTGCACATGGAGGCAGTCGTTTGCATTTCTAAATTTTATTCACTAAATTTTTTATTCAATTCCGGATTAATTTTTTATTCACTAAATTTTAATGGGTTCCTTATTTTAATAGTCTGATATACACACATATAGAAATACTAAGAAACTTGAACTTATCTTATGAAAGAGTAGATCTGGAGCACACGAAGCAGAAAATTGGAGAGGAAAAAAAAAATGATTTTCAATTTGAAGAGCTTTGAGTTTATAAAAATTGAAAGAAAATCTACTAATGTTGAAATGTTCATTCGTAGGGCAAATGTATCTCATAGATGAAAGAGAATGAGTGGTGGAAGATGGAGGAGAGAGAATGAGTGGGGAATTGATGGACAAGGTGTGGGTTCTGTGTTTTTAACCATTAAATTGTTTTTTTATTTTTTTTTATTTTTATGTAGCTTATGGATTTGGATTTAATTTTTTAAAAAGTTTTAGGTTTGAAATAATAGTTGATCTTTATAAAATGGGTTTTGATTTTAGAAATATATTTTTATTTTTAGTTTGATTTATGAAATGGATTAATTTAAATACTATGGCACAAATTCATGATGGTGTAACTGAGAAAGAGAGCCGTTACACACAGAGAGAGAGAGTATTTTAAATACTATACTTTTTTAGATGTTGAAATTCTATAAAAAGTTTAATAAAAATTTCAAATACAAATTAATATTTTAATTTAAACTTTTAGTAATGAATTTTATAAATTATATTTTAACTTAAACGAACTGCCATTCTACGATATTTTGAACTGATTTATTATAATTGATTTCTATAATAGTGAAATTGTTATCATTTTGAATTGATTTTTTTGTAAAGGATGTGATACCAATATTAATAATTTATATTAATTGATTTTTGTAAAATATGTGTACCAATATTATTTATACCGTGCCTTCAGGTACGGGCATACGCTAGTATATATATATATAGAGAGAGAGAGAGCGAGTAAATCTACCTCTAAGAATGGCTCAATGGCAAAGATTAAACAAACTAAATCTTTTTTATGTCATATTGCAAACAGTAATGGTCCAAGATTGACATTTATCCAATCCAAAAAGAAAAAATGGTGGTTTATTATACTATGCAGTCTATGCACAATCCTGATGTGCGCATCAGTATAGCTATTGCAACGTGGCAAGATTCATCGGTACCACATCATCTCTGGATTAGAGAAAGGATCTCGGAATGTCAAGCCAACCACGCACCACACTATCTAACCAGCTAGTATGGTAGCCTAGCCAGCTAACATGCTTAGCAACTTAGCTTTGAGCCATGGTATCATGAAACAAGCCGGAGCATGGGATACCCAAGGATGTGGCCTAGGGCATCACTAACTCTAAGCCAAGGATTCTCTGCTCAATCACTCCATCTCTTCTCAACAATAACATGGCTCAACACCCACTAAGCTTGGCCAAGGGATTCTTTGTCAAACCTTCTTTTGATAAGTAAAATAATTATTGACCAAAAACCACAAAGGGGCGAACCCTATACAAAATCAAGCAAAACTATAAATCAAGAGGCATGTATAGATCTCTAATGAATTGAACAAAAGCGTCAATTGAAAACGGGCACTCCTCTCTGCCAAACCATGATCCTCTTATACCTCGTTCTCATCCCCAATGGACTATCTTCTATACAATCAAGGCATCTCTATCACTACCATAACAACCTTGGCTAGGAGCAAGGCCTAGGAGTCTCCACTAGGGATCACCAAAGGTTGTGTAGTTTGGAGGCCAAAGGATTGTAAAGGTTACTGGATGCCCCCTCACGGTGGCTCCACCTTGACCAACCTTAGAAGGAACTGACCAACACATGTAACTCTCAAACTTATGCATTACACCTAACACTGTAGTGCCGCAACACAAGGGAGAAATATGTAGGGTTCTAGAGCATGCCCATGAAGATGAACACCAAGGTGGAGCAAAGTTAATCTATCATTAATTGTTAGCCCCAAGGTTTTCAAAAGATTATACAGTTGATTTTGATAATAACAAAGCATAGATGATTATGCTTATGATAAGTTATTGATAAATTTAAAGCTGATTAAAGTTTGTCTAAATTGTAGAATTTATTGGAACAATATTCTCAAGTTTCTAGATTCGAGTTAGCACATGAAGAAAAAAAAATTAATCCAAAGATGGAGTCAACTCAATCTAGATCGAGCCAGCTCAGAGGTTACTGGATTGCAAAGGCAATTCCCAGAATTTTGGGAGTTAGCTCAACACAGAGGGTCAGCTTGTCACGCCCTGATTTTCAAAGATTAATTAGGCGGAAACTAATTAACCTAAGTATGAGGTTTCTAGGGGCGTTATTATAAATAAAGTGAATTTAGCAGACCTCCATTCCATTAATAAAAATTTTAATTTTCCCGGTCATTAAACAGCTCAAAGTATTCAACAAAGAAGATTGTTCAAACATAAATTAGGCACGAAGAGTTTGAATTCAAAACATATTCAAGGATTTGAAATGAGATTTTGATTGGATTTGATACATGAGGAAAATTTGCTCTACAATGAAAAATTGCAGAATCAAAGGGATTTGTCCAGAATTTTTCCAAGTCAAATTGCAATGTGCTAATATCCAAGAAAGGAAGCCAAGAGCCAGAATTTGAATTTGAGATTCCTCTGGTCTGCGATTTTAAGCTGAAGATATGCATGAGAAAGGAAAGAATAAATTATGGGATTAATTAAAGAATACAAAAATTCTAAATTCTAAATGCTCTCATATAGAAAGGTTTAATTTGGAAGATACAGCAAAAGGAATTGATTTTGGAATGCCTTATTCAAAGGAATTCAATTCTAACAGCTAGTTTTTTTAAGCTCCAGCAGTCATATTTTTGAAGCTATAAAAGAAGTAGTCTAGCCTCAGTTAGAAGCAAAATAGATACATTGGTGATATTCAAGAAAAGCTCTCTATTATACTAAGAAAGCTTTGATGCAGGATCTTTAAACTTCAGCACCAAAATAGGGTTAAATAAAGTCAGAAGGTAGGCTGAATGTGTATGGGAGTTTTAGGACTGAATGGGAATAGGTTTTGGTGTTCTAAGGTAGAGTTTGGAGAACTTAAATTTGAGTTTAGAGACAGGACAAGTAAGCTCGATTTTAGGCAGAGAAATGTAGTAGAAAAAAATGGTTGATAAAACAAAGAAAACTAGGCAATCACACCTAGGTTCTTGGGCAATCACACCCAAGGGTTAGGGTTGCATCACACAAATCCAAAGAGAGATGCATCAGACATCTTTACATATGGCAAAGCTTTCTCATTTCATTCATGTTCTCCTCAATACATTGGGAGCTTACATGTTTATAGGCACCTCAATAATAGAAGACAAATACAAATTCAAAGTAAAAGATACAAATTAATGAGATTTTCAAAGTAAAGATATGCTTGGACTTTATTGATGGTTGGTGGCTAAATTGTCAACATTAACCTACTGAAAATTGGACTTTATTGATGGCTAAACTTTCAGCATTATCATGCTGAAAATGGCTGTCTTTTGACATTATTATTAGGCAAATTCTAGGGTAGAATCTTGCCATAAAATAATGTTAGTTTTTTTGAATTTGGTTTCCCTCTTTTTTTGTAATATATATATATATATATATTCATATTTTCTAGCCATCTTTTCTGCATCATTCTCCCTTGGTTGGAAAAAAATTCGTTCTTGAGTTTTAAAGTGTTGGAGTATTAAAATCCACAAGTTTTGAAATTGCATCCACGGCTTTATGTTGAAACCCTTAAGTTGCTGCCGTTTTTTCTTTGTTGTAGATAGGAACAAAAATGTTGAGAAATTGGTCTTGTCCTTCATGATACTATCAGGAATGACAAATTCAATAGAAGGAATTGAAACATTCTTGAACTGATCCAAATCTAGGGCTTCAATATCAGCAGCCAGTTGCTGTAATTCTTCAGTCCCTACAGCTTGTGTGGCCTCCAAGTCATCTATTTGGACAACAGACATAACTGTAGGTTCCAGGAACAACTCTCCTGACTCTAAATTAGACTCAACTAGTAGCTTATTCTCATCTGAAAACAAATCTGGTTCTGGACCAGCAGCTTGCTTCTCCAACTCTTCGTCATTAACAATGCCTCCAGATGGTTCTCCTCCATTGTTTGCAGCCTGGTTAGCCACGGTATGAGCAAACCTTGTTTCAAGGTCACCCACACGAGACTGAAGGTTTTGCATCTGCTCCAAAATCTGAAGAAGTAGATCATCTCTTTGATTGTCAGTGAGTCTTCCGCGGAAAGTTCTTCCCGTACAAGTAGACATGGTGCTGAACCTACTCTGATACCAAACTGATGCAGGATCTTTAAACTTCAGCACCAAAATAGGTTTAAATAAAGTGAGAAGGTCGACTGAATGTTTATGGGAGGTTTAGGACTGAATGGGACTAGGTTTTGGTGTTCTAAGGTAGAGTTTGGAGAGCTTAAATTTGAGTTCAGAGACAGGACAAGTAAGCTGGATTTTGGGCAGAGAAATGTAGTAGAAAAAATAGTAGATAAAACAAAGAAAACTAGGCAATCACACCTAGGTTCTTGGGCAACCACACCCAGGGGTTAAGGTTGCATCACACAAACCCAAAGACAGATGTATCGCGCATCTTTACATATAGGAAAGCTTTCTCATTTCATTCATGTTCTCCTCAATACATTGGGAGCTTACATATTTATAGGCACCTCAATATAATAAAAGACAAATACAAAATTCAAAGTAAATGACACATATTAATGAGATTTTCAAAATAAAGATATGTGTGGACTTTATTGGTGACTGGTGGCTAAATTTTTAACATTAACATGCTGAAAATTGGACTTTATTGGTGGCTACAATTTCAGCATGAAATGTCTGTCTTTTGACAACATTATTAGGCTAATTCTAGGGTAGAATCTTGCCATATAATAATGTTAGTTTTTTTAATTTGGTTTCCCTCTTCTTTTGTAATATATATATATATATATATATTCATATTTTCTAGCGATCTTTTCTGCATCAAGCTCTCTACTATGATCTTCATTGGGATATACACTTTTGAGTGAGAATTTTGTTAAGAGTTTGCACCCCTTCTGCTTACTCTTGTGAGAGTGATTTTTTGTGAGTGATTTTTGGGATAAAATCAATTGGGTTAGGTGTGACTAGGCACCGAATTCAAAACTAGTCAGCTGGAGATCAAGAGTTGATCACTTGTTGTAAAGGTTCACCAGCACCTGTGAAGCTAAGGGTTGCAACATTATTTGAAGATAGTAGAGAAATTCCCGCGTAGTCTTGGAGAGTTGATGCAGGCTTGGGTTAAGTTGAACCATTATAAATTATGGCGTTAATATCTCTTCTCCTTTCTCTTATCTCTGCTTTTATTTTCCTGTGTGCTTGTTTGCATTGCCTATTCATCAATTATAGTTTGATTAATTAATTTTATATCTCTGCTTTATTTCTGAGTTAGTTCAAACTGCATTAGTTTTCATTATTGCTTAAATATTTGAAAAATCCAATTCAACCCCCCCCCCCCCCCCCCCCCAGGCCAAACATTGCAAGGCCTACCAAGTCCATAGGGACCTCATCCACTATATGGCAGTTGATCTTAGAGCTATCTAGACCACTTGGCCCTTCCATACTTGGGCCATGGACCCTGCTGGCCCCATCTCTCTAGCCTCAGGAGCCAATATTTGGATCGACACATCAACAAAATTGTATACCATATTGGTGGAAGCTGTTTCTCTCAAAAGAGCCGTAGGAGCAACAGTTGCTAACTTCATTTGAGAAAGCATCATTTGTTGAGGCATTCCCAAAGTCATCCTCTTAGATAATGGGACACCTTTTGTTAATTGATACGCAAGCTAACTCCTTGCCACACATACAATGTAACTCGTCACAAATCCTTTTGAAGGTTGTCTATTCTTGAAGTCCTCTTAGGTAACCTTTTGAAGATCAATTCTTTCCAAAAGCTGAAAATTAAGCCTAAGGCGTCTAGAAAAAACCTCCTGAAGATAGTGGGCATGTGCTAGAATTTGTGCAACTACTTGGCTTGGCTCTAGTTTCACCTCGACAAAAAAGAATAGTTAAGAAAGCCTCACTTCCTCACCATGGGGGCGTTGGAGTTATGACCCAAAGTAGTGGCACATAAACCACCAATTATGGTAGCTTATTAGTTAGCTTCGAACTATGGTACTATGAGATAGGCTAGGGCATGGGACACCACCAAGCGTGGTCTAGGGCATCTTACTCTACATTGAGAATTTTTCACTCAGCAATAACATCGCTTATCACCACTTGGCTCAACCAAGAGATTCTCCACCAAACCATGATCCTCCTCAAAATTATAAAAGGTGTGCGCCTCCTTCACCCTAAGTTAACATTCTTTGCTTGGCAATAACATGGCTTGCTACCCCTTGGCTCAGACAAGAGTTCTTCACCAAACTATGATCCTCCTCAACATTATAAAATGGTGCACCTAGGCGCAAGTCGCAGCTAGAAGCATGAAGGGCGCCTAAGCCATGCCAAGGCGAGGCAACATGAATAAGTTGAATGTGAAGCAATCTGCTAGCATACTTGGTTGCAATTTTGATTTGCATTGTTTTTTGTTGATGTTTGACCATTGATTTTGGTTAATATATGGACTCATCTTATGAACATCCACAAGGCATTACATTCCTTTAATTATACAGTGCCCTCAAGGAACTACCAAAACAAACCAAACTAAGCCTTATGTCTCATGCAAGTGGGGTTTCACTTTATTTATGAGAAGGAAAAAAAAAAGAAAGAAGAAGTGGGATTTTACTACACGAATCCTTTTTTCCATTTTACTCTGTCAAAAGCTATATCCACAGGGGATTACATCACTTTAATTATATATTGCCAATATAGTGTATTCAGTCCCAATTTGACAATAGCAAAAAATTCCCTCAAGTCAAGAAGAAACTGCAGCCTTCGTTCATCATCAATCATCTCCAAGGTTCATTCGTTCGTTCGTTCCTTCTTCTTCTTCTTCTTCGTCGTCTTCGTCGTCGACCAACCACCTTGCACCTAGGTCCCAAGAGACCCTGCCACCTCTTTGCACCTTTCGCCTTTAATAATATTGATCCTCATATGCCTAATTCTCCAGCCTTTAAATGTGTTCTTGTTCTTTCTTCTTTTGCTCCTCTTCATTCATTGACTAGTCGCCTTGCACCTAAGACCCAAGAAACCTTGGCACCTCAATGCGCCTTTTGCCTTCACTAATTTGATCCTCCTATACCTCATTCTACTTGTTAATGGACTATCTAATTGTAAAAAATAGATGTATTATTGATTGTTGTATGTTGATATATTACAATAATTCCTATATATAGAAGAGAGGATGTGGGAAGAGAATAGGTGAGTGTGTAGTAGGTATGGAGTAGGTGAGGAGTAGGTGGAGAGTAGGTGAAGTAGGTGAGTGTGTAGTAGGTGGTAGTGGTAGGTGTGTAGTAGGTGAATTTTAACAGCCCCGCAAACTCAAGGGGGATAGGAACTAACCAACTTGAGTTTGGAGAGAGTAACAAAACAAGAAAATACATTTAAAATAAAAGAGGATAGGAGACACTGTATGGTCGTGTCAGACCATTGGTGAAGACACTGGATGGTGGTGTCATAACGTTGTAGAGGACACTGTATGGGGGTGTCATAACGTTGTAGAGGACACTGTATGGTGGTGTCATACCGATGTAGAAGACAGTTTATGGGGTCATGTCGGACCGTTGTAGCAGACAATGTTGTGACAGTTGTTGTGACAGTTTACAGAGTCTTGCTGGACCCTTGTAGAAACTAACCGGAATCAATGTCGGGACAGTTTACTGAGTCTTGTCGGACCCTTGAAGGAGCTAACCGGAATCAATGTCGGGACAGTTTACAGAGTCTTGTCGGACCCCTGAAGGAGCTAACCGGAATCAGTGTCAGGACAGTTTACAGAGTCTTGTCGGACCCCTAAAAAGTCGCACCCTCAAAAGGTGTGCCCAATTTTTCAAAAAGCGTGCCATCAAAAGGCGTGCCCAATCCATAAAAAGGCATGCCATCAAAATGCGTGCCATTAAAAGTTGCGCCCTCAAAAGGCGTGCCCACTTCATCAAAAGTCGTGCCCGACAGAAAGCGTCGAGCCATCAAAAGGTGAGCCGGAGACGCGGCGAGGCACGTGAGCGATAGAGCGGCGTGTCGGCCGCGTCGTCAGTGTCAATATAAACCAATGCGGAGGCGGTGGAAACCAAACCAGACTGAAACCTCTGAACTTGTCATTCTGAAACAATCTGTAAATACTCTGTATCCAACCCTTCTCGGAAACACTCAGCAACCCAAAAAACATGGCCTCTTCTTCCCGTTTAGCTACCCAGAACATGGCCTCATCTTCCCGTGGTCTGCTCACTCTCTTTCCCGACCTCAACGAGTCAACAGGAGAGATAACTGGTGCGGTGGCCCGTGAACCTCAACCAAACACCTCTGGTTTTGCTCCGTTGAACTTTCCGATGCGGTCGGTGGAGCAAAAAATGGCAGTGCAAACGGATATTGAAGCCAATCAGTATACTTTGAAGTCATGTGTGGAAACCATGACTGCGGTCACAAACTTGTCGCACCGGCTGCAGAGTAGGACAAATGAGGTGCAGCATTTAAACGCCCAACTGGCTCTGCTCCAGCGCATGTATAAGGATGCGCGAGCAGAGATAAGTGTGCTAAAGGCAGAAAATAAGGAGCTGAAGCGGAAGGCCACCGTTATGTTCCGATTTGGAGGTCCGCCATATGCTGCAGTGGATGAGTATGGAGGAGTGAACGTGCTCGGCGGCATGGAAAACACGGAGGCAGCATCATCAAAGGCCGCCCAGGACGGAGGCAAAAAGAAAAGACCGGCAGCAGAGTAGAGAAGAAGTGAGGTCGATGTGTGGCCGCTGCAGAAAAGAAAACAAATCTTTTGTTGTTGTTGGTTTTTTTTTTTTTTTTTTATTATTGTAAAAATGTGATCGGGGTTAATTCCCTGTCATGAATAAAACGATGTGTGGTTTGTTTTTGTTTATTTATTTATTTATTTTTTTTTTTTATTTATTTTTTTTTTACAGAGCAGAAATAAGAATAAAAAAAAAATTAAAAAATAAAGTGAAAGAAAAAGAAAAAACAAAAGAAAAAAATAATAATAATATGTTTGACACCATAATAATAATAATAATAATAATAATATGTTTAAAAAGTGGGGCGGTGGAAAGAAAAATATATATATAAGATAAAAAGGGTTTGGGCGGTGGAAAATATGATGATGGTTTTGAGTGGAGGATATTTTAGAATAGAAAAGGTTATATAATATATTTCTCTCTTCAATGTCCCCAAAAGCTGTCCGAGCATTCTTTTATTTCTATTAACTAAGCTTGGGTCCTCATCCTTTGGCAATACCCTTGGAACATGCTCTGTCGGAGGATGGTGCAAAAGGTGAGACTGAGTCAAAGCATGAGAAGAAGAAGAGGAAGCAACACATGCAACAACAGCCGAAGACGAAGACACAGGAGCACAAGTGGCCCCCATCGTCAAGCTCCAAGAAGTCGCCGTCTCCACCGGCGAAGAAAATGAGGACGTCCTCCTCGATCTGAAAGCGAAGCTTTCGGAATCCTTGTGTTCAAAGGAGACAGGACCCAAAATCTGGTGGATGACCCATGGATTGTTCATCATGTGTTGAGGAGGCTCCATTCCTCCTCCTCCTCCTGACCCAGCTCCGCCGTAAGTGGTGGTGCTGACGGTAGCTGCACTTGCCCTTCTCTCTTCCTTCTTGAATCGAATTCCACAAGCGTTGCAAAGCGACTTAGGGCCTCTGGGACCGTTTCTCCAGAGGGGAGTAGAAGTGGTGTCGCAGTTAGCACAGCGGCGAGCAAGGAGGGGATCGCCGCCACCGCCGCCGGAGTTGTTGGTATTGCTTCCACGGCCGGCCTTGTGAGTTGGCGGCGGAGAAGCTGTGTGCTTGGATTGTTGTAAAATATCCCAACAAAAGTTGGACATGCGAGAGCCAGAGCGACGGTCATGGTGGACTCGCTTTTCAGTCTCGTCGTTGTTGGTGAGTCTAGTGGATGGAGTTCCAAGTGAGAGAGTGCAATCCACAGAAGAACAAGAAGAAGAGGAGGATGGTGTGAATGAATACATTTCAGCTTCATCAAAGGGCCTGTGGTGGTTGAATAGCATTGAGAAGGAATTGCTTTGACTGTGAAACACACCACCACATGTACATGATCCCACCATGTTACAATGTGAACTACTGCACCTATACATCTTCTCACTCTCTCTCTCTATATATATATATTTGTGTGTGTGTGTGTGTGTGGCAATGTTGGTGTGTTTCAGTGAGGTGCCGAGAGGGAGAGGGAGGTTTGAATTGGTTGAGACCCGGCGGGCGGTCAAGGCAAGGTTGCCACCCGCCGGAAGGCGAAGAACACCAAGATCTTTAACCTATTGCTCTGATACCATGTAAAAAATAGATGTATTATTGATTGTTGTATGTTGATATATTACAATAATTTCTATATATAGAAGAGAGGATGTGGGAAGAGAATAGGTGAGTGTGTAGTAGGTATGGAGTAGGTGAGGAGTAGGTGGAGAGTAGGTGGAGAGTAGGTGAAGTAGGTGAGTGTGTAGTAGGTGGTAGTGGTAGGTGTGTAGTAGGTGAATTTTAACACTAATAATCAGATGTATCCCCATCACTACCATAATGACCTAGGCGTCTTTGCTCGAGATCACCAAAGCATATGTGGCTTGAAGGCTAGGGTTGAAGGATTGTCAAGGTTGCTTAACTCATTCCCTAGTGGTGGCTCCTCTACCAACCTGAGAGAGAGGCTTTAACCAATGCACAAGACTCTCTAAAAAACATAGCATACCTAATTTAACATCATTGTTGTTGTTGTTGCATAATTCCCGAAGTAAAGCATACCTACTACGGCAACTCCCATGATGCTACTCCCAAAGTCTATTCATTGGATGCAGTGGTAGTTGAGATACCTCCATATTAACCAAAGAGGATGAGCCACTTGTTGAGAGAAAAGTTCAACCCTTGGTTTGAGCCTCCTAGATAAGGGATCTCCATGCATATATTTGGACAATCTAGCTATCCTTAGTAATTTCTCTAATGAGCAAGCCCTCTCCACTACCTTCCTCTCTCACCTAAGATCTCCAGTGGTTCCTTGGCATCTCAATGTCCGTCATTTTTTCAAAATATCTCATGTGGCCATCTCACCCACCATTATCCACACCTATTATTCCAACTTGAAAGATGGAAACAAATATATTATTAACTTTGGGATGAAAAAACAATTGCATGCATGCCTAGTGCCCCTTTAATTCATTAGCAATCCTAATTATAAATACTAACTTCAGCATGATAACATGTCCACACACACACAAATTAAAGTACATTTGCTACATAATTTTAGCACATCTTTGACATTAACTTCAATGATTTTTTTTATTATTATTTGAAAAGTAACTTCAATGAAATTGTATGATCATAAGAATGTTGACTACAAAGAGTATCACCTGTCCATGTTCCAATTGAATGCAAGCACCTGACTGGAGAATATCCAGGGCCTCAGAGTACCTCTCGGCCAATATGTATCTACAATAAAGACGCATTTTTCATCACTTCACAAATCAAAAAATAAGGGAGCCACTATTCCCACTCCACTTTGCTCCAAATGCACTCCTTTCTTTGCTCCAAATATATTAATACCCTTGGAATTTTGATTTTTTTAGGGAGTATATTTTGTGTGAAAGGGTATTAATGTAACCATGTATAATAAAGGACAAAGAATGGAGTGTATTTGGAGCAAAGTGGAGTGGGAATAGCGGCTCCCAAAAATAATATAAACACTATTGCAGACATTTGAGCATATTTGTATTTTTATTATTTTCTAAAATTTTATTTTTAATCATTAATTGCGCCCTGACCTACACAAGAGGGTGAAAGAAAGAATGAGAATGGTGCAAAGGGTATATTCACAACAACTGTCCTGTTTGGTATTGCTTTTAGAAACTTCTCTTTATATCCAGTTTTCAACATTATATCTCAATTGAAAAAACATAAAATTTTGTATACAAAGCCATTTTAAGATTGTATATTTTGTATTTAGTATTTAATAAATCATATGTCTTACAATCAAAACCAGTGACCTAAACATAGAGATGTTCAAAAAAATTGGTCGAACCGGTAAACCAGTCCGAACCAGTCCAAATTGTCTGGTTTGGTTCCCTATTTTAGGGAATGGTTCAGTTCCAGTTCTAAGTAACTAAGAACCATGATCTAATGTTCAGTTCACTGAAGAAGAATCAAAAGAACTGGATGGACATCAACCGAATTGTTTCCTTCTTAAAAAAAATTTAATATGTAGGGGTGTTTTGCTATCGGCTCCCACAAACCCCAACCCCATTCCAACTTCTTATTCATAAGATACTTTCTCTATACATAAAATATACATATGTACATTTTTCACTATTTATATGATTTTTACACTTGCATTTCTATAATTAGGCAATTTTGTTGTGTCTTTACACATTTTAATAAACTAGTTTGGATTATATTTTGAAACTTGAAGTATGCTTGTGAATTTTTTTTGGAATGCTTCTATAAATATAATCAATTTTTATTGAACGGGATAGTCAAGATATAAACATATTTTTTCAACTTTGGATTGTAGGACCAAACTGGAACCGAACCATTTTTTGCAGTTTGGTTCTGGTCCAATCCAAAGATTTCACAGTTCAGTTTGGTTCCTAAAAATATTCTAGAAATGTAGGAATCAGTTTGATTCTTGGTTCCCAAACCAAACCAGTCTATGAACACCCCTACTTAAAACATTGCCAAAAAAATATTTAACAAAATATTTTCCGCATTATATCATATTTCTCATTAGAACACAAAATTGTATTCAGAAACAACATTACCCTGACCCCAAATCATATGGCAATCGCATCAATCAAAAACTGCATAGAACATTAAACTTGTTGAATAACAACTAATGTAAATATATAAGTGCATACATACATATATATATATATACCTTGCAGTAACAGACTTGTACATCTGTTGAGCTCCGTAGTAATTGCCATCATTCACAACTTTCTGCAGCTTTTCAATGTTCTGTATTATTTAACACCAGAAAACAACGGCAATTCAGAAATCGGTAACTAAATATATATATATATATATATATATATTGAAATATTGATGATTATCATGTGATTTCAACGAGAGGGGAAAATTCAATAGACTAAACGGTAGTCTGGAGAACAAGAACAAGAATGATAATAAGATTATGAGTGAGTGATTGAGGTTGATCATATGATACCTCTTGGGCAGGAGGTAGTACTCCTCTTCTGGGTCTCTCTCGCGACATGGCTCTCCAATTTCAGACTTCGCTGCTGCAGATATATCTGTGAGAATGAGGTAACACCCACGCTGGTGAAAAGTGAGCGTACTGTATTGTATTGTATTACACTGCAGTACTTCAATTTTTTTTCCCCACCCTAGAAAGTTGACTACCATCTAATATAAAAAAAATATATTATTAAATTTATAACCCTATTTTATATTTTATAGTTTTTAAAATAATACTGCAGTATTTCAATTTTTTCCCCCCACCCTAGAAAGTTGGCTATCATCTAATATAAAAAAATATATTATTAAATTTATATTAAACAGGGTTGTTTATAAAGTGTTAAATTAGTATTTTTTTTGTCTTTTTATAAATATATATATATATATATATATATATATATATGTATATTAAATATAAGTTGGGATTGAAGTGTTGTAACCTAAATAAAATGTAATGTAATTCAAATAAGATAATATGCTACTTTAGCATATGCTAAACAATCTCTAATGATGAATTTTACATGTGATTATTAATTTGATATTTTTATCTAATTTTGAATACAAATTCATTTTAAGAATAAATTGACAAAAAAATTAAAACACTGGCGTTGTTTGATTTCATTTTTTGGAAAAAAAAATTCTTTTTGAAAAAATAAAAATTAGTTTGACAAAAAATAAATATAAAAAATATATTTTAAAATTTTTAAAAATTAATTTTTCCATTCAAAAAGGTAAAAGCAAAAAAAATGATACGTACTTTTTATTTAGAAGATTTATTTATAAATCCCTTTTAGAGGACTTGTAACTTAATAAGTCCATAAAGTTTTCTTGCAAACCTATCTAATGTCATTCGTTTAGACTTTTATTCTAGTAGGTATTGATTTGTATTTTTTGTTAGACTATTATATCCTTATTTTATTTTATTCATATGTATTACACACAAAATAAGATAAACATGTTTTTCATATTTTGCTCTTTCTGTTTTGGCAGTTTTGCGTGATCATTGTTTACTGGGGATTTAGTGTGATACGATTTTGAGATCGTATTCATTTCTTCATCGGATGTTGAATCAGGTTTCATCCAGTCGAAATCGACGGTGGCAAGATAATTGCAATCGGCGGAGATAGAGACAATGATGAGCTTGGGTGAGGTTTGTTTCCATTTCTGTTTCTATTTCTAGTTTTGGTTCTACTTTGTGTGGATAGTTTTTCTGTAAAAGTTTGAGAGAAATATCAGGATTGTGAGGAGTGAGATCTCTAGTACAGTAATAGGCCATTCTTTGTACAAAGGAGAGATGGGTTTAATTTGATTTGGATTGGTGTAATAGTGGAATTGCAGGAATTGTTGATAATAGTGACAATGATGACGATGAAGATAATGAAGAGGAGAATATGGGTGATTTTTTTTTTTTTTAAGGGATTCAGATTTTTTAGATTTCTGATTTTATTGCTACCATTGATTTTGGTTTTTGGGTGTTGGATTTCAATTTAGCAATGATTTTTTGAGATTGGTAATGTATCTAATATACATATGATGTGAATGTTCATATCATTAATCAGTGTTGATATTCACATTAATTTGAAATGGAAAATTGTCATCTTGTTGTCAATCGGTGTTAATATTCACATACTCATATAAGATTGAATGGTGAGTATGTTTTCACTGTATTCATTACCACTGTGACAATGTGATATTAAGATTTACATCAGCATTACATCAAATCACACAATCACAAGCCTCAATTTTCATTTTGGATATATACATGATGTAAATGTTCACACTAGAACATATGAATGTGAAGGTTCACATGAATTTTAGAATATAAATAAAGACACTATAGTTTCAAAGTTTAATTACCATTATGAAATGGTGATATTAAAGTTCATATCAAAATTGCATTACCCACTGTGATGCCCCAAAAATCAGGAACATCAAATAATATATTAACAAATAAATATAGGATTTTTCTAAGGTTACGAGTCTAAAAATAAATAATAATACATCAAAGTTAAATATATTACAAATGACACTGCCCTAATTTTACAAATTATAAGTAAAATAAAATTTCAATAGCAAAATGAAAAACCCGACATTGGTCTACGCCTATTGCAATTTTTTGAGCTTTTCCATAACATCTTCTTCGCTAGTGAATTCTTTCAAAATCTGGCATTAATGTCAGGGCACTGAAAATAACCATAAGTTGTGATGTCGAATAAGAACACACACACACCCTAACTTTCTACACTCTTGAAATATACAAACAAGTATAGACTATAATGATTATGGTTTATACCCAACCCATTTATTGCTTTGAATTCGGGAATCCATATATTTTACTATTGTTCATTTCATTTTCATCTTGCTGGTAGTTGAGTTTGGTTGTTTAGGAGTTCTTGTTGCGTTTGGAACAGGTTGGGGATTAATTTTTCAAAGAGTTGCAGTCCAATTTTCTTCTTGTTCACTCAAGCAGTTTTTCTTGTGCTCAAGCAGTCTTTTACAGTCTAAAAAACGTCTAGAAGTAGAGTATCTTCGCTCGAGTGGTATTTCTTGCACTCGAGCAGTCTTTTATAGGTCTGAGCTTCTAGGAGGGGGTCATTGTGTGCTCGAACAATGTTTTTGGTCACTTGAGCGATGTCACTTATTGTGTTTGACGCTCGAGTCGAGCGGTGTTTTGGTCACTCGAGCGGTCTGCGCATATATCAGCTTAGGAAAAATGATTTTTGAATCACTTTTCATTTGCTCTCTCTCTCTCTCTAAAACATTTCAAAACCCTAGTTCTTCAATTTCTCTCTCTACAGTTCTTACTTAAAACCTCAAATATACCACCACCCATTGATTTCTCCACCATAACTCTTTGGAGAAAATGGTAGAGCTCGTCTAAAGCTTTGTTCTAATCGAAGAAAATCTCATTTCTGACTTAGCCAAACTTCAAACCTTGCTTTCTTCGTCTTCTAAATCTTGAGGTAGAGATTTCTTTAACCTTTGGTATGATTTTTACCTTAGTTATTTGTCCATTAAAAGAATCTAGTGATTAAGGGATTTTGGGTTAAACCTAGGATTTGATTTTGAAATGTAAATAGGGGTTTTCAAATAGGTTCTAAAGAAAGGTTGTGGGGATGTGTTTATGGTTGAGATATATTAAAATGGTGGCTTTTTTTACTTAAATTTGATTTTGGAAAATAAAGGGGTTTTTGTTCTAAAATCGTTGTGGAAGAAAAGGGAAATGATGTTGGGTTTTGAAAGAATAGAATGAACGTGTATTTGATGATGATGGTGGAGTTGGATATGTAATATCACTCTTATTTTGAAAATGATGAAATTATATCTTTTGTTGAAAATTATTTGTTGAATAGAAATATTTGTTTTGAGCTATCGGTGACGGATAACTTTAATTGTTGTAGAAATTGCATGAGGATTAGGTAAATTAAAACTAATTACTAATATATCTTGCATTAAACATTGTTTCATACTTAAACATTGAAAATGTATTGTTTTGAGAAAAAATGGTGAATACATTGGTGAATCTGGTTAGGGAGTGTGGTTGTGGTTATTATGTTGGCCTGTGTGTCCTTGGTAAAAATCGAGAAACTTACATGGTTAGGTGTCGATCCTTCTAGTTAGTACCGGTAAAATGGCTTTGGTAGTGCTTGTATAGCCTACTAGCAGACACGTACCTAGAGATTTTCAGTGTTTTGTATCCACTACCCTGTTTTCTTATATAAAAGATAATTTTCATGAATTGATACATAATATGGCATTACATTGTTTGAGATTGAAATATAAAACATTTGACAATTGGCATGCATATGCATCCACCTTTTGATTTCGTTAAGATTTATATATTGTGTTAAAGTATCTCTACTGGGTTTTAACTCACTCTATGTGGAAAATAACTTTCAAGCATTGAAAATATGCCTCCACCAAAGACATAACTAGAGAGGACTTTGAGCCAAGGGCTTCATTTTATTTATTTGATGTAATTATTTTTGTACAAGCTTTGTGCTTTAATTGTATTGAGTTAAACTCATTTTATTGCACCCAAATATTGACTTGGAAATATGTAGTCATTATGGCATAAAATTACTTTATTCTCCTTTTATTTCAATTCATGTATACATCTCATATGCTATAGATTCAGGATCTAGAATTTACAAATGTATACACGCATATGTCATCTTTTGTATGATTAAGGATTATGAATGAAATATTAAATATGATGTTATTGATGAATTGTAAGGAATATTATGAGATGGGTTATTGTTATTATTTCGGAGCATTACGTAGACAGTACGAACAAGTTGAAGTACAACATATAATTTGTGTACATAGAAATTATAGAGAATTGCGAACAATTACAACAATACACAACCATAAATGACAATTATACATAGCAACAATAAGTCACAGTCAATTAGTAACACGTAATAGTTAGTAATAACAGTGAGATCAAAGCCACTAGAGTCCCCTAAAGAGACATTGTAGTGACCCACATTTCATGTTCTCATCATGTTCATGAGCATCTGTGTAATTATGACTTGTTTAGCTTGCATGTGTGTGTTGCGATTTGTTTCGTTTGAGTTAATGTGATCCATGCCTTGTTTTGAAGCCTTGAGATTTGTCTAAGTGTAGTGTGCTTGTCTTATTCCTTCCTTGATGTGAAACTTAGGTTACGCCTTGCCTAAGTTATGCTAGCCGACGTTATTCCAATGCCGAGGTCATCCTTAGTCTGGCATTAGTATCTTGAAACCCCTTGTCGACCTCAGTCCTTGCCTTGACCACATTAGCCGAGATGTTACCTTGCACACAAGTGATCTCGTCCTGGAAGTGGTATGACCTAGGCCGAGGTGTGGCGCATCTAGGCCAAGATGTGGCACAGCTTAGTCAAGTGTTGTCCTTCCTAGCCGAGGTCATTGTCACCTTAGTCGCCGAAGTCTTTGTTAGCCGATGTCACCCCTTGCCGGAGTGCCACTCCGTGTAGCTTGTTAGATATGCCTTGTTGTTAGTCGATGTCATAGTCTGTCAGAAAGCCCATACCGCTTTGCTTGATGAACACCCTTCCACCATGCTTTGTCTGGCCTGTCAGCCACCTTTTCAGGATAAACCCAACCAGTCGCCGCCACGTGTCTCAGCAGAGGGTTAACCCCAGAACCGGGTATAGAAAACTATCATTTGGTATCATAAACTTGCCTTGTAGAGAGAGAGAAGCTCTAGAAGAGGGAGAAGAGTTCTTGAGAGAGAAGTAGATCTTCAAGCTTGATTCCTAGAGATCGGACCGTTAGATCTGTGTTCTAAGGTTAGATTCTTGATTCGCTCATGATGTTCTTTAGGTTTATGTTACTGCATTGCATGATTGAAAATGATTTGTAAGCCATGCATCGTTTTGAAGCTCGATTCTAGAAAGAGAAAATGACATTCATGTGTTCTTCAAGAAAGTCTTGTTTTGATCCGAAAGCTTTTCGCCTAGACTCAAGTTTTGTGTTTGTTCTTGCATGATTTTCAACTACGGGTACCCAGGTCCATGTTTTCAAACTCATAGCACGAAAATCCCAGATTCGTGATGGCAGATTATGATCAAACATTCGTATTTTTCATGTTTTCACACTCATGTTCTTCATGTTCATCAACAGAGGGAAACCCAGAGTTTCCCGACCTCTTTTCCTTGCATGTGGCCCTCGGGAACACACCTCGGCAAGGAGGTGTGGAACCTCGGCCTAGACCTGGTTGGTGCCCAGCATGTTTTCCGAAAACATTTGTGTACATGAGAGACTTGTTTGAAAGCGCATTCAATAGGCTTTGCCATGTGTTGTAGGACTTGGGCTTGTCTCGACCCCGACGTGCGAAGAAACGATGTGAGTGGTATTTTTAATAAAGCTATGTTACACTTGCTTTCATAAATCCCGTCTTGCCTTGTTTTGAAAAGTACTTGATCTAGCATGAATGACTATCCCTATTTTGTATATCAAATGCTATCTTGTTTTGATGACTCGTCTTGAAAGTCCTTAGTTGCAGGGGACTATAATGCAACTGCACTCTTGTCTTGACAGTCCTTAGTGCTAGAGGACTCTAAACTTTCGCAGCACAGCTTGTCTTGACAGTCCTTAGTGCTAGAGGACTCTAAACTTTCGCAGCACAGCTTGTCTTGACAGTCCTTAGTGCTAGAGGACTATAAACTTTCGCAGCACAGCTTGTCTTGACAGTCCTTAGTGCTAGAGGACTATAAACTTTCGCAGCACAGCTTGTCTTGAAAGTCCTTAGTTGCAGGGGACTATAATGCAACTGCACTCTTGTCTTGATATGTCATCACCCCTTGAAATAAGTAGATGTTATTAACATCCAAGGAACTTGAAAGCCGGCAAATGAACTTGACTTTTCCCTTGATTGTAAAGTGTACTATTGTATTGTTTTGTAAGAAACCTTGGATATCAATCATGCAAAACCTTTATTTCTAATATCATTCACTGAGTATCCAAGCTCACCCTCTCTATATATATGTAGGTGATGAACAAGAGGGCATTGAGGCCTAGACGTGATTGCCGATGTGTTTTGGGTGCTTGCCGACATGTTTTGGATTGGCATTTTTGCACCATCTTGAAGATCATGCTTCTCGGCTTATTTTTCATTTGCACTTGTATATGTCGGCTTGAGAAGCCTTCTGGTCAAGATGTGTTTTGTATTTCATTTCATTCTTGTATTTAAGTTGTAAGACTTGTAAAGATGTTTGATGTATGACATTCTACTGGACTTATGCACGGCTCTCATGGACTATCTAGATTTTGTATATGTATATATATTGCTTCCGCACTTGTAAGCCCCATATTTTATACTCTGATTGTGTGTGATTTTTTTTTTGTAAGACGGCCTTCGGTAACCTCGGGTTACTGGCCATCACGGCACCAAACTACTAGGGGCGGTTTGGGGGCGTGACAGACATATCCTCCAACCGCTAGAACTAGATACCGGACTATTTGGAACTCTCATTTTTGCTACTTTGCAGACCTTACCACAGATGCCTGGATCAATTATATATCGTGCAACGCCATTGGTGGACCTCAAAAGGGATGGCTATAAGAAAAAGTTTTATCATCCTGAACCCAACTTTATCTAAAAATGTTTTATCCTCCTGAATGTCCCATCTAGATCCAACCTTATCTCACCAAATCAAACCATTGCATAGGGTTCGAATATGTTCGTTCCATCCTAGGGTTGATGCGACAACCATTTGTGCAAGATTTAACTCAAAAGGAACACGTCCTATCATTATTTCATTATCGAAATCCTTATTACCGAATCAAAAATTACAATCTTTGTTTCAAAATATAGCACGTGAGCATAAACCCATTACCATCAGATTAGGTTTCTCCTTCATTAATTTCATTATGCTTTAGGTTAGAACAACGTGTAATTACAACAGCGTTAAACAAAGCTAAACATGAGACAACTAAGGCATGATAAAATAAAGCATATATGATATCACAAGACTAAAACATATAAGAGATATGGCATAGATTTGATAATCCACAATTAAGAATACTTTACATATAATTTCAGATATTTTTGTCAAAGACTTTGAAGAATTATTTAGACTATTAAAAATATCTTTTTAGACTTTATTAAAAATCACACATGCTATACATACATCAAATAATGTTCTTTTTAAACTAAATTTGATTTCATAATTATTTGTTATTTTAACAATTTCTAAAATAATAGGGATAACTTACCGAATAAATAAGAAATCATGTTATAATCACCAATCTCATACATTATATAATTATACTATCTAACCAATATTTAATATCACATATATCATCATCTACATAGCATAGTAAAATAACAAAACAAGGTAGAACAAAAAGAGAAGAAATGAAGGATTTAAAGGAGTTCTTATGATGGTCAGATTGTTAACAGTTTATTGTGTGATTGGATTTATGATTCTAGTCTTTGGATATGTCCGTCCTAGCTCCATGATCATCCTACTGAAATTTCACCTCAATCGGACACGATTTGATCTTCCATTTGATTCTCTTAGATTTGTCGGTTGTCAATCATCATCTTAATTCAAAATTTGCACAATCTAACTCCAAAAATGGATTCTACACATCGAAAAATCTTAGGGTTGTCATCATCGAAGTCATTGAACCACTCAATCAACTTGGATGCACCATAACACCAAGGACCGAAAAGCGTAGGATAAAACCCACCTTATCTCTAGGGATGTAAGAAAAACAAAAAAAACTGACCAAATCGATTGAATCGGACCGAAACGACTATGTTTGGTCTTTTTGTTCTTAACAAAAATCGGTTTGTGTAGTTTTTTAATTTGATTTTTTTCGATTTTCATTTCGATATAAGTTCAAGCACCTTGTGTACCGAACTAAACCGAAATCGACCGTTTCAACATGTATTGTATTTATAATATATATATATATATATATATGTATATAATGATATTAATAAGTATAATAAATTATTAATCTCAATTAATTAACCTTATAATCTCTACAATCTAAGTTTGCAAACTCTTATTATATATAATCTTAACTTTAATTCATTATTCTTGAAATCTTAGTATTTATTATTATTATTTTTGTTTGTTTGTATTTTTGTTAATCTAGAAATTTGAAAGTATATATTAAATGGATGGATGGGATATATTTGAAATAGTGGACAAATAACTAATTCAATATTTTTACATAGATTAGTGACTATATTAAAAAGTGACTCGAGTTTGAAAAGTCCTAAATCGATTATAACGCATCGAATCAAACCGTTTCAATTGGTTCTTTTGATGGGAAAAACAGTTTGTATCAATACTCAAAATAATAAAACCGACATTATCGGTTTGATGAAAAATTTTACCTAAATGTCGACCGTACCGAACCGATTAAATCCCTATTCATCTCCTTGTCATTCCAGAGCGTAGAGATATTTTTGTATACCAATAGGGTATCACGTGGCACTACTTTCCATCAATCACAAATGTATATGCTCACTATTGTTTCCCAAACACCCAATATAAATGTAGTGGACCCTACTGTCAAAGATGTAGACATCCTACTTTAACCAGCCCTAACTTGGGTGCTTTCTTCTGACCACCGAATGATGAAAATTGAAATATGCTATTTTGTGAATTTCTCAGCAAAAAAATCAAATTTTAATTTTAATCTCAACCTTCACCCGTTTTGGTCAAATTGTTTTAAAATACTAAAATATATTTTATTAGTTTAGTATTTTGTTATTGTACATAATTTTATGTATTTGTTCATAGTTTTGGTGTTTCTATATAAATTGGTATAAATTATACATTTTAGATATTATATTATATATATTATAAAAGAAAAATAATAAAAAAATAAAAAATCCAAGCAAATAATGCATATACATATATTAGATATTTATTATATTATATAATATGCATATAGTTTGTTTGTTTGTAGGGAGGGTTTGGCTATAAAAAAGAGAGAGGTCGGTACCAATCTCTCCCCGCCTGCTGGATTCAATTGCATATATATATATATATATATTATTATTATTATTATTATTATTATTATTGTAACGCTCTGAAATAATTTAACATAAACTAACCATATCAACTAACGTTCACTAAACAATGACAATAATCCTTCCATCTTTGCATAGTTAATAAACGAGTTTATACAAAAGTTTCACATGTAGATTATACATTCATTGGTAAGAAAAACACGTGAATCTATAGCATGTGAAGCATATAGTTCTCAAAACAAATAAATGCCCATATAGGCTACAACTTCCAAGGCTTAAGCCCGGTTACACAAAAGTGGCCTCTCGGACCACACAAAAATAACCCTTGGCTAGCAATTAAATCACAATAAAATAGAGCTATGTACTCTTCACAATTATCTACGCCCTCAACTTGGCGGGATCACCACGTCTTTTCCTGCACCAAAATCCAATAAGGGTGAGCATAAAACCCAATAGAGAAATCCCTAACAAAATATATACATTTATGTAAGATATCTAATATTTAATGCAAGTGCAAATGCCATGCAATGCCTTTTCAAGATGGTCTCATATCATGTCATATCTTTCTTGAAAATCACCATGTTTTCGATAACAATTTTGTTGCAATCTCATCAATTCCAATTTCCAATTTTAACCATAATGGGCGGTAAATACGACACAAGTAGTCCCTAGGTTGGTGTCTGCAAGTAGGCTCAACAAGCACTACCAATAACCCCACTTTACCGGTTGCTAATCGAAAGGGAAGTGGTACCTCCTCCGCGCGTGTTTTCGGTTTTTCACCCCGGACACTCAGGCCAACTTATCAATTCATCTACACCCCCTCACCAGACTCACCAACATATTTACCCCATACACATTATCGCTGTTTTCATTACCATATATGTATATATATATATTCCTTTCTTGAATGTAAATGTTTCCAATCTAGATACACGATGCATAATAATTAGTTGAAAGAATATGAAATGCAATGATAATCCATGCCTCGTAGTATTTCTCCAATTCCAAGTTATTCCAACAACATTACCACAACAATTGCATTCCTAATTTTCCCTTCTCCATGTTATTTCATAAATTGGTACAAAGTTGCTATCATGGATCTTTATACGACAATGAACCTACAATTCATATACTTTCACATTCTAAATATTTCCAAAGCTAGAGCGATGTTTGAACAATAATTTCCTTTCACAACAATATTCATATATCAAGGAACACAACAATGTACAATTTATAATCACATTTGTATATGTAGGTGACCAATAAAAAAAATTAAGTGAGGTTTCCAACCTTTATACATCTAGAATTGATCACATAATATCAACATTATGAAATTCTCACTCACCCTTTTATTCATTTCAAGAAAAATCCCTTGATTTCCCCCATTATTCCCAAAACCCCCAAGCTTCTATGTTTTTCACCAAAAACCTTAACCTTTCCTTATCTCATTTCAAAAACCCCTCTAAACACATTAATCTCAACATCACGATTCCACATTTCAAAATTTAGAACTTACAAATGACAAGGATAGATTTCTCTTACAAAACCATCCATTTCTTGAAACAAAAACCCATTTTCGAAATACCAAGGGAGAACTCACAAATCAATCACAAACTTACATAAACATATATATTGCTCAAGGAAATCCCCTACCTCAATGTTTGATGAAGAAATGGAGATGAAACCCTAGCTTTGATGGAAGATTCTTCAACTTTCCACAACACCAAGAGGAGCCCTAGCTCTAGATCTCCAAAGCTTGAGAGGGATGATGATGGATTTGGACCTAATGGATTACAAGAATCAAAGAGTTTTAGGGTTTTGATGAAGGTTTCTAGAGAGAATGAGGAGAAAATATGAGGTTTAGAGTGAGATAGAGAAGCCCCAAATGTGATACAAATTCGGCCAAAAGAGCAAAAAAAAAAAACACAGAGGTTCGGCTGCCCAGAATCCCACACGTGCGGCGCCCTTCCCTGCACGTGCGGAGTGCCTTCCCCGCACGTGCGGCCCTCACTCCCGCACGTGCGGTGGTCCTTCCCGCACCACCTTCCGCACCTGCCTTTTAGGTAGTGTGCAAGCCCCTCAAGCCTCACCCTCCCCACACGTGCGGCCCCACCCTACATGTGCGGCCCAAGGGCCTTGTATGTGCGGCCCTGGTCCAGCAGCTCAGAATTTTCCGGTTCGGTTCCCAGGCACTCCAGACCTGACCCCGTACTCTCTGGAACAAGTGGAAATCAATCACCGAAAGGCAAGAACAAAGTTTTTGTTTTGAGGACTAAACTTCCGGACACTACAACCCAATGAGGAACTAAGGAGAATTAAGCAAATAATCATTCTCGATCATCATAATTATATTATATTTTGTTTGTTTCTTTCTTCCTAGTTTTTGCCTATATAAGGCAATCAAAGGGAGAGGAATGAAAAAGGATCAAGAGAAAAAGGGAGAGCTCAAAAAAAAAAAAAAAAAAAAAGAAGAAGAAGAAGAAGAAGAAGAAGAAGAAAAGAAAAGAAAAGAAAAAAAAAGAGAGAGAGAATTTGTTTTCAATAAATTTTAGGGGAGATGAATTGATTTCCAAAATTTCAAATTTATTTTAATCAACCTTCCTATTCACTAATATACACCATCCACAACTCCATTAAAACTAAAATTTGAAACATCTGGCTGAGATTTTGAAGCATACACCATAACCGTGAGGGTGTAAAGAAGAAAGTTTGATAATCAGAAGATTCACCATTTTCTCCAAAGGTGAATTTTTGCAATCTTCTCATTTATTTTCTTGTATTTTCTTTATTATTTTAAATATGTAATATTTACTATTGTACATAAACTGTTGTAATTTACCGCTTTGAATGGTCGGTGCCACACCGCCTAAATAAACTGTTGTAATTTATCGTTTTAAATAGTTTGTCAAAACCACCTAATTTGTTAAAAATGTGACCCTACCGAATGAATAGTGACCGGTGGTGAATAGTAATCTCTAGTGGCGAATAGTATCCTTTGACGGTGAATAGTAACCCCAATGATAAATAGTATCTCTGGTGATGAATAGTGACCACGGATGAAAAAATGTCCAATAAGATGAGTAATGACCAAGGAGGGTGAATAGTACCTGCTGCGGTAAATAGTACTACGGGCGATGAATAATAGTCTGCTAGATGAATAGTTCTCCTGCAAAATAAGTTTTTCCGGGCGAAACAGAGCAGTCAACAACAGACAGAATAATTTTCAACAGATGAATAGTGTTGCACCGAATGAATAGTAACTTTTTTTATTTTTTATTTTTTTATCTTATTCATATGATTTGCTAGTTTCGGTTCTGTTATAATAATCTCCCAATCCTACGTATTTTTTTTTGGTTTTGTAATTATTCAGTGTTGTAATAATTCCCAACTCCAACTTCTTTCTACCCCTTTCTATGTATGTCTTCCAATCCCATTTCTTTCTATCCCATTTATTTAATTACTTCCCATATCTATACATAGCATCATATTTTCTTTTTCATCATATTCATATTTCATGCATCTAGATTCGACTCATTTTCATTTGTGGGTTTAATCAATTCCTATGTGATTTTGTGTGCTACCTTATGTCTTGAGATGATTCACATGTCATATATTAGAATTCGGATCTTTAGTTGTATTCTATGGGTGAATTGTATTAGGATTTTGTATATGGGATTATGCATATTTTGCTAACTTTGTTTTATAGTTGTTTGTGGGATGCCAGTAAATTTGTGAGTTTTTATGGTTTAGCATATTACTTTTGTGTGTTTTTCTTACCTTGTTTAGTATCATACCATGTGCCTATTTGCTTATTTGACATATCTCTATGAATACCAGTGGATGGAGGTTGTGTTGTTCAATTTGGAATAATATTAAAATACATGAAATCAAGTTGTTCCAAAATGAATGACATAGTCTATATTTGTTTGTTTTACATAGTAATTTTTAGGATTTATTAATTAAATCAGAATATAAACAGATAAATTAAATAAAATTTATATCATGGCTTAGTAGAGGCTAATCTTTGATCAGGTGAGCAGGGGTGCTCAATTAATGACCTTCCTCTCTCATACCTAAGGTTCTGAGGCAAGCATCCATGGTTACGACGAATAGTGGCCTTGGCACGAGTCATAGGTTTCCTAATTTTTTCAAAATATTAGGCGGGGCTCTAAGATCTGGTGATGTTATCCATTTTTGGCAAAGAATTTGTAATAAAATGGATTTCTATAAAAGTTGTTAAATTTGGACTCTCATCTATGTTTCACATCGCACTTGTGAGACTAGATCGAAGAAATCGAGGGTCCAAATTGTTTAATGTGTACGAGTAGCCCTCCAGGCATGTTACAAAAGCTAATCACAATAGTTAGGGATGTAAGAAAAACTGAAAAAATTGACCAAAAACTGATTGAACCAGACTGAACTGGCTATATTTGATTTTTTTTTAAACAAGAATCGATCTGTGTGATTTTTTAGATTGGTTTTTTTAATTTTTGGTTCAGTGTCGATTCAAGCACCTTGTGCACCAAACTAAACCGAAATCGACCGCTTCAACATATGTTGTATTTATAATATATATCTATATATAATCTAATAATATAATAATATTAATAAGTATAATAAATTATTTAACTTAATTAATTAACATTATCATCTTTATAACCTAGTTTTGTAAACTCTTACTATATAGAATCTTATCTCTAACTCATTATTTTTAATACCTTAGTATTTTTTTTTTGTGTGCGTTAATCTAGGAATTGAAAAGTATTTATTAAATGGATGGATTAGATATGTTTGAAATGGTGGACAAATAACTAACTTAATATTTTTATATAGATTAGTGATTATTTTAAAAGTGGCTCAAGTTTGGAAGGTCCTAGACCGATTAAATCGCACCAAATCGAACCGTCTCAATCGGTTCGGTTCAGTGTAGTTTGATGGAAGAAGCAGTCTGTATCTGTATTCAAAATAATAAAACTGGTATTATTAGTTTGGTGAATTTTTTTACCTAAATACCGACTGTACCAAACCGATTACATCCCTAGCAATAGTACAAGGTATCACATGGCATATATCCTATTCGCATGCAAAAATTACTCCAGTGCACAATAAAGACCCAACAAATTTACGACTTTTCATATTCAAACCCACCACTTCAAACATTTTTATCTCCTTCGTTGAGATTTTGTAACACCCTTCATACGTTTCATTTTACATCTTTTGTGTGTCATCGAAGCTCTTAAAATTGACCAAAAATATGATTCTTCTTCCCCTTTTTGACTTTTCTTCAAACCATCTTTCGGACTCCATAACATTCTCGATTCTTAATGATTTTGCTCCATTCTTTTGCCAATCTCTTTTCCTCGCTTCATAATTTGTCATACATTTTCTCAATTTCTCACTTCTTTGCATAATGAATGGTTTTGATATACCGAAAGTTGTCCAAAACTTAGTTGCACGAAGCAGGGGCGAAGGCGGGAGTGGGAGAGCATGAGCCGATAGAAGTTTCTTAGGTTGGAAGTGCCTTGGGGAGAGCTTATATATATATATGTGTGTATATTATGTATATATAAATAAATTAATTCAAAAATTTAGCATGTATTTATTTTTTGGAGTGGCTTTATTTAAATATATTAAATTTGATGACTTACATTGCTACACAAAAATATAATAGAATTTCATTAGAAAATTCATCACTAATACAAATATCATTAATTCTTAATCATCTATTCAAACAAAAAGATTTGACAACCAAAAGAGTTCACTAATTCTCATAGTTTCCAAAAAGTAAGCAACCAAAAAGAAAGTCAAAAACCAAGGTAAAAAACAAAATATTACAATTCCACATAACAAAATATTTCACTTATTCTGCCCTTTTTTTCACTTCTTCTGTCTTTTGCGACGTGCTTTTTCAAGTCTTCTTCGTGCTACTACTTGTTCCATTGAATGCTCTTGAGAAGTAGGAGGTGGAAATGATGAAGATGTAGGCAATGGTGTTGGAGTTAGACATGGTTGAACATTTGAAGCTGCAAGAGTGGTATCATCTTCACTGTCTGAAAGTGATACATTATCTCTTTCTTCTATTGCCATAATATCCTCTTCAATGTTGGCATCTTCTGGATGTGCATCCCAATTTTTAAAATTTTATAGTCCTCTCTGTACCTTGACAAGAGTCTATGATTATAGTGCACAAAAACCAACTTCTCAGCTCGATCAACATTTAACCTATTCCTTTTCACATTATTAATGTAGGAATAGGTACTCCAACACCTTTCTGCACAAGACGTATTCACATTTTGAGACAGCACTTTCAATGCTAAAGAGTATAATTCAGGTGCTGCCCTACCATACAAATGCCACCATGATAGTACATCTACGATTGCTCTGTCATTTACTGCTTGAGGTTGTGAAAAAACTCTTTTGCAACTAACAAAATCACTAATTTGTTTTCTTATAACAACAGCTTTAGTTTGATCACAAATCATTGTTTCAATTGCCTCAAGATACCCCTTTTGCACCTCAACATCAAAATGAGGTTTTAACCTTCTTACACCACCTGGGGCAGATTTTGACAACCAAGAATTTGTGTAGTACTTATGAACAAGAATATAGGCTAGACAATACAAAGGAATGTTCATCTTATCCCATCTTTCCACCACAAATTGATATATCAAATCATAAAAAATAGGATCATTTGAAAGAGTATCCTTAATGTTCCCTAACACAGTATCCATTAACACATAAACCTCTCCAATGACAGCCTTATCAGAATCTGAAAATCTAAGCATCTTATAAATGTGTTTTGTGATGGCATCTTATAAATGTGTTTTGTGATGGTGAGGACTCTTTTTGCTTTTCTCCAAAAATCATCATTCATAATGGTTTGGTGGACCATGTCATGCTAATGAGGAGATGATGTACTTTTTCTCAAATTTTCCCATCGTTTGCTTAAAGCCATGGACAACAAAGCATGTCTAACTTTAACAAGACGTTGTAATGGTGCCCAAACATAGTCTTCTTTGCTTTGAGAAGATCTTGACCAAAAAATGTTTGAACAAGTATTAACAAGAACTATGATTTTTTTATGTATTTTACCACTTCTTTACCCCTCTTATATGATTTATCAACAAATAACAAAGTTAGATCCTCACATTTGACTATGTCTTTCATCAAGAGATTCAAAGTATGGGCTAAGCAACCTGACCAAAATATATGAGAATACTTGAGCTGAATTATTGCTCCAGCTGCCTTGTAATTAGTGGCATTGTCAGTAACTGCTTGGATCGCATTGGAGGGTCCAACAAATTCAATTACTTTAAACAAAAAATCAGCAATATTTGTTACATTTTTCTCCTTTGAAGAAACATCATGTCCATTAATAAATGGCCTTACCACCAGAAACAGCCATGATGTTAATCAAAGTTTGATTCTTTAAATTTGACCAACCATCAGAAACAATGGAAACTCCATGTATGCTCCAATCTTGCATTAAAGGGTTGAGGGATTGTTTAACCTTGTGTTGTTCTTTGTCCAACAAGTTAGTCCTCACCTTCTCATAATTAGGAGACTTGTACCCTTTTGGAGCATCATTAATAGCAGTAACCATATTTGCCCACCATAGAGACCTCACAACATTAAAAGCAATGCCATTGCTATAATGACACCTAGCAATCATTTGGTATACTTCTTCTCTGTTTTTTACATGAAACATGTTGTCAATTGAAACTTTGACTGAGCGTGGCACATTAGAGGACCTAATAGTTTGAGATTGTACTTGTGATGTTAAAGTGAACCTAGGAAATTTTCTAGCCTTGGCATTTCCCAGAAACAGCTGTTGTGCATCTAGTTCCTCTTGTTTCAGCAACTCCCTTTCAGTCTTGTTCACCTTTAGACATAGTTGTATACCTTGAGCTCGTTGGCTAGTAATTTGCCTATTAAGTGTGCATGAACTCGGGAATAAGAACCAGTATAAGCCTCCAATTTGCAACCAGAATTGCATATAAATTTTGCAAAGCCACCTCCACCTTTGGAATTGGGCATTTCATTAGAAATTTTTGGGACATATTTCCAAAGTGGAGTAGCAATTGGCTCGTCAACATTCTCATCTTCCACAACTTCTTGAGAGTTAATGCATTGGCTTAAATCCATTCAAAATATGTAATGTGAAATCATTCAAGTATACAACAGATTAGAAAAAATAACTAAGAGAAAATAAATAGAAATGGAAACCAATAGAGAAAATTATGTATGTACATGAAACGATGTGTGCCTTAGAAGCTAAAATCAACTTGCTTGAACTCTTCAAGCTCTGGTTATATATTTGTCTGTACAAGTTTAATTTCACTTTGAAGAATGAGATAGATATTGATAGTTAGATAGAGTTGGCGGGAGTAAGGATCAGAGAAATTTTTTTTTGAGATACACCTACAGGTTATTGAGAATAGAAAAATACACCATCTACCAAAATAATAATAAAAAATACCAAAGGTCGCTTCACTATGCAGCCGATAGCTTGTCATGCATTAAATGCTAGTGCATGCGTGTCATCTTGGTATGGTGGATACATTAAGAGTAGAAGAAAATCAAAAGTCTTGCAGAAGAAATCATTTTATTTGTACATTGGGAGTAGCATGACCAAAAGTGTAGCACAAGTTTGGTAATCATTAGCCCAAAAAAATTAGTTTGGTTTGAAAAAATATTTTGTTATTGAAAAATAGTTTCGTTTCATGTTTATCTTGGCACGTGGTTATTGGTGATGTGGAATGCTTCTAATGCTTACACTTTTTTTTTGACATTTACAGTAAGATAAAATTCAAAATTTATTATATTTAATAATTTCAACAATATTACGGTGTTTTAATTTTGTTTTAATTTTTATATAGTTGTAAAGATGTTTTCATAGTAAAGGCGACAATGGTGGTGGTAAATATGAAGGTATAGCAATTATTGTGATAATGATGGTGTTGGGGGTGGTCACTGGTGGTAGTGGAAGTAGAGTGGTAGTGGTGGTGCTGGGATAGCAGTTGTGGTGGTAATGATAGTGTTGATGATGGAATGGTGGTGTAGTGGAAATAGATTGGTGGAGGTGGAAGGATAACGATTGTAGTGGTAACAACAGTGTTGATGGTGGAAGGGTGGTGTAGTGGAGAGGTAGAGTGGTAGGGGTAGGGGTGAAGGTGAAATGATAACGATTGTAGTGATAAGGATAGTGTTGGTGGTGGAAGGGTGGTGTAGTAAAGGTAGAGTGGTGGTGGTGGGGGTGGAGATGGAGGGATAACAGTTGTAGTGGTAACGATAGTGTTGTTGGTGGAAGGGTGGTGTAGTGGAGGTAAAGGGGTGGTGTAGTGGAGGTAGAGTGGTGGTGGTGGGGGTGGAGGGATAACAGTTGTAGTGGTAACGATCGTGTTGTTGGTGGAAGGGTGGTGTAGTGGAGGTCAAGAGGTGGTGTAGTGGAGGTAGAGTGGTGGTGGTGGGGGTGGAGGGATAACAGTTATAGTGGTAACGATCGTGTTGTTGGTGGAAGGGTGGTGTAGTGGAGGTCAATGGGTGGTGTAGTGGAGGTAGAGTGGTGGTGGTGGGGGTAGAGGGATAACAGTTGTAGTGGTAACGATAGTGTTGTTGGTGGAAGGGTGGTGTAGTGGAGGTAAAGGGGTGGTGTAGTGTAGGTAGAGTGGTGGTGGTGGGGGTGGAGGTAGAGGGATAACGGTTGTAGTGGTAACGATAGTGTTGTTCGTGAAAGGGTGGGAGGTAGAGTAGTGGGGGTTGCGGTAGATGGATAGCGATTGTGGTGGTAATGATAATGTTGGTGGTGATAGAGTAGTGGTGCTGGCGGTGATAAGATAACGGTTTTGATTTTTTATTTGTCTTTTTTGGACCTTTTTCAAATATATATATATATATATTTTCTAATTTGTCTAGTCAAGTAGAATATAAAAGTGTTGATTTTTTGAAAAATTAAAAAAAATCATTTGCATATAAAAAAATTACTCCCATATATCCACTAAATTTGGATTGCTTAAGTGCAATTGTTTGGTTATCTAATCTTTTTTAGAAAAATGCCATATTATTCACTACTGGCCTGGAATAATCATTTGACCCCAACAACTTTGACGCTATATATGATAATTTATGTACAAATGATAAAAATAATTTAACTTGTTTTTATTTTATTAACAAAAATTGTATCATATGCGATGATATTTTAATGTAGTATAACAAAATAGTACTATAATTATAATTAAAACATTATTCATATATATATCATATAAAAAACACTACAAATTTTTTGTAAATATAAATTATATTTTGCGAGTTTTGTTTTAAAATGAATAGTAATCTTTCATCTTTTCTTTTCATCAAATTTGTGTAAAAAATTAGTTAAAAACTTGATTTGATATAAAATACTTCAATAATTAAAGACTATGCGTATTTTTAATAGATATAAAAAAATATGTTGAAAAAACAAACACTCTATAATTATTTATTTAGATTAAAAAAAACACTCTTTTTTTTTATTTAGATTAAACATAATTATTCGATCTCTCTCCCACTAAACATAACTATTTAATCCATCTCTCTCTCTTTCTCTCTTTTTCTACTGATTCTCTTTCTCTCTTGTCTCACACTCATTCTCTCTCCATCTACCCTCACTCATTCTCTTTCTACCTATTATCTCTTCTCCACTTGCTGACTCTCTATCTCTACATCTTCCCCACTCATTCTCTCTCTCTCTTTCTCTCTCTCTCCCTCTAACGTCTCTCTTTCTCATTTCCTTCTCTTATCCTCTCTCATTGTGACAACCCTCGCCACTGTTTACTGATATACTACTGATTAGTGCTAAACTATGGTTAAGCATGTTAAGTAACTGATCTGACTGAAATTCGGAACTGATTAATTAAGTGTATTAGTTTAAATGCAAGTCTATCTGTTTGATTGCTAAATGATCTGTTCATGTTTTATGTTTTAAACTGCAAATTGAAGGCCTTATCGGCGGCCGAATCAGAAATTGATTAGTGTTATGTGCTGATTAGGATTTATGCAATTTTATGGTAAATTTAATTAAAAGTTGATTAGGAATGATTGATATTGTTGAATTACATTAGTTGCATTATTTACCTTTTTGCCACATTAGTGGGCCACTTCATTAGACCTCTTGAGACTTGAATTTGTATCATTTTGTTGCATCATTCTCCATCTTCTTGGCCATAGCCGTGGGAGAGAGAGTGAGAGAGTAGGAGAAAACTTAGCTCATCAAGAACTTGGCTTGGAGACTTAGAAGATTTGAGGAATTCATTGCATATTTGAGCTCTAAGACTTGAAATTGAAGACCTAAGGTAGGAGAATCATCTTCTTGAACTTGAATTCTAGTTGTATCTTGCATGGTCCATGAACCATTAGTGATCTAAGTCCAGAATTGGTTTTAAATTGTTGAATTGAAGCTTGAATCATGCATGCATGTACACATTGTTGAGTTTGAGGTTGATTTCATGGAAATCCTCACATGCATGTCTATATTCTAGCTATGGTCCATGAACTCATCATGTTTTTGAGTGAATTGACTCATTTGATCAAGTATTTGAAGCTTTGATTTCAATTGAACACTTGCAGGTTACATATACATTATGTTCATGAAGTTTTGTTTGGATTTGTGTTTAATTGAACTACCTTTGGGCTTTGATTTTGCAAATTGATCTTTGAAACATGTCATATTATGAGTTTTAAAGTGCTTTCCAGAAAATTGGCCCAAAAGAATCGAATTTGATGCTTTAAATGTTGAATTTGAGCTTGGAGGTTCAATCTGGAAATTTCAAATTTTGGACCCACGCTCGAGCGTAAGACTTTACGCTCGAGCGTACACTCTGAGTACATGCATCCCGCTCGAGCGGGAAAAGTAACGCTCGAGCATAAAATGCGTGTATCTAGTACTTTTCATATGTTTATAATCGGCTCGAGCAAGGGAATGCACGCTCGAGTGAGGACTTGTGTCTCACGCTGAAGCGGAGGTCGAGCGCCCATCGAGCGTGAATTGCATGCATCCAGTACTTTTCATGAGTTTACAGTCCACTCGAGCGAAGGAAGTCACGCTCGAGTGGAACTCCTTTGTCTGCATGTCCGCTCGAGCGTAGAAAGCCACGCTTGAGCGAGACCTCTGTTTTCTGAAAATTTTGAAAAGTGTTTTAAAGTGCATCTTTTCATTCTCATTCCATCCTAGGCATTCCTAGGCCATGTTTAAGGCATCTTAATGAGGATATGGATGTAGAACCATACCGAGTCAAGATAGGGACTAAGTCATTGATTCCCAAGTGTGTAACCTAGTGTGTGTTCATTTTGTAACTGTGTAGGGTTGGCATCCGAGGACGCTCACTAGCCTCTTTGTAGCCCAGTGCTCTGTGAGTAACAATGTTGTAAAGATATGTTCAATTATGAATATTTTCCGAATGATCAACTGTTCTGTTTACTAAAACGTTATTGTTTAATAAATGAATGTTTGTCCTATTTGTAAACTGTATTCGTGGTATCCATAGCAATTTACTGTTACTGTACTGTTACTGCTACTGTCACAGAGATCTCTGTCGGTTCCCATGTTTGGAACCACTACTGCTTACTATTATGATGGCCATCAACTAACTGTTCGGTCTGTTAAGACCTACTGTACTGTTTGCTATTGGATACACCATATATACCTGCTATGGTTTCTAAGTGATTGATATGACTGCTTAATGACTGAAAGGACATTCATTCTTAACTCCTTTACGCATTTGTTATTCACTGGGCTTTAGCTTACTGTTTATATTTATATGTAGGTGTTCAGGCACCGGATCGGAGCTAGGGGCATTGGGTTAAACTCCCTTTTTGTCTAGCCAACCAATGTGCCTCACTACGAGGTTCCAAGTGTGCTCAAGCTAAGGCTGCTTTGGGGTATTTTAGATTCCCCCTTTCTGCTTCTATTTTGTATAGAATGTTAAGACTTGTACTGTACTGTCATGGTAGGGATTTGGTCCATAACCTGAATGTCTGTATATGTTGTATGTATATATGTTTTGCTTATGAATGTGAATATGTTCGAAAAAGTCTTTTTGCATGCAGACTATCACAGCTCATTGGACACCTTTTATTACTGTTTTGGCTTCCGCCAACCCCTGTACTCTGTATTACTGTCTTTACTGTTAAGCAGGCCTTTAGTAATCACGGATTACTGGCCGATTACAGTGCTAAACCCATAGGGGGCGAGTTTGGGTCGTGACACTCATCTCTAAACAAACACTATATCTCCTCTTAGAGTTCAAATGACAAACCCTTTATTTCCTTTGTTTGATCTCCTCTTCAATAGTGGTGGACAGTCGCGAAGCAGAGGCAACAATAAGTCCCTTCTTTCTCGTTCGTGCTTTCTCTTACTTTTTTTCACTCAATTTTCTCTGAAATTTGTGATTTGATTTTGGTAAATCATAAGAAATCAACACCTATTTTAAAAGCTTTACAAAACTATAAAAAATCAACCCTCATTTCCCATTACAGAATTAAATCCATTTCAAAACCCATATTATATATATATGTGTGTGTATGTGTGTGTGTGTATATTTTATAAATGAAATAAAATATCAGAAAACAATAAATAAGGAAGAGAAGAGAGAGAAAACGAGAGAAAGAAAGAGAGAGGCAAAGATCAAGAGACAGAGACTGAGAGACAGAGGAAATGAGAGGAAGATCGAGAGAGAGAGAGAGAGAGAGGAAGAAGATCGATCGACAGGGAGAAGAAGATTGAGAGATCGACAGAGAGAAGAAGACAGATCAAGATATTGACAGAGAGAAGAAAATAGATCGAGATGGCGATCACGATCGTTTCCTTCTCTACTATAAGTTTCTTATTCTGTATTTTTGCTTTTCTTTTTGTATTTGTGCTTAAGATCCATACCCAAAATCTGTTTTAGATTCATATTTTGAGTTTTATTTATTACTTCTGAGTTGTTTTATTTCCACCAACGATCCCATCTTGGACAGGATCGCATTTCTCTCTTTATAGAAACGCGATTCTCATACGTTTCTTTCTAAGAAATGCGAAATCGCGTTTCTTACGAAGATTCGTCAACTAGTTGCACGATTCCTGCAACTAAGGTCCAAAAACCAAATTCTAAAATTCCAAACCTTTTATCTTTTGTTTTTTTCTCCTCCATCTTTCTCATTTTTCTTCTTTTTCACTTATAATACATTATGGAACGTGGTTATAGATGGTAATGGAGCTGGCAATAGTGGTGGCAACGGTCCACCAATGGCAGTGGAGCTTGCGGTGATGGTGGTCGTTAAATTTGATAGTAGTGGTGATGGAACTTGGTAGTGAAGGAGGTGTATTTGGTGTTGAAAAGGGGTGGTGATGGTGCTAGTGATGCACATGGTGGCGGTGAAGTTGGTGGTTCGGTGGTGTTGATGAACTTAATGAAGGTGATGAAAAGATGATATGCATCTATATAGATATATATATATAGAGAGAGAGAGAGAGAGAAAGAGAGAGACAGACAGAAGGAAAGAGAATCGAGAGAGAGAGACATATGGTTGATGTACATATATAGAGATGTATATATATGTATATATATATAGCTAGATGGATAGCTAAACAGTTAGGGAGCAGATAGGTGAGGGGGAATACGGAAGTGGGACAAAGTTGGGGATTCCAAGTAAGAAATTGCGGAGAGCAAGCATACGTGGAAAAGAAGTTGGGTTGGTTTTGATACAAAAAAGATTATGTTTTAGTGTAATTCAGTCCAAGAAAAATGTAGAGAAAAGTATAATAAAAATACTATAATGATTAGAAATTAATATCGAGTAATAATATAAAGTTAATAATATTTTTTAAAAATAATTTTTAGTATAAAAATATATAGACTATGAAATTCAAAATAATGCGAATAATTATACAAAAATTTTAGAAAATATATTATTTTTATTATATAAAAATATAGGGTTTCACACCCACAAACCACATTAAGCAAATGCTTATGTATTCACAATTGTAAACCAATCGACAACAATATGTGAATGCTCACAATGATTTTATAATTTCTAAAAATATAATAACATCAACATTGTATTAATCAGAAATCATAATTTTTTTTTTTTTTTGATGTGTACACAAACATGAAGTATACGTTTACGCATAATCAAATTATTGATGTGAGTGTTAACATCACGAATAAAACATCAAATAAATTAGTTTAATCACATTAAACTAATGGTTGTGTACACAGTTATAAAGCAACAGAAACCAATGTGAATATTAACATTGACTTTTTAATAACAAACATTATGACAACATACCAATGAACCTTAGGCACAACCAAAATAACTAATTATGGTTCTTTTGTTCAATCAATATGTATTCGAATATTTTTTACAAAATTGCAAAGGATGTGAAGTTCACATCTATTAGTAGTGGATGCATTGATTTTGTACGAAAATCATGGATTTTGTATCAGAGAAAACTATAATATTCACATCAATAATAGTTTTTTGGTGGGCTTGTAAGTTTCCAACATGTGTATGAAGACGTCATCAAACTTCGAGCATATGGCAAGGTCGATCTTAGCATTCATCAATGCATCAAATAATATCCAAAATGGAGTTTGCCTCAATCAGTCCAGCTAAGCCTCTGAGAACTTAGTTCTTGTCACCAATTTAATTTAGCCTGTAATATTTGGTTGGTAGTTATTGTTAGTTTATGGCTCATTGTCCATTTCCAAATTGGTTTGGACTTGAAAATTTTATTTTCTATAGATTAGGAAAACCAAATTAATTTGGGAACTAGAATCCTAATCTTTATGGATTTGGGTTTTGGGTAGAATTTCTCTACTATAAATATAAGTGGGTTCTCTCATAATTGAAATACATTATGAGCTTTGGTGAGAGATTAAAAGAAACGCCATTGTAGCTCTTTGAGCATTTGTTCTAGTTTGTTAAAAAAACTAGTATTTGTGGGATTGTCTAATGTCCATGGAGGCAGGCTTTTACGAGTCACGTAAATTCTTGATGCCTTGTATGCTTAATTCTCTCTCTCTCTCTCTCTATATATATATATATATATATTTATTCTCTACATTTGTTCTTGTTCTCAATATTCATAGTCATCATCAACCTTTGAGGTGGTTGAGGGTTCTAGTCGCTCTCTGCACAAAAAATTAATACCAGAGCTCCAGGTTTTAACCTAAGGCATTTGTTTGCTTCTGTAAAAATCGTTTGGTTGGTGGTCTATGAAAATTGGAGGAAAGATGGCAAAAGATAAAGTTTCTTCAGGTAAATTGACGCAACTAAACATGGTCTCCAACGCGAAGTTCGAAGTTGAGAAGTTCAATGGGACTAACAACTTTGGCAAGTGGTAGTGAGAAGTCTTAGATGTGCTCTTCCAACAAGACTTGGATATTGTTTTGGAGAATAAACTTGAAGATATGTCCGACAAAGATTGGGTCAAGATTAATTAGCAAGCATGTGGTACTATCCAGTTATGTCTTGCAAAGGATTAGAAGTACTTTGACATAAAGGATACGAATGCTAAAGATCTATGGAAGAAGTTGGAGGATAAGCACATGATGAAAAGCATTGAAAATCGATTGTACTTGAAGAAGAAGCTCTTCCGATTCTAGTATAGAGAATGTATTTCAATGACCAAAAACTTGAATGATTTTAATAAAATTCTTGTCGATCTACTCAATTTGAATGTCGAAATTGATGATGAGGATAAGGCTTTACTTTTGTTAAATTCGTTGCCAATACATATGAACACTTGATTACTACACTGCTGTATAGGAAGGAAGAGATTAAATTTGATGATATGTCTAATACTTTAATCAACAATGAGTATCGAAAGAATGACAAACAAACCTATTAAGACATATCTAGTGAAGCCTTACATATTAGGGGGAGATTGGAAAGAAGCAATCCGGGAAAGAATGTGGCAAATCCCGCTCTAAGTCAAGAGGAGCGTCAACCAAAGGAAGACTTGCTAAAGATGAGTGTGCCTTTTGTTATGAAAAAGGGCATTGGAAGATTGATTGTCCAAAATTGCAAGAGAAGGAAAAGGACAATAAGACTTCTAAAGCCAATGTTGCTTAAGATGATGATGATTCATATATTGCTTTGAATGTGAAAAATTTAGAAATCCCCTAGATATTGATTTGTGATTATGTATCAATTTTAAGTAGTAAATAACAATCCCAATCAAACAATCAAGACAAATCGACACAAGGATTTTATGTGAAAAAATCACAATTGGAGCGCCTCCAATTGTGATAAAAAAAACCATGGGCAAAAGCCATAAAACAATCCACTAAGAAGACATAAAGGAATTACACAAATGAACTTTCAATTACCTAGCGAATCCATGTTCGAATCGAACTGACCCCTATGTGCCTCTTCCAGCCCTGTCTTCACCTCAGAATTGTCTTTCCCAATGTTGAATCCACAACGCCGATGTCAAATCACGACGATGAGCCACTCCAAAATCCACCAAAGCTTTAGGCCCGAATTCTACGGAATCCATCGAGGAACAACACTCTTTTTTATATTGAATAAACAAACAATCCTTTGATGTATACTTCTTAAACCATGAGTTGAATACTCAATTAAACATCAAAGAAACCAAGCAAAATAGCCCTAGATATAAACCCTAATATCCAAGAAGAAGATCTGGAAGGAATGGACGTTCGAGCAAACTTCGCTTGAGCGTAGGAAAGTTTGCTCAAGCATAAAATCCCAACTTCCAGTACTTTTGTAGACAGGTCAAACTTCTGGAACCAAACATTCTCCGCTCGAACGCACAAACGACCGCTTGAGCAGACAAGCAACTTCGAATGCATTTTCTTATTTTTCTTTGCGGGCGTTGCCCCTCAACCACACCGTAGTTAGCAAAGTGGCAAACATGAAAGAAGTATCTTTTGAAATATCTCTACAAGACACAATTCAGGTTGGATTAGCATCTAAAAACTCATAGCCTCACTTAAATAAAAGATCGAATAAATTACAATTGAGAGGAGTTTTGTCAAATGGGATTGCCAAGAACAAAAACCTAACAGACTGGTTCATCGTTTGTTTGCCATTCTGACGAGTGGATTTTAGATTCGGGGTGTACCTTCATATGTATTCTAATCGGGATTGGTTTTCTAACTTTGCAAAATTAGAAGGTGGAGCAATTCTTATGGGCAACGATAACACTTATAAGACAATGAGGATCAGAAGCATTCGATTGAGGTTGCATGATGAAATAGTTCAAGTCTTGACAGAGGTATGATACGTACCAGAATTGAAAAAGAATCTTATCTTGTTGGGCACTTTAGATTACAAGGGTTTAAAAATTACCATGGAAGGTGGAGCTCTCAAAGTGGTATTAGGGGCATGGGTCGTGATGATAGGTGTAACACGTCCGCGAGGGACCCCGCTACAGTTCGGACTCGATTTGATGTCACGGTTCTTAATCTGAACCAAAGAGTCCAAATCTGGCAAATCGTTTTGAGAAGACAGATTTTTAGAAAAAGAAGTGCCAAACATGGACTGCTTTGCCAGATACAGAGTCGCCACCTAAATATTTTATTTTGGGGAATTTAGGAAACCCTGACTCGGTGCCAAAGGCCACGTGTCCGTCATCACCAAAGTTGCCTCGGCTCGGGAACTTGGGTACGATTGGGGAAGGTCAGCTATGAGCACCCCTTCTCGCCCGATCCGAAGATCGGCCTCTACTAACCATGATATCCATTTTTGAAAACGTCATATGTTCTTAAACCAATTATTAGCCTAGCATTACTATGTTATGCGCACATCAAACAAGTATAAACCAAATCGCCTAAATTGGAAAAAAACAATTTCATGTTTGTTTTGAAAATGGTTTGCTACTCGCAAGTAGGCTAAAATGCAGGTTTTGCCACCCTCAAGTGGGCTTTTAGAAAAGGTGATTTTGCTACTATCTAGTGGGCTTAAAATTCACAGCTTTAATGCGTTTTTTCCAATTTAGGTAACTCAACCTCCATCCACAGGCATTCAAGCAGTTATATCACATAAGCAGCTAGCCTCATGGTAATCATGCTGTCATGGCAACACTCACACGCATGCAAGGATGCTAAAGCAAAAGAACTTATAGAGTACTCCGTGCCAAAACAATAAACTAGTTAGCCAACATGCATGGTCCTAGTTCATGTCAAATTGACTAATGCAACACATACAGAATGCAATTGGAACAGGCTCGGCTAACCTATGAATGACATGTGAAAATGCACAAGTAGCATGTATTTAATTTGGAATTGAAGTACAAATGCAGTTAGCATGATGTACCGAGCCCGGTGCATGCAAGACAAATGTATGGATGCACGCATGCATAGCATAAGATATGCTGATTTTAAATATGCCCTAGTCTACCATCATAAGCAGGTAAATAAAATGGAAGAAAGACGTGGGGTTGGAAGACATACACACACTCACCCACACTTATTACATAATTGCCCTCACTCGGAGGGTCCAAATAAATATTACAATCCGAATAATAAACACATTAATTATTACAGAATTTCTAATTAATTAACAGAATGAATGCAAAAGGAAAGGTGGCCACAGCCCCTGCCTCGGGATGCGCGAATGATGCATGCTCGAACCCGTCTCGCTCGGAAAGTCCGTACCATACCACTGCCGCCTCGGTTTACACTGCCCTGCTTCTCTGAAAATTGCCAAAGTTCTGGGATAGGTCCCCTGAACACTGTGGAACACCATTGGCTGAAGGAAATGTCCACCGGCCATTGAAAATATCCATCGGCTGCTGGTGAAGCTACCGGCCCAGGAAGGATTGCCGGTCGGCACTGAATACTGCCGGTCGGCAGAAAGTTCCTGCAGAATCTGGTTTTTTACAGTAACAAGAACAGACAGTGTATGGCATGGAATTTCAAGCAAGTGTATGCGTGGCCACTCTCCCAATCATGTAATGGACTCAAGGGAGTATGCCCCTCGACCCTCGGGCCATCAATTACGCATGATGGCCTAAGAGGCCAAGTTTTGCAACTTTGATATCAAATGAAATGCAAGCACAAAACACATCAAAGGGCCCCAACCCCTATCATGATTGATTAAGAGGCAAGGGATGCATGCTCAATGAAATGCAACCTAGGCATGGAGGCTAAGTATGCAACATGGACATGCAAATGAGCAATGTATACTAGGCGCGCAACCTAAACATGTAAGTAAACATGGCATGCAACAACATGCGATGATGGACTTAAACTAACATGGATAGCTCGCAAGCATACCAAAATCGGTGGCCATTAGATGAAAATGAGACTCTCGAAACGCGTGCACGCGTGCACGCAAACCGAGGACCAAACCTAAGGCATAGTATGAAACTCTAACAAGGCATGGCGAGGCATGAAATATGGCATACAAGCATGTAATTTCAGCACTGAAATGTGATATAAAACAGCCCCGAATCACGGAAACATGGCACCCGATGCATGGAATGAGACCCGAAATGCAAAACTAGGCACACGCAATGGCCTACAGCTATACAAAGCATCCATTATTTGAACATGAAGAATGAAGACAGATTCAAGGAAGCCCCAAAACAAGCATGTTTTCAGTTTAAGCAAGACCAAACAACGAACACAAATAGGGCTAAACCAATATGCAAAAATGGCCCTAAATGTGAGATAAAGAAGCAAGTCACAGCTGCTGGCCCCAAACAAGAGAGGGCCCTTCAACAATGTTCAAGAGGGACCCAAAACATGGCATTTTTCAGTTTATTATCAAACCCAAAACAGTGCACAAGTATGCTCAAAATACTATGCAAAACAAGGCCAAAAAGAGAGCTATAACACAAAGTACAAAAAGGATGCCTCAAATAGTAAAAGACCCTTAATGAAACATGAATAGGGGGTCAAAATAAGGCCATTTATATTTTGGACCAAAGCTCAAAAACAGAAGCATAAGAGGCTAACAAATCATGCAAAAATGGAGCCAAAAGAGAGATATAAAGGCAAGTGGCAAATGGAAGCCTCAAACAGTGATTAGCCCTTCAACAATGTTGAAGAAGGGCTTAAAATGAGAAACTTTAGAGTTTATGATATGCCTCAAAACAATTTATACATAGGCCAAAAATACTACACAAGAAAATGGCATACAAGAGAGGCAATGAAGCAAGTGCAACAAGGAGGCCTCAAACAATGAGAGGCCCTTAAACAAACATGAAAAATAGCTCAAAATAAGCCTAGTTTTAGTTAGGGTCGGAGCTCAAATATGCAAGAATGTATGGCTTAGAAATGATACAAAAATAAGCTTAAAAGAGAGGAAATGTTGCTCACCCTTGAAGACCAAACTTTAGCAGCCTTTTGGCTTGAGAAAAGGTGCCTCCAAAGCTCTGAGAAGGCCCTCCAAGCTTCTGGAATGGAGTGGTAGTGTGGTGCTATAGGGTGTAGTGCAAATGGAGCAAGGATTTTAGGGTTTGGAGGCTTTGATGAGATAGATATATAGAGGATTGTATGTAATGCTCCAGCTGGTTTTCTAACCTGGTCTAAGGAAGAGGAGAGCTTCCTTTTAAGAGCCAAGAGACTAAAGCTTCTCTTAGAAGCTTCAAACCAAGATCAAAGATCCTCCACACACGTGTATGGAGGATCCAGTCTGTGCCCTCCAGCTGGCACAACTGGCATCCACTCAATCTGTAGAATACTCTGGAAGGTCGTCGGCCAGCAAAAATGGTCGGTCGGCTAAAATAAATGGCCGGTCGGCACAATAAATTTCCGGTCGGATAAATAGATTGTCGACAGATGCTTCCAAGGTCAAAAAGTGGCCGGTGGATGTCTAGATTGAAGCCCCGGAAGTTAGCTTTCCAATGGCGCAAACCTTGCATTAAAATTCCTCCTGTGAAAAAAGTTATGCCCTTTTTGGTGAAGCCGCGCAGATTCGATCCAACCGGGATGATGCCCAACTTCAACTGATCATATCTCCCCCACCCGGACTTGGCTTTAAGAGATTCTTGAGTGAAAAATGAAGCCCTGGAAGTGAGATTTCCGATGGTGGTGGCCCCATAGCTAAAATCCAAGTATGCAGATTAATAAGCCCGATTCAGCGAGGACTGCTCGACTCCCTTCTACCCAGATTCATGCCTGTCTTCTCCTCCAACTTGGTTTCTTCTCTCTTCCCCTCCTTTCTTCAACTTCAAACCCCTAAGCAAGGTGTTTTGAAATATTTTCAAAGATTTCATCTCTCTTTCATTCATTTCCACTTCGTCCCTACTCGGTTTACCGAAAAGCGCAACGTTTGACAAAATGCGAGCCTCGGAACAACGCAGAAACTTTATTTCAAAAAAAGTTTTGAAAGAGAGGGTTTTAAGGTCTAAAAACCATCCAAAATAGCTTTGGTCCAAAACGGGGTGTGGATTTGAGACTTGTCTCTCTCCTTGCGGAAGAAACTGGATCTTTGCCCTGCACACCTTTTATCACCAAGTAAACCATCAGTAACGCCCAAGTCTTATGGGCTGTCAAAAATGGGGTGTCTACAATAGGCAACAAGAAGAATAATTTGTACTTTTTGTAAGGAAGTATAGTTATAGGTGGAGAAGCTACTAGTTCTGGAAAACTTGAAGAGGTTGACATAAATTGCACTAGGCTTTGGCACATGAGCTTGGGACATGCCGGTTAGAAGGCTATGGAAGGCTTGAAAAAACAAGGTCTACTAGAAGAGGCTAAAATTTGTAAGTTATTATTTTGTGAGCATTGTGTCTTTGGAAAGCAAACTAGAGTCAAGTTCGAGATAGCAATTCATCGTACGAGAGGAACACTTGATTATGTGCATATCAATGTGTGAGGGACTACAAGAGGTGCATCTTTAGGAGGTAAGCACTGGTTTGTTACTTTTGTTAATGATTATTCTCGTTGTGTTTCGGTGTACATTACGAGACAAAAGGGTGAAGTGTTGAGCATCTTCTCAATTTTGGAAGAAGATGATTGAGACTCAGATTGACAGAACAATTAGAAGGCTTAGATCAGACAATGGTGGAGAGCACAGAGTTGATTCATTCAAAGAAATCTGCCAAAAAAAGGGTATAGTGCGGCATTTCACAATTAGTTATATTCTACAGCAGAATGGAGTGGCAGAACGGATGAATCAAACTTTGTTAGAAAATGTGCGTTGTATGCTTGCTCAATCTGGTTTGGGCAAACAATTTTGGGTTAAATTTGTGATATATTCAAGCCACCTTATCAACCATTTGTCGACTATTGCGAATGATGGTAAAACACTCATAGAGGTATGCTCTAGTACTCATGCTAAAGACTATGATCAATTGCATATATTTAGTTGTCCTACTTGCTATCATGTGCAACAAACTAAGCTTGATCCTACAGCCATAAAAGCAGTTTTCTTGGGTTTTAGTTTTGGTATGAAAGGGTATAGACTTTGGTGCTCAGAATCATAGAAGGTCATAGTTAGTTAAGATGTCATGTTTAATGAGTTTGAGATGCTTAAGCAACTCAAGCAAAAAGACTCTAATGATGATAGCAAAGTCGTTGGTGATTCGTAGTAGGTGGAGATTGATGTACCAATTTGGAAAGAAGACTCAGTTGATATTGATTGAGAAGAAGACAATAGAGTATAGGTTGACTCACCAGTCTTGGCAAAATCGCAGCAATCAGAGTCTATTGCTACAAGCAAAGTAAAAAGAGACTAAAAAGGGGCAAGATTAACAGATATGGTGACTTATGCTCTTCCAATAATTGGGGATGATATCCTATCTACCTACAAGGCAACCATGCAATCTCTTTAATGGAAAAATTGGAAGATAGCTATGGGTGAAGAGATTTAGACTCTTCACAAAAATCAAACTTGGGACTTGGTTCCGTTTCTGAGAGGAAAGAAGGAAATCAGCTGCAAGTGGGTATTCACCAAGAAGGATGATCTAATGTCAAAGGATATAGAGCTATTCAAAGCAAGATGAGTAGCTAAAGGATATGCTCAAAAATGGGGCATTAACTACAATAAAGCATTTTCACCAGTGGTCAAGCATTTTTCAATTCGTATCTTGTTGGCATTGGTTGCACAGTTAGAACTCGAGTTAGCTCAACTCGATGTAAAGACGACCATCTTACATAGTGGCTTGGAGGAAGAAATATATTTGTCCCAACCTGAAGGGTTTTGAGCTTAGTTGTAGGAATCGTGCAACAAAGTGATGAATCTTCGTAAGAAACGTGATTCCGTGTTTCTTAGAAGGAAACGTGTAAGAATTGCGTTTTTGTAGAGAGAGAAATGCAATCTTGTCCACGATGGGATCGTTGTTGGAAATAAAACAACTCAGAAGCAATAAATAAAACTCAAAATATGGATCTGAAGCAGATTTTGGGTATGGATCTTAATCACAAATACAAAAAGAAAAGCAAAAAATACAGAATGAGAAACTTACAGTAGAGAAGGAAGTGAATCTGGTGGAGAAGGAAATGATCGTTATCGACATCTCGATCTATCTTCTTTTCTCTATCAATCTCTTGATTTGTCTTCTTGTCTCTATCGATCTGTCAATCTTCTTCTCTTTGTCGATCGATCTTCTTCATCTCTCTCTCGATCTTTCTCTCGTTTCCTCTATCTCTCGATCTTTGTCTCTTGGTCTTCGCCTCTCTCTCTCTCTCTCGTTTTCTCTCTCTTCTCTCTCTTCTTTACTGCTCTTTCATATTTCATTTTATTTATAACATATACATATATATATATATATATATCTAAATAACATGGGTTTTGAAATGGATTTAATTCCTTAATGGGAAATGAGTGTTGATTTTTTATAGTTTTGAAATGGGTGTTGATTTCTTATGATTTATCAAAATCAAATCACAAATTTCAAAGAAAATAGAGTGAAAAAAATAAGAGAAAGCATGAATGAGAAAGAAGGGACTCATCACCGCCTTCGCTCCGTGACTATCCACCACCATTGAAGAGGAAGATCGAACAAAGGAAATAAAGGGTTTATTATTTGAGCTCTGAGAGGAGATGTAGTGTTTGTTCAGAGATGAGAGAGAATGAGAAAAGGAAATGAGAAAGAGAGACGTTAGAGAGAGAGAGAGAGTGTGTGTGGGGAAGATGTAGATATAGAGAGTCAACAAATGGGGAAGAGATATTAGGTAGAAAGAGAATGAGTGGGGGTAGATGGAGAGAGAATGAGTAGGAGACAAGAGAGAAAGAGAGTCAGTAGAAAAAGAGAGAGAAAGAGGGAGAGATAGATTAAATAATTATGTTTAGTGAGAGAGTGATTGAATAATTATGTTTAATCTAAATAAAAAAAGAGTGTTTTTTAAAATCTAAATAAATAATTATGGAGTGTTTGTTTTTTCAATATATTTTTTTTATTTATATTAAAAACGAGCGTAGTCTCTAATTATTGAAGTATTTTATATCAAATCAAGTTTTTAACTAATTTTTTACTCAAATTTGATGAAAAGAAAAGATGAAAGATTACTATTCATTTTAAAATAAAACTCTCAAAATATAATTTATATTCACAAAAAAAATTGTAGTGTTTTTTATATGATTTATATATGAATATGTTTTAATTATAATTATAGTACTATTTTGTTATACTACATTAAAATATCATCACATATGATACATTTTTTTTAATGAAATAAAAAATCAAGTTAAATTATTTTTATCATTTGTACATAAATTATCATATATAGCGTCAAAGTTGCTGGGGTCAAATAATTATTCATGCCCACTAATGAATTATATCGCATTTTTCTGAAAAACATTAGATAACCAAACAATTGCACCTAAGCAATCCAAATTTAGTGGATTTTTGGGAGTAATTTTTTCATATGCAAATGATTTTTTTAAATTTTTTTTTTCAAAAAATCAACACTTTTATATTCCATTCGGCTAGACAAATTTGAAAAAATATATTTAATTGAAAAAAGTCCAAAAAAGACAAATAAAAAATCAAAATCGCTGTCTTACCACCGCCAGCACCACTACTCTACCACCACCAACACTATCATCACGACCACAACCACTATCCTTCCGCCACAACCACCACTACTCTACCTCTCACCTTTCCACCAACAACACTATCGTTACCACTACAACCGCTATCCCTCCGCTTCCACCCCCTACCACCACCACTTTACGTCCACTACACTACCCTTCCACCAACAACACTATCGTTACCACTATAATTGTTATCCCTCCACCTCTACCCCCACTACCACTACTCTACCTCCACTACACCACCCTTCCACCAACAACACTATCCTTTCCACTACAACCACTATCACTTCACCTTCATCCCCACCCCACCACTCTACCTCTCCACTACACCACCCTTCCACCATCAACACTATTGTTACCACCACAACCGCTATCCCTTCACTTCGACCCCCACCACCACCAATCTACTTCCACTACACCACCATTCCACCATCAACACTATCGTTACCACCACAATCGCTACCCCACCACCACCACTACCACTTTACTTCCATTACCACTAGTGACCACCAACAACACCATCATTATCACCACATCTTCTATTCTTTTATCTTCACTACCACCATTATCGCCTTTACTATGAACACATCTCTACAACAATTCAAAAATTAAAACACAGTAATATTGTTGAAATTATTAAAAATAATAAGTTTTGAATTTTATCTTACTGTAAATGTCAAAAACAAAAGTGTAAGCATTAGAAGCATTCCACATCACCAATAACCACGTGCCAAGATAAACATGAAACCAAACTATTTTTCAATAACCAAACTAATTTTTTTGGGGCTAATGATTACCAAACGTGTGCTACACTTTTGGTCATGCTACTCCCAATGTACAAATAAAATGATTTCTTATGCAAGACTTTTGATCTTTTTCTACTCTCAATGTGTCCACCATACTAAGATGACACGCATGCGCTAGCATTTAATGGATGGCAAGCTATCAGTTGTATAATGAGGAGACCTTTGGTATTTTTTTTATTATTTTGGTGGATGGTGTATTTTTCTATTCTCGATAAACAGTAGGTGTATCTCAAAAAAATCTCACTAATCCTTACTCCCGCCAACTCTATATAACTATCAACATCCATCTCATTCTTTAAAGTGGAGTTAAAGTTGTATAGACAAATATATAACTAGAGCTTGAAGAGTTCAAACAAGTTGATTTTGGCTTCTAAGGCACGCACCGTTTCGTGTACATTCATAATTTTCTCTATTGGTTTCCATTTTTATTTATTTTCTCTCAGTTATTTTTTCTAATCTGTTGTATGCTTGAATGATTTCACATGACAGATTTTGAATGGATTTAAGCCGAAGCATTAACTCTCAAGAAGTTGTGGAAGATGAGGATGTTGACGAGCCAACTACTACTTCACTTTAGAAATATGTCCCAAAAATTTCTGATGAATCGCCCAATTCCAAAGGTGAAGGTGGCTCTGCAAAATTTATATACAATTTTAGTTGCAAATTGGGGGCTTATACTAGTTCTTATTCCCAAGTTCTTGCACACTTAATAGGCAAATTACCAACTAACAAGCTCAACGTATACAACTATGTCCAAAGGTGAACAAGACTGGGAGGGAGTTGCTGAAACAAGAGGAACTAGATGCATAACGGCTATTTCTGGAAAATGCCAAGGCCAGAAAATTTCCTAGGTCCACTTTAACATCACAGGTACAATCTCAAACTATTAGGTCCTCTGATGTGCCACACTCAGTCAAAGTTTCAATTGACAACATGTTTCATGTAAGAAACAGAGAAGAAGTGGACCAAATGATTGCTAGGTGTCTTTATAGTAGTGGCATTGCTTTCAATGTTATGAGGTCTCCATGGTGGGCAGATATGGTTACTACTATTAATAATGCTCCAAAAGGGTACAAGTCTCCTAATTATGAGAAGGTGAGGACCAGCTTGTTGGACAAACGACCAAGCAAGGTTCAACAATCCCTCAACCCTTTAATGCAAGATTGGTGCATACATGGAGTTTCCATTGTTTCTGATGGTTGGTCAAATTTAAAGAATCAAACTTTGATTAACATCTTCGATGTTTCTGGTGGTAAGGCCATTTTTATTAATGGACATGACGTTTCTTCAAAGGAGAAAAATGCAACAAATATTGATGATTTGTTGTTTAAAACAATTGAATTTGTTGGACCCTCCAATGTGGTCCAAGTAGTTACTAATAATGCCACTAATTGCAAGGCAGCTGGAGTAATAATTTAGCATAAGTATTCCCACATATTCTGGTCAGGTTGCTTAGCCCATACTTTGAATCTCTTGATGAAAGACATAGCCAAATGTGAGGATCCAACTTTGTTATTTGTTGATGAATCATATAAGAGGGGTAAAGAAGTGGTAAAATACATAAAAAAACCATAGCTCTTGTCAATGCTTGTTCAAAACATTTTCCGGTTTGGATCTTCTCAAAGCAAAGAAGATTAGGTTTGGCCTCCATTTCATTGTTTTACAACGTCTTGTTAAAGTCAGACCTGCTTTGTTGTCCATGGCTCTAAGCAAAGAATGGGAAAATTTGAGAAAAAGTACATTATCCCCTCATCAACATGACATTGTCCACCAAACCATTTTGGATGTTGATTTTTGGAGAAAAGCAAAAAGAGTTCTTACCATCACAAAACACATTTATAAGATGCTTAGATTTTCAGATTTTGATAAGGTTTATGAGTTGATGGATACTATGCTAGGGAACATTAAGGATACTCATTCAAATGGTCCTATTGTTTATGATTTGAAACATCAATTTGCGGTGGAAAGATGGGATAAGATAAACATTTCTTTGCATTGTCTAGCCTATATTCTTGTTCCTAAGTACTGCACAAATTCTTGGTTGTCAAAATCTGCCCCAGGTGGTGTGATAAAGAAAAACCCTCATTTTGAAGTTGAGGTGCAAAAGGGGTACCTTGAGGCAATGGAAAAAATGATTTCTGATCAAACTAAAGTTGCTGTTATAAGAAAACAAATTAGTGATTTTATTAGTTGCAAATGAGTTTTTTTCACAACCTCAAGCAGTAAATAACAGAGCAACCATAGATGCACTATTATGGTGGCATTTGTATGATGGGGCATCACCTGAATTATATTCTCTAGCATTGAAAGTGTTGTCTCAAAATGTGAATACTTCTTTTGCAGAAAGGCGTTGGAGTACCTATTCCTACATTCATAATGTGAAAAGGAATAGGTTAAATGTTGATCGAGCTAAAAAGTTGGTTTTTGTGCACTATAATCATAGACTCTTGTCAAGGTACATGGAGGACTATGAGAATTTTAAAAATTAGGATGCACATCCAGAAGATGCCAACATTGAAGAGGATATTATGGCAATAGAAGAAAGAGATAATGTATCACTTTCAGACAGTGAAGATGATACCACTCTTGCAGCTTTAGATGTTCAACCATGTCCAACTCCAACACCATTGCCTACATCTTCATCATTTCCACCTCCTACTTCTTAAGAGCATTCAATGGAACAAGTAACAGCATAAATGAGACTTGAAAAAGCACGTGGCAAAAGACAGAAGAAGTGAAACAAAGGCAGAATAAGTAAAATATTTTGTAATGTGGAATTGTAATATTTTGTTTTTTACCTTAGTTTTTGACTTTCTTTTTAGTTGTTTACTTTTTGGAAATTATGAGAATTAGTGAACTCTTTTTGTTGTCAAGTCTTTTTGTTTGATTAGATGATTAAGAATTAATGATATTTGTATTAGTGATGAATTTTCTAATGGGATTCTATATTTTTGTGTAGCAATGTAAGTTATCAAATTTAATATATTAAATAAAGCCACTCCAAAAAACAAATACATGCTGAATTTTTGAATTAATTTTATTTATATATATATATATATATATATAAGCGCTCCTCAAGGCGCTCCCAACCTAAGAAACTTCTATCGGCTCATGCTTCCCCGCTCCCTCTTCCGCATCCGCCCACGTCGTGTAACTAAGGTTTTGAGTTACTGAAAAGGAGAAGTTGGTTTGCAAATTGAAGAAGTCTTTCTGTGGTTTGAAGCAGTCGCCTCGACGGTGGTACAAACGGTTTGACCATTACATGATTGCTCAGAAATACACTTATAAGTAGTTTGATCATTGTGTGTATTTCAAGACGCTTAGGGATAAATCCTTTATTTATTTGCTTTTATATGTTGATGACATGTGGTTGCATATAAAAGCAAGGTGAAAATAGATCGTTTGAAGACTATACATGCATGACCTTGGAAAGAAGCATTGGCAAGCAACAAAGTGGTTTCTATAGCATATGCTAAGGATCGTAGACCTTGGCTTGAAGTTTGAGAGAGGAAGCACAGTGAATCATCCTGTTGTGTGCTATGTTGATTCAGACTACGTAGGAGATCTTGATAAGTGTCGTTCTATTACTGGTTATGTGTTCACTTATACAAGAGGACCAATTAGTTGGCAATCAACTTTGTAATCAACAGTTGCACTTTCAACGATGGAGGCTAAGGGCTAGTTTGGCATGTACTAAATAAGCCAAAAAGTCAAAAAGTCACTATCTTATTTTAGTCACATCATCTTATTTAAATCACATCACCTCTCTAACACATCACATCAAACCCAACCCAAACCCAATCCAAACCCACTAATAAGTCAAAAAGTGCACTTTTTTAGGACATCCCAAACCAACCCTAAATATATGGCTATGACAGAAGCCATAAAGGAGGCCATTTGGTTACAAGGATTGATAACAGATTTGGGCATTGAGCAAGAACATGTTATCGTCTATTGTGATAGTCAAAGTGCAAACCACTTGGCAAAAAATAAGGTGCATCATTCTCGGACGAAGCACATCAATGTTCGATTCCACTTTGTTGGTGAGATTGTGGAAGAAAGAGAGATCCTACTTTAGAAGATTGGTATAGCTGACAACCCAGTAGATATGTTGACAAAAGTTGTCACTAGGGTTAATTCTAACACTATTTGGACTTGATACACTTGGATTGTGTTTGAGCACCTTAGGGTGCATACGCCTTAGGACGCGACTTGGAGGCAATCCCAGATTTGCAGTGTAGAAGATTCTATCATTGTTTAATGGTCAATTTGGAACAACAACTAGATATCATTTGTTAGTTTTTGGCTCATTGTCCATTCCCAAATTGGTTTGGATTTGAAGTATTTTATTTCCTATAGACTAGGATTGTTGGAATATTTGTTTGACTTGGTTTAGTTGTTTCCTTATTAAATAGGATTGTAAGGAAACCAAAATAATTTGGGAACTAGAATCCTATTCTTTATGGGTTTGGGTTTTTTTTGTAGAATTTCTAAATATAGGTGGGTTCTCTCATAATTCAATATTGAAATAGATTATGGGTTTTGGTGAGAGATTGAAAGAAACACCATTGTAACTTTTTGAGCATTCATTTTAGTTTGATAATAAAACTAGGCTAAATTATACTTTACATCCTTTCACTTTGCACTAAATCCTACTTTGGCCCCTATACATGAAATCATGACAGTAAACCCCTGCACTTTTGGTTAAATCTCACTTTGATCCCCATATATGAAATCATGACAATCAATCCCTTACACTTTTAATCAAATCCCACTTTGGTCCCTACACAAGTTATAGCGATTTTGGCTTTGACCCATTACTTATTGTATTCTGGACTCGGGTTGGTGTGATTTTGAATAGTTATTTTCTCTTTTCTTTGTCTTCCCTTTCATTTGAGTTATTGGGTTGTAGTTGTGCGTTTGGGACAGGTTGATTGCTTGTATTTCAAAACCTGTGCTGCCCAAATTTTGGTTTTTCTGCTCAAGCGAGAATTCTCGCGCTCGAGCGGGCTTCACAAATCTGCTCCTTCGCTCGAGCGGCCATTCTTGCGCTCGAACGGGATTTGTTGACTCTTAATACTTTTGTAGAGTGCAATGGACGCTTGAGCGTCTAGTGCCATGCTCGAGCGGGGACCATTGTCTGCCAGACTTCTGGAAACGTGTATTCCACGCTTGAGCGCCAACTTTCACGATAGAGCGCCAACTTTCACGCTCGAGCGGAACTTTGTGTCTAACGCTAGAGCGAACTGCGTGTATTTCAGTTTGAAAAGATGACATTTCGAATCACTTTTTCTTCTTTCTCTCTTTCTCTCTAAAATTTTCCAAAAAGCTTGTTCTTGAGCTTCTCTCTCTACATTTCACCTTATCTCTTGGAATTCATCTACATCCATCTTTGCACCCTAGTGCCTTTGAGAAAAAGGTAGAGCTCGTCAAGATCTACATTTTGATCCGAATAGAAGTGGTTTTCTGTGTTCTTGGAGTTTTCCTCTTGTGTGGCTCATCTTCTTCCTTTGAGATAGGGATTCTTTCTACACTTTCATATGATATTTAGCTTAGATATTGTCTCTTGTGTAACAATGGTATGATTTGGGGGTGTTTTAAACAAACCTAGGGTTTGGGCACAAAAATGGAAAGAGAGGTTTTGGGTATAGGTAAAATAGATGCTTGTGGGGTTTGAAAACGAGGTTGTGTCATGTCTAATTAGATGATTTTGGCACTTGGATAATATTTAGGAAAAATGAGAGAGTTGCCCTAATTAGATCGACCATCATTTTGTAAAAATAATTGGAATTGATATTGAAAATGTGAAATTGAGAGGGTATTGATATAAATGGTGAGATTGGTTATGTATTAACTCAGTCCTTTAGAAGTTTTAAATAATCTATCTGTTTGAGATTTAATATCTGTTTAGAGATAACTGTATTGGGCTATCGGTGGAGGATATCTTTGACTGTTGTAGAAATTGCATGTGAATTAGGTAAATTGAAACTAATCTTTGAGGGCTGTCATTGAATATGACTGTGTTTATATACATTGTATATGTATGTTGTTTGGAAGTAGAAAGGGGATGTGCTTTATGTTTGATTATATGTTTAAATACACTGCATATGTATGGATATTTATTTGGGAGAAAAAATGGATGGACTCCATTATAATTAAGTTGGCCGAAGTGTCCTGGGTGAAAGTCCCGAAATTATACATGGATGCCTAGCCCGCGAACGAAATGTCCGTAAAATGGCAATTGTAGTGCTTGTAACGAAATATCCGTAAAATGGTAATTGTAGTGCTTGTATAGCCTACGTTTACATGGGTACCGTTTGACGACTGCCCGCGGACGAAATTTCCGTGAAATAAGGAGTTTGAAGTGTTATGCATATGTGTTGTGTGATGTGAAATTTATTGAGTTGTAGCCTTGATTCGTTTGTTGAGAAATAAGGAAATTGACTCATGAATGAAGAACAGATAGGTAATTGAAATGTAAATTGGAAGTGAATGGATAAAGACTTGAAATTGATACCTTATGAGTATATAATGTTGAGAAAAGTTTTACCACATGCATTGTTTATGCACTTGTGCTTATACTTTTGCTAAGTTTCATATACTGTGTTAGATGATTTCTACTGGGTTATGGCTCACCCTATTTGCGAATAACATTTTTAGGTAATGATGACATGCTTCCTTCAAGGCAATAGCACAGAAATGATCTTTGGGAAGCAAGAGCTTTATGTTTTGTTTATTTTTGCATAGCCTAGGGCTAAATATGTACTGAGTGAAGCTCATTTTGCTGTAACGAAGTCAAGGCTTGGAAAGGTGTAAGCTGTAGACACCCCATTTTTGACCGTCCTCAAGACTTGGACGTCATCGTTTGAACATTTGATGATCATCCATGTTCGTGTTCGTTTTGAGTTTCCGGAGGTCTCGGCCACGCGCCTTGCCTTAAGATCTCTAAACTTGTGTGTTTTGTGCTTGGTTGTGGACCAAGGACTTGTGTTTTTGCTCCTTAGGGAAGAGGGTGGCTTGTTGGCCATCCCCTCAACCCATCGGCCAAGGCATGAAGCTATCAGTCTTGTTTTTTTGCCATCGGCCAAAAGTATTGGCCGATCGGCACTCTTTTTGGTCAGTCGGCCCTTATGTTGGTCGATCGGCCATGTTTTCTGGCCGAACCCTGTTCATCTGCTTTATGCAGATATTTTATGCCAGTTGTCACAGCTGGCATGCACAATTCCTCCCTCCATACATATGTATGGAGGGATTTGCACCTTTGCTTAGCTTGCTTAGGAAGCTTTAGAATTGGATTTCTATAAGAAGGGAGCTCCTCCTCCCTTCTCAGAGGTTCTGAAAAATAGGGTTAGAGAAGTTGTATCTATCTATCTCTATATTTCCCTATCTTTACATATTTGTGTGTGTATTTGTGCTCAAAAGTGTATTTTGTTCATACTTTTGCACTAGAGCACCTAGCAATGCACCATCCTTGGTTGCTGAGGTGCTAGGGAGTTGGTGTTAGGGTTCTTGAGGTGATTTTGATCAGAGAAAGTTGCTAGAGCCTTGTTCTTGAAAGTGTTCTTCAAGGGTGGGCATTCTTGCTTTTAATACCCCATTCTTGCTTAAGCTTTTAGCCCTACTTGCTTATTGTTTTAAGCTTAGCTCTTAACTGATAAAATTTCTATTTTTTGGTACATTAAATCTTTGGTTAAGGTCTCTTTTTGGTTTGGGGTTGTTTACTCCCTTCAAGGCCTTGTTAGGCCTTGTTTTAGGCCATCCCTTTTGGCCCTTGTTCTTAGCTCTGCATGACCTTTCTACCACTGAAATCCAAAGGATTTTCAGTGGTGGAAAGGTGGTTTTGAGGTCTTAAATAGGAGAGGGTCATCCCCTCTCCTTGTTGTCTTGTATGCTTGCATAAATGGCTTATGTTGGTAGCATGTTTGTTAAGCTTGTCTTAGCTTCATTTCAGCAAGTATTTGGTGTTACTTTTCCATGCTTTACCTCTGTCTAAGGTTGGTTTAGTGGCATTTTGCATGTACCATACACTTGTAGTGTAAATCACACACACTAGCTTTATATGCTTCATGTTTGAGCATGTCTTTCTAGCCTATGTTGTGTCCATTTCATCATGTTCTTGGGCTTGTTTTACCATGCCATACCTTTGTTTAGGTTTGGTTTGGTTAGCCTTTGCATGCCTCATGCACTTGTAGTGCATTTCTATGAAATTGCCTTAACATGCTTTGTGCTTTAAGCCATGTTTCTAGCATGATTTTGGCTCGACTCCGTGAAACTTTTAGCCTTGTTGTAACATGCTTAAGCTCTGATTTGAGTTGTTTTGACCATATATGCCATGCTTTGTATAGCCATAATGCAATCTTGCTTGCTAGCTTTGAGTGTCCAAGTCACTAGCATGCTTTACTTGGACCATTTCAATGATTTGGCATCATTTGTTATACTATTTCAGTCCATGTTTCATGCTTAAACACTTGCACTTGTCACTCCTTTAATGCTTTAAAGAGTTGATGTTTTATGCCTCATGAATGGGTCATTGTGTATGCCATAATGTTTAGGTCTTTGGGATGCCATCTAAGTGAGTTTTTGGTCTTGTTTTACCTTGCCATAACTCTGTTTTTCATTGCTTAAGTCATGCCTTGTTTGGTTTTGATAGGTGTAGTGTAACACCTCTTTTGTAGCCTTGCATGCCTCATGCTTTCGGCCCTTTGTTCTAGCTTATTTTGGCTTTGGTCCTTGCATGTTTTAGGCTCATTTTGGCATGATCTAGGTCTGTTTTGGATTATACTTGTCATTTGCTTCAGATTTTGCATAGCCTTGGTTTGAGTCCCTTGGCTAGTTCCAAGCTTTAAGCCTTTTTGCATGACTTGCTTGCTTTGTTTGGTTGGTTTGGCACCTTTCCTAACATGATTTCAGAGCTTATAATGTATGTCACATGTCCATATTTGTCCCCTTTTAAGTGTTCTTGAAAGTTGCTCTCCTATGCTTAGGTGATAGGCCAATTGGCATGCATGTTTGTATGTACCTTTGTCTTTATTTCCATAGCATTTTGGCCACTGATTTGGGCACGTTTAAGAGTTGTTCACTTTAGTTTAAGTCCATCTTTGCATGTTGTTGCATGCTTGTCTTGCATGCTGTATGCTTGCTTCATTTTGCATGTTGTTGCATGTTATGCATGTTTGCATATTTAAGTTGTATGCCTATTGCATGTTAGTTGCATTGCATAATCTTGTTGCATACTTGCTTGCATGCTCATGTTGCATTAGCTTGCTTACATGCTTAGGTTGCATTGCATTGTGTGTGCATTGCCTTGCCTCTTGATCAAGCATGATAGAGGTTGAGGTCCCCTATATGTTTTTGTGCATTTCATTTGATATTGAATTGCACACTTGGCTCCTTTGGCCATCATGCATTGAAATGCGTGATTGGTGGTTCGAGGGTTGAGAACTACACACCTTTGAGTCTTAAACATGATAAGGGCTGTAGTTGTGCAGACATTGTCTTGTAAATGTATTGCCATGCTCTGTTTGTCCTCTGCTGCAGCAACAGGAGCTTTTCACAGGAAGAAATGGTCGATCGACCATATTCAGTGCCGATCGGCTAACAATATCTGGCCGAGTGCCTTATATTTGGTCGATGACCTTCCTCTCTTGGTTGATGGCATCACTTCTTGGTCGATGACCTCCCACAATGTACAAAAGATGGTTCAGAAATGTCACAGAAGTTGGCGGCACAATTTTCAAAGGAACAGAGCAGTGCAAACAGAGGCAACATGAGGCATGACGATGGATTTCCGAGCGAAGCCGACCGAGCATGCATTCGTCCCTCTTCCCGAGCCTGTTTTACTATTTTTCATAGCTTAATTAATTTGTTTAATTAGTTAAGGGTTGTGTAATAATTAATTAGCTTGTAAGTTAGTTAATTAGTTGATTTGTATTATTCTTTCGGACCCTCCGTCGAGAGGGCCAATTGTTGTAATAAGCATGCGTGTGTGTGATGCATGTCTTTCAACCCCCATTTCTTTCTCCCTTTTACTTAACCGCTTACGATGGTTAGTTCTAGGGCATATTTCATTTAGCATCCTTATGCTATGCATGTTTGCATCATTCATCTGTATTGCATGCACCGGGCTCGGCTCATCATACTAACTGCATTGTATTTCAATTCTAAGTTGAATACATGTATCGAATTGTCGCACCTCATATGCCATTTTAGATTAGCCGAGCCTATTCTAGTTGCACTTTGCATTCGATGCATTAGCCATTTTAACATGAACTAGGATAATGCGTGATTTCTAACTAGTTTCTTGTTTTGGCTCGGAGTACACTGTGAGTGTTTATGCTTTAGCATCTTACATGTGTGTGAGTGTTAACATGACAACATGCTTGCCATGAGACTAATTGCTTATGTGACATAACTACCTGAATGCCTGTGGGTGAAGGTTGGATTACTTGAATTGGAACAATTCATCAAATCCGTGTTTTAGCTTACTTGCGAGTAGCAAACTTCAAATCATTTTTTTCAAACAAATGGATATGCGATACTTTGTTCCAAATTAGGCGATCTAGTCTATACTTGTGTGTTGTGCGCATCACATAGTAATTCTAGCTAATTAACCGGAACAAGAACGCATGTGTTTTCAAAAACAAGATATCATGCTTAGTATAGGCCGATCTTTGATCGGGGGAGCGGGGGTGCTCATAGATGACCTTTCCCAATCGTACCCAAGTTCCTGAGCCGAGGTAACTTTGGTGATGACGGACACGTGGCCTTAGGCACGAGTCAGGGTTTCCTAAATTCCCCCAAAATAAAATATTTAGGTGGCGACTCTCTATCTGGCAAAACAGTTCATGTTTGGCACTTCTTTACAAAAATCAGTTTTCCAAAATAATTTGCCGAATTTGGACTCTTTGGTGATTTATCAATCTCACATCGCACATTGTGAGATCAGATTAAGAACTGTGACATTTGAGTTCGAACTGTAGCATGAAGCCAAAGGGTGCGTCTACATAAGCCAGTAAGGCATTTGTTTATATTAAACTTTTTTGTATCTTTAACTCCACGTAATGAAAGAACTATTTACTCTGATGTATGCGATTATTAATGTATATTTTGGGTTGCATCTAGTGTGTATTTTAGGGGTGTTACAACTTGGTATTAGAGCGTACCGAGTTTGAATACTTTGGGTACATGGAAAGTGGTTAGTATCACAATGGGTTTGTTTCGCTTGCTAGAGACTTAAGTGTAAACGATATGTATTTATATGACAACATGCTTATGTGATTATTTGGGTATGGGATTAAATTTCTTGGATGTTGATTCGGCCTACGGGTTTCTTGGAGTCCTGTTAGAAAAGCACTTGATCACTGCTATTTTTAATCGGAACTCTAGCAACACCGCAGGACGGTCATTATTCGGAAATGAAATTCGTATGTGTTTTACATGATTATGTGCTTATGTGGGGTGAATTACAGTTGTCCAATGTATTAGGACGCGAGGGAGTTAGCTTTAGCACATTTGTGAATGTGCTAATTTCTTGTGTTACCTTTATTAGGATGTCAGGACGTGGTCGTGGAGGTAGGCATGGTAGGCCTAATAGGCACGAGGACCCTATAACAGATGAGATTCAGGTGCAGGAGGAAGGGGTTGGTTAGGCTAATGTGGCCGAACCAGTAGGTTAGCAAGCCATGGGCACCTTAGCCCGCGAAATGGCTGGAGCATTGAGGGAATCAATGGACATTCTCAGAGCTGAGAATCAAGTCCAGGTCTAAGTAGCTGAGGCAGGGCCTTCTTTTCTGAAGAGGGAGTTCTTCCGGTTGAATCCAGATGAGTTTTTGGGGGACCCAAAGGAACCACTGAAGGCAGATAAGTGGCTGAAACAGATGGTGAAGACGTTTGAGATGCTTAGCATCAAAGATGGGGGTTTAAGAGTGACCTTGGCATTCTTCCAATTGAAGGGAGATGCGAGTCAATGGTGAAAATATACACGAGGGCGCATTTGTGGGACTTGGGAGGCTTTCGTTGACGCCTTCCAGGACAAGTACTTGCCTCCCACTATTACGGAGAAGTTGAAGGATCAGCTTTCTCGCCTCAAGCAGTTGAACACACCTATGGCTGATTTTAAAGCCACCTTCACTAGTTTATCAAGGTTTGCACCGGAGTTAGTAGCGACTAAGGAGCATCGGTGTTTAGAGTTTGAAAAGAGGTTGAGGACTAGACTATGTTCTAAGTAGCCAGGTCCATGATTAGAAACTATGGGTGCCTTGTGGAGGCGGTGGCCCATCTCGAGACTATCATGCATACTAAGGAGGAGAGGATAAGGGGCTCTAGAATGAGTCAGGATAGTCAAGGGGACGGTAAGAGGTAGAAGGGTTCTAACTCTCAACAGTCCTAGGGAGTGCAATTGAGATCTACCTTTCCAATGCCGAGTTCGGGTTCTGTGAGAGGTGGTCAGTGAGATGTGACTTGCTTCAAATGTGGCCAATTGGGTCACAAGTCTCCAGCTTGCCCGCAGAGAGGAGGAGGGCAACAATCAACTTTGTCTTCGGCTCATTCTCAGAGCCAAAGTCAGGGTAGAGGACAATCGCTCACTTGTTATCAGTGTGGCCAGGCGGGGCACCTGAAGAGATCTTGCCCACAGTTGGGTGGCATGTCTGGTGCGTCTAGTTCGAGACAGACACAGAGTCATTAGTCAGCACAGGCCTCGAGGGCCAATCAGGGAACTTCGTCGGCTCAATCCGTACAGTATACTTATGCTCCTAGGGGTGAGCAGGTAAACCAGAGGCCAACAAGGCGTGTGTATACTGCTACCGTGCCAGACCTTGTACCGGCTCCATCTGTTGTGAGAGGTACCTTTTTGTTTTGCAATTCAGTTGCTAGTGCATTGATTAATACGGGTGTATCCCATTCTTTTATCTCGTCTGCATTTGCATCGATTTTGGGATTGGAGTTAGCGCAATTAACATCTCCTATTTGTGTAGAGTCCCCTATTGGTGGTGAAGTTTTCTTGAGACAAGGGTATCGGAGTTATGATATAGAGGTCGCTGGTCGTTGACTTCTATTTGCATTTGTTTTCTTGACATGACTTGTTAGGATGTTATTTTGGGTATGGATTGGTTATCGTCATACCGGGCTGTTATAGATTGTTACCGTCAGAGGGTTACTGTATGTACCTTGATTGGAGATTGCTTTTATTTCTTGGGGGACTGGGTGGGTAGAGCCTTATCACTAGTATATGATCCGCGTGGGTGGAGTGAACTTAGCTATCTGCTTGCTAGCCTTCAGAGTAGTGAGTGTGATGAAGTCCGAGTTCAGTTGCCAAGGGTGGTTTGTGAATACCCTAATGTCTTTCCCGAGGACCTTACTAGTTTACCACCTCACCGAGAGATTGAGTTCTCTATTGACTTAGTGCCTGGCACGACGCCGATTTCTATAGCACCATATTGGTTTGCACCTGCTGAGTTGAGTGAGTTGAAGGCTCAAGTCAAGGAATTGTTAGATAAGGGTTTCATACGCCCTAGTACTTCGCCTTGGGGTGCACCGACATTCTTTGCTAAAAAGAAAGATGGAGCCTTGTGACTTTGTATCGATTACCGGAAGTTGAATCGAGTGACTGTAAAAAATAAATACCCAATGCCTCGTGTAGATGACCTATTTGATCAGTTGAAAGGGTCTTGTTGTTTCTCGAAGATAGACCTGAGATTGGGTTATCACCAATTGAGGGTAAGGGAAGAAGATATCCCGAAGACGGCATTTCGTACGCAGTATGGCCATTATGAGTTCCTAATGATGCCTTTTGGGCTAACCAATGCACCGGCTGTGTGTGACAACCTTGCTCCGTATTATGCTAATTAATCTTAATTACGGATGTGACTATGTATTTAACATGATTTTGAGTGCTATTTATATGAATATATGTGGCTTTGAATTTCTATCTGTTCACCGTAGGAAAATCTGTTCAACTGACTGTTATGAACTGAAAATTGAAGGCCTTATCGGCCATAGAAACCAAAATTGACTATGCCATTGTGATTGTCATAATTTTTAGAGCCTATGGTGAAATTTAATTGAAAATTTATACGGATCAAAATAATTAGATTCAGAATGATTAATTAAGCACCATTGCTTAGCTCTAAACAAATTTGATTAGGCCATCTTCTATAAAGGCCTATATAGCCTTATGTTATTGTTTTTGAACTCACTTTCTCTCATTTGGCTGAGATTTCACTAGAGAGAGAGACGGCCAGTTCTAGAGAGAGAAGATGAGGAATTATGCATTTTGGTTCAAGATTGTGAATTTGGAAAGCTACACTCAAGATTTAACTAGAATTTGTGAAGATTAAAGCTCCTAGGTGAGTAAATTCATGAGTTTGAGCTTGTGATTTTGTAAATTCAAGATTAAATGGTAATCAAGAACATGAGTTGTGTTGATTTTGATGAGATTGAAGTCTATATGCACATGCATGCATAGAATTGCTATGAATTGCCATGAATTTGCATAATCTAATATGTAGCATGTCAAATATAAAAGATTGAGAGTTGGATCATACATGCAAGCATGGTTTTGTTGAGTTTCATGCGAATAAACACCATTTGCACCATTTGGAACAGAATTAGAGTCAAGAGTTTCCATGCATGCATGATTAATGTAGATATGGGGTTTGTATGAAGTTTGAATGCATGGGTTTTGATCATACAAGAGAGATGTTGGTTAATTTGAGAATCTAATCATGATTTTGAACAATTGGCCTCATATTGGTTACATTCTCATGATATATGATGTGTTTCCCTATTTTTGGTACCTTAATTCAAGCTTTAAAGCCTTTGAATATCGAATTTGAGCCTCAAGAACAGTTCTGGGAAACCCAGAATTTGGCATGTCCGCTCAAGCGGGGAAAGCGCCGCTCGAGCGTGAAATGCGAGCTCCCAGAATTTTTGCAGACGTTGATGTCCGCTCGAGCGGAGAGCTATGTAGTGTGACTTTCAGCTCGAGCGTCCGAATTCACGCTCGAGCGTAAAAATGAGGCAACCAGTACTTTTGCAGACCATGAGGGTCCACTCGAGCGGCGGAACCTACGCTCGAGCGAGGACCCCTGTTTCAGAAATTTGTAAAAGTGTTCTGTGTTTCATTTTCCATTCTCTTTCACTTCTAAGTACTCTTACGCATGCATTGAGCATTATGAATGAATTAAAAGAATAAGAAAGAAGCCTAAGAGGGATGTATGAATTAAGAACGGATTGAATCAATTGTGCCCCATATGTGTTATGTAATGTGTAGCGTCCAGCTCCAGGGCAAATCCACCGGCAGAACACTGTGAGTAATATCTTAATAAAAATATCTGAAGTATGTTATTTGTCCAATTGCTTACTTCCATATAAGTCTTATAAGTTTGTTACATTGAATTGGGGACAAATATTTGTTATGACATATGATTGGGCCAAAGGCCGTTTGATATGAATGATTAGGCCGAAGGCCGTTCGACATGAATGATTAGGCCAAAGGCCGTTCGACATGAATGATTAGACCAAAGGCTGTTTGACATGAATGATTAGGCCAAAGGCCGTTTGACGTGAATGATTAGGCCAAAGGCCGTTTGACATGAACTATTGGGCCAAAGGCCGTCGGATGTGAACGATTGGACCAAAGGCCGTCGGACACGAACGATTAGGCCAAAGGCCGTTAGACATGAATGGATGGGCCAAAGGCTGTCGGGTATGAGTTAAATGGGCTGAGGTCGTTTGATACGTTTAGAACTTTAGTCGATTGATACATTAAATAGAATCATGAATTGGGCCCAAGGCCGTCTGATGTAACTATTTCAAGTTGTTCATGTATCTTCCTTATTTGATATTATTCACTAGGCTTTTGCTCACGCTCATTCATGTGTTTGTAGGTGAGGCAAGAGATGTCCAAACCCAGCCTCGGTGAAATATGTGAGAAACAGTCAAGGTTTTGAAGAGTCAGCCCAAACGTCTCACGCACGAGACTTGTCTTCGCCTCTTTTGTCCTTTTGATATAGTTTTGTTATATTGGCGAAAACATTGGATTACTTTTGTATATAAACTTTGGGTTTGACTGACTTAGACTTGAATGATCCTGTATATACGGAACTGTGTTATTACCCCTTTGATGTGAGTTATTAACATATATATATATATATATATATATATGGACTGTTATGTTGTGCTATGTAAGCACAGCCCTATGGACAAAAGTTTGAAATTTGCTTTTATTTGGCCCCTTTACTCTGATGAGATATGTCTTGTTTGGTTTGAGGCCATAGGTAATCCCTTGATTGCTGGCCGGTTATGTCCTTAACCCATAGGGGCTGGTTCGGGTCATGTCACTGTGTTTATGGATTTGATGAACCGGATCTTCCATAAGTTCCTAGACTGTTTTGTAGTCATCTTTGTGGAAGACATCTCGATCTATTCGCCCTCCGATGAAGAACACGAGAAGGACTTGCGAGTGGTGCTCGAAGTACTTAGAGCCCATAAGTTGTATGCCAAGTTTGGAAAATGTGAGTTCTAGCTGAAAGAGGTTAAATTCTTAGGTCATGTAGTATCCGGGGAATGGGTAATTGTAGATTCATCCAAGATAGAGGCAGTGCAAGATTCGGCATAGCCTAAAAATGCCTTTGAGATCCGTAGTTTTCTGGGATTGGCCGGGTATTATCGGAGATTTGTGAAGGATTTCTCTAAGCTAGCTTTGCCTTTGACTAAGCTGACAAGGAATGGAGTTAAATTTGTGTGGGATAAGACTTGTGAGAAGTCGTTCCAGGAACTTAACGTTAGACTTACCACTGCTCCAGTTTTGATTATTCCGGAGAGGGGTTTGGGTTATTCAGTATATTGTGATGCCTCACGGAAAAGTTTAGGTTGTGTTTTGATGCAAGAGGGAAAGGTAATAGTTTATGGCTCATGGCAATTGAAAACCCACGAGAGGAACTACCTCACTCATGACCTAAAGTTAGAAGCAGTGACATTTGCCTTAAAGATTTGGAGGCATTATCTGTATGGTGTGAAATTTGAAGTGTTCTCTGATCACAAGAGTCCGAAATACTTGTTTACCCCGAAAAACTTGAATTTGAGGCAGAGAATGTGGATAGAGTTCATAGAGGACTATGACTTTGAGTTGCATTATCATCCCGAGAAGGCCAATGTAGTGGCCGATGCCTTGAGTAGGAAATCAATTAGCAGTGTGGCTTGTATCGCTATTTGGGAATGGGAAATGTTAGGTGCTTTCGGGGAGTTTGATTTGCACCTTGGTGAGTCCGTTAAATCTGTGGCCTTGTTTTCTATGGTTGCACAATCTACACTTATGAATCGAGTGTTAGAAGCGTAGAGGAGTGATCTTGAGGTAGAAGCCCATGGGGAGAAGATTTCCAGTGGGAAGGTAGAGAAGGGCTTGAACGTGTATCCCGACCAGAGTGTGAGATACCGTGATCGTTTGTTTGTACTAGAGTCTTGCTGAGAGGAGGTACTTTGAGAGTTTCACCACTCGCGCCTTGCGGTACATTTGAGAGGCACAAAGATGTATCATGACCTAAGTCGCCAGTTTTGGTGGAGAGGTATGAAGAAAGATGTAGTTGTGTTTGTATCGAAGTGCCTTACTTGCCAGCAAGTGAAGGCTGAGCATCAGAGGCTAGCGGGTTTGTTGTAACCCTTGCCTATAACTGAGTGGAAATGGGAACATGTCGCGATGGATTTTGTTGTGGGCCTTCCGAGGACTCAACGGGGTAGTGATGCAATTTGGGTGGTAGTTGACCGATTGACCAAGTCCGTGCACTTTATACCTATGTGCGTGAGTGATTCGGTAGACTATCTTGCCGACTTGTATATTAGGGACATAGTGAGGTTGTACGGGGTCCCTGTGACGATTGTTTCAGATAGAGATCCGTGTTTTACAGCTCGGTTGTGGCAGAGCTTGCAGATTGCCTTGGGCACTAAATTGATCTTTAGTATTGCGTATCTTCCTTAGACTGACGGGCAGTCCGAGCGTACTATTTAGATCCTTGAGGATATACTTTGAGGTTGTGTCCTTGACTTCAAGGGGTATTGGGAGAGACACCAGCCCTTAATGGATTTTGCTTATAACAACAACTTCCAATCAAGTATTGGTATAGCACCATTTGAAGCCTTGTATGGCTGACCGTGTAGATCCCTTGTATGTTGGGCCGAGGTGGGTGATGCACCTTTGTTGGGCCCAGAGTTAGTTCGGGAAACAACGGAAAAGGTAACACTTATTTGTAAAAGGTTAGTTACAGTCTAGAGTCGCCAAAAGAGCTACGCAGACCATAGGAGAAGACCCTTGTCTTTTGAGGTGGGAGATCATGTGTTCCTAAAATTATTACCTAAGCGGGGTTTGATGAGATTTGGGAAGAGTGGGAAGTTGTCCCCTCGGTTTATTGGTCCTTTTGAGATCCTTGAGTGGATAGGAAAGGTTGCTTATCGGTTGGCGTTGCCGCCACAATTTTTCGGAGTGCATGACGTCTTCCATATTAGTATGCTTCAGAAGTATGAGCCGGACCCATCACATGTATTAGATTGGACCGACTTGGAAGTAGATGAAGATGCCTTATATGAGGAGAGACCGGTGAGAGTCTTGGACAGACGGGACCAAGTCTTGCGAGGCAAGACAATTCTCTTAGTCAAGGTATTGTGAAAACATCACGGGGTTGAGGAAGCGACTTGGGAGCGTGAATTAGAAGTCCAAGAGAAATATCCAAACTTGTTTGCTAATATCTAAACATGTATTGAGATTTTGATTATAATGATGAAAAGTGTAAGCATTGCATATGTATTAAATTATAAGAACATTGTATATGTTATGGGTATTTTGAAATTGTGAATTCAATGTAAACATTGTATATGTTTTGAGAATATGGAATATTGTGGATATTATGTCACTTTTGGGACACATTGTATATGTTGTGAAAATTTTGAAAATGCGGGTTTTGATAAACATTGTAAATGTTTTGGGAATTTGTAAATTTCATTTTAATATGGGACTTGTGCATTGAGTCAGTGAGAATGGATGACCGGAGGATGGGTCATGGTATTGAATTTGTGGGAATAATATTGTTGGAAATGGTTTAACTATATTTGTGAACTTGGCTGATAATTTCGGGAACGAAATTCCTTAAGGGGGAAGGCTATAACGATTCTGACTTTGATCCATTACTTATTGTATTCTGGACTCGGGTTAGTGTGATTTTGAAAGTTATTTTATCTCTTTTCCTTGTCTCTCCCTTCATTTGAGTTATTGGGTTGTCGTTATGCGTTTGGGACAGGTTGGTTGCTCGTATTTCAAAACTTATGCTGCCCAGATTTTGGCCTTTCTGCTCGAGCGGGAATTCTCGCGCTTGAGCGGGCTTCACAAATTTTCTCCTTCGCTCGAGTGGCCATTCTTGCGCTTGAGCGAGATTTGTCGACTCTCAGTACTTTTGCAGAGTGCATTGGACGCTCGAGTGGGGACTTTCGTCTGCCAGACTTCTGGAAAAGTGTATTCTACGCTCGAGCGGAACTTTGTGTCTAACGCTTGAGCGGACTGCATGTATTTTAGTTCGAAAAGATGACATTTTGAATCACTTTTTCTTCTCTCTTTCTCTCTCTAAAATTTTTCAAAAAACTTGTTCTTGAGCTTCTCTCTCTACATTTCACATTCTCTCTAGGAATTCATCTACATCCATCCATCTTTGCACCCTAGTGCCTTTGAGAAAAAAGGTAGAGCTCGTCAAGATCTACATTTTGATCCGATTAGAAGTAGGTTTTGGTGTTCTTGGAGTTTCCCTCTTGTGTGGCTCATCTTCTTCCTTTGAGGTAAGGATTCTTTCTACACTTTCATAAGATATTTAGCTTAGATATTGTCTCTTATGTAACAATTGTGTGATTTGGGGGTGTTTTAAACAAACCTAGGGTTTGGGCACAAAAATGGAAAATGGGGTTTTGGGTGTTGGTAAAATAGATGCTTGTAGAGTTTGAAAATGAGGTTGTGTCATGTCTAATTAAATGATTTTGGCACTTGGATAATATTTGGGAAAAAGGGGAGAGTTGCCCTAATTAGATCGACTATCATTTTGTAAAAATAATTGGAATTGACAGTGAAAATGTGAAATTGAGAGGGTATTGATATAAATGGTGAGATTGGTTATGCATTAACTCAGTCCTTTAGAAGTTTTGAATAAACTATCTGTTTGAGATTTAATATTTGTCTAGAGATAACTGTATTTGGCTATCGGTGGAGGATAGCTTTGATTGTTGTAGAAATTACATATAGATTAGGTAAATCGAAACTAATCTTTGAGGGTTGTTATTGAATATGACCGTGTTTATATACATTGTATACGTATGTTGTTTGGAAGTAGAAAGGGAATATGCTTTATGTTTGATTATCTATTTAAATACATTGCATGTGTATGAATATTTATTTGGGAGGAGAAAGGGGATGGACTCCATTATAATTAAGTTGACCGGAGTGTCCTGTGTGAAAGTCCTGAAATTATACATGGGTGCCTATCCCGCGGACGAAATATCCGTAAAATGGCAATTGTAGTGCTTGTATGGCCTGTGTTTACATGGGTCCCGTTTAACGGCTGCCCGCGAACGAAATTTCCATGAAATAAGGAGTTTGAAGTGTTATGCATATATGTTGTGTGATGTGAAATTTATTGAGTTGTAGCCTCAATTCGTTTGTTGAGAAATAAGGAAATTGACTCATGAATGGAGAACAAATAGGTAATCGAAATATAAATTGGAAGTGAATGGATAAAGACTTGAAATTGATACCTTATGAGTATATAATGTTGAGAAAAGTTTTACCACATGCATTGTTTATGCACTTGTGCTTATACCTTTGCTAAGTTTCGTATACTGTGTTAGATGATTTCTACTCGGTTGTGGCTCACCCTATTTGGGAATAACACTTTCAGGTAATGATGACATGCCTTCTCCAAGGCAATAGCACGAAAGTGATCTTTGGGAAGCAAGAGCTTCATGTTTTGTTTATTTTTGCATAGCCTAGGGCTAAATATGTACTGAGTGAAGCTTATTTTGTTGTAACCAGTCAAGGCTTGGAAAGGTGTAAGCCAGTAAGGCATTTGTTTATATTAAACTCTTTTTTATCTTTAACTCCACGTAATGAAATAACTATTTACTTTGACGTATGCGATTATTAATGTATATTTTGGGTTGCATCGAGTGTGTATTTTGGGGGCTTTACACAAGTGCTAATTTCCTCCTTTTGTTACTTTATTGTTTAAATATTTAATAGAATCTAGTCATGTGAAAAAAATGTGACTACGAAAATTTTCTACCAATACACACTTTGCCCCAAAATTCATATCAAATTATGACCGTATTAGGCTAAAGCAATATGCAGATTGTGAACAATTAAGAAGATGAACTAGAGTTTTTCATAAATTGGAATCACAAAATTTTGTTTTCTACAGGAACACAGTCTTCTGTCTATTTCTCTTTTTCTCTTCGATTTCTCTACAGCCTTTTTTGATTTCAAAAGTTTAATTTTTTTGCCTCTTTGTCCCAATTTTCAGTATACGAACATATATATAACTCTCATATGCTTATCATGTAAAACAAAGTGTGTACTAGTGAGAAATAGGGATAATTTTTGTCTCTTATCCTTATGTTGTAGTTACATTCTTGTCACATAACTGGATTTTGTTAAAGATTTAAACAATAGAGTAACAGAAGGGGGACATTAACACATGTGTAGGGATCAAAGTGAGATTTGATCAAAAGTGCGGGTGGTTGACTGTCACGATTTCATATGTAAGGACCAAAATAGGATTTGACTGAAAGTGCAGGAGGTCGATTGTCATGATTTCATGTGTAGGGACCAAAGTGAGATCTGTTGCAAAGTACAGGGGGGCAACGTGTAATTTACCCATAAAACTAGTATTTGTGGGATTGTCTATGGAGGTAGGCTTTACCGAACCATGTAAATTCTTGGTGTCTTTTAGGTTTAGTTCTCTTTATATATTCTCTATACTTGTTCTAGTTCTTGTTCTCAATATTTATAGCTATCATCAACCTTTAAGGTGGTTAAGTGTTCTAGTTGCTCTCCGCACAACAATTAACATGACCATTGTTGATGTGGGTGATTCTCTCTGTTAGTACACTATCATTTTTGATATGGTAATCCTCTTTATTCCTCTTCGACGAAATTTAGGGGCAACATCTATTACATGCACATGCACATTAGTGAGTGTCTATATGAACATTTAAATTGTTAACATCATAAAACAGTCAAACTTAAACCAGTAGTCAAGGTTTACATTAAAATCGAACTACAACTAGAAGACACTTTATTATTTAGAGATTAACTTGATGTAAATGTTCACAATGTACCATACAAATGGGTAGTACACAACAATCATGTAACAAATTTATTCATAACATGGTTCCGAGGATTGTAGCACCTCGAAAAGGGATACAAATAGAGAGAGATCAAAGTTATAGTGCTTGGTTCGAAAAACCAGTGTCGAACAAAAGCTGTTAGTTTAAACATATATCACTGAACAAATATTGGTGTTGCAGCCATAGATTATCAAACTAGATATGTGCAATGTAGACCATTGAACAAATAGTAATAGTTTGGACATATAATACTGTGACAACCCCGACTCATGGTTAACGCTAATTCATGATTAAGCATACTAAGTAAATGATTAGGATGAAATTCTAAATTAATTATGTGAGTGTGTTGCTTTAAATGCATTCTTATCTGTTTAATATAGAAAAGACATGTTCATGTTTTGACTTCGATTTACGAATTGACAGCCTTATCGACAACCGATTCAGAAATTGGCTTGTGCTATAGGCTAATTAGGATTTATAGAATTTTATGGTAAGTCTAATTGAAATTTGATATAGAACAATTAGATTAGAATAAATAATGTTAAATTACTTTAGCTTAAGTTATTTACACATTTGCCATTGGTGGGCCTTTACAAGGCCATTTGTTTGATTTCTTCATATGTTGACACACCTTTAACCCCCATCATCTTGCACAAAACGTGAGAGAGAAAGAGTAGGAAGAAATTAAACCCACCAAGAGAATTGCTTGAAATTTAGAGGAAATTGGAGAGGGTTTGAAAGATTTACAACAATTGGAAATTCAAGACTTAAGGTAGGAATCTACCCTTTTAATTGTGAATTGAAGTTGTTTAATGCATGGATTCATGGAAATTAGGGACTAAAGTCAAGAAAATAGCTTAAAGAGTAGATTTGAGAATTAATTCATGCATGCATATCCCTATCATGGAATTTTGAAGTTGTTTTCATGAAATTCTCTCATGCATGTTCATATTATAGTTGTAATCTAAGAATTCATCATGTTTTTGGAAAGAATGGCTCATTTGATCACGTTTTGGATGCCATGAATTCAAATAAACACATGCATGGCATAATTACACCATGTTCTTTCATTTTCAAGTTGATTTGTGCACAATTGGCATACTTTTGGGCTTTAATTTTATGAAATGATCTTTAAATCATAATGTGTTATGAGTTTCTAAGTATTTTCCAGAATTTTGGCCCAAAAGGATGAGTTTTGGCATGTTTAATCCATGGTTTGAACTTTGGGAGCAAATCTAGAAAACCCAGAATTCTGCTTCCTCGCTCGAGCGACCACCTACATTTTCATACTCTGGCTTGAGCAACAGAAGGCTGGCTCGAGCGTAAATTGCAAGCTCTCAGAATTTTGCGTGTGTAGAAGCACGCTCGAGCGACGAGAGTTGCGCTCGAGTGAAGAACTGTGTCTCATGCTCGAGCGAGCATCAAGCGGAGATTTTCAGCAACCAGTACTTTTCACATTTTTGCAGACTGCTCGAGCGAAGGAGTCTATGCTCGAGCAATCACTCACATTCGGTATGCTCGCTCGAGCGAAGGAATCCACGCTCGAGCGAGACCCCTGTTTTCAGCAAATTTTGAAAAACATTTTCAAGTACATTTTTGCATCCTCTTTCCATCCTAGGCATTCCTAGGCCATGTTTAAGGTACCATAATGAGGAATGATGAACTGGAACTACACTAAAGCAAGAAAATGGGCTAAGTTACCAAAGTTGGATATGTAATTTAGTATGCGCTCGTTTTGTAACTGTGTAGGTTTTGCACCTAAAAAAGCTGATTGGCCTGCTTATAGCACTGTGATCTGTGAGTAACAATGTTGTAAGGATATGTTCGATCGTATTTATTTTCAGATTGATAAATCATATTGCTTTCTGAAATGATACTTTTATCGATTGAATGATGATCCTATTTTGAACTGTATTCGTGGCATCCATAGCGTATTGTGATTGTTATTGTTATTGACATCGTTATTGTTATATAGATCTCTGTTAGTTTCAAATCTTGGAACTATTGTATGATGGCCATCAATTGATTGTTCGGTCTTTTAATACCTAGTGTATTGTTGCTATTGGATGTACCACGTTTGACCTAATGAATATGATGAATCGAATTGATCGAATTGAATGATTGATTGACAAATGATATTGATTGACAATGTTCTAATGCTAATCGATTGTTTCAAAGACTGTAAAGGACATCGTTCTTAACCTCTTTACACATTTGTTATTCACTGGGCTATAGCTCACAGTTTATATATATATGTAGGTGGCCAGACACCGGACTAGAGCTAGACGCGCCGACTTAAGCTCCTGTTTTGTCAAGCCAACCATCGCGCCTCATATCGAGGTTCCGAATCTACACGAGTCAAGACTGTTTTGGGGTGTTTTAGATTCACCCTTTTGTCCCTGTTAATGTAGTGAATGTTTAAGACTTGATTGTATAGTTATGGTGAAGGGATTAGGTCCCTAACCTGTATGCTACCTTGTATATGTGTTTTTGGTATGTATATATATATGACTATGAATGTGGTTGTGTCCATAAAAGTTTTTCCCATTCAGGTTCTCACGGCTCATTGGACGATGTAGATTATTGGATGGCTTCCGCTAGCCCCTTTATATTGTATTATTGTTTTTATTGCTAAACAGGCCTTCGGTAATCATGGATTACTAGCCGATTACGATGCTAAACCTATAGGGGCGGGTTTGGGTCGTGACAAATACCGAACAAATGGTAGTGGTTTGGTCATAGACTATCGAACCAGATCTAGACAAATTGCAAAAAACGCTGATGGTCGTGAATGGAGGGTTCGAGAGAGTCGCTGGAGCTGGGACTTGGGTAGTGATGAGGTGCGAATGAGGTGATGGAGAGGGGCTGGAATGGTTGTGTGGCCAAAAAAAGGTGGTGAATGGTTGACAAGGGTTGCCGGAAGTGGGAAAAAAGAGTTGTTGGTAGAAAGCTTGTGGTAATGGTAGGGGTTGAAAAAGATGGGTACTTTTGGGATTGGATGAGGTGCCCCCCCTCCACCAAAAAAAAAAAAAAAAGTAGAGGTGAAGGGGTTCAAAGAAGAGGGGATCCAATTAACAACACTAAAAAAAGGTGATAGAAAAGAAAACAACGAAAGAAAAGATCACAAAGTAGAGAGTGAGAAAGGAGACAAATCCGTTTGGATCGTAGGGTGAGAAAAAAAAATAAAAAATTACTACGGTCTCTCATCCTGGTAAGAAAATAAAAGAAATGAAGTGAAATGATTTTGTTTTCTCATTATCATGTTTGGATGTGTAAAAAAGAAAAGCATATGAGAGAGTGATATGAGTAAGATTTATTTTTCTTTCTTTGTGTTTTAAGAGACAGTTTTTTAATATTATAATATTTTACAATCAATTAATTTATTTCTTACAAAATCTTACTACTTTTGATAATAATTAAAATAAACTTTATGCCTTATTTGGAGAGTGGGAAAAAAAGCCAAAACCATGTCACATCACTTTCTCTATTTTTGTAAGTACAATTTTATTTATTTATTTTTATTTTATAAAAATCTCAAAAATCTCTCACTTTGAGCATCTCTAATCCAGCATAAAATGATTAATCAAATTTCAAATTTGATGAGAAGCGCCAAATGATGTGCTTCAACCCTGTAACCAAAATCTTATCAAATAGAGGCAAAACTAAAACTTTCATCAAATGAAAGGAGTCTTTCATCTTTCATCAAATTTAAATTTACTGTTAGGCCGGACATCCTCTCGGATGTCCACCAAGAGTAATTTTGACAGCTTTTTTGTTCATGCTCGAACGAGCTCTAGGACATCCGTTCGGACGTTTTCTCGGACAACTGGAGATGTAAAAATATTTGATGAAAATTTTAATTTTAACATTAGAGTGAACGATATCAAATCAAATTTTATTCAAATTTAATAAAATTTTTAATTCATCACTAGAGATGGTCTTTATAATAAAACATGAGAAAATAATTGACTTTTGTCATCATCACTTATCACTTATTTCTTTAAATTATATGCACCTTTAATTATATCATTTTATTTCTTAATTATAATCAATTTTTTTAATCATGACTCATAAAATTTTAATTATATCTCATGTTACATTTAATTATGATATATTTTTTGGGGATGCACTAATAAATCCCAAATTAATAACTTATACACTGTTTAGTCCTAAAAGTTTTCTTGTAAACTGAAAGGTCCCATTACAATGTTTCAAACATCATATTAATGTTTCGAACATTAGATTTCGAACATCAGATTAACGTTTCGAACATTAGATTTCGAACATCAGATTAATGTTTCAAACATTAGATTGATGTGCAAATGGGACTAAATGGAGCATAAGAAAACTTTTAGAATTAAATGGTTCAACTTTTCAAAAACTAGGACTTATGGGTAAATTTTCCATATTTTTTTAAATTATGACAAATAAATTGAAATTATCTAAATTTTCTTTTTACATATGTTAATGTTTGCATCATTTCTTACCAAATCACCCATGTAAACGGAGCGGGGGAGAGAGAGAGAGTGCGACGGCTGAAGAAGAGGAGAGAAGACAGAAAACGCAGAGAAAGAAGACCGAAGAGGATCAGAGAAGACGAACCAGAGAAGAAAGGCAAGACGTCCTCCGCGACGAAGCCAGGTTCATCCTCCAACTTGCAATTGAAAAATTAACAGGTTTGGGGCTTTTGATTTGGAGTTTTTGATTGAGGATTTAGATTGAGAATTGAAAAATTAGGGTTTTTGATTTGGTTTTTATGATTCTCTCGTATATATATATATATATACATACTAGTGAGAGTGGCTGTGTGCAAGGCACGCAACCTAGTGCCCATTATAAGTGTCTGCTATATGTTGTAGAAGTTTCCTTAATTGTTGTTCATTGTTTTATTTATTAATTTTTGTTAGGAATCAGAGCGAAAATTAAGAGAAGAAGGGGAATAATATTGCATTAAGAAATTCTGAAGTGAAATTTTGAAGCAATGAATACCACACCTATAAAAGAAACCCAAAATAATTAAAAAATACCAACAAGAGTCACTGATAAATGTAACAGTACACGTTTCTAAATTCTTCCAATCATAAAAACCATCATAGGGAAGCATATATAAGAAATTACACTGTTTAAGACAAGCCTAATATGTAGAAAATAATTTGTATAATCTCCTAATCTGTAGATATGTCTTTTAATCAAATGATTGAGAACAATGAAGAAAATATATAAACATAATGAGATACGAACATTGTAGAAATGAAAATGATGAATTTATGTTTATCAATGACAAATAGTGTAAAAGTTCAGCCTAGGCATAACTATTATGTTTCTCCTTGGGACTAAAATAATGAAAAACTATTAACTTCCTTTGCGGATTCATAATTTATGCAAGTTGGGTTGCATCTATAGAGTCAATCGTTCAATTATTTGCTCAGAAAATGCTAAGAAAATACAACTAAATGGGGAATTATATGCCACTTAACAGCCATTTTTTTCCTTTTCAACTTTTTTTAGGGTGCACTATTAGAACCCATTTTAAATTATACAGCAGATGGAAAATTAAAGAGTCTTATCTAGTTAGATGATGCACTACATCATTAGAGTACAAAAGTTTTTTTCAAACAACAAATTTCAAAATTATTCTAAAAGATGAAGACTATTTAAGCTATTCTTGGTTATTACATGGTTAAATTTTTTTTAGTTTTCCAACCCTGGTAATCTTTTATGATCATCCCAACTACAAGTTGTGCTTTCAATCAAATACCTTCCACCAAAATCAAGCAAACCAAACAAGCCACCATGCATTCAATCAAACACCTTCCACCAGAATCAAGCAAATAAATCAATCAAACCACCAAGCCACCCCAAGGATTTTAATTTGTATTCAAGGCAAAAATTTATGCATTAATGACCAAGTTATAGGTGCTTGATCAAAAAGTGTCACGACCCGAACCCGCCCTTTGAGTGGTGAAAGAAAGATCCCAGAATCTCTGTAACTCGCACAGACGGCTCGAGGGTCGTTCTTGTGTCTAAATCGAAGCCCCGGAAGCAAGCTTTCCAATGGTTCTAGCCAAATTCAAAGTGTGGAAAGAGAAAAAGGAAAAAGAGTGAAAACTACTCATAAGACAATTATTTGAATCAATGTTTTTGGTTCAATCCTACTTTACCATCATGATACCACTTCAATCAATATTCTAAAATAAATCAAAGCAGCTCCAAGTACAATAATAAGAGTGTCAAGAGTAATTCCACTAGTCCAAGGAATACAAAGTGTTACAGAGAGAATAGAAATAAAAGATTTGGAATGTAATTACGAATGGTATGACTTGTTTCAGATTTGAATAGTAGTGGTGATGGATCTGAAAGTGGTGGTAGTGGATCTAGAAACAGTTGTGGTAGATTTGGAAGAGGCAATAACAAGTTTGTAGATATAAATGACACTCAGTTCAAATATGGACTGTGATTGCAAATGACAACGATTCATTTTAGATCTAAATAGTGGTTATGAACAACAATAGCGGTAGTGGCGTCAATGGGAAGATGGTTGAGGCAAGGTAGAGAGAGAGAGAGAGAGAGAGAGAGAGAGAGAGAGAAACGTAAATTGGAATTTGTTGTAGTGTTTTTAGAATATTTTCACCATTTATCTCAAAACTTTTCCTTGTCCTACTAAAATTTAAAATTCAGGGACCTTAACTAGTATGCAATCTTTCAATGTTCCATAACTCTTATAAAAATATGCAGAGGGATCTATCTTTAATTCCCCTTTTTAATAATAGTGAATGTATACAATAATTCATTATAAATGTATATTTGATAAATCTCGATGAATAAGTTTTAAGGCTTTGTTTGCTTTGAGATTTTAGAAATTATTTTTAGATGAATTTTCGTTTGTTTTTGCTATTTTTTTTCCCTTCATATTTTAGTTATTTTTTTAAAAATGTTTAGATACATCAAAATTAGATGCATCTAGAAAGTAAAAAAAATTAACCATAGTATGAAAAAAAAAATCACTAAAAAAAATGAAAGCCCAAACAAATTTTTGTTTGATTTGAGTAATTCTTTTAATATTTTAGTCAATTTGTTTTACTTTTTAGATGCATCTTGATTATATGCATCTAAAAAGTACAAAAAACATTGAGTAAAATCCACTAAAAGTAAATAAAAACTCATCTAAAATAGTTTTTGAAAAATCAAACGAAACAGACACTTAAGTTTTATTGAAAACAAAATAAGTAAAATAAAAATGATGATATTTTAAAATTTAAAACATTAAAAAAAAAATACAGGTGCTACATTAGTGTGTTGTCATGACCTGTCAAGTGCCTTACACAAAATCCCTACCAGAGGAGGTTTGACGCATTGGAGGCCAATGGAAGGATCCGGAGCCTTCCGATAGGATTAAGAGAATGCAATAATATTGTCTATCATTTTAGAACTTGTATAGAACATTGTAGAATAGATTCTAGATAGTTCTGGAAAGGTTGTGGAAGGTTCTAAGAGGATTCCACACACCACATTAATTGTACATTCTAGAATAATCCTAGAAGGCTACGTTCCCTATATAAAGAGAGGCCTCATTTGGCCAAACCACCAAATGAAGTCATTTATCAACATTCTCCAAGAGTTTTTCTCCCTAGAGTGTTTTTCTCTTTAAAATTGCTTGTGTGCAAAACTTGCCCCGCTCTCTTTTAAGTAGGCTAGCTTAGGTGCAAAGCAAGCAATTGATAAGCATCTAAGGGCGCATGGTTGGCTTGAAAAAAAAAACTAAGACCGTACGGTTGGCTTGAAAAAACTAAGGTAATGATAGTGGGCTTGAACTTCATCTCGGGTTTCCACACTATCTTTGAAACTAAGGTCATGATAGTGGGTTTTAGCTTCATCTCGAGTTTCCACAATTGAGGATAAAATGGTTCAAAAAATAATAATCATATAAAATGAAACTTTGATCTTGATCTGTTTCAAAAAAATAATAACTATAGACACCCTATATTGACTGACCGTTAAGACTTAGGTGCTTGCATGCTTCCTGATAATGAAATGGTAAAACTTTGTCTTCAGAGATACTTGAAGTTGCTGCAAGATGCTATATCACTCTGTTTTAAGCCAAAACTATATTTTTCCAAAAAATGAACATTTTACCTCTAGACTAATTTGTATTCAAATCTACCTTTTTGGTCCCACTTAGAAGAAAGGAATGAGGAAATGTCCGGTTGAATATGAATTGACGACATTTTCAAAAACATTGATTGATTTTCATTAAAAACGTCAATTGGGAGTTAATTGGGCTTTCTTGATCAACAAGCAGGCCCAAGGATCAAGGAATTGACTTGGAACCAACTAGGCCAGTAGGTTGACCAACACATGGCTACACTCTTGGAGAGTCAGTTTGTACGTTGCATGAAAAATCCGCATGTCTACATGAAATTTTGCACATCGAGTTTATGGTTGTATGTGTGCCCTAATTGGGCAAGTGTGGTTGCACAAGAGGAAGGGCGGCCACATGTGCGGTCAGCCATCCCAGATTCCTTTTTCATTTGAGATTGTGTTGCGTTTTGGACAGAAGGCGCTGTGAGTTAGCCATGTAGGAACCGAAGCTACACCTTCTTAGCCTCTAAGGCTCCCATGGCGTATAAAGGCATCCCTCTACCTCATCTTTGAAAGGGATCAAGAGTTTGTGCAATTTTGAGTTGATTAGTTAAGTTAGAAGAGTGAGATCTTTACCCCATAGCTCCTATTTCGAAACCCAAACCCTAATACAACAACTTATGAGTAATCTAAAATAGATCTTGTTAGGACCCTTATATTGTCAATCCCGCGAACAAACACATTTGAGTTGTATTATTGTGATTCTGAGTGTTTTGTTTCTTCTCTTTGGCCTGTTAAACTGCATAGACAACTCAAGCAGTCATGTTTGTGCTCAAGCGCAAAATTGGATCATCCAGTATTTTAGTCTACAGTCTGAGATACTAAGAGGTGGTGTTTACTGCTCGAGCGGTAAGTCTTGTACTCGAGCGAAGTGACAAGTGTGAGTTTTTTACAACTGCCCCTAGACACACCACTTGAGCGGTCTTTCCTGCGCTTAAGCGGTCTTCGTGACCCTATTTATTTTAAACGGCCTTAGATGCTCATTTCAGGGGAAACCATTAATAGGTGAATGAGAAATTGACTCCAAAGTGAACCATTTGAGTTTGGTTTTAAAACAAAGTTTATTTGATTTAAAATTAATTTGATTTAAATTAATTCATTATTTATTTGGGTCAAAATTGAACCACATTCAATACGAAATTCAAACCTGTTTGAAAGAATAATCATGTCTGTTCTATTGCACTTATTCATTGGAAGAATTGTTTCTCTTCATTGAGAAGTCATTATGACTGTTCGAACAGTCACCATTTTTTTCTATATAATCAGGTCCCCATTGCATTCATTAAACATCGAATTCATCTTGAGTTTTTCCTCTTCTTTGGCGCTCTGTACTTCTTCTGTAAAAGAGAATTCTGCATAGTAAGGTTCGCCAGACTTGCAGTGGTTGTGTTGCTTTTGCAAGGTTCGATTGTTGTATTCTTGAGACGAACGACCATTAAAATCTTGTGAGCACCGTAGTTGGGGACGAATTTGTCTTAAAGAAATTGTGTTCAACACAAGTCTCGATCAACTTTGATTTCATTTCCAGATTTATATTCTATATATATATTTGGTATAATTATTACATGTTTCACACGGTACACATAAGCATTTAATCCAACAATCTTAAGACAAATTCGACATTCATTTTTATAAAGAATTGTTTTACTACATTTTTCCTTTTCAAATACATGATATAGATTAGAATTTTTGTGTGTGTCTTGTGTAATGTCTGATTTGTTACAAACAGAACATTATTGTGATTATTTTGATCACCAACACCGCGGAATCATGGCGCGCACAATTATTTTGAAAGAGGCATTTCTGATGTATTGCATCTTTCTTCTTGTTATGATTTTAATATTGATTATATTTTGTATATTTTTGGTTCTGTTTAATGCAAAATTAATTTTGTATTTTACTGGTTTGATTAATACCGAATTTGGTTATGTATGTTTGTGGTTTCATTAAATACATACTTTGTATTTAAAAATACAATCGGTATTGTCTTTATAATTTTAAAAATGTTGTTGAAAGTTCATTATGAATATTTTTTCCTATATAAACTTTTTGTTGTAAATAATTTTCTTCTATATATATATATTTTTTATCTCATCTAATTATCCCATGTTATATAACTTATATCCCATCATACTACCATTTATAATTGTATCATATATTTAATCATTCATTCCATTGAATTTCACCAGAGAGTAATATTATTTTTAATATTGAGTAATGTTTAGTTTATTGAAATAAAAAGTGAAATGTAATATAATATTTTTATTAGCATCCCAATAGGATAATCTTATTTGTATTGTAACGAATCAAATACTACTTTCAACACTAAATGTATTATATTTCTGAAATTTAAATTTAGGAACATTTACTAATAAATCCTATATTCATGACTTATGAACCATTTAGTCTCGCACATATTCGTATGTACTCATTAGTCCTATCTTACATTAAAATCTCTCAAATGAAGTATACTCACATCTAAAAACATAATAAGACAATAGTGCATACATTAGAATGTCCCATTGTCACGTTTAAAAATGACACATTTAACAAAAGTTTAACAAAATAATAGTACACAAATGTCCCATTGTCACATTTTAAGAAGAATGATGCATTTGGCAAAAAGTTTAATACAATAGTACACACATTAGAATGATATCCCATTGCCACATTTTAAGAATAACACATTTGACAAAAATTTAATAAGCCAATAGTACACAAATGTCCCATTGTCATATTTTAAGAAAAGTGACACATTTGGCAAAAGTTATAAGATAATAGTGCACATGTTAGAATGATGTCCCATTCACAATTTAAGAATGACACATTTGATAAAAGTTTAATAAGACAATAGTGTACAAATAAAGCATACTCACATTTGGAATATGTAGAAAATGTAGTGAAAGGACCTCATGGTGTACCTTTTCTGTGTTCGTGTTTTGTTCGATAAACTAGGACCGCAGGACATGGCTGAACAAACTTTTTGCTTGGTAGGAAATGGCTGATCAAATCAAGTTTGTTCATGTCCTACCAAACGGGCAAAAATTGATTAATTAGTCATGTTTTGTAACACCCTAGAAACAATGATAACCGATACGCCTCATAATCCTCGAACATGCATGCGGAAGCTTAACAATCTCAACCATTTAATATCATAAACATTTCCAAAACTATAATTTATTCATTTACCTCCTTAAAGTATTACAAAAGACAGCACGTGCGTTAATACATTTATTAATCCTGGATTATGAGTTGATATCATGTGACCTAAATGTATGAACAAAAGTAAATAAATACAAGTTCATACCCTAAAGGCTACAAATTTCCAAGACTTCTCTTGGTTACGTGGATCAAAACGCAATATAAGGAAAGCCTTAGGCTTGCACAAAACAAATTTGCAAAAAAAATGAGCGTGCAACTCCAATGTCCTCCCAAGTTATCCCCTTAGTGGAGATACACCATCAGCACCTGAAAGTTGGTTTCCACATAGGGTGAGCTAAAGGCCAATAGAGATAAGTTTAATGACATGTATAATGTTTAGCAAAGCCATATGGTAAATGCATATGAGATGCCATTACAAAGACATGCATTTTCTCTTTTTAAACAATATTATGCCAGAGTTCAAATCACAGTTTTATATACCTTTGCTTCAAAATAGAAAAAAAGGGTAGTAAATACATACACTGGTAATCTCTAGGTACGTGTTAGGAAGTAGGCTCTGAAAGCACTACCAAAGCCACTTTATTGGCAACTAACCGGAAGGAAGGCATCCTAATGAGCGCAAATTTCTGGATTTTCACGAAGGACACAGAGGCCAACTTAATTAACCATAACCACACCTCCTAACTAGATTCACCATGGTATTCACCCATTTTTCTCAAAATGATACTTTTCAATGCATAAGTAAGAAATAATGCTCCAATGGAATGCATGAGTGGATGGATTTCAGCTAACCTAGTTCTCATGCAATTTCTACAACAAGCAATGCTATCTTTCACCAATAACCAAAACAATTATCTCTATTCAGTATATTCCAAAATGGACAATATATAAATAAAAAATATAACCAATCACTCCCACAACATTTTCACAACGAATAGTCTTATCTTAACATTTCTCAAAGAAATCTCATTTATTTCTATATAGTTCAAAACCATGATTCCACAACAAAACCAACATCATAATTCACTTCTCAACCTTGAACACCAATCAAGGGTTTGGGTAAAAGATTTGGAGTTTTCATTCTTTTTAAAACCAACTCATCCATTACTAATATAGTTCATTATTTTGAATTCCCAAATTGAGTTTTGGGAAAACCTTACGAAAGCCCTTCTCTAAACATCAAAACATACGATAATCAAACCCAAATCCCTCAAAATGTTACTCTAATCAAATATCACATAGCAAAGTTAAATAACATGCAAATTATTAAAGAAATCTCTACCTCAAAGCAAGAGGAAGGATGAACATTTCCCAAAATCGACGAAGACGAAAACCCAAAATTCTCAGATTAAAATGATCCTCTCCTCAAGCCCAACCTTAAATCCCAAAGCATGAATATCAAGAAATCTATGGATCAAGCAAGAACGGAAGATTTAAACAAGGATTCTAGACAGAGATGAGAGCAAAAAAGGAAAAAAGATCTGTGTAGAGAGAGAGAGAGAGAGAGAGAGAGAGAGAGAGAGAGATGTCAAAAAGTGAGCAAAAATTGACTTTCCTCGTAACTTTATGCAAATAGATTGCTTGAGCGTCAGACACAACATATCGCTCGAGTGAGCAACCCTAGGCTTGAGCGAAAAAACCAAACTCCTAGAAGTACAAACTGTAAATAGACCACTTGAGCGACCAAAACACCGCTCTAGTGAAGAAACCCCTACTTTCAGAAGTATAGACTATAACCCAAAATCTGAGAGAAAGAAAATACCACTCGAGCAACCGGAGCACTGCTCGAGCGAACTCAAGTCCACACATCCAAAATCTCACCAAAAATCCCATATCCCACACCTATTTCAACATAACTCAAAAACAAATTCTCAACTTCAAAAAACAATATAGGATCAGAATAGATGTCAACACTACTAATCAAATACAAAACTTAAAACCAAAGAGTATAGAAGTGTTGGATCTTAACCCGGGCAGCTATATGTTTGGCTATAAAAGTCTGAACAAACTTATATTGTCCAACTACCAAATGTCGAATAATTTCACTTTTTTCGGTGAGTGAGAATCGAAAAGAATTTTGAATTTTTCAAATAATACGAAACTATGCTAAGATAATTGAAAATCTTACCCTAATATTTTTTAAACACGAAAATCTTGCTTATTATTTATTTATGTTTGTTTTTTGTTGTTTATATATATTCTTTAATCTGTCGATGGATGGAGAGAGTGAGAGATAGAAGAAAGGGTGGAGGTGGTTGGTGGAGAGAATGGATGGTCACTAGGTGGCGGTGGTTGGTGAAGGAAAAAGGGGGGTTGTGGTGGTGGTGGTGATGAAAAGAAAAATGAAAGGGTGTAAAGAGAAATGTGAAGAGGAAGGTTTTGGGCATTTAGTCCTTAATAATAATTTTATAATTGGACAAAAATGTAATAAAAAATTAAAATGAGGGATGTAATGAGCTAAAAGTGTTGTGTAAGTGAAATTTCTCCTACAAAAATTCTTAAAACGTCCAAAATTTTGGGATAGTTACGAGTTGATCATGTGAATTAAACTTATTTACTAAGAGGTCCTACTTCAATTTTCACTAATAAATTTAGTACTGTAAAAATATTTTTAAGAAAATACAATTCAACTACTTACAATTCTTTCGTCATATTGCAATACAAAACTAACACAAATAGACTTAAATAAGTTAAAACTCACAAACAAAATTCAAAATGTCTCAATCATTTATTACTTCGATAAAATTTCTAGTATTATTACTAGCACCAAACGATCAGTCCACCAACACAAAATACATCTAAAAAGTCTCAAAATTTTGTTAATTATCAAAACGAGAGGTAAATATGTTAAAAAATATTCACTCAGAATTTATAAGCAAATAAATTTAATCAATAAGACATACTAATAATTATTCAAAATTTGAACACATGTTATAGATTGTCTTTAATAGAATCTGTGAGTAAATCCACCGTTGCTAAATATGTTATAAATTGACTTTAAAAGATCTTACACAATATAGTAGTGCAAGGAAAGTTTTGGATAAATGAGGTATACACAATCAAAAGTATCTGTGGACATAATAAACTGAGAAAATAAGAAGAGTAAATTGGTGATAAAATCTAAGGAGAGTGAGTATAAGGCATTAGGCCTAGTGGATTCTTTTTTTTTTTTTGTTGATGAGAGGTTTACTCTTTGTGAAATAGTTTGGTGAGAAGTCCTTTTATTTATTTTGAAAGACATTTTGTTTTCAATTTTACTTCTTAATTTATCTATTGACTATCTGTTCAAATTTTTCCCTATTTGTTCACAATTTTTCCCTATCTGTTAAAAAATTTTCATATTTGTTCAAATTTTTTTCCTATTGTTTAATTTTTTCCGAATTGTTTAATTTTTTTACCTTGTCTATTTAATATTTTAATGTTTTTAATTCAAATTTTCCTTATCTGTTTAAATACCTGACCAAATTTGATCATCTGGTGAAATTTATCTATTCAAAAATACTATCTGTTCAAACTATCTATTAAAATTCTATGATCTTTTTCCTATCTGTTGAAAATGAACCCAGATTGAATATGTAAACAATAAATATTTTCCCAATCTGTTCTCTCTCTGTTGCAATTTGTTTCAAAAAAAAAAAAAAAAAAGACCAAAACAAAACAAAACAAAAAAATCAACAACTATTGTTGAAAATCTATCTATTCAAATTCAACAACATCTATCTCCTCTAAAAATTCTCTATGTTGAGTTGTCAGCAAGCCCTCTTCAGGAAGTATTCTCTAGGCTTTATCTATTGATGATCTCAGTGGTTGAGAGTTGGATTACAGATAAGGCATAGAAAATCCAACTACACAAAGAGGGACAAATACATAATTCGTCACCCAATTTAACCATGTGATCAGAGAATATATAGGTTCAAGATTTTATTATATCAAAGACTCACAAAGATTTTATGATCAGAGGATAGGTTCAAGATTTTATTATAGAAAAAATTTCTTTTATCGTATATGATGATAGCAATGGAAGCACCTTTGTAGTACATTGGGGTCAAGCTGTGGTACCCTTCTTGGCCGGCGGTGTCCCAGATCTTGAATTTCATTGTTGTGTCATTTATCACCACCATTTGAGAGAAGAGCACTGCTTCGATCGTCGATTCCTATAGCCATCACCATCAATTAACACAAAAAATTAAACACTTCAAAAAGAAAAAAGGGAAAATTTTGGCAAAACCCTAAAAAGGCTCATCAACGGAGAATTGAAGAGAAATGGAAAATCAGTACATGAAATTCGAGAAATTGGCTTTTGACAAAGCGCAAGACCAAATCTGAATGAGGTTGACTCGGTCGAGTTGCAGATCTAAGTTGTCGAAGTACCGATCGACAACCATGGCGATGATGATGGATGTTGACGATGAACGAAGGATTTCCAAGGGAGGATATGAGAAATGTGAAAGCCGGCGATGATCCGGAGTTTGTTCTAAGCGTCGATTTGGTGCTCAATGTGTTGTCGGGAATGATGTCCGATGCGTACCGCCGCTCACGGTGGCTGCGACAGTCACAAAGAGAGAGAGAGAGAGGAGTAAAAAGAGAATATGATACCTTAGAGAGAGATTTGCGACAGTCGATAACCCAGAGAGGAGGGAGATGAAGAAGAGAGAAGAGAGAGAAGAGAAAAGGGAGGAGATCTGAGATCTGACCATTGCGACGGCGAGATCGTAGTGATCGGAGCACCACGGCGGGGACATCAGAGAGAGAAAAGGGTGAGAATGGTTGTGTTGACGGTTGAAGAGGAGAGAGAAGAGAGAGAGAGAGAGACGTGCGACTGTGTAGGGTTTGTTTAGAAAATAACATATATATACAAAAAAGTATTTTGGTCATCTTATTTAAGCTTGTCATTTTGGACAACATATTTAAACGCTTGGACTTTTGGCCAAACAAGATTAAGATTTGGACTTATAGACTGAGTGCCCAAATAAGAATTGTATTTTTTCTATTTCTTTGTAATTGGACACAATTTTAAAGGGTAAAATTAAATGTAAGTAAATTATTTGATGATGTCAAACATTTTATGTTAGTTTTTTAATGACAAAGTAACAGAATAGGAAGTATGTAATAAAAAATTAAACCTCAAGGGAAGTTGTTGCGATTTCAAAAACTTCATGGGTATTTTTGCAATTTTATTAAACTATAGGGAATGTTAGTATAATTGAAAACTAAATCTCTGAGAGGTTCTGTCATTTCAAAAATCTTATGAGATGTTTATGTAATTTCATTAAATTATAAAAAATGCCATTGTAATTGAAAACTAAGTAGGTGTTTGGTATGCACTAAAAAAGTGTAATTTTTTTTTTGCATACATACACTTATTTGGGTCACATCAATTAATATTTATCAACATCTTCTCTCTACTTTTCTACCCACTTTCTCTACTTTTCTATTAATTTTTTTGTTTATTTATAAAATGTCAAAAAGTACATTTATTTAGAAGATGCCAAACCACCCTCTAAATCTCAAAAAAGATTTTTACAATTTTATTAAATGCCAAAAGAGATCAATATAATTAAAAATTAAACTTTAAGGGAGGTTTATACCATTTAAAAAAGTTCATAATAGATTTTTACAAATTCATTAAACCTCAAGGGAGGTTAATGTAATTTAACCAAAAATTGAATCTATTGCGGGGACTCGAAATTCAAGATTTCCCTCTCGATTTGATGTTTTGGATTAAAACGTTAATTCGAAATGAACCAAGCTAATCAGTCACCTGTGACACTTGAATAGACACCACACCACCAGTACAAGCACTTGACACCATTCGCTCCTTTCTATTTTCACGTGTCAAACTAATATTTCATTGGTCGATGATTTAAATAAATGATTGTTTAAAATAACTTAAATATGTATATTTTTTAAGTTTTTACAAAAAAAAGGTAATATGTCTAAAAAAAGATAAATAAAAAAATGTGCTAATATCCAACTTTCCAAACTATCTGTAATTCACCTCAGGGTTAGAATAATTTCCTTCTTCACATACATACACACACTCCCTCCTACCTATAAGTGTATTTAATTTTTTATCAAATCTTTCGTTAAATTTAAATTTCATAAAAATTTTAGTGAAAATGAAATTTAATCATTTTATCAAACTTATATCAAATCAATGAAGAAATTTTTTTTATCAAATTAAGGATGAACCAATTCTTTCACTAAATTTTCAATAAGTTCTTTTTTTTTTTAAAAAAAAAAAAAAATTTGATTCCGCCTCAAAATAATAGTCCCTTTTGAAGAATTTAATTTTTTTAGTAATACAATTATTACATTTAAAAAAAATAATTTTTTAAAATTACCCTTTGATAGTACAGTACATTTTTTTTGGAAATATCAATTGCCATAATTGTACTTTTTGTCTTGTTAATGAATTTAAAAGGACAAAATAAAAAATTTATATTATTTTAGTCGTTAATTTTTGAAAATAACTTATATTTTAGGACAATAAAAAATAAAAAAAAGAACTAATATTTTGAGATGGAGAGACTAATAAAATTTAAGATAAAAAAAATCATTTTATTCAAATATTAGAATAACCCATATCAAAACAAATTTTTATTCAAATTTAAAATCAAATAAAAAATTTAATAAATGATTGGAGATGGTTTAACCAGTATCTGTTTTTCTTGTCAGATCAGCTGTTTCCAAAATTTTCATAACTCATTTCTTAATTAAATTCATTAATCAACTTTTATTCTCTTGAAATTCAAAATTCTCTCTCTCTCTCTCTCTCTCTCTCTCTCTCTCTCTAAATGCATATATATACTTGCATACACATACAGGTATTTAGTGGAATTTCGATATGCTATTGGAGTTGTTGTAATGAAGGAGAACAATCTTGAAATGGAAAAGCTTCAACTGATTGATATTTCTTCTGAAGATGATTTTCTTATTGCTTCTTATTTGCGCGATAGCTTTCAAGACTTTCGACTTTCAGGTTCTCCTTAATCTTCCTTCTTATATGTAGTTATGTCCATATCTACGTTTGTGTTTGTTTATCTCGGTTATATACAATTGTTTTACAGGTTTCAAATTTCCAATTCATTCTAAAACTAAACGAAGGTTGGGGTTTGAGGATTTATTTTGATGTTTGTTAATTATGAAAATCTTGATGAAGCTTGATTTTGTGAATTGTGACATGTTCTTGTATGAAAGGAACAGCTTCTCTTGATCTCAATTGGATTGTTTATTTTTTATTTTTGGAAAAATCTCTATTGGATTTTTGTCATTTCCTTTAAGTAACTGTGTGATGTAGGGGAAAGACTTTAAATTGTACTTGAAGGGTGAAGTTGCTTATTAATAGCAAAATCAAAGAATCCAATTTTGATCAGATAGTTTATTAGTATCTACTTGTTTATATATATATATATATATTCTTCAAAACCAAACATTGTAGGGTTTGGGAAAGATTACAGCATTCACCCGAACTTCTTCCACCCAATTTGATTCGGATTTTGGAGTCCCTCTCCTCTAGATTTGACATTCATTGCAACCTATGAAATATAGATACTTCTGGATGAGAGTTGTATTTGTATCGAATATCAATACTTCTTAGATACTAGCATAAACCTATTTGATACCTCTTAAATGTATCTATAATTTGAATTTTATTTTATTTTATTTCAAACAAGTACTAAATTGGCTATTCAATTGATCCTAAAATCAGAATGTGTGGAGAATTGATCTAAAAGAGAAGATCAAAAAGTTTTGAGCAGAACTAGAAGAGAGAAGAAGATACAACAGTCAAAACCTTAATCTCACAGAAATGGCCACAACCTTTAACTACTCAATATTATTATCTCAAAGCTAACCTAAAACTATTACATAGAGCCATATATACAGGCAACGTAGGAAACCCTAATTAAAAATAACAAAGTAAATCATGTCATTATTTGGAAGCCTAATCTGTAATAAAATAAGCAACTAAATATACTTAGGTTTTAATTAAATTATTAATAATAATAAAAAAATAAACGTAAATTAAAAAAATGCAAATAAATAAATCCACATATCACGTTCTGCATCGTCTAGATCATGTGTCTAACTTATTTTGAAAGTTGAGTATTTCTTGCATAGCATTAGAGTAATTGTTAGGATAAATACAAGAGTAGTTTCCAGGTAAGAAGAGTTGGGAAACATTGAGAATAAAGTATGTCAAATTTGGTCCAAGTTCGAGTGGACATAATGAACCCTCAATATATCTTATATGAATATATTATCAATATTAATATATAAGGGGGCTCATTTTGGTGTCGATCATGTACTGAAGTTGTGTATTATTTTCCTTCTATCAAGTTATGGACAATAATCAAAATTCTCACAAACTCCTTTCCACTTAGAAACATTAAAATCAACTTACCACAAATTCACATCCTGACAACTTCTCCCGAAACTGCTTTTCACTTGCCACTCTTTCAAGTCAAATGGTTTCCTATACGAATTGGAGGATGTCTGTGGTGCCAGTGCTATTATGGATCAAGTGTTTTCCTGCTTCTACTAGTGTTGCAAATTGAAGTGTAACATTTTTGCTCAAAGGCCTCAAGGTAGGTTGGGTCTTTGATTAGATAATGATTGTCATTCAGTTTCTTGTTGAAGTGGAAAAAACAGAGTTGCAAAGTACATCGTCTCTGTGTGTATTATATAGATATATTTGCTCTATCAAAGAGGAATAGACTTTCCAATTCCTCCAAACCAATAGTATAGAGAAGAAGAAAATTCAATTATCTCCTTGGATTTGCTCAGTAATTTTATACTATCATCACCACCTCTGTTTAAATGACATCACTTAAAAGACTTTTCTTCATTTTTACGTACATATACATCTACCATAAATTGTATGTATGTGTATAAAAGTTATTTTGACTTTTTTTGTGTGATGTGTATGAAGGTTTTCATAGTCACTGTCGCTATATGCTTAGCTAGATATAGTGATCTATCTGCCTACAATTTTCGTTTCATTCACTGTTATTAATTTCCTATGTCAAATGTGTTACAAAGAGATTAAATAACTTCAATTTGATGATGGTATTATTATCCTATGAGAAAAAAAACAAAAATTGATGATATTCTAAACAAAAAATTAAATAGAGACTTTAAATATTTTGTTGATTACTTTTTTATTTTTCTTTTTGTCCATTTTTTTTTTATAAAATTTACTGGGTTGTTGATGTTTTGAAGTAATTTAAAGCATCATTTCTGGTAACGTTTCATTTATACCATAAATTTTATAGTTAGAATTGTTTATTGTCTTTCAATGATTTATGCACACATTGTGCGTGCTATGACTTCTAGTAGTTTGAAAAACAGTCTTCACAAAATTACTTTTTAAATTTATATATGTTTATATATTGTCGTATCCTTAACATAATCCATATCATAATTTTCCAGAATTTGTAATAATGTATCCATATTTTGTCATACCTCTATCTTGTATCCCATTTCTTGCTTTGTAGATTGCAACTAGTCACTTAATCTCTACCAATACAACACTTTGAATTTTTTTGCGTGCCATGACTTCTAGTAGTTTAAAATTAAGACTATTTGGTAGACTAGAAAGTCAACACATACTTTATGTGCATGAATACACCGTAGGGAAGCATTGCAACTCTTGATGGTAGTGGAGTTATATGCGGAACGTGCGACTGGAAGTAGAGAGCCTACATACTTCATGGTGGATATGTAACTGTGTATATAAAATAACTATGTGACTCTCAAATGATTTGATTAATTATCACCATCTGAATAAATTAATCAATTTTTATTGAATTTTTTCTAGAAATCGAAAGTCTGACTCGGCTTTGCCAAATTAGTGTTTCCTAATTATAGATAAATAAAGAAAAATAGTCTATCCTAAAAGATTTATGACAAAATTACTTTTTAATTTATGTATATTTTTATATAAGGTTGTATCCTTTAACATAATCCATATCCTACTTTTTCAAAATTTGTATCGATGTATCCATTTTGGGTCATACCTCTATCTTGTATCCCTCTATCCATGCTTTATAAATTATAACTAGTCACCTAATCTCTGCCAATACAATAGTTTGTACTTATGTCTTAATGTGAGATAACATAAGTATATTGGAAGAAATACTCTTTAATAATCTAATTGTAGGTTATATAGTAGGCGAATGATATTTCTCTGCTCCATGTAGGCATGTTTATATTCTAATTCTAATTTTCATGTTTTATTGTTTATCAGTGTTAAGACTAATAATCAATCCATTAGAATAGACCTGTGTTTCTAATTCTTCAGTTACTTTCGGGGATGGGAGCAAAATTTTAAGAACCTTAATTGTTCCTTTATGGTAGGTCTGAATTTCTGATATTGTTTTATTTGTGAGATATTTCATAGTTCTACATCATCTTTGACTCTTCCATTTCCTGATAACTAACACATCAATATCTAAAGGACTCTAATTTGCTTAGGTTGCATGAAAAACCACCAATAGATCTTAGTTTCTGCATCAACATTAGGATCAATTCTGCAGTTACTTGAACAGATACATTCTTCCATTTTCAATTTTAGCCTGAAACATTTTATTCTTGAATTCATTTTCACAGTAGTGTGGGAGAAAATAGATGAGCAAGAAGGTTTCAAGCTGTTTGGGACCACAGATTCTCGAGAACCTAAAAATGCAGTAGAAATACTCGAGCAAAGGGAGCAAAAGCTCTTATTTTATGAATCCACTGAGTTGGGAAGAGCAAGCAACTTGCGCAAAAGTTTAGCTTGGGATAGTGCTTTTTTCACTAGTGCAGGTATGCTTTTACAAGAAATCTGAAATATTTGGTGCCTTCTGCCAATGTTAACTCATTTCATATGATTAGAGCGAGTTAAAATTTGAAGTCATTAATGCTTCATGCCTGATCAGGAGTTCTAGATCCAGAGGAGTTGTTTATTATAAATAAAGGATTTCAGAAGGCTGAAGCTCACCTATTACCCGTAATTCAAGAAGATCTGTGTAGGTGGAGATATGCAGACTCAAAATCTACATTAGATAGTGATGACTTCTCTTTGGACAGCAACCAAAGCACTGAGGTTGATCTGTTTGAAGAAATAAGAGCATCCATTGAGAAATCCAATATAATGTCCAATATTTGCAAGTCAGTTTGCAAATCAGGAGTTGGAGAAGCCCACAAACGGGAAACCCACTGTAAGTATATTGCAAATTTAGAACAAATTTTATTGTGAATGGAAGAAGAAATTTTTGCCTGTTCATTTTGTATGGGAATTGCAATGTGATTGCATTTAAGGTATTCCAAAGAGATTTAATGGGTAATCGGGCCTTCCGCTATTGTTGAAGTAGGAAATATTGAAACCTCACTTGTCCTAAATTCTTTTCTTACTCTTAGGCTTTGTAAGCATAATATCCTGTGTTTAGGAGGTTGGTACATAGCATTAGTGTCTTGTAAAAAATGTTATATGGTCTCCCTTTTTATGCATCTGTTTATCACAAACCTATGCTCAATATCTATGATTGCTTCTTTTCAGCCTTGAAGAAACTTCGTGACATCTCTCGAAATAGGGTATGTGCTATTGATTGTAGTCTTTCATTGTAATTGTTCTAGCATTTATTGAGAAATTAAGTTATCTTATATCTAAATATCAGGTGAAATCCACACCAACTTCTAGAAGGCAAAGCGTCTATATGCAAGGATCAAAAAGAGTTAAGGAGGTCGCCCATCCACAAATTGTCCAGGCATGTATAAATCGAAGAAAATGAGATTATATAGTTCCTTTTAGTATTTAGTATGCGTAAGTGTTCATCATCTCGATTGCTCAAATTGAAAGGCTGCATTATTATTTATAACTTACAAGTTACAAGTTTGTCCAGGCATGTATAAATCGAATACAATGAGATTATATAATCCTTTTAGTATTTAGTGTGCATAAGTGTTCATCATCTCGATTGCTCAAATTGAAAGGCTGCATTATCATTTATTACTTACAAGTTACAAGTTTGTCCAACTTTTGGTAGTCTAACATGTTGGATATTTAGTCACAAGATTGTGTAAGGAAATGAAACTGTAACTCTAGGATATGAATTAACTGACTCAAATTAATTTGATCAATACAGGATGCTGAAAAGAATGGTGAATCTAATTCGTTTCCTCATAAGTCACCCAAGATATTAGGCAGGATGAGCATGGTGTCGGCAGGACAAAGAAAAAAGATCTCCTTAGGTGCGGACCATGTCAAAATGGGAAATAAAGTTGCAACCCTTGGATCTGGTAAGAACCATCATATAATTTAAAAGTTCCTTTCTTCCACTTCTAATGGAATTTACATCAAAATGCATGGACTGTTACAGGGAAAGGTTTGATAGTATCCAAGAAATATGGATTGGGGAACTCATGTTCCACTAGCTCTACAACATCCCTTGAATCATCATCTTCAGTTTCTGTCACCACCAGTAATGATTCATCAGCTTCTTGCTCTGCATCTGGTAGTGCTTCGGCGTTGAAATCTTCTTCAAACTCGAGAAGTAAAGCAGTTTTCAGGAAAAGTAGACTTGCTGCCTCTGGTTCAACCTCCAAGACTCCTCTCAGGTGCTCACTAGGAGACAAAATTGTGTTGGAAAATCCTGGTTTGTCCACCCCTTCATTGTCCATGTCAAACCATTCTTCTTATAAATCACCTGCTAGCTCCATTGATGGATGGTCCTCAGAATTATTATCAACTGCCAACCAAAGCACCAACTGTTTAGAGGTCAGTTTTCATACCAATACTTCCAGAGGAGCTTGTTTAGGAAATGATGCTACCCAAGCATTAAATTTTCAGAGTTGCCCACATGATGAATGTTTCGATGATCAAGAAAGTCAGCAAACAAGGTTTCCAAATCTATGTCTTGAAGTAGTTAGGGGAACTGCTAATGATCCTGCAAAATCAACCAGGAATTTCAAACCTTCGGGTCTCCGAATGCCATCACCAAAGATTGGGTTCTTTGATGAGGTAGTTTTATTTTCTTCCAATTTATTTAGTTCTATGTTATGAGTATTACCTTGTGAAGTCAGTATTTCAATCAAGTAAAGCTTATTTGCTTCGGCAGGACAAAGCTACGATGTCGACGGTAGGTGGAGATTTCCTGTTTCATTTTGGAGCGCAGAGTGCTTTGCCTAATATCAGTGGGGTGACAAACAGAAAAAGGTCGGATAAACTTCAGACTACTAGAATTTTACTGGAGAATGGGGATACAAAGCTTGGTTCTGTGCAAAATGGAGTGATAAGTCCTTCTTTGAATGCCATTCGCAGATATGCAGCACAGAATCAAGAGCTAGATAAAAATTCCCCAAAAATGTCCAGCACGTCTGCAACCTCGAGATACTTACCAGGGAAAACTTCAAAAGGTCAGACTGATACATCTCCTCTATTGTGCAGAGAAAATTGCTCAAGATCTAGTAAAGCTATTGATGGGGGTCATAATTCAAAAAAACTAGGCCTGCATTCTAGTTTGAAGGCAGAAAGGAAAAGAACAGAAGGGATATTGAAAAATGAAATGGGTGGACAGAGCAAGAGGCCAATGACGAAAGAACATAAAAGGGCCAGCTGGCGCCCTCTTGAGAATGATCCTTATTCACTTCATGACAATGAAAAAGAAAACATACCTAGTTTTGAAGATCATGTTAATGGTTTAAGTAGATGTTTGGAGGTCATTGATCTCAATAGGGACGCGGTGATAGAGCTCGAAGGGAAGAGGGGTTGCTGTCATTCCCACCTTGGTGACAATTTTGCTGAAAATGACAGAGCCCCCATATATTCATCATCCTTCTCTAAGGGGTACCATTTTTCCCACCAGCAGGTTTCACCAAATATGCTGTCAAAGACTGGACCACTCTCTCTTTCGACGACAGTTGAGTTCATGCCCAGCACAAGAACTCCATTGGCGGACAAAAATTCTGCTCCCATGTAGCAGCAGATTAATTCAAGTTTATAACAGAATCAGATTCAACTGTAGATGAGGCAGCAGAAAAGGGTGCCAAAACACTCCATTACATGGCATTGGAGATCAGAATTGCTGAGTTCTACTCATAAGTCTTGTGCAAGTATGCCTACAAGGTACGTGCCTTTTTTTTTTCCCTTCCTGAACCTAGGATCAACATTTCAAGGCATGGGTCTCTGTTCTATATCTCTCTCACTTGAGTTTATTCATCTTTAAGTTGGTTCTTCTGTGAACACTTCCCATATATTAGCAAATTGTACGATCAAGCTTGTCATTTTGTGTTTTTTGATTGTGCAAGAGTTTAATTGGATTGGAGTTCATAGTTCTTGTACAGGAAAAATTGTTCCTGAATAAACACATACTATTTGTCGGATCAGATATAATAAATGTGTTGTATTTCTCATCTGTTTTGAGATTTGAATTCTAGCGTATGCTTGCACCATTGGATTAACACATATAAACGTGGAGAAAACAATTAAGGTAATATAGAACATCATTAAAGTTGATTTGTCTAGAGTGTCAAAATTATCAAATTCAAAATTACTGCAGACACTCAGATTCTAAATCTGATAAAACAGAATAGTTATGATCTGATCGGCTGGAAAACAATGCCCGTTTTTAACAAGAATTTGATATGATGGTGTAGAAATTTAATGTAGAAATTTAATGTATAAAGAGAAATGATTGTATTATTGATACATATTGATATCTATTACAATGATTCATGATTCCTATATATAGAAGAGGGTGAGTGTGTAGTAGGTAAGGAGTAGGTGAAGTGGAGGTGGTAGTGGTGTAGTGGGTTAGGTTTAGTGGAGTAGGTGAGGTGGTAGTGGTGTAGTGGGTTAGGTTTAGTGGAGTAGGTTTAAGTGGGTGAAGTAGGTGGAGAGTAGGTGGATTTTAACAGCCCCCCGCAAACTCAAGGGGGATAGGAACTAACCAACTTGAGTTTGGAGAGAGTAACAAAACAAGAAAATACATAAAAATAAAAGAGGATAAGAGACACTGTATGGTCGTGTCAGACCATTGGTGAAGACACTGGATGGTGGTGTCATAACGTTGTAGAGGACACTGTATGGGGGTGTCATAACCATGTAGAGGACACTGTATGGTGGTGTCATAACGGTGTAGAGGACACTGGATGGCGGTGTCAGACCGATGTAGAAGACAGTTTATGGGGTCATGTCGGACCGTTGTAGCAGACACTGTGTGGTCGTGTCAGACCGATGTAGAAGACAGTTTATGGGGTCATGTCGGACCGATGTAGAAGACAGTTTACGGGGTCATGTCGGACCGTTGTAACAGACACTGTTGTGACAGTTGTTGTGACAGTTTACGGAGTCTTGCTGGACCCTTGTAGAAACTAACCGGAATCAATGTCGGGACAGTTTACTGAGTCTTGTCGGACCCTTGAAGGAGCTAACCGGAATCAATGTCAGGACAGTTTACAGAGTCTTGTCGGACCCATGAAGGAGCTAACCGGAATCAATGTCGGGACAGTTTACAGAGTCTTGTCGGACCCTTAAAAAGTCGCACCCTCAAAAGGTGTGCCCAATCTTTCAAAAGGCGTGCCCAATCCATAAAAAGGCGTGCCATCAAAAGGCGTGCCATCAAAAAGGCGCGCCCAAAAGACGTGCCCGACAGAAAGCGTCGAGCCATCAAAAGGGGCGCCTGACACGCGGCGATGCACGTGATTGACAGAGCGCGTGTCGGCCTCGTCGTCTCTGTCTTTATAAACCAAAGCGAAGTCTGAGGCTTGGAAGCATAACAAACCAGTTGAAACCTCTTCGTTCTCTGTAACATTCTGTAACCAACCCTTCTCTGAAACACTCAGCAACCCAAAAACATGGCTTCTTCTTCCCGTTCAGCTACCCAGAACATAGCCTCTTCTTCCCGTGGTCTGCTCACTCTCTTTCCCGACCTCAACGAGTCAACAAGAGAGATAACTGGTGCGGTGGCCTGTGAACCTCAACCAAACACCTCTGGTTTTGCTCCGTTGAACTTTCCGATGCGGTCGGTGGAGCAAAAAATGGCAGTGCAAACGGATATTGAAGCTAATCAGTATACATTGAAGTCCTGTGTTGAAACTATGACTGCGGTCACAAACTTGTCGCACCGGCTGCAGAGTAGGACAAATGAGGTGCAGCAGTTAAACGCCCAACTGGCTCTGCTCCAACGCATGTATAAGGATGCGCGAGCAGAGATAAGTGTGCTAAAGACAGAAAATAAGGAGCTGAAGCGGAAGGCCACCGTTATGTTCCGATTTGGAGGTCCGCCATATGCTGTAGTGGAGGAGCAGGGTGGAGTGATCGTGCCCAGTGGAGTGGGAAACACGGAGGCAACACCGTCAAGGGCCGCCCAGGACGGAGGCAAGAAGAAAAGACCGGCGGCAGAGTAGAGAAGAAAAATCCCACTGTGGGTGGGTGTTTGTTTGTTTTGTTTTGTTTTTTTTGTTTTTTTGTTTTTTTTTTTTTTTTTTTGTGTGTGTGTGTAAAATTGTGATCGGGGTTAATCCCTGAGATGAATAAAATATGGGTGTATTGTGCAAATCCGAATGGCTGGAAGCTACAAGACTCAGCAGAAAAAATGAGAGGGAATGAATATATATATATATATATATATATATATATATATTTTTAAAAGAAAAGATAAAAAGTTGAGGTTCAAGGAAAAGTTGGGCGGTGGAAAGAAGAAAAAGAAATATATATATAAGAAAAAAAAATCAATTTGTGTTTCGTTTTCTTTTCAAAAGATGGAGTAAAATAATAAAATAAAAAAAAGAAAAAGAAAGTTGAGTGGGGAACAGGAGTGTGTGGAAAGAAAAAAGGAAAAAATATGGGTTGGAGAATCTGAGCATCGGAGAAGATGAGAGGAAAAGGAAGTGGAGTGGTATATGCCAAGTGGTACAGCAAAATCTACGTCCCAAACTTTGTTTCAGCGATGGAAAACATCAGTGTACAGATGAGAACATCTGGATTCGGAGTAGCTGTCACAGGAGAAACATAATCCCTCTTCTTAACAAACCGAGCAAAACCAAACAATCCCAATAGGAGCGTCCAGAAGGACAGCTCGGAGATGAAGTCTCTCACGGCTGCAAAACCGATTAAGCCAGCTACTGTAAGAAGGTATGGTTGGCTGTCTACAGAGTCTGGAACAGAAGCTTCAGCAATGGCAATTACGGAAGATACCAGCACGATGATCAGAGTCAGCTCTGGAATAGGAGTATATGCTATCACTGCTGAGTAGAAAGCTCGAATGGTGTAAAGTGTAGTTTCTATTCCTCTGATCAGAGAAGTTACTGGATCACCAATGAAATGGAAAATAAGGGCCAGTGCAAGTTTTAAGAGGTATCCCACGAACTGGGTAATAGTTGATAAAACCTTTTTCCAGTTGGACAACTCCCACAAGACTGTTCTCCAGGCATACAAAAGGAAAGCAAGAGCTATGAACCAAGGCCACCTAACAAGTGGGCTTGGGGCTTCCTTGGTCAAGGGCCTAAACCGGTCAGGCATGGTACTGTGCCCAGAGTGTACCCAGTAAAGGGTAGTAGAGAGGGATGATTGTGAAGAGGACGCTTTCGAAGCTGCCGTTGCTGACTTGTATGACGCCGATGAAGGTGGTGATGATATTATAGCGAAAGTGACTTTCGACATGAATGAAGTGCCTACAAGGGTTCCACCAGATAGCCCTTTGGCACCTCAATGGTATAGACTAGAGCATCGGAAAGGTGAGACCAAGGTGAAAGGAGAGAAGGTATGTGTTGAGGTCCGGCGGGCGGCCAAGGCGAGACTGCCGCCCGCCGGTGAAGCAGAATGACTAGGTTGTTAACCTTGCTCTGATACCATGTAGAAATTTAATGTATAAAGAGAAATGATTGTATTATTGATACATATTGATATCTATTACAATGATTCATGATTCCTATATATAGAAGAGGGTGAGTGTGTAGTAGGTAAGGAGTAGGTGAAGTGGAGGTGGTAGTGGTGTAGTGGGTTAGGTTTAGTGGAGTAGGTGAGGTGGTAGTGGTGTAGTGGGTTAGGTTTAGTGGAGTAGGTTTAAGTGGGTGAAGTAGGTGGAGAGTAGGTGGATTTTAACAGATGGGTTCGACTTGTACATTATGGCCTCGTTTGAAAATTGGTGTAAGATTTGTGAGTCGACCTGATTCATAATATTATGAAATTATAACATATTAGTAACTTGGAAACAATGGAAGATATTAATAATGCTATGGAGAATTTATACAATGTTTTATTAACATAAGATATAAGATGAGAATATTATTTCTTATCATTAGACTTAATGCTAACATTCTTGACATCTCCTGTATTTTGTTTTCGTGATCCATGGACTTTTTGCCATGAAATAAGACTATCTATTATATAATGGCCCACATGTGACTTAATTGGATTGCCACGTGGTTTCAGAAAAAAAAATCAAATAAGTTGTTTGGACAATGTAACTTTTTTATTTTTTATTTTTTAAATTTTGACAATCAATCATATTTGACTTATTATGTTTTTATTTAAAATATCAATGTCCATAAAATTACTTTATAACAATAGCACAGTTCTTTGTGGAATTGGGATTCTTGCTGTGCTTACTGCTGTGAGGCCCATAGAGGACTTGTCTAGATCTTTTTTGATGATTTGAATCATTTATATTGTAAGATTCGTTGAGTAGATCATTTATGCTAAAAATCAAGTAAATTAGATATCTGTAACCCGATAATAAGAGCACATTTATTTATTTTTAAATAAACGGTTAATATGATTTTAATAATTTTTTAAAAATAATTAAGATGTGATCATGGGGTTATTGATATTCAATTAGCTTAATTTTTTACATGGATGATATACTCGATAAATTTTATAATATGAACGATTTAAATTATCAAAATAGGCTTGAAATAAACTGCTAAAAAGCCTCACAATAGGACTACTGTTAATTTGTTCTCCTTGAACATTTTTAGACGTGCTAAATAATTTCTCTGAAACTTTTCTTTCCCATGCTATGTATTTATGTTTATGAATTTTTTTGTCGTTTATTTTTCTCTTCGGTGGTGCTACATGCATCAAATTAGTGTACTAACTAGTGTACCAACAATAGTTATATCATTATTATTGACCCCACTCATTATACAAATTACAAATACTAAAAATCTCTTAGATTATGCCACATCATCAATTGATACAATAGTTAGTGTATTAATTGGTGCATATAATCTTATTCTTTTCTCTCACTTTAGGCTTAGAATATCTTTCTTTGTTTATAAATTATTGTTGATTATTTATTCTTTAGAACTCTTCTTTCTCATCCTTTATTATCTATGTTTATAAATTTTTTCTTCATTTATTTTTTCTCTCAATTCACTTTTAGAATGTTGTTTCCTCTTTTTCTTCCCTCCATGTCCTAATTTCACAATTCGAATCTTTGTATCGCAATCGAGGTGATGCAAAAGATCTCAAACTCCCAATTTTTAAAGCCACTATCGATTTTGGTATCTAACAACATAAATTAAGGTGAAAAATGACAAATATATGAAAGAGAATTCAAGGCAATTTTGTTATACCTGCCGCCATAAAAATGAACCACTGATAAAATGTTAATTTGTGTTGGACTTTGAGATGTTTTGGTTTGACAAGTTTAATGAAAATGTAAAAAATTTAGTTGAAGTTTCGTTTAGTTTTTGAAAGATGTTTTCTAACTTTGCATTTTTTGCGATTTTTTAAAATCATTAGTCAACCTTTTTATATTTAGAGTTAATTTTTTTAGATACACCTAAAGAGTAAAGTACATGGAAGATATCCAAAAAGAAAAAGAAAAAAAAATCACAAATGACCCCCAAAAAATGTGCATAATTTTTTTTTTCTTTAGTAAGTTTTTTTCTTTTCTTTTCATATACTTAACGAAAACATAAAAGTAAACTTTTTTTTAAAATTATTTTTAAACTAAACCAAAAAAATTATATCAAAATTCTTGAGGCAAACTAACTATTAAGGCTATGTAAAATACCATTCAATCCGCTAAAATTATCAATTCTCACCAATTCGCCCACTAACCACGGGTTTGTTTGATTTGTGGTTTAAGATTCCGCATTCGAAACCGTCCTGTCCTATAACGATTCTAGTTTAGACCCAGCCTATTTATTATTTTGGATTCGAAATTTCCTTGTCTTATTGGTTTTCAACTCTTTTTCATCTTATTGTTTGTTGGGTTTGGCTATTGAGAGTTTTGGTTGAGTTTGAAACAGGTTTGGAGGTTAGTTTTTCAAAGTGTTGTTGCTCAAAAATTTTCCTATTCGCTCTAGCGACCATACCTACTCTCGAGCTATCTTTTCCAGTCTGCAAAATTACTAGGAGTTTGAATTCTTCGCTCGAGCGGTTAGTTTTGTGCTCGAGCGAACTTTTACAGGTCTGAACCACTGGGAAGGGTGCATTAAGTGCTCGAGTGACCTTTCTCGCGCTCGAGCGGTGTCTTCATTGTGTTTGGTCTGTTTTAAGTTTTGTTGTTAAAATTTTGTGATTAAATAATATAAATAGATTCATATTTAGGAATTAAAAATTTCAGAACCAGATATGAACTGGAAATTACAAGAAGATTGAACAGAAATACATAATCAAATAAAATAGCAAAAAGGAAAGAAACCGAAACTTGCACTAGACAGTTTCCTTAAAATAGATTCGCCGCCTCATTGGTGGGGCACTGGAGGTTCTTCGATGTTTGTTTCCCAGGATATGACGATTAGACCGGCTACAGTAATGCACTTACTGTGTAGCTTCGGTGAACAAAACTCACAGTAGGAAAAAAAACTGGAATTTTGGAAGAACACAAAGATAACAAAAATTTTGGTGTTGAAACTGAAGAAGAAGGGTCTCCTTTTATACACATGGAGGGAGAGAGGAAGAGGCTCCCTTACAACAAATGTATGATTTAATTTCTGCAAACCGATGGATTAAAATCCATCATGAATAGAGGAGTTACCAGCTCTATTATACACATGTGATTTGTGTATATATTCCTGTAGCCCACAGATCTAGCTTGGCTTAAAAAGATTAAAATAGGTAGGTCCAGCTCAACACTCACTCAATCCAGTCTAACAAGCCTCAAGCCCAAGCCCAAGATCCAAGATCCATAATCCAAGATCCATGACCCACGTCTATAATCAATGTGGGATAGAAGGTTTTACACCTTTTTCAACACCTCTTTCATGAGACCAAATTAATGAGTCAATTTCTCATTCAACTCTGAATTGTTTTTGGTTATTCTTTTTGTGGTGTAAAGATTTCACTACAAAGAATTTGAACCCACTTTAACCCACCTCAATTGAGAATTGACACCCACTTTAATATTGCATTAAAGTCACTAAAAAATAATTATTTTCCAATAATCCCCCACATGAATAAAAATTGACCGAATAATAACAAATGGACAACGCTTTACAACAAAGACTCGAAGAGAGAGTGCAATGGAATAACTGGCTTTGAACCCTTCTTAGTGAAGTGTGTCGGATTTACTGGCTACCCAGTGAACACGAAGTCTTGAACTGTGTTGTCGTTTATGTAAACCAAGACAACAGACCTCACACAGGTATTACTCTAACCATCGTTCTGTTCTCACTGCTGTGTCCAGTTTGGCCCTAGAACACTAGCCTGGTTTAGTGAGTGGTTTAAAGAATTCGGCCTTGTCAATTCTTATAGAAGCGGCCCCACTTCACACTTACATATGTGACTCTACTTGAGTATCCTGCTATACTTAGCTCAATAGCTCAACACTCTAGAGTCATTAAAAACTCAGCTTAATCTCTACACTTGTAGGTATCACTCATAAAAGAATGACTGGAGGTTTACCCTCGTTAGTGACATACCACCGTTACATGTAATTAGGTTGTCCCATTGAACCTAGAAAAATGTATATATATGTACACATCCACGATAGACATGTCAATTTTATGTACAAAAGAAAACATCAGTTAAAACCAGTCAGAAAAAAAAGACCTCAAAACAAAACTATTACATTTGTTCACAATGTCAAAAGGGCGAATGCCCCACCACCCAAAAGCCTTCAAGCTTGACTAATAAGAACCTCGAAGTGAGGCACAACAGTTGACTTGACAAAACAAGGCTCAGGTCGAAGCCGCTAAGTCCGGTCCGGTGCTTGATCACCTACATTTATATATTAAAACAATGAGCTAGGGCCTAGTGAATAACAATTATGTAAAGGGGTTTATGAATGATATCCTTGTAACAATTTCAAACAGTCAGTTCACAAAGCAGTATTTCATACATTTTAGAATCATATGCATTTCAGAGTCATAATGAAATCATAGTAGTCATACGTAATACATCCAATATCAGAATAACACAGCAGGTCATAAAGATGAAGTAGTCATATATGATGGCCATCAATACAGTAAACAGAAGTTCTAAGAATTGGAACTGACAGAGATCTTTGTAGCAGTAACAGTGAACAGCAGTAGCAACAGATGTTATGGATGCCACGAATACAGTTCATAAAATAGGAAAATCATTCATGCAGTGAACATTATCGTTTCAGAAATTGAACTTGATATTATCATTTAGAAAATAATTAGAATTTGAATATAACTTTACAACATTGTTACTCACAGTTGGCTCCTTGAAACATGTGGTTAGGATGCGGCGTTTGACCCACACAGACACATGCAAGCACAACAATTCAAAAATATATTCCATCTATTCAATTGGTTCATAACCTATCCGTTACTTATTCCCTAAAGTGTTCCTGTTCGATCTTCCATTTCTTTTGTGGTCATGAAATGCATATGCATATGAAAAACACTTGAAAACCATGCAAACGGAGGCTTGGAAGTCAAAAAATGGAAAGAAAACAAAATCGAGCCTGCCCTATTGGCCGCACATGCGGTGGCCTTGGCCACATTAGCGGTGCCAAAACAGAATGCATTTTGAGTAGAGGAGGGCTAGGCAGTCGTGCGGTGGCCTAGGCTGCTCGAGCGGTCTAGGTGGAGTTGCAGTCCGAAATTTTGTTAAAAAATTGAACTTTTCCCTTTTACAAAACCAACTTCAATTTCATGAAAATCAAGGCCCAAAACCCTCAAAAATACCTTCGATTTCACATTTCTAACCTCCAACAAAATCATAACTTAAAAAAATAAGATTCATTTTGTCATTTACAAGATCAAAAGCTTGAATTTAAGAAGAAAATCAAGAATCATGCATATGGGGACTTCCAAGTTCAAAATCCAAGGAGATCTCCTCCTCAAATCTCAAAACTCATACAAGAAGCAAGGAATTAAATATGCATAATGCCATGTATGTCAATGATCTGAGCTTAATTCTTTCACTTCTTCAATTTATGTTCATATTGAGTCTCAACTCTAAATCTTCCCACCAAAACCCTTACTTTATCATGCATTCATTCCAAGCCAAACCAAATTCTAAGGGATTATGAGTGTGGTAGCTCAATTCAAGAAAGCAATGGAGAACCAAATATGGAATGAATGCATTACATTTATATGTTCATAATGCCAAATTTTTAGCCCAAATGATAATGCAACAATCATGGCTCTCTTAAAGGAAAACCAAACATAACTTCCCATACTTGCATTACATAATAATAATAGTTCCTCATGTGATATTATATTGATTTAACAACAAGTAAATAACCAAATAAGCACCCCCAAGGGGTTTACAATCTTCCAAGGCTTAAGCCCGGTACACAAAATGGTTATTCAAAGCTACACATACATAGCCCTTGGCTTACAAATAGGATCACAGCAAATGAGAACTTTAGTGCTCTCAACACACACATTTCTACGCCCTTAATTAGGCGGATTTACTACGTCTTTTCTTGCACAAAAATCCGGTAGGGTAAGCATAAAACCCAGTAGGAAATCCTTAACAAAGTATATATATTTTATACAAGTCTTAAGAGATGAATGCACATGCCATGCCATGCTTTTTGAAAATAAAACACATCTTCATCTTTTAAAAACCATCATGCTCAATGATGTTATGCAACGTCAGCTGTTCAAAATTTATCAATTTAATTAAAGGGGGCGGTAAATACAACTCTAATAATCCCTAGGTCGGTGTTTGCAAGTAGATTATACGAGTACTACCAATTGTTATTTTTACCGGTATTAATCGGAATGCTCGACACCTATCTGCTCTACTTTCTGGTCTTTCACCAAGAACACTCATGCCAATTTAAACAATTTCATCTACACCACCTATCAAGACTTACCACCATATGTACCCCAAAACCATTTCATGAAAACCCATTTCCCAACATTCTTTTCTCAATGCAAATTTTCAAAGCTTAACATAGTCCAATGAATTGAAATGCCAATGTATGCTTAATAATGCAATGCAACATTACTTCCATATTCAATTGTTCCACACAATATATCATTCTGATCAAAATTCTCAATCCTCTTTTCAACACAATTCCACAAGATGAATATATATATATATATATATATATATATATATATATACTTTTATATCTAATATATTCAAGAGAATAACGTAATTCCCACATTTCGAGCAATCTCAACAATTTAGTCAATTCAAGACTAAATCAATGTTTTGACAATAATTTTCAAAATAAACAACATTTCTCATTTTTTTCACAAAATTCGTCATTTATATATAAATAAACAATTTTCAAAACATCAATTTATTTTGGTACACAAAATAAATATGACAACATCTTCCAAGGATTTTCAACATCTTTCAAAGAAAAGACCCAATTTCTAAGTTTTCTCACCAAAACCATTCATCTCCAAGATATTCAGAAGAATCTCCCCAAAATCATCTTTCTTAAATCAATATGGTTCAAAACCTTCAATTTCTATTTTAAAAGGAAAAGAAATTAAACCCTCTTTCAAAATCACTCATCTTCTTGAAATCAACAATCAGTTTCTCAAAGCTAATCAAAGAATGATTTCGAAAATCATCTAGATCTTGCAAAAATATATATATAACTCTAAGAAAAATCCCTACCTCAAGTTTTGAAGAAAAAATGAGATGAAACCCCCAAAATCAACGGTGTCGAAACTCGATCTTCACCGCACACAACGAAGCCCTTGAGATGATAACCAACTTTGGTGAAGAACGTATGTCTAAATCCCAATGGATTTGGAGAAATCAAAGAGAGAAGATGACTTCTAGAGAGAGAAGCTCCTGATCTGGAATTTTGGAGAGTTTTAGAGAGAGGGATGACTGAAAAAGTGATATGAAATATCAGATTCACGAACTGATATAACATGGTCCGCTCGAGCGTGGAATGCCTTGCTCGAGCTTACACTAACCTAGTACTTTTGCAGACATGTCAAACTTCTGAAACCAAACATTCTCCGTTTGAGCGCATAAACAGCCGCTTGAGCGGACAAGCAACTTCGAATGCATTTTGTATTTTTGTTTTGGGGCGCTGCCCCTCAACCTCGCCAAGGCGTTGCCCTAGGACCCGCCAAAGGGTGTTGCTCCCTGGACCCCCGCGAGCTGACCGGGCAGCTCGACCCCCGACTGGCCCAATCGAAGTGGCAAAACATGTAAGAAGGATCGAAACCGGGATCGCTACAATTAAATAGATAGGTGACACATGTATAGATAGTGAGGCATTTGAACAGATAGTTGCATTGATATGTAACACATGTATACATTTGAACAAATAGTTTGGACATTTGAATAGATAGTTTGACAAATAGTTACATTGATAAGTGACACATGTACACATTTGAACCAGTCATTTAATCTCATAAATTATGATAGATCATTTAAAAAAAAAAAATCGTATTTTCAAATTTAAGTGACAATACATAATCAAATTTGATGTAGCAATATGATATGTGATTTGTGCTTGTGTAAGCATAGGGGGCCTAATATATATTGTATGAAAAATAAAAGGCTTAATTACTAGCTGGTCCTACTTTTTGGACTTATTACCCACTAGTTCTTGACTTAAAGTCTTATGTACATATAAGTCTTGTCCCATATGTTTTCTTTTTCCTTTTTTATCCTTGAGTGTTTTGTGTTGACCTAAATAATATTTTTTTCTTTCTCTTTCTCTTTGGAAAAATGCTTGGGAGCACTAATTAGTGCTCCCACTAATTAGGTGGCAGTGGGTCCCGCCATTAATGATGTGATGTTTTGGTCTTGGAGTTGTGTTTTTTTTTTTTTTTTTTACTTTTTTAATGCATTAGTACTATTAATGATGATATTTTTAGTGGGATGAATCATTGTTGTTCTCTTTGTGTCGTCTCTTTCTCTCTACCATTTCTCTCTCTCTCTTTCTCTCTCTCTCTTTGTCTCTCTCTCCACCATTTTTTTCAAAAACTTCACACAATTATTGGCCACTACCATTGTTGCCATCTACCACTACCGTTGTGATCTACTGTCACCACTATTGTCACCGTCTACCACCATCGTTGTCGTTTGGTCGCCGCAACGGTTCATTAATTATCACCACCGGCGATGTATACACCACCACCACCATCTTAGAACCACCACCACCATCTTATATCCACCACCACTGTTGCATTTCTACCTCCACCATCGTAGATCTACACTCCATCGTTGTAGATCTACGCTCTGCCGTCGCCAATCTACATTTTGCCATCACCGATCCACTTTTACCATAGTTGATCTATACTGATCTAGTTGTTTTAAGTGATCAAATCGATTCTAAAAAGTGGTACTTTTTCAGATCTCACCCATCTCTCTCTCTCTCTCCCTCCCCCTTCCTTCCTCTTTTTTTAACTAGATTTGTTGCAAATTTGATTCGGATTCAAATTTTTTTCAGTAATAAATTTATCAATCTCTCTCTCTTTCTTTCACACTTTTCTTCTTCTTCTTCTTCTTCTTCTTCTTCTTCTTCTTCTTCTATGTATGTAAGGAATGATGGATTCTGATAAGTGAATATCAGTAAGATTGAGTGAATAAGATTTTTCGTTTGTAATTTTTTTTATTTTTGTACAATTGATCAACTATAAATTTATTATTGACAAATTATGAGTGATTTTATTAGTGATTGTTTTAGTGATAAATTTATCACTGAATATATTTTTGATTAGTTTATTCGATTAGTCTCTGTTACTTTTTTATGTGTATATGTCTATGTGTGGTTGTATTTTTGTGAGTGAATAAGTAGATAAGTAAATGACAGTGAGTGTGTGTGTGTGTAAATGTGAGTGAGTGTGTAAGAATGAATGACTAAGTGTTGTTTGTGATGACAATAGTGATTTGATGATAGACGTTTATTTTTGTTGAAAAAAAATCCAAAAAAATGTCGTTGGAAACTATGATCGGAGGTGGGCACCGGAAACTATCACAGGAGATGATCATTGGCGGTCGGAGATGATGAAGATGGGTAGCAAGCAAGCTGCTGGGTAGTGGGTTTTGGTCTAGGGTAAAATTTGAAAAATGAGGTGATAATATTGGATAAGGACCTAGTAGGTATTAAGTTGTTGAATCAGGATTGCCCCATAACTCTCCCAAAACAAGACGAATTGGTTCTGTAATCTCATGCTATATATAAGGATTGGTATTGAGCCAAATTGAGTTGTAGAAACGATATCCAAATTTATTCATAGGATAAGCTTTTATTTTTTTATTTTATTATTATTATTATTATTTTTTTTAACAGATTAGCCCAAAACTTATTCTAGAATCTTAGGGCACAAGGTTTTTAAAAGCTTGTTGGATTGGATTCGAATGCATTCGATTCATGAATTAATCCTGTCAATGTAATTTGTATCTGTCACAACTTATCATATCATATTCAAGTTTGTCAAATACAGATTTGTTGAATTAGGCCAAGACCGAATCTGAATTACATCTAATTTGATGGCATGCTTAAAATTAGACTATCCGATCGCAAATTCCACCTCTCTAAAGTCACCATTCAATTGTCAAGAAAAGAAAATAAAAGAGAATTAATTTTTTCATTTTTTTTCTATGTTCAGTTATTAAGAAAATTATGAAATTCATATTTTTAACTTTCTCATTAAGATAAGTTTTTTTCCTTATAATATGTACTACAAAAAATACAAATGGAAAAACAAAAATTCTTTTTTCTTTCACTTTACGACATTATTTTTTGCAAACAACTTTCTTACAAGTAAACAGAGCCTAAAAAAAAATGGTTAGGTTAAGATAGAACAAAAGAATGGGACAATGATACCCTCCTTGTATTTTTAGACACAACACAAAAATAAATTAAAAAATAATTCTTTTTGTTGCTTTTGTTGCGGATAAGAATTAATTATGTTTTACATTTCTATAACAATAACATTTCGATATTTGTATTACCATTATTGAATTGAGTTGGGGTTTGACTATGAGCCCGTTAGGCCTCGTTTGAGAATTTACTATTTTAATAATTTTTTGATTTTTTATGAAAAAATGTGTAAAAAAGTAGAGAGAGTGATGTGGTGACTCATAGTTACTTTTTGACTAAAATATTTAGTCTCCAAATGAGGCCTAAGAGCATCTTCATCTAAAATTTCAAAATTTGGTATCTTAAATTTTTTTTTGAAAACTTGGGTGACAAAATGACATATGTTAATTTGATATGGAAACTCTCCACTCGATATGTTAAATATATTATTATATTATTTTTAAAATTTAAGCTCTCTAGACATTCCCCTTTTAGGACGACCATTCTAAACTATTGAGGTCATCCTCCAAGACATCTCCCAAGATGACCACCTTCTGTCAACAAATTGTGCCATTGGATGCTTTAATTGAAGGCAAAAAAAAAAAAAAAAAAAAAAAAAAAAAAGAAGAAGAAAGAGGAAGAAGGCATCCAAGGGTCTTCATGTCAAAATTGGGATGAAGGGGTTATGCCAAAAACCACATCAGCTTTTGGCACACTGGATGAAATTGATACTTAATATCAAAATATGACTGTTGAACTATCAGATCAGAATAAAGTATCGAATAGAGGTGTTTTTATAAGTAATTTTATTTAATATGTTAGTTTTAGACAAAGTTGATTAATAGTGTTGATTTCAATTTTAAATTAAAGTTGATTTGACATTTTAAACTTATTTTATTAAGAAGGTTTTTATTTTTACAATTTATATATATAGTTGCTTATTTGAAATTCTTAAACAATATTGACAAAATAACTCTTTCTCTTTTGTCTTAATTAAAAATTTTGAGAGAATTCTAGCTGAATATTTTATACAAGAACAAAAGTTATGTGACAAGTTATTTAGCTAAACGTGTTCAACCTTTCAACCTTTTATAGATTATCAAAAATTGCACCAAATAAACTAACTTATAAGTATAATCATAAAATTACAACTTATTTTATAAGTTTTTTAAGCTAATAATCTAAAAATATAAAATCATAAATAAACTTACCTCGTAAAGATACCAAACACACCCTATGAAAATTTAATACTTATTAAAGCTAGAGCAGACTGGGCTAGGAAAGGGAGGAGTTTATGTACACTCTTGGCCCAGCTCACGCCCAACTGGGTTAGCCCAATACTACCATATTTTCTTTGGCGTTTAATGACTGGTGCGTCCTGTTAAATAGATTTAAGGGACAATCACACAAAAAAAAAAAAAAAAAAAAAAAAATTCAAAGTTTGAGTCTTGTAACACAATAAATTATAAAATTTTAATTTTATTTAAATTTAAATTTTTTGATTTCTTTTCAATTTAAATCATTTTTCTATTTTTATTAGGTAAAATTGACCAAAAAAAAAAAAAAATAATCATTAAACTCAATATAGATATTCATAAAATGTCTAAAATATACTTTTTATTTAATTTAATGACTAAAATACTTATTTTTTTCATCAATTTTACTCAATGGAAATAGGCAAATGGTTTATATTGAAAACAAATAAAAAGTTTAAGGTATAAATTGAAAAAATTAAAAACTCAAAATTTATTTTGTTAAAAGACTCAAACTCTTGGATTTTTTTTTTTTTTTTTTGGGGTAATTTCCCCTAAATTCAAAATGGGGGTTTCAGCCAAAACCCACCCTGACCCAATATTTTGGTACGAAAATGACACAAATCAATTGTATCATGTGAAACACCATTCTTTATTAAAATATAAAATGAATTGACTATAATAGCTCTGTATGTATATAGAGAGACAGAGACAGTCTGCATACACCAAATCATTATTGCTCTCATTTATTTCTAAAACACTCTTTGAAAAATCCTTATTCGAAAGCGAAATCATCGCTTTTTGGTACTTATTCATTACTATTTCTCTTACACATTGGTTTTCACATCACAAATATTATCTTCTATGTAATCATTGATCATCAACTCATCTCCGATGCCGATTTGTTTCAATATTAAGGTTGGAAATTTAGATCTATAAAAATCTTTCAATTTTTAATAGTTTATTTAAATTTGAAGTTTTTTTTTTTTTTTTTTGTTATGACCAGTTCGAATACTGAGGCTGAGATCTCAAACGAAGACGTTGTTGCAATATGTTTAGTAGCAAAAATAATAAATTTATTACCTACTAGAGTAAAATTTTAATGTGTAGGAATAAAAAATGTCAAACCAAATAAAAGTTTACTATCAATTTTATGAACAAACCAAAGTAAAATTCTACTATCATTTACAAATAGATTGTCACCAAACAAAACTAACCAGAGTAAAATTTTAAAAGTTGACACAGTATATATTAAAAATTGATAGTAAAATGTGTGACATTTTGTTCTAGGTAACCGCTTGAGCGGTGAAAGTACTACTCGAGTGAAGATTGAGGGCATCCAATAGTTTTGCAGGTCAGGGTGGATCGCTCGAGTGACCATTAGTTCGCTCGAGCGAAGATGCAAGGCTCACAGAATCTCGTTTTGCAGACAAAAATACAGAGAAGCCTCGTTCACCGCTCAAAAGATGAAAAGACCACTTGAGCAGTCTGTGCAAATTCAATAGATTGAAAAGGGCATTTCTAGATCATTCTTTCCATTTCCCTTTTCTCTCTTTCTCCTTCTTGTTTTGAGTCTGAAAAACCCTACGTTTCTTGCCCTAAATACTCTCCATTCCTCTAAGATCTAGTTGAAATCACTTGCAAGGAGTGAAGTCCGAGTGAAGATCTTTCTTCCTACCGATTGGATTTCATTTTTGCGAATAATTTTCCTAGAAATCAAGCTTTCTTGCTCTTTGCTTGAGGTAGGGTTACTTTTAACGTAGTATCTCTTGATTTGAAGATGTTTATATGGTATTTGTGACGACCCCGACGTTTGTACTCTTATATTATATTGTTTCAATAAGTTTAATTTCATAATTGTGTGTTTAATTATGTGTTTACATGCTAAACTTTGTAGTTATCTGTTATTACATGGAATATCTGTTCACTTATCGACTTAGAATCAAAAATTGAAAGCCCAAACGGCTCCAGAAGCTGAAATTGATTAGCCCAATAGGCTAATTAGAATATTTAGAATTTTATTGTAACTTTCATCAAAATTTGATTCGGATTAAAATAATTAGAATAAACTGATTGAACTTAGTTAAAATTAAGCCTAATTAATTAACCTTAATCAACTTTGATTAAGCTAAGCTAATTACACCCTATCCAAGCCTAATACATGTCATGAACTCACATATACAAACATTTTGGCTGAGATTTTGAGAGAGAAGGAAAGAGAACTTAACATTTAGAGAAAGAACAAGGAGCATTGTAGAGAATTTGTGGAAGATTTGAAGATTGGAGCCATAACACACTTGAATTCACACATTAAGTATGAAATTCATCCTAGATTCTTGGAATTAAGTCATGTAGGAACTAAGTTCATGGAGGTGTAGGATCATTTGCATGAGTTGAGTGGATTGAACATGAATTACCATGAATATGATGGATTTGAGTTGAATTATACACATGCATGCTTGATCCTTTGTTTTTGAGTTGAGATTTCTTGAATTTCATACATGCATGAGGTCTAGAAGGCATAAACTTGAAGGTTTTTCATGGTTTTACACATATCATGTCATTTTGCTATGTTTTGAGAAGAAAAGAGTGATTAATGTCATGCATGGTTCCAACTTTATGATCTAAGTTTGATTTTGAGAATTGGGTCCATGATTTTGAACAATTGGTTTCAAATTAACTATGTTTCCATGTTTTATGATGTTTCTCCATGTTTTTGTATCAAAAACACGAGTTTTGGACCGTTGAATATCAAATTTGAACTTCAAACTCAATTCTGGAAATTCCAAAATTCGACATGTTCACCCGAGCGAAGAAAGTGTCGCTCGAGCGTAAAAATTAAACTCCTAAAAGTTTTGCAAAAAATTACACGGTGGCTTGAGCGTCCAAATCTATGCTCAAGCGAACCCTATTTTGCTTTGCTCATCGCTCAAGCAACAAGAAGCTTGTTCGAGCGTAAAAAAATGTGCAACTAGTACTTTTACAGAGTTTTGAAGACCACTCGAGCGACCAAAGTGGCGCTCGAGTGAGGACCTTGTTTTCAACAAATTTTGATTAACTCTTTTAAGTGCATAACTGCATCCTCATGTCATTTCAACTACTCTTAGGCACCAATTGAACTCATATAAACATGGAATGAGTTAGAAACATATGAGGAGAATTGAATTAAGTGAAATGGATATTGAATGGTGCTTCAATTGTATTTTTATTATGTGTTTTGTATAAGTGGCGTTTGAGGCCTAGTGACAACATAACCCATAGTGAGTAATAACTTTATAAAGATATGTTCAAGTGATATTTATTTTAAAAAATGTTATTGTTATCAAAATTGATTCATGATTGATTGAATGGTTTATTGAAGTACTATTTGGTTACTAATGAATGAAGTTCATTTTTTTTTTTTTTTGAAAGTAAACTTGTGGCATCCTTTAGTGAGGCCCTTGCCTGGGGGAAATTAATACCATGGCCCATTGCTAAATAGGCCCACGCTTGGGGAAAATTAATACCATGGCCCATTGTTTAATAAGCCCATGCCTGGGGGAAATTAATACCATGGCCCATTGCTAAATAGGCCTATGCTTGGGGGAAATTAATACCATGGCTCATTGTTTAATAGGCTCTTGCCTGGGGGATAAAATACCATGGCCCATTGGCCCTCGCCCGGGGGAAACTATACCGTGGCCCATTAAATAATTGAAATACAGAGATCTTTGCTGTTATACCTTAATGGTCACATTGGATAAGATACATTGATTGACCCATTGTGGTCCCATTGATTGACCCTCGAGGTCCCATTGTTACTGACACATTGTTACTCTATTGGATGTACCACGTAAATTGTCATTGAGTGAGTATTGTTATTGAGATAACATGGATTATTAAGAATTGTATTGAAATTGGAATTGTATTGAAAATGCTAACGAACAATGGTTCTGTTATTGTAGAGGATTGATATGACAGTGTAGACACCCCATTTTTGACGGCCCTTACGACTTGGACGTCCTTGCAGGTAAACCTGATGATGAGTCTGTTTGCTCGTCAAGTGCTCGAAGTCCTCAGCGGAATGCCACAACTTTGAGCCTTTCAAACCCTGTATCTTCTTTGTCTCATTTTTGGACCATGCCCTGGTCTTTCTAGCCTGCAAGCTCTGGTGGCCTGCCGGCCATCCCTGGAGGCTACCGGCCATCATTTTTGGTGTGCTGGTCACCAATGATGCCTTGCCGGCCATCACTGATGGTCGTTCGGCCACCAGTGTTTTCTGTAGATATTTTATGCTAGTTGTGCCAACTGTTTACACAGATGCATGCATCTGTCCACACGTGGAGGGCTGGATCGCCTTGTAGAAATTTCATGTTTTTTTATATATAGAGACCCCCTCTTTCTTGTAGAAGGGTTAGAAAATTTTAGACTAAAAATTTTCCTTTATCTCTACAATTCTCTCTCTCTCTCTCTACAAATTCTCTACACTTCAGCCTACTTACACTACACTCTTGCCTATACCTCCTTAACCAAAGTTGATCACCTTTGACCTGAGGTTCCTTGAGGCCTTCTTGGAGCTCTTGAAGTTGGTTTTGGCTTGAATTGTTGCGTAGAATCACTCTTCTTTTCAAGAGGTATAATACTAACTTGGTTAGCTTGTTTTGCATACTTGTTTTTCTACCTTTTCCTACTGTTTGTGTGCTGTTTTCGGGCTATAAAAAACTCTGTTTTTCTGGGTTGAAATTGGTGTTTTAGGCTATTTAAGGTTAGGGGGGTGGCTCACCCTTCTTGATTCCTTGTTTGTAAAGCCTTTTCACCTTTGTTTCCCATTTTCAAACCATCTTTTTTTGGGCCTTTAAAAACTGAATTTCAGACTATTTTCGGTGGTGAAAATCATGTTTTGAAGTCCAAATTTGGAGGGGTTAGCCTTCCCTCCTTTTGTCTTGTTTGCTAGCCTAGTTGGTGCCATGCTTTAGCTTATTTTTCTAGCTTGTTGTAGCTTAATTCCAACATGTTTTAGCCTCTAATTTAGACTATTTTAACTCTGTTTTGGGTTGGTTAAGTCATTTGATTCTTGTTTTGCATGCGTCTAGTGTAATAGTCCTCACAAGTTTGGTGTTTTAGGCCTCTAGACACCTCTTGTTTGAGTTGATTGTATTGTTTTAGTGCTTTTCACACTTAATTTTAGCACTAATCATCTCTGCAACCTCCCTCATTTCTTGGCTTTTACTTTTTCTTTGAAAGTGGTTTCAAGTCACTTACTTGCCTAAGTGTGAAATTGAGGTTTCATACTTAATGGTTTAATCCCTTAGGGGGTTCATTACCAACGGTATGATGCTTCTTTCATACCCAAAGCAACTTGTGTTTTGAGCCTTCTTTCCATTAGAGGACTTTAATTCACCTTTTGGACTTAGTTGGATTAAATGATGGTTGGTAAGTTCAAAATGAGTAACTAAAACTTGGGACTAAAAATGAGCAAGATAATAACTTGTGTGTTCAATTAATTGAACACAAGGAAGCTTGGGCCATTTCATACTTACTAGTGATGAATTGATCCAAGTCTCCAAGGTCAACTTCTTCCCTTGATCTTTCATGAAAGGGAGGAGGTTCGTGTCTTGTTTTGCATTTATTGAGCTTGCACATCTTGAATCACAAGCCATCATGCAATGAAAATGCTTGAGTTGGTGGTTTGTGGCTTAAGGTTCATCACTCCTTGGATTTGCTCATGAAAATGAGGGGTGAGTTGTGCAGACAATCCTTGAAAATACCCTGTAAATGCTATGTTTGTCCTCTGTTGCAGCAAGATGAACCAGTGCATCAGTGGCCAGCAAGCCACTTTCCATGGTCGGCAGATGGCTGGCAGAGCACCATTTATGGCCAACAGGCCACGTTTATGGCCGGCAGGTGGCCGACAGTCTTTACCAATGGCAGGCTAGCCACTGATGCAAAGCTCAATAAGTTGTTGGAATGGTGGAGCAAATTTGTTCTGGAAGTGTTCAACTGTACAAATAGAGGCTTTTGGGAGCAAACGGTGGTCTTTTCGGGTGATAACCGAGCATGTGCATGCACATCTTCCATTTCCCGAGGCAAAGTAGTGGCAAAGTAGTTAAATGCTTTAAATTATTTAGCTTATTTGCATTTATGTTGTAATTTAATTAGCTTACTAATTAGTTCAAGTGTTGTAATAATTAGTTAATTAGTTTAGCTATTTATTTCATTCAGTTTTGTAATAATTACCTTAAGTAGCTAGCTTTATTTAGTTTCTAGTTAGCTTAGTTTATTCATTTGGACTCTCCTTCGTGAGAGCGTAATGTAATAATGTGCATGTCTTCCAACCCCACGTCTTTCTCTCTTTTATTTATCCGCTTTTGATGGTTAGATTAGGAGCATCACATTTTCAGTTAGCATATCTTATGCTTGCATACATTCATCTTGTTTTGCATGCACCGAGGCTCAGCACATCATTCAAACTGCATTGTCATTTCAATATTTCTTGAATACGTGTTTAGACCGCATGCTATTTCATTGATTCATATGCCATATTAGTAGCCGCGCCTATTAGTTGCATATCGCATGTGTTGCATTAGTCATCATATATAGCTAGGAATCATGCATTTTTCTAACTAGTTTCTTTTTTTGACTTGGAGTACTAAGTGAGTTTTTAGTGCTTTAGCATAAGTGTGAGTGATTTTCATGTCTAGCATGATTGTCATGTCTAGCATGCTTTCCATGAGGCTAAATGCTTAATTGTTATAACTGCTTGAATGCCTGTGGATGAAGGCTTGTTGCTTGAATTGGAACAATTCAATGAATGTACGTTTAAGCCCACTTTGTTGAGTGGCAAATTCGTAAATTTTAAGCCCACTTGAGGTGGCAAATTCAAACCCTTTTCGCAAAACAAACATGAAATTGAATTGTTCCAATTCTTGCAATTTTAGTCTATACTTGCTTGTGCACATCACATAGTAATGCTAGCCTAATAAACCAGAACAAGAGTATATAATATACATAAAAATCATATCATGATTAGTAGAGTTCGATCTTTGATCGGGCGAACGGGGGTGCTCAGTTCATGACCTTCCCCTCTTGTACCTAAGTTCTCGAGCCGAGGTGACTTTGGTGATGATAGACACGTGGCCTTTGGCATGAGTCATGGGTTTTCTAAATTTTTCCAAAATAAAATATTTAGGTCGCAACTTTGTATTTGACAAAGTAGTCCATTTTTGGCAATTTGATTCAAATCGATTTTCCAAAAGATTTGCCGGATTTGGACTCTTTGGCGTTTATCAATTTCACATTGCACTTGTGAGATTAGAGTTAGAACCACGGGAGTCCGAACTGTAGGTTGTAGACACCGCATTTTTGACCGCCCTTAAGACTTGGGCACTACTGATTGCTTACTTAATGATGCAGGCTATGCAGTGCAAAGGTTCGATTTCTTCAGCAAGAGGAGAGTCAAATCCAAACCTCGCACCCCATTTTTGGACCAAAACTATTTTGAATGGTTTTTAGACCTTAAAACCCTCTCTTTCAAAATATTTTTGAAATAAAGTTCCTACGATGTTCCGATGCTCGCATTTTGTTAAATGTTATGCTTTTCGGTAAACTGAGCAAGGACAAAGTGGAAATGAATGAAAGAGAGATGAACTCTTTGAAAAATATTTCAAAACACCTTGCTTAGGGGGTTTGGATTTGAAGAAAAGAGGAAAGGAGAGAAGAAACCTAGTTGAGGAAGAAGTTGGGTATGAATCGTTAAGAGAGAGACGAGCAGTCCTCGCTAAATCGGGCCTATACTTTTGTATACTTGGATTTAAGCTATGAGGCCACCGTCGTTGGAAAGAAGACTTCCGGGGCTTCATTTTACACTCAAGAATCTCCTAAAGCTGAGTCCGGATGGAGGAGATATGGTTGGTTGAAGTTAGGCATCAATCTGATTGAGCCAGAAATGAGCAGTCTTCACTAAAAGAGGGATATCTCTTAGAACACTTGGAATTTTGATGCAAGGCTGCCACCATTGGAAATCTTACTTCTGGGGCTTCAATTTGGACACAACAATGACCTGAAAAGGATTCCAGATAAAGGATTTATGCCTAGTGCAAGTCGAGGACTGGGGTTAGTTTTTGCCGTCGGCCTCTATGGGAGTGCATCGGCCACAATTGGAGCTCATCGGCCATAGGTCAGCCAAGAGTGAACCTAATCGGCCAAAAATGGTGGCCGGTCGGCCAACAAAGTGGCCGGTCGGCCAGAAATGTCCAGAAAGCCCAGAATTGGCAGATATTTCTCCTCCAGCTGTTTCCAGCTTGTGCCACCTGTCCCAAATCAGATATTTCGACCCAAGCTTGATATTTTGTATATATGAAGCCTTATATCTCATATTCAAAGGGTTAGAACATTGGAGGATAGAATAGAACAATTTTGGCAAAAGATTTGGGAGCCTCTCCCTCTAGAAACTCTCTCTAGATTTCACTCTCTCTAAGGATTTTGTGCTTGAAGGCTTGCATACATCCATCTTCAACCTATCAACGCTTAAGAAGACTTGATCACCCCTTGGAACTTGTTTTGGGCTGCTAAAGCTTGGTTTTAACTCAGAAATCTTGCTGTTTTGCTGTTTGGCTTCAAGGGTAAGCACTTGTCCCTCTAAAGCTTTGTTTTGCATGCTTGTTTTACCACCTTTGTAAACTGTTTTTGGCTTGGTTTTGAACTAAAGGAAACTCTGTTTTTCAGTCCTAAAAATGATGGTTTAGGCCTATTTTGTGTTAGGGGGTTGTCTCTCCCTTTTGTTCCTTAGCTTGTATAGCTTTTGAGCCATCTTCCAAGGCCTTTCAAAACAACTTTTTGTGGAGAATTTTTAGTGGTAAAAACCCTGTTTTGAGGGCCCAAATAGGAGAGGGTGGTCCCCTCTCCTCTTGTCTTGCTTGCTAGTGTTGATGGCCAACCAAATGAGCATGTGTTTTTTACTTTTTTATGGCTTTGTTTAGGCTTATTTTTGTGACTTCTTAAACCTACCATAACTCTATTTTTGGCTTGTTTAATCATTGGTTGCATGCTTCATGCACTTGTAGTGTAAATCCTCTTTGCTAGCCTTGCATGCCTAATGAGTTAGCTTGTTATTCTAGCATGTGTTGGCTTGGTCTTAGCCCATTTTTGGTGTTGTTTTGGCATGCTTTAACTCTGATTTTGGTTGGTGAGTTCACCTCTTGCTTGGTTTATGCACTTGTAGTGCAATCTCGCCCATTAGCCTAGTATACTTGGTGTTTTGGCCCTTCATGCTAGCTTGTCTTGGCTATACTCCACACATGTTTTAGCATTATTTTGACATGCTTTAGGACTGTTTTGGGCTGCCTTGGTCATATGACTCATGTTTTGTATAGCTATAGCGCAAATGCCTTGACTAGTCTTGAGTTTTGAGGTCCCTACCATGCTATACTTGTGATATTTGCATGCTTTGGCATCATGTGACATGTTATTTCAGAGCATATGGTGTTGTCACACTTCCATGTTTTTCACTCTTTAAGTGCTCTTGAGAGTTGCACCTTTATGCCTTGTTTGTGAGCCATTGCATGAGCATCATTTTCTTGCCTTTCAAGCTATCATTTCAGATCATTTTGACCACTGTTTTGGCATGCATGAGATCTTTTTGGTGTTAGTTTAGTCCATTGAGTATTGTGTTGCATGGTCCTAGTGTTGTATCCTTCACTAGTGTTTAATGCTTAAGTGTTCTAATGTTGTGCATGAGTGTTTGCATGATAGAATCTTGTGCATACCACCTTAACATGTCAAGATTAGCATGTTGGTAGATGAGCATGTTGTTTGCATGTGTGTTGCATTGCATTGTGTTTGGATCGGACGTTAATCCAAACACGAGGAACGAGGGACGTTTCATACTCAAAGTGATGAAACGTGCCTCATTCCTTAGGTCACTGACACCTTTGATCATGTATGATAAGGTGGAGGTTCATCGAGTCCTATGTGTTATTTGTGCATTCATCAACATTGTGCAAACTTGGCTCCTCGGCCATCGTGCATTGCGATGCTCGATTGGTGGCCCGAGAGTCGAGTACCGCACTCCCTTGAGCTTGAGAAATGATAGAGAGGATGGTTGTGCACACATACCTTGCAAATACACTGCCATACCTTGCACACATACCTTGCATGTGTGTAAGTGACTGCCATGATAGCATGCTTGTCATGAGGCTAACTGCTTAAGTGTTTAATTGCATGAATGCTTGTGGTTGAAGGCTTCATTGCTTGAATTGGAACAATTCATCAAAATGTGCGTTTTAAGCTCACTTTGCAGAGTGGCAAAATCATATTGTTTTCTAAGCCCACTTGAGGGTGGCAAATCCGCGTCTTAGCCTACTTGCGAGTAGCACTTTCAAACCATTTTCAAAAAACAAACATGAGATGTTTTGTTCCAATTCTTGCGATTGAGTCTATACATGTATGCTGTGCGTATCACATAGTAAGCTAGCTAATAAACTGGAATAAGAATGCATGTGTTTTCAAAAATAACATATCATGTTTAGTAGAGGCCGATCTTTGATCAGGCGTGCGGGGGTGCTCATTTCAGGACCTTCCCATCTCGTACCCAAGTTCCTGAGTCGAGGCAACTTTGGTGATGACGGACACGTGTCCTTAGGCACGAGTCAGGGTTTCCTAAATTTCCAAAAAACAAAATATTTAGGTGGCGACTCTGAAATCTGGCAAAGCAGTCCATGTTTGGCGCTTTTTGATTAAAATCGATTTTCTAAAACGATTTGCTGGATTTGGACTCTTTGGTGATTTATCAGTCTTACATTGCACTTTGTGAGATTAGATTCAGAACCATGACAGGAGTCCAAACAGTAGTACCTAGAACCATAATTCGCGCCCTTGCGCGCAGAGCGGAATTTCGGGCGGTCTACATAGGGCTTCCTTCAAACCTCTGAAAAGGGGCGCAAAAAAGCTGAGCTACAATTTCTAGCGACTCTGCTGGGGATTTAGAGAACTTGACTCGAACTCATGATATGAAATTTTATCTACACTTATGTATTTCTTTACATTACATTTGCATTGGTGCGCCTAAGTCACTGTGTTTGCCATCTGCTATTCTTGGATAGTTTGCCGAAGGCTTGCTTAAAAGCTTGCCAAAAGGCTGACTAGTTGTGGGCTCTGTCACGATGGGAACACAACCCTTGGATTTGGACTACCACTATACCGTTTGATCCTCCTTTCACTTCTCGGTGTTAGGTAGTCTTGCTGAGGTACCTTTTTTTGACCATTTTGCCTAGTTACATATCAAAAACCAGAGAGACTGTTCCAAACTAGGACAGGTTGCTTACCTAAATACAGGATTGAGTGAAACCGCATTGCTTGAATAGTGAACCCTAGCTCCTGACGAAACTAGGACAAGGTAACCCTACCCCCTCATAGGGGTGTTTTGGTTCTCATTTAACTGTTATGTGCTTTTAGAGTGAAACTCTATACGCGTATCAGTTACAAGTTTGGGTATCAGATTTTGGGGGCAGAAGTCAGTGTTGAGTGCAGTTCTACAGCTTTTGATTACAACTATGTGTTGCTTACATCTAAGCTGAGGTGCTGTGCGGTTTCTGATTTTTGTTTCCTTTTTTGCTTTATTTCTTTTTGCAAGGTAGTTTATCACAATTGCTTCGAATAGTTCAGATATCCCCCAAGCACTCTGGACCCGTGTAAGGAGACTACCGATCCGGAGATCTTGTTAGGGGACAGCCTGTGTTTTTTTTGCTCCCATTGGTTATGAGACGGAGGAAGGTTAGGCATAACTCACCAGTTCAACAATCACCTGCATCTAGTCAGGGATAGTCTTCTGCATCCAGTCCAGTAAGAGACTACTTGTCAATTCTGATGGCTCAACATCCCCCGGTTGGCATAAAGGACTTGATTTGTCATCTCTAGCAAACCATTGAAACTATGCAGCAAGATGCTGCCCACCAAGCTGAAGTTACAGCCTAGCAAGCCGAAGTGATAAATAGGCTGCAACAATAGTAACCATAGCCGGCAGCAGCTTCTGCTTCTCATGCACCTCCTGTGGGTATCCCAGCACCCGGAATCACTGCTAATGTCCAAGAGAATCTGGGCAATCCAGTAGACCCCATCCCATCACAAGCCTCCAAGGCACTAGTGTACCAAACTGAGGCACCATTTGAATTCGAAGTTGACCCGACAGTTCTGAAGGTCAACAAATTAGAGAAGCTTCTCAAACAGGCACAGGGTGTGAATTCAATCCCTGACATCGAAGATGCATGCATCGACTCTGCAGTAACTTTGCTGGACCGGTTTAAAATCCCACACATAGATCGATTTGATGGCTCTGGAGACCCCGTGGTCCATTTCAGTTATTCTCTAATATCCTGTGGCCGATGGGCCTTACCAGACTTCAAAAGTTGTCACTTTTCGGCTAGACCATGTCGGGAATAACGGCTATCTGGTATGCAAAACTAGAAGACTTTGTGAAGCGGAGCTGGGAGGAAACGGCTGAGGCCTTCATCGCATAGTACTACTACAATACTTAGATCGAGATCACGACCCGTGATCTTGAAGCAACTTGTTAGGAGCCAAAGGAGGGCTTCTTGGACTTTGTAACGAGATGGAGGGCCAAGGCTTCGATGATGACTACTAGGGCATCAGAGAAGGATCAAATTAGGATGGTGGTCCGCAACCTGCAAGGAAAACTATTACAGAAGATAATAGTCTTGCCATTGTTAATGTTCAATGTGCTCCATGAGATAGGGGTTCGGATTGAAGATGCAATGAAACAGGGGTTGATAAATGATGAAAAGGAACAACCTAATAGGCCTTTTTCACGCAGTTCCAATGCAACCACGAGTGGAAGTACATCTGCGCAGCCATTTGATGTGAATGTAGTCACCACTACAGCTAAAACTGCTATCCCTTTCACCAGTACAAATCCACAAACCTCAAACAACTAGGCTCGATCTCAAAGGGTCGTCACCCCACTTTATATGCCTTTATCTCAAGCTCTGAGGGTGCTGATCAAAAATGGGCTTCTTAAGCCGTTAGAACAATGCCCACTACCCGACCTTCTCCCACCAAAACATAACCCAGCTAAAAATTGTGCTTTCCACCAGCAGCACGGTCATGACACCGACCAATGCTACAGGCTGCGTCATGAGATTCAAGATCTCATCGACAAAGGTGATAGCACCACCCCAAAAGCCAAATGTAACCACCAACTCTCTCTCGGCCCACAACCAAGTTCCCCCACCTTAGAACCTAAATCTAATACATACACTGGAAGTATGGACTTGTGCATGATGGACACTTCCACTTATCAACCTGAACCTGTGGTGGTGACGGCAGTAGAAGGAGGGAGGTTGGCGTTGGAGGAATATGTTAGTCCATTACCTGAAAGCTTTGCAGACTTATTTGAGGGGGAGTATGACCCGTGCTGTTACATTGTGCCAGTTGATCAAACCAAAGCCGAAGTGGTATTTCCAACAATAGCAGAGGTCAGTGTGGTTAGAGAGAATGGCCCAAGTCAAGGACTAGATGATCTAGCAGAGCTAGAAGAAGACTTAGACCATCTGCAGTTCTACGACGAACAAGACCAGGGAGATGTGTAGATTGACTGGTTTGATCTGAATGGGTTGACGGACAATTTGGGGTGGTTGAGTGATGAACCTGACTGGGAGGAAGGAACTGAACCAAAACCAGAAGAAAATGAAATGAGAATAGCTGCAGTGGCCGGAATGGCCAAGGAAAAGGGAAAATTGCCGGAGAGCACCAGTACCAGGAATTTAGCTCAAGAACTGGGCACCGTGAGTACCACAAATACTGAGCAGGAAGCCGCATTAAAGCGTTTTGTACAAGAAAGGGATCAAGACAAACAAGAAGCTGGAAAAGCCCAACACCCTGCGGGGGATACGTCTGAGGGAATGATCAGAACGGAGTCAGACAACTGTTTGTCTGCTGCCAGAGGTGTATAGTGGGAAGATGATGATCTGCTTTTGGCTCACACCGATGAAGATTGGGGTGAAGACCTGCCAGACAATACTTGGTACTTTGAAGAGATTGACCATATGACGATGAGTGGGAGGTATTTCAAACCCCTGCACTTGGACCAAGCTGAGGCCTCGGGGAAAGATAAAGAGGTTGAGAAGTAGATGGAAAAGCAGTTAGAACAAGAGGCGGTGCTAAAACAATTGAAGAAAATTTAGGCTGATATTTTAATCTGGGGTCTGCTTATGGCTTCTCGAGTGCATTGACAGGCTGTACTATTAGCGATGGACAAAGCCAAATTTTCTATTGACACGACTCTTGAACAGCTTGTGGGGCTGGTTTTCCCTGGAGGCGTTATGCCAACTTTAACCTTCTTAGACAAGGAATTGCCGTCGAAGGGCTCAGCGCACAACAAACCTCTGTACATATCAGTTGAGTGCAGAGAAAAGTGGGTGCCAGTGGTCTTGGTCAATACCGGGTTAGCAATCAATGTCTGTCCATCGCGCACAGCTTATGCCATCAGCCTGAAACCAGCAGATTTCGTGCCTATAACCCTGGTGATTCGGACGTATGACAATACAAGTAAAGAGGTAATGGGCACAATACAGATAAGAGTTCATGTAGGCCCAGCTCAACAGGATATTGAGTTCCATGTCCTGGATGTGCCGGCCACTTTCAATCTACTACTAGGAAGAACCTGGTTGCACCAAGTGAAAGCAGTCTCCTCTACCCTCCACCAAATGCTGAAATACCCCCACAGAAAGGGGGTGGCTATTGTGTTCGAGAATTCATCTATACATCCTCCGCTAGAGGTAACTACACCTGTGCTGGAAATTGTTCATGGTGAAGAGGATATTTTCCTTTCTGGGTTCACTCTAGTTGAGGCCTGGGCAGTGCAAACCATCTTGGCAGCTGATGAGGGTTTGTATGTCAGTGCCCAATCAATCTATTTCATCAACAAGCTCTAACATGTGCCAGGAATGGATTTGGGAAGAAGTGGCCGGAAGGGCGTCACAGCATTGGCTGATGTGCCACATAACTTGTGTGCCTTTGGTCTTGGCTATAAGCCCACCAAAGAGGATTGCGTTAGGAAAAGGAAAGAGATGACAGACAGAGCCAAAGCTAAGCAGACCGAGAAGCGCTATGAGCTTGTGCACAGACCAATCTAGGAAACCCTGAATGGTCATTTTGTTCGGGAGGGTGAAGACTTTCCATTTTGCAGCTTCCTCGAACCCTGGTTCAATTCTAAGAAGCAGCGTGTTCCTGGCTTTGAAATATTCGTTGACTTACAGCTGTAAGACAATGATACAGAGGAAAGGGCCGAGCCGATTATTGCTGAAGCTGAAGAGGGTATGGAAAATGACTCAGACAGCAGCGAACTTGAAGTAGGAGCAGCACTGGCATGTCTCCTTTCAGATCTTCCAGCCGATTTAGAGAGCTTGAGGGATAATCTAGCCATTTCCATGATCAAGGACCAACAAGGTGTGAACCCTTCTAGCAGCATTTTGGATGCATCTGACGCACCATCCCTCGTTTGGCAGCTAGAGGAGGGCTATCTGTCTAGTAGTTCTAAATTGGGTAGTGAACTAGAATCTGATTCCACTGAGTCTATGGAGTTAGAATCAGATTTCGGTGCTTCTGAGTCTGAGTCCGCTATTCCTGGGGTTGATAACCTGGATGCCAAGGTCTTGCCTAGGTCATCTTTTTTCTTTGTTTTTGAGTCGGTTGTAACCGAGGAGCTTGATGAGCTGGACCTTTTGAATGAGAATGCCACTGCAGATTCTGAGTATTTCTCTGTGTCGCTCATTTATTGCATTGATCATGATATTCAAATTTTGATGAAAACGATGAGAAAGGAATTCCTCTGGTTTTGAAAAATTTGATTAATCGAGAGAATGAAAGGTTTGCAAAACCCCTCGCTGATGAAATCATTGCTTTTAATATGGGTACTGAGAAGGATCCACGTCTGGTCCAGATCGAGTCCACGTTGTCTTTGGGGGAGCGCGAGCGCTTAGTCGCTTTATTAAAAGATTTCAAAGAAGTTTTCGCGTGATCCTACGAAGACATGCCTGGAATCAATCCTGAGATTGTACAGCATCGGATTCCTCTCGACCCCGAGGCTCGACCCGTCAAATAGAAGTTGCGAAGAATATGCCCGGATTGGGCTTTGAAGATTAAGGAAGAGGTCACCAAACAAATTGAGGTAGGGTTCTTACTTGTGTCTGAATATCCAACGTGGTTGGCTAACATTATTCCAGTCCCCAAGAAGGATGGCAGAATTAGAGTATGTGTTGACTTTAGGGATCTGAATAAGGCTAGTCCGAAGGAAGATTTTCCCTTGCCATATTGATGAATTGGTGGACTTCACTGCGGGCCATGCGTTGCTCTCCTTCATGGATGGATTTTTCAGGTATAACCAGATTCTGATGGCGCCCAAGGACAGAGAGAAAATTGCTTTCACCATGCTGTGGGAAACCTACTGCTAAAAGGTGATGTCGTTCGGGCTAAAGAATGCCGGGGTTACCTATCAAAGGGCTGTAACCACTATTCTGTATGATATGATCCATAAAGAGGTCGAGGTATATGTGGACGACATGATTGTCAAGTCCAAAGAAAGAGAGAGCCACTACACCGCCTTGAAGAAATTCTTCCAACGGATCAGAGAATACAAACTAAGGTTGAATCCACAGAAATATACTTTCGGTGTAACAGCAAGGAAAATACTGGGTTTTTTGATCACACAGAGGGGTATCGAGATAGATCCTTCTAAAATCAAGGCCATCTTAGAAATGCCACCACCAAGGACTGAAAAAGGAGGTGCGAGGCTTTCTGGGTAAAATGCAATTCATAAGATGGTTTATTTCAAAATTAACCTTGACTTGTGAACCACTTTTTGGTCTCCTGAAGAAAGGAAAGAAATTCAGATGGGATGATCGATGTCAATTCACTTTTGACCAGATCAAGCAGTACTTTCAAAATCCACTTGTGTTGTCGCCGCAAGAGCCGGGGAAACCTTTGATTTTGTATCTGTCAGTAACAGACACAACAATAGGATACATGCTTGCTTAAGAATCTGAGGATAGGGTGGAGAAAGCCATCTATTACTTGAGCAAGAAAATGTTGGATTATGAGACCCGTTACACTCTGCTAGAGAAAGCTTTCTTAGCCTGGTATGGGTTACCAGGAAGTTGAGGCCCTACTTGTTAACTCACTCTGTAATTCGGGTTTCAAGATTAGATCCCATCAAATATCTCTTTGAGAAACCAGTGCTTACGGGTAGGCTAGCTTGTTGGTTGCTTCTCTTTTCCGAATTTGATCTAAAGTATATTATTCGCAAGTCGGTCAAGGGAGAGCAGTAGCAGAGTTCCTGGAAGATCACCCAATGGAAGGGGTGAAGTAGTAGAATACCTGTTCCTAGATAAAGCTATTTTGCAAGTTGAGGAAGAGATTTGGACAGTGTAATTTGACGGAGCGTTTAATCAGTATGGTTATGGGATAGGTGTGTTGCTGATAGCACCAGACAATTCACATATACTTTTAGCCTTCAAACTCTAGTTCAAGGTATCCAATAACGAAGCAGAATACGAAGCTGTGATAACCCTCACTACTGTTTACTGATTAACCACTGATTACTGCTAAACTGAGACTAAACATGTTAATTGACTGACTGACTGAAATCTGGAACTGATTGATTGTCTGTATCTGTTTAAGTGCATCTCTATCTGTTCGACTGTTAAACTATCTGTTCATGTTTTATGTTTAAAACTGCAAATTGAAGGCCTTATCGGCGGCCGAATCTGAAATTGATTAGTGATATGTGTTAATAATAATTTATGTGATTTTATGGCATATTTATTTGAAATTTGAATTGGTATGATTAAATTAGATTAAATAATGCTAAATTGCAATAGTTGGATTTATTTACCAAACTACCACTTAGTGGCCACTTTATACAAAACACATTTGAGCCTTATTACATTCAAACAAAACATTTCATCAGCCATCTTGGGTCTATAACCGACTAGAGAGAGAGAGAGGGAGAGGAGAAAACCTTGTTTTCATCTTGAATTTGCTTGGAAGGCTTAGGGGATTTGGAAGATAATTGCAAAATTGAGCTTCTAGGCTTGGAGTTGGAGACTTAAGGTAGGGTAATTGCCTTATTGATTGTGTATTTAAGATAGTTCTTGCATGGTTCATGTTACATTCATGTTATATTGAAGAGTTGAGTCTTGAATTGGACCTAGCATGTCGAATTGCAGCATAAATCATGCATGCATGTTGCCATTCTTGAGTTTGAAGCTATTGTTCATGAAATTCCTCATGCATGTCCATATTTTTGCATTGGGCCATGAGTTCATCTTGTTTTTGGAGAAATTGGCTCATTTGAGCATGTATTTGAAGCTTGAAGTTGTTTAAAATTCATGCATTTAAAGCTCTTGCTATGTTCTTGGAAATTGGTTTGAAACTGAGTTTAATTGAATTACCTTTGGGCTTTGATTTTATAAATTGAGCTTTGAATCATGTTATATTATGAGTTTACAAGAGTTTTCTAGAAAATTGGCCCAAGAGGATCGAATTTGGTGTTTTTAAACTTGGTTTTGAGCTTGAGGTTCAAATCTGGAATTTTCAGAATTTGGACTTCCGCTTGAGCGGGGTTACTGGCGCTCGAGCGGGAAAATCGTGTTCCCAGCACTTTTATCTGTTTTACAATCTGCTCAAGCGGGGTATTGGACGCTCGAGCAAGGACTTGTGTCACACGCTCGAGCGGGTATCGAGTGCCCAATTGAGCGTGATTTTCACCCATGCAGTACTTTTGTCACGTTTTGCAAACCGCTCGAGCGGTAAGGTTTACGCTCGAGCGGAGAATTTTGTTTGCATGTCCACTCGGGACCTCTGTTTTCTGAAAATTCTGAAAATGTTTTTAAAGTGCATCTTTGCATCCTCATTCCATCCTAGGCATACCTAGGCCTAGTTTAAGGCATCTTAATGAGTTTATTAATGTAGAACCACACCGAGGCAAACTAGGGATTAAGTTATTATTTTCCCAACTGTGTAGCATAGTGTGTGTTCATTCTGCAACTGTGTAGGGTTGGCATCCGGAGACGCGTACTAACTTATCTGTAGCCCAGAACTCTGTGAGTAACAATGTTGTAAAGATATGTTCGAAAATGAACATTTTCTGAATGATCAACTGGACTGTTTTTTGAACTGTTTACTGCTAACTGAATGAATGTTTGTCCTTTATTCTGAACTGTATAGTGGCATCCTTAGCAACTACTGTTACTATTATTGCTACTGTTACAGAGATCTCTGTCAGTTCCTATTTTGGAACTTCTGTTTACTGTTATGATGGCCATCATTGACTGTTCGGTCTTTCAAGACCTACTGTTTACTATACTGTTCTGCTAATGGATGTACCACATATGACTATTATGACTGAATGACTGATACACTGAATCAATTGACTGTTTTCAATACTGAAAGGACATTCATTCTTAACCTCTTTACGTATTATGTTATTCACTGGACTTTAGCTCACTGCTCATATATATATGTAGGTGTTCAGGCACCAGACCGGAGCTAGGAGCGTGGGTTAGACTCCCTTTTGTCAAAGCCAACCATTGTGCCTCACTGCGAGGTTTCGAGCCTGTCAAGCTAAGGCTTTTGGGGTGTTTTAGTTTCCCCATTTTTGTATCTGTTTTGTAATTACTGTATAGACTGAATGGTGTTGTACTGTTGTAAGGCCCCTAAAATATGTATTTACTTGTAAGACCTTAATGATGAATTACTTTCTTAAAGCCGTCGTTTACTTGAATTAATTCGAATCTTGTCGGTTAGCAATTTCTATTTTTTTTTTTATCGAAACAGAAATTTCTCTAACCAGATTAGTTTCCCTAACTTAATTTAATTCTACCTAGGTTACATGTAATTAACTTCAAGCCCTCACTCTTTATTTAAATTTTAAACTTACCCCAAATTAGTACTTGTACCTTGTACCTTGGTATACCATCAATCTTCCAATATATATATATATATGTATACACCTTGAGGGATGTGCCCTTGTACCTAAAATTAATAAAAAATAACCCCATCATCCTAGGGAGAAGAGAGGAGCCAATTTTCAATATATATCATCATGATATTCTAGGAAACCCAAACCTAGTACCCTAGACCTAGGTTGTTAATTCCAAAACTAGTTCCTTTCTAACTAGTGTTGCCTAAATCATTGACCAAGCCTCCCAAATCCCTTCTATTTCCTTAGAATCCAAACAAATCCTAACCTTTCCATCCATTTCCAACTAATGGGCTTTTAGGACATTTTACATCAAAAATTGCCTATATATACCACACCCTCCCTAGCTTGCAAACATACACACAACACACTCACTCACACACATTTTGGTTAGAGAGAGAGAGAGAGAGAGAGGAGAGCAAGGAAGAGAAATCTAGAGAAGAAGAAGGAGGAAGAAAAGAGAGTTTCTTGTGCAAAGCTTGGAGGGTAAGCCACCAACACAACCCTCTCTTCATTTCCTTTTCTAATGCATGTTTTTAGAGATTCTAAATAAAGTTTTAGATCTGTTATTATCAAGTTCCTATGTTGAAAATACTAAGATTTGAGTATTGTTTCCATCTCTCATGTATTTTACCCATTTTGGCACAAAACCATCTTCTTTTGTACACATCTCTCAACTTTTCAAGGGTACTCTTCCAAATAAATTTTCTGAGTTAAACATGTGATAGTTAGCATATTTTCTTCACAAAAGAAATGAAACTTTCCTATGGTGGAACCCCTTTTTTTTTTTTTTTATAAATTTCCTTGTTTTGGGCATTCCACCTTAAAACCTGTTTTTTTTTTCAGTCAACTTTTAAAAATTCCACAAAAATGTACAAAAATATTCTGGACCTCTATTTCATGTCAAAATCTTCCTTGAGGAGTTAGATTTCAACTAAAATTGGTTTCATCGAAAAACATTGAGTGGTTTGCAAGAAAATCAAGTTTTCGTAACAGTCGACAGATTTGGGCAGATTCTGGAACAGTGCTGGACTATTTTCTAAATAACTTAAAATCGGGAAAAGCAATCCCATTTCCGAAAAATGTTCTAGGAACCAGATCAAATTCTCTACGAACCATAGGAAAACCGAGTCCGGTGGATGAACCTAAGTAGTCCTTCCATATTAACCTTCATGTGATGTTAAATCTGGAAATTTGTTATGTTTGGATGTTTTATACCCTTGTATTCATGAAAATGTTTAATGGCCTATTATCATATCTTGGCATAATGTTGTATGGGTATGTTATGTTATTTATCTTCTTATGTTGAGGAGGCATGCTTATGTGAATTTTATTTTATTGTTTAGTTGGACTAACCTTGACTTAAAACACTTAATTCAACCGGAAACCTAATTGGGTGGGTATTGGGTTTTCGAACACTTGAGTAATGAAAAGATGAGAAAATGTGATATATGGTTTGTTGGGATGCGTTCCCTATTCGAGGTTAAAACTTGCGCAAGTGATTTTCGGGACCCTTGAATGGAGCGGTTGTATTCGGACCCTAGGTGGTTTGGTGTAAGGAGGGATTCGGGCAAGGCCCTATTTTTACCGTCTCTTTTGAGGCCCTGCGGTTGGCGCTACGCGGTATATAACCGTTGGTAGGCATCCGAGGTTAGTTCTGCAACAAAGCAGCAAAAGAGGGGGCATACCGAATAATCCGCGTTCGATTCTTGTGGTCGGGAGGACGGAATCTCTTTGGGGGATTTCTAGTTACTAACATCAGACTTAACTCTTAATGTATTTATTTGTTTATTGGAGTATCATGCTTTACTACTTGGTGCTATAAATGTGATTGTGTATTGGATTGGGAAAAAGGGGTGGGGTGTGTGTGTGTTTACTGGGCATTCAAAGCTCACGGTGTATCATGCCAGGTGACAAAGCGGAACTCATAGCGGAAGACGACGAGCCGGAAACCTTTGAAGACTTTTGGCTATCTTAGGAATACTAGAAATTTCCTTTTTGTTATTTTGTAAGACTCATATGAAGTTTAAAACTTTCTTTTTGGGATGTAATGTAATGGAACAATCTTTTGAAGCAAGTATAATTGTGGCTGGTATGTATTTATATCCTATGTATGTACCTTATCGTTGCTTATGAGACCTTGTGCCAATGCCTTGTAAGATCTGTCAAAAAAGTAGTGCGCTGCCTAAGAAAGCTGGACTTAGAAAGGAGGCTATTTTGACTCCTCCAGCGATCTGGGATCTTACTTGGTTATTGACCATAGGACCCACTAGTGACTTCCCTTGACTACAACCTATAGTGTAGAATCGGGGCGTCACAACTGTACTGTTCTAATAGGGATTAAGTCCCTGTCCTGAATGATTGTATATATTGTACATGTATGTATAGACTGTTCTGTTATGAATGTGTATATATATGAAAAGTCTTTTTGCATACAGACTGTCACAGCTCATTGGACATATTTTAATTACTGTATTGGCTTCTGCCAGCCCCTGTACTCTGTAATTCTGTATTACTGTTAAGCAGACCTTCGGTAATCTCGGATTACTGGCTGGTTACGGTGCTAAACCCATAGGGGCGGGTTTGGGTCGTGACAGAAGCGTGTATCGCTGGTTTGGAAGCTGCCCTGGAACTAGCGGCAAAATGGTTAGATGTTATCAGGGACTCAAACCTAGTTGTGTCTCAAGCAAATGGAGACTGGAAGGTCAAAGAAGAAAAGATGAAGATTTATCACCAAACCTTGGATGCTCTGATTCCTAGGTTTGAAAAGCTGATTTTCACGCATTTACTAAGAGAGAACAACAGGTTCGTTGACGCCTTATCAACTCTATCTTGTATGATAGACATCTTGCTTGGAGTTCGGTTGTGTCTGATCATCATTGAGCAAACATATACGCCATCCTACGAAACTATTGCCGCAATAGATGAAGCGCAAGATCAAAACCCTTGGTATTATCATATTTGGAACTTCTTAGAAAGGGAGGTTTATCCACCAGGGACAAATGCCAAAGACAAAAAGGCAATACGGCGGATGGCCGTTCAATTTATCATCTGCAGAGGTAAACTGTTCAAGAGAGGTCATCTGGGAATGCACAAGTTGTGTGTCGAAGCAGAGGAATCTAAGCGCCTAATGGAGGCCATCCATGGGAGAGAGTGCAGAGCGCACATGAACGGAGTAATGTTAGCCCGGAAGATTCTCAGGCAAGATTTTGTTCGGCGATGCCACAAATGCCAATCACATGAACATCCTACTGTCGAAGCTGTACAACATGACTCACCATGGCGTTTTTCAGTCTGGGGAATCGATGTCATTGGGGAAGTCACACCGAAAGGGTCGAATGGGCATGAATACATTCTGGTGGCAATTGACTACTTCACAAAGTGTGTGGAAGCTCAGTCCTACGCAGTATTGAAAGCAACGCATGTGGCTGAGTTCATTTGAAACAACATCATTTGCTGTTGTGGAGTCCCAAACGAGATCATTTCAGATAATGGCTCCCATTTCAAGAAAGAAGTGATCGACTTGTTAGATAAATACAATGTGGCATTTCATAAGTCATCTACATACCGGCCGCAAACCAACGAAGCTGTTGAGGCTGCCAACAAGAACATCGAGCATATTCTGCAGAAAATGGTTGAGACCTATAGAGACTGGCCAGACAAATTGCCATTTGCACTCTAGGGCTACAGAACTTCAATCCGGACGTCTACAGGGGCAACTCCTTACTCTCTTGTCTATGGGATGGAAGTTGTTTTGCCAATCGAAATAGAAGTTCCGTCACTGCGAGTTATGGTTGAGTGTCAAATAGCAGAAGCGGACTGGTAACAGAGCAGGTTCGAAGAACTGATGTTGTTTGATGAGAGAAGGCTGAAAGCACTGTACCATGTTTAGGGTTATTTACGCAGGATTGTTAGGGCATTTAACAAGAAGGTTAAGTCCCAGAATCTCAAAGAGGGAGATTTGGTGCTGAAAGACAATCAAGCTCTTGTCCATGACCTTAGGGGTAGGTTCAGATCTAATTGGACTGGTCCTTACATCATCAAAACTATCTGGTTGGGTAGAGTTATTATTCTCATGGACCTGGATGGCCTAGAATTTTTCTCAACCAATCAACATGGCCAAGTTAAAGAAATACTATCCCTGAGAGGCTCGCTAGGCCAAAAACTTGGAAGGGCGACCTAGGTAAAAGTTAGAGCACAAAAAATTGAAAATAAAGAAAAATTGAGCCCGCAAAGTTGAAAACCCTAAAGGGCAGCCTTAGCAAAAGTTAGAGCGTAAAAGGAGAGAATTAATACTCGAGTGAACCCGAACCGAACTACGTAAGGCCTAATTCCCATCTTCGGGATACCTAGGCAACTTCATCCTGAAGTTCGGCCGTAAACACCTCCAATATCAACTGTCTTGTCCATGTGTTTGATCAGGTCATCTTGTCTGTTCTTTATCTAAGAGTTCGGTTGTGATCTTTACTCTGAGGAGAAGAGCTGGTTACAGTGCTGAGCGGTGCTATTTCAATCAAGGGGCAATTTGTGATCTTTGGATTCGGGGTTGTACATCTCGAGGATTGATTCCGTGCGTGTCAAGTGATGATCCTTATCGAAAATGGTTTTGAAAGGTTTTAATAAAAGTTAATTTTGTTTGCCTTTTACAACTTAGACCATTTTTGGACCAAAGGGAAAACTTTTAGTGCTCACAACTTTAATTTCATTGATTTCAATATAAAGTTCTCCAACTCTTGATACAAATCAAAGTTGCTTTTTTTACATTCAAAAAACTTGAAAAGTAAGATCTAAGCAATAAACTAGGGGCATAGATGAGTCAGGTGCTCCCGCGTCCCCTGCTCGTTCTCATGGAGGCTTCTAATGCCAAGGTAAGCCTGGATTGTGCCTCATCCTTAAGCTAAGTCAGACACTCGCTAGAAAGGGCACAACTGAAATTAGGGGCAGGGGCCAGAAGCTCTCTTGTCCTCTAAGCAATGAGGTACCTAGCTAAATATGAGCCTCAGATGAGGAACGAAACTGGGTACTCTCCCCTATTTTCTGGGCAGGTCTGGTCATGTCCAAACTAATGTCTAAACTTGAACGGAAAGTATAATACATAGCGTGTAAGGCCGATCAGCTGAATGCTAGGTTGCCGAGTCATGCTGTAACTCATTTCAGTTAAGTTAAGCCAGGGGCAACGCCAAGCAATATCAGCAGCAGACTTGTTGCACATCCAGTGACACCGCCATCCCTCATTCGGGAAATCCACTAGCTGTTGCAGAAGAAATAGCCTTGTGCTGAGTACTCAGGGCAAGAGTCCACTACCTTCAGCTTATCCATAAGCCACACCTAGAGAGGGATGAAAGAAAAGAGAGGTTAAAGAATAGAGAGATGTATGTTGAGAGAAAAGTGAGGAAAAGAGCTTTGAGAGAAAAACAGAGCATGAGTGTCGAGAGATGTGAGAAATACAAATTAGAAAGGGTGGAAAACATTACCTGAAGAAGTAGTGGACTTCCTGCGAATTTGCTTATCTCTCGTCGATGGAAGGCATCTAAGCCCATCAAAGTCTCGGCCAATGTCAGGCCAATGCAATTCTTGCCCTCTTTCAGGCCTTGCGCCACTTCAATTAGTTGAATGCTAGACCCGCCAAAACTAGGGGCAAGAAGGAAATGAGCCAACAGACACAAGCAACAGGCGTGTTGCCTAAAACCCTGCCAAAGAAGGTCGCTGCCGTCACCAACGACAGAAAATCAATGAATCAGACTAGGAATGTCTAGCTCTCCATTGTGAACCAATGATTGAGCCTCATGTAAAGTGAGCCCACACATATGTCCCAAAGCTTGGATGTGGCCGAAATGGGGCTGGGGTATGATTTCCTTATCGCGTCGGGATTCCATTAATGCCTGAAATTCTTTAATTGTTGGGCATATCTCTTGTCCCCGAAGCTAAAGACATGTGTAATCGGGTTCCAACATCTAGCCGCGACATGTAGGAACGGATAGCAAAGTGGAGAACAGCTCAGCGGGAAAAGTGCATTTATGCCGAAACCCTAAAAATTTACCTTTTTTGAGCCATCTAAAGTTGCAATCTAATCCGAGAGTTTTTCGGCAAAAAATGGCTCCATTTGTGAATAATTTGCAGCTGAAATGAAGAAACCACGAAGCTCAACCTTTTGTAGAAGATAAGGCAGTGAGTGGAGGCCAGGTGTCAACAATTTGGTGGTCCTTTCCACTGATGGTCGGCAGGTGGTCGGTAGTGTGACACCCCGGTTCTACACTATTGGTTGTAGTCAAGGGAGAGTCACTAATGAGTCCTATGGTCAATAACCAAGTAAGATCCCAGATCGTCGGAGGAGTCAAATTAGCCTCCCTTCTAAGTCCAGCTTTCCTAGACAGCGCGCTGCCTTTTTGACAGATCTTAAAAGTTATTGACACAAGGTCTCATAAGCAACGATAAGGTTCTTACAAAGAATCTAAATACATAACAATCACAATATATAACCCAAAAGATGGTTCCATTACATTACATTCCAGAAGAAAGCTTAAGTCTCCAAATGAGTCTTTACAAAACATCCAAAAAGAAACTTCTAATTTTTCTAGGATAGCCAAAAGTCTTCGAAAGTTTTGGGCTCATCGTCTCCAGCTATGAGTTCTGCTTCGTCACCTGGCATGATACGCCGTGAGCTTTGAATGCCCAGTAAACACACACACACCCTACCCCCTTTTCCCAGTCCAATACACAATTACCATTATAACATCAAGTAATAAAGCATAATACTCAATTACATAAATAAAGGGTTAAGTTAGGTTGTTAGCAACTAGAGATCCCCCAAAGAGATTTCGTCCTCCCAACCACAAGAATCGGACGCGGATTGTTCGGTATGCCCCCTCTTTTGCTGTTTTGTTGCAGACCTAACCTCAGATGCCTACCAACGGTTATGTACCGTGTAGCGCCAACCGCAGGGCCTCAAAAGAGACGGTAAAATAGGGCCTTGTCCAAATCCCTTCTTACACCAAACCACCTAGGGTCCGAATACAACCGCTTCGTTCAAGGGTTCCGAAAACCACTTGCGCAAGACTTTAACTTTCAAATAGGGAACGCATCCCAACAATCTATATATCACATATTCTCATCTTTTCATTGCTCAAGTGCTCGAAAACCCAATACCCTCCCAATTAGGTTTCTCGTTGAATTAAATGTTTTAAATCAAGGTTAGTCCAACTTATAAGACAATAATGTCCATGTAAGCATGCATTCGTAAGATGAGAAGGGTAAATAACATAACCACAACACATATAATATCATGCCAAGATATGATCATAAGCTAATAAGCAATCTCATGAACTCAAGGGTATAAAACATCCACACATAACAAAATTTCCAGATTTAGTATCGCATAAAGATTAAAATGAAAGGTCTATTTTAGATCCTCCAACGGACTTGGTCTTCCTATGGTTTGTAGGGAATTTGATCTAGTTTCTAGAAAATTTTTCGGAAATGGGGTTGCTTTTCCAGATTCTAAGTTATTTAGAAAATATGCCAGCGCTGTCCAGATTCTGTCCAGATCCGTCTACCGTTACAAAAAATTGATTTTCTTGCAAACCGCTTAATTTTTTTCGATGAAACCAATTTTAGTTGAAATATAACACCTTAAGGAAGGTTTTGACATAAAATAGAGGTCCAGAATAATTTTTTACATTTTTCTAAAATTTCTGGAAGTGGGCTGCAAAAACAGATTCTAAGGTGCTTTGCCCAAAACAAGAAGATTTATGAAAAAGGGGTTCCACCAAGGGAAAGTTTCATTTCTTTTGTGAAGAAAATATGCTAAACATCACATGTTTAACTCAGAAAATTTGTTTGAAAGAGTGCTCTTGAAAAGTTGAGAGATTGGTACAAAAGAAGATGGTTTTGTGCTAAAATGGGGAAAATACAAGAGAGATGAAATCAATACTCAACCCTTAGCATTTTTAACATGAGAACTCAGTAATAAAAGATCTGAAACATTGTTTAGAACCCTTAGAAACATGTATTAAAAAAGGAAAATGAAAGAGAAGGTTGTGTTTGCGGCTTACCTACTAAGCTTTGCACAAGAAGCTCTCTTCTCCCTCCTTCTTCTTCCTCTAGACTTCTCTTTCTTGCTCTCCTTCCTCTCTCTAACCAAATGTGTGTGTGTGGTGTGGTGTTTGTGCTTGCCAAGCTTAGGGGAGGTTGGTATTTATAGGCAAATTTTGATGTAAAATGTCCTAACAGCCCTCTAGTTGGAAAATGATGGAAAGGTTAGGATCTTGCTTGGAATCTAATGGGATAGGAGTGATTTGGGAGTTAAATCATAGGATTAGGCAACATTTGGTTGGTTCCTAGTTGAAAGGAAACTAGTGTTGGAAACATCATCCTAGGTCTAGGGTACTAGGTCTTGGATGTCCTAGAATATCATGATCAAAGACTTTGAAAATGGTTCCTCACTTCTCCCTATGGTGGCCGGCCCTTGGGAAGGGTAATGGGGTTATAATTTTATCAATTTTTGGCTCTAGGATACACTCTCCAAGGTGTATACATATATATATATATATATATATACAAGATTGATGGTACTTCAAGGTACAAGATACAAGTACTAGTTTGGGGTAAGTTTTGAATTTAATTAAAGGGTAGGGGCTTGGAGTTAAATACATGTAACTTATGTAGAATTAAATTAGGTTAGGTAACCTAATCCGGCTAGGGAAATTCCTGTTTTGATAAAAATAAAATAGTAATGCTAACCGACAAGATTCGAATTAATTCAAGTAACCGAGGGGCTTTAAGAAAAATAATTCAAACACTAGGGTCTTAAAAGTGAATACATACTTCAGGGGCTTCACAGGTAGGCAGCCGGCAAGCTGCATTGATGGATGGCAAGAGGCATTGATGGCCAGCAGGCTAACTTTCATGGTCGGCATGTGGCCGGCAACCCCTATTTGTGGCTGGCAGCCTTCCTCTCAAGCCTGATGTTCTCTTTTATGCTGAATAATGCTGAAACCATGTGTTTTGTTCTGCTTTTTGTGTGTTTTAAGGTCTTGTTTTGAGTCTTTTCGGCTTTAGCAAGTTTGTTATTTTGCATTTCTGTTGTTGTTGTATTGTTTTGCTTATTGAGTTGTATGTTGTTTTGTTTATCGAGTTGTTGTCGTTTTGTTTATCAAGTTGTTGTTGTGTTGTTTATTGAGTTTGTATGTTGTATTTCACATTTTGGTTGTTGGTCGGTTCATTACCCGATTAAGGTTTCAATCAAGAGTGTTATCTTGGCCAATTCGATCTCATTTTTATGCAATGTGGTGCTCATGATGCAAAATACAACACTTTTTCATAAAAACTGGTTTTCATTCCAATCATGTTTTTTTTACAAAAGAGAAGTACAAGTTTTAACAAAAGATAAACCTGCCTGAAGCTATACAGAGTGCTAATATAATATATATATATATATATATAAAAAACTAAGCAAAAATACAAAAAATTAGCGCTGGTCGCCTCATGCTCTAGAGGCCCTCTTCGTCCTCTTCCTCGGAGGAGAGGACTCTGGGGCACTGTCTCCATCGGCGTCGTTGTCCGAAGCAGACTCTGAACCAGAACTAGAACTGGCATCATCTTCGCTCTCTGCCCCGGAACCCTCCTCGGCATCGTCGCCTCTGTTCTCGGAACCTGAGCCGGCATCATCTCCACTCTCAGATGACTTTGAATGCTGACTCGTTGCTTCCTTAGAGTCGCTCGTCTCAACATCGTCATCACTCAGAATGGGCTCTGAAGGGTCGCTCTTGTCTCAGGTGCCCCTAGCTCTACCTCGGCAGCGTGCTGGAGCCTGTCTCTCTCTCCTCCTTGCTGCTAGAGGAGGTACTGCTAGTGCAGGTGCTACAGCTGCCGCTGGTGCCATCGGCATGGGTGGGATCTGAAAAGACAATTGTCACATATCAGTTATAGTACATATATCAGATGCAAGCATAGTATGCAGAATGAGTGTATATAGAAATCAGATATAGTATATGAATACAGTGTGTGAGTGCAGTGTGTTAGATGCAGTGTACAGTTTGGGAAGTTTTCAGTTGAAATGTCAGTGTTAGTGTGTCAGTGAAAATTTGATGCCTAGAGTGCAAATTGAAGAACTTACCGGGATACCGTGGAGGCCGAGCAGTGTCTCCCTCATTTGCACCATCCCCATCAACGAGGATATCAGCTCGAGGGCTCCTCATGTGTACTCGATAGATGCTTGCAAATGCATTTAGGTGATCAGTGTTCACAGTAAACATATCTGAAGTGAAATGTGGAGTGTAAGTCCTAAAGTGTGGTTCATACCGGAGTCAAGCCTCGAATCCCGACAAGCTCGTGTCTAGCTGTTGCAGGCTTAATCGGGACCTGGTAAGTCTCCCCAGTATGCCGCCAACATGTCAACACGGTCAGAAGCTTTGGCCAATCACTCCTCTGCCTCGCTTGAGAAGCCCCTCTACCACGAGCCTTACTCTCCTGGGTCACTCTAAGTCTCTCTCTCGCGGCAAAAGCTCTCGCTTCCTCACCTCCACGAGCACCGGTCAGAGGTGGCATCAAATGTGTTTGAATGAAGGCTGCGTAGTCTCCCGCCGCTCGAAAGTAGTCGGCATCCAGGCCCACCATAAACTGAATGACCTCTTCAACAGGTAGGCCATCTGCAGATCACATGGACTCTGGTGGAGCCATCGGGACGATCGGGTTAGACACGGTGATAATCTGGTGCACAAAGCGCTCGCCTAAGAACCATGTCCGGCAAACTGGACCCTCGAGCAGAATGTGGTAGCGGCAAGTGGCCCAAGCCCTAGCATACTGGTCCCGGACCCCTACTGGCATCATCGCCCATGGCTGCCACATAATTTGCAAATAGAGGTTGAACAGATGATTAGTTGTTGTCAGTTGCTAAATGTGAACCAGAACAGTGTTAAAGCAGTAATGACCATGTTTTGGGTTCCCTTAAGGGCAGCTACTATGTCGAAGTACTGCCCGAAGAATGTGAAAAGCTTGCGGGTCCTACGCCGGAGCCGGCCGTTATATCTCTGTGAATAGGGAACTGCCAATGGAAGCTCCTTTACAGGCTCTGGTGCCAGAGTTGGAAAATATGTGTACACCCAGAGCTGGGGAGAAAATACAATGATATGTGATAAGTTTATGAGAAGATGTAGAAAGTGCAAAGTAGAAAGCACAATGTATGAGCAGATGTAGAAAGTGCAAAGCCGAAAGCACAGGTGTTGAACAGATATAACGCAGAAACTGTAAAGTAGAAAATGTAAAGTGCTGAGAGGGAACTGAGATGTGTACCTCTTAAGCTCGCCAGTAGCCTCCGATCAAGTCTCCTCTTGATGGGAGGTCGAGCACATGTATCCGTATAAGGTGGTGAGGCTAGTTCCGCCCCAGTCATAAAAACGAACCCAAGGAAGGGTCACCAGGGCGCTCAGCAAATGTAGGCCTACGGTGTTCCACCTGTTCGAGAACAAGGTAGTACCGAAGACAAACATCAGGAAGCCCTTGGCGTATTTCTCAATCTCCTCTATTGTCTCGGGCTCAGTCTCTCTAAATCGCTCCGCAAACCAGGTGTATCTGACCATACTTGTCTGATATATAGATGGATATGCTCCTAGCAGCTCAAGCTAGACTGCCTCCCACTTCTCCATGTTTGTATCGAGAGGGATCAGATCGAACCCTACGTCTAAGCCGATGATCATGGCAAATTCATAGGGAGTCATCGTCATCTCCCTTGTGGTGGAAAAGTGGACGGAGTTGGTGGTGTCCCACATCTCTCTACAAGCGCTCCTAGGAGAGGGCGGCTCGTGGTGACCCGCGTCAGGCTAGAGCAGAATAGGCCGAAGCCAACCTCATCTATGATGTCGTGAACTCCAGCGGGAAGCTCGTCATACCAGTCTCGGGCGGTCGTAGCACCGTAGCCCCTGAAGGTGCGAGACTCGCCTTGTAGCAGAGAACAGATGCAACAGATAAAGGACAGATGCATTATATAAAGCAGTGATGATAGTATAGTCAAATGAAAGGCAGTGCAAGAAATGCAAGTAAAGAAGGCCAGAAATGCATGAAAATAGAGTTCATACCTCAACGGCAATGGTTGATAAGTGAGAAGCTGGCTCCCTTAACAGGAGGTCCTCCGGTACACTGCGAGAAAACTCAGTGAAGTGTCTGATGCCTCCGGAGGTAGGCAATATGTGTGTTTGGGAATGATACCTCTCCGGATCGAAAGGCCGTACCCTTAGTGGTAGTGGCTCTGGCTCAGCCTTAGACTCGAACTCTACCTCAAGATCGACCTCTAGGTCAGCTGCTGGCTCTACTATCTCAGGAACTGGTGAAAATACAAAGGAAGCCTCCAGAGGAGCTCTGTCATGAAAAATCTCATCCGCCATCTGAAAATGGGTGCAAAGTAGGTGTAAAGGTGAAGAAAAATGCCAAAAAAATGGTGAAACTTGGAAAAGTCAACCCTAGGAGAGAGAAAATGGAAGAAAAAGTCAAAGTCGGGAAAAGTGCACCGAACTCGAGAGAAACTCGAGGAGAACAAACCTAGAATGGTGAAGGTGAAGGAAGAAAGGTAGAAATCAAATTTCAATCAGTTCAAAGTGAAGAGAATGAAGAGGGTTTAGTGAATCAACTTTGCGTGGGGCGTTTCAAAATGAGTAGAAAGCCCGGATCTGGAGAGAAGAAGTGTTTAGAGAGAGAAATGAAGGAATTTTGAGCATATGGGTGTGAGGAAATAAGCCCTAGTGGCTTATTTTTAAAGACCCGAGCCAAAAAATCCCTTTTGCCCCCAAACTACCATCGTTGGCTGGCAGGTGGCCGGCGGCTTCCCTTGGGGTCCTGATGATGTTTTGTGTCCTTGATTCCCAAGAAGTATAGGCATGGTTCACTGTTTGGTTCAGATTGTCTCTATGGAAGCACAAAACTGTGTTTTCGATGCGCGATGTTTGTCACTTGTCAACATGAACGAGGTGTATCCTTTGAACATATTGTAACTCTTCTGAGAGGTAAATCGGAATTTGTTTATCAAATCATGTTTATGTACATGTATTTCACGTTGTTGCATTGTACATGCATGTCACGTCGTTGCATTGTACATGCATTTCAAGTTGTTGCATTGTGCATGCATTTCGCGTTATGGCACAGAATGTGGGGGTAAGGTTACCCTGTCCTAGTTTCGTCAGGAGCTAGGGTTCACTACTCAAACAATGCGGTTTCATGCAATCCTGCATCTGGGTAAGCAACCTGTTCTAGTTTGGAACAGTCTCTATGGCTTTCGATATGAAACTAGGTCGATTGGTCAAAAAGGGTACCTCAGTAAGACTACCTAATATACCTCTCACACCTAACACCGAGAAGTGAAAGGAGGATTAAACGGTATAGCGGTAGTCTAGATCCAAGGGTTGTGTTCCCATCATGGCAGAGCCCGCAACCGATCATCCTTTTGGCAAGCTTTTCCAAACAAGCCTCCGATAAACCGTTCAAGAATAGCAGACGGAAAACACAGTGACTTAAGCGCACCAATGCAAATGCAAATGCAAAGAAACACATAAGTGTAGATAAAATTTCATATCATGAGTTCGAGTCAAGTTATTTAAATCCCCAGTAGAGTCTCTAGAAACTATAGCTTGCCTTTTTCGTACCGCCTTTCGGAGGTTTGAAAGAAAGCCCTACAGTTCGAACTCCCGCGATTTTGAATCTAATCTCACAAGTGCAATGTGAAATTGATAATCACCAAAGAGTCCAAATCCGGCAAATCTTTTGGAAAATCGATTTTGAATCAAATTGCCAAAAATGGACTGCTTTTCCAGATACAGTGTCGCCACCTAAATATTTATTTTGAAAAAATTTAGAAAACCCATGACTCGTGCCAAAGGCCACGTGTCCGTCATCACCAAAGTTGTCTCGGCTTGGGAACTTAGGTACGAGAGGGGAAGGTCATGAATTGAGCACCCCCGCTCGCCCAATTAGAGATTGGCCTTTACTAATCATGATACGATTTTTATGTATATTATATGCTCTTGTTCCAGTTATTAAGCTAGCTTTACTATGTGATGCGCATAAGCAAGTGTAGACTAAAATTGCAAGAATTGGAACATTTCAATTTCATGTTTGTTTGCGAAAAGGGTTAGAATTTGCCACCTCAAGTGGGCTTAAAGTTTGTGAATTTGCCACTCAACAGAGTGGGCTTAAAAACGTACATTTAGTGAATCGTTCCAATTTAAACAACAAGCCTTCATCCACAGACATTCAAATAGTTTATCAATTAAGCATTTAGCCTCATGGCAAGCATGCTAGACATGGCAATCACTAGCACTCATGTAAGTATGCTAAAGCACTAAAAACTCACCTAGTACTCCAAGCTAAGAAGATATGAGTTAAAAAAATATGCATGATTCCTAACTTATGCAATGTGACTAATGCAACACATGCAATATGCAATTAATAGGCTCGGCTACTAATATGGCATGTGATTCAATTAAATAACTTGTGGTTAAACACGTATTCAAAGAAGGTATTGAAATGGCAATGCAATTTGAATGATGCGCCAAGCCTCGGTGCATGCAGTACAAATGAATGGATGCAAACATGTGATATGCTAAACGAAACATGTCTCTAAACTAACCATCAAAAGCAGTTAAGTAAAAAGGTGAAAGACGTGGGGTTGGAAGACATACACATTATTACATTACGCTCTCACGAAGGAGAGTCCGAATGAATAAACTAAGCTAAGATAATCTAAGCTATTTATGCTAATTATTACAAGATCGAATGAATAATTAACTAACTAACTAATTATTACAACAACAAATGAACTAATTAGCTAACTAACTAATAATTACAAAACAATTGTAACTAATAATTTAATTAAGTAACTAGACTAAACTAATTATTGCTCCGCCTCGAGAAATGAAAGATATGCATGCACATGCACGGTTTCTGCCCGAAAAGACCTCTGCTTTGCTCTCGAAAGCTTCTATTTGCGAATTTGAACATTTTCAGAAAAATTTTGCTCCACCTTACCAACATTCTGCTGAGGTTTGCATCAGTGGCCAGCCGCCCACTAGTAAAGCTTGCCGGCCACTTCTGACCATGGAAGTGGCCTGCCGGCCATCAATGGTGCCATGCTGGACACCTACCAACCATGGATAGTGGTCTGCCGACTACTGATGCATTGGTTCATCTTGCTCCAACAGAGTACAAACAAAGCAAAAAGAGGGTATTCCCGCACATTGTTTGCACAACTCATCCCTCATTTTCATGTACAAATCCAAGGAGTTGTGAACTTAAGCCACGAACCACCAACTCAAGCAATTTCATTGCATGATGGCTTGTGACTCAAGAGGTGCACGTTCAATAAATGCAAAATGAGACACACATGATAACCATCATCCTATCATGCATGATCAAGGGCAATGGAAACCTAGGAAACTTGACACATTTCATCACTTTCAGTATGAAATGTCCCAATGTTCCTTATGTTCAATTAACGTCCGATTGAACACACAACACACAAGTTATTATCTTGCTCAATTTTAGTTCCAAGTTATTAGTTACTCATTTTAATTTACCAACCATTCTTTAATCTAATTAAGTCCAAAAGGTGAGTTAAAGTCCTCTAATGGAAAGAAGGCTCAAAACACAAGTTGCTTTGGGTATGAAAGAAGTCTCATACCGTTGGTAATGAACCCCCTAAGGGATTAAACGATTAAGTATGAAACCTCAATTTCACACTTAGACAAACAAGTGACTTGACACCACTTTCAAAGAAAAATGAAAAGCCAAGAAATGAGAGAGGTTGCAGAGATGATTAGTGCTGAGATAAGTATGAAAAGCAGTAAAAACTTACAATCAACTCAAACAAGTGGTGTTTAAAGGCCTAAGACACCAAGCTTGTGAGGACTATTACACTACAACTATGCAAAACAAGACTCAAATACAACAATCAACCCAAAACAGAGTTAAAACAGTCCAAAATAGAGCCTAAAGCATGCTGGAATAATGCTACCACAACCTAGAAAATTAAGCTAAAGAATGGCAATAACTAGGCTAGCAAACAAGAGACAAGGAGGGGAGGCTAACCCCTCCAAATTTGGACTTCAAAACCTGATTTTTACCACTGAAAACACTCTAAAAATCAGTTTTTAAAGCCCCAAAAAAAGATGATTTGAAAATGAGAAACAAAGGTGCAAAGGCTTTGTAAACAAGGAATAAAGAGGGATGAATCACCCCCTAACCTTAAATGGCCAAAAACACCAATTTCAGCCCATAAAATAAGTTTTTTTACAGCTTAAAAATAGCCCAAAACAATGACAAAAAGATAGGAATACAAGTATGTAAAACAAGCCTACAAAGCTAGTATTATACCGCTTAAAGAGAAGGGTGATTCCAAGCAACAATTCCAAGCAACTACCACCTTCTAGAGCTCAAACCAAGCCCAAGAATACCTCAGCTCAAAGATGAGGGGATTTGGTTAAGGGTGTATAGGCAAAAGTGTAGGAATTGTAGGCAAATGTGTAGGAAATTTGTAGAGAGAGAGAAAGAGAATTGAGTCTAAATTTTTCTAACCTCTAAACATGAGAGATGGGGTCCCTATATATAGAAAACATGAAATCTATACAAGGAGATCCAGCTCTCCACGTGTGGACAGATGCAAGCATCTGTGCAAACAGCTGGCATAAAATATCTACAGAAAACACTAGTGGCTGACCGGCCATCAGTGATGGCCGGCAAGGCACATCAATGGCTGGCAGACAAGAAGTGATGGCCGACAGCCTCCAAGGATGGCCGGCAGGCCACCAGAGATTGCAGGATGGAGAGACCAAGGCGTGGTCCAAAAGTGAGACAAAATGGATGCAGGATTTGAAAGCCTCAAAGCTGTGGCATTCTGCTGAAGACTTCGAACGCTTGGCAAGCAAACAGACTTGTCATCAGATGTACCTGCAAGGACATCCAAGTCTTAAAGGGCCGTAAAAAATGGGGTGTCTACAGTTGTCCCTCTTTGACAGAACTTGGAGTCATGAAATGACGTGAGTGAATGTCAAAGCTCAGAGATGACCCATTTTGACAAGGCCGTAAGACTTGGACAAACAATCAAGATAGAAATAAAAGGTTGGGCTTGCAGGCTGCCTATGTATCCGTTTGCAAGGAATCAAACCAGCGCAGTTCTGGGGCAAAATGCAAATGATATGCATGATGCAAGAACAAAACTTATGATCATGTAATGAGGTTGTACAATGAAACATTTTAATGCAAATGCAATGCAATGAAAATGCCACATTACTGAAACAAGGTACAACAATTCCAATTATGAAAAGAAGAGTAAATAAACACGCCATGCATGGGAATCACAAGCCGAACCACATTTCATGTAGAAAGGATATAAGAAAATTAAACCTTAACAACGCGATGTACAGGAAAGGCGAAGGGCGATGTAACCGTCGGGCATACCTGAGGTCTCAACCAAGATCCTAACGCGTTGCACGCAAGAGGAGGAAGAAGGGTATGAACACTGGGATGCACCCGAATGTTTTTTAACCGATACAAACAATCCTAACGCGTCTCACATGAGAGGAGAAGAGGTAGTGTGAATACCGAGATGCACCCGAATGTTTTTAACCGAAGGGGCGGTGTGAACACCGAGACGCACCCGGATGTTTTTAACCTAAGGGTTTGGTGTGAACATTGGAACGCCGGGAGGCCATGTATGCAGGCCAGTTTTTGGTGGCCGGCCGTCCCTTACCTGGCTGGCTAACTAGGTTTCCCGGTAGAACAGATATTTGTTGCTAGCTGTCCCCCCATATGCATGTATTGCACCAGCTGGCTCAATATAGATATTTCCGAGATAGCAACCATTTCTTCTATATATAGAGGACCATCCATTGTGTTTTTAGGTTAGAAAAATTTCCAAAAGCTCAAATTCTTGAAAATATCTCTATCTCTCTCTCTTTCTCTCTCTCTATGTATCTATCTTACAACCTACTTACACCATACCAACACTTCCTAAACCAGAATTTTGAGTCTTCTTGCTGAGATTCTTGAGCTAAAATTTCAACTTTTGAGGGTGCTTACTTATTGGTTTGTGAATAAAAGAATAACCTCTCTTTAAGAGGTATAACTTTGGCCATCCTTGCACTACTTCTTCCTTCTCTTTTCTTGCTGTCTTTGTATTGCTTTTACACTATTTTTATGGGCTAAAACTTGTGACTTAAAGCTACCAAGGGTGGAGGGGTTAACCACCCCTGTTTGAACCTTGTTCTCTAAGCATTTGTCCTTGTGTTTCCCACTTCATTCTCAACTTTTGGACACTGATTTTCAGAGTTTCAAAAGGACAAAATATGTAGTTTTGAGGTCCAAAAGTGGAGGGGTTAGCCACCCCTCCTTAGGCTTGCTTACTAGCTTTATTTTTCTCTTATTTTAGTTCACTTTTTCTAGCTTTTCATACTAATTTCAGCACTGTTTTTGTGAGTTTTAGGACTATTTTAGTGTGTTTACTTCATTCATGCTTTGTATAGTATGCTTGTAGTGTCGTAGTCCTCATAGGTTTGGTGGTTTAGGCCTTAGACACTAACCTATCTGAGTTGATAGCTTTTATTTTATGCTTTTCATACATGTTTTCACACTTGCAATAACCATCTTTGCACTCTCCATTCTTTCTTGGTTTTATTTGTTTGAGAGTCGTTTCAAACGAGTGTTGTTTAAGGCATGCGAAAGAGACCCTTCCATACTTAATGGTTTAATCTCTTCGGAGGTTCATTACCAAGGCATTACATCTCTCTCATGTTAAGAACAACTTCTTGTTTGACACTTCTCTTCATTAGTGGACATAATTATCACTTTTGGGAGAAAATGATTAAAGAATGGAAAGGTAATCTTAAAAGAGGCAAATAAAAATGGTAAAAATGATAACAAGATAATAAAATCAAGTCAGGTTCAATCAGATGTTAATTGAACTTATTGAGCCTTGGAATATTACATACTCCTAGTGATGTTAATGGTTAAAGGAGCCATGTCCACTCCTTTCCTTGAGGTTCCATGATATGAGAGGGGTGTTGTTGGTCTTCCATTTCATGTCATTGAAATTTTTGTCCAAATAGTTCATAGATCATCATGCAATAACCTTGCAATCATTGATGATTTGTGGCCCGACTCTACTCCTCCCTTGATCAATTTCATGATAGGAAGTGGCAAAGAGGATAAACATCCCCTAGAAACACTCTGTTTTTGCTCTGTTTCCATTCTGTTGTAGCAGGGCAACACCAAAAATTAGTGGGTGGCCATTCGGATGACCACTTTCCTTGGCCGGCCGGCCACCTTTTGTTGAGCAAACAGTGGCATTTTTCTTGCAAACAGAGCAGAAGCTGAGCCAAAAACAGAATTATTTTCTGACTGTGGATAGAACAGAATCAGGCAACAGAACAGAGGCGTTTCCGAAAGGATATTCTTGGTTGCACGTGTGATTCCTCGATTCCCGCGCAAATTAGATTTAATACATAATGTGTTGTAATTAATTAGTTTTCAATTTACAATAGCTAGTTGCTTACTTAATTAATTTCATGTTGTAATTAATTAGTTAGCCTAATTCTAATTTGTAATAATTAGTTAGTGTAGTTAATTCATTTATTTGGTTTGTAATAGTTAATTTAAATTTGGACATTCATTCGGACCCTCCTGCGCGAGGGCAAATTGTAATATGTGTGTATGTCTTCCAACCCCCACTTCTTTCTTCCTTTTATTTACCTGCTTATAATGGTAGCATCATGTTTTACATTTTCATGTCATTGCCATGACTTATATCCATGTTTGCATGCATAAGGGTTCGGCTCATCATACTAATCAATGTCAATTTCAATTTCCTTAAATTGAATATGTGCTTTTATCGCATGCCTTGAATTGACTCACATGCCATACTAATAGTCGAGCCTATTAATTGCACGTTGTATGCGTTGCATTAGTTATATTGCATTCTTTAGGAGGATGCATTTCTTCTAATTATTTCATCTTCTTTGGCTTGCCTCAGAGTACTAGGTGAGCATTTTGTGCTTTAGCATATTGCATGTGTGTGATTGTTGCCATGTCAAGCATGATAACCATGAGGCTAAGTGCTTAGTTGATATACCTATTTGAATGCCTGTGGATGAAGGCTTTTCGCTTAAGTTGGGATGATTTGATCAATGTACACATGAAATCACTTTTTCAAGTAGTACATATTCAAAACACTTTCCAAAACAAACATGAAATCAAAGCGTTCCAACTTTCATGAATTAGTCCATATTTGTGTGCATCACATAGTAAAGATAGCATAATAATCAGAACAAGAGCATATAATGTAGATAAAAATCACATCATGATTAGTAGAGGCCAATCTTTGATTGGGTGAGTGGGCTGCTCAATTTATGACCTTCCCTTCACATACCTAAGTTCTTGAGCCGAGACACTTTGGTGATGACGGATAAGTGGCCTTTGGCAAGAGTCATGTGTTTTCTAAATTTCTCAAAAATATTAAGGTGGCGACTTTGAAATCAAGCAATGTAGTCAATTTTTGGTATTTTTGATTAAACAAATTGATTTTTCAAAAAGATTTGCCGGATTTGGACTCTTTTGTGTTTATCCGTTTCACGTTGCACTTGTGAAACCAGATTCAGAACCACGAGAATCCGAACTGTAGGGCTATCGTATCCAAGGAGACTAAACCCCTCCGAGAAGCACGAAAAATAAGCTACAATGTGATAAATGGAAATGAATTGGTTTGTTTTATATGGATTGGTTATTTGGTATGTGTTGAAATAAGTGCACTTACATGTATATATTGAAGTTATGCAGATTATGGTGGGGTGATGGCTAGTTGTCATTTAAAAGGTAGGATGTATGATCATTAGTAATGCATGGTTCTTAGACCTAAGATCTTTATGTAATGTTAAAAAAGGAATTTTTGAGAAAGATTGTCTGAAATTGATACAAGAATGGTAAGAAGATAAAAGAAAGAGTTTTCCTCGAAAAGTTAGTGGATTTTCATGAAGAAGATGTTACCTAGGTGTATTTTATTTTGAGTATAAAAGGCACATTATTTATTTATGTATCATCCTTTAGTATTCATGATCACATATATCTATCAATCTTATTATTGAGTATCATTGTAGATCCCTACTAGATATATTTGTTCGTCCCACATTATTTTTACCATTTTTAGGAATGGTGTCAGAAACACCGGTTTGAAGATTCAAGAAGTTTATTGTCTTTTGTGTGTATTTTTATATGAATTGTAGAGGAGAGATATGTTGTGATTGGGGATTGATGAGTGTCTTCTCATGTAATTATTTATTTTTGGAATGTTTCAATGTCAACCTTGGGCATGTATGATTGTTGTATTTACTTGAGAGGGAACACTTTTATTTACTCAAGTGTAATTATTATTCCAATACATGTTATGTAACTGGATTTAAATTAAGGGTTTTGGTAATGTATCCGGGTAATAAATTTGGGATGTGACACGCGTGGTTAGGTGTCGATTATTTCAGTTAGTATCAGTAAAGTGGTTTAGGTAGTGCTTGTATAGCCTATTGGCAGACACGTACCTAGAGATTCCTAGTGCTTTGTATCCACTACCTTGTTTTTTGAGTTTAAAAAGTATTGTTTTATGAATATATATATATATATATATATATATATAACTATGGCATTGCAATGTTTTGAAAGATAAAGTATAATATTTTGATAAATGGCATGCATATGCATTCACCATATGATCTTGTTAAGAATCATACAGTGTGTTAACGCATTCTCTACTGGGCATTAGCTCACCCTATGTAGAAAATAACTTTCACGTGTTGATGATATGCCTCCACCAAGGACGTAACTTGGGAGGACCTTGGAGCTGAGAGCTTCTTTTCATTATTTTATGTAGATATTTGTTGTACAAGTCTTGGACTTTATATGTATGGAGTTTAATTCATTTTGTTGTTCCTAAGTATAGACTTGGAAAGATGTAGCCAGTAAGACATTAACTTATTTGTACTTTCTTTTGTTCCAGTTCATTCATACATGTCATATGCTACAGATTCGATATTTAGGATTTATGAATGTATACATGCATATGTAATCTTTTGTACAGCAAAAGAGAATCAATGAAATGTCAATATTATGCAAGTTTCTGCTTTTCCATTGAATATCATAAGGTGGGTTGTTGTTATTATTTTGGGATGTTATAGAGAGAGCTTTGAATTCTTTGTAGTGTTTATTTCTCCCCTTTTACAAGGGTTTATATGTAACTAATACTCGTGATTGTTTGGTTTAGGCTTAATAGTTTTTGACTTTCTAACTATTGGATTAGTGGTCTGTTTGATGTAATATTTCTCATATTTGTAATTAGGGTCAGGTTTGTCTCCAGTCTATATGTGGACTAGAGGGTGATGTTGGGCCTTGTGAGGCCTATCACGGGCCCATTTCAATAATTTGGACCATTCAATTTGTTAGGTTTATGTGTAGATTATCCACACATAAATCAAATTGATCCAATAATTATAATTTTATTATATTTGTCTATAAAATAATTATGATATATTTTCAAAATTACAGTTATTGCTTATTTTTTTGAAGATAAATAAAATAAAACAATATAGTTATGATTATTGAATCACTATTTTTTTCTTTTTTCTTTTTTCTTTTTTTTGTATGGATGATCTACACATAAAACCACACAAAATTAACAGTTTAATGAATATAATTTAATTTTTTGGTAAGGATACATTTTTTATGTGAACAAATTTTCCCTACATATATATTTTTTGATTTTGTTGTGTAGTCAAATGGTTGTTTGTATTCATTTTTAGAGAGAGAAAGCGAAGGAAAGAGTTGATTATATGCACAATAAGCAATTGGTGTAAACACGATGCAATTATAATATTACATTTAATTTTTTAGATGATTTAGATTGAGTTTATTTAGAATAAAAGTGATAGAAAACGAGGAAAACGAGGGAGAAAAAAGTTAACTTTGTATGAGTTTCTTTAACTTGAAGGTGGTGAAAAGTTGAAGAAAGTTAAATTTTCTATAGAATCAATATTAACATTATGACTAGCTTTTAATTTCTTATAAAAAAATACAAAAAAAATTAAATGTGTATGTAGTTGTCTATAACTAAAATTTCAATTTTTTATTTTTTTTACAATTTTTTTTTTATTTTAATAAAATGTTTGCATATATATGTACATATATATATATATTTTTTTTTTTTCTATTTCTTTTCTTTTTACTTTTACTTCTTACCATTTTTTTCCTTAATCAAATGTTTAATGATTTAGGGATTGATTTGACAAATGTGGAAAAGTTTGATATTCCACAATTATTGAATGTGAAAAGTGTTTTGGAATAAAAAAATACTAGTAAAAACCCGTACTATGCACGGGATGTGAAAAAATTAATAAAATATGTTTATATAAAATAATATAAATAGATAAATAGTTAAATTTATATATATAAATTATGAAAACAAAAAAATATTGAAACTTACAATTTGAGTTTTACAATTTTATCACAATTTATGTATCAAATTTTAATTTGTCACAATTTCAATCATGTAACTTTCAACCCCCTTACTAAAGTTATAAATTTGGGCAAGTTGAACCCAAGTAACTCGAGTAAAGCTTGTAAATTTTTAAAGATTGGTCAACATAATTTTTAATTTGGTGAGAACCTATGTAAAATTCAAAAATTTGAATAAATTTGAATGGACTTTGGTAGAGACACCAAATATAACGGTTCCGGTTTAGACTCGACCCATTATATGTTCTTAGATTCGGGATTTCATACCTTTAATTGTTGTTTATGTCCTTTAACAGCTTGTTGAGTCTAGTTGAGTTGCAGGGCATGTTTGAAACAGGTTGTGAGTTAGTTTTTCAAAGGAGTTGATGTATGTTTTAATTTCTGTTTATTCACTTGAGCGGTGTTTTGGTCGCTCAATCAGTCTTTGAGATCTCCTAGTATTTTGCAGGTCTACAAAAGTTCTGAGAGTAGGCTATCTTCGCTTGAGCAGTCTTTCTTGCAATCGAGCAGTCTTTTTTAGTCTGCAAAACTTTTGGGAAGGGGTCATTGTGTGCTCGAGTGGTGTTTTGGTCGCTCAAATGGTGTCACTTATTGTCTCTGACGGTCGAGTGATGTTTTGGTCGTTCGAGTGGTCTGTACGTATATCAGTTCCGGAAACAGAGTTTTTTAATCGCATTTTCATTTTCTTTCTCTCTAAAACCTTCAAAACCCTAATTTCTTCATTTTCTCTCTCTAGTTCTTGCTTAAAACCTTAAATACTCCATGATCCACCACCGTTGTCCCTTAGAGAAAAATGTAGGGCACGTCCAAAGATTCATTCTAATCGGAGATGACCACGTTTTATGGCTCTGTCAAAGTTTCATTCTTGCTCACTTCCTCTTCTACTCTTAAGGTAGGGATTTCTTCAACATTTAGTATGATCCTTAGCTTGGTTATTTGCTTCCTAGAAAGGTTTAGTGATTTGGGGATTTTGAGTTAAATTTAGGGTTTGATTATGAAATGTAAAAGAGGGGTTTTTCAAATAAATTCTTGGAAAAGGTTGTGAAAGTGTATAAAATGTTGGGTTGTGTTGAAATGTTGGAATTTCCTTACTTAAATATGATTTTGAAAGTAAAGGTGGTTTGTTTGAAAATAATTGATAATTGATTTTTGAAGGAAAATTAAAAAGATGTTGGGTTTTGAAAGGATAAGAGGAATGTATCTGTTGATGATGAGAGTGGAGTAGGATATGTAGTATCACTCCCATTTTGAAAAAATGATGAGATTATATCTGTTGTAGAAAAATTATCTGTTAAATAAAAATATCTGTTTTAGGCTATCGGCCAAGGATAACTTTGATTGTTATAGAAATTGCATGAGATTAGGTTAATTGAAACCAACTACCCAATCATTTTGCATTGAACATTGAAAATGTATTATTTTTGAGAAAAACGGGTTTATACCTTGATGAATCTGGTTAGAGGGTGCGGTTGTGGTTTATATTGTCGGTCTGTGTGTCCTTGGTGAGTCCAAAAACTCGCGTGGTTAGGTGCCGATCCTTCCGATTAGTATCGGTAAAATGGCTTTGGTGGCGCTTGTATAGCCTATTGGTAGACACGTACCTAGAGATTCCTAGTGTTTTGTATCCACTTATAATTGTTTCGGTTAGACCCAACCCATTTCAGGCTCTTAGATCCGGGATTCCATGTCTTTAATAATTGGTCATGTCTTAATTTATCTGTTGATAGTTGGGTTAAGTTGTTGGTTGTGTTTGAAATAGGTTAGAAGTTAGGTTTTTTTTAAAGAGTTGTTGTTCTGTTTTTTGCTTGTTCGCTCGAGTAGTGTTTTTGGTTGCTTGAGTGGTCCTTGAGATCTTCCAATACTTTTGCAGGTCTACAAAACTTATGGGAGTAGGGTGTAATTCGCTCGAGCATTCTTTCTTGCGCTCGAGCAGTCTTCTTCAGTCTGTAAAACTTCTAGAAATGGGACATTGGCCCCGTTTGGTAGAGCCGTGGGAAAGTGATTATAGCTTATAGCTTATAAATGTGAATACAAGCTGATTTTTGACTTATAAATTAAGCTTCTCCTCCCCCACTCAAAGAATAAGTTAATTTTTGACTTACAAAACGCTATAAGCTGTATTGTTAAGCTGAACCAAACAAATCAAAATATCTTAAATTAAGCTAAAAGTTGAAATAAGTTGGAAATAAGCCCTACCAAACAGGGCCATTGTGTGCTCGAGTGGTGTTTTGGTTGCTTGAGCAGTGTCACTTATTGTCTCTGACGCTCGAGTAGTGTTTTGGTTGCTTGAGCAGTTTGCACATTTATTAGTTCGAGGAAAGGAAATTTTGAATGACTTTTTCATTCCTCTCTCTCTCTCTAAAACATTTCAAAACCCCAGTTCTTCACTTTCTCTCCAGTTCTTGCTTAAAACCTCAAATACTCCTCATCCATTGATTTCTCAATCTTTGCTCTTTGGAGAAAAAGATAGAGCTCGTCGAAAGCTTCAATCTAATTGGAAAGGATCTCATTTTCGACTCTGCCAAAGTTTTACCCTTGCTCTCTTCCTTTTCTACTCTTAAGGTGAGGATTTTCTTAACCTCTCATATGATTGTTAGCTAAGTTGTTTGCTCTTTGAGAGGATTTAGTGATTTGGGAATTTTAGGTTAAACCTAGGGTTTGATTTTGAAATGTAAAAGAGAGGTTTTCAAATGGGTGCTTGAGAAAGGTTGTGGGGATGTGTTTATGATTGAGATGTGTTGAAATGTTGGAATTTCCTTACTTAAATGTGATTTTGAAAGCAAAAGAGGTTTTGTTAAAAAATCATTGATATTTGGTTTATAAAAGAAAAAGGAAAAAGATGTGGGTTTTGAAAAAATGAAATGAACGTATTGGTTGATGATGAGAGAGAAGTTGGATATGTAATATCGCTCCCATTTTGAAAATAATGAGCTTATATCTTTTATTGGAAAATTATCTGTTGAGTAGAAATATCTGTTTTGGGCTATCGGTGGAGGATAATTTTGATTGTTGTAGAAATTGCATGAAGAATAGCTTAAATTGAAACTAATTTCTCATACATTATGCATTGAGCATTGTTTCATACTTGAACATTGAAAATGTATTTCTTTTGAGAAAAATGGGTGTATACCTGGGTGAATCTGGTTAAAGGGTGTGGTTGTGGTTATATTGTTGGCCTGTGCATTCTTAGTGAAAGTCTAGAAATTCGTGGGGTTAGGTATCGATCCTTCCGGTTAGTACCGATAAAATGGCTTTGGTAGTGCTTGTATAGCCTACTAGCAGACATGTACCTAGAGATTCTCACTGTTTTTTATCCATTGCCCTGTTTTCTAATATAAAAGGGAGATTTTCATCAATTGATATCTAATCCTGACATTGCATTGTTTGAGATGAAAATGTAAAATGTTTGGCAGATGGCATGTGTAGCCTGACTTTTCGTGCTCCTTTCGGAAGACGTATAGCCCTACAGTTTGGACTCCACTTGTGGTTTTGAATCTGGTTTCACAAGTGCAATGTGAAATAATGAAAACACAAAAAGAGTCCAAATTCGACAATTTTTTTTGGAAAACCAATGTTTGAATCAAATGCCAAAAATGGACTGCTTTGCCAGATTATAGAGTCGCCAACTAAATATTTTTGGGAAACTTAGGAAACCCTAGATTCGTGCCAAAGGCCATTAGTCTATCATCACCAAAGTGTCTCGGCTCGGGAACTTAAGTACGAGAGGGAAAGGTCATGAATTGAGCACCCCACTCGCCCGATCAAAGATTGGCTTTTACTAATCATGATGAGTTTTTTTATTTACATTATATGCTCTTGCTCAGATTTATTATCTATTTTACTATGTGATGCACACACAAGGTATAGACTAGTTTGCAAGAATTGGAACACTTGATCTCATGTTTCGTTTTGAAATTGTTTTGTGAATTTACCACTTGAAAAAGTGGGCTTAAAATGGACATTTAATCAGACCATTCCAGTTCAAGCAACTAACCTTCATCCACAGGCATTCAAACAATTATATCATTTAAGCAATTAGTCTTATGGTGTTCATGCTTTAGATATGGCAACACAAACATCCAATGCAAGATGCTAAGGCATAAAAGCTCACCTAGTACTCCGAGCCAAAATAGGTGAAAGAGTTAGAAAAATATGCATGTTCCTAACTTATGCAATATGACTAATGCAACGCACACATCATGTATTTTTATAGGCTCGGCTATGAGCATGGTATATGATTTTATTCAAGACATGCGAGAGAGCGCGTATTCAAGTAAATGAATTTGAACATTTGATATTGGGTTAGCATGATGAGCCAAACCCTTAGATGCATGCAAGACAATGGATGTAAATCACAAGAATGCTAATGAAATGTGATGCCCTATACTGACGATCATAAGTGAGTAAGTAAAAGTGAGAAAGACGTGGGGTTGGATGACATACAACTTATTACAACATTGCCCTCGTGCAAGAAGGTCCGAATCAGAGTCCGAAAAGTCTGAATTAAACTAATTATTACAAAACCGAATGAATAAATAAACGAGGTTAATTAACTATCTAACTATGCTATTACAACTAGGATTACTACGTTAAGTAAACTAGCTCTCCAAACTAAGTAACTACAACAATTACAAAGGGACAATAATAATAATTACAACACTTAATAATTATTGGGACTAATTACAATAAGCAATATTAAATTAATTACAACAACGATCATAATGTAAGCGAGGATGTGCAAGAATTGCATGCATGCACATGTACGATGTTCGAGAATAGCTCTGTCTGCCCTAGGCTTGCTCTATTTTACCTCAGCCACTGCCTTTTGTTTTTTTGCAAAAATACACTACTGACCAAACATTGAGGGCCGACCGGCCCTTAATGAAGCCTGACCGGGCCTAAAGAAGGCCGGTCGTGCCTTAATTTTGTGCAAAACTCTGTTTTGTGTTCTGAAGTGAAAATAGTGCAGACAGAGTTATTCAAGCTCTGTTTGTCCCTTAGTTCCTTCTCTGTCATGGAAAAGCCTCGAGAGAAGGTTAGAATTGTTTCCAAAACCATTAATGAGCAAATTGATTGCTTGATGATTCTGAATACAATTTTGGACAAAAATTAATGAATGTAATGAATATGACCACTCCTCTCTTCTTATCATGGAATGAACTCAAAAAAGAGAAGTAGGGATGCTTCAAGAATCATCAAAATGCCATGAATTACCACATGATCACTCTTGACTCAATAAACTTGGCATAACGTCCGGCCAAGCCTAGGCAAGATGACTCATTTTCTTTATGTGTATTGGTTGATTTTAAACCAATTCTCTTTGTTATTTCCATTCTTTAGTCCATTTGTCCGAAGTGGTGATTAAGTCCTTTAAAAGCAGAGAAGCGTCAAACGGGAAGTGATTCTCAACATAAAATAGAGATCATGCCTTTGACAATGAATCTCCGTAGAGATTAAGCCATTAATCATAAATCTCTAGTTCATGTGTTGAATAACTATCAACCGATTGAAACAACTATCAAATGAAAAAAAGGAGTGGCAAGTTGATTCTTAAAATGAGGTCATGCCCATGAAAGTTAGACAAAGAAATGCTAAGAACAACATAATACAAGCTATGTACAAAGACCAATGCTATAACAAATGAACTAATCAAAGTTTGAATCAACTAAATAAATTAGAACCACCCTAAAATAGCCTCTAATAAGCCAAAACAGTGGCTGAAAATGTAAGAAAAGATCTCAAAAGCTAAACAAAAAGGTAAAGACACCAAAGCTATGTAAGCACAAACAAGGAGGGGTGGCCAACCCCTCCAAGTTTAAGACTTCAAACCATTTTTTTGGCCTTATTTCAACTCTGAAAATTAGTTCAAAAATCAAAGAAAAAGAGTGTAAAGGAACCAAGGGTTGAGCTATAAAAATAGGTGCAAGTAAGGGTGTTAACCTTACCACCTTTGGTAGCTTATCAAAACCCAAGTTCCAACACTTAGAATGGATACAAAATAGCCCAAGAATACAAGAAATAGGTAGAAATGAAGTAAGCAAATGCCAGAACAAGAGTTACAAGCTTATACCTCTCAAAATGGAGTAAGCTTTGGTTGATGATCAAACTTACTCTTGACACACTCTCAAGTTTGAATTATGTTTCTCAAGGGTCAACCAAGGTTCTAAGATGATGAGTCAAGGTTGTGTATAGTGTATGTAGATGATACAAGGTTCGTAGGTTAACTCAAAGGTAGCTTGCAATGGAAGAAGAAGGAAAAAGGAGCTCTCTCTATGTATATAGGCTTTCTCTCAATTGTTTAACCCCCAAAACAGAGGAATATGGCCGTATTTATAGAATTTGAGTACAAAACGTGATAAATATCTTCAAAAATGGATAGTTGGCGGCCTCCCGCTCAGAACAGTGTTTCTCGCTATTGAAGGCCAACCGGCCCTCAATAGCCACAGTTGGCTTTCAATGAGGCACGGCCGGGCCTCAATGAATTCCCTTGTTTTCTGTTTCAGCCTCAACACAAGGTGGCACAAGGTGTAAAAATGAATTTCTTGGGTATGATTAGTGGGGAATATGGAAAGGTTTGGGGTTATTTCGAAGCTTAAATAAGGCTCCTTCGTTGAGACCTTGAACCATGCACAATACCACTTTCATCATCGAGTATTCTGAGTAAAGTGCTCGAGCCTTGCAGGCGGTCAAAAATGGGGTGTCCATAGCATGCATATGCATTCACCTTATGACTTCATAAAGATTTATACATTGTGTTAAAGTATCTCTACTAGGCTTTAGCTCACCCTATGTGAAAATAACTTTCAGGTACTGATGATGTGCCTCCACTAAGGACTTAGCTTGGAAGGGCTGTGGAGCTGAAGGCTCATTTTTGGTTTCTTGTTGTAATTATTTTTGTACAATCCTTGGGCTTTAATTGTATTGAGTAGAACTCACTTTTGTTGTACCCAAGCATTGTCTTGGAAAGATATAGCCATTAGGATATTAACTGTAATAACCCGACCCTCGTACATGTTTTCTGATATATTTTCAGTCCCTGTTTTGTGCTTTCGGATGCTTATTGTGAAATCCTATGAGAAATTACGGTTAAGAAAGTGAACTTCATGTTTAAAGATGCCTATCTGTTTGATAAGAAATGTATCTGTTGCAACTATAAAGTTTGAATTAGAAATTGGAAGCCTTAGGGGCCTGCTTATCTGAAATTGATTTTATATATGTGATCAACATAATTTTTAGGTAATATTAAGTGTTTCTGTGGAATTTCAATTTCAGATGTTTAAACGATTGATTTTCGTCTTTATTCACCCTTTATATATGTATGTCTATAAGAGCCTCTATGAACTCAAGACTTAGGAACTTCCATATAACATATTCCTTGGAGAAAAGTGAAGAGAGGAGAAGATCAAGGGAGAGTTAAGAGAAATTGAAGCTAAGGTAAGGTTAAATTCCCTAATCCAATCTCCTTCCTCAATTTGAAATAAAAAGTTCTTGATTGGGTATGATCTAGAGTGTAATGAGAATCTTGGTTGTGTATGGTGAAGTTTTGGTATGATAATCCTATCATTTGTGCCTCCTTCCTCATCCAATTGGTATTCATTCTTATAATTATGATTTTGATTATGATAGATATAAGTGAAGTTAAGAATTTCAAGAAAAGGAATTATGTTTATGAGTTTCAATTCTTGGTTGATTAAATTGAGTTGTGTTCATGATTAATGCAAGTTAGATTGTGTATGTGATGCTTTGAATTACATGTTTTGAACCATGATTTAGCATTGAAAAGATCCATCCTTGAGCCTTGGAAACATTCCCCAAAAGATGAGATTTTGATGCAAATTTCGGACCAAAATAGGGGAATCGCCGCACGTGCAGGAGTCACTGCCGCACGTGCGGCAAATGCTGAAAATTTTGGGTTTGGTTCTGCCTAAAAGGCACGTGCGGGGGAGTTTGCCGCACGTGCGGGGCTCACAGCCGCACGTGCGGCCCATGCTGAAAAATGTGAATCGCTTCGTTTTGCGTGTAGAATCCTCTAATGTTGTCGGAATATGTATTTGATGTTTTTTTAATATGTATAAATTCCTTCGAAGTAAAACGAAACAGGAAGTAATTTGATATGAAAAGGGGAACTAAATTGTAAGGTTTGAGTATGTGCAGGGCACACTCCGGGAGAAACGAGCACGTCATCGCAACACTGTGAGTAGTAGTACGGTAATCGTACGTTCAATTATCGTTGATGATTTTTATCGTTAGTATGTTGTTCCTTGCAAGTAATCAAGTTAACAATGTGTCGATTGGAAAATCTAGAGGCATTATTGAGCGGTATTACTGTTAACAAAGAAGACTAACATTCTGTTATTTGCAAGAGAGCTATAGTGATTCATGACGAACAAAGGGAACGTATAAGCACTATGGAACCATGGTATTCACGTATCTCTGAAATCATTCAATCTGTAAATGTGCTTATCTCTCATTAATAATTATCAGGAATGTCCTGTTAAACTTAAGTTAACTATGTTAACTCATGTAAATGATGTAACGGCTACCATTAGTACTCTGTTAAGTACAAGTCAACTATGGTAACATGTGTGAACGATCAAACAAAGGTGTATGCTTCTATATGCTATTAATAGATCACGTGAACTACGCCATTTCTTAATGAATAATTAGTTAAGACCACAGATTGTTTTATACGTTAATACCTGCTAAGCATTATGATAAACAACGGATTGATTTACGGATGAATCAACCTGAAGACATAATTAAATATCAATGACCTTGTCATATGGCTCACGCTATGATGTAAACTATTCTGTCTTTGTTAAATGTACTGTAATGACATGATATAACAAGAAATGCTCTATGTTTTGATATGTTATGTTTTGACTTAATGAACAGATGTCCACATATGTAAGGTATTCATGACATCCGTAGCTTACGGCCCTTGCCCGGGGGTAATAATACCGTGGTTCAATTATGTTACAAGATATATCTTGCCACCGACGGTCTTGTACGGGTGGATTATGTTTTACCATCGACGGTCTTGTACGGATGGTACCACCGACGGTCTTGCACGGGTGGATTATGTTTTACCATCGACGGTCTTGTACGGATGGTACCACCGACGGTCTTGCACGGGTGGATTATGTTTTACCATCGACGGTCTTGTACGGATGGTACCACCGACGGTCTTGCACGGGTGGATTATGTTTTACCATCGACGGTCTTGTACGGATGGTACCACCGACGGTCTTGTACGGGTGGATTATGTTTTACCATCGATGGTCTTGTACGGATGGTACCACCGACGGTCTTGTACGGGTGGGTTATGATCAAGCATGAACTCTGATTTCTGTTTCTGATTCAAACATAAGTAAGAATATGTATGAATATGCTTCTATTTATCTGTTCCGTTTATGCCATGCTATAACATGATATGAATTGATCGGTCTTTAAGACCTAATGATTTCTGGTATGGAACAAAGTGCTGTATGGAACTAAGTGCTGCAATGCGAGTCACCTCTAGAATCCGTACGAGCCACCTCTTGAGTCCATACATATGTTTAAGGGCTTAATTCCAACTTTTCAAGGGCTTCATGCCATATGTTCAAGGGCTATATGCCAACATGTGTAAAAGCTTAATGTTAATATGTTCAAGGGCTATCGCCAAGATTAGGCCCTAGGCCATTCTAAAATTAGTACAGAATTCTTAATTATATGATCTCCGCATTTACATACGCATTGATATGTATTATGATTAAGTTGAATATTGAATCATTTATATACTACTATTCACTGAGCTTCGCTCACTTTGTGTTATGTTTGTTCTGTAGGTAATTACTTTGGGAGTCCGTCTTAACCTTTGACGCTTACCCTTCAATTGTCAACCTCAGTATGCCTAGACTCCCCGACCAAGCCTAGGCATTTATGTGAGGTTTTGTTAAGATTTTGTCATGCACTTTAATGATTTACTTAAGGTTAAAATGTATGTATATACCCCCTTTCTTTACCAATGTTCGGATATACACTCACTTATATGTATGGGTATGTATATAGATAAATGGCTCTCATGTATGTGATCCTGGCATGTTAGTTTTAGCTCAATGGATGTTATTCTATGTTACTTTGTAATATTAAATGCTTCCGTTCAGGCCCCGTATATTATGTATAACAGGTCATGTGTCCGTATCTGCTTAGGTCATGCCCGAACTTTTAGGGGCGAGTTTGGGGCGTGACATTAACATACCTGTATAACCTTTTATTTCAATCTACTTATACGTGGCATATGCTATAGATTCAGGATTTAGGATTTATAAATGTATACTCGCATATGGAATCTCTTATATGGTAAAAGAACATAAATGAAAGGTTATTATTTCACATGTTGTATTTATATTAAACACTATGAGATGGGTTGTTGTTATTATTTTAGGCCGTTACAGTTGCCCTATTTTTTGATGTAAAAGGATATTTTTCATGAATTGATATATATATATATATATATATCTAGCATTTCATTGTTTTAAGTTACAAGTGAAAAACATTTGATAAATAGCATGCATATGCATTCACCTTATGACTTCATTAAGTTTTATACATTATGTTAAAGTATCTCTACTGGACTTTAGCTTATCCTACGTGGAAAATAACTTTTAGGTGCTGATGATATGCCTCCACCAAGGACATAGCTTGGGAGGACTTGGAGCCAAGAGCTTCTTTGTTTTCTTTTGATGTAATTATTTTGTGCAAGCCATGAGCTTTAACTATATTGAGTTGAACTCACTTTTGTTGTACTCAAGCATTGACTTGGAAAGATGTAGCCATTAGGGCATAAGCTTACCTATATCTCCTTTTATTTCAAATCATTTACATATGTGGCATATGCTGTAGATTCAGGATCTAGGATTTATGAATGTACACTGGCATATGTCGTCTTTTGTACGGAAAGAAAATATAAATGAAAGATTATTATTTTGCATGTTGTTATTATTTCAGGGCAATACACCAAATAAACTGAGCAATCAAAACAAAATTGTTATTATTTCCCAATGACTATTGTTTTAGATAAGGATCCACATTTTAGGGCTCGGTTGTGGTAGAGCCTATAGGGTGCCTTGGGCACTAAATTGATCTATAGTATCTCCTATCATCCTCAGACTGACAGGTAGCCTGAGCGCACCATTCAGATTTTAGAGGGTATGTTTCGGGCTTGCGGTCTTGATTTTAAGGGGTCGTGAGAGAGGAACTTGCCTTTGGTGGAATTTGCCTAAAATAATAGTTTTCAGGCGAACATTGGTATGGCACCGTTTGAGGCCTTGTATGGCTGACCATGTAGATCTCCTATGTGTTGGGCCGAAGTGGGTGATGCACCTATGTTAGGTCCAAAGTTAGTCTAGGAAACGACAGAGAAGATTGTGCATATTCGTAAGAGATTGGTTGCGGCTCAAAGTTGTCAGAAGAGCTATGCCAACCGTAGGAGGAGGCCTTTATCTTTTGAGGTAAGAGGTCATATATTTCTAAAAATATCACTGAGATAGGGTATGATGAGATTCGGGAAGAGCGGTAAGTTGTCTTCTAGATTTTTTTGGTCTTTTGAGATTCTAGAGTGAATCGGGGAGGTAACTTATCATTTGGCCTTGCCACCCCAAATTTTCGAGGTTCATAATGTGTTTTATATTTGTATGCTTTAGAAGTACGAGGCCAATCCTTCACACGTGTTGGATTGGACCGAGTTAGAGGTAGATGAGGATGCCTCATATAAAGAGAGGCCAGTTTGGGTGTTACAAACCAAGATCAAGTCTTGAGGGGCAAGACCATCCCATTGGTTAAGTTGTTGTGGTGACGCCATGGAGTCGAGGAGGCGAATTGGGAGCGTGAGGCAAAAGTCCGCGAGAAGTATCTGGACCTATTTGTTGATATTTGAAACTTATATTGAAAATCTTGTTCGTGTTGTAATATGTATACATTGTAAATGTTTTGGGAACTCAAATTGTAATATTTTATGTTGAAGGACTCTGTTTTATCATTATTACTATTGTGGTTATTGCCATGATTTAAATTTCAGGGACGAAATTTCTTAAGGAGGGAAGATTATAACAGTTTCAGTTTAGACCCGACCCATTCTATGCTCTTAGATCTCGGATTCCGTACCATTAATTGTTATTTATGTCCTTTAACATCTAGTTGAGTTGAGTTGATTTGCAGGTCATGTTTGAAACAGGTTGGGAGTTAGTGTTTCAAAGGAGTTGCTATTATGTTTTCTACTTGTTCGTTCGAGTGGTGTTTTGGTTACTCGAGTGGTCTTTGAGATCTCCCAGTATTTTGCAAGTCTGCAAAAGTTATGGAAGAAGGGTATCTTTGCTTGAGCGTTCTTCTTTAATCTGTCAAACTTCTAGGAAGGGGTCATTGTGCGCTTGAGCGGTGTTTTGGTTGCTCACTTATTGTCTCTAATCACCACTCGAGCGAACAAGCAAAACAGAATAACAACTCCTTTGAAAAACTAACTCTTAAGCATTTCAAACATGACCAGCAACTTAACTCGACTCAACAAGATATTAAAGGATATAAATAACAATTAAAGGTACAGAATCCCGAATCTAAGAGCATAGAATGGGTTGGGCTGTGTTTTGGTCGCTCGAGCAGTGTCACATATTGTCTCTGATGGTTGAGCGGTGTTTTGGTCGCTCGAGCAGTTTACGTGTATATCAGTTTGGAAAAATGGGGTTTTCAATCACTTTTTCATTTCCTTTCTCTCTCTAAAACCTTCCAAGCCCTAATTTCTTCATTTTCTCTCTCTAGTTCTTGCTTAAAACCTCAAATACTCCATCATCCATTGATTTCGCTACCATTTCTCCTTAGAGAAAAAGGTAGAGCTCGTCAAAAGATTCATTCTAATCGGAGAAGATCTCATTTTCGGCTCCATCAAAGTTTCACCCTTGCTCAGTCCCTCTTTTACTCGTAAGGTAGGTATTTCTTCAACCTTTATGATCCTTAGCTTGGTTATTTGCTTCCTAGAAAGCTTTGGTGATTTGGAGATTTTGAGTTAAATTTAGGGTTTGATTTTGAAATGTAAAAGAGAAGTTTTTCAAATAAATTCTTGAGAAAGGTTGTGGACGTGTATAAAATGTTCGGTTGCGTTAAAATGTTAGAATTTCCTTACTTAAATATGATTTTGAAAGTAAAGGTGGTTTTGTTTGAAAATCCTTAATAATTGATTTATGAAGGAGATGGGAAAAGATGTTGGGTTTTGAAAAGATAAGATGAATGTATCTGTTAATGATGAAAGTGGAGTAGGATATGTACCCAGAGATTCCTATTGTTTTGTATCTATTGCCCCCTTTTCTGATATAAAAGGATATTTTTCATGAATTGATATATATATATATATATATATATATATATATATGGCATTGCATTGTTTTGAGTTAGAATTGAAAAACGTTTGATAAATAGCATGCATATGCATTCACTTTATGACTTTGTTAATTTTTATATATTGTGTTAAAGTATCTCTACTGGGATTTAGCTCACCCTACATGGAAAACAACTTTCAAATGTTGATGATATGCCTCCACAAAGGACATAGCTTGGGAGGACTTGGAGCTAAGAGCTTTTTTGTTTTCTTTTGATGTAATTATTTTGTACAAGCCATAGGCTTCAACTATATTGAGTTGAACTCACTTTTGTTGTACCCAAGTATTGACTTGGAAAGATATAGCCATTAGGGCATAAACTTACATGTATCTCCTTTTATTTCAAATCATTTATGTATGTGGCATATGTAGACTCAGTATTTATGATTTATCAATATACACTTGCATATGTCGTCTTTTGTATGGAAAGATAATATAAATGAAAGATTATTATTTCGCATGTTGTTATTATTTCAGGATGTTACACGAAATAACCTGAGCAATCAAAACAAAATTGTATATAGAAATATATAAAATTATCTGCTAATTTAGTTTTTTTTAATAATAAATAAGATTAATTAAAGATTTAATATTAATGAACAAAAACAAATACACGTTTTAGAAAGGGATCATCGAATAAGTTGATTAAAAAATATATCATTTTAGATGGCATAAAATAATTTAAATATGATTTTTCAAAAATTATTTTTAATTTAAAAATTACAGTAAAATATTTAAATATAATGAAATTAAATTTCTTACAAAATAAAAGTATCTGGATAAAGAAATAAAAAATAAAAAATAAAGTTAAGAAGAAAATTTGTAATTTTATTCTTATTTGATCCGAAAATAATTCTAGATGACTAATAAATTATCACCTATAACCCTCATTTTTTTTTTTAAATAAAAGAAGATATTTCACAAACCATCACTTTTATTAGAAAAATAACATTTATTTCTATTTGTTTTCGCAAAAGTCACTTCTTAACAATTTGGCCTGTGGGGGTGTAGACGTCCCCGAACGCTCCGGGAGGGTGAGTCCCCCGTTCCGTTCATTTGGGGTCATTACAGCTTAGGACTCTCAAATTGTCACGGTTCGTAATCTGAACCAAAGAGTCCAAATCCGGCAAATCGTTTTGAGAAAATAGATTTTGAAAGAAGTACCAAACATGGACTGCTTTGCCAAATACAGAGTCGCCACCTAAATATTTTATTTTGGAAAAATTTAGGAAACCCTGACTCGTTTGCCTAAGGCCACGTGTCCGTCATCACCAAAGTTGCCTTGGCTCGGGAACTTGGGTACGATTGGGGAAGGTCACTTCGTGAGCACCCCCGCTCGCCCGATCAAAGATCGACCTCTACTAACCATGATATCAAGTTTTGAAAACATTGTGTGTTCTTATTCCGGTTATTAGCCTAGATTACTATGTGATGCGCACAGCATACAAGTATAGACTGGATCGCCTAAATTGGAAGAAAACATTTCATGTTTGTTTTTGAAAGATGGTTTGCTACTCGCAAGTAGGCTTAAAATGCAGATTTTGCCACCCTCAGGTGGGCTTTAAGAAAAGATGTTTTGCCACTATCTAGTGGGCTTAAAACTCACAGTTGATGATTTGTTCCAATCCAAATAACCCAACCTTCACCCACAAGCATTCAGGCAGTTATATTACATAAGCACATAGCCTCATGGTAAGCATGCTATTCATGGCAGTCACTCACACGCATGCAAGGATGCTAAAGCATAAAACTCACCGAGTACTCCAAGCCAAAACAAAAGCTCATTAGAAATCCATGCATGATCCTAATTATACGGAAATGTCTAATACAACACATGCAAAATGCAACTATAGCAGGCTCGGCTATTCTAAACATGGCATATGAAATGCTACAGCTAGCATGTAGTCAACTTGGAATTGAAATACGAATGCAGTTAGTATGATGCGCCGAGCCCGGTGCATGCAAAACAGATGAATGAATGCAAACATGCTATCATACTGTATGCTAATTGAAATATGCCCTAATCTAACCATCATAAGCAGGTAAATAAAAGGGAGAAAGACGTGGGGTTGGAAGACATATATTACACACATGCACACTTATTACAGTTATGCCCTTGCGCAGAGGGTCCGAATAAATAGTACAGTCCAAATAATACAGATTCCTAATTAATTTACAAATTAACTAAGAAAAAACGTAAACTGGCATGCAAGCCAGGGACTGCCTTGACTCTTCTTCAGATGATGGATGATGCATGTCTGAGCTGCCTTGCGCGGAAATCCACTGGGATAGCCTCTGTTTGCAATTTATTCTTGGAAAGCGCGCCAAGCCCCGGAAGACTGCTGATTCTTGATTTGCTGCAACAGAGAGCAGGAAAGGGGCATAGCAATGTATTTTCACAAATGTGTGCATGCCTCGATCCTCGTGCCACCAATCACACATCTCGATGCATGATGGCCGAGGAGTCGAATTGTGCAACTCAATATAGAATGAATGCACATGAAAACAACAAGACCTAAACTCCATCATGGATTATCCGGAGTGTCGGTGACTGGGAATTGAGATACGTTCCATCACTCGAAGTACGAAACGTCCCTCGTTTCCCGTGCTCAGGCTAACCCCTATCCCAAGCACGATGTAATATGCATGATATGCATGAAATGTGACTAAGATGCAACCTAACACACGCAATGCTATGAAATGGCATACACGATGCACGAGGTAACATGGCATACACAATGCTCTAACATACAACCTAGCATACGTAATGCTATGAAATGAAATGGCATACACAATGCATGATGGACTTACACCAACATGAGTGGACCTCAGCCACACTCACATAAGAGGCCATGAGATGAAAATGAGACACTCGGGATGCGTGCACGCATGCACGCTAACCGAGGACCGACCCTAAGGCACCAAATGCCACTCTAACAAGACATGGCGAGGCATGAAATATGACGTGCAAACATGCAAATTTCAGCGCTAAAATATGACCCGAAACAACCCCGAATCATGACAATATAGCACCCGATGCATGAAATGGTCCCGAAATGCAAGATTAAGCACATGAAATGACTTATAGCTACCTCAAGCATGCATTATTTGCTCATGACATGTGAAGACAGATTCAAGGCAGCCCCAAAAAAATCATGTTTACAGTTTCAAGCAAGGCCAAACAGCAAATACAAATAGGGAAAAACTAGCATGCCAAAATGGCCCTAAATGTGAGATAAAGAAGTGAGTCATAGATACAGACCTCAAATAGATGAGGGCCCTTCAACAATGTTGAAGAGGGGCCCAAAATATGATGTTTTACAGTTTACAACAAACCCTAAAAACCAGCACAGGTATGGCTAAGATCTCATGCAAGAAATGGGCCAAAAGAGGGTCAAAGAAGCAAGTGGTGGTTTCTGGCCTCAAACACAAGGGGCCCTTCAACAATGTTGAAGAGGGGCCCAAAATATTGCACTTTACAGTTAATGGCCGGACCCAAAACAGTACGCAAGAATGCTCAAAATGCCATGCAAAATAAGGCCAAAAAGAGAGATATAACACAAAGTATATAAAGGATGCCTCAAATAGTGAAAGACCCTTAATGAAACATGAATATAAGGCCATTTGTAGTTCGGAACAAAGCTCAAAAACAGAAGCATAAGAGGCTAATAAATCATGCAAAAATGGAGCCAAAAGGGAGATATAAAGGCAAGTAATAAAGGAAAGCTTCAAACAGCAATGAGCCCTTCAACAATGTTGAAGAAGGGCTCAAAATAAGCCATTTTTCAGTTCATGACAGAGCTCAAAACAGTTTATACATATGCCAAAAATACTACACAAGACAATGGCATACAAGGGAGATAATGAAGCAAGTGCAACAAGGAGACCTCAAACAGGTAAAGGCCCTTAATCAAACATGAAAAATGGCTCAAAATAAGCCTATTTCCAGTTAGGATCGGAGCCCAAAACAGCAAGCAAGAATGACTTATAAATGAATTAAGAAAATGCTAGAAAAGGGAAAATGGAAGCTCACCCTTGAAGACTTGTCTTTGGCAGCTCCTTGGCTTGAGTTGCAGCACTCCTAGGCTCTGGAAAACAACTTCAAATGGCTGCAATGGAGGTTGGAGGTATGGTGCTAGGTGGTGGTGTAGAGAAGGGTGTAGGAACTTGAGGGTTTTGGGGCGTGGAGATATAGAGAGAGAGATATAAGGCAAGAGCTCAAAGGGAAATTTTGTAACCCTAATAACAGAGCTGGAGCTCCTGTTATATAGGCAAAAAGAGGGGGAAAATGGAGGGAAAACAAACCAAGTTTCCCTCCAAAAAGCACCCCCCCGGATACAGAATTTGGGGGGAAAAAGAGGCTGTATCTGCACTGTAGATGATGTAAGGATTCTGGCCGGCCAGTTATCTAGGTTACAGGTGGCCGACCGGCTACTTCCCATGGCCGGCCGGCCAAGGGTCAAAAGGTTCAAGTGTGATTAGTGGCCGGCCACCACAGAAAGAGGGCCTCTGATGTGTGCACAACACAATCCTGTGGTTAAACACTGGAAATAGTGAACCAGGAGAGAGAACAACCCACTTTTCAAAGGAGTTCAAAAGGGTCAGGAAGGATTGCTGGTCGGCCACAAAATATTGGTGGCCTCCTAGATGTGTACATCACAAATATGGGGTTTAGGGTTCAAGAAAATGGCCCAAGGGTGTTCAACATTGGCTTTGAACTGAGGAAAATCGGGCAACGGAGGGCGATGAAGGAATAAAGTTGACTGGCAGAACAATTATTGGCTTCCCACCCTTCTACGGCCTTCTTACCAATGAAACAGAGGTCCCTGCCAAAAATGAACCAAAACCGATGCAGAATGAAGGTTCGGGGGCCAAAACGCGCAGTCCGAGGCCCCAAAAACCGGCTGTTAGGCACCGGGAGTGGTGTTCAACCACGAAGTCGGTCTCTCGGACCACAGTGTCCCTCAAAAGGGACCAAATAAGAAGTATGCCAAAAACCGAAGCAAACGGAGATGGTTAAGCGGTCCCGAACCGAGGCACACGGCCAACGGCTTCGAAAAATCGAAAACTGGACTCCAAATGGGCAAAATGGCCTACGACCACGAAACGTAGCCTACGGCCACTAAGAGATGATCTACGAGGCCTCTCCCTTCCTTCGCGAAGAGAAAATAGAGAAAACAGAGCCTGGTTCGCAAACCGAGGCAAAGCACAAAAGAGTCCGGAAGTCCGGAGGCAAGGCTCACGGCCAAGACTTTGAAACCTCTGGACGAGCACGATATGCAACATCACCAAGCGCTCAATCGGTGACGTCTGAGTCTTAAGGTCGATCAAAAATGGGGTGTCTACAGTTGCCCGTCTTTGACAGAACTCGAAAGTCATAAGTGACGGGAGTGAATGTCAAAGCCCAGAGACGACCTATTTTTGACAAGGCCGAAGACTTAGACAAACAGGCGAGATAAACAGAGATGCGCCTGCAGGCATGCCCGCAGGCAGGGGCAAAATGCAACTGACAATGCAAGAAGCCGAAAGTAACTCAATGATCGTGTAAATGCAGCAAGCTGTAATGAAGCAAGTATTCGCAAATAGATGCAACAGTTTTAAGCAAGAATCAAAGCAATCACTACATTTCATGCAGTTAGGAATGCAGAGAATTATTCAATTCTCGTCGCGTCTCACACGGAGAAGGTACGATACCTGCGCGATTCGTCTGGTCACACCAGCCTCAAATGAATCGTACATACAATATCGTGCCTGCAAAATAAAGAAACTCAACAAGCACAACATATCTAACAGCATACTGTTCAATGTGATATCAAATGCAGACAATCACGGTGTTGATAGAAAAGTGCATCGCAATGCGGGAAGAAACGCGCGTTTCGGCGAGGGTGACTCGATCGCAGCCTCCGGTCCACCTCTCGGAGAGGTTACAACATGGTCAGAAGGATATGCCTCATTTTTGATGAGCAAACGATGAGACATGCATTGAAAGTTGAAGCTGAAGTTTCGGCGGAGCGATTTCGCGACAGAAAGTGTACTTCTCTCTTACTTTTTCAGGTCTCGGGGACTCCAATCCTCCTCAAAATTTGCAGGGACCTTGGAGGGCATGTGGGGAACACCACCGGCCAGTTTTATTGGGAGAGAGAGGCCACCGGCCATTTTTTGAAAAGTAAATGGCCGGCCTGCCAGAAAAAGTGGCCGGCCGACCACTTTGCCTAATCCGGGGGCAGTTTTGTCTTTTCGGCCTCTTTTCTTTAAATACATCCACCCAAACACTTCAGGCTCATAAGTGTAGGTCCGAAATCTTCTTCTCTAGCTTCCCAAACCATTTTCTCCCTAAGATCTGTGCCCTATACACGTTTTCCAACGTCCCACGCAAGTTGTTTTAGTGAAATCTTTCAGTTTCAAGCACTTTGAACCGATTAAATTTTGGTTTCGGGGCTTCTTTTCTCATTTTCGCCACTTGAGGTGAGTTTGTCTCAATATTTGGAAGATTTTCTCGAGAGTTGACTTTTGTTGACTTTTTCATTTCTCGAGAGTTGACTTTTGTTGACTTTTTCCAATTTTGACTCTTTTTTGCTCATTTTTTGCCCCTTTTGCAGATTTCTTGAAATGGCGGGTCAATTTTCCCACGGTGGAGGTTCTCCAGGCAGCAGAGGCGATCTTGACATCATGTCTCTGCCTCCGAGGGTCCGCCCCTTCATACCCGAGAGATATGACCCACCAGTACACGTTTTTCCGCGGGCCGTTTTTCATCATTTCACCGAGTTCGACGAGCGAGCACCCGGGGATCTCCTCGTGCTGGAGCTTGAGTATCATCTCTCCCATGAGGTACGAGAGGTATTTACTTCGTTTTTACTTTCTCTGTAACGTATTATGAATTTTTCTTGTATTCTGTTTGCACTCTGAACACACGGTTCAATCACTTGAATTTCTGAACACTCAGCCCGTAAATTGATCGTGAACACACAGCACACACTGGTTGATGGTTGAACACGCAGCCCAACACACTGATTTTCTGAATACACAGGCCAAATTGATGGTGAACACGCGGCACACACTGATTGAGACTTGAACACGCAGCCCAAATTGATGGTGAACACGCGGCACACACTGATTGAGTTTTGAACACGCAACCCAAAACATTGATTTTCTGAACACACAGCCCAAATTGATTTTCTGAACACACAGCCCAGATTGATGGTGAACACGCAGCACACACTGATTGAGACTTGAACACGCAGCCCAAATTGATGGTGAACACGCAGCACACACTGATTGAGTTTTGAACACGCAGCCCAAAATGTTGATTTTCTGGACACACAGCCCAAATTGAAGGTGAACACACAGCACACACTAATTGAGGTGTGAACACTCAGCCCAAACACTGATTTTCTGAACACATAGCCCAAATTGATGGTGAACACGCAGCACACACTAATTGAGAATTGAACACACAGCCCAAAACATTGATTTTCTGAACACACAGTCCAAATTGATGGTGAACACGCAGCACACACTAATTGAGAATTGAACACACAGCCCAAAACATTGATTTTCTAAACACACAGTCCAAATTGGTATTCTGAACACACAGCCCAGTTTGATTTTCTGAACACACAGCCCAGACTGATTTTCTGAACACACAGCTCAAATTGATTTTCTGAGCACACAGCCCAGATTGAAGGTGAACACACAGCACACGCTAATTGAGAGTTGAACACGCAGCCCAAACACTGATTTTCTGAACACACAGTCCAAATTGGTATTCTGAACACACAGCCCAGTTTGAAAGTGAACACGCAGCACACACTGATTGAGAGTTGAACACGCAGCCCAAACATTGATCTTTTGAACACACAGCCCAAATTGATGGTGAACACGCAGCACACACTGATTTTCTGAACACACAGCTCAAATTGATTTTCTGAACACACAGCCCAGTTGATTTTCTAAACACACAGCTCAAATTGATTTTCTAAACACACAGCCCAGACTGATTTTCTGAACACACAGCTCAAATTGATTTTCTGAACATACAGCCCAGACTGATTTTCTGAACACAACTCAAATTGATTTTCTGAACACACAGCCCAGTCGATTTTCTGAACACACAGCTCAAATTGATTTTCTGAACACACAGCCCAGTTGATTTTCTGAACACACAGCTCAAATTGATTTTCTAAACACACAGCCCAGACTGATTTTCTGAACACACAGCTCAAATTGATTTTCTGAACACACAGCCCAAATTGATTTTCTGAACACACAGTCCAGACACTGATATTTCAAACACACAGCCCAAAACACTGATATACTGAGCGCACTGCCCAATTGATGGTGAACACACAGCCCACTTACTTTACTTTGTACGTAGCCTATTCATTTTATTCGAACGCAGCTTTATTCATTTCATGCTGAAACATGTGTTCATTCTGAATGCAGGTGACTTCTCGCAACGTGCGAGGGTATGGCTCCACCGCGGCTAGAGACTGGTATGCTGAGCTCCCGGAGGCCGTTCGGGATTTGGTCGACTTAGCGGGGTTCGGGCCCTTCTGTGCTGGGCTATCTCGTTGTCCTGCCAGGAGGACGTTGATGGCTGCCCTAGTGGAGAGATGGTGGGACACCACCAACTCTTTCCATTTCTCTGCTACTAGGGACATGACTATGACCCCTTTTGACTTTGCTGTATTGACCGGCCTTGATGTGGGAGGCTGGGCGATCCCATATGATGATGACATAGGCGAGTGGGAGGTCGCTTGGATATATCTGCTGGGGACTCGCCTGCCTGTTGACAGAGCTTCGGGGAGAGTCCGATACACCTGGTTCTCTTCCCATTTCTGGCGGGTGGAGATGGAGCCCGGGACTCCTGATGAGGCAGCACAGTATGCTCGCGGCTTTTTGATGTTCCTTTTCGGGACCACTCTGTTTGCTGATAGAGGGAACACTGTTGGGCTCTATCTGTTGAGTGCCTTGGTGGACCTGTCACAGGTCAGGCGGTATGACTGGGGTGGTGCCGGCTTGGCCACCCTTTATTGCTATATGAGCGCGACTTCCCGCTGACGGGGGGACTTACTTGGCGGCTACTGGAGAGCCTGGGAGGTACTTTCTGCCCTCTTGATTTACATTTCTGCTCCTCATTGCTTGCACATTGCACACACGGCGTACTTTATACTCTGCATCGTGCATTTTGTCCTCAGCATTTCACATTCTGCTTTGTTTTCTACAGTTGTGGGTCTATGTATATTTCCCGACATTGGCCCCGGAGATGATGGTAGCGGGACCTCTCATGACCCCGTACTCACTTGTGTTTGAAGGCCGGCACCGGCCAAGACCTCGGGAGTCTCTCCTTTACCTGCGACAGTATTTTGACACAGTGCGCTCATCGGAGGTACTTCGGAACTCTCAGTTCTTTCTGTTTTCATCTTTGTTTTGTCCTGTACATCTTCGATTTCTGCTTGGTTTATGCACCTGTTATTCGCAGATTACATGGCAGCCGTGGGCGCCCTTAGGTGAGGGTCTCCGATTCCAGTTTACCGGAGGGTGGGGTGCCTCCCGGTATAGGCTCCTGTTCGAAGGGCCGATTGGTAGGGCCTTTTTCCTGGGGGAGCGTTTCTTATGTTAGGTTTGGGGGTACACTTCTCAAGACCCTCCCTCAGCACCTCCAGCCGATATACGGATCGCTGATGTGCTCATTTCCCGGGACGTTGTTAATGCTATGCTGGGCACTGATGCTTTGCTATATCTTGAGGAGGGGGATTACGCCACTTACCGTCACACATACCTGATGCCTCTATTGACGGGAGTTCGCACTCCGATGATGAGGCCTGCTGGTATGCCATCTTCGAGCCAGGCCCGGGCTCGGGCTGCAGACGCCCCTTCCACCAGCAGGGCTGGTACATCTAGAGGTGGGGGTGGATCGGTTCCCCCGATTCCTCTGAATTTTCCTCATCCTGGGTGGCCGGACATGCCCGGTCATCGATATACCAGAGACCCTGACTCGCCACCGGTATGTTTTACAGCTTTGATTCATCACTAAGATATTTGGATGTTCATTCCTTTACTGACACCCTTGCCTTTGCATCTGCAGCCCCCTGTTGAGTATATGGATCAGGTGCTCGAGATGGTAGCCTCACTTGAGGGGATGGTCCTGCGGAGGGAGGCACAGTTGTCTATCATGGGCTTCCAGGTACCCTTTAGTTTTCTGGCATTTATCATACTTCTGATGACATGCTGATTTCTACTGCATTGATAGGCTACTTGTGTAGAGCGCATCTGACACACACCCCACTTGCACACTGTGTTTACATGCACCCACTTCATGTAGCTTTTGCTTGTATCTGCATCTGATGTACATATTCGGACTGATGTATTTAATTTGAACTCTTTGCTCTCAGATGCCTCAGGTATATGCTCAGCCGCCGGCCGGGCCACCTGGGCCTTCTCGGGGAGCTGGGCCATCCAGGCCTTTTCACGGAGCTGGGCCATCCAAGCCTTTTCACGGAGCTGGACCATCCAGGCCTTTCCGAGGAGCTGGGCCATCCAGGCCTTCTTGAGGGGGGGGTCGTCTCGCAGACCCAGAGCACATATTGTGGAGGGGGAGCCTGATGAGGATGAGGAGGAAGAGGTTGCAGATCGTCAGTCGAAGACATTTGCTGATGGAGAGGACGGCTCCGGCCTTGGTTCCGGGAGCGGAGGCGAGGCCGAGGGGGATCCCGAGGATGACGGCTCTGATTTAGATGATGGCGATGGCAATGGCGATGGTGGCGGAGAGTCTATTCTGCGGAAGAGGACGAAGAGGGCCTCTTATCACTGCTCTTGAGAGCACAGATGCAGCTGTTTCCTGTTTTATTTATCTTTTTTTTTGCTAGTAGTTGTAGCACATTGTACATTATCGGGCAGTTTTATTTTTCTGTAAAACTTGTGCCTTAGTCTGTAAAATGTTGTAATAAGCAAGGCATGATGGGATGAAACAGCTTTTAAAAAAAGTATTTGTATTTTAAACACTTAGCATCATATCGCATCATTCTGCATCATAATGAGATTGAATGGAAATGTGTGTTGTGCATTTTGCCCAGTCAGGTAGTGAACCGACGCAACAACTTAACTTTCTAAGATATAACAAAACCTTAGCAAGTTTACAACTCGATAAACAAAATACAATAATGTTGAAAACTTGATAAACAAGACTCAAATAAAAAGCTTAAACAAAGAGTAACAACTCAAAAATACGAAACACGACAGCTCGACAAACAACTCGATAAGCAAAATGACAACTCGAGAAACAAAACAACAACTCGATAAACAAAACTTAACAAAACGAAGTGTACTTCGGATGATCTGGGCAACGGAACGCATCCGAAACAGAGGAAAATAGAGGCCTTTGGCACATCCGTTGCATGGGAATGCTTGAAACTTTCTCCCGGAGGGTAAAATAGGGCCAAAGACATACACTGGAGTATGGCCGGCCACCTTTGGGAGCCGGCCGGCCAGATTTATTGCAGAGGGGGGGTGACCGGCCAGTTTTGAAACAAGAAATGGCCGGCCTGCTAGAAAAGATGGCCGGCCGGCCACTTAACTCTGCAGCCGCCCAATTTTTGACACTTGTCTCCTTGAATAGTGTCTTTTCCTCTTTAAAAGCCTTAGCTCCGTGTTTTGATTCAATTCATCTTAGTTTTGCATAAAATGGAGGCGTTTCTCATTGAAAATCTCACAGCTTGGATCGCTTCTCTAGATGGCTCGGAAAAGTTGAACTTCCAGGGTTTCGGCTTGAATGCACTATTCACGCTGAGCCGTACTCCGTTACATCTCCCCTTCCTCCATGCCGCGGCGAGGTTTTGGAGCCCAGTGACGCATGTCTTTAGCTTTAGCGGACAAGAGGTATGTCCAACTTTTGAAGATTTCCAAGTTTTGATGGAGTCTGAATGTCATGAAGAGATCTTGCCCCAGTTCCGCTTTGGCCACGCCCAAGCTTTAGGGCGGATGTGTGGACTCACCTCGCATGATGCTCAGTCTCTGATCTGTAATGGGGAACTAGATATCCTTGGTTTGATTCATCGATTTTCTGACGCCGGTGACCGCGGCAACCATTACTGGCAAGGTTTCCGGCAACACGCCCTTTGCTTGTGCCTGCTGTCTCGCTTTCTGCTTTCCCCGGGTTCTGGCAGATTTAGCATTCGTCTGATTGAAGTTGCTCAAGGCTTGAAAGAAGGAAAGAGCTGCATCACCATGACCCTGGCCGAGACACTGATGGGCTTGGATCCTGTCTATCGCCGGGAGACGACTAGATTTGCTGGGAGTCCACTACTGCTGCAGGTAATGTTTCCCACTCAATCTTACATATGTATTTGCTCACATCACTCGGCCCTCAAGCTCGGTTTTTCTCACAAAAACCCTTTTCTAACTTTTCTCTCATCGTACATCTCTCTATTCTTTATTCTCTCATTTTTCATCCCTCCCCGGGTATGGTTAATGGACAAATTGCAGGTTGTAGACTCTTGCCCAGCCTACTCAGCTCGAGGCTATTTCTTTCGACAGCGCCTAGTCGATGCTCCTGATGAAAGATGGTGGTTTGACTGGATGTGCAATTTGCCCGCAGATCGCATTGCTTGGCGTTGTCCTTGGCTCAATCTCCCGGCAATGAGCTATAGCATGTCCCGGCTGATCGGGATCCAGTTGATTGGTCTAACCCACTGTGTGTTCTACTTTCCGTTCCGGTTCCTGCACCAGTTCGGTCATGATCAGATTTGCCCACCAGAGGGGATTGAGTACCCGGCTGCTTTACCTGTCAGAGGTCCACAGCTTGCCCGATATACCACAACATGGAGGACTAGAGAGCTCCTGGCTCCTGCTCCCACTTTCAATTGCACTTTGTCTGACGAGTGCTTGGACTGGCTCAATGAGGAGGCACAGGTTGGGCCTAGCTTGGCGTCAGAGGCTTCGACCAGCTCTGGGAGGGGGCGCAGGGATACTTGACTTGACTATGCCCCGAATTTATTGCTTTACTAGTACTTTCAAGTTTTCTTTATGAATGTAATAAAAAGCAACTTCGATTGTATGCAAGAGCAGGAGAACTTTGTTTTGAAATCAATGAAATTGAAGGTTGTGGTACTGAAAATTTTCCGCTTTGGTCCGAAAATGGTCTTAGTTGTAAAGAGATTGATTTGAACAAAGTCAACTTTTATTAAAACTTTTCAAAACTATTTTCGATATGGATCAGAACTGGACACGCCTAAGATCTGTCACTGAGATGCACAACCCCAGATCCCTGCAACTGGAAAGTTGCCCCTAGTTTGGAGAGTACCGCGGCACTGCATGGCAACAGAAAGTTGCCCCTAGTCTGAATAGCGCTGCACTGTCGTGGCAATGGAAAGTTGCCCCTAGTCTGAATAGCACTGCACCGGAGATCGCAATAAAAGCTGATGGACAAAGATGACCGAAATGGTCAAAATGGACAAAGTTGATCGGGGAAAAGTTTATGGCTGAACTTCAGGGTGAAGTTGCCTACGTATCCCAAAGATGGGAATCAAGCCTTACGTAGTTCAGGCTTAGGTTCACTCGGGTATTTTTATTCTCTTTTTACGCTCTAACTTTTGCCAAGGTCGCCCTTTGCGGGTTTTCAACCTTGCGAGCTCAGTTTTTATATTTTCCAATTTTTTGTGCTCTAACTTTTGCCTAGGTCGCCCTTTCGGGTTTTCGGCCTAGCGAGCCTCTCAGGGGTAATATTTCTTCAACTTGTCCATGTTGATCGGTTGGGAGAACTCTAGGCCATCTAGATCCATCAGAACCACAGCTCCGCTTGACCAGATAGCTTTGATGATGTAGGGACCAGTCCAATTGGGTTTGAACTTGCCCCTTGGGTCGTGGATGGGAGCTCGGTTGTCCTTGAGCACCAAATCTCCTTCTTTTAGATTCCTGGACTTAACCTTCTTGTTAAAAGCCCGGGCAATTCTGCGCTGATAGCCTTGAATATGGTACAGTGCTTTCAGTCTTCTTTCGTCAAAAAGCATGAGTTCCTCAAATCTGCTCTGCTGCCAATCTGCCTCGGCTATTTGACACTCAGCCAATACTCGTAATGACGGAACCTCAATCTCGATAGGTAGAACGGCCTCCATCCCATAAACCAATGAATACGGAGTCGCTCCGGTAGAAGTTCTGATTGAAGTCCTGTAGCCCCACAGAGCAAATGGCAGCTTATCTGGCCAATCCCGGTAGGTTTCCACCATCTTCTGCAGTATGTGTTTGATATTCTTGTTGGCGGCCTCGACCGCTCCGTTGGTTTGCGGCCGGTAGGTGGATGACTTATGAAAAGCCACGTTGTATTTTTCCAACAAGTCAATCATTTCCTTCTTGAAGTGGGAACCATTATCTGAAACGATCTCGTTCGGGACCCCATAGCGACAAATGATGTTGTTTCTGATAAACTTCGCAACGTGTGACGCCTTCAACACCGCATACGATTGGGCCTCGACCCACTTCGTGAAATAATCTATCACAACCAGGATGAACTCATGCCCATTCGACCCCTTTGGAGTGACGGCCCTGATCACATCGATTCCCCATACTGAAAAAGGCCATGGCGAAGTCATGTTGTACAGCTTCGACGGTGGGATGTTCATGCGGTTTGCATGAATCTGACATTTGTGGCATCGCTGAACAAAACTAATACAATCCTCCTCCATGGTGGACCAGTAATAACCCTGTCTGAGGATCTTCCGTGCTAGCATTACTCCGTTCATATGCGCACCGCATTCTCCTCCATGGATGGCCTCCATCAGGCGCTTTGATTCCTCGGCTTCAACACACAGCTTGTGCATTCCCAGATGACCTCTCTTATATAGCTTACCCCCACAGATGATGAACTGGATGGCCATTCTTCTGATTGCCCTTTTATCCTTGGCATTTACCCCTGGCGGGTATGCTTCTTTTTCCAAGAAATTCCAAATGTCATAATACCAGGGGTTTTCGTCCTGAACCTCATCTATAGCAGCGATCGACTCATAGGCTGGCGCAAATTTCTGGTCAATGACGACTGGACGCATCTGGATTCCAAATGGGATGTCTATCATGGAAGATAGAGTTGCTAAAGAATCTGCAAACTTGTTGTTCTCTCTTGGAAGATGAGCAAAGTTTAGCTTTTCAAACCGAGGGATTAGCAAGTCCAAGGTCTGATGGTACATCATCATCTTTTCTTCTTTGACTTTCCAGTCTCCGTTTGCTTGAGATACAACAAGGTTTGAATCCCCGATGACGTCCAACCGTCTTGTCCCTAGTTCTAGGGCCGCTTCTAGACCGGCAATGCATGCCTCATATTCTGCTTCGTTTTTCGAGACTTTGAAACGGAGTTTGAAGGCTAGAGGGATACGGGAATTGTCGGGCGCTATCAGCAACACCCCTATCCCATATCCGTACTGATTTGATGCTCCGTCAAAGTACATCGTCCAATATTCGTCGTCGATGTGCAAAATGGCTTCATCTGGGAATAAGTACTCCACTGCTTCACCTTCTTCGACTGGATGATCGGCCAAGAACTCTGCCACTGCTCTTCCTTTGACTGACTTGCGTGTCACATATTTCAGATCGAATTCGGAGAGCAACAGCAGCCAACGAGCTAGCCTACCCGTAAGTGCCGGTTTCTCGAAAAGGTATTTGATGGGATCCAGTCGTGAAACCAACATTACGGAGTGAGCTAACAGGTAGTGTCGCAGCTTCCTGGTAGCCCATACCAAAGCTAAGCAAGCCTTCTCGAGCGAAGTGTAGTGGGTCTCGTAGTCCAACATCTTCTTACTCAGATAGTAGATGGCCCTCTCCACCTTATCCTCTGATTCTTGTGCGAGCATGCAGCCCATTGTAGTCTCAGTCACTGAAAGGTACAATATCAACGGTTTCCCCGGCTCTGGTGGCGACAACACGGGTGGGTTCTGTAAATATTCTTTGATCTATTCAAAAGCAGCATGGCATCGGCTGTCCCATTGGAACTTCTTGCCTTTCTTCAGAAGACCAAAAAGTGGTTCACAAGTCAAGGTTAATTTTGAGATAAACCGTCTTATGAATTGCACTTTACCCAGAAAGCCTCGCACCTCCTTTTCAGTCCTTGGTGGTGGCATTTCTAAGATGGCCTTAATCTTTGAAAGGTCGACCTCGATGCCCCTTTGTGTAATCAGAAACCCCAGCATTTTTCCCGCTGTAACACCGAACGTACACTTCTGAGGATTTAGCCGCAACCGGACTTCCCTGATCCTTTGAAAGAACTTTTGCAAGGCGGTGTAGTGGCCTTCTCTTTCCTTGGATTTGACAATCATGTCGTCCACGTACACCTCAACCTCTTTGTGGATCATGTCGTGCAATATTGTGGTCGCGGCCCGTTGATAAGTAGCTCCGGCATTCTTCAACCCAAACGGCATTACTCTGTAGCAGTATGTTCCCCACGGGGTGGTGAATGCAGTCTTTTCTCTGTCTTCTGGTGTCATTACTATCTGATTGTACCCTAAGAAGCCATCCATGAATGAGAGCAAAGCATGCCCTGCTGTAAAGTCCACCAACTCATCAATATGCGGTAAGGGAAAGTCATCCTTCGGACTAGCTCTGTTCAAATCCCTGAAATCCATGCATACCCGGATCCTGCCATCCTTCTTCGGCACTAGAACGATATTGGCCAACCAAGTCGAGTATTCGGATACCAGCAGGAAGCCTGCATCGATCTGCTTGGTGACCTCTTCCTTAATCTTGAGAGCCCAATCCGGGCGAATCCTTCTGAGTTTCTGCTTGACAGGCCGGGCTTCGAGGTTAAGGGGGATCCGGTGCTGTACAATCTCAGGATCGATCCCAGGCATGTCTTTGTAGGACCACGCGAAAACATCTTTGAAATCTTTTAGTAAAGCGACTAAGCGCTCGCGTTCCTCCGAAGACAGCGTGGACCCGATCTGGACCAGCCGCGGGTCCTCCTCAGTACCAATGTTCATGGTAATGATTTCATCCGTTAAGGGTTTGACAAATCTCTCCTGCTCCTGCTCAATTAAACGTTGTAAAATCGGAGGAATTTCGTCCTCGTCGTTTTTATCAAAATTTTGAAAGTCTGAGTTCATGCAATAAATTAAGGGCACAGAAAAGTACTCAGAAACCACAGTCACTTGATTCTCATTAAGCACATCCAAATCGTCCGAATTCTCGGTTACAATAGACTCAAATGAGAAAGAAAAAGACGACCTGGACATAACTGTGGCATCCGGGTTATCATCCCCAGGATTACCAGACTCAGACTCAGTCGAGCTGGAACCTGATTCCGACTCACAGGACTCGGTGGAATCAGATTCCGGCTCACTACCTGACCCGGTGTTGCTGGACAAAAATCCCTCCTCGTACTGCCAAGTGAGAGAGGGTGCGATAGATGCATCCAAGATAGTCGCTGGAAGGCCCGCAACTGTTTCATCCTCAATCATGGAAATCGAGGAGTTATCCCCCAAGCACTTTTGGTCGATCGAAGGATCTGAAAGTAGACATGCCAGCGCTACCCCCATCTCAAGTTCGGTGCTCTCGGAATCCACTGCCTTACACTGCCCAACCTCAGCTGATGGGTCTGTCTCCTCTTCGGCAACGTCATCCCCGGGTAGTTGCAGGTCGAAGAAGATCTCGAAACCAGGCACGCGCTTCTTCTCCGCGTTCAGCCATGGTTCTGGGAAGCCGCAAAACGGAAAATTTTCCCCCTCCCGGACGAAGCGTCCGTTTAGGATACCCTGAATGGGCCGATGTATTAATTCAAAAGGCTTCCCAGCCTTCTTTGCTCTGGCTCTTCCGGCCATCTCTTTACCCTTCCTCACCCAGTCCTCTTTGGTGGGCAGATAACCTAATCCAAAGGTGTGAGGGTTGTGTGGCACTTCGGCCAATGCTGCGACGCCCTTCCGGCCGCTCCATCCCAATCCCATTCCGGGGATGTGTTGTAACTTGTTCATGAGGTAGATGGATTGAGCACTGACGTACACCCCCTCATTCACAGCCATAATATTCTGCACCACTTGAGCCTCAGCCAAAGTGAACCCTGATAAGAACACATCCTCAGTGCCATGCTCGATTTCCAAGACTGGTGTGGACACTTCCGGTGGCGGATGGATTGATGAATTCCCGAAGACAATTGCCACCCCCTTCTCGTGAGGGTACTTTAACATTTGATGCAAAGTGGAAGAGACTGCCTTGACCTGGTGTAACCACGGTCGCCCCAAAAGTAGGTTAAAGGTTGCGGGAACGTCCAAGACATGGAATTCAATGTTGTGTTGTCCTGGACCAACCTGGGTTTGAATTTTGACAGTCCCCATCACTTCCCTGCTAGTGTTATCGTATGCTCTGATCACTTGAGTAGTCGGCACGAAGTCTGCGGGCTTCAACCCGATTGCATACGCTGTTCAGGTTGGGCAGACATTAATGGCGGACTCGGTATCAACAAGTACCACCGGTATCCACTTGTCTCTACATTCCACAGAAATGTAGAGGGGTTTGTTGTGATTTGTGCCCTCAGGCGGTAGTTCTTTGTCTAAAAAGGTTAATGCCGGGGAACCTCCTCCCGGAAAAACCAACCCAACCAGCTGTTCTGGTGTAGTATCTATGGAGAGTTTGGACTTGTCCATAGCAGATAAGACAGCTTGCCTATGTACTCGCGACGCCATAAGCAGTCCCCAGATGGAGATGTCTGCTTGTATCTTCTTTAGCTGTTTCAGCACAGCTTCCTCTTCGATCTGCTTCTCCTTCTGTTTCTTAGCTTCTTTATCCGTCCCGGATGCCTCCAGTTGGTTTAGGTGCGGGGGCTTGAAGTACCGCCCACTTCTTGTCATGTGATCAACCTCATCGAGGTACCAAGTGTCATCCGGTTGATTGCTTCCCCAGTCTTCGTCTGTGTGGGCAAGACATAAGTCATCGTCTTCCCACCACATTTCGCTAGCATTCAAAAGGCACCTGTCTGGTTCGGACATGTTTGTACTCACAGCACTTTCAGTCTGTATGCCCACAGCATCCTCTGTTTTTGTGCCCGCAGCACTTCCGATCCCTTCGTGGATTTTGGCTTTCCCAGTTCTCTCAGAACCCTGTTGTTCTACCTGCGTCAGTGCAGTTTGTTGTTCAACCTTCACAATGCTTCCGTTCTAAGCGAAATTCTTCGTACCGGCGCTCTCCGGCAATGTAACCTAACTTCCGGCCCTTTCGGCCACAGCTGATACTCTCGCCCCTGCCGGGCCCTATTCTGGTTGGGATTCTCTCACCACATCTGGTTGATCATCGAGCCATCCAGTGGCCTCTGCCGATTCCTCATAGTCAAACCAGTTGACTGCCGCGTCCCCTGATTCTTGATCATCGAAAAATTGTAGGTTAGCAAAGTCCTCCTCTATAGCTGTTAGATCATCTGCCCCTTGCCCAGATCCATCCCCCCGGATCATACACAGTTCTTCCTTTCCTGGCAATTCTATACCCAGCCCAATCTGGCCTGTTGACAAGATGTACTCACATGGATCGTAGGCTTTCCCAGCAAAACTCTGTTCAATCCCAGACTTAACAATCTCATTCTTTCCCGAAATCTGCCCTGCCCCATCTTCGATGGTCACCACCGTCGACTCTGGTTGGGTTGTGGAGATGTCCAACATGCACAAGAAGTCAGTGCAGTCGGGAAGGAACACCTCCGGCTTGGGTAGATGGGTAGGAGTAATATAGATGCTAGGATCGCAAGACACGACCGTAGTCTGGATAAGATTGACTCTTTTGGGAGGTGGAGTTTGGTTGTGTGTAGGGAGGGGGTTGGTTGTGACGTTGGGTTTTTCTGGTGGCAAAATCACATTTTTGTCAATGAGGTCTTGAATCTCGTGACACAGCCTGAAACATTGGTCAGTATCATGACCGTGCTGCTGGTGATATGCACAGTACTTGGCTGGGTTGTGAGAGGGAGGGAGTGGATTCGGCAATGGCCTCGGCTCTAGGGGTTTTAGATGCCCCTTTCTGATCAAGACCCCCAGAGCCTTAGACAAAGGCATGTACAGTGGGGTGAAGGTTCTTTGGCCTCTGGGTGGGTATTTAGAGGTTTGAGTATTGCTTCCGGATGCACCGGAGAAGGGTGTGGCTGCCATGGGCCTTGGAAGGGGAGGGGGAATGGTGGTGACCATGCTGACCTCCGAAGCTCTTGCGTTTGCAGCGCCACTCGGGCCTACATTGTTGTTACGGTTGAATGTTCTCCGGGGTTGCTCCCTGTCCTGGTCAATCAGACCTTGCTTCATCGCGTCTTCGATTTGTACCCCCATCTCATGTAAATCTGAGAAAGTGGGGAAGGGGAGTACAATCATCTTCTGCATCAATTTTGGTTGGAGATTGCGCACAATCATCCGGATTTGGTCCTTATCAGTGGGCCTCAAAGTCATCATCGACGCCTTTGCCCTCCACCGAGTTACAAAGTCTGAGAAAGTTTCCTTGGGCTCTTGCCTTGTCGTTTCGAGATCACGAGTTGTAATCTCGATCTGGGTGTTGTACGAGTATTGTGCGACAAAGGCCTCAGCCATTTCATCCCAACTCCTTTTTACCTCATCCTCTAACTTCGCGTACTAGATAGCGGCCACACCCGACAGGGTTCGGCCGAACAGCGAAAGCTTTTGTGGTCGGGTTAGGCCCATTGGCCGCAGGATGTCTGAGAATAGCCGAAGATGGACCATGGGGTCTCCGAATCCGTCGAAACGGTCAATTTGCGGCATCTTGAACCTATCGGGCAATGTCACGGCCACATCGATATATCCGTCCTCGATATCCGGAATAGCCTTTACCCCTTGCGATTTCTTGAAGAGCTTCTCAAGCTTGCTTAGTTTCAGAGCTGTATGGTCTATTTCGAACTCGAAGGGAGAGTCCGGGTGGTTGGGTGTATGGGTCTTGGATAGTTGAGGCGGAAGCGGGGGCGGAGCTGGCCCCGTTGAAAGGTTCGTGTCCTTTTGTATGTTCTGGATATTTGGCACGGTGTTCTGGGTGTTTGGCAGAGCGTTTTGGACAGTAGGTGCCTGCTCGGGTAATGGAGCCCCTGGCGGAGGAGGAACTTGATGTGAAACGGATGCCGCATTCTGCTGTTGCAGTCTAGTGATTAGCTCGGCCTGCTGGGCCATGATCGCGGCCTGCTGTTTGGAGAATTCCGCTTGACGGGCGGCATCCTCCTGCATTTGTCTCATGCTCTCCTGCATCTGGCGCATCAGGGCTTCCACCCCTGTTGTATTTTGCTGATCCATCCGACTAACTGGTATGTCTATTTCTATAGCAACAATCGAGACCTCAGTCCTATTGTCCTCTGATGGAGTAACCCACTGTTCTGGCAACCTCTGTTCTGATACACTGCGCTTTCTCGGCCTTCTTCTGACAACTGGGGGTAGAGAATAAAACACTGGCTGTCCGTCAATTAGATCCTCGGATCGATTGAGTCGGCGACCTCGTGTCCAAAGTGCTTGGGGAATATCTACTGGGTTGGAAGCAATTGTGCTAGAACTATCCTAGCAAAAAGATAAATAAAGTGAAAAGGAAATAAATAAACAGATAAACGGACAGCATAACAGCTTAAAGTAAATGCATGACACACAGTCGGGCATAACAACACACGGTCGACAAGCTGAATACACACTGTCCTCCAACACTGATTATTATCCCTGAATCACTGCCCCCAAAACTGAATCTCTGATACCCGCAGATAACTGATTCTGAAATACTAACTGATGCCCGCAGGCCTGATACCCACAATACTGAACTGACGCCCGCAGGCCTGATGCCCAAACCCTGTAAACTGATACATGTATTCGTATAGAGACGCACCCCAAAGCATATAACAAGTAAATGAGAGCCAAAACACCCCTATGTTGGGGTAGGGTTTCCCTGTCCTATTTTGTCAGGAGCTAGGGTTTCACTACGCACGCAGCGGTTTCAAACAACCTATAAACGGGTAAGCAACCTGTCCTAGTTTGGAATGGTCACTATGGATCCGAATATGCACTAGGTCGAATGGTCAAAAAGGGTGCCCTAGTAAAACCGGGGTTTGTGTTCCCATACTGGCAGAGCCCACAACTGGTCAGCCTTATGGTCATGCCTTGACAAGACAAGCCTCCGGCAAACCGTTCAGGAATAGCAGATGGCAAACACGGTGTCCTAGGCACACCAATGCAAATGCAATGCAAAGAAACACACAAGTGTAGTCAAAAACAGATATCATGAGTTCGAGTCAAGTTCTCTAAATCCCTAGCAGAGCCGCCAGAAACTGTAGACGTCCCCGAACGCTCCGGGAGGGTGAGTCCCCCGTTCCGTTCATTTGGGGTCATTACAGCTCAGGACTTTCAAATTGTCACGGTTCGTAATCTGAACCAAAGAGTCCAAATCCGGCAAATCGTTTTGAGAAAACAGATTTTGAAAGAAGTGCCAAACATGGACTGCTTTGCTAGATACAGAGTCGCCACCTAAATATTTTATTTTGGGAAAATTTAGGAAACCCTGACTCGTTTGCCTAAGGCCACGTGTCCGTCATCACCAAAGTTGCCTCGGCTCAGGAACTTGGGTACGATTGGGGAAGGTCACTTCCTGAGCACCCCCGCTCGCCCGATCAAAGATCGGCCTCTACTAACCATGATATCAAGTTTTTGAAAACATTGTGTGTTCTTATTCCGATTATTAGCCTAGATTACTATGTGATGCGCACAGCATACAAGTATAGACTGGATCGCCTGAATTGGAAAAAAACATTTCATGTTTGTTTTTGAAAGATGGTTTGCTACTCGCAAGTAGGCTTAAAATGCAGATTTTGCCACCCTCAGGTGGGCTTTAAGAAAAGATGTTTTGCCACTATCTAGTGGGCTTAAAACTCACAGTTGATGATTTGTTCCAATCCAAATAACCCAACCTTCACCCACAGGCATTCAGGCAGTTATATCACATAAGCACATAGCCTCATGGTAAGCATGCTATTCATGGCAATCACTCACACGCATGCAAGGATGCTAAAGCATAAAACTCACCGAGTACTCCAAGCCAAAACAAAAGCTCATTAGAAATCCATGCATGATCCTAATTATACGGAAATGCCTAATGAAACACATGCAAAATGCAACTATAGCAGGCTCGGCTATTCTAAACATGGCATATGAAATGCTACAGCTAGCATGTACTCAACTTGGAATTGAAATACGAATGCAGTTAGTATGATGCGTCGAGCCCGGTGCATGCAAAACAGATGAATGAATGCAAACATGCTATCATACTGTATGCTAATTGAAATATGCCCTAATCTTACCATCATAAGCAGGTAAATAAAAGGGAGAAAGACGTGGGGTTGGAAGACATATATCACACACACGCACACTCATTACAGTTATGCCCTTGCGCAGAGGGTCCGAATAAATAGTACAGTCCAAATAATACAGATTCCTAATTAATTTACAAATTAACTAAGAAAAAACGTAAACTAGCATGCAAGCCAGGGACTGCCTTGACTCTTCTTCAGATGATGGATGATGCATGTCTGAGCTACCTTGCGCGGAAATCCACTGGGATGCCCCAATTAGCCTATGTTTGCAATTTATTCTTGGAAAGCGCGCCAGGCCCCGAAAGACTGCTGATTCTTGATTTGCTGCAACAGAGAGCAGGAAAGGAGCATAGCAATGTATTTTCACAAATGTGTGCATGCCTCGATCCTCGTGCCACCAATCACGCATCTCGATGCATGATGGTCGAGGAGTCGAATTGTGCAACTCAATATAGAATGAATGCACATGAAAACAACAAGACCTAAACTCCATCATGGATTATCCGGAGTGTCGGTGACTAGGAATTGAGACACGTTCCGTCACTTGAAGTACGAAACGTCCCTCGTTTCCCGTGCTCAGGCTAACCCCTATCCCAAGCACGATGCAATATGCATGATATGCATGAAATGCGACTAAGATGCAACCTAGCACACGCAATGCTATGAAATGGCATACATGATGCATGAGGTAACATGGCATACACAATGCTCTAACATACAACCTAGCATACGCAATGCTATGAAATGAAATGGCATACACAATGCATGATGGACTTACACCAACATGAGTGGACCTCAGCCACACTCACATAAGAGGCCATGAGATGAAAATGAGACACTCGGGATGCGTGCACGCATGCACACAAACCGAGGACCGACCCTAAGGCACCAAATGCCACTCTAACAAGACATGGCGAGGCATGAAATATGACGTGCAAACATGCAAATTTCAGCGCTAAAATATGACCCGAAACAGCCCCGAATCATGACAATATAGCACCCAATGCATGAAATGGTCCCGAAATGCAAGATTAAGCACATGAAATGACTTGTAGCTACCTCAAGCATGCATTATTTGCTCATGACATGTGAAGACAGATTCAAGGCAGCCCCAAAACAAGCATGTTTACAGTTTCAAGCAAGGCCAAACAGCAAACACAAATAGGGAAAAACTAGCATGCAAAAATGGCCCTAAATGTGAGATAAAGAAGTGAGTCACAGATGCAGACCTCAAACAGATGAGGGCCCTTCAACAATGTTGAAGAGGGGCCCAAAATATGATGTTTTACAGTTTACAATAAACCCCAAAAACCAGCACAGGTATGGCTAATATCTCATGCAAGAAATGGGCCAAAAGAGGGTCAAAGAAGCAAGTGGTGGTTTCTGGCCTCAAACACAAGGGGCCCTTTAACAATGTTGAAGAGGGGCCCAAAATATTGCACTTTACAGTTGATGGCCGGACCCAAAACAGTACGCAAGAATGCTCAAAATGCCATGCAAAATAAGGCCAAAAAGAGAGATATAACACAAAGTATATAAAGGATGCCTCAAATAGTGAAAGACCCTTAATGAAACATGAATATAAGGCCATTTTTAGTTCGGACCAAAGCTAAAAAACAGAAGCATAAGAGGCTAATAAATCATGCAAAAATGGAGCCAAAAGGGAGATATAAAGGCAAGTAATAAAGGAAAGCTTCAAACAGCAATGAGCCCTTCAACAATGTTGAAGAAAGGCTCAAAATAAGCCACTTTTCAGTTCATGACAGAGCTCAAAACAGTTTATACATATGCCAAAAATACTACACAAGACAATGGCATACAAGGGAGATAATGAAGCAAGTGCAACAAGGAGACCTCAAACAGGTAAAGACCCTTAATCAAACATGAAAAATGACTCAAAATAAGCCTATTTCCAGTTAGGGTCGGAGCCCAAAACAGCAAGCAAGAATGACTTATAAATGAATCAAGAAAATGCTAGAAAAGGGAAAATGGAAGCTCACCCTTGAAGACTTGTCTTTGGCAGCTCCTTGGCTTGAGTTGCAGCACTCCTAGGCTCTGGAAAACAACTTCAAATGGCTGCAATGGAGGTTGGAGGTATGGTGCTAGGTGGTGGTGTAGAGAAGGGTGTAGGAACTTGAGGGTTTTGGGACATGGAGATATAGAGAGAGAGAGAGAGATATAAGGCAAGAGCTCAAAGGGAAATTTTGTAACCCTAATAACAGAGCTGGAGCTCCTGTTATATAGGCAAAAAGAGGGGGAAAATGGGGGGAAAAAATGGAGGGAAAACAAACCAAGTTTCCCTCCAAAGAGCACCTCCCCGGATACAGAATCTGAGGGGAAAAAGAGGCTGTATCTGCACTGTAGATGATGTAAGGATTCTGGCCGGCCAGTTATCTAGGTTGCAGGTGGTCGGCCGGCTACTTCCCATGACCGGCCCGCCAAGGGTCAAAAGGTTCAAGTGTGATTAGTGGCCGGCCACCACAGAAAGAGGGCCTCTGATGTGTGCACAACACAACCCTATGGTTAAACACTGGAAATAGTGAACCAGGAGAGAGAACAACCCACTTTTCAAAGGGGTTCAAAAGGGTCAGGAAGGATTGCTGGCCGGCCACCAAATATTGGTGGCCTCCTAGATGTGTACATCACAAATATGGGGTTTAGGGTTCAAGAAAATGGCCCAAGGGTGTTCAATATTGGCTTTGAAGTGAGGAAAATCGGGCGACGGAGGGCAATGAAGGGATAAAGTTGGCTGACAGAACAATTACTGGCCTCTCACCCTTCTACAGCCTTCTTACCAATGAAACAGAGGTCCCTGCCAAAAATGAAGCAAAACCGATGCAGAATGAAGGTTCGGGGGCCGAAACGCGCAGTCCGAGGCCCCGAAAATCAGCTGTTAGGCACCGAGAGTGGTGTTCAACCACGAAGTCGGTCTCTCAGACCACAGTGTCCCTCAAAAGGGAGCAAATAAGAAGTATGCCAAAAACTGGAGCAAACGGAGATGGTTAAGCGGTCCCGAACCGAGGCACACGGCCAACGGCTCCGAAAAACCAAAAACTGGACTCCAAACGGGCAAAATGGCCTACGACCACGAAACGTAGCCTACGGCCATTGAGAGATGATCTACCCTCCCTTCGCGAAGAGAAAACAGAGAAAACAGAGCCTGGTTCGCAAACTGAGGCAAAGCACAAAAGAGTTCGGAAGTCCGGAGGCAAGGCTCACGGCCAAGACTCTGAAACCTCTGGACGAGCATGATATGCAACATCACCAAGCGCTCAATCGGTGATGTCTGAGTCTTAAGGTCGGTAAAAAATGGGGTGTCTACAGGGGGCCGAATATTGGGAGTCGTAGAGATTCCGGAGAGTCGAACATTGAAGAATCAAGTTTCGAAACATTCGGCCATTGCCACGGAAACTCGGACCCAACCTTATTCGGCTAGATAGTCGATTAAGCAAGGGGCCGAGTGAAGATCGGTTTATTACAAAATATACCAAATAGGAGGTTGGATTTGGAACTAATCCCGAGGCCCAAAGAAGAAAAGATATAAATAGAAGAGACATCAGCCAGAAAGAAGTATGTGATAATTGTGTTGTTTAACTTAGAATACAAGCAATCTAGAACGAGAGACTAACTTATCCGTTGGAGTGCTAATTCTGGCACCCCCGACCGGAGTGTTTTCTTCCTTTCAGGTGCCTATCGGTGGATCACGAGCGTCCCCCAGGATCAGAAGAGTATTTCCAAAAACCACTTCTCCACAGAGCCAAAATTATTTTATTTTATTTTTTTATTTTAGTTTGTTTTTTAATTGACAATTGAGACTAAAATTTTTTTTAATAGGATCAACCATTTTTTGCAAGTACTCAAAAAGTCTAGATGAATAATAAGAAAAATGCTTGAGACCTACCAAAAAAAAAAAAAACACCCACAATTGTATCCACAATGATGTGGTATCATATGTGTCAGCTCTTGATTTGTCATACACTTAATAGCATGGGGCCTATAACGATTCTGGTATAGACCCGACCCATTTATTGCTTTTAGATCTGAGAACCAGTGTATTTAATTGTTGTTCAACTCATTTCCATCTTATTGTTTATTGAGTTTGGCTTTTGGGAGTTTTGATTATGTTTGAAACACATTAGGAAGTTAGTTTTTCAAAGTGTTGTTGCCTAGAATTTTCCTTGTTCACTCGAGTGACTACTCCTTTGCTCGAGCGATCTTTTACAGTCTGCAAAACTATTGGGAGTTTGGATTCTTCGCTCGAGCGGTCTTCTTGCGGACGAGCGAACTTTTGTAGGTTTGAAACTACTGAGGCCTCGTTTGGGAACATGCTAATTTAGTAACTTTTTGGCTATTTGGCTAAAAAGGTAGGTAAAAAAAAACTTATATGTTTGGGATGACTTTTTGGCTAATTACGAAAAGATGTGCAAAAAGTAGAGAGAAAAGAGAATTTTTGACTTTTTGGTATGGGTTGTTGGCTTTTTGGCTAATTTAGTAACTTTTTGACTAATTGGCTAAAATAGCCTCTTGCCAAACGAGGCCTGAGAAGGGGTCATTGTGCGCTCGAGCAGTGGTTTTGGTCATCAGTACCTGAAAATGGTTTTCCCTAAATAGAGTGAACTAAAGCCCAGTAGAAATAATCTAACATAATATATGAATCTTAACAAAGATATAATGGTGAAATGCATATACAATGCCCACGTCAAAACAGTTTACATTTCTTTCTCAAAATCATGCCATGCTCAAATTATATCATAATTCTCAATTCATGTCCTTTATCATAGGAAATAAGGGGAAATTCTCAAACCGGTACAACCTTTCATCGATATTTCATTTGCAGGAAACCGTTAAACGGTATCCACGTAAATGTAGTCTATACAAGTGCTACTATTCCATTTTATGGATATTTCATCCGCAGGAATCAGCACCCATGTATACGCACGTTTTTCAGAACTTTCATCCTGGATACACATGCCAACTTAGTTTGGTGATACACACCCATAGACACCCCATTTTGACCGCCCTTACGACTTGGACGTCATCCCTTGCGTACCCAATGATGAGTGCATATGCTTGTCAAGTGTTCGAGATCCTCAGTGGAATACCACAGCTTTGAGCCTTTTAAACCTTGCACCCCTATTTCCTTGTTTTTGGACCAAAACCATGGATTTTCAAGCCTGCAACCTTTGGTGACCTGTCGGCCACTACTTTGGGCTGTCAGCCATTACTTCTGGTTGCCGGCCACTGATGTGGCCTGCTAGCCACCATTAATGGCCTGCCGGCCACCAATGTGTTTTGCAGATATTTTGTGACAGTTGTGCCGGTTGTTTGCACGGATGCTTGCATCTGCTCCCACATGTATGGTTGGATGTTTTTGAGTGAGGTTCATGTTTTTCTATATATAGGAGGCCTCCCCTCTTTCCATGAGGTTATAAAAATTTTGGGAGCAAAAATTTTTTCTCTCTCTCTCTCTCTCGCCACTTGCATAGCCTTTGACCAAACGCTCTAAACCAAACCTAGAGAGCTTCTTGCTGAGGTGATTTGGGCTTGAATTTGAGCTCTTAAGGCACTTGAGAGTGTGAAATTGGTGGTTTGTAACTCAAGGGTTCATTCATCTTCAAGAGGTATACCTTCTCTTTCTTTTACACCATCTCTACACCACTTGTTTTCCATATTTTCTACTATTTTGGGGCTATATAAACTCTGTATTTTTGGGCTAAAACTTGTGGTTTAAGGCCAATAAAGGTTGAGGGGTGGTTCACCCTTCTTTACACCTTGCTTTCAAGGCCTTTGCCCTTGTGTTTCTCACATTTATAGTATCTTTTTTTGAGCTTTTAAACACTGATTTTCAGAGTTATTTCAGTGGCTAAAATCATGTTTTGAAGTCCAAAATTGGAGGGGTTAGCATCCCCTCCTTGTGTTTTGCTTACTAGCCTAGCATAGCTCTATGTTTTAGCTTACTCTTTTAGCTATTTTCACTTCGATTCCAACATTGTTTTAGCTTCATTTAGGACTATTTTGAGGTGTTTATTTCATTTATGCTTTGTATAGTATGCTTGTAGTGTAATTGTCCTCATAAGTTTGGTGTTTTAGGCCTTAGACACTATCTTATTTGAGTTGATTGCATTTATTTAGTGCTTTTCTTACTTGTTCTCACCTTGAATCACCTCTGTAACCTCCCTTCTTTCTTGGCTTTTTCTTTGCTTTGAAAGTGGTTTCAAATTATTTGTTTGTTTAAGCATGAGATTGAGGTGTCATGCTTAATAGTTTAATTCCTTTAGGGGTTCATTACCAATGGTATGATGTCTCTTTCATGCCCAAAGTAACACTTGGTTTGAACCCTCTTTCCATTAGAGGACTTAAATTCACCTTTGGACTCAATTGATTAAAGAATGGATGGTAATCTAAAATGAAGTAATAAAATTGGTGAGTAAAAAAGAGCAAGATAATAATTTGGTTTGGGTTCAATCAGACGTTAATTGAACCCTTGAGTCTTGAGTCGTTTCATACTCATTAGTGATGAAAACGGTTCAAGATTCATTGTCAACTACTTCCTTGATCTTTCATGATTGTTTTGTTGCATTCATTCAACTTGCACACTTGATTCATAAGCCATCATGCAATGAAATTACATCCATTGGTGGTTTGTGAATCAAACTTACTACTCCTTTAGGCTATTCAAATGATAAGGAGGGGTGAGTTGTGCAAACAAACCCTTGAGAATACCTTGTCCCCGCTCTGTTTGCTCTCTATTGCAGCAGAACAATCCAGTCATCAGTGGCCGACAGGCCACTATTTGTGGACGGCAGGCCATCTGCCGGCCACCAGTACAAAATCCAGCAGTGTGTTTTTGAAGCAGAACAGAGTTGGTTCTTGAGGTGAAAAAAGTGCAAATGTTCTATTGTGCAACAGAGGCATCTGGCAGCAGAAACAGTGGCTTTTTTGAGTGGAGAGTCCATGCATGCATAAGCATTCCTCGTTTCCTAAGGCAGAGTAGTTACAATAATTAGCTTAGCACTCTTTTCATGATTGTATCCATGTAAATAATTAGTTCATTTTTATTTGTTGTAGTAATTAGTTAACTAGAATAGTTAATTAATTTGTTGTAATAATTAGTTAAGTAGATTAACTAAATTATTCATTTGGGTTTGTAATAATTACTTAATTAGCTTAGCTTTAGCTAGTTAGCTAGTTAGTTCATTCAGACCCTCCTGCGCGAGGGCAAGCAATTTGTAATAATGTGTATGTCTTCAAACCCCACGTCTTTCTCCCTTTTATTTAATTGCTTACGATGGTTAAATTAGAACATCATGTTTTGTTTAGCATCTCTCATGCCTTGCATCCACTTGTCTTGCATGCACCGAGGCTCAGTTCATCATTCTAACTTGCATTGTTAGTTAACGCTTCTTTGAATACGTGCTTAAACCGCATACTATCAAATTGTTTCATATGCCATATTAATAGCTGAGCCTAGTAATTGCATATCGCATGTGTTGCATTAGTCATGTTGCATTAGTTAGAGCATACATTTTTCTAACTCTTTTCTTTTGGCTTGCCTTGGAATACTAGGTGAGCATTTTATTGCTTTAGCATAATCACATGTGTGTGATTGTTGCCATGTTTAGCATTCTTGCCATGAGGCTAAATGCTTAATTGATAAATTGCTTGAATGCCTGTAGATGAAGACTAGTTGCTTGAATTGGAATAATTTGAGTAATGTTTATATGCGATCACTTTTTTCAAGTGGTACATATTCGAAACAATTTTGCAAACAAACATGAATCGAGATGTTCCAATTATTGCAAATTAGTCAATACTTGTGTGTGTGCGCATCACATAGTAATTTTAGCCTAATAAATCGGAACAAGAGCATATAATGTAGATAAGATTCATATCATGATTAGTAGAGGCTGATCTTTAATCGGGCGAGCGGGGGTGCTCAATTCATGACCTTCCCCTCTCGTACCTAAGTTCCCGAGCCGTGACAATCTTGGTGATGACGTACACGGGGCCTTTGGCACGAGTCATGGGTTTCCTAAATTTCCCAAAAAATATTTAGGTGGCGACTCTGTATCTGACAAAGCAGTCCATTTTTGGCATTTTTGATTCAAAATTAATTTTCCAAAAAGATTTGTCAGATTGGGACTCTTTGGTGTTTATTTATTTCACATTGCACTTGTGAGATCAGATTCAAAATCACAGGAGTTCGATACTGTTAGGGCTTATTCATCTTCCAAGATGGGGCACGAAAAGTCAAGCTACAGTTTCTAGCAACTCTGCTGGGGAAATTAGAGAACTTGACTCAAACTTCATGATGTGAAATTTTATCTACACTTATAACTTCTTTGCATTTGCATTGGTGCACTTAAGTCACTGTGTTTGCCATATGCTATTCCTAGACGGTTTGCAGAAGGCTTGCCCAAAAGCTTGCCAAAAGGCTGACCGGCCACGGGCTCTGCCATGATGGGAACATAACCCTTGGATCTGGACTACCGCTGTACCGTTTGATCCTCATTTCATTTCTCGATGTTAGGTGTGAGAGGTATATTAGGTAGTCTTGCTGAGGTACCCTTTTGACCATTCGGCTTAGTTACATATCGAAAAGTATAGAGACTGTTCCAAACTAGGACATGATGCTTACCCGAATACAAGATTGTGTGAAACCACTTTGTTTGAATAATAAACCCTAATTCCTAACGAAACTAGGACAGGGTAACCCTACCCCCTCATAAGGGTGTTTTGGCTCTCACTTAATTGGTATGTGCTTTACAGTGAAACTGTACACGAATGTGCATATCAGTTGCAAGGTTGCTATCTATTTTGGGGCAGAAGTCAGTGTGGAGTGCAGTTACTTAGCTGTGATCATATTTGTTCCAGTGAAATTAGGCTGAGGTACTATTTATTTTCTCTTTTTCGAGGTAGTCTTGGAATCATTGCTTCAGAAGGCTCCGATATCCCCCGGGCACTCTGGACCAGTGTCGATAGACTTTGTAAGGTCGGGGACCTAGTTCAGGGGCAATCAGTGTTTGCTTCATAGTCGCTGGTTATAAGGCGAAGGAGGATTAGACAGAATTCACCAGTCCAGTTCCTATGGCAGTCACCCCTCGACTCGCCTGTGTCTAGTCAGGTTCAGGAACAGTCATCTACTACCAGTCCAGCACAAAACCAGTCACCTATTCCAATGGCACAGTATCCCCCGGCCAGTATGGAGGTATTAATACATCATTTGCAACAGACAGTTAAGACACTGTAGCATGATGCGGTCCGTCAAGTCGAGGTTATGACCAGTCAGGCCAAGGTTATAACTAGCCTACAGCAACAGCAACTGCCACCAGCAGCGGCCTTTGCATCACATGTACCCACCGCGGCTATCCCTGTGTCCGGTACCATAGCTAATGCTGCCACTACTCAAGATCCACAAACCAAAGGTGTTCCGATTTTCCCAGTCCAAACAGAACCCATCCCAGCACAAACTTCTAGAGCCCCGGTGTATCAAACCAAGGCACTGTTCGAATTCGAGGTTGATCCAACCGTGCTCAAAGTTAACAAGCTGGAAAAGCTGTTCGAAAAGGCACAGGGGGTCAACTCTATTCCAGACATAGAGGATGGGCACACTGAATCGACAGTTACCTTACCGGAATGGTTCATGCAACAACCTTGACCACGTGTAACGTTAATTCATGCTTAATATGCCTAATAAGTTTTGAGTTTATATGTGTGTTGCATTATTTGTGATTATATCTGTTTAACGTAGAAAGATCTGTTCACGTTTTCTTTCTGGTTTGCGAATTGAAGGCCTTATCGGCATCCGATTCAAAAATTGATTTGATTTATGTGTTATTTGGAATTTTTAGAACCTTATGGTAGGTTTAATTAAAATTCGATTTGGAACGATTAAATTAGATTAAGTTAATGCCCACTTATTTAACCTTAATTAATTACACTATTATCCAAGCCTATATAAGGCACCAATTGAGCTTCCAATCATCTCTTTATTTCTTCATTTCAATACATTTTGAGCCTATTCAAGTAAGAAAACGTGAGAGAGGAAGAGTAGGAAGAAATTGAGCTCAAACAAAGAAATTGCTAGGAAATGTTGTGAGATTAAAGAGAATTTGAGAATTTCAACATCGACTTTTGTAAACTCAAGTCTCTAGGTAAGAATTTTATCCTTAAGCCTTGGAATCTAGACTATATTGCATGAACACAAGAGAATCATGTTGATAAATGGAGAATTGAGTTAGAAATGAAGAGTTTTGAGACATACCATGCATGCATGCATATTTTCTCATATTTTGAGTTTAATTTCCAAGATTTCCCTCGTGCATGTCTTGACTTTACCTTAATTTTGGGAAACCATCAAGTCTCATGTTGTTTTGGAGGATTTGATCATGTATTGGAGGTTGAGAACTCAAGTGATTACATGCATGTCATATTTAGAGCATGTTCTTACATTTTAAGTTGAATTTTGCACAATTAGCAAGCTAATGGGCCATGATTTCTTGAATTGATCTTTAATTCATGTTGTTTTAAGAGTTTCCATGTATTTCCTCAAGTCTTGGCTTAGAAAAATCAAGTTTTGAAGCTTTAAGTTTGAGTTTGAGCTTGGAGATCAAATCTGGAAATTCCAGAATTTGCATCTATGCTCGAGTGTAGGAACCCACGCTCGAGCGACCACTTTGAGTGTGTGCACTTCTGCTTGAGCGACCTGAAGTACGCTCGAGCGTGAAATGCAAGCCCTGAGAAGTTTTTGTGTTTTGCAACACGCTTGAGCGACAAAAGTCATGCTCGAGCGAGGGTCTGACTCTCACGCTCGAGCGGGGATCGAGCATCCGTCGAGCGTGAAAAACAAGCAACCAGTACTTTTTCAAAGTTTGCAGACCGCTCGAGCGGACCCTCACATTCTGTATGCCCACTCGAGCGAGGAAAGACACGCTCGAGCGTGGACCCTGTTTTTAACAAGTTTTGGAAAATGTTTTCAAGTACATTTTTGCATCCTCATTCCATCTTAGGCATTCCTAGGCCATGATTAAGACACCATAATGAGGTTAATGAAGTAGAAACACACAAAACAAGAAGGGGCTAAGTTATCATTTCCGGGTGTGTAATTCAGTATACGTTCATTCTGTAACTGTGTAGGTCATGCGCCACAAGGAAGTTGAATTGTCTACTTACAGCATCTGTTACCTATGAGTGATAACTTAGTAAAGCTATGTTCAAGTTAAATTATTTTCGGTATATGAAATAAGATCTGTTGAATGGAATGTCATGTTTTATACTATGAATGATTGACTAGCAATAACAAGCATTTATGACATTATGTTATGATCCAAGTATGTTACAAGTGACATTATGCTATGATTCAAGTATGTTACAAGTTCCCGGTACCGGAGGTACCTTATGGAACTAACAAGCTACCTGTACCTGGCTGGAGGTTCCTACGTGGAATTGACAAGTTTACAAGTTCCCAGTCCAAAGGTTTCTTCATGAAACTGACAAGTTATCCTTGCCCGACCAGAGATTCTTCTATAGAACTGACAAGTATGATTTATGGTACTCTGTATATGGTCTGTTAGTGCTAACGGATGCATTATGCAAGATTAAGCATGAACTCTAATTTTTGTATACATATTCAGAATGAGAATACGAATGTGAACTTTGAATTCAGACATAGTTATGGGACATCATTCATTTACCCATTTACTTTGTTATTATTCATTGGGCCTCCGCTCACTAGTTATTTATTATGTATGTAGGTGAGCAGGCTCGTGTTCAGGCTTAAGATGATGCCTAAAGCATTTCATGTTGTGTTTGTCAGCCACCTTTTGTGCCTTACAAGGAGGTTCCAGATCAAGTCATGTCTTGTGGCTGTGTTAATATGAATGCATAAGACTGTTCCTTTTGCTCTATGAACTAGTTTTCCTTTTATATGTACATGAAGTGATGTGTAAATACTATGTCTATGACGTCACTCATATGTTTATAAAAGTTAAGATTATCAGTCCCATGTATGTCTGCACAGCTCAATGGACTACGTATATTTCTTTTATATATTTACTTCCTCAACCCCTAATTACAAGTCTAATTGTTAAGAGGCCGTCGGTAATCCAAGGATTACTGGCCGGTTACGATGCTAAACCTGTAGGGGCGGGTTTGGGTCGAGACAGTTCAAGATGCTGCATATTGACCGCTTAAATGGCTCTGGAGATCTAATGGTGCATCTGCGTCAGCTTTCTCATGTCCTACGACCTATGGGTTTGACCCGAGTACAGAAGTTGTCACTATTCAGCCGAACCGTGTCTAGAATAGCTGTCATCTGGTATGCTAAATTGGAGGACTCTGTGAAACAGAGCTGGCAAGAGCTGGTTGAATCCTTCGTTGCCCAATATTCCTACAACACGCAGATCGAGGTCACAACTCGTGATCTTAAGGCAACGCGTCAGGAACTGAAGAAGGACTTTTCAGAGTTTGTTATTCGATGGAGGGCAAAGGCGGCTATGATGGCAAGTAGGCCTCCAGAGAAAGAGCAAGTTCGTATAATTGTTAGAAATCTGCACGAAAGGCTATTGCAGAATATGATAGCCCTCCCATTATTCAACTTTAAGGACCTCCATGAAATTGGGGTTCAAATCGAGAATGCCATCAGGCAAGGGATCATTGTGGAGGGCAATGAACCTATGAGAAGGAATGTTGTTCGCAGCTCCAATGGTAGCACAGTTATAAAATGCTCAAAAGTAAACACTGTCACCAGTCCCATCAAAAACCCTTTTGCTAATAATAGCCTACCAACCACTTCAACTCGGCCCTAAGCCCGAAATTTCCATCCTCTTTAAATGAGTCTCTCTCAAGCCTTGAAAATGTTGCTAGAAAAAGGGCACCTAGAGCTCCTAGAACCCCGACCCCTCCCAAATCCTCTTCCACCAAGACATGACCCCACTAAATACTGTGCGTATCATCAACAATACAGTCATGACACAAACTGTTGCATCCGCCTCCATCATAAGATTCAGGATCTTATTGACGAAGAGATCATAGCTCCACCAAAATGATCTCAGGCAAGCACTAACCTGTTACCGTCACACCTCAACCTAATCCATACATTGTCGTCCACCTACAACCCCAACATATTCATCACGCCAACCCATTTACCCAAGCCTACAGTGTTCATTCCAGAAAGTACGGACTTATGTATGATGGATGCACTTGAACCCCAATCATCTCAAACTCATGAACCCACTACTTTTGAGCTAATGAGCATGATTGAAGATCTTCAGAGAACTGTGGCAGATTTAGAGAAAAAAATAATAAAAATACTATAATGATTAGAAATTAATATCGAGTAATAATATAAAGTTAATAATATTTTTTAAAAATAATTTTCAGTAAAAAAAATATATAGACTATTAAATTCAAAATAATGCGAATAATTATACAAAAATTTTAGAAAATATATTATTTTTATTATATAAAAATACAGGGTTTCACACACACAAACCACATTAAGCAAATGCTTATGTATACACAATTGTAAACCAATCGACAACAATGTGAATGCTCACAATGATTTTATGATTTCTAAAAATATAATAACATCAACATTGCATTAATCAGATATCATCATTTTTTTTTTTTTGTGTACACAAACATGAAGTATACGTTTATGCATAATCAAATTATTGATGTGAGTGTTAATATCATGAATAAAACATCAAATAAATTAGTTTAATCACATTAAGCTAATGGTTGTGTACACAGTTATAAAGCAACAGAAACCAATGTAAATATTAACATTAACTTTTTAATAGCAAACGTTATGACAACATACCAATGAACCTTATTAGGCATAACCAAAATAACTAATTATGGCTCTTTTGTTCAATCAATATGTATTCCAATATTTTTACAAAATTGCAAAGGATGTGAAGTTCACATCTATTAGTAGTGGATTCATTGGTTTTGTATGAAAATCATGGATTTTGTATCGGAGAAAACTATATTATTCAAATCAATAATAGTTTTTTGGCGGGCTTGTAAGTTTCCAACATGTGTATGAAGACGTCATCAAACTTCGAGCATATGGCAAGGTCAATCTTAGCATTCATCAATGCATCAAATAATATCCAAAATGGAGTTTGCCTCAATCAGTCCAGCTAAGCCTCTGAGAACTTAGTTCTTGTCATCAATTTAATTTAGCCTGTAATATTTGGTTGGTAGTTATTGTTAGTTTATGGCTCATTGTCTATTTCCAAATTGGTTTGAACTTGAAATATTCTATTTTCTGTAGATTAGGATTATAGAAATACTTGTTTGACTTGGTTTAGTTATTTCCTTGTTAAATAGGATTGTAAGAAAACCAAATTAATTTGGGGACTAGAATCCTACTCTTTATGGATTTGGGTTTTGGGTAGAATTTCTCTACTATAAATATAGGTGGGTTCTCTCATAATTGAAACACATTATGAGTTTTGGTGAGAGATTAAAAGAAACGCCATTGTAGCTCTTTGAGCATTTGTTCTAGTTTGTTAATAAAACTAGTATTTGTGGGATTGTCTGATGTCCATGGAGGTAGGCTTTTACGAATCACGCAAATTCTTGATGTCTTGTATGCTTAATTCTCTCTCTCTCTCTCTCTCTCTCTCTCTCTCTCTCTCTCTCTCTCTCTCCGTCTATTCTCTACACTTGTTCTTGTTCTCAATATTCATAGTCATCATCAACCTTTGAGATGGTTGAGTGTTCTAGTCGCTCTCTGCACCAAAAATTGGTACCAGAGCTCCAGGTTTTGACCTAAGGCATTCGTTTGCTTTTGTAAAAATCGTTTGGTTGGTGGTCCATGAAAATTTGAGGAAAGATGGCAAAAGATAAAGTTTCTTCAGGTAAATCGACGCAACGAAATATGGTCTCCAACGCGAAGTTCGAAGTTGAGAAGTTCAATGGGACTAACAACTTTGGTAAGTAGCAGTGCAAAGTCTTAGACGTGCTCTTCCAACAAGACTTGGATATTGTTTTGGAGAATAAACTTGAAGATATGTCTGACAAATATTGGGTCAAGATTAATTAGCAAGCGTGTGATACCATCCAGTTATGTCTTGTAAAGGATTAGAAGTACTTTGTCATGAAAGATACGAATGCTAAAGATCTATAGAAGAAGTTGGAGGATAAGCACATGATGAAAAGCATTGAAAATCGATTGTACTTGAAGAAGAAGCTCTTCTGGTTCTAGTATAGTGCATGTATTTCAATGACCAAACACTTGAATAATTTTTATAAAATTATTGTCGATCTACTCAATTTGAATGTCGAAATTGATGATGAGGATAAGGCTTTACTTTTGTTAAATTCCTTGCCCAATACATATGAACATTTGATTACTACACTGCTGTATAGGAAGGAAGAGATTAAACTTGATGATACGTCTAATACTTTGATCAACAATGAGTATCGAAAGAATGACAAACAGGTCCATCAAGACATATCTAGTGAAGCCTTACACATTAGGGGGAGATTGGAAAGAAGCAATTTGGGAAGGGACATGGCAAATCCCGCTCTAAGTCAAGAGGAGCGTCAACCAAATAAAGACTTGTTAAAGATGAGTGTGCCTTTTGTTATGAAAAAGGGCATTGGAAGATTGATTGTCCAAAATTGTAGCAGAAGGAAAAGGACAATAAGACTTCTAAAGCCAATGTTGCTCAAGATGATGATGATTCATATATTGCTTTGATTTGCCATTCTGACGAGTGGATTTTAGATTCGGGGTGTACGTTTATATGTATCCCAATCGGGATTGGTTTTCTAACTTTGCAAAGTTAGAAGGCGGTGCAATTCTTATGGGCAATGATAACACCTATAAGATAATGAGGATAGGAAGCATTCGACTGAGGTTGCATGATGAAACAGTTCGAATCTTGACAGAGGTATGATATGTATCGGAATTGAAGAAGAATCTTATCTTGTTGTGCACTTTAGATTCCAAGGGTTTAAAAATTACCATGGAAGGTGAAGCTCTCAAGGTGGTATTAGGGGCATGGGTCGTGATGATAGGCAACAAGAAGAATAATTTGTACTTTTTGCACAGAAGTATAGTTATAGGTGGAGAAGCTACTAGTTCTGGAAAACTTGAAGAGGTTGACACGTATTGCACTAGGCTTTGGCACATGCGCTTCGGACATGCTGGTTAGAAAGCTATGGAAGGCTTGACAAAGCAAGGACTACTCGAATGGGGTAAAAGTTGTAAGTTATCGTTTTGTGAGCATTGTGTCTTTGGAAAGAAAACTAGAGTCAAGTTCGAGATAGCAATTCATCGTACGAGAGGAACACTTGATTATGTGCGTATTGATGTGTGGGGGCCTACAAGAGGTGCATTTTTAGGAGGTAAGCACTGGTTTGTTACTTTTGTTGATGATTATTCTCGTCGTGTTTCGGTGTACATTACAAGACAAAATGGTGAAGTGTTGAGCATCTTCTCAATTTGGAAGAAGATGATTGAGACTCAGACTGGTAGAAAAATTAGAAGGCTTAGATCAGACAATGGTGGAGAGCACATAGTTGATTCATTCAAAGAAATCTGTCAAAAAAAGGGTATAACGCAGCACTTCACAATTAGTTATATTCTACAGCAGAATGGAGTGGCAAAACAGATGAATCAAACTTTGTTAGAAAATATACATTGTATGCTTGTTCAATCTGGTTTGGGAAAACAATTTTAGGTTGAAGTTGTGATATATGCAAGCCACCTTATCAACCATTTGTCGATTATTGCAAATGATGGTAAAACACTCATAGAGGTATGCTCTGGTACTCATGCTACTAACTATGATCAATTGCATATATTTGGTTGTCCGACTTGCTACCGTGTGCAACAAAGTAAACTTGATCCTAGAGCCATAAAAGCAGTTTTCTTGGTTGTTAGTTTTGGTATGAAAGGGTATAGACTTTGGTGCTCAGAATCGTAGAAGGTCATAGTTAGTTAAGATGTCATGTTTAATGAGTTTGAGATACTTAAGCAACTCAAGCAAAAAGACTCTAATGATGATAGCAAAGTTGTTGGTGATTCGCAGTAAGTGGAGATTGATGTACCAGTTTGGAAAGAAGACTCGGTTGATATAGATTGAGAAGAAGACAATAGAGTATAGGTTGGCTCACCGGTCACGACAAAATCACAGCAATCAGAGTCTATTTCTACAAGCAAAGCAAAAAGAGAGACTAAAAAAGGGGCAAGATTAACAAATATGGTGACTTATGCTTTTCCAATAATTGGGGATGATATCCTATCTACCTACAAGGCAGCCATACAATCTCTTTAATGGAAAAATTGGCAGATAGCTATGGATCTCTTCACAAAAATTAGACTTGGGACTTGGTTCCTTTTCCGAGGGGAAAGAAGGAAATCAACTGCAAGTGGGTATTCACCAAGAAGGATGATCCAATGTCAAAGGATATAGAGCTATTCAAAGCAAGATTGGTAGCTAAAGGATATGCTCATAAAGGGGGCATTGACTACAATAAGGCATTTTCACCAGTGGTCAAGCATTTTTCAATTCGTATCTTGTTGGCATTGGTTGCACAGTTAGAACTCAAGTTAGGTCAACTCGATGTAAAGATGACCATATTACATAGTGACTTGGAGGAAGAAATATATTTGTCCCAACCTAAAGGGTTTTGAGATTAGTTGCAGGAATTGTGCAACAAAGTGACGAATCTTCGTAAGAAACGTGATTTCGCGTTTCTTAGAAAGAAGCATGTAAGAATCGCATTTCTGTAGAGAGAGAAACACAATCCTGTCCAAGATGGGATCGTTGGTGGAAATAGAACAACTCAAAAGCAATAAATAAAACTCAAAATATGGATCTGAAGTAGATTTTGGGTATGGATCTTAATCACAAATACAAAAAGAAAAGCAAAAAATACAAAATGAGAAACTTACAGTAAAGAAAGAAGCGAATCTGGTGGAGAAGGAAATGATCGCGATCGCCATCTCGATCTGTCTTTTTCTCTCTATCAATCTCTTGATTTGTCTTCTTCTCTCAGTCGATCTGTCAATCTTCTTCTCCTTGTCGATTGATCTTCTTTCTCTCTCTCTCGATCTTCCTTTCGTTTCCTCTATCTCTCGGTCTCTGTCTCTTGATCTTCGTCTCTCTCTCTCTCTCATTTTCTCTCTCTTCTTTACTGCTTTTTGATATTTTATTTCATTTATGACATATACATATACATACATATATATATATATATATATATAATATGGGTTTTGATTTCATAAAATGGGTTTTGAAATGGATTTAATTCCTTAATGGGAAATGAGTGTTGATTTTTTGTAGTTTTGAAAAGCTTTTGAAATAGGTGTTAATTTCTTACGATTTGCCAAAATCAAATCACAAATGTCAGAGAAAATAGAGTGAAAAAAATAAAAGAAATCATGAACGAGAAAGAAGGGACTCATCGCTGCCTCTACTCCGCGACTGTCCACCACCATTGAAGAGGAAGATCGAACAAAGGAAATAAAGGGTTTGTTATTTGAGCTCTGAGAGGAGATGTATTGTTTGTTCAAAGGTGAGAGAGGATGAGAGAAGGAAATGAATGAGAGAGAGAGAGAGAGAATGAGTGGGGAAGATGTAGAGATAGAAAGTTAGCAAGTGGGGAAGAGATAATAGGTAGAAAGAGAATGAGTGGGGGTAGATGGAGAGAGAATGAGTGGGAGACAAGAGAGAAAGAGAGTAAGTAGAAAAAGAGAGAGAAAGAGGGAGAGATAGATTAAATAATTATGTTTAGTAAGAGAGAGATCGAATAATTATGTTTAATCGAAATAAAAAAAGACTGCTTTTTTTAATCTAAATAAATAATTATAGAGTGTTTGTTCTTTCAATATATATTTTTTTATTTATATTAAAAACACGCATAGTCTCTAATTATTGAAGTATTTTATATCAAATCAAGTTTTTAATTAATTTTTTACTCAAATTTGATGAAAAGAAAAGATGAAAGATTACTATTCATTTTAAAATAAAACTCTCAAAATATAATTTATATTCACAAAAATAATTGTAGTGTTTTTTTATATGATTTATATATGAATATGTTTTAATTATAATTATAGTACTATTTTGTTATACTACATTAAAATATCATCACATATGATACATTTTTTTTTTAATGAAATAAAAAATGAAGTTAAATTATTTTTATCATTTGTGCATAAATTATCATATATAGCGTCAAAGTTGCTGGGGTCAAATAATTATTCCTGCCCACTTGTGAATTATATGGCATTTTTTTGAAAAACATTAGATAACCAAACAATTGCACCTAAGCAATCCAAATTTAGTGGATATTTGAGAGTAATTTTTTTATATGCAAATTATTATTTTTTTAATTTTTAAAAAAACCAACACTTTTATATTCTATTCGACTAGACAAATTTGAAAAAATATATATATTTGAAAAAGGTTCAAAAAAGACAAATCAAAAATCAAAACCACTGTCTTACCACCACCAACACCACTACTCTACCACCACCAACGCTATCATTGCCACCATAACAGTATCCTTCCACCACAACCACCACTACTCTACCTCTCACCCTTCCACCAACAACACTATCGTTACCACTACAACCATTATCCCTTCACTTCCACCCCCACCACCACCATTCTACCTCTACCACACCACCCTTCTACCAATAACACTATCGTTACCACTATAACTGTTATCCCTCCACCTCCACCCCTACCACCACCACCACCACACTCTACCTCCACTACACCACCCATCCACTAACAACACTATCATTTCCACTGCAATCGTTATCATTTCACCTCCACCTCCACTCCACCATTCTACTTCCACTACACCACCATTCTACCATCAACACTATCGTTACCACCACAATCGCTATCCCACCACCACCACCACCACTCTATTTCCACTACCACCAGTGACCACCAACAACACCATCATTATCACCATAACTGCTATCCTTTCATCTTTACTACCACCATTGTCACCTTTACTATGAACACATCTCTACAACAATTTAAAAATTAAAACAAAATTAAAACACAGTAATATTGTTGAAATTATTAAATATAATAAATTTTGAATTTTATCGTACTATAAATGTCCAAAAAAAAAGTGTAGGCATTAGAAGCATTCCACATCACCAATAACCACGTGCCAAGATAAATATGAAACCAAACTATTTTTCAATAACCAAACTATTTTTTTAAACCAAACTAATTTTTTGAGGGCTAATGATTACCAAACTTGTGCTACACTTTTGGTCATGCTACTCCCAATGTACAAATAAAATGATTTCTTTTGCAAGACTATTGATCTTCTTCTACTCTCAATGTATCCACCATACCAAGATGACACGCATGCACAAGCATTAATGCATGACAAGCTATCAGCTGTACAGTGAGGAGACCTCTATTATTATTTTGATGGATGGTGTATTTTTCTATTCTTGATAACCAGTAGGTGTATCTCAAAAAAAAATCTCTCTGATCCTTACTCCCGCCAACTCTATATAACTATCAACATCCATCTCATTCATCAAAGTGGAGTTAAAGTTGTATAGACAAATATATAACCAGAGCTTGAAGAGTTCAAATAGGGTGATTTTGGTTTCTAAGGCACACGCCGTTTCATGTACATTCATGATTTTCTCTATTGGTTTCCATTTCTATTTATTTTCTCTTAGTTATTTTTTCTAATCTGTTGTATGCTTGAATGATTTCACACTACAGATTTTGAATGGATTTAAGCCAAAGCATTAACTCTCAAGAAGTTGTGGAAGATGAGGATGTTGACGAGCCAACTGCTACTCCACTTTGGAAATATGTCACAAATTTTTTTGATGAATCACCCAATTCCAAAGGTGGAGGTGGCTCTGCAAAATTTATATGCTATTTTGGTTGCAAATTAGAGGCTTATACTGGTTCTTATTCCTGAGTTCGTGCACACTTAATAGGAAAATTACCAGCCAACGAGCTCAAGGTATACAACTATGTCCAAAGGTGAACAAGATTGAGAGGGAGTTGCTAAAACAAGAGGAACTAGATGCACAACGACTGTTTTTGGGAAATGCCAAGGCCAGAAAATTTCCTAGGTCCACTTTAACATCACAGGTACAATCTCAAACTATTAGGTCCTCTGATGTGCCACGCTTAGTCACAGTTTCAATTGACAACATGTTTCATGGAAGAAACAGAGAAGAAGTGGACCAAACGATTACTAGGTGTCTTTATAGCAATGGCATTGCTTTTAATGTTGTGAGGTCTCCATGGTGGGCAGATATGGTTACTACTAGTAATAATGCTCCAAAAGGGTACAAGTCTCCTAATTATGAGAAGGTGAGGACCAGCTTGTTGGACAAAGAACCAAGCAAAGTTCAACAATCCCTCAACCCTTTAATACAAGATTAGAGCATATATGGAGTTTCCATTGTTTCTGATGGTTGGCCAAATTTAAAGAATCAAACTTTGATTAACATCATGGTTGTTTTGGTGGTAAGGCCATTTTTATTAATGGATATGACGTTTTTTCAAAAGAGAAAAATGAAACAAATATTGCTGATTTGTTGTTTAAAGCAATTCAATTTGTTGGACTCTCCAATGTGGTCCAAGTAGTTACTAACAATGCCACTAATTGCAAGGCAGTTGGAGCAATAATTCAACACAAGTATTCCCATATATTCTAGTCAGGTTGCTTAGCCTATACTTTGAATCTCTTGATGAAAGACATAGCCAAATGCGAGGATCCAACTTTGTTATTTGTTAATGAATTGTATAAGAGGGGTAAAGAAGTGGTAAAATACATAAAAAAAAACCATAGATCTTGTCAATACTTGTTCAAAACATTTTCCAGTCTGGATCTTCTCAAAGTAAAGAGGACTAGGTTTGGGCACCTTTTCATTGTTTTACAACGTCTTGTTAAAGTCAGACCTGCTTTGTTGTCCATGGCTCTAAGCAAACAATGGGAAAATTTGAGAAAAAGTACATTTCCTCATCAGCATGACATTGTCCACCAAACCATTATGGATGATGATTTTTGGAGAAAAGCAAAAAGAGTCCTCACCATCACAAAACACATTTATAAGATGCTTAGATTTTAATATTCTGATAAGGCTGTGATTAGAGAGGTTTATGAGTTGATGGATACTCTGTTAGTGAACATTAAGGATACTCATTCAAATGATCCTATTGTTTATGATTTGATACATCAATTTGTGGTGGAAAGATGGGATAAGATGAACATTCCTTTGCATTGTCTAGCCTATATTCTTGTTCCTAAGTACTACAAAAATTCTTGGTTGTCAAAATCTGCCCCAGGTGGTGTGAGAAAGAAAAAACCTCATTTTGATGCTGAGGTGCAAAAGGGGTATCTTGAGGTAATGGAAAAAATGATTTCTGATCAAACTGAAGCAGCTGTTATAAGAAAAAAAATTAGTGATTTTGTCAGTTGCAAAGGAGTTTTTTCACAACCTCAAGCAGTAAATAACAAAGCAACCATAGATGCACTATCATGGTGGCATTTGTATGGTGGGGCAGCACCTGAATTATACTCTTTAGCATTGAAAGTGTTGTCTCAAAGTGTGAATACTTCTTTTGCAGAAAGGTGTTGGAGTACCTATTCCTACATTTATAATGTGAAAAGGAATAGGTTAAGTGTTGATCGAGCTAAAAAGTTGGTTTTTGTGCACTATAATCATAGACTCTTGTCAAGGTACATGGAGGACTATGAGAATTTTAAAAATTAGGATGCACATCCAGAAGATGCCAACATTGAAGAGGATATTATGGCAATAGAAGAAAGAGATAATGTATCACTTTCAAACAGTGAAGATGATACCACTCTTGTAGCTTCAGATGTTCAACCATGTCCAACTCCAACACCATTGCCTACATTTTCATCATTTCCACTTCCTACTTCTCAAGAGCATTCAATAGAACAAGTAGTAGCACAAAGGAGACTTGAAAAAGCACGTGGCAAAAGACAGAAAAAGTGAAAAAAAGGCAGAATAAGAGAAATATTTTGTTATATGGAATTGTAATATTTTGTTTTTTTACCTTAGTTTTTGACTTTCTTTTTGGTTGCTTACTTTTTGGAAATTATGAGAATTAGTGAACTCTTTTGGTTGTCAAGTCTTTTTGTTTGATTAGATAATTAAGAATTAATGATATTTGTATTAGTGATGAATTTTCTAATGGGATTCTATTATATTTTTTGTGTAGTAATGTAAGTCATCAAATTTAATATATTTAAATAAAGCCAATCCAAAAAACAAATACATGCTGAATTTTTGAATTAATTTTATTTATATATACATACTATACACACACACACACACACACACATATATATATATAACCGCTCCCTGAGGCGCTTCCAACCTAAGAAACTTCTATCGGCTCATGCTTTTCCGCTCCCGCTCTTACATCTGCCCGCGTCGTGCAACTAAGGTTTCGAGCTGCTGGAAAGGATAAGTTGGTTTGTAAATTGAAGAAGTCTTTCTGTGGTTTGAAGCAGTCGCCTCGACAGTGGTACAAACGGTTTTACCAAAAGTGCAGGGGGTTGATTGTCATAATTTCATGTGTAGGGACCAAAGTGAGCTTTGTTACAAAGTACAGGGGGGGAAAAGTGTAATTTACCTATAAAACTAGTATTTGTGGGATTGTCTATGGAGGTAGGCTTTATCGAACCATGTAAATTCTTGGTGTCTTTTTATGTTTAGTTCTCTCTATATATTCTCTATACTTGTTTTTGTTCTAGTTCTTGTTCTGAATATTCATAGCTATCATCAACCTTTAAGGTGGTTGAGTGTTCTAGTTGCTCTCCCCACAACAGCTAACACGACCATTGTCGATGTGGGTGATTCTCTCTGTCAGCACGCTATCATTTTTGATATGGTAATCCTCTTTATTCCTCTTCGGCAGAATTTAGGGGCAGCATCTGTTACATGCACATGCATATTAGTGAGCGTCTATATGAACATTTAAATTGTTAACATCACAAAATAGTCAAACTTAAACCAATAGTTAAGGTTTACATTAAAATCGAACTACAACTAGAAGACACTTTATTATTTGGAGATTAACTTGATGTAAATGTTCACAATGTACCATACAATTGGGCAGTCCACAACAATCATGTAACAAATTTATTCATAACATGGTTCCCAAGATTGTAGCACCTGATTTCGAAAAGGGAAACAAATAGAGAGAGATCAAAGTTGTAGTGCCTGGTTCGAAAAACCAATGTCGAACAAAAGGTGTTAGTTTAAACATATATCACTGAACAAATATTGGTGTTGCAGTCATAGACTATCGAACTAGATATATGCAATGTAGACCATTGAACAAATAGTAGTTGTTTGGACATATAATACCGAACAAATGGTAGTGGTTTGGTCATAGGCTGTCGAACCAGATCTAGACAAATTGCAAAAAAGGCTGATGGTCGTGAATGGAGGGTTCAAGAGAGTCACTAGAGATGCGACTTGGGTAGTGATGAGGTGCGAATGAGGTGATGGAGAGGGGCTGGAATGGTTGTGTGGCCAAAAAAAAGGTGGTGGATGGTTGACAAGGACTGCCGGTAACGGGAAAAAAAGAGTTGTTGGTAGAAAGCTTGTGGTAATGGTAGGGGTTGAAAAAGATGAGTACTTTTGGGAGATTGGATGAGGTCCCCCCACCCCACCCCAAAAAAAAAGTAGAGGTGAAGGGGTTCAAAGAAGAGGGGATCCAATTAACAACACTAAAAAAAGGCGATAGAAAAGAAAACAACCAAAGAAAGGATCACAACGTAGAGAGTGAGAAAGGAGACAAATCCGTTTGGATCGTAGGGTGAGAAAATAAAAAGAAATGATTGTGGTCTCTCATTTAGGTAAGAAAATAAAAGAAATGAAATGAAATAATTTTGTTTTCTCATTATCTTGTTTGGATGGGTAAAAAAGAAAAGCATATGAGAGAGTGATATGAGTAAGATTTATTTTTCTTTCTTTGTATTTTAAGAGACAGTTTTAATATTATAAATATTTTACAATCAATTAATTTATTTTGCACAAAATCTTACTACTTTTGATAATAATTAAAATAAACTTTATGCCTTATTTGGAGAGTAGGAAAAAAAGCCAAAACCATGTTACATCACTTTCTCTATTTTTGTATGTACAATTTTATTTATTTATTTTTATTTTATAAAAATCTCAAAAATCTCCCACTTGGAGCATCTCCAATCCAGCATGAGATGATTAATCAAATTTGAAATTTGATGAAAAGCACCAAATGATGTACTTTAACCCTTTCACCAAAATCATATCAAATAAAGGCAAAACTAAAACTTTCATCAAATGAAAGGAGTTTTTCATCTTTCATCAAATTTAAATTTACTGTTGGGCCGGATATCCTCCTGGATGTCCACCAAGAGTAATTTTGACAGCTTTTTTGTTCATGCTCGAACGACCTCTAGGACATCTGTTCGGACGTTTTCTCGGACAACTAGAGATGTAAAAAAATCTGATGAAAATTTTAATTTTAATATTAGAGTGAACAATATAAAATCAAATTTTACTTGAATTTAATAAAATTTTTAATTCACAATTAGAAATGGTCTTATAATAAAACATGAGAAAATAGTTGACTTTTGTCATCATCACTTATCACTTATCCCTTTAAATTATATGTACCTTTAATTATAATATTATTTTAATTATGCCTTATAAAATTTTAATTATATCTCATATTATATTTAATTATGATATTTTTTTAATTATGACAAATAAATTGAAATTATCTAATTTTTCTTTTTACATATGTTAATGTTTCCAGCATTTCTTACCAAATCACCCATGTCAACGGAGTGGGGGAGGGAGAGAGGGAGAGGGAGAGTGGGACGGCTGAAGAAGAGGAGAGAAGGCAGAAAACGCAGAGAAAGAAGACCGAAGAGGATCAGAGAAGACGAAGCCAGGTTCCTCCTCCAACTTGCAATTGAAAAATTAACAGGTTTGGGGCTTTTGATTTGGAGTTTTTGATTGAGGATTTAGATTGAGAATTGAAAAATTAGGGTTTTTGATTTGGTTTTTAAAAAATACCAACAAGAGTCACTAATAAATGTAACAGTACACGTTTCTAAATTCTTCCAATCATAAAAACCATCTTAGGGAAGCCTATATAAGAAATTACACTGTTTAAGACAAGCCTAATTTGTAGAAAATAATTTGTAAAATCTCCTAATCTGTAGATATGTCTTTTAATCAAATGATTGAGAACAATGAAGAAAATATATAAACATAATGAGATACGAAGATTGTAGAAATGAAAATGATGAATTTATGTTTATCAATGACAAATAGTGTAAAAGTTCAGCCTAGGCATAACTATTATGTTTCTCCTTGGGACTAAAATAATGAAAAACTATTAACTTCCTTTGCAGATTCACAATTTATGCAAGTTGGGTTGCATCTATAGAGTCAATCCTTCAATTATTTGCTTAGAAAATGCTAAGAAAATACAACTAAATGGGGAATTATATGCCTCTTAACAGCCATTTTTTTTTCCTTTTCAACTTTTTTTAGGGTGCGCTATTAGAACCCATTTTAAATTATACAGTAGATGGAAAATTAAAGAGTCTTATCTAGTTAGATGATGCACCTATGTTACACGGACTCGGGTATGGGCTATGAAGCACGGATACTTCAAAAAGGGTGACGTATCCGTATCGGATACGTATCGGATACCGATACTCCTCGGATACTCGCGGATACGTATCGGATACTTCTTAAAAGTATCAGATACTTCTTAATTAATTTTTTATTAATTTTGAAGTATCGGATACTTAATTTTGAAGTATCGGATACTCGAAGTTATATATTACTTATAATATTTTGTTTAGTTCTTTGATAAGAGGAATATAGTGAGAGTTAAAGTAATAGAATTTGTCAAATTTATGTATCCTTGTTGTCTCTCTCACTTCTCTCTCGCTTTTTCACTCTCTCACGTTTCTTCTCTCTGCTCTCATTCTTTTTTTGGTGTTGGCATGTAAGGATGATGTTTAATTTGCATTTGCATTTGCATTTGCTTTTGCTTTTGCTTTTAGTTTTGGATGTTTTATGAATGTTTGAGCACTTTTAGGTTAATAGGAATCCCTCTCCTTATTTATTAATTTACTTTAAGTTTTATTTTCATGCATATTACATTAAAATTATATAAAAAAAAAATTATGAATGTATCCCCGCTGTACCCGTATCGTACTTTTTCAAATTTTGACATATCGCCATATCCACATCCCCATATCACCATATTCGTATCCGTGCTTCCTAGGCTATCATTGATGACTTAAAAAAGTATATTTGCTAAAATTTTTATTTAAGAATGGTTTTTTGGCTTTAGCTAAGGTCTTGTGATATTCAAAGATAAAGGGGAACAAATTGAAGCTATTGACCTTGAAGACTCTTAGTTTTATAGGAATCTTTCTTCTTTATCAAGTTGTCTTTTGCTTTAGGTTTTATTTTTATGCATACTGCATTACTAAAAATTGTTAAAATAATATTTTTTACGAACGTATCCCCGCCGTACCCGTATCCTAGTTTTTCAAATTTTGTCGTATCGCCGTATCCGTATCGTATCGTATCCGTATCCCGTATCCGTATCCGTGCTTCCTAGGGTATGGGTATCGGGTGCGGGTGCGTATCTAGGGGTCGGACACTTCAAAATTAAAAATTAAGGATACGTGGATATGTATCCAAATTTAGATACGGGTACGGGGATACGTTAAATAGTTTTTTTTTTTAAAAATATATTTATTTTATGAAGATGAGTTATATTATATATATATATTTTTTTTATAAATATTTTTATTTTAATATACATTAATTATTTAATTTATTTATTATATTTTTTAAACAATGTGTTCTAATTAATTTTTTTATTTTATTTTACATACATGTGTTTATTTTTTTTATTAATATATATAAGTATATATTATTTTATAAATATATTATATGTTATATAATAATAATTATTTAATATATAATAATAATAGTTATTATTATAGTTATTATAATAATAGATAGATACGAATATATAGATAGAGATATGAATCAAGAAGAAGATAAAACGAGAGAGAGAGAGAGAGAGAGAGAGAGAGAGAGAGAGAGAAGGCGAGAGAGAGAGACCGGATGGAGCTTTGATCGACTGATGGAGCTTCGATCTTCGACTGGATTGACCGGATAGAGCTTCGACTGGAGGTCTTCGATCTTCGACTGAATGGAGCTTCAACCAGGTTCTCTCTTGCTCTCTCCTCTTTCATTTCTTTTGCTGTTTGTGAAGAGCCGTGTCTGAGAGAGAACAGGCGAATCCGACACAGATCCCACACCCGCACCCGTGTCGTGTCGTGTCGACACTGGTACTTCGCCCCAAAGTGCCGAGTCCATGTAACACAGTGATGCACCACATCATTAGAGTACAAAAGTTTTTTTCAAACAACAAATTTCAAAATTATTCTAAAAGATGAAGACTATTTAAGCTATTCTTGGTTATTACATGGTTAAATCTTTTTTAGTTTTCCAACCCTGGTAATCTTTTAAGATCATCCCAACTACAAGTTGTGCTTTCAATCAAATACCTTCCACCAAAATCAAGCAAACAAATCAATCAAACCAAACAAGCCACCATGCATTCAATCAATACCTTTCACCAGAATCAAGCAAATAAATCAATCAAACCACACAAGCCACCCCAAGGATTTCAATTTGTATTCAAGGCAAAAATTTATGCATTAATGACCAAGTTATAGGTGCTTGATCAAAAAGTGTCACAACCTGAACCCGCCCTTCGAGCGGTGAAAGAAAGATCCCAGAATCTCTCTAACTCGCACAAATCGCTCGAGAGGTCAAAACTAAAACTTTCATCAAATGAATGGAGTCTTTCATCTTTTATCAAATTTAAATTTATTGTTGGGCCGGACATCCTCCCAGATGTCCACCAAGTAGGGATGAGCAGCGGATATACCGATCCGCCCAAACCGACCAAACCGAACCGATCCGCCGCATTTTTACCGGATGCGTGATGACGAGCGAACGGTTGCTGATTGATTTTTTCCAATCTGCCTAGTTTTGGACGGATGGCAGATTTGAGGTTCCTTTGGCCGCAACTGAACTATCAAACCGCGAGCATCCCTAGTAATTTATAAGACTTTAAATTTTCAATTTGTTTAGATATTCTATTTGTGTTTTTAATCGAAAAAGAGTTTAACTATTATGTTGAATATATTCTGTTGAAAAAGAGCTGTCAACTTGAATATATTTTTTGAATTGAAAAAAAATAAATGTATAATTTATCTATATTTTTTTGTTTTTAAATCTAACTCTAAAAATAATAGTTTTTGTTTTGAAAAACAAATATAGATGTAACAATACAGAGACATACAATCTCTACTACTGCTCTATTCATGGTTTTGGTGGTTTGAATTATTTTTATATTTTAGGAACCACAAATTGTAATACTTTATGTGGATGAGACATGCTGTGATTGTAATATGTGGATAAGGCATGTAGTGATTGTAATATTCTAAAGTTTCAAACTTTTTTTCTTTGGATGAGGCATCCAATGATTGTAATACTTTTTTAAGTCATTGACTATAATACTTTTTTTTATTTTTATTTTTAGAAAGTGTACAAGTTGAATTCTGTTGAAAAATTATAAAATTTTAAACCGCCAAACCGATTCGTATCCATCTGCTAATCCGCCAATCTGTTCAATCCACACCCGCTAGATTAGCGGACGGATGCGGATTGATTTTCTTCAATCTGCTAATCTGGCGGACGGATGGCGGATTGGAGGTTCTGTGGCCGCAACCGATCCACGCCCACCCCTACCCTTGTAATCTTTTATGATCATCCCAACTACAAGTGCTTTCAATCAAATACCTTCCACCAAAATCAAGCAAACAAATCAATCAAACCAAACTAGCCACCATGCATTCAATCAAACACCTTCCACCAAAATCAAGCAAATAAATCAATCAAACCACACAAGCCACCCCAAGGATTTCAATTTGTATTCAAGGCAAAATTTATGCATTAATGACTAAGTTATAGGTGCTTGATCAAAAAGTGTCACGACCTGAACCCGCTCCTAGAGGTTTAGGTCATGAAGTAATCCCAGATTACCTTCGGCCTCAATAACAAATTCAAATCATAATATAATAACGGGGCTTAGCAGAAGTAATAACAAAATATAAATGAATCCATTGAGTGGTGCTTACATGCTAACCTCATAAATAGAATAAGTCACTATCATACCATAATAATAATATTTACAACAAAATTCAACTTCAGCTTCATACATATAACTTGTTTCACAATTCCAAAAGCAAACACAAAAAGACTACACAAAAGGTTGACAAAGACTTGGCTCTCTAAAGACCAAGTATCGCCCCATCACGGAGGCACTTCCCCATTCGGCTTCTCCAAAGGGGTGGATTCTCAAAGCAACTCTTAAACTTGACGATCCACATGCTCACCTACATATATATAAAAGGGAGAGAGGTGAGCTGGAGCCCAGTGAGTAACATCAATATAAAGGATTTAATGAATAAAGTCCAACATTTCATAGAACATATCTTTTCAATAACCATAACAATTCATATAACAGTCATATATCAAATTCATATCAATCTTCTGTTTCAACAATAACCAATGCAAATCATTATACGTGGTATCATTTATCAAAAAATAAAAAATAAGAAAATCATTATATGTGGTAACATCCAATAAAGTAACAATATATCAATGTGCTGAAGCCAATGGGACCATTAAGGTCTATTTAATGGGATCGCAATGGGTCAATCAATAAAACCACATGGGTAATTCAATGTGGACCACTAGGATCTAACATCAGAGACCTCTGTGTTTCAATTAATCCAATGGGCCATGGTATTGTTTCCCCCAGGCGAGGACCTCACTAAAGGATGCCACGATTACAAGTTCAAAAAGGATCTTCTTTCATAGATAACAAAATAAGATTTCAGAATAACATTCTTGAACAATTCAAAATGCTTTTCGAACATATCTTTATAAAGAAATTACTCACAGTGGGCTTGTACTGACGTTATGCTACGGGCGACCAACCTACATAAAACACATAGCAATACACATTGAAACACATTGACTAAATAAACATTATATCTTAATCTAATTTCCTGAAGTGTGTTTCTAGCTTACTTCATCTTGAATGATATCCAAACAATACTTAAGAATGCCTAAAAGATCATGAGAATGAAAGTATGCAATTAAAAGTATTTTTCAAAAGTTACTGAAACAGGGCAGTTTGCTCGAACGCACATTTAATCGCTTGAGCAGTCTGCATGGTCTGTAAAAGTTTTGGATGTCCGAAATCTAGGCTCGATGGTCGTTTGAGCCAAGTGCAATAAAAGGTAAGTTTGCTTGAGTAGACATACGGTCGCTCGAGCTATGGGCAATCTGTCTGCAAAAATATTGGTTGCATGCAAAGTGCGCTCGAGCGACGACTTCATTGCTTGAGCAATGCAGTTGGATTATGGAATTTTCAGGATAGAATTCAAGTCTCAAAACATGGGTTTCTAAGTTCAAAGCTTGCATGGTTGGTGGAGACATGTACAAACACTTTATAACTCTTGAATACATGATCATTTTCAAACCATAGATCCAAAATCTCCTTCAATTTTCAAAACGAGAACCCATAACTCCATAATTTTGCTATGCATGTAGAGGAACCAACTTTTTCCTTCAAAATATGGATATATGAGGCGGTGAGTGTAGAATTATGATGAACCTTTAAGAATATCAAGCTTGAGCTCCATGCATGTAGGAGTTTTTGGAAAATCAAACTCAAAAATGAAGAAATATGCATGCATGTCCATAATTAACTTATTTTCACTATATTCAAGTTGATTCTAACATCTAGATGAATTATCTACAAAGATTAATGTTGTAGTTCTTACCTAGAGCTTGACGGTTTGTTAGCTTAATTCCCTTAATTCTTCTTCTTCCTACACAAATTGAACACTTCCTCTCTCTAGAAGTTGATCTCTCTCTCCCTCTCTACCATTTTTCAGCTCAAGAGTTAAAATGAGCTCAAATTCATGCTTAAGACACATAAATATATAGTTAGATTAGATTAGGCTAATTAAGTGGGATTAAGATTAATTAATCTAGTTTAATTCTAATTGATTTATTCTAATTATTTTAATATGAATCAAATTTTTATCAGATTTCCCATATGGTTCTAAATATTCTAGTTAGCTTATTGAATTAGTCAATTTCTGTTTCTGAATCCGTTAAGGCTTTCAATTTTCGATTTGAAATAGGCATTCAAACAGATATTTCATAAACAAATAGATATGAGCAAAATGCATGCAAATTCATACAATAATTTAAGATGCAATAATGATATGCAAGTCAGGGTCGTCACAAAAAGTGTACAATTAATCAAGTATAAAAAAGCTATACAAACCTCTTGTGCATCTTTGCCTCTAGTAACTGCCTTATTCTTGTTATTCTCTAAAATGATGTGCTCAAAGTTGGTGTTTGGTACACTTTTATAATGTACAATTTCATAGGGAAGCTTCCACTCCATTTATCTTGGTACCAGAAATTCGTATCTTTATGGAAGTCAACAGAGCCAGTCATTCTGCAATGCCAAAGAATTGGCCACTAGAACAAATGTCATATGGACTAAGCAAACACAAAAATCCAATAATAATTAAGAAAGGTTTCACATAATAGAAAATGTAGATTTGATGATTCTTGTCATTTTTCCTCAAGCTATGTTTCTTTGCTGAGGGTAAGAAAAAAGGAAAGGGAAATAAAATTACTTAAATATTTTTCATTTGTTAACTAAACAAAAAAATTGAATTTTTTTAGAAATTCCTATTCATTTTCTTCTCATTTTTGTTAGTCCAACAAAAGACAAAACTTCTCTCCTTCATTTTTCGTTTCTTTTGTCTTTCCTTTTTGTTTCCCTCCATAAATCCTAGAACCAAACAAAGCATGACGTCACAAGCATAAATGAAGTTAGAAGAGTAACCTCAGTATCAAATGCAAGTATTTAAAACAAAGAAAATCTCATATTCACATTAAAAAAAAAAACTCCCATAAGGAATCCTCATATCTACTGATCTACTATACGAACACCATGCAACATAACAAATGTACCGATCTACTATACGAACACCATGCAACATAACAAATGTACAAGAAGTACCCTAGAGGATCCGAACGCAATGATCTAGTGTTATGGGCTCACCATTGTAGAAATAAATAGTTGGCATCATGGCATGGCACGACATGTCTATATCATCAGTCCTGACGCAACATAGACCCTAAACAATAGTTGAATCACGTAGCAAAGAAAGCTATAACTCTTCTACAATATATTGAATCGGAAGATTATTAGAAATATTGGAAAAAGAAGAGAATTCTCTCAATAAATTGTTTATAATATCAAAATTTGTTTTTCCCTAAGGTTTATACTAGGACGAACCCTAATTCAACTTAGGAAATAAATTGGAAAAGGCAACGCTTGCTAATCAAGCCTAAATAAAAAAATTACGAAAATTACTAAAAATAAAAGATTTGAATTAAGCTTAAGTCTGGAAACTATAATGAAAAATACATAGTTCGGAAAAAATCTATTTGTCTAGATCGAGTAATTGATGAATCAATTATTTTCAAAAATGGCAAAATCGCGAATTGAAGGGGCCTAAACATTGGAATTTGACCAAAATCCATCGTAGGCCATGGCGAAGCAATGGGTATTGGTTGTGATGTCATTTTCCATGTTCCGGTTGAATTCCACACCATTCTGAGCACGTGCCATTTTTGCCTTTGCCTTGTTTGTCCAAGAGTTCTAGAAACTCCATGGCTAAACACTCTGCATCAAGTCCACATCGTAGGGTAAAATTGTAGTAGACAACCTTCCGTTGACAATGTCAATTGGACAAAGGAGGTCAATGTCATATAGAAACCTCAGGAGGTATTGTAATTTCATTAAACTTCAAGGGACGCTAGTGTAATTTATCATTTTTTTTCCTACTTTGGTCCAATTGCTAACTTTTATCATGTTTAAAGGGCAACGTTGGAATTTTAAAATTAGCTTTCCACTTTGGTAATTGAAAAATTAAATTTTCTCACTTTGGTCCCTAAAAACAACCAAGTTTTCCCACTTTGGACCCTAAATCCAAATTCAAACCTAATCCAATCGCAAAAGCATCCTCGCCCCATAACTCATCTCACACCCATCCAATCTCAAAAACCAATTTCATATTGGTAAAACTTGAAAAAAATAATGGTAATGCACCGATTGAGGAGCAAACAGATTGTGAATTGAAATATGGGGCTGATGGGTTGGCCCCACAAAAGATATAATGGAAGCAAAGGGAAGTTGAAGGGAAAAGAGGGCCAAGTTGAGAGGAACGAGAGTGGTGGTGACTTATAATGAAAGGCATAGGGAAAGGAAAAGGGAAAGTGTAAGGAAGAGGATTGGTCGAGTGGTAGCTACGGTGGAGTGAAAGGAAGAAAGAGAACTAGAGGGGAATGGATCAGGCCATAAAAAGTGGCAAGTGGCGATGGTTTACAGTAGATGGCATTAGAGCAGTGGTAGGTGGGTCTTCATGGGCTGCAAATGGAGGTGGTCTATGATGAAGGGTTGTGTGTCGAGTATTTTGGGGGGTGGGTGAGGGAGGTAAAGTGGTTGGTTGTGAAGGTGAGATGGTAGGAAGGTACATAGGAGGTGAAGTGAGGGGAAAATGAAATATAGTGAAGGTTTAAGTGTTGTGATCACATTTTTTTATGGATGTTGTGATAAATTGTGATTGTAAGAAATTATATATATTTTTAGTTAAGATTACGGTTTTTTTGGGGGGTTAGGGAGCAAATTGAAAAAATCTTGTTCTTCAAGGGCCAAAGTGAAAAAATGCCTATACTTTAGGCGGTGAACCCGATCCACATAGCATGTTTGATCACAAACATATGATATCCATTACAATTTGAATCCAATTGAGAAGAATTTAATAGTTTAAGGACCAAAATGAGAAAATCTTTTTTGGGGACGACAATGAGAGAATTCCTAATATGAGAAAAGGGTTATACTTAAGGGGGTACAGTATAATTTACACTATTCTTTGTTTTTTATAGTTTTATTAAAAAATAAAGTGTAGTCATAGTATTATATTTTTTTAGAAAAATTGCAAAAAAAAAAAAAAACTTCCAAACTTTGGTAACAAATCAAATCAAACCTTAACTTTTAATTATTTTAATTTAAACTCTTTATTTATTAAATCATGTCAATTCTAACCATAACGAAATGGGCCATTTAGACAATTTAACCACTTTTTGTCAGTAGTGCTGGACAGCGCCGATGACTACAGACCAGGGAAGGAATGAGCAGGGTGACAATGAGCTGTGGAAAGGTAGGAGTAGTGGTGGACTTGAAAAAGGGTTGAAGCAGTGGCAGTGGGTTGGGGAAAGATGAGAGGTAGTGATGAATGACAATGAAGGTGGGAGGTGGCTGTCAACGATGCGATGCAGGTAGCAACTGAGCTAATACTGTTGATGAGGGTTTTTTGGGTTATGGGTGGTGTGTTGGACAACGATCACGTTGGGTGGTGTTGAGATCGTCGACTTTGGTGTAAGTCAGAAGCTGTGTAATGAAGCTGTCAGTAGGTGATGAGGCTACTTCTGTTGGACGTAACTATGAAAAGAGTCAGTATGCTTTAAACTATTTTTCATGGAGCCAAGTTGTATTAAGTTTGCCTACTTGCCACATGAAATCTATGCCTTATTAAAGGCCAAATCCAAAGCTCTGTCCTTTCCCTTTTTGTTGTATGAAATCTACGCTGATGCCTCCTCTGCTCAACCTACAGTGTCAGCCTCTGCTCCTGTTAAGCCCACAATGCCAACCAACCCACCTTGCACCCGCCTCTAGCCATCTCGTGATTCCTACTTGCAGGTACATATTCTTCCTTTGAAAATTGAGGCTAGTAATTTATTCATTGAGAATTTGTAAAATCTGCAAGAGGTCCATAGTAGTGTATTTTCTTGCTTTGAAAAAAAAAAAAAAGGTTTTTAATTGCATTCATGGATCGCCAAACATACTTAAGCAAAGAGTTTCAAACTATACGCAAGGCTGTGAATGAAATAAGGGAGACTATAAGGAGCGTAGAAATGGATTTTCATATGGATATTTGAAAGTATTTTAGTGAATTACACAAGTTGTTTTAGGTATACCACAATTTGATGGGAATAAACTTAGTCATTCAATTATTTAACCTAATTGTGGGAAAACAACTTGTAGAGGGATCCCTCTTCTATTGTTAAGAGACACAATCATGGTAAACAAGTGAATCTTGAGCGAAACGTGTGCTTCTCATAAGACTCCACTTCTTAATGTCACGAGTATTATGATTGCTTTATTGATAGTCATGTTCTGTTGATCTGTTTCCCTTCTCGTAATATGACACCGAAGTTAGATGATGAGCTTCACCCTTGAAAAATAATTCCTTTTTCGCACCACATGACTTGACCAGTGAGAACCAACATGTTGAATCATTACCTGTGCCAACTGTTAATCAAAGTATTGGAGCCTATTCATCCATCGCTACTACAGATGAAGAGAATGCTTGTGAGTTTGTCTTATCCTCAACCTCTCTTGAGTCTAGTATTCTCTCATTTTGTATCAGTTGTTGCGAGTTCACCTTTTATAGATCATACATTTTATGAGTTGTGTTAATCCTGAACCATTACTTGATCTTTACAACTCTCTTGAAGATGTCTGTGATTATTTTAAACTGTACTCCTTTGCATCACAACTCTTCTTCCTGTGAGTATATCACATTGGCATTTAATATAAACATTTATGCAATTCTTGAATAGGGACCTAATGCAAGTTTTACTGGTTTACGATTGAATTTAAATATTGGTCCAATTTTTCATGTGGAGGATATGATACTTGATCGAGGCATCTCGGAGCCTCCGATCATGCTTGTTGACTTTTCTATAGGAGTCGATTCTTTCCTACCACTAGCTTGTAGATGTGACCTTGTTCTCTTCCATGGAGATTTTCACTCTTATTATGTGGTGGACGCAGTTCATTGATCACATGCCCCATAGGTTGAAGAATTGTTTTGCCAGCACGAACTTCATCTCAGGGAGTACCTTTATCTCTGGTGGAGAATTTCTATCAGCTGGGGAGAAATGATGGGGATTGTAAAGATATCGGATGACAAATAAATTGGAGAATCTTTGAATTTTAGTATCATTAAGAATTATGATTTAATAAGAATTTATGTTTTTAGGATTTTATATTTTTATTAGTAGTTTCCAATTCCATTTTTTCCTAATTAGATGGCACTTATGGTTATATATATGGCTTATGTCATGTTTTGGATACTTAGACTTGAATGATTATTAATTATTGAATATTGAAAGTGATTTGAAATTGTGATTTTTATTTATTTTTCTTCTTCATTATTCTTTCTTTTATTCTTCTTTTTTGAAAACCCTTGTTGTGGTCTTGTGCCGATTCCGTCTTCTAGTTCTACATCACACTTCCTCTTGTGAATGACCCTCTCCTTATTTGTTTGGTGCTTGTAAAGTCTCTTTTTCGGCATGTAATAGTTGTAGTTATTTTTGGATGATGATAATATGTTAAATTGTATTTTTCATTTGAGAGTTGGGATGTATGTTCGGGAGACTTAACCTCACCATAAAATGGTTTGCTCGTATTTAAAATTGCCACAATTAATTTTATCACTGCTTGTCTGCTCGTATCTAAACAAACTTAATCTTATGAAATTTTGAAGTTCGATATACTTTAACAAGTTTAGATAATTTTCAAATAAATTGGACTTTGAATCCAGATTAAAATTAACGAGTTGTCAAGCTTAAAAACCGGAATGTATTCCTCGACCACATTTTGGGTCGTTGGACACTTACCTAATCATGGACTTCTTTAATTGGTTTGACTTTTAGTTACCCATTTAACTTCCTTCCGTTCATCTTCTTGGGGTTAGAAATCTGGGGCGTGACTGTCCTCAAGGCCTCAACCAAGCCCTTCCTTTCTCTCTCCATCATCTCATGCTATTGTAGCCTTTGTTGTTGCTACTTGGGGCCAACTTCTGGAATGTAACAAGAATGTTATATACTTCTTAAAGAAAATGTATACTAGAGGTGGGTACACATGCAATTTGCGTGAAGATATATGTAATTTAGGAATGAAGAAGATGAATAGAAACTGTGTATGTTTGTGGAGTTTTAAATATCTAAATTTATTAGATTTTTTCACATGACAATTTTGAAACTCATCAATTGTTGGTATTTTTGGAAAATGAAAAAAGCATAACAAAGTGTTCACATCAACTGACTTGTATACTTTATGTAATGTAATAGTATAGATACATATGTGGTTCTATTATGTATACTTGTAACCATGGATTCAATAATTTGAAACAGGGTCTGAAAATGGGATCTTCTGTTGAAGCTATACAAGCTGCTAAGGTTTATCGCCAGCTTCTGAAAGCTGTCAAGAAACATGTTGATAAAGAAGAGAAAAAGAGTCATTTCATCGAGTTCATATCGCAGGAGTTCCGAACGAGCCATGAACAATTGGACCTCTCATCCATCCATCAAAAAATAAAGCTTGCCCGTGATTACACGTTCCTTCTAAATAGTGTCCACCATCACAAGGTAACACCTACCTTTTATCTTTCATGCCTATGTATATGCATAATACACACACATATGTATATGCATTCATATTATGTATTTATATATGAAGTATTGATTTTGTCTAGAAGCTTCAAGTCCGCAAACATTGAAATGAATTGACATTTGTTATTTATTATATGAAAATCAAAATTTCTCAGCTCACTTAAAAAAAAAAAAAAAAAAAAAACAGCAGCTCGCTTTTGTCTAATCTGCATAATTTACAATTGTGTGTCGTTAGCACATAGAGAATTTTCAGTGAGATGTATAGATAACATAAAACTTTTTTTTTATTTTTTTCCCTATTAAAATCACTGATCCAATCAGAAAGTTGAGAACTATATGGTGGGTTTCTGGTTTATATTCTTCAAACCATTGGAAGGGAATTCAAAGCAAATGGAGACTTTCTAATGCCATAACTTGGTTCTGTTACTGTGGTTTAGGGAATCTTCTCAATGGTAGATTGATATTGTTTGGTTTTGTCATCTCCGTGCCCTTTATTACCAAATAATTTCTGTTTATTCATTCAATAATATGGCTTTTGTAGTGGAAGAAACTACCTAACAAAATTTTAATTGTTTCCATCATAAATTTGAATGTGAATTCCTTGCGGTTGTGTAGGACTTGTTGTTTTCTTACAACATTGCTGTGGATAGATCTGATGAAATGAAAAAAGTTTTAGGAAAATCTGCTGCAAGTGTGGGTCTTCAACTTCCTGAAGTTTATCAGTCTTGATTGTTCGTAAGTTCCATGCCCTTTCTTTTGTTGGAAAATTTCCTTTATGCTAAATCAATGAGGCTCATTCTCATTCCTATTCCACTGTTGTAAGGATGCGAAAAGTTTGGTTTTGCTATGACTTCAATTTGAAAAATGTAACTTAACCCCAAATCTGTTGTGAATTTAGATTGGAACAGTGCAGAACCATTGGTGGACTCATTGTGTCATGAAATTTGACTGAAACAAATTACTCTTATATGAACTAATGAAATGCATATGGTTTGATACACGAAAGGCAAACTGGAGAAGGATTTGATTTTTTTTTCATTATTTTTTATTTTTGGGGATTTAAGCTTTTAATTTTCTATGTATCCTGCTTACATCAACACCATATGAATTATTAAAATGATAAGAATTTTATCTTGTTTGAAGCAACCAGATGCCATAGGTTTTTTTCAATCATTGAAGTGATATTGTTGAGTGTTATATGAACACAATAGCCCTATTTCTTCATCAGAATTGGTGGAGACTTTTTCTTATTGGCATTGCTCTTTAGTAAACCTATTTCCTGTTTGCCTATGAGTTGAGCAAAAACTCACTTCCCTCTCATTATACTTGTTATGTTTCTTGTTTTGGTCAAAAACCTTGCAGTTGATAGTGTATTTGATTTGAAGCATTTTGGGAAGTTTTGGTATCTCCCACCATTTTGAGCATTCTTAATTTTGTTTAAAAAATAAAAAAAAATAAAATTTCTTTTTTAGCTATTACTGTTTTTGAAGTGGCAAGATTAGAGAAGAGAGTTATTCCCAATGTTGCAGTTGGAAGAGAACCTTATTATCTATTATCATATGGTTGTGTTGTACCCCTGTACCCCGCCTGGTAAAAGATTGTTTATCAATTTATGTACACACTCTACAATCTTAGCTTATGTTTCCCTAATCAGAAGATAATGTTGAAGCATTGCAATTTATATTTGACTACTTCAGGGTTTTATGTTTATGTTTTTGTGTGTAGAAAACTAAATATTGATCCCCTTCCTGTGATAGTTAATATGTTTTGATATGCTAACTATAAATTATTTGTTACGTGTTTTATTTAATTTCACAACTGTAGTCCGTGAACACCAGATTTGTCTATTTCTAGTATGCTTCATTCCATTGTGTTTTGGGGAGATGGGAAGGAATTGCCAACCAAAATGTAGGCAGGCTGGCAAGGGGTTCCATTCTTGACCTTACCCATTGAGCAGGACTTATATGTTAAATATATCATTAATAACAATTTCATTTTAAGGTAATTATGGAATTCTTGTTTCTTTTTAATTTTTACATCTGTCAGAGTCTTTTAATTGAGTTAATAAAAAAAAACTAAAATAACCAAATTACCCTCCACTACCAAAAAATATTTACGCAACTACCCTACCCAAACTATCTCTATCATTCTCTCTCACTTTAGCATACAGCAACTTTCCCACCCCTCTCCTTATCACTGCTGTTACCTTACGGAACCAAACAACCAAAACCCCCATGTAATCACAGCCATCCACGATCATGACCTGTAGACTTGGTGTAGAGAGAGAGATGGTGGTGATTGGGATGGGTTGAGGCAGATTGTGGCAATTGTTCATAGGTGATGCCACTATTTTCATTGAGGATTGCAATGCAGATAGTTTTAGGGTTGCGACACAGATCAATTACCACTTCCCTTATCTCACAACCCACAAGATCAACAAATGAGGGACAGAAAAGTACACAACCTTTCAACTTTCAAAAACTACATAAAGTCGTTTGATTGGCAAAGCAAAACCCCCAAATTCTTAGTATTTGGTTCCTTCAATCTACACTTGTACCTCAAGCATCCTTGCACAAATTGCATCAGCAATGGCATCACCATGAGATTGATGAGTCTCGCTAGTAAAGACAAGTATAGGGGTATCTTCATCAGCTCCTTTCTATCCCTATGTTGGTTCTCCAATGGCTATGATTGAGGGTAAACTGTTGTAGAGATAGAAAGGAAAGTAAAGAGAGAAGGATAGGGAGATCAGGAGAGAAGAGAAACAAGGAAGGGAGAATGATTAGTCAAGTGGCTATGGAAACTATTGATGGGTGGTGGTGGCAATTGGTGGGGCGTGATGGTGGCTTGAGGCGTGATTGGGTAGCTGGGGCAGTGGTAATGTGGGGATTGGGGGTCAAAGGAGGGAGAGAGGGGAGATGTAATTTGGTTTCTCTAATGTTAGGCTTTTTTTTTTATAACTGTTTTCAAATAATGTACAACTGCTTGATGCTTTTAAGGCTTGTACATACTTGGAGAAAGTTTAATTGCATAGTAATAATTATATTATTCTCATGCCAACTGATAAATCAAATTTTCTCAAGTAGATTATAATGTAAATTAATTATAAATTCATTAGATTATTAATGGGGGTAAAATGAGTATTTGGATAAATGAATGAATTTGCTGACAATATCATATTTAGTTAGTTGACCCAACAACTGACTAATAGAAGGATATCTGTTGTGCGATTTGAAATCTTTGGCAGTGGGATTATTTTCCCGAATCTGAGGGTGTCAGATGTATTTATCAAAAACCTCAATGGGATAACTGTAATTTATCCTCATTAAATTATAAATCAAATTTCATTTTTCTTCTTGTATCGACAATTTATTTTTATTTATTAATATAGTTACACATGTCGCACACATAACCCATCTAGGATGTCATGTCAAACATGGCTACTAGTTTGATCATTCTGATTTTTTATCCACTTGTTATAAATGATTTTTCAATAATAAAACTTTAGTCACATTAGCAGATGTGTGTAAACTACTTCAAATCGTATCTAATTCTAAGTTCCCCGTAGGACATTGTGTATAATTTAAATACATATATTCATTTAATTTTTCCTTTTGCAACAGTTATTAACTCATTTGCTGTACTTGTGCTTCAGTGCAGAGCAGTTGCATCTCACGGAGTGGAAGAGGTCAGACAAATACATTTTAGGCTGTATTTGGATTTTGGAAATAATGCATTTTTGCCCTCCTAGTGAGCATTCACTATTTTGTCTAAATGTTGGTTCAAACTATGTACTATTTGATGTGTTGCAACTGGTAATTGTGATGTAGTAGTATTCATTTGACAAGTCTGTATAGTTTTGTAGTTGACACTAGAATTTTGGAGTATTTGATTGATAGGTTCATGATTTGATGAATACACTGGTATGTTTACTAGAAGGGTTAATTACACTTTTTATGGCCTATAGTTTGTTTGAAATTTCACTTTAGCTCTTATTGTTTCAATTTGAACAATTTGAAACTATAAGGACTAAAGTGTTCAATTTGAAATTATGAGGACTAAAGTGAAATTTGAATCAAATTATAGGAGTGAAAAGTGTAATTGGCAACTTTCAATTTTAGTTAAAAAATCAAAAGGTCACTATAAGTTATCATATCACTATCTCTATTTTTTTGTACATCTTTTCATAAAAAATTTAAAAGTTATTAAGGCCTATTTTGGAAAATGGGTAAAAAGCCACTTTCTAGTTTTTAACCTACTTTTCTTTCTCACAAAAAAGTCAAAAAATAATTTTTAATCATCTTCTCAAAATACTCTTGAAGTAGCCTGTTTCTAAACGAGACGTAAAACTATGAAAGACTTGTTCAAGGTCAGATGGACCTGATTTCTTGTTTGCTTTTGAACATTGTAATTGTTCTTATCACTCTCAATTTGCACGGCTTCTTTTGCCTAATCTAAAACCAAATCAAAGGTCTCTCTACGCATAGCAAATCTAAAGGCTTCTAGCTCGGCATTTTGTCACCACTGATATATGAGAGTGTTAATCATATTATTTAATTTTGATGATGTCTAAAATATTATTTGTAATAATTTAGATTTTTTTAATGTTCATATTTATTTGACACAAAATATTATCTTTTTAAAATATATATATTTGTTAAATATTAGTTAAATAAAAATATTTTTGAAAATTTTACTATTCACTTTTTGAAAATTTAGGCTGATCATTCACTTTTTGACCAAATTAAAAATTAATTAATTATATTATTTTGACAAAAATGATTGATTGGTTGTATTATTTTGACAAATTTGATATTGATAGGTTGTCTTGTTTTGACAAAATTAATATGGAATAGTAGGATATAGTTAATTTAAAATCTTTACAACATATATAATATTTTAAAGAGGACATATATTTTTAGATTCATCATAAATATGATTTAAAGAAATTTTTCTATGTATGCAAATATTTGATTAGAACATTATATATATATATATATAACTTTATATATATAATGCATATAATACAAATAGTATACATCACGGAGCAATTATATTTTTTTTTACATAACATTAATTGTATCATATATATTAGTGTGTAGAAACATTGAATATTAACATATGAAAATATTAATTATTAGCATGTGGGAAGTCATACAAGATATAATTCAAATTAACTTTTCTTTTTCTTTTTTGTACACTTTTGACTAATACCTAAAGATGTTCAAATTTGCAAAAGTGCAAATTTTCTTACACGTGATTCTCTTCCAAACTAATGTCATCCATGACGTCAGCAAGGAGCGTGCTTATGTAAGTCATGACGTCAGCAAGGAGCGTCTAACGGGTATATTTTTGTGTATAAATAGAAGTTTTGTGTGTGGAGAAAAATCAAGAACTTGAAGAGAAAATTTTCTGTGAGCTCCAAAATTCTGAGTATATTGTATTCTGCTCTTTCACTTTCAGATCTAAGTCTAGCATTTGTTCTTACACTTTCATATCTATTCTTTGTGAGAGAATTATTGTAAAAGAGGGTTTATGTACCACTTATTCTTATTCCTTATTTTTGTGAGAGATTTTGTAAGGGTAGGCATTTATTGTTGAGTGAGGCTCAATAGATAAGAGTAAGTCCTGTGCCAAATTCACAAGCTTGGTGGTGTATTTATTCAATTAATAGTAAAGAAATTCTCAAGGAGGTTCCTTGGGGAGTGGACGTAGGCATGGCGTGCCGAACCACTATAAATCGCAGTTTTTGATTTTCTCTCCCTATCTCTCTTACTTTTATATTGATAATTATTATTCTGTTTTTTTTATTTATTTATTAGAATTCTGAATATTGTGTTAATTTTAATATTGTGAAATTTTTAGTAACCCAATTCACCCCCTCTTGGGTTGCCTATCTGGGATAACAGTTGGGAGTTTGACTCTTGCTAGAGAGAAGAGAGGGTAATACTGCTCCTTCACTTAAAGCTGCAAAATTGATCCCTCATTGCTGGTTTACCTGTTGTTGCTGCTTAATAACTTCCCTTATTTAAACCCTTAAGAGTAGGTTAGATATATAAATTAAGTTCTGAATCCAGTTATCATGTTTACAGTACATTTTTTTGGGATAACATACAGTACATCTTGGACGGCCTAATCTTCCTAAAAAACAAACCAAAAAAAAAACATTTTGTAGTGACAACTTTGAAAATATTGTTTGTAGTGAGAACTTGGAAAGCAAGCGATATGGTTTTTTCGATATCTTCATACAAAACAAAAAGTGAATGATGATTACTATAGCGATCCCGGTATTTCCTGTTGTTGTTTAACTGTAATCTGGACTCGGTTCCGTAAATTCGTTGTTGTCTTATCCTCATTTCTATCCCCTACTCTTTTAATTAGAGTTTTGGGTTGTGTTGGGCAATGTTGGGAATAAGTTGGTCGTGTTTTAAAACTTAGAATTTTTGCCCAGGTTTTGGTCTCTCCGCTCGAGCGGAGATTTGACGCTCGAGCGGGATTTTGTTGCTGCCTTTCCGCTCGAGCGGCAGTTTGGACGCTCGAGCGTGAATTTCCTTCTCTCAGCATTTTGGACATCTGCAGAAAATTCTGGGAGAGTGCATCCGGCGCTCGAGCGGATCTTGGGACGCTCGAGCGTGAACCTGTGTCTGACGCTCGAGCGGGGTGTTGTACGCTCGAGCGGACCTGTTTTTATATCAGTCCGTGAAATCACTTTTTTGATCACTTTTTGATTTCCTTTCTCTCTCTTACTTTTTCAAAACCTCCATTGAAGAGCACCTCACTCTAAAACCCTAACTTCTCTCTTAGGTTTGATCTAGTAGGAGTTGTTTTCTCACCTTGGGCCTTTACAAAAGTTGTGTTGATCGTAGAGGGCTATTTTTTAATCTGAAAATTTCGGGATTTGGAGCATTTCCGTTTCTTCATCTCCTTCGTTGAGCCCCATCATTCGAGGTAGGGATATCCTACTCCTCTTTATGAGTTTTGTCTTTGAATTTTAGCATTTTGATATGTCGGGGGTTGTTGGGTAATTTTGAGAAAGTTTGGGCCTTTGTGTAATTTTACAGAAGTTGGGATTTTATTTATAATAAACCTGGAAGCATGTTTGGTGTAGAGAAATGGAATAAATGTTGAATCATTGATGAAAATGGGACCTAAGGGTTGGGATGGTAATTATGGAAAATGACTTAATTACATTGTTTGATTAATTGAGATAATTAATTGTGAGAAATGAGGGAATGAAATGGAATTGTTGAGATTGGGAATGTATGGGAAAAAGGGTGTAGTTAAATTATTTATCACTCACCGAATTGAAATGTTGATTGAATATCCATTTGTGCATTTATTTCCTGCTTAGAAATAATTGCTTTGGGCTACCGGTGGAGGGTAGTGTTGATTGTTGTAGACAATGCATGATGATTAGGCAAACTAAAACTAATCAATCGGATGTGTCATAGAGTATGACGGTTGATAGAATACATTAACTTTATGTATTGAGTGATTGTGTATATGACCAATGTGTTTATATGCATTATGTGTAGACGGTTGGTAGAATGCATTAACTTTATGTATTGATTGATTGCGTATGTGATTCTGTGTTTGCATGCGTTATATTGTGTATAGAACCTTTGTGTTTATATGCATTGTGTAGAGGAGAAGATGGGGGATGTACTCCGCGGTTTAGGGGAAGATGGGGGATGTACCTCTAAACCGGATAGGATTGGGAGGAGATGGGGGATGAACTCCGTAGATACAGCTCATATGCTTGTCTAGTGAAGTGTAGATACAGCTCATACGCTTGTCTAGTGAAGTGTAGATACAGCTCATATGCTTGTCTAGTGAAGTGTAGATACAGCTCATATGCTTGTCTAGTGAAGTGTGGATACAGCTAATATGCTTGTCTGTTGATGTGTGATATGCTTATCTATTGAAAAGTCTGTTTGATTTGATATAGCATTAAAATGTATATCATCATCGTTTGTGAAGTATGGAAGTAGTTTATGTGTTATTGATACAACACCAAAATGTGTATCCACCGTGAATTTTGAAAATGTTCTAATGATGAACTATAATCTCATCAAAATGTTTTGGCCAGAGTACTGAACCCCGTTTTCAAACTCAAAGTTGAATAAGAAATGAAAGGTGAATTGTGACATAGGTTTGGTTGTCATGGAATTGAAATAAGATGTAAATGGAAGTGTAAGTATCGACCACCTATCAGTTGCTAATCTTTTAATCATTGTTCATAGTTGGTTTAGTATATCTCTGCTGGGCTGTGGCTCACCCGATATGGGAACATCATTTTCAGGTACAGGTAGCATGCCGCCTCTACGAACATAGCTTGGGAGGCTAGGGACAAGACATACTTTTGTTGCCTTATTTTCCTTTTGATGTGTTACATGTAAATCCAATGCCAAGGGCTTAATGTGTAACCGAGTCAATACTCTCTTTGTAACCAAGTGTTAACTTGGAAAGCTGTAAGCCCGTATACTTTTGTTGTTAACGTGTAATACTTTTGTAATGAAGTACTCTGATGAATTGAGGAAATGTGGATCATTTGTATATAAATGTATGTTTATATTGATGGATTTAATGTTATTATTTTGAGGGCGTGACAATTACTATTCTAGTGTACTTTAAAAAGTGCTATGCTGTACGAGTTTGGGGATGCGCTAACTGTTGCGCATCTTATTGGACTCATTTTAAGGATTAATTTGATAATTTAAACTGTTCACATTTGAGAAGATATTAAATAGAATATACCAGCATAAAATTACGTTAATCGGATATCATTGGCCCTTTCATCAAATCATATTTATATTTTTAATAAAAAAAAAGAAGATAAATGTAATTTGAAATATAAAACTCAATGCAAATGTGATTTGATGAAAGAGATAACGATATCTGATCGACGTGATTTTTTATAGGTATATTCTACTCGATACCTTTTAAAATGTAAACGGTTTAGATTATCAAATTAAGCCCTGAAATGGGCCCAATAAAGTGGGCAACAATTGTTGTTGCACACCATGCGTAGCAGCAACCCCAATCACATGTTGTACACGAGAGAAAACAGTAAGACGAATTATTTTTACATAATTTTATGGGATTTTTTTTTTTAGAAAAATGTTAGGGATACAAAAAAATAATTTTTTTTTTTACCAAATCACTCACATGGGCATGAACTCACACCCATGCTAGTGTTTGGTAGATTTTTTGATAAAAAATTTGGTAGCATTGTTTTTTGAGAAAATTGTTGAAAAGTCCAAGGTAAGGAGAGTATAAAGCATTAAGTTCAGTAGATATATATATATATATATATATATATATATATATATTGGTGAGAGATTCACCCTTTGTGAAATAGTTTGGTGAAAAGTCTTGGAAGACTTTTTTTTTTTAATTTTACTCTTTAATTTATCTGTTGACTTTTTTTTTTAATACTATTTGTTCAAATTTATATTTATCTGTTCATATTTTTTTACTATCTATTCAAATTTTTATCTATTTGTTCAATTTTTTTTGACTATTTGTTCAATTTTTTCCCTTATCTGTCCAAATTTTATTATCTGTTCAATTTTTTTCGTAAATTCTATCTGTCAATATTTTATCTATTTAATTTATTTTTATTTTTATTTTTACTATCTATTGAAAATACCAAACCAAACCAAATCCTATCTATTAAAATACAAAGCCAAACCAACAGATCGAGATCTCATATCTATTCAATTTTTTTGCTAAATTCCATTTTTGATTTTTTATCTGTTCAAATTTTAAACAGATCAAAAAAAAAAAAAAAAGTCCATTCCATTACAAAGACATTTCTGATAGCCAAACCAACACCTATCTGTTCAATTTTTTTTCTATGCCCGTGCATTTTAGCTTTCTAGTGTAGCAATTAGCAGTTAAACTTAGAAATCTTCAAAATATAGCATCTGAAATCAGAATAATGAAAAATGAAATGGTCATCAAAACATCCAAACTGAGTAGAAATAACTTTAATTTGACGTATATATGCTTCCATGCAAACCTATATGCAAGCTCATTTACAAATTTTCATTCGGCCAAATTGAAAATGATTATGAACTGACGGTAGACTTGGAGCTTTAATTCGTTAGTAAACAATCAAAACAAAAACCCTACCCAGAAAATCATCGAATCGGTCTACAAGGAATGATTCAAACCTTCTTTAATACATAAAACCCTAACATACTAATTTACTAGTAATTTGTATCATCAACTGTGTTTACAAGCCTTAAGAAAGTAAAGCATACAGATCTGAGGTCAAAATGAGCATGAATCAGCAATCAAAATCAAATACGAATAACCAATCAAAATCACATAGGGTTTCGTCAGATTAAGAAAGGTAATTGATAAGAAAATGACGATGTATGAGGGAGGAGGAGAGAGAGAGATAGAGAGTAGTGGAAGGTGTTGTTTGTTACCCCATAATAGCATACATGCCCTTTCCAGTTATACATATAAATATATACATATATAAAAGATTAAAGAAATGAATGCCAATCAACACTAGGGAGATTTTTATGATTAGCTGAAGGTGGAGTGGAGATAGCAACGATGGAGTAGAGAGATGTAGTGGTGGCAGTGGTTGACGATGATCTGCTGTAGATATGAGATTTGTGGTGGTGGATCTGATGGGTTAGATTTGGTAGCGACAACACAACAGTAGGGGTTGTTGTTGATGTGAGAGAGAGAGAGAGAGAGAGAGAGAGAGAGAGAGTGGAGCGGCAGAGTCCAGATTTGAGAAAGTAAGGAGGTGCGGTGGGTGTTGAGGTGAGAGAAAGGTAGCGGCGATGGAAGGGGTAGTTGTTGGAAAAATGGTTTATATAGGCATATTTTGGGCCAACTTTGAGTTAAAAATTGAGTGGGCCCCAAACGTATTTTGGGGCGGGTCCGAAGAGGTGAAGTGTTCCTTGCCGCGTGGCAAGTCACACGGTGAAGAAGGAACGTCAAAACCATTTATGAGTGAATGAGAAATTGATGTCATTTTCGGGTCTAACATTAATTTTATTTTAGACAAAATTCATTTGAATTTTTTCAACAAAAAAAATTATTGTGGGAATTTAATTTAAATCTAAATTCAAATTTTTGGGTTCCTGAGTGGTTTCCTAAAGTTTGTCAAATAGATTAATATTTATATTCCAAACAGTTTTTAATAAATCTTTTCAAGTGAATTGGCTTTATTTGATTAAACTATTCTAATAGTTTAATAAGAAATATTCCAAACAGTTTTAAACTTTGTTCACCAACGGCTATGTTTTCAAAATTGTTTGGAAGGGAAAAAGAAAACTGTTCTATGTGATACAGGCAGAAACTGTTTGAAACAGTTTTGCACCTGTTCACTACATGTTTTGTACCTATAAATACAATTCATTCTAGCAGTGTTTGTACACCCGAATTTCAGTTTGCAATTCTTGCTTTTGCTGTCCAGATTTTGCTCTAGTGCATTTATTCTTCATATATTAGTTTTAGATTAAATAATCAGAGAGTAAGAACACAGGTTTGGTTCGCCGAACAATTGGTTTTGGAGTGCTACTACAAATTGTGAAGATCATTGTATCCTGGGAGATAGACGCCACTCAACCGTAAGCACCGTAGTGGGGCGAATCTGTCTTAAGGACAGAGTGTCACACACTCAACTTGGTCTTTAACTATTTATTTGGTTTGACAAAATAAATTCTGTAAGTTTTATTTTATTTTGTTTGATTTTGTTTCAAGTTATTTTATTTACACAGAAGATTGTTCCAACAATCTTAAGACAGATTCGAATTATTCTGTTTACAGAATTTTTCGTTTGTTTCCTTTTCTCTTTCTTCTTTTAAGAAAATTATTTTCTGTGGATTTACAAAATAATATTCTGGTTGAAAAAATAAATAGTGATTATATACTATTTGACAGATAGTAGTAATATACTGTCTATTTTCTTTGACAACTAGTAGTACAATACTGGTGTCATTAACAATTCAGAATATATTTTTGTGAAATTTTGTCAAAAAATTAATTTTGGTTTTTAGAAATTATTTTCTGAGTTTTCATTAATTAAAATTCTGTTTCAGTATTTTAATTATTGAAGTGTTACTGAAATTAATTTTCGGTGTGGAATTAATTTGGTTGAATAAAATTTTATTTTATTTCCAAATTAATTGAAAAATAAAAGTTATTTTCTTATTTCTTTTATTTTACAAAATTTAATTTTTCTGTGTGGAATTAATTTGGTTAAATAAAATTTTATTTTATTTCCAAATTAATTGAAAAATAAAAGTTAGTTTCTTATTTCTTTTATTTTACAGAATTTAATTTCCTGTGTAGAATTAATTTGGTTGAATAAAATTTTATTTTATTTCCAAATTAATTGAAAAATAAAAGTTACATTCTTGTTTCTTTTACTTTTACAGAATTTAATTCTGTGAATTTGGTTTAATTTTTTGTGTAGTGTAAATTCTAATTATAAATTTTGTTTTATAAATTAGAATTGATGGCTACTGAAACTAATGCCCAAACAAGTATTATTGTGGTGGCTGCAATTGCACCAACCCTCTCTCCTGTGGTGACAGTACCAATAAATCATGGAGAGAAGCCAGAGAAGTTCTCAGGAACTGACTTTAAAAGATGGCAACAGAAAATGTTGTTCTATCTTACAACTCTGAACCTGGCTCGTTTACTCCGTGAAGATACTCCTATCCTGAAAGAGGATGAAATCGACCGGCAAGTGGTTGCTGCGGTAGATGCTTGGAAACATGCCGATTTCCTTTGCCAGAACTACATCTTGAACGAACTTGACAACACATTATACAACGTCTACAGTCCTATGAAGACAGCAAAGGAACTTTGGGAGTCTTTAGAGAAAAAATACAAAACGAAAGATGCCGGCTCAAAGAAATTTGTGGTAGGCAGATTCCTGGATTTTGTAATGGTTGATTCAAAAACTGTGATCAGCCAAGTTCAAGATTTCCAACTCATTATGCATGACATTCACGCAGAAGGTGTGTCTCTCAGTGAATCCTTCCAAGTTGCAGCCTTAATTGAAAAATTACCAAAAGGCTGGAAGGAATTCAAGAACTACCTCAAACGCAAGCGCAAAGAAATTTCTATGGAAGAATTAATTGTGCGTTTGAGGATTGACGAGGACAACCGCAATTCTGACAAACGGGCTGGTAAGCATCCTATGGAGTCTAAGGCAAATGTGGTGGAACATGCTTCAAAAACCAAGAAACGAAAGTCTTCTAGAGAAAGTTCATCACAAGGCTCTAAAGAGAGGGAAAATAAAAAGTACAAGTTTAATGGCAAATGTTGCATCTGTGACAAAGAGGGACATCGGGCCAAAGATTGTCGTAGCAAAGGCAAAAGCAAAAGAAGAACACGTAAGAAGCCTGCTCAAGCCCATATGACCAAAGTGGACAAGATTTCCAATGGTATAGATGACATCAATTTTTTTGTAGTTGTTTCTGAGGCAAATCTTGTCAGAAATCCTAAAGAATGGTGGGTGGACACTGGTGCTACTCACCATATTTGTGCCGACAAGAAGATGTTCACATCTTATTCTATAGTGGACAATGGTGAACAACTTTTTATGGGCAACTCCTCAACTTCCAAAGTTGAAGGACAACGAAAGATTGTACTCAAGATGACATCTGGAAAGAAACTCACTCTCAACAATGTGCTGCATGTATCGGATATTCGCAAGAATCTTGTTTTCGGATCTCTGTTGAGTAAGAATGGGTTTAGGCTAGTATTTGAGAGTGATAAATTTATACTTACAAAAAATGGGATGTATGTTGGAAAATGTTACATGTCTGATGGCCTTTTCAAGTTAAATGTAATGACCGTTGTACCCTCAGTTATTAATAATAATACATCTTCTTCTTACTTGCTTGAGTCTTCAAATTTATGGCATGGTAGACTAGGACATGTTAATTATGGATCTTTGCATAGATTAATTAATATGGAATGTTTACCTAAATTTGACATTGATTCAAATCATAAATGTGAAATTTGCGTTGAGGCAAAAATATCTAAAACTCCTTTTCATTTAATTGAAAGAAGTACGGAACCACTTGAACTAATTCATAGTGACATTTGTGATTTTAAATCAATTCAAACTAGAGGTGAGAAAAAGTATTTTATCACTTTTATAGATGACTATACTAGATATAGTTATGTTTATTTAATTCGAACCAAGGATGAAGCTTTGGAAACTTTCATTCAATATAAGAATGAAGTTAAAAATCAACTTGGTAAGAAAATCAAGAAACTTAGAAGTGATAGAGATGGTGAATATGAATCACCTTTTGGTGAATTTTGTAAAGAACATGGAATAATTCATCAAACCACTGCTCCTTACTCACCTCGGCAAAATGGAATTGCTGAAAGGAAAAATAGTACTTTAAAAGAAATGATGAATGCCATGTTAATCAGTTCTGGATTACCTCAGAACTTGGGGGGGGGGGGAAGCAATACTTTCTGCTAATTATATACTTAATAAAGTATCCCGAAAGAAAGTGAATCAAACACCTTATGAATTGTGGCATGGAAGAGTACCATCCTACAAATACTTAAAAGTGTGGGGGTGTTTCGCTAAAGTAGCTATTCATAGTCCTAAAAAGACTAAGATAGGTCCTAAGACCATTGATTGCGTTTTCATTGGTTATGCCAAGAATAGTAGTGCATATCGGTTTTTGATTCATAAATCAGAACATTCTGAAATGCATGTAAATACTATTATTGAATCTCGGAATGCATCTTTCTTTAAACATGTATTTCCAAATAAGACTGGACAAGAGATTAGTAACCATAAAAGATTTCATGATGCTATTACTAGTCAGGATCAAGAACATGATCAAGAACAAGTGTTAGATCAAAATGAGGAAGAGGAACCTAGGCGTAGTAAACGTGCTAGAACCTCAAAATCTTTTGGTCCAGATTTTCTAACATATTTGTTAGAAAATGAGCCTTTAACTTTTAAAGAGGTTATGTCCAGTCCTGAGGCTCCTTTATGAAAAGAAGCTGTCAACAGTGAAGTTGAATCCATCTTACAAAATCACACTTGGGAATTAGTGGACTTGCCACCAGGTTATAAACCTCTTGGGTACAAGTGGATTTTCAAAAGGAAAATGAAAGCGGATGGATCAATTGACAAATACAAGACAAGACTTGTGGTCAAAGGTTTTAGGCAAAAAGAAGGTCTTGATTACTTTGACACATACTCACTGGTTACTAGAATAACGTCCATTAGAATGCTAATTGCCATTGCATCTCTATACAATCTAGAAATTCATCAAATGGATGTTAAAACTGCTTTCTTAAATGGTGAGTTAGAGAAAGAAATTTACATGGAACAACCAGAAGGGTTTTCTGTTTCAGGGAAAGAAAAGAAAGTGTGTAAATTGGTTAAATTATTATATGGTTTAAAACAAGCGCCAAAGCAATGGCATGAAAAATTTGACAAGGCAATGATGTCAAATGGATTTAAAATTAATGAGTGTAACAAATATGTTTATATTAAAAACACAGACAAAGGTTATGTCATTATATGTCTTTATGTAGATGATATGCTCATCATAGGTAGTAATAATGATATGATTAAAACTACCAAGAAAATGTTGAATAAACATTTTGACATGAAAGACATGGGCATTGCTGATGTAATTCTTGGTATGAAAATTACCAAAACATCAGAAGGATATGCTTTGTCACAATCTGACTACATTGAAAAAATACTTGACAAATTTAGGAAAGATGAAGATCATCTTGCTAGAACACCTGTAGATGTTTAATTTGTATCTTTCTAAGAATGTACATGAAAGTATTTCTCAATTAGAGTATGCCCAAATTATTGGAAGCTTAATGTACTTGATGAACTGCACTCGCCCAGATATAGCTTATGTAGTAAGTAAATTAAGTAGATATACGAGTAATCCGGGAGTAGAACATTGGAAAACAATTATAAGGGTTCTAAGATATCTCTGATTTACTCATAACATTGAGCTTAATTTGTAACAACCTAGATTTTTTATTATTCTGTAGAATTTATACTAATATTATTTAATCTCAGTTCGGAAAACATATAATTTATTATATATTATTATGCATAATTTTGTAAAATAATATAATTATTAAAAGTTTAGGGGTCAAAATATAAATAATAATAATATAGATAATATAAATAATAATAATAATGGGTGTGGTACTAAAATAAATAATTAATTTTCCATTAGTATATGATAAAGTATAATTTAATTAAAAATTATTTTATTTATATAATTATATTAAAATATTGGGTCAAAAGGTAATTATCTTAAATATCTATTAAGGATAGGAACGAATCTATATAATTATAGTCGAATCTGCGGATTGAATTGGGGAGGGACGCGTGTTGACTGAAGAGTGGGTTCACCTCCCTATATATAGGGGGGTGATTCGGCTGAAAGAAGAAAGAAAAGGAAAAGGAGGAAAAGAAAGAAAAAGAAAGAAGAAAGAGAGGAAAGGAAAGAAAAAATAGTGGAAGTTAAAAGGGTCTTTGATAGTGGAAAGAAAGAGTAAGGTATTAAAGTTAAGGTGAGTTATATTATATCTTGAGTCACCAAAATGTATTTTACATATATTTTAACTTACCAAAATCTGTTTTATACAAGTTATGTTTTTAATAAAAGTTATGTTTTATAAAGGTTTCAGTTACGTGGTTTATCTTCTGAACCCTATTTGCTCAAAAGGAAACCCATGGATATGTCTGTTTATATTTTAAAGAATATTTGACTATGACCTTATAAACAATTATGCTTTGTAAGTACCACCACGGGAGTCCCACGCCTTGGGGGACTTAAATAACCATTGGCCTCTGTTTGACCACTTTGTGGTCCTCTGTTTGTCATGGATCCACTGACCTCTGTTTTGTGCGGACCAAAGTGATGTGCGGAACTAAGTGCTACACTATTGTGGGAGCCACCTCTAGAATCCGTACGAGCCACCTCTTGAATCCGTACCTCTGTTCTGTGCGGACCAAAGTGCTGTGCGGAACTAAGTGCTACACTATTGTGGGAGCCACCTCTAGAATCCGTACGAGCCACCTCTTGAATCCGTACCTCTGTTCTGACTGTCACTTCTGTGACCTCTATTCTGTTCTGTTCTGTTTAGTATCGTGGTTATGGTCATTTACTTACATAATTTCTGTATTTCAGTTCTGCTACATAAATGATTTATTTACATAATATCAGTTTTGCTACTTAAAGGATTATTTATTCCGACTAAGTTATCCTAAATGTTTTGGCCTAACTAACTATCCATGGTTATTTCGTGTCCGTTATACTCTTGGTATAATATTTCTCACCCTGCCATGTGTTTATAGTTGTTTACCAATTTTCAGGAAACAATGCAATTCAAAAATAGCTTATGGAAAGTCTTAGATGCGGGACTGCGGAATAGACACACACAGTATTTTTATTGATATTTTTCTATGTAAATATCGACCTTTTTGGTCAATAATTTTGTAATAAAAATAGAAGCTCTAATGATTATTTTGGTACCCTTACTCAAATATTTCTTCCGCTTGCATTTATTAATTTGTTTATGAATTGGCCGTAGGTAACTTCAGTTACTGGCCATCACGATGCTTAACCCTTGGGTACGGGGAGCGGGTCGTGACATAATTATACTAGATATCCAGCAGTACTTGAAGGATACTGTGATGCAAATTGGATATCGGATACTAGAGACTCGAAGTCCACCAGTGGGTATGTCTTTACTCTTGGTGGGGCAGCTGTATCTTGGAAATCTTCCAAACAGACTTGCATTGCTAGGTCTATTATGGAATCAGAATTCATAGCTTTAGACAAAGCTGGGGAAGAAGCAGAATGGCTTCGCCACTTCCTTGAAGATATTCTAATTTGGCCAAAATCGGTGCCTGCTATATGCATACATTGCGATAGTCAATCAGCTATAGGTAGAACACAGAGTCATATGTATAACGGTAAGTCACAACACATTCATCGTCAACATAATACCGTGAGACAACTACTCTCTAATAGAATTATTTCCATTGATTATGTGAAGTCTAAAGACAACATAGCGGATCCACTAACCAAAGGGTTAGCAAGAGAGCTAGTTGAGAATTCATCGAGAGAAATGGGACTAAAGCCTATTAAATAAGAGTTACCACAACGGCAACCCAACCTAGTTGACTGGAGATCCCAAGATCTAGGTTCAAAGGGACAATCGAGTTGTGTATGACTCAGAATGATCACTGGGGAGTCCAACTCCTGCCCATTTCTATGATGAAATAAGTGATGTCTACAGCGTTTTAGGTTAAGTAAAATTTTAATGATTTTTATATCTAGGTAAACCTAGTGGAGTATGGCAGGATACTCTTCATAAGAATCACCTATGTGAGTGTGAACTGGGCCGGTTCTATAAGATTTGTGAAGGGCTACAAGCCTTTAGAGCACTCATAAAAGACCAGGTTGTTTAGGGCCAAAATGAACACAATAGTGAGAACTAAACTGTGTCTGGGGATATACTGTGTGAGTTCTATTGTCTTGGTTTACACAAACGGCTGAACAGTTCAAAACATCATGTTCACTGGTTATATAGTAAATCCGATAATGTCTCACAAGGGAAGGTTCAAAGCCAAAAGCTACCTATCCTTTGCAGAATATTTCCAATTTCTGTACTCTCTGATATTAGATTATGTTGTTGCATTTTCTCTCCGTCAAATTCCATTCATGTGGGGGATTGTTGGAAAAATGGTTTATATAGGCATATTTTGGGCCAACTTTGAGCTAAAAATTGAGTGGGCCCCGAACGTATTTTGGGGCGGGTCCAAAAAGGTGAAGTGTTCCTTGCCGCGTGGCAAGTCACACGGTGAAGACGGAACGTCAAAACCATTTATGAGTGAATGAGAAGTTGACGTCGTTTTCGAGTCTAACATTAATTTTATTTTAGACAAAATTCATTTGAATTTTTTCAATAAAAAAAATTATTGTGGGAATTTAATTTAAATCTAAATTTAAATTTTTGGGTTCCTGAGTGGTTTCCTAAAGTTTGTCAAATAGATTAATATTTATATTCCAAACAGTTTTTAATAAATCTTTTCAAGTGAATTGGCTTTATTTGATTAAATTATTCTAATAGTTTAATAAGAAATATTCCAAACAGTTTTAAACTTTGTTCACCAACGGCTATGTTTTCAAAATTGTTTGGAAGGGAAACAGAAAACTGTTCCATGTGAGACGGGCAGAAACTATTTGAAACAGTTTTGCACTTGTTCACTACATGTTTTGTACCTGTTCAGGTCATTTGTTTGCCTATAAATACAATTCATTCCAGCAGTGTTTGTACACCCGAATTTCAGTCTGCAATTCTTGCTTTTGATGTCCAGATTTTGTTCTAGTGCATTTATTCTTCATATATTAGTTTTAGATTAAAGAATCAGAGAGTAAGAACACAGGTTTGGTTTGCCGAACAATTTGTTTTGGAGTGCTACTACAAATTGTGAAGATCATTGTATCCTGGGAGATAGACGCCACTCGACCGTAAGCACCGTAGCGGGGCGAATCTGTCTTAAGGACAGAGTGTCACACACTCGACTTGGTCTTTAATTATTTATTTGGTTTGAGAAAATAAATTCTGTAAGTTTTAATTTATTTTGTTTGATTTTGTTTCAAGTTATTTTATTTACACAGAAGATTGTTCCAACAGTGGTTAGTCGGCAGTGAGGGAGGTAAAGAGAAAATGAGAAAGATGAGAAATGCAGAGAGGGTGGCGAGCTAGCGTTGTCGTGGCAGAGGGATTGGATGTTGGAGTATCGGAGTTGGTTAACAGAGTTCCACTATTGCCGATAGAAGAGAGAGAGAGGGAGTTAGTGGATTTGATGGCGTATGCCATATATATATGTATGAGGTTATTCTGGTCATTTTGCTTAACTATGTTCCTATGGACAAAATATTTTTTGAATGTGGACCTTTTGACAAAGAAAATTCAAAAGTGAGTGTCCTTGTTTTTTTTTTGTTTAGCTCCCTACAAAATATTTTGTATTGGTTTAAGGATAAGTAAAATATGTTTATCAGTTTAAGGACACTAACTCTTTTTTGGACAAAACTATCCTTAATCAAGTTTTATTATTCCACAATCTCCAACCAAAACTGTCACTGCCACTTTTAGCCGCCACCTCTAGTTGTTGGGGACTATCTCCGATCACCAACGCCAACTTTTCGGTGATCACTGCCAGTCCATTTTCGAAAACTCTCTGACAAAGTAAAATTTCACTAACTTAGCACAATAAAATTCTTCGATGACTCTCCAACAAAGACAAATTTCAACGTGACAGTAAAATTTTACTTAATTTTACTTTCATGATGAAATTTCATTGTGTGATAGTGAAATCGAATTGTTTTTAACAAAAAAAAAGAAATAGAAAAGGGGAGAGAGAGAAAAAAAAAAGAGAGATAAATAGAGAGTGTAACGGCCCAAAAATTATAAACCTTTATATAGTCAATTTTTATTAAATATTCACCAGTTTCCATCAAATAAAACCATTTCTTCTAAGATATGCTTTAAGAAAAATATTATATTTCATTAAGTAAATCTCGTTTTCATTGAACTATATTAAACTATTACATCTTATGCGCACAATACAAGTTATAGTTCACAAAATTAAAGAAATTAAAAATAAAGATGCCCTAATGACGTACAAGTTTCAAGGGTAATCCCTTGGTTACACAAAAGAGTGGACATTTAGCCCCAACATACATTAGCTTTGGAGCTTCAACAATAACATCCAATGAGCCTATGTGCTCCATTCAAAATCTTTACTAGCTTGTCACTTAGGCGGAGTCACACCATCAATTCTTGAAATGTTGTTAGTTTGGGGTGAGCTAATGCCTAGTAGGAAATACTATTAATAAAATATATATATAATCAAGATGCATATGATCATGCTATGCACTTGTCAGGATAAAATTCATATTTTCTCTTTTAAAAGAAAAAAAATGTTCAATGCATGATTTCCATTCAAAGTCTCATTTACAACCACAAAGTGGTAAATACGCTATGCCGTCCTAAGCAAGAGCCGCAAACCATACATACATATATAGAATTATTTACAGAAAATATTCCAACATTTGTCAACTCTAAAAACTACGGGACGATGGGCACCCAAAACTTTGCCCTTTTATATTTGTCGACTCCTGAAACGATGGGCTCGTGGATACCCAAATCTATGTTTTTTCACATTTGCCGATTCTAAAAACGGCGGGCTCATGAACACTCAAAAACATTTTTCTACATTCGTCCTGCGATAAGTTCAAGACAAGGCAATTGGGCACCTTGACTCCCCGATCGGGTACCAAATACAACACACAACTCAATTTCCAAAACCTAACTCAACTACTTGGACTCATACGCTATTTACCCCCTTTGACATTTTCCAAACATCCACAAGATATTGTAAAATCACATGAGAAAAATTATAATACACGTGATGCATGAATTTTCAAATTCAATTTACTTAAAGTTTATTCAATTCATAAATAAGATTTAACAACACCAACAACAAGAGATTACTCCAACTTTTCAATTCCACAATTCCCTCATTCATCTATTTCAATACAAGTATTCAAGAAGGTTCACAAAAGCTCATGTCTCAACACCATTACCACAATCATTCACCCAATTTCAAGATTTAATAGTCAATTGAGCCAAACCACATTATTTAATCAAGTTTGAAAACTAGGATTTTTGAAAAAATTGGGGCTTTTCCCTTAAAGGGTCAATTTTTATCATCAACAACAATAATTAATAAAACATTCATAGTCTTTCTCAAAAAAATTTGGATATATGCCTTTTTATTTATTTATCAAACTCTCTTTATATCACAAAATCATCTCATACATTATTATAACTAAGACAATACCACACACACACAGACATATATATATATATATCAAATCATAAATATATCAAGTTAAAAGTACCCTTACCTCAAAAATGGAGACAAGAAAATGAATATCCAAAGAGAATTTTGAAGGTAAAGCGATTCAATTGGTAGATATGTTGGTCTTCACTTCCTCTTTGCTTATCTTGCAAAATCAAGGATGAATCTTTGATAAAGGTAGAAGAAATCAAGGTTGGAAGGCTAGGGTTTCAATATGGAAGAGGAGGAGAGAAAATAGAGAGAAAAAGTGATAAGATTTGGCCAAAAAGAGGGATTTTAAAGTGGTAACTTCGAATAGATCGCTTGAGCGGTCAAAACTTGGCTCGAGCGGTGAAAGAAAGATCCCAGAATCTATGTAACTTGCACAGACCACTCGAGAGGTCAAAAGTTCGCTCGAGTGGACTTGCCTCCAACACAGGTACTCAAATTTCAAACATGCATAATTCCTTTGTCTAGACTCCATTTTGGGTCATTCTTGTGTCTAAATCGAAGCCCCGGAAGCAAACTTTCCAATGGTTCTAGCTAGATTCAAAGTGTGGAAAGAGAAAAATGAAAAAGAGTGAAGACTACTCATAAGACAATTATCCAAATCAATATTTTTGGTTCAATCCTACTTTACCATTATGATACCACCTCAATCAATATTCTAAAATGAATCAAAGCGGCTCCAAGTACAATAATAAGGGTGTCAAGAGTAATCCCACTAGTCAAAGGAATACGAAGTGTTACAGAGAGAATAGAAATAAAAGATCTGGAGTGTGATTACGAATGGTACGACTCGTTTCAGATTTGGATAGTAGTGGTGATGGATCTGAAAGTGGCGGTAGTGGATCTAGAAACAGTTGTAGTAGATTTGGAAGAGGCAGTGACAAGTTTGTAGATATAAATGACACTCTGTTCAAATATGGACTGTGATTGCGAATTATGATGATTCGTTTTAGATCTGAATAGTGGTTGTGAACAATAGTAGCGGTAGTGGTGTCGATGGGAAGATGGTTGAGACAGGGTAGAGAGAAAGAGAGAGAGACATAAACTGGAATTTGTTGTAGTGTTTTTAGAATATCTTTCACCATTTATCTCAAAACTTTTCCTTGTCCTACTAAAATTTGAAATTCAGGGACGCTAACTAGTATGCAATCTTTCAATGTTCCATAACTCTTATAAAAATTTGTAGAGGGATCTATCTTTAATTCCCCTTTTTAATAATAGTGAATTTATACAATAATTCATTATAAATTTATATTTGATAAATCTCGATGAATAAGTTTTAAGACTTTATTTGCTTTGAGATTTCAGAAATTATTTTTAGATGAATTTTCGTTTGTTTTTGCTATTTTTTTTTAAATTGTTTATACATCAAGATTAGATGCATCTGAAAAGTATAAAAAAAAAATTAAACCAAAGTATGAAGAAAAAAATCACTAAAAAAAATGAAAACCTAAACAAAAATGCAGACAAATTTTTGTTTGATTTTAGTAATTCTTTTAATATTTTAGTCATTTTGGTTTACTTTTTAGATGCATCTTGATTATATGCATCTTAAAAGTACAAAGAACATTGAGTAAAAATAAAAAAAAAATCCACTAAAAGTAAATAAAACTCATCTAAAATAGTTTTTGAAAAATCAAACGATACAGACACTTAAGTTTTATTGAAAATAAAATAAGTAAAATAAAAATGATGATATTTTAAAATTTAAAACATTAAAAAACAAATATAGGTGCTACATTAGCATGTTGTCATGACCTGTCAAGTTCCTTACACAAAATCCCTACCAGAGGAGGTCTGACGCATTGGTGGCCAATGGAAGGATCCGAAGCCTTCCGACAGGATTGAGAGAATGCAATAATATTGTCTATCATTTTAGAACTTGTATAGAACATTCTAAAATAGATTCTAGATAGTTTTGGAAAGGTTGTGGAAGGTTCTAAGAGGATTCCACAAACCACATTAATTGTACATTCTAGAATAATCCTAGAAGGATAGGTCCCCTATATAAAGAGAGGCCTCATTTGGCCAAACCACCAAATGAAATCATTTATCAACATTCTCCAAGTGTTTCTCTCCCTAGAGTGTTTCTCTCTTTAAAATTTCTTGTGTGTGCAAAACTTTCCCAACTCTCTTTTAAGTAGGCTAGCTTAGGTGCAAAGCAAGCAATTGATAAGCATCTAAGAGTGCACGGTTGGCTTGAAAAAAAAAACTAAGACCAGTTGGCTTGAAAAAAACTAAGGTAATGATAGTGGGCTTGAGCTTCATCTTGGGTTTCCACACTATATTTGAAACTAAGGTCATGATAGTGGGCTTGAGCTTTATCTCGAGTTTCCACAATTGAGGATAAAATGGTTCAAAAAATAATAATCATACAAAATGAAACTTTGATCTTGATTTGTTTCAAAAAAATAATAACTATAGATACCCTTTTTTGACTGATTGTTAAGAGTTAGGTGCTCCCACGCTTCTTGATAATGAAATGGTAAAACTTTGTCTTCAGAGATACTTGAAGTTACTAGGAGATGCTACATCACCTTGTTTTAAGCCAAAACTATCTTTTTCCAAAAAATAACCATTTTACCTCTAGACTAATTTGTATTCAAATCTACTTTTTTGGTCCCACTTAGAAGAATGAAATGTCCGGTTGAATCTAAATTGACGACATTTTCAAAAACATTGACCAATTTTCATTAAAAACGTCAATTGGGAGTTAATTTGGCTTTCTTGATCAACAAGCAGGCCCAAGGATCAAGGAATTGACTTGGAACCTCATAGGCCAGTAGGTTGACCAACACATGGCTACACTCTTGGAGAGTCAGTTTGTACGTTGCATGAAAAATCCGCACGTCTACATGAAATTTTGCAGATTGAGTTTATGGTCGTATGTGTGCCCTAATTGGGCACATGTGGCCGCACAAGAGGAAGGGCGGCCACATGTGCGGTCGGCCATCCCAGATTCCTTTTTCATTTGAGACTGTGTTGCGTTTTAGACGGAAGGCGCTATGAGTTAGCCATGTAGGAACCGTAGCTACACCTTTCTTAGCCTCTAAGGCTCCCATGGCCTATAAAAGCATCCCTCTACCTCATCTTTGAAAGGGATCAAGAGTTTGTGCAATTTTGAGTTGATTAGTTAAGTTAGAAGAGTGAGATCTTTACCCCATAGCTCCTATTCTGAAACCCTAACCCTAATACAACTTATGAGTAATCTAAAATAGATCTTGTTAGGACTCTTATATTGTCAATCCCGCGAACAAACACATTTGAGTTGTATTGTTGTGATTCTGAGTGTTTTGTTTCTTCTCTTTGGCTTGTCAAACTACATAGACCACTCAAGCAGTCATGTTTGCACTCAAGCGCAAAATTGGATCATCCAGTGTTTTAGTCTACAGTCTGAGATACTAAGAGGTATTGTTTACTGCTTGAGTGGTAAGTCTTCTGCTCGAGCGAAGTGATAAGTGTGAGTTTTTTACAACTGCCCCTAGACACACCGCTTGAGCGGTCTTTCCTGTGCTTAAGCGATCTTCGTGACCCTATTTGTTTTAAACGGCCTCAGATGCTCATTTCAGGGGTAACCGTTAATAGGTGAATGAGAAATTGATTCCAAAGTGCACCATTTGAGTTTGGTTTTAAAACAAAGTTTATTTGATTTAAAATTAATTTTATTTAAATAAATTCATTATTTATTTGGGTCAAAATTGAACCACATTCAATACGGAATTCAAACCTATTTGAAAGAATAATCATGTCTGTTCTATTGCACTTATTCATTGAAAGAATTGTTTCTCTTCATTGAAAAGTCATTATGACTAATCAGGTCCCCACTGCATTCATTAAACATCGAATTTATCTTGAGTTTTTCCTCTTCTTTGGCGCTCTGTACTTATTTTGTAAAAGAGAATTCTGCACAGTATGGTTCACTAGACTTGCAGTGGTTGTGTTGCTTCTGCAAGGTTCGATTGTTGTATTCCATGAGACGAACATCCATTAAAATCTCGTGAGCACCGTAGTAGGGGACGAATTTGTCTTAAAGAAATTGTGTTCAACCCAAGTCTCGATCAACTTTGATTTCATTTCCAAATTCATACAATCTGTCTGTAAGTATTTATTGCTCTCTGTATATGGTATGGTTTGGTTTTATCCAAACAGGTTACCTTGTTTTCAACTTATATATTCTATATATATATTCGGTATAACTATTACGTGTTTCACTTAGTACACATAAGCATTTAATCCAACAATCTTAAGACAAATTCGACATTCATTTCTATAAAGAATTGTTTTACTACATTTTTCCTTTTCAAATATGTGATATAGATTAGAATTTGTGTGTATGTCTTGTGTAATGTCTAATTTGTTACAAACAGAACATTATTGTGATTATTTTGATCACCAACACCGTGGAATCATGGCGCACACAATTATTTTGCAATAGGCATTTCAGATGTATTGCATCTTTCTTCTTGTTATGATTTTAATATTGATTATATTTTGTATATTTTTGGTTCTGTTTAATGCAAAATTAATTTTGTATTTTACTAGTTTGATTAATACTGAATTTGATTATGTATGCTTGTGGTTTCATTAAATACATTCTTTGTATTTAAAAATACAATCGGTATTGTCTTTATAATTTTAAAAATGTTATTGAAAGTTCATTATGAATATGTTTTCCTATATAAACTTTTTGTTTGTAAATAATTTTCTTATATATATATATATATATATTTATCTCATCTACTTATCCCATGTTGTATAACTTATATCCCATCATACTACCATTTATAATTGTATCATATATTTAATCATTCATTCCATTGAATTTCACCAAAGAGTAATATTATTTTTAATATTGAGTAATGTTTAGTTTATTGAAATAAAAAGTGAAATGTAATATAGTACTTTTATTAGCTTCCCAATAAGATAATCTTATATGTATTGTAACGAATCAAATACTACTTTCAATCAAACACTAAAAGCATTATATTTCTGAAATTTAAATTTAGGAACAGTTACTAATAAATCCTATATTCATGACTTATGAACCATTTAGTCCCGCACATATTCGTATGTACTCATTAGTCCTATCTCACGTTAAAATCTCTCAAATGAAGTGTACCCACATCTGAAAACATAATAAGACAATAGTGCATACATTAGAATGTCTCATTGTCACATTTAAAAATGACACATTTAACAAAAGTTTAATAAGATAATAGTACACAAATGTCCCATTGTTACATTTTAAGAAGAATGATGCATTTGGCAAAAAGTTTAATACAATAGTACACACATTAGAATGATATCCCATTGTTACATTTTAAAAATAACACATTTGACAAAAATTTAATAAGACAATAGTACATAAATGTCCCATTGTCATATTGTAAGAAAAATGACAGATTTGGCAAAAGATATAAGATAATAGTGCACATATTAGAATGATGTCCCATTCACAATTTAAGAATGACACATTTGATGAAGGTTTAATAAGACAATAGTGCACAAAATAAAGCATACTCATATTTGGAATATGTAGAAAATGTAGTGAAAGGACCTCACGGTGTCCCTTTTCTGAGTTCGTGTTTTGTTCGATAAACTAGGACTGCAGGACATGGCTGAACAAACTTTTTGCTTGGTAGGAAATGGATGATCAAATCAAGTTTGTTCATGTCCTACCAAACGGGCAAAAATTGATTAATTAGTCATGTTTTGTAACACCCTAGAAACAATGATAACCGATACACCTCATAATCCTTGAACATGCATGCGGAAGCTTAACAATCTCAATAATATTATGAACATTTCCAAAACTATAATTTATTCATTTACCTCCTTAAAGTATTACAAAAGACAACACATGTGTTAATACATTTACCAATCCTGGATTATGAATTGATAGCATGTGACCTAAATATAGGAACAAAAGTAAATAAATACAAGTTCATACCCTAAAGGCTACAAATTTCCAAGACTTCTCTTGGTTACAACAAAAGTGGATCAAAACCCAATATAAGGAAAGCCCTAGGCTTGCACAAAACAAATTTACAAAAAAAATGAGCGTTCAGCTCCAATGTCCTCCCAAGCTCTCTCCTTAGTGGAGATATACCATCAGCACCTGAAAGTTGGTTTCCACATAAGATGAGCTAAAGGCCAATAGAGATAAGTTTAATGACATGTATGATGTTTAGCAAAGCCGTATGGTGAATGCATATGAAATGCCATTACAAAGACATGTATTTTCTCTTTTTAAACAATATTATGCCAGAGTTCAAATCACAGTTTTATATACCTTTGCTTCAAAATAGGAAAAAAAAATGACAGTAAATACATACACTGGTAATCTCTAAGTACGTGTTTGCAAGTAGGCTATGAAAGCATTACCAAAGCCAGTTTACTGGCAACTAACCGGAAGGAAGGCATCCTAACGAGCGCAAATTTTTGGATTTTCACCAAAGACACAAAGGCCAACTTAATTAACTATAACGACATCTCCTAACTAGATTCACCATGGTATTCACCAATTTTTCTCAAAATGATACTTTTCAATGCATAAGTAAGAAACAATGCTCCAATTGAATGCATGAGTGGATGGATTTCAGCTAACCTAGTTCTCATGCAATTTCTACAACAAGCAATGCTATCTTCCACCAATAGCCAAAACAATTATTTGTATTCAGTATATTCCAAACTGGACAATATATAAATAAAAATAACCAATCACTCCCACAACATTTTCACAATGAATATAGTCTTATCTTAACATTTCTCAAAGAAATCTCATTTATTTCCATATATGGTTCAAAACCATGATTCCACAACAAAACCAACATCATAATTCACTTCTCAACCTTGAACACCAATCACGGGTTTGGGTAAAAGACTTGGGGTTTTCATTCTTTTTAAAACCAACTCATCCATTACTAATACAGTTCATTATTTTGAATTTCCAAATTGAGTTTTAAGAAAACCTTATGAAAGCCCTTTTCTAAACATCAAAACATACGATAATCAAACCCAAATCCCTCAAAATGTTACTCTAATCAAATATCACACAGCAAAGTTAAATAACATGCAAATTATAGTGACCCCGGTCTTTTCCTTTTGGTTGTTGTATCCGGACTTAGGTTCCCTGGATTCTCTCATTGTATAATTGTGGTTGTCATCCTTTATTTTCTCTTTTGAGTTATCAGATGTGTTGGGCAGGTTTTTTTTGTTTTGGTTGGGTTTAGAAACCAGGTGTTACTGTCCAGAAATTGGGTTGGTCGCTCGAGCGAGAGTTTGTTCGCTCGAGCGAGGGTTGTGTTTTGTGTCTAGTGGCTCGAGCCAGGGTTTCTTCGCTCGAGCGAGCGTTTGCGTCTAGTATAGACCTGAGAGCTGTGTTTCTTCGCTCGAGTGAGCGTTTCTTCGATCGAGCGAGCTTTTCCCGTGTCTGGTCGCTCGAGCGACCAAGTCTTCGCTCGAGCGAGCCCGTCCAGTTTAAATAGGCAGCAGCGGGTTTTGATCAGTCTTTTTATCCTCTTCTAGTTTCCAAACCCTAGGTCCGACTTCTCTCTCTCTAAACTCATCTTCTTTCTAGGTTGTCATCTACTTCTAGTGTGAATCCATCTTAAGTTCTTTGTAAGTATGATAGAGGGCGGCTTGGGCTTCATTCTAATATGAAAAATTGTGGATTTGGAGCACTTGGATTTTGGGTCATCTTCTTCATTTGTGTTCTTCGTTCGAGGTAGGGATTCTCCTTGTTTCTTTTCAATACTTCGTCTATAGATAGACATGTGGTAGTTTTTGTATTGCATAAAAAAATTGTATCATGTTGGATTTGTGAAAATCATGGGATTGAACCTTGGGTTGGTTGTTAAATTTGGATTTATTATCATTAGTTGTGGTTTGGGCTAATTGGAGTGTTAATTAGCACGTGGTTGTTGAAAGGAGAGGAAACCCTAATTTTTTGTATTTGATTTAATAAATTAATTGAGGGGTTTTGATCTTTGGGCTAATACTAGGGTTTTTTGAGTCTAAATTGTGGTTATTGTTGTTTATTGATGTTAATTGGGCCTTTTTGGTCAATATTGAGAAAGAGGAAGGAAAAACCCTAATTTATTGTTTATGACTTAGTTTGCATAATTAGTTCGAAATGGCTTTGAAAAGAATGTAGTGAATTTAAATGAGGTATGGTTTTTGTCCATGGGAATGATTTTGTAAAAACAAAGGAAATGGAATTCATTTTGTGAAATGGGAAAAGTAATTTGAAACAAGTATAAGGAAATTGGAATGTTGTATCTTGAGTGTTGAACACACTTGTGTGGGGTATAGCTTTAACTACCATGTTCATGTTATTGCTGAGTTTTGTAATCTCATGTTAGTTGGGTCTGTTGATAGATGTACAATATGCATGCATCTAGAGATTTTGGTCATCGGTGGAGGATGATAAGGTTGTGTTGAATTGTTGTGTATGTATTACACCATTGTTGATTGAACATCATATGTAATGAAATGCTGAATTACATTATAGTTGTATACCGGTTGGGGAGAAGAGAGGGGTTGTACTCTAGTGTGTGTGAGAAGATAGGGGATGGACTCTACACACTTATGTGTTCAGCACTTATAATCAGAGGTATCATACCCTTCCAGCTAGCGCCTGGAGAACTGACGCGCTGATAATCTAAGGTACCATACCCTTCCAGCTAGCGCCTGGTAAACTGGTAGATTGTGGTGAGAAGTGTATCTTTGGCTTACTACGCATATAGCTAGTAGTGCAGTGTTGTTTTGTTATTGTTTCTGTGTATCTGGAAACATTGTGGATTGTATTTGTTACAGTGTTGGAGGGACGAGTTGACTCATTGATTGATTTTAGGTGTGTAGTTGAGTTGTTTTTTTTTTTTTTTTATAGAGGTGTGTATGGATAATTATGATATAATTGGAATTGCGTTGAAATGCCAAATATGTTTTGAAAAGGCACATCTGTTGTATGTGTGGCAAATGGAAGAGTAATGGGCTTAGTGAATCTATTTTTTTTTAAGTAGTTGTTAATGTTATAAAAGATTGGGAACGGGGGTTAATGAAAGGAAAAATGAAGGATAAATCGCTTATAGCGGTGAATTAAATGATTGTTTTCAAGAAAAGTTCATATATATACTCATATATATATTTTTTGTATAAACTGTCACATTATTATTCTAGTATGAGATTGGGTGTTCATGATCATAGCTATCTGTAATGTTGTTATTGTTAAGGAGCATGTTGAGTTCCCTACTGGACTATATGTTCATCCCACGTTGTTGAATCTTTTTCAGGTGTTTAGCAGGGTGTGCTACAAGATTTGGATCTTCTTATTTGTTGGCCACGGGGCCTCTGTTATGTTGGCGGAATGCCATTGTTGTAAAGGGTTACACCCTTCTTCTTGTACTTTTAATGATGTAAGCCCAAGGGCAATTTATTAAGTTAGTTCATGTAATATTTACTTTGCATACGAATGAGAGTATTGTTAATCACTTCTACGGATTGAAAGTATGAGTTTATTTCCGCATGTTATCTCTGAAATTGAATTAAGTTAAAGAATTTGGTAATGACTCCGAGTAATAAAAAGTGGGGCGTTGACAACTTGGTATCAGAGCGAGCTGGGTTTGAATACTTTGGGCTCGTGGGAAGTGGTTTTTATCACTGTGGGTTTACTGCGTGTAGTAAGGACGTTGCATATAGATATCATGAAAGTTAGGACTTATGTGTTGCATTTATGTGAGCATGGGATTCAGTCTCTTGGATAGTATTCATAGCCGGTGAACTTGCTTTGAGGTTCTCTTGGAAACGCGCCTGATCAACGTGGTTTCTGATAGGAATTCCTTGAGAGTTCCGGGATGAGTGGCTATCTTTGTGGACTTGATTCGATTATGTGTCTACATGTTTAAATGTTTATATGTATTAGAAATGTAAATTTTGAGACTAAGTGTGTCTTGCGACTTAACAATAGTGGAGTGTGTCTCGGAGAAGGCTATAGTGTTTTGCGCTAAGTGTAATTTACCTTTGTGCTTTATAGGATGTCTACATGAGGGAGTAGAGGATGGTTGAATAGTAGGAGTGTCGGTAGGGGCACATCAGTTCCTTTAGCACCCGTCATTGCAGCATCGGCTGTCGGCGTGGATGTCGCACGTGAGATTGCGAGAGCAGTGCAAGACGCCCTAGCTCGTACTGAGGGCGGCAACGGGCATGCTCTCAAGCTTACTAAGGAGTTCTTTCGCTCCGGTCCACCTGAGTTTGTGGGGGAGGCTAAACCGTTGGAGGCAGAGAGTTGGTTAGAACAGATTACCAAGACTCTTGATATGCTCAGAGTCGAAGATGAGGAGTTAAGGGTCTCTTTGGTAACTTTTCAGTTGAAGGGTGATGCGAGTTATTGGTGGAAGAATGCTAAGAATAATGTGGGTAGCACGTGGGTTGCTTTTACCGAGGCCTTTTGGGCCAAGTATTTCCCTCCTTCTGCTCGGGAAAGGTTGAGGGATCAGTTTTTGGAGTTGCGTCAGGATGATACTCCTGTGGCGCAGTTTGAGATGCGGTTTGCTAGCTTGTCGAGGTTTGCTCCAGAGTTGGTGGCAACAGAGGAGCGTCGTTGTTTTGAGTTTGAAAGGCGGTTGTGTTTCGATATTCGGGAAAAGGTAGCTAGATCCTTGTGGAAGGATTACTATAATCTAGTCGAGGCAGCGGCCCATGTGGAGGCCATGGTTGCAAGTGATGATAGGGTTGAGGAGGAGATCATCTCGGTAAGTTCTACGGTTTCTAAGCACTCTAGGCTCAGTAAGGGGTGGAGGCGGAAACATGCTCAGTCGGGAGCTGGTTCCTTTTCTTCGCCAGGGGTTTTGGATCCTTCTGTTGGGGTTTCTGGGGAGGTGCAGGTTCCAGACCAGCCTCAGAGTAGAGGGTCTGGTGGTTGTTTTGTTTGCGGTCAGCTGAGCCATGGTAGACGTTTTTGTCCTTTGCGCGTAAATTCTACGAGTGTTTCAAAACCTAGTCAGACTCAGTCGTGCCCGTCCAGTCGGGGACGTTATCGGTACCAGAAACATGCAGGCCAGGCTTCGAGAGCCTCGCGAGGGGTGACTTATTAGTTAGTCCTTTGGTATTACCCTGGAAGGGATTTTTGTGTTATTGGCCGGTGATGTATTATATGAATCATTTCGTTGTGGACCGGTGTACTGTTGGATGCTGAGGCACTATGTTTATGTATCGCATATGTATGCATAGTATTGTTTGTTTAATCCTCATGTATTGGGGAGTATGTATGGAATTTCGAACTCTCTAGTATATATATTGAGAAGTTGTTGATGGGATCAATGATCCTAGTATTGTTGCTTGCTTGATACTGTATATTGAGTTAGCCTTGTGATGGCCTGTGGGCCTTGTTCACTTTTAGAGTTTATTTGTTGTGAATGGGAATCTGTGAGTGGATGTGATTGATGAGATGGTTTAGAGAATTGCGTGGTATTGGCAAGGTTATGTGGGATTTGTGTCTCAAGTTAGAAGGAATGGTACTTGTATGTTGGTTCGTGTTTTGGGCCTTGCTATTCAGTGAGTCCGTGGTGACCCCATCGGTTGTGTAGGGGTAGTGTTTGTATTGTGATTGGTTAGCAATTATTGGGTATGGCTTGAGTGGCACATCAGTGTGTGGACTACTGAGTGTGGAGTTTATTGAGTTGATTAGTCAGCTCGTTGGTATCGGGTTTTGGGTTGACATTGGTCACCATGAGGTTAGCCTCGTTTGTTGTAGACTTTGTGTGTTGATTAGGGGAAAACTGAAATTAATTATCCGGTTGAGTCATTGAATATGGCGGTTATTATAATATAGCAATTATGTGTATTGAATTAACATTGTGAATGATTGGATTTTTTTTATATATATATATACTTTATGTGTATGTATATTGTTTGGGAGGAGATAGGGGATGGACTCCGATGATACAACACCAAAATGTGTATCTATTGAAAGATTGATATAGCTCATATGCTTATCTATTGTGAAGTGAAAAAAAATGTTTTAAATGAGTTATTATTTCATTTAATTGTTTGGCCAGGTTCTGAGCCGGGTGTATGTTATTTAATTGGGTAAGTAAAAAGAGGCGGAATAGAATTGCAAAACCATGAATTTCTTATGCCTTATGTGTTAATAGTATTGTTATTATTTCTATTAACTATTATTATAGAAATGTTATGTTCTGTGTTGCTTGTGGCATCACTGTGTGCGTGATGGTTGTTGATAGGGTTATTTTGGAAAGAATTGGAAAACAAAACTTTTTCTAGTGTATGGGCCATCTAAGGGCGTTGTTGAGAAATTGATTTAATTCAAGGGTTTTGAGGAATTCCAAATGAATCTTTTGGCAAATAAACTGTGGATGATTATGTGTTTTGGATAACACCGTGGTTGTGAAAAAAAATATATATATATATATATATATATATTTACAAAACTATTGAGTTTCGCATGGAAAATGAAAGATTTATTTTGGAATGTCTACATTGAGAAATGTCTCTTGAGCAAGAAAGTGTTTTCCTATAATTTGCTCAAAAGATTTGCTTTGGTCGTATGGTTGAGAATTATGTTGTTGAATAGTGACTTAGCTTGTTGTGCTAGTCAGTTGTTGGTCATTGTTTCGGGAAAGGTTTGGGTTGTTGAGGTTTTCGTACCTAAGTGTTGTCATTTGGAATGTTTCCCTTGGTTAGTCTTTTCTTTGGCAAGAGTGGATTAAAGGTTTGTTGTGAGATTATTTTTCTTCCTTTGGGATTCGGGTGTTGGTGTTGTGTGATCAGTTGGCTTTGTGTTTTGGGCGTACCCTTAATTTCGGGGACGAAATTCTTTAAGGGGGGGGAGGTTATAGCGACCCCGGTCTTTTCCTTTTGGTTGTTGTATCCGGACTTAGGTTCCCTGGATTCTCTCATTGTATAATTGTGGTTGTCATCCTTTATTTTCTCTTTTGAGTTATCAGATGTGTTGGGCAGGTTTGTTTTGTTTTGGTTGGGTTTAGAAACCAGGTGTTACTGTCCAGAAATTGGGTTGGTCGCTCGAGCGAGAGTTTGTTCGCTCGAGCGAGGGTTGTGTTTTGTGTCTAGTGGCTCGAGCCAGGGTTTCTTCGCTCGAGCGAGTGTTTGCGTCTAGTATAGACCTGAGAGCTGTGTTTCTTCGCTCGAGCGAGCGTTTCTTCGATCGAGCGAGCTTTTCCCGTGTCTGGTCACTCGAGCGACCAAGTCTTCGCTCGAGCGAGCCTGTCCAGTTTAAATAGGCAGCAGCGGGTTTTGATCAGTCTTTTCATCCTCTTCTAGTTTCCAAACCCTAGGTCCGACTTCTCTCTCTCTAAACTCATCTTCTTTCTAGGTTGTCATCTACTTCTAGTGTGAATCCATCTTAAGTTCTTTGTAAGTATGATAGAGGGCAGCTTGGGCTTCATTCTAATCTGAAAAATTGTGGATTTGGAGCACTTGGATTTTGGGTCATCTTCTTCATTTGTGTTCTTCGTTCGAGGTAGGGATTCTCCTTGTTTCTTTTCAATACTTCGTCTATAGATAGACATGTGGTAGTTTTTGTATTGCATAAAAAAATTGTATCATGTTGGATTTGTGAAAATCATGGGATTGAACCTTGGGTTGGTTGTTAAATTTGGATTTATTATCATTAGTTGTGGTTTGGGCTAATTGGAGTGTTAATTAGCACGTGGTTGTTGAAAGGAGAGGAAACCCTAATTTTTTGTATTTGATTTAATAAATTAATTGAGGGGTTTTGATCTTTGGGCTAATACTAGGGTATTTTGAGTCTAAATTGTGGTTATTGTTGTTTATTGATGTTAATTGGGCCTTTTTGGTCAATATTGAGAAAGAGGAAGGAAAAACCCAAATTTATTGTTTATGACTTAATTTGCATAATTAGTTCGAAATGGCTTTGAAAAGAATGTAGTGAATTTAAATGAGGTATGGTTTTTGTCCATGGGAATGATTTTGTAAAAACAAAGGAAATGGAATTCATTTTGTGAAATGGGAAAAGTAATTTGAAACAAGTATAAGGAAATTGGAATGTTGTATCTTGAGTGTTGAACACACTTGTGTGGGGTATAGCTTTAACTACCATGTTCATGTTATTGCTGAGTTTTGTAATCTCATGTTAGTTGGGTCTGTTGATAGATGTACAATATGCATGCATCTAGAGATTTTGGTCATCGGTGGAGGATGATAAGGTTGTGTTGAATTGTTGTGTATGTATTACACCATTGTTGATTGAACATCATATGTAATGAAATGCTGAATTACATTATATTTGTATACCGGTTGGGGAGAAGAGAGGGGTTGTACTCTAGTGTGTGTGAGAAGATAGGGGATGGACTCCATACACTTATGTGTTCAGCGCTTATAATCAGAGGTATCATACCCTTCCAGCTAGCGCCTGGAGAACTGACGCGCTGATAATCTAAGGTACCATACCCTTCCAGCTAGCGCCTGGTAAACTGGTAGATTGTGGTGAGAAGTGTATCTTTGGCTTACTACGCATATAGCTAGTAGTGCAGTGTTGTTTTGTTATTGTTTCTGTGTATCTGGAAACATTGTGGATTGTATTTGTTACAGTGTTGGAGGGACGAGTTGACTCATTGATTGATTTTAGGTGTGTAGTTGAGTTGTTTTTTTTTTTTTTTATAGAGGTGTGTATGGATAATTATGATATAATTGGAATTGCGTTGAAATGCCAAATATGTTTTGAAAAGGCACATCTGTTGTATGTGTGGCAAATGGAAGAGTAATGGGCTTAGTGAATCTATTTTTTTTTAAGTAGTTGTTAATGTTATAAAAGATTGGGAACGGGGGTTAATGAAAGGAAAAATGAAGGATAAATCGCTTATAGCGGTGAATTAAATGATTGTTTTCAAGAAAAGTTCATATATATACTCATATATATATATTTTGTATAAACTGTCACATTATTATTCTAGTATGAGATTGGGTGTTCATGATCATAGCTATCTGTAATGTTGTTATTGTTAAGGAGCATGTTGAGTTCCCTACTGGACTATATGTTCATCCCACGTTGTTGAATCTTTTTCAGGTGTTTAGCAGGGTGTGCTACAAGATTTGGATCTTCTTATTTGTTGGCCACGGGGCCTCTGTTATGTTGGCGGAATGCCATTGTTGTAAAGGGTTACACCCTTCTTCTTGTACTTTTAATGATGTAAGCCCAAGGGCAATTTATTAAGTTAGTTCATGTAATATTTACTTTGCATACGAATGAGAGTATTGTTAATCACTTCTACGGATTGAAAGTATGAGTTTATTTCCGCATGTTATCTCTGAAATTGAATTAAGTTAAAGAATTTGGTAATGACTCCGAGTAATAAAAAGTGGGGCGTGACACAAATTATTAAAGAAATCTCTACCTCAAAGCAAGAAGAAGGATGAACATTTCCCAAAATCGACGAAGACGAAAACCCAAAATTTTCAGATTAAAACAATCCTCTCCTCAAGCCCAACCTTAAATCCCAAAGCATGAATATCAAAAAATCTACGGATCAAGCGAGAACTTAAGATTTAAACAAGGATTCTAGAGAGAGATGTGAGCAAAAAAGGAAAAAAGATCTTTGCAGAGAGATAGAGAGAGAGAGAGAGATGTCAAAAGGTGAGTAAAAATTGACTTTCCTCGTAACTTTATACAAATAGGCTGCTCGAGCGTCAGACACAACATATAGCTCGAGTGAGCAACCCTAGGCTCTAGCGAAAAACCCAAACTCCTAGAAGTACAAACTGCAAATAGACCACTTGAGTGACCAAAACATCGCTCAAGTGAGAAACCCCTACTCCCAGAAATTTAGACTATAACCCAAAATCTAAGAGAAAAAAAATACCACTCGAGCAACCAAAACACTGCTCGAGTGAACTCAAGTCCACACATCCAAAATCTCACCAGAAATCCCAAATCCCACCTATTTCAACATAACTCAAAAATCAAATTCTCAACTTCAAAAAACAACATAGGATCAGAATAGATGTCAACAATACTAATCAAATACAAAACTAAGTGTATAAAAGTGTTGGATCTTAACCCGGGCAGCTATATGTTTGGCTATTAAAGTCTGAACAAACTTATATTGTCCAACTACCAAATGTCAAACAATTTCAATTTTTTTCAGTGAGTGAGAATCGAAAGGAATTTTGAATTTTTCAAATAATACCAAACTATACTAAGATAATTGAAAATCTTACCCCAATATTTTTTAAACATAAAAAACTTGCTTATTATTTATTTATGTTTGTTTTTTGTTGTTTATATATATTCTTTAATCTGTCGATGGATGGAGAGAGTAAGAGATAGGAGAACGGGTGGAGGTGGTTGGTGGAGAGAATGGATGGTCGCTAGGTGGTGGTGGTTGGTGACGAAAAGAAAAATGAAAGGGTGTAAACTGAAATGTGGAGAGGAAGGTTTTGGGCTTTTAGTCCTTAATAATAATTTTATAAATGGATAAAAATGTCATAAAAAATTAAAATGAGGGATGTAATGAGCTAAAAGTGCTGTGTAAGTGAAATTTCTCCTACGAAAATTCTTGAAACGTCCATAATTTTGAGTAGTTACGAGTTGATCATGTGAATTAAACTTATTTACTAAGAGGTCCTACTTCAATTTTCACTGATAAATTTATTACTGTAAAAATATTTTTAAGAAAATACAATTCAACTACTACAATTCTTGCGTCAAATTGCAATACAAACTAACACAAATAGACTAAAAATAAGTTAAAAACTCACAAACAAAATTCAAAATGTCTCAATCATTATTACTTTGATAAAATTTCTAGTATTATTACTAGCACCAAATGATTAGTCCACAAACACAAAATACATCTAAAAAGTCACAAAATTTTGTTAATTATCAAAACGAGAGGTAAATATGTTAAAAAATATTCACTCAGAATATATAAGCAAATAAATTTATTCAATACGACATACTAATCATTATTCAAAAATTTGAACACATGTTATGGATTGACTTTAATAGAATCTGTGAGTAAATCCACTGTTGCTAAATATGTTATAAATTGACTTTGAAAGATCTCACACAATATAGCAGTGCAAGGAAAGTTTTGGATAAATGAGGTATACACAATCAAAAGTACCTGTGGACATAATAAACTGAGAAAATAAGAAGAGTAAATTGGTGATAAAATCTGAGAGTATTAGGCCTAGTGATTTTTTTTTTATTGACGAGAGGTTTACTCTTTGTGAAATAGTTTGGTGAGAAGCCCTTTTATTTATTTTGAAAGACATTTTATTTTTAATTTTACTCCTTAATTTATCTGTTCAAATTTTTCCGTATTTGTTCAAAATTTTTCCTATTTGTTCAAATTTTTTCCCTATCCGTTTAATTTCTTTCCTATTTGTTTAATTTTTTTATCTTGTGTATTTAATATTTTAATGTTTTCAATTCAAATTTTCCTTATCTATTTAAATATTTGTGCAAATAAAATTCTATCTGTCCAAATTTTTTGACTATATATTTAATTTTCCCCTTATGTGTTTAAATATCTGACCAAATTTGATTATCTGTTGAAATTTACCTATTCAAAAATCCTATCTGTTCAAACTATCTATTAAAATTCTATAATCTTCTTTGCTATCTGTTGAAAATGAACCCAGATTGAATATGTAAACAATAAATATTTTCCCTATCTGTTCTCTCTCTCTCTCTCTCTCTCTCTCTGTTGCAATTTGTTTCAAAATAAAGAAAAAAATAAAAATAAACCAAAACAAAACAAAACAAAACAAAAAAAATCAACAACTATTGTTGAAAATCTATCTATTCAAATATAACAACAACAACATACAGGTATTCAGTGGAATTTCGATACGCTATTGGAATTGTTTCAATCTTGAAATGGAAAAGCTTCAACTGATTGATATTTCTTTAGAAGATGATTTTCTTATTGCTTCTTATTTGCGCGATAGCTTCCAAGACTTTCGACTTTCAGGTTCATCTTAATCTTCCTTCTTATATGTAGTTATGTCCATATCTATGTTTGTGTTTGTTTATCTCGGTTATATACAATTGTTATATAGGTTTCAAATTTCCAATTCATTCCGAAACTAAACGAAGGTTGGGGTTTGAGGATTAATTTTGATGCCCATCTTTAACCCATTTTAAACCCATTTTTCGTTGGTACAAAGATGTGTTTTTATTAAAAGTTATGCAGCGGCCTGATGCAAACAGTAGCCATTGGAAAGCCAAATTTATTGATGGCCTTCCTAATCTTTTTGCAAAAAAAGTTCGAAAAAAATTTTGAGATCGCCATGATCGCATGAACATTCCTTATAACCAGTACACCTATGGCCAACTCATAGGCCTCATCGTAGAAGAAGGTCTTTCTTTGTGTAATGACCTTAAACTTCAATACTAGATGAAAAAACAGAATCTTACTGGAAAAAAGAATTAGGTGAATTTTGGGATCAGTTTGCCTATGACACCAAGATCCAGTATCTCTCAAAAACTAGAAAATCTTATCATAAAAAGTTTTCCAAATAGTATCGTAAACATTCTAAAAAATCCCACAATGTTCCTTCTCACCAGAAAAGGTTTTCCCCTCCAACCAGGAAACATCCCACCAAAAGGACAACATCTAAGAAAGATGTTAAGTGTTATAAATGCGGCACCATCGGTCATTATGCTAATCGTTGTAGATCTAAATTGAAGTAGAAAATTAATGCACTGACTTTGATCCTCTTATAACTTAATAGTTATTACAAACATTATCAGAAAAAGAATCCAACACTAGCTCTGAGTCAGATGGACTCGTTGAGCTCTATTCTCCATCTACCTCTGGTGATGAGTTAGAAACACCAGAACCCAATTGTTCTTGTTCTACAAATCTGAATCAGATTTCTAAAATAAATTATTGGAAATCTATTGTTGAACTGAATGGTTTGGACCTTGGAGGTCCTAGTATTCATGTTTTAATTGATGATTAGAAATCCATGCTATATCTTGTTGAGCAAATTAGGGATCCAGGAATGAAGCTAAAATTTTTAGACATTTGTTATCAACAACAGAAAGCTAGTACTGAACCTCCTTTGATTTCCATTCAATCTTATAGCATGAAAGATGTTTTGAGTAGAATGCAGTCTTCACCTATAATTAAAAAACCAGTCACCATTTAAGACTTAAAAATGGGAATTAATGTCTTAAAATAGAAATAAGGCATCTTTAAACTGCCAACCAAGCTATACAAGTTGATACACATTAGCTTAAAACAAAAAAAACAAAAAAATAAAGATATTGCTCCAGAAACCTCTGAGCAGAAAGATAACCAGTATCTAATCCTTGTTAATCAGGTTATATTTTAGAAATGGTATATTCGTATTACTTTTGTTATTCAACCTAATTTTATTATCAAAGATGCAGTCGCCCTTGTTGATAGTGGTGCTGACATGAATTATATACATGAAGGATTAATTCCAACCAGATATTTTCAGAAAACTACCCAGTCACTTACTAGTGCTAGTGGCAACTCTATGCATATCAAGTATAAAATACTTGAAGCTCTTCTCTGTAATTAGGGCATTTGTTTATCTACATCTTTTGTCCTTATCAGAAATATGTCTCTAACCATTATTTTGGGAACACCATTCTTATGTCTCTTAATGCCTATTACTAAGATTGATCCTATAGGCATTCATACGACTATTAGTAATCAATCACTTATTTTTGAATATATAACAGAACCCTATACAAAAGAGCTAGATCAAATTCATGATCTAGTCACTTTTAAAGAAAAACAAATTAATTTTCTTCAAACAAAAATTCATTTTCCTACTACTGAACAATGGTTACAACAACTCTCGTTACAGAATAAATTCAAGCTTATTGAAAAAGAATTTCAAACAGAAATTTGTAATGATCTTCCAAATGCTTTTTGGGAAAGAAAAAAACACATTATTTCTCTTCCCTTTGAAACCGATTTTGATGAAAAATTCATCCCTATCAAAGCTAGACCTAGTCAAATGAAAAAAGACTATCTTGAACTTTGTAAAACAGAAATTCATGCTCTTATTCAAAAAAAATTAATCAGAACTAGTCACTCACCTTGGAGTTGCACAGTATTTTATGTTAATAAAAATGCGAAAATAGAAAGAGGTGTGTCAAGATTGGTAATTAATTATAAACCTCTTCATGAAGTTTTGAAGTGGATCAGATATCCAATTCTAAATAAAAAAAAGATCTTTTAGATCGTTTACAGGATGCTGTGATTTTTTCTAAATTTGATCTTAAATTCGGATATTAGCAAGTACAAATTGCAGACCAGGATCGTTATAAAACTGCTTTTACAGTACTTTTTGGGCATTTTGAATGGAATGTTATGCCTTTTGGTTTGAAAAATGCTGCTTCAGAATTTCAGCATATCATGAACAACATTTTTACTCCTTATACAAAATTTGCTATCTGTTATATAGATGATGTTCTTATTTTTTCATCTTCTATTGATTAGCGTATTAAACATCTTAATATCTTTAAGCATGTTATTATCAGAAATGGTTTAGTTATTTATGCCCCAAAAATGAAACTTTTTCAAACAACAGTACAAATTTTGGGCCATAACATTCATAACGGGAGTATTATATCCATTAACTGCAGTATCGAGTTTGCATCTAAATTTCCTGATGAAATCAAAGATAAAACTCAATTACAGAGATTTCTTGGTAGTCTAAATTATATTCGAGACTATTATAATCAGTTATCCCATGATGCATCTATCCTTTATACCAGATTATAGAAAAATCATTCTCCGTGGATTGTGGAACATACCCAAGCAGTACAGAAAATTAAGGCTAAAGTTAAGAAACTTCCTTGCCTTCATCTTCCTAATTCGATGTGGAAGAATATTGTTGAAACTAATGCCTCTAATCAAGGCTATAGTGGGATTTTGAAACAATTTAATCCTACTACCTCAACAGAAGACCTTTTACATTTTACATCTAGTAGTTGGAAATGACCTACTTTATATTATCCAACTATTAAACAGTAATGTCTTGCCATTGTTAAATGTGTTTTAAAATTTCAAGATGATTTACTCAACTAACATTTTCTTGTTCGAGTCGATTGTTCTACAACCAAACAGATTTTCAAAAAAAATGTTTTAAATCTTGCATCTAAACAGATATTCGTCACTTGGCAAAGTATTTTATTAGTATTTGACTTTGAATATATCAAAGGTGCCTAGAATTCTTTACTTGACTTTCTGACCCGTGAATACTTGCAAGGCCCAGCAAACTCATGACCAGCAGAGGCCGGGGCCGCCGTGGCCATGGTCGGGGATCCAATCCTTACCAAACCGAATTTTCAAGGCTCCAAGCCTCTAATAGTAAAGGTGAATCCAGCCAAACAGTTAAGGATATTCTCTTTAAACTTGAAGAACGGTATACCGCAAACAGTATTACTGAGGAAACAGTCCTCTATATTAAATCAGCAGATGAACAGTGGATGTCCGATCCGTGGGAAATTAAACGTACGGTATCTTACTACTCAACAATTTCCTCCTCATTTTGACCAGTATCGATATGTTTATGAACAGATACTCATTGAGACTGCTGCTACTGAGATCAAGCACACTTTGCATGATCCTTTCAAAATAGCTAGCCCTATTCAATATAGCAAAATAACTACCCGAAACATTATGCCCATTACCACATGGGGAATCCATCCGCATACAACTTGTCAACTCGACCACAACAAAGAAACCCGGTGTAGTTATTGGGACTATATCGATGCGTTTACTCAGACTTTTTACTATCAGAATCCCATTAAAAACCATTCTTGGTTTATCCGTATTTTACCAGTAGAAAGATCATTAAAACTTTTGAACATGAAGTTCCTTTATAGAATGAAGATAAAGTAATCCAATTATTACAAATACAAGATTTAGTACTTTTTTTGAAAAACTACAAATACGTCCATGTAAGACTTGTCCAGATAGCTTTTAAACCCTTGACTCTGTTAGGACAAAATACCAGTCTTACTTGTACACTTAGAGATGGTCGATGTCTTGATTGGAAAGCTTCTTTGATGTGAGCCATTAAAACCAGTTTATCTCATGGACCAGTATATTTCAATATTTTATCCAAGTTTGAGTATAGCACTCATAGACCCTAACCTGTCTAAAGTTCTTGAACTTAGAATTTTAACTAATAGTTACCAGTATTTACCATGATCACCACCTTTATTAGCCATTTTCAGAATTCATCTTAAGGTTTTAAGTACTTTAAATTCTTATATCAGAAAACACAATGAGTTAGGTCAAACTATCCTTATTGATACTAATCTTTTCAGCAGCCAGGTAGTGTAGACACCCCATTTTTGACCGACCTTAAGACTCAGACGTCACCGATTGAGCGCTTGGTGATGTTGCGTATCGTGCTCGTTCAGAAGTTTCAGAGTCACGGCTGTGAGCCCTGCCTCCGGACTTTCGAACCCTTTTCTGTGCCTTGCCTCGGTTTGCGAACCAGACTCGGTTTTCTCTGTTTCTTTTCCTGAGGGGAGAGAGAGGTCCCGTAGACCATCTCTCAGTGGCCGTGGGCTACATTTTGTGGCTATAGGCCGTTTTGCCCATTTCGGAGCCCGATTTTCGGTTTTTCGGGACTATTGGCCGTGTGCCTCGGTTCGGGACCGCCTAACCATCTCCGTTTGCTCTGATTTCGTGCATACTCCTTATTTACTCCCTTTTGAGGGACACTGAGGTCTGAGAGACCCACTTCTTGGTCGAATGCCACTTTCGGTGTTTAACAGGTAATTTTCGGGACCCCGAACTGCGCGTTTTGGCCCCCGAGCATTCGTTTTGCATCGATTTTCATTCATTTTTGGCAGGTACCTCTGTTTCATCACCAGGAAGGCTGTAGAAGGGTGGGAGGCCAGCAATTGTTGCAGCAACCAGTTATATTCCTCCGGCACCCTCCGACGCCCGTTTTTTCTCACTTCCGAGCCAATGTTGAACAATCTTGAGCCATTTTCTTGAACTTTTAACCACATATTTGTGTTGTACACACATGGGAGGACAACAAAAGTTGGTGGCCGGCCAGTAATTCCACCTTACCCTTTTGACCCCCCCTAAAAATGGCTTGTTTTCTCTCCTGTTTCACTGTTTCCAAATTTGAACCATAGGGTTGTGTTGAGAACACATGGGAGGACACCAATTTGTGGTGGCCGGCCAGAAAGTCTTGTTGACCTTTTTGACCCTTGGCCGGCCGGCCATGGGAGGTGGCCGGCCGGCCATCTGCAACTCCAAAAAGTGGCCGGTCATGATCCTTGCAATGTGTACTTTACAGCTGTATAGCTGTTGTCCCCCAAAAGGATCTGTATCCGGGGGGACAACTTTTGGGGAAAAAATTGGCTCCTTTTCCCCCACTCTTTCCCTCTATGCTCCCCCTCTCCTTGGTCCATATAACCAGCTGCCAGCATTTGTATTAGGGGTTAGAAAAAATTGCTTCAAGCATTGCATTCATATCTCCCTCCATCTCTCTCATTTTCTCAAAAATTCCTAAGTCCTACACCTCATTTCTTCATCACCACCAAGCACCACCACCACTACCCCATTTCCAGCAGTTTGGGGAGCTTTCCAGTAGCTAAGAGGCACCACTTCTCAAGCCAAGAAGCAACCAAAGACTTGTCTCCAAGGGTGAGTACCATTTCCCTCTTTTTTGGCTTATTTTTGCAACTTTTCTTAGCCATATATGCTTGCTGTTTTGAGCTCCGGCCCTAACTGAAAGTGGCCTTATTTTGAGCTCTTTTTCACTTTTTCTTAAGGGCCTCTCACTTTTTGAGGCCCTCTTGATGCACTTTCTTCATTATCCTCCTTGAATGCCATTTTCTTGCATGATATTTTTAGCCTATATGTGATCTGTTTTGGAGCATGATGTAAACTGTAGATAGGCTTATTTTGAGCCCCTCTTCAACATTAAAGAAGGACTCATCACAGTTTGGGACCTCCATGTGCCACTAGTCTTTATATCCATCTTTGGTCCCCATTTTTGCATAGTTTATTAGCTTATTGTGCTTCCATTTTTGGATGATTTTCAGAACTAAAAAAAGTCTTACTTTGGCCTTCTCTTCATGTTTCATTGAGGGTCTTTCATGGTTTGAGGCATATTTTATACACTTTGTGCTATATCTCTCTTTTGGTCCCCATTTTTGCATGATTTATTAGCCTACTATGCTTCTGTTTTTGGGCGATTTTCAGAACTAGAAACAGTCTTATTTTGGCTTCCTCTTCATGTTTCATTGACGGTATTTCACTGTTTGAGGCATCATTTATATACTTTGTGTTATATCTCTCTTTTTTGGCCATATCTTGCATGATATTTTTGGCTTGTGTGCATACTGTTTTGGGTCCGGCCATCAACTATAAAGTGTATTATTTTTGGCCCCTCTTCAATGTTGTTGAAGGGCCTCTTTGTGTTTAAGACCAGCAACCTCCACTTGCTTCTTTGGCCACCTTTTGGCCCATTTCTTGCATGAGAGCTTAGCCATACCTGCTTTTGTTTTTGGACGATTTTCAGAACTGCAAAAGATCATTTTTTGGGCCCCTCTTCAACTTTGTTGAAGGGCCTTAATCTGTTTGAGGGCAGCAGCTGTGAGTTGCTTCTTTATCTTGCATTTAGGACCATTCTTGCATGCTAGTTTTGTTAACATAAATTTCAGAACATAAACCTTACACTTTGGATCATTTACCATGTGTATTATCAAGAAATGAAGACAAAATGACATACCTGAATCCATTGATGAACGGTTAAATGGAAGCGTGATTATCAATGAACTCTTTGTTATTGATTATGTTATTGCCTTCTAATCCTTTCCCTTTTGGTGCCTTATGTTTCTCCTTGAGAGGATTTAGAAAGAAAAATGACAGTGTTCTTATTTTCACCTTTGGGAAGGAATAGGGACCATAACCGTTTAAAGGTTGTAATTGGTTTTCAAAACTGAAAGGTTGCGGAAGTTCAAAAGGTATGAAAACCAACTTTAACCATTATTGGTTTTAATTTCTATTTATTGGTTTTCAAAACTGAAAGGTTGTAGAAGTTCAAAAGGTATGAAAACCAACTTTAACCAATATGTTTTAATTTCTATTTCTGCCCCTCATAGAAATAGAAATTATACAACTAGTATCTACACATTAGGTCCATAACACATATACCCTTAAGCCTATTAACTAAATTGAATCACTTAAATTGTAGGCTTCTTATAAATGATAACACCACATTTAATTATGTGGTCCTATTGAGACATTATCTAACAAGTTTTTCCCTGTTTCTGTTAGCTGTTTGGCCATGCTTTGAACTGTAAAAATGCTTATTTTGGGGCTGCCTTGCTTCTGTCTTTTCATTCCATGTGCAAATTATGCATGCTTTGTATAGCTGTAAGCCATTTCATGTACCTAATTCTGCATTTCGGGAGAAATTCCATGCATCGGGTGTCATTTCGCCTTGTTTCGAGGCTGTTTTCCCCCTCATTTTGCTACTGATTTTTGCATATTTGCATGTTATATTCCATGTCTTTGCCATGTCTCATTAGAGTGGCATTTCGATGCCTGAGGGTCGGTTCTCGGTTTGCGTGCACGCGTGCACGTATTTTGAGTTGTCTTGTTTTCATCTGATGGCTTCCTATGTGAGTGTGGCTGAGGCTCTCTCATGTCGGTGTAAGCCCATTATTGCATTGCGCATGCCATTTCATCCATAGCATTGTGTATGCTCGGTTGTGTATTACCTCGTGTAGCGTGTATGCCATTCCATAACATTGTGTATGTTAGGATTGTATCTTAGTTGCATTTCATGCATGTCATGCATATTGCATCGCGTTCGGGATAGGAGTTAGCCCGGGCACGGGAAACGAGGTACATTTCGTACTCCGAGTGACGGAATGTATCTCAATTCCCCAGTTGCCGACACTCCGGATTATCCATGATGGAGTTAGGTTTTGTTGTGTTTTCATGTGCATTCATTTCATATTGAGTTGTGCAATTCGACTCCTCGGCCATCATGCCTCGGTATGTGTGATTGATGGCACGAGGATTGAGGCATGCATATATTTGTGAAAATACATTGCTATGCCCCTTTCCCGCTCTCTGTTGCAGCAAAATGAAGAATCAGCAACTTTTCGGGGCTTGGCACACATTTCAAGAACAGGTGCAAACAGAGGCTAATCGGGGCATCCCAGTGGATTTCCGCGCAAGGCAGCCTAAACATACATCATTCATCAGAAGCAAGGCAGTCCCTGGCTTGCACGCCAGTTTTACAGCTTTCCTAGTTAATTTGTTAATTAAATAGGAATTTGTACATTATTTGGACTGTAATATTTGGACTGTACTATTCTTTCATTTGGGACTGTATATTTAATCGGACCCTCTGCGCGAGGGCATAACTGTAATAAGTGTGCGTGTGTGTGTTGTATGTCTTCCAACCCCACGTCTTTCTCCCTTTTATTTATCCGCTTACGATGGTTAGATTAGGGCGTGTTTCAATTAGCATACAGTATGATAGCATGTTTGCATTCATTCATCTGTTTTGCATGCACCGGGCTCGGCGCATCATACTAACTGCATTGTATTTTCAATTCCAAATTGAATACATGTTAGCTGTAGCATTCCATATGCCATGTTTAGAATAGCCGAGCCTGCTATAGTTTGCATTTTTGCATGTGTTGCATTAGGCATTTCTGTATACTTAGGATCATGCATGATTTCTAATATAACTTCTGTTTTTGCTTGGAGTACTTGGTAAGTTTTATGCTTTAGCATCCTTGCATGCGTGTGAGTGACTGCCATGAATAGCATGCTTACCATGAGGCTATATGCTTATGTGATATAACTGCCTGAATGCCTGTGGGTGAAGGTTGGGTTATTTGGATTGGGACAAATCATCAACTGTGAGTTTTAAGCCCACTAGATAGTGGCAAAACCATCTTTTCTAAGCCCACCCGAGGGTGGCAAAATCTGCATTTTAAGCCTACCTGCGGGTAGCACCACCAAACCATTTTCAAACAAACAAACATAAAATGTTTTGCTCCAATTCAGGCGACTCAGTCTATACTTGTATGCTGTGCGCATCACATAGTAACCTAGGCTAATAACCGGAATAAGAACATACAATGTTTTCAAAAATAGATATCATGGTTAGTAGAGGCCGGTCTCTGACCGGGCGAGCGGGGGTGCTCACGAAGTGACCTTCCCCAATCGTACCCAAGTTCCCGAGCCGAGGCAACTTTGGTGATGACGGACACGTGGCCTTAGGCAACGAGTCAGGGTTTCCTAAATTTCCCAAAATAAAATATTTAGGTGGCGACTCTGTATCTGGCAAAGCAGTCCATGTTTGGCACTTCTTTCAAAATCTGTTTTCTCAAAACAATTTGCCAGATTTGGACTCTTTGGTTCAGATTTAGAACCGTGACAATTTGAGAGTCCTGAGCTGTAGTGACCCCAAATGAACAGAACGGGACTCACCCTCCCGGGAGCGTTCGGGGACGTCTACAGTTTCTGGCGACTCTGCTGGGGATTTAGAGAACTTGACTCGAACTCTTGATATCTGTTTTTGACTACACTTGTGTGTTTCTTTGCATTGCATTTGCATTGGTCCGCCTAGGACACCGTGTTTGCCATCTGCTATTCCTGAACAGTTTGCCGGAGGCTTGTCTTGTCAAGGCATGACCATAAGGCTGACCGGTTGTGGGCTCTGCCAGTATGGGAACACAAACCCCGATTTTACCGGGGCACCCTCTTTGACCATTTGACCTAGTGCATATTCGGATCCATAGTGACCATTCCAAACTAGGACAGGTTGCTTACCTGTTTATAGGTTGTTTGAAACCGCTGCGTGCGTAGTGAAACCCTAGCTCCTGACAAAATAGGACAGGGAAACCCTACCCCAACATAGGGGTGTTTTGGCTCTCACTTATCTGTTATGTGCTTTAGAGTGCGTCTCTACAGGAATGCATGTATCAGTATATGAGTTTGGGCATCAGGCCTGAGGGCATCAGTTCAGTATTATGGGTATCAGGCCTGCGGGCATCAGTCAGTATTTGAGAATCAGTTATCTGCAGGTATCAGAGATTCAGTTTTGGAGACAGTGATACAGGGATAATAATCAGTGTTTGAGGACAGTTTGTATTCAGCTTATCGACTGTGTGTTGTTATGCCCGGTTGTGTGTCATGCATTTACTTTACGCTGTTATGCTGTCCGTTTATCCGTTTATTTATTTCCTTATTGCTTTATTTATCTTTTGTCCAGGGTAGTTCTAGCACAATTGCTTCAAACCCAGCAGATACCCCCCAAGCACTTTGGACACAAGGTCGCCGACTCAATCGATCTGAGGATCTAATTAACGGACAACCAATGTTCCATTCTCTACCCCCTGTTATCAGAAGAAGGCAGAGAAAGCGCAGTGTATCTGAACAGAGATCACCAGAACAGTGGTTTCCCCCATTAGTGGACAGTCGGATTGAGATCCCCATTGTTGCTGTAGAGATAGATCTGCCAGTAGTTCAGATAGATCAAAACAGTATGGCGGCACCAACAGGAGTTGAGGAGATGATGCGCCAAATGCAAGACACCATGCGGGCCATGCAGCAGGATGTCGTTCGCCGAGATGAGTTCGCCAAGCAACAGGCCGAGATCATGGCCCAGCAGGCTGAGCTAATTACCAGACTGCAGCAGCAGAATGCGGCATCTGCTTCACATCAGGTCCCTCCTCCACCAGGGGCTCCATTACCTGAGCAGACAACTACTGTCCAAAATGCTCCGCCAAACACCCAGAATGCCGTGCCAAATATTCAGAACCTACAAGAGGACACGAACCTCCCAACGGGGCCAGCTCCGCCCCCGCTTCCGCCACAACTGTCCAAGGCTCATACACCCAATCACCCGGACTCTCCCTTTGAGTTCGAGGTAGACCACACAGCTCTGAAATTGAGCAAGCTTGAGAAGCTCTTCAAGAAATCGCAAGGGGTGAAGGCTATTCCGGATATCGAGGATGGATATACCGATGTGGCCGTGACATTTCCCGATAGGTTCAAAATGCCGCAAATTGACCGCTTTGACGGGTCCGGGGACCCTATAGTTCATCTTCGGCTATTCTCAGACATCCTGCGACCAATGGGCCTGACCCGACCACAGAAGCTCTCACTGTTTGGCCGGATTCTGTCGGGTGTAGCCGCCATTTGGTACGCAAAGCTAGAGGATGAGGTCAAAAGAAATTGGGATGAAATGGCTGAGGCCTTTGTCGCACAATACTCATATAACACCCAGATCGAGATTACTACTCGTGATCTCGAAACGACAAGGCAGGAGCCCAAGGAAACTTTCTCAGACTTTGTAACCCGATGGAGGGCAAAGGTGTCGATGATGACCTTGAGGCCCACTGATAAAGATCAAATCCGGATGATTGTGCGCAATCTCCAACCAAAGCTGATGTAGAGAATGATTGTACTCCCCTTTCCCACATTCTCAGATTTACACGAGATGGGGGTGCAAATTGAGGATGCCATGAAACAAGGTCTGATTGACCAAGACCGGGAGCAACCCCGGAGAACATTCAACCGTAACAACAATGCAGGCCCGAGTGGCGCTGCAACTGCAAGAGCTTCAGAGGTGAGCATGGTCACCACCATTCCCCCTCCTCTTCCAAGGCCCATGGTGGCCACACCCTTCTCCGGTGCGTCCGGAAGTAATAACCAAACCACCAGATTCCAACCTCGAGGCCAAAGAACCTTCACACCCTTATACATGCCCCTGTCCAAAGCTCTGGGGGTATTGATCAGGAAAAAGCATTTGAAACCCCTAGAGCCAAAGAAACTACCGAATCCACTCCCTCCCTCTCATGACCCAGCAAGATACTGCGCGTATCACCAACAACACGGTCACGACACCGACCGTTGTTTCAGATTGTGTCACGAGATCCAAGATCTTATTAACAAGCAGGTGATCGCACCTCCCGACAAACCCAATGTCACAACCAATCCTCTCCCACCGCATAACCAAGCTCCTCCTCCCAACAGAATCAACTTTATCCAAACTGGGGTCGCATCTTACGATCCTAGTATCTATATCACCCCATCCCACCTACCCAAGCCGGAGGTGTTCCTCCCCGACTGCACCGACTCTTTGTGCATGTTGGACATCTCCACAACCCAACCAAAGCCAACGGTGGTGACCATCGAAGATGGGGCAGGGCAGACTTCAGGAGAGAATGGGGTTGTTGAATCTGGGATTGAACAGAGTTTTGCTGGGGAAGCCTACAATTCGAGCGAGTACATTTTATCAACAAGCCAGATTGGGCTGGGTATTGAATTGCCAGAGGAAAAGGAAGAGCTGTGTGTCATCCAGGGGGATGGATTTGAGCAAGGGGCAGATGATCTGACAGCTATAGAGGAGGACTTTGCCAACCTGCAATTTTTCGATGACCAGGAACCAGGGGATGCGGCAATCAACTAGTTCGACTATGAGGAATCGGCAGGGGCCACTGGATGGCTCGATGATCAACCAGATGTAGTGGGGGAATCCCAACCAGAACAGGGCCCGGCAGGGGCAAGAGTATCATCTGTGGCCGGAAGGGCCGAAAGTCAAGTTATATCGCCGGAGAGCGCCGGTGCTAAGAATTTCGCTCGAGACTTGGGCATTTCGAATACGGGAATTGTTGAACAACCAACTGTACTGATGCAGCTGGAACAAGAAAGGTTTGAGGATGCCGAGAGAATTCGGAAAGCTAAGGGCCCTGAGGGGACTGAAAGTGCTGTGTGCACGAAGATAGAGAATGCTGCGAGCATGTGGACAGAGAGTACTGCGAGTGCAACTGAACCGGAGCCAGACAGGTGTCTGTTGGCTGCCGACGGAATGTGGTGGGAAGACGATGACTTATGTCTTGCCCACACCGATGAAGATTGGGGAAATAATCAACCGGATGACACTTGGTACCTCGATGAGGTGGATCACATGACGAGAAGCGGGCGGTACTTCAAGCCCCCGCACCTAGACCAACCCGAGGCATCCGGGAAGGATAGAGAAGCCGAGAGGCAAAAAGAGAAGCAAATTGAGGAAGAAGCTATGCTGAGACAGTTAAAGAAGATACAAGCAGACATCTCCATCTGGGGACTGCTTATGGCTTCGCGGGTACATAGGCAAGCTGTTTTAACTGCTATGGACAAGTCCAAACTCTCCATCGATACTACACCAGAGCAGCTGGTTGGGCTAGTCTTCCCGGGAGGAGGTTCCCCGGCATTGACCTTTTCAGACAAAGAACTACCGCCTGAGGGCATAAATCACAACAAACCTCTCTACATTTCCGTGGAATGTAGAGACAAGTGGATACCGGTGGTACTTGTTGATACCGGGTCCGCTATTAATGTCTGTCCAGCCAGAACATCATATGCAATCGGGTTGAAACCCGCGGACTTTGTGCCAACTACGCAGGTAATCAGAGCCTACGACAACACTAGCAGAGAAGTGATGGGGACTGTCAAGATCCAGACCCAGGTTGGTCCAGAGCAACACAACATTGAATTTCATGTCTTGGACGTTCCCGCAACCTTTAACCTACTCTTGGGGCGGCCGTGGTTGCACCAGGTCAAGGCAGTCTCTTCCACTTTGCATCAGATGCTGAAGTACCCTTATGGGAAGGGGGTAGCAATTGTTTTTGGAAATTCGTCAATCCATCTGCCGCCGGAAGTGTCAATGCCTGTTTTGGAAATCGAGCACGGCACTGAGGATGTGTTCTTATCCGGGTTCACTTTGGCTGAGGCTCGAGTGGTACAAAATATTATGGCTGTGAATGAGGGAATATACGTCAGTGCTCAATCCGTCTACCTCATGAACAAGCTACAACACATCCCCGGAATGGGATTGGGAAGGAGCGGCCGGAAGGGCGTCTCAGCGTTGGCCGAAGTGCCACACAACCCTCACACCTTTGGGCTGGGTTATTCGCCCACCAAAGAAGACTAGGTGAGGAAAGGAAAGGAAATGGCCGGAAGAGCCAGAGCAAAGCAGGCTGGAAAGCCTTTCGAACTGATGCATAGGCCCATCTGGGGTACCCTGAACAGACGCTTCGTCCGGGAGGGGGAAGATTTTCCATTTTGCGGCTTCCCAGAACCATGGCTGAACGCGGAGAGGAAGTGCGTGCCTGGTTTCGAGATTTTCTTTGATCTGCAATTACCCGGGGATGATGTTGCCGAAGAGCAGACAGACCCATCAGCTGAGGTTGAACAGAGCAAGAAAGTGCAGTCTGAGGATGTTGAACCTGAAATGGGGGTAGCGCTGGCAAGTCTGCTCTCAGATCCTTCGATCGACCAAATGTGCTTGGGGGATAACTCCTCGGTTTCCATGATTGGGGACGAAACGGCTGCGGGCCTTCCAGCGACTATCTTGGATGCATCTATCGCACCCTCTCTCACTTGGCAGTACAAAGAGGGATTCTTGTCCAGCAGCGCCGGGTCAGGTAGGGAGCCGGAATCTGATTCCACCGAGTCTTGTGAGTAGGAATCAGGTTCCAGCTCGACTGAGTCTGAGTCTGGTAATCCTGGGGGTGATAACCCGGATGCCACAGTTATGTCCAGGTCGTCTTTCTCTTTTTCATTTGAGTCTAATGTAACCGAGATTTCGGACGATTTGGATGAGCTTAATGAGAATCAGGTGACTGTGGTTTCTGAGTACTTCTCTGTGCCCTTAATTTATTGCATAAATTCAGACTTTCAAAATTTTGATAAAAACGACGAGGACGAAGTTCCTCCGGTTTTACAACGTTTGATTGAGCAGGAGCAGGAGAGGTTTGTTAAACCCCTAATTGATGAAATCATTACCGTGAACATTGGTACTGAGGAGGACCCACGGCTGGTCCAGATCGGGTCCATGCTGTCTTCGGAGGAACGCGAGCGCTTAGTCGCTTTACTAAAAGATTTCAAAGATGTTTTCGCGTGGTCCTACGAAGACATGCCTGGGATCGATCCTGAGATTGTACAGCATCGGATCCCCCTTGACCCTGAAGCCCGACCTGTTAAGCAAAAACTCAGAAGGATCCGCCCCGACTGGGCTCTCAAAATTAAGGAAGAGGTCACCAAGCAGATCGATGCAGGCTTCCTGCAGGTATCCGAATATCGGACTTGGTTGGCCAACATCGTTCCAGTACCAAAGAAGGATGGCAGGATCCGGGTATGCGTGGATTTCAGGGATTTGAACAGAGCTAGTCCGAAGGACGACTTTCCCTTACCGCATATTGATGAGTTGGTGGATTTTACGGCAGGGCATGCTTTGCTCTCATTCATGGATGGCTTCTCAGGATACAATCAGATAGTGATGGCACCAGAAGACAGAGAAAAGACTGCATTCACCACCCCGTGGGGGACATACTGCTATAGGGTAATGCCATTTGGGTTAAAGAACGCCGGAGCTACTTATCAACGGGCCGCGACCACAATATTGCACGACATGATCCACAAAGAGGTTGAGGTGTACGTGGACGACATGATTGTCAAGTCCAAGGAAAGAGAGGGCCACTACACCGCCTTGCAAAAGTTTTTCCAAAGGATCAGAGAATTCCGGTTGCGGCTGAATCCTCAGAAATGTACTTTCGGTGTCACAGCGGGAAAAATGCTGGGGTTTCTGATTACACAAAGGGGCATCGAGGTCGACCCTTCAAAGATTAAGGCCATCTTAGAAATGCCACCACCAAGGACTGAAAAGGAGGTGCGAGGCTTTCTGGGTAAAGTGCAATTCATAAGACGGTTTATCTCAAAATTAACCTTGACTTGTGAACCACTTTTTGGTCTCTTTAAGAAAGGCAAGAAGTTCCAATGGGACGGCCGATGTCAAGCAGCTTTCGAACAGATCAAAGAATATTTGCAGAACCCACCCGTGTTGTCGCCGCCAGAGCCGGGGAAACCGTTGATATTGTACCTCTCAGTGACTGAGACCACAATGGGCTGCATGCTCGCACAAGAATCAGAAGATAAGGTGGAGAGGGCAATCTACTATCTGAGCAAGAAAATGCTGGATTATGAGACCCGCTACACTCCACTTGAGAAGGCTTGCTTAGCTTTGGTATGGGCTACCAGGAAGCTGCGGCACTACCTGTTAGCTCACTCCGTAATGTTGGTTTCGCGACTAGATCCCATCAAATACCTTTTCGAGAAACCAGCACTTACGGGTAGGCTAGCTCGTTGGCTGCTGTTGTTCTCTGAATTCGATTTGAAGTATGTGACACGCAAGTCAGTTAAAGGAAGAGCAGTGGCAGAGTTCTTGGCCGACCATCCAGTAGAAGGAGGTGAAGCAGTCGAGTATTCATTCCCAGATGAAGCCATTTTGCACATCGACGACGAATATTGGACGATGTACTTTGACGGAGCGTCAAATCAATACGGATATGGGATAGGGGTGTTGCTGATAGCACCCGACAATTCCCGTATCCCTCTAGCCTTCAAACTCCAGTTCAAAGTCTCGAACAACGAAGCTGAATATGAGGCGTGCATTGCCGGTCTAGAGGCAGCCCTGGAACTAGGGGTAAGACGGTTGGATGTCATTGGGGATTCAAACCTGGTTGTATCTCAAGCAAATGGAGACTGGAAAGTCAAAGAAGAAAAGATGATGATGTACCACTAGACCTTGGATTTGCTAATCCCTCGGTTTGAGAAGCTAAACTTCGCTCATCTTCCAAGAGAGAACAACAGGTTCGCAGATTCTTTGGCAACTCTATCTTCTATGATAGACATCCCGTTTGGAATCCGGATGCGTCCAGTCGTCATTGACCAGAAGTTTGCGCCAGCCTATGAGTCGATCACCATTATAGATGAGGTTCAGGACGAAAACCCCTGGTATTATGACATTTGGAATTTCTTAGAAAAGGAAGTATACCCGCCAGGGGTAAATGCCAAGGATAAAAGGGCAATCAGAAGAATGGTTGTTCAGTTCATCATCTGTGGAGGTAAGCTGTATAAGAGAGGCCATCTGGGAATGCACAAGCTGTGTGTAGAAGCCGAAGAATCGAAACGCCTGATGGAGGCCATCCATGGAGGAGAATGCGGTGCGCATATGAACGGAGTAATGCTGGCACGGAAGATCCTCAGACAGGGTTACTACTGGTCCACCATGGAGGAGGATTGTATTAGTTTTGTTCGGCAATGCCACAAGTGTCAGATCCATGCAAACCGCATGAACATCCCGCCGTCGAAGCTGTACAACATGACTTCGCCGTGGCCATTTTCAGTTTGGGGAATCGATGTGATCGGGGCTGTTACCCCGAAGGGGTCAAATGGGCATGAGTTCATCCTGGTTGCGATAGATTATTTCACAAAGTGGGTCGAGGCCCAATCATATGCGGTGTTGAAGGCATCACAGGTTGCAAAGTTTATCAGAAACAACATCATCTGTCGCTATGGAGTCTCAAACGAGATAATTTCAGATAATGGTTCCCACTTCAAAAAGGAAGTAATAGACTTGTTGGAGAAATACAACGTGGCTTTTCATAAGTCATCTACATACCGGCCGCAGACCAACGAAGCGGTCGAAGCCGCCAACAAGAATATCAAACACATACTGCAGAAGATGGTGGAAACCTACTGGGATTGGCCGGATAAGCTGCCATTTGCTCTGTGGGGCTACAGGACTTCAATCAGAACTTCTACCGGAGCGACTCCGTATTCATTGGTTTATGGGATGGAGGCCGTTCTACCTATTGAGATTGAGGTTCCGTCGTTACGAGTATTGGCTGAGTGTCAAATAGCCGAAGCAGATTGGCAGCAGAGCAGATTTGAGGAACTCATGCTCTTTGATGAAAGAAGACTGAAAGCACTGTACCATGTTCAAGGCTATCAACGCAGAATCGCCCGGGCTTTCAACAAGAAAGTTAAGTCCAGGAATCTAAAGGAAGGAGATCTGGTGCTCAAGGACAACCGAGCTCCCATCCACGACCCAAGGGGCAAGTTCAAACCCAATTGGACTGGTCCCTACATCATCAAAGCTATCTGGTCAGGTAGAGCTGTGGTTCTGATGGATCTAGATGGCTTAGGGTTTTCACAACCGATCAACATGGACAAGTTGAAGAAATATTACCCTTGAGAGGCTCGCTAGGCCGAAAACCCGAAAGGGCGACCTAGGCAAAAGTTAGAGCACAAAAATTGGAAAATATAAAAATTGAGCTCGCAAGGTTGAAAACCCGCAAAGGGCGGCCTTGGCAAAAGTCAGAGCGTAAAAGGAGAGTGAAAATACCCGAGTGAACCTAAGCCTAAACTACGTAAGGCTTGATTCCCATCTTCGGGATACGTAGGCAGCTTCATCTTGAAGTTCAGCCATAAACTTTTCCTTGATCAACTTTGTCCATTTTGACCATCTCGGTCATCTTTATCCATCAGCATTTATCGTGATCTCCGGTGCAGTGCTATTCAGACTAGGGGCAACTTTCCGTTGCCATGCAGTGCCGCGGTACTCTTCAAACTAGGGGCAACTTTCCAGTTGCAGGGATCTGGGGTTGTGCATCTCAGTGACAGATCTTAGGCGTGTCCAGTTCTGATCCATATCGAAAATAGTTTTGAAAAGTTTTAGTAAAAGTTGACTTTGCTCAAATTAATCTCTTTACAACTAAGACCATTTTTGGACCAAAGCGGAAAATTTTCAGTACCACAAACTTCAATTTCATTGATTTCAAAACAGAGTTCTCCTGCTCTTGCATACAATCGAGGTTGCTTTTTATTACATTCATGAAGAAAACTTGAAAGTACTAATAAAGAAATAAATCTAGGGCATAGTTGAGTCAAACATCCCTGCGCCCCCTCCCAGAGCTGGTCGGAGCCTCTGACGCCAAGCTAGGCCCAACCTGTGCCTCCTCGTTGAGCCAATCCAAGCACTCATCAGACAAAGTGCAATTGAAAGTGGGAGCAGGAGCCAAGAGTTCTCTAGTCCTCCATGCTGTGGCATATCGGGCAAGTTGTGCACCCCGGACCGGGAAAGCAGTCGGGCACTCAATCCCCTCTGGTGGGCAAATCTGATCATGACCGAACTGGCGCAGGAACAGGAACGGGAAGTAGAACACACAGTGGGTCAAACCAATCAACTGGATCCCGATCAGCCGGGACATGCTATAGCTCATTGCCGGGAGATTGAGCCAGGAACAACGCCAAGCAATGCGATCTGCGGACAAATTGCACATCCAGTCAAACCACTACCTTTCATCAAGGGCATTGACTAGGCGCTGTCGAAAGAAATAGCCTCTAGCTGAGTAGGCCAGGCAAGAGTCCACGACCTGTAATTTGTCCATTAACCATACTTGGGGAGGGATGAAAAATGAGAGAATAAAGAACAGAGAGATGTACGATGAGAGAAAAGAAAGACAAGGGTTTTGTGAGAAAAATCGAGCCTGAGGGCCGAGTGATGTGAGCGAATATATATGTAAGATGGGGTGGGAAACATTACCTGCAACAGCAGTGGACTCCCACCGAATCTAGTCGTCTCCCGGTGATGAAAAGCATCCAAGCCCATCAGCGTCTCGGCCAAGGTCATGGCAATGCAACTCTTCCCTTCTCTCAAACCTTGAGCAACTTCAATCAGACGGATGCCAGATCCGCCAAAGCCCGAGGAAAGCAGAAAATGAGACAACAAGCACAAACAAAGGGCGTGTTGCCGGAAACCTTGCCAATAATGGTTACTGCGGTCACCGGCGTCAAAAAAACGATGGATCAAGCCAAGGACGTCCAATTCCCCATTACAGACCAGAGATCGAGCATCATGAGCGGTGAGTCCGCACATCCGCCCCAAGGCCTGGGCATGGCTGAAGCGGAACTGGGGCAAGATCTCTTCTTGACCTTCAGATTCCATCAAAACTTGAAAATCTTCAAAAGTCGGACATACCTCTTGCCCGCCAAAGCTGAAGATATGCGTCACCGGGTTCCAGAACCTCACCGTGGCATGGAGGAAAAGAAGATGCAACGGAGTGCGACTCAGCGTGAACAGTGCGTTCAAGCCGAAACCCCAGAAGTTCAGCTTTTCAGAACCATCTAGAGAAGCGATCCAAGCTGTAAGGTTTTCAACAAGAAATGTTTCCATTCCTGATGCAAAACTGAGGTGACTTGAATGAACCATGGAGCTGGGGCTTTTAAAGAGGGAAAAACACTATTCAGGAGGACACGTGTCAAAAACTGGGCGGCTGCAGGGATAAGTGGCCGGCCGGCCACCTTTTCTGGCAGGCCGGCCATCTCCTTTTTCAAAAACTGGCCAGCCACCTCCCCCTCTCCATGAAACTGGCCGGCCGGCTCCCAAAGGTGGCCGACCATGCTCCAATGTCTGTCCTTGGCCCTGTTTTACCCTCCGAGGGAAAGTTTCAAGTATTTCCGTGCGACAGAGAGTCAAAGGCCTTCATTTCCCTCTGTCTTCGGATGCATTCCGTTGCCCAGATTGTCCGGAGTACACTTTCTGTTGTTGAGTTTTGTTTATCGAGTTATTGTTTTGATTATCGAGTTGTCGTTTTGCTTATCGAGTTGTTTGTCGAGCTGTCGTGTTTCGTGTTTTGAGTCATTGCTCTCTGTTTAAGCAATTTTGTTTAAGTCTTGTTTATTTGCATTGTCAACGCTATTGTATTTTGCTTATTGAGTTGTAAACTTGCTAAGATTTTTGTTATATCTTAGAAAGTTAGGTTGTTGCGTCGGTTCACTACCTGACTGGGCGAAATGCATATTACGCGCTTCCATTCAATCCCATTTTGGTGCAAAATGATGCGATATGATGCTAAGTGTTTAAAATACAATACTTTTGTCAAAAGCTGTTTCATTCCATCATGCCTCGTTTGTTACAACATTTTACAGACTAAGGCACAAGTTTTACAGAAAATAAACTGCCTGATAATGTACAAATGTGCTATAACTACTAGCAAAAAGATAAATAAAACAGGAAAACAGCTGTGTCTGTGCTCTCAGGAGCGGGAATAAGAGGCTCTCCTCGTCCTCTTCTGCGGGACAACCTCTGCATCACCATCATCATCCGGGTCGGAGCTGTCGTCCTCTGGATCCCCCTCAGCCTCGTCTCCACTCCCGGAACCAAGACCAGAGTCCCCCTCCTCAGCAGATGTCTCTGACTGACGGTCTGTGGCCTCCCTCCTCCTCCTCCTCATTAGGCTCTGCCTCTATAACATGCGCCCTGCGTCTGCGGGAGGACCCTCCTCGAGCTCCTCGGAAAGGCCTGGAGGGCCCAGCTCCCCGATAAGGCCTGGATGGCCCAGCTCCCTGAAAAGGCCTGGATGGCCCAACTCCGTGGAAGGGCCCAGATGGCCCAGCTCCCCAAGAAGGCCCAGGTGGCCTGGCCAGCAGCTGAGCGTACACCAGAGGCATCTGAAAATAAAGAGTTCAATTCAAATACATCAGTCCAAATATGTACATCAAATGCAGATACAAGCAAAAAACTACATGAAATGAGTGCATGTAAACACAATGTACAAGTGGGGTGTGTGTCAGATGTGCTCTACACAAGTAGCCTATCAATGCAGTAGAAATCAGCATGTCATCAGAAGTATGATAAATGCCGAAAAACTGAAGGGTACCTGGATGCCCGCGATGGACAACTGTGCCTCCCTCCACAGGACCATCCCCTCAAGCGAGGCCACCAATCCGACCACCTTCTTCACGTACTCTCAGGGTGGCTGCAAATACGAGCTCATAATCATCAATGAATGGAGGAATGTCTAAATGTTTGAATGATAGATGAAAAACAATGGGGCGTACCAGTGGTGAGTCGGGATCAATGGCGTATCGATCACCGGGCATCGGAGGCTCTAGCGGGATCGGAGTCGGAGAGGTAGTCCCATACTGCCACCCCATCAGCTCAGTCGGCATGTCTGGCCATCCAGGATGATAATAAGTCGGAGGAATCGGGGGAACCGGTCTACCCCCACCTCTCGATGTACCAGCCCTGCTGGTGGAAGGGGCGTCTGCAGCCCGAGCCCGGGCCTGGCTCGAGGATGACGTACCAGCAGACCTCGTCATCGGGGTGCGAACTCCCGTCAATGGAGGCATCAAATATGTATGATGGTAAGTGGCGTAGTCCCCCTCCTCGAGATGTAGCAAAGCATCACTACCCAGTATGACACCGACTACCTCCTGGGAAGAGAGCCTATCAGCGGTCCGCATACTGGCTGGGGGTGCCGCGGGAGGATCTTGAGAATCGTACCCCCATACCTGACGCAGAAAGCGTTCCCCCAGGAACCATGCTCTGCCAACCGGTCCTTCGAGCAGGACCCTGTACTGGGAGGTGCCCGATCCTCTGGCATACTGAAATCGGAGACCATCACCCAAGGGCGCCCAGGGAGCTCAACATACCAATCCCTCGCGGCGGTGGAGCCATATCCCCGTACACCACGAGAACCAACCTGCATTCAGAATGAATACATGTGTCAGTATAAAAATGAATGAGCTGTGTGCCAATGAAAAGAATGAGCTGTGTGCCAATGAAATGAATGAGCTGTGTGCTAATGAAATGAATGAGCTGTGTGTTCAAAGTGTGATGTACAAGCTGCGTGCAAAGGAAATGAATGAACTGCGTGTTCGACTTCTAAAAACTGTGGACTGCGTGTTCAGAAAATTAAAGTTTGGGTTGCGTGTTCAACTTTCAATCAAATGTGGGCTGTGTGTTCACCTCAAATTTGGGCTGCGAGTTCAGATTTCAGAAAATTAAAGTTTGGGCTGCGTGTTCAACTTTCAATCAAATGTGGGCTGCGTGTTCACCTCAAATTTGGGCTGCGTGTTCAGATTTCAGAAAATTAAAGTTTGGGCTGCGTGTTCAACTTTCAATCAAATGTGGGCTGCGTGTTCACCTAAAATTTGGGCTGCGTGTTCAAATTTCAGAAAATTAAAGTTTGGGCTGCGTGTTCAACTTTCAATCAAATGTGGGCTGTGTGTTCACCTCAAATTTGGGTTGCGTGTTCAGATTTCAGAAAATTAAAGTTTGGGCTGCGTGTTCAACTTTCAATCAAATGTGGGCTGCGTGTTCACCTAAAATTTGGGCTGCGTGTTCAGATTTCAGAAAATTAAAGTTTGGGCTGCGTGTTCAACTTTCAATCAAATGTGGGCTGTGTGTTCACCTCAAATTTGGGCTGCGTGTTCAGATTTCAGAAAATTAAAGTTTGGGCTGTGTGTTCAACTTTCAATCAAATGTGGGCTGCGTGTTCACCTAAAATTTGGGCTGCGTGTTCAGATTTCAGAAAATTAAAGTTTGGGCTGCGTGTTCAACTTTCAATCAAATGTGGGCTGTGTGTTCACCTCAAATTTGGGTTGCGTGTTCAGATTTCAGAAAATTAAAGTTTGGGCTGCGTGTTCAACTTTCAATCAAATGTGGGCTGCGTGTTCACCTAAAATTTGGGCTGCGTGTTCAGATTTCAGAAAATTAAAGTTTGGGCTGCGTGTTCAACTTTCAATCAAATGTGGGCTGTGTGTTCACCTCAAATTTGGGTTGCGTGTTCAGATTTCAGAAAATTAAAGTTTGGGCTGTGTGTTCAACTTTCAATCAAATGTGGGCTGCGTGTTCACCTAAAATTTGGGCTGCGTGTTCAGATTTTAGAAAATTAAAGTTTGGGCTGCGTGTTCAACTTTCAATCAAATGTGGGCTGCGTGTTCACCTAAAATTTGGGCTGCGTGTTCAGATTTCAAAAAATTAAAGTTTGGGCTGCGTGTTCAACTTTCAATCAAATGTGGGCTGCGTGTTCACCTAAAATTTGGGCTGCGTGTTCAGATTTCAGAAAATTAAAGTTTGGGCTGCGTGTTCAACTTTCAATCAAATGTGGGCTGCGTGTTCACCTAAAATTTGGGCTGCGTGTTCAGATTTCAGAAAATTAAAGTTTGGGCTGCGTGTTCAACTTTCAATCAATGCGGGCTGCGTGTTCACCTAAAATTTGGGCTGCGTGTTCAGATTTCAGAAAATTAAAGTTTGGGCTGCGTGTTCAACTTTCAATCAAATGTGGGCTGCGTGTTCACCTAAAATTTGGGCTGCGTGTTCAGATTTCAGAAAATTAAATTTGGGCTGCGTGTTCAACTTTCAATCAAATGTGGGCTGTGTTCACCTAAAATTTGGGCTGCGTGCTCAGATTTCAGAAAATTAAAGTTTGGGCTGCGTGTTCAACTTTCAATCAATGCGGGCTGCGTGTTCGCCTAAAATTTGGGCTGCGTGTTCAGATTTCAGAAAATTAAAGTTTGGGCTGCGTGTTCAACTTTCAATCAATGCGGGCTGCGTGTTCACCTAAAATTTGGGCTGCGTGTTCAGATTTCAGAAAATTAAAGTTTGGGCTGCGTGTTCAACTTTCAATCAAATGTGGGCTGCGTGTTCACCTAAAGTTTGGGCTGCGTGTTCAGATTTCAGAAAATTAAAGTTTGGGCCGCGTGTTCAACTTTCAATCAAATGTGGGCTACGTGTTCACCTAAAATTTGGGCTGCGTGTTCAGATTTCAGAAAATTAAAGTTTGGACTGCGTGTTCAACTTTCAATCAATGTGGGCTCCGTGTTCACCTAAAATTTGGGCTACGTGTTCAGAGTTCAGAAAATTAAAGTTTGGGTTGCGTGTTCAACTTTCAATCAATGTGGGCTGCGTGTTCACAATCAAATTTGGGCTGTGTGCTCTAAAAATCAGAGTTTGGGCTGCGTGTTCTACTCTTAATCAATTTGGGCTGTGTGCTCTAAAAATCAGAGTTTGGGCTGCGTGTTCTACTCTTAATCAGTGTGGGCTGTGTGTTCACCTTCAATTTGGGCTGTGTGTTCAGAAAATCAGTGTGGGCAGTATGTTCACTTTCAATTTGAGCTGCATGTTCAGAAAATCGGAGTTTGGGCTGCCTGTTCTACTCCTAGTCAGTGTGTGCTGTGTGTTCACCTTCAAATTCGGGCTGTGAGTTCGATAAATCAGTGTTTGAGCCGCGTGTTCACTTCTTAACTAATGTGTGCCGTGCGTTCGCAACAAATTAATGAGCCGAGTGTTTAGAAATTCAAGTGTTTAAGCTACATGTTCAGGATGCAAACAAAGTACTATGTCATAGGCTAAACTGTGTGTTCAAGCATGACAAAGGCACGAAATGCACGAGAAATGCAGAAAATAAAGTAAATACCTCTCGTGCCTCATAAGAGAGGTGATGCTCTGGCTCCCGCAGAAGTAGATCCCCAGGTGCTCGCTCATCAAAATCAGTGAAATGACGAAAAACGACACGGGGAAGGACATGTGCTGGCGGAGCGTACCTCCCGGGAATAAAAGGTCGGACCCTCGGGGGCAAGGTCATGGCATCAAAATCATCCCCAGCACCCGGAAAGCCTCCACCATGTGGAAAATTGCCTGCCATTTCGAAAAAAACTACAAAAGGAGCAAAAATGAGCCAAAATTGGAAAAAGTCAACAAAAGTCAATTCTCGGGAAATGAAAAAGTCAACAAAAGTCAACTCCCGAGAAAATCTTCCAAATATTGAGACAAACTCACCTCAAGTGGCGAAAATGAGAAAAGAAGCCCCGAAACTAAAATTTAATCAGTTCAAAGTGCTTGAAACTGAATGTTCTCGCGAAAACAACTTGCGTGGGGCGTTGGAAAACGCGTATGGAGCTCAGATCTGAGGGAGAAAATGGTTTGGGAAGCAAGTGGAGAAGATTTCGTGGCTGCATTTATAGGATCAAAGTGTTTGGGTGAGAGAGCATAAAGAAAAGGAGGTGAAAAGACCAAATTGTCCTCGGATTTGGGCAGGTGGCCGGCCGGCCACCTTTTCTGACTGGCCGGCCATTCTCTTTTTTGGAAAACTAGCCGGCCACCTCCCCCCTTCATAAAACTAGCCGTCCATGTCCCCCACATGCTCACCTAGCTCTCTGCAAATTTTGAGGAAGATTGGAGTCCCCGGGACCTGAAAAAGTTCAAGGAAAGTGCACTTTCTGTCGCAAAATTGCTCCGCCGGAACTTCAGCTTCAAGTTCTGACATGTGGCTCATCATCATTCATCGAAATCAAGATGTATCCTTTTTGAATGTGTTGTAGCCTTTCCAGGAAGTGAGTTGGAGGCCGTGATCGAGTCGCCTTCGCCGAAACTCGCGTTTCCTTGCTCGTTATTTCGTAACAAACGGGCACCTTGATTTATGCTCGTTTTGCACTGTCATGCACATAACTTGCATTCTCATGAGCATACTTGCATTTTTATGCACATTTCTTGATATTACCATACCTCTGTGCTTGAGCATGCGTTGCCACGCACGTTCCTTTCTCGCATCGCGATGCATTCACTCGCCGGCACTGCGTGTGTCAAACTTTCGGAATCACATTGAATATATGTTGGTAGCATATTGTGCTTGTTGAATTTCTCTCTTTTGCAGGCACGATATTGTATGTACGGTTCATTTGAGGCTGGTGCGACCAGACGAATCGCGCAGGTATCGTATCTTCTCCGTGTGAGACGTGGCGAGGATTGAATAATCCTCCGCATTCTTAACTGCATGAAATGTAGTTGTTGCTTTGCATTCTTGCTTAAAACTGTTGCATCTATTTGCGAATACTTGCTTCATTACAGCTTGCTGCATTTGCATGATCATTGAGTTACCTTCGGCTTCTTGCATTTTCGGTTGCATTTTGCCCCCTGCCTGCGGGCATGCCTGCGGGCACATCTCTGTTTATCTTGTATGTTTGTCTAAGTCTTCGGCCTTGTCAAAAATGGGTCGTCTCTGGGCTTTGACATTCACTCCCGTTACTTGTGACTTCCGAGTTCTGTCAAAGAGAGGCAACTGTAAACACCCCATTTTTGACCGACCTTAAGACTCAGACATCACCGATTGAGCGCTTGGTGATGTTGCATATCATGCTCGTTCAGAAGTTTCAGAGTCACGGCCGTGAGCCCTGCCTCCGGACTTCCGAACCCTCTTCTGTGCCTTGCCTCGGTTTGCGAACCAGACTCGGTTTTCTCTGTTTCTTTTCCTGAGGGGAGAGAGAGGTCCCGTAGACCATCTCTCAGTGGCCGTGGGCTACATTTTGTGGCTATAGGCCGTTTTGCCCATTTCGGAGCCCGGTTTCTGATTTTTCGGGACTGTTGACCATGTGCCTCGGTTCGGGACCGCCTAACCATCTCTGTTTGCTCTGATTTTGGGCATACTCCTTATTTACTCCCTTTTGAGGGACACTGAGGTCTGAGAGACCCACTTCATGGTCGAATGCCACTTTCGGTGTTTAACAGGCAATTTTCGGGACCCCGAACTACGCGTTTTGGCCCCCGAGCATTCGTTTTGCATCGATTTTCGTTCATTTTTGGCAGGTACCTCTGTTTCATCACCAGGAAGGCTGTAGAAGGGTAGGAGGCCAGCAATTGTTACAGCAACCAGTTATATTCCTCCGGTACCCTCCGACGCCCGTTTTTTCTCACTTCCGAGCCAATGTTGAACAATCTTGAGCCATTTTCTTGAACTTTTAACCACATATTTGTGTTGTACACACATGGGAGGACAGCAAAAGTTGGTGGCCGGCCAGTAATTCCACCTGACCCTTTTGACCCCCCCTAAAAATGGCTTGTTTTCTCTCCTGTTTCACTGTTTCCAAATTTGAACCACAGGGTTGTGTTGAGAACACATGGGAGGACACCAATTTGTGGTGGCCTGCAAGAAAATCTTGTTGACCTTTTTGACCCTTGGCCGGCCGGCCATGGGAGGTGGCCGGCCGGCCATCTGCAACTCCAAAAAGTGGCCGGTCATGATCCTTGCAATGTGTACTTTACAGCTGTATAGTTGTTGTCCCCCAAAAAGATCTGTATCCGGGGGATAGCTTTTGGGGAAAAAATTGGCTCCTTTTCCCCCACTCTTTCCCTCTATGCTCCCCCTCTCCTTGGTCCATATAACCAGCTGCCAGCATTTGTATTAGGGGTTAGAAAAAATTGCTTCAAGCATTGCATTCATATCTCCCTCCATCTCTCTTATTTTCTCAAAAATTCCTAAGTCATACACCTCATTTCTTCATCACCACCAAGCACCACCACCACTACCCTATTTCCAGCAGTTTGGGGAGCTTTCCAGCAGCTAAGAGGCACCACTTCTCAAGCCAAGAAGCAACCAAAGACTTGTCTCCAAGGGTGAGTACCATTTCCCTCTTTTTTGGCTTATTTTTGCAACTTTTCTTAGCCATATATACTTGTTGTTTTGAGCTCCGGCCCTAACTGAAAGTGGCCTTCGTTTGAGCTCTTTTTCACTTTTGCTTAAGGGCCTCTCACTTTTTGAGGCCCTCTTGATGCACTTTCTTCATTATCCTCCTTGAATGCCATTTTCTTGCATGATATTTTTAGCCTATATGTGGTCTGTTTTGGAGCATGATGTAAACTGTAGATAGGCTTATTTTGAGCCCCTCTTCAACATTGAAGAAGGGCTCATCACAGTTTGGGACCTTCATGTGCCACTTGTCTTTATATCCATCTTTGGTCCCCATTTTTGCATAGTTTATTAGCTTATTGTGCTTCCATTTTTGGATGATTTTCAGAACTAAAAAAAGTATTATTTTGGCCTTCTCTTAATGTTTCATTGAGGGTCTTTCATGGTTTGAGGCATATTTTATACACTTTGTGTTATATCTCTCTTTTGGTCCCCATTTTTGCATGATTTATTAGCCTACTATGCTTCTGTTTTTGGGTGATTTTCAGAACTGGAAACAGTCTTATTTTGGCTTCCTCTTCATGTTTAATTGAGGGTATTTCACTGTTTGAGGCATAATTTATATACTTTGTGTTATATCTCTCTTTTTTGGCCATATCTTGCATGATATTTTTGGCTTGTGTGCATACTGTTTTGGGTCCGGCCATCAACTGTAAAGTGTATTATTTTTGGCCCCTCTTCAATGTTGTCGAAGGGCCTCTTTGTGTTTAAGGCCAGCAACCTCCACTTGCTTCTTTGGCCACCTTTTGGCCCATTTCTTGCATGAGAGCTTAGCCATACCTGCTTTTGTTTTTGGACGATTTTCAGAACTGAAAAAGATCATGTTTTGGGCCCCTCTTCAACTTTGTTGAAGGGCCTTAATCTGTTTGAGGGCATCATCTGTGAGTTTCTTCTTTATCTTGCATTTAGGACCATTCTTGCATGCTAGTTTTTCCCTGTTTCTGTTAGCTGTTTGGCCATACTTTGAACTGTAAAAATGCTTATTTTGGGGCTGCCTTGCTTCTGTCTTTTCATTCCATGTGCCAATTATGCATGCTTTGTATAGCTGTAAGCCATTTCATGTACCTAATTCTGCATTTCGGGAGAAATTCCATGCATCGGGTGTCATTTCGCCTTGTTTCAGGGCTGTTTTCCCCCTCATTTTGCTACTGATTTTTGCATATTTGCATGTCATATTCCATGTCTTTGCCATGTCTCATTAGAGTGGCATTTCGATGCCTGAGGGTCGGTTCTCGGTTTGCGTGCACGCGTGCACGCATTTCGAGTTGTCTTGTTTTCATCTGATGGCCTCCTATGTGAGTGTGGCTGAGGCTCTCTCATGTTGGTGTAAGCCCATTATTGCATTGCGTATGCCATTTCATCCATAGCATTGTGTATGCTCGGTTGTGTATTACCTCGTGTAGCGTGCATGCCATTCCATAACATTGTGTATGTTAATATTGTATCTTAGTTGCATTTCATGCATGTCATGCATATTGCATCACGTTCGGGATAGGAGTTAGCCTGGGCATGGGAAACGAGGTACATTTCGTACTTCGAGTGACGGAATGTATCTCAATTCCCCAATCGCCGACACTCCGGATTATCCATGATGGAGTTAGGTTTTGTTGTGTTTTCATGTGCATTCATTTCATATTGAGTTGTGCAATTCGACTCCTCGGCCATCATGCCTCGGTATGCGTGATTGATGGCACGAGGATCGAGGCATGCATATATTTGTGAAAATACATTGCTATGCCCCTTTCCTGCTCTCTGTTGCAGCAAAATGAAGAATCAGCAACTTTTCGGGGCTTGGCACGCATTTCAAGAACAGGTGCAAACAGAGGCTAATTGGGGCATCCCAGTGGATTTCCGCGCAAGGCAGCCTAAACATACATCATTCATCAGAAGCAAGCCAGTCCCTGGCTTGCACGCCAGTTTTACAGCTTTCCTAGTTAATTTGTTAATTAAATAGGAATTTGTACATTATTTGGACTGTACTATTCTTTCATTTGGGACTGTATATTTATTCGGACCCTCTGCGCGAGGGCATAACTGTAATAAGTGTGCGTGTGTGTGTTGTATGTCTTCCAACCCCACGTCTTTCTCCCTTTTATTTATCCGCTTACGATGGTTAGATTAGGGCATGTTTCAATTAGCATACAGTATGATAGCATGTTTGCATTCATTCATCTATTTTGCATGCACCGGGCTCGGCGCATCATACTAACTGCATTGTATTTTCAATTCCAAATTGAATACATGTTAGCTGTAGCATTCCATATGCCATGTTTAGAATAGCCGAGCCTACTATAGTTTGCATTTTTGCATGTGTTGCATTAGGCATTTCTGTATACTTAGGATCATGCATGATTTCTAATATAGCTTCTGTTTTGGCTTGGAGTACTTGGTAAGTTTTATGCTTTAGCATCCTTGCATGCGTGTGAGTGACTGCCCTGAATAGCATGCTTACCATGAGGCTATATGCTTATGTTATATAACTGCCTGAATGCCTGTGGGTGAAGGTTGGGTTATTTGGATTGGGACAAATCATCAACTGTGAGTTTTAAGCCCACTAGATAGTGGCAAAACCATCTTTTCTAAGCCCACCCGAGGGTGGCAAAATCTGCATTTTAAGCCTACCTGCGGGTAGCACCACCAAACCATTTTCAAACAAACAAACATAAAATGTTTTGCTCCAATTCAGGCGACTCAGTCTATACGTGTATGCTGTGCGCATCACATAGTAACCTAGGCTAATAACCGGAATAAGAACATACAATGTTTTCAAAAATAGATATCATGGTTAGTAGAGGCCGGTCTTTGATCGGGCGAGCGGGGGTGCTCACGAAGTGACCTTCCCCAATCGTACCCAAGTTCCCGAGCCGAGGCAACTTTGGTGATGACGGACACGTGGCCTTAGGCAACGAGTCAGGGTTTCCTAAATTTCCCAAAATAAAATATTTAGGTGGCGACTCTGTATCTAGCAAAGTAGTCCATGTTTGGCACTTCTTTCAAAATCTGTTTTCTCAAAACGATTTGCCGGATTTGGACTCTTTGGTTCAGATTTAGAACCGTGACAATTTGAGAGTCCTGAGCTGTAGTGACCCCAAATGAACAGAACGGGACTCACCCTCCCGGGAGCGTTCGGGGACGTCTACAGGTAGCTGTTCCTAAAATGATTCCTTGGAACAATATTACTTTTCCAAAAAGATGGCAAATTAATAATGTTGTAGTAGTCAGACCAATCATCAGACAAACCTTATATGATGTTATTCAGACACAAGGAGGTAATTTTTATCTTAAATTTCAACGACCTCTTAGTCGAAGCTTGTTCAGTATGAGTCATCACTCCTATAATCTGCCTTATCAAGTCGATTTACCTGAATCCTCTAGACATTCTATGTCTGAACCCATAGAATTTGTAAATCAAGGAATGCTTTCTAGGCCTCCTAGTCAGTCCTCTCCTAACCCTCTTCCTGAAACTCTAATCCAGGGTATTCACATATCCACCAACCAAATTCCTCATGGGGTATATGAAATCGGAAGGCCTGAGAGCCCAATTGCTAGTGATATGAATTTTGAAATTTAATGGATTTTACACCAGGAAGTGAAATTAGAAACCAACTTAACCATGATTTTATTTAAGATAAATATCAGGAATTTAGAATATGGTATTTTAATAACCATTCTACGTATCAACTTCAACAGTTAAAAAATTAGTATTATTTTCATTTAGAGAAGTATCAAATTCTTAGACCTTTTCCTAAATGGTATTATGAATTTAGTACAGTCATGGACATAATACCAAATCAACAAATTAATGTCCTGGAGAACATCCAAAGAACATGGACAACAGTAAGTGGTTAAGCCATAGTATCTGTCTATCCACCACTGCAGTCTTTAGAGTTAACATCTAGTGATGTTTGACAACAGCCTTTGATCATCACTGCAAATGTGGAAACTCCTTCCAGAATGGCTCAAAAAGAGTCACTACAGATGAAAGATATTGTACCACTCATTAAATAGAATAATTATACTAATTTATGTTTTCAAACAGTAGGAAAACAATTGACTCGTATCGAGGAAACCATTGACACTTTTAAAAATTGTCAACTGGTCCCGCCACCAGTCTCTACTCTTCAACCAGTAAATATTAAACCACCTTTAGAAGTAACTAATTTTAAGTTACACTCTGTTCAAAAGGATAATGAATTTATGGATACCTTTTTGAAGAAAATGAATGAATTAAATTTAGGAAAATCGACACCAGGCAGTAAGTCCATTAACATGTTGTCTACTCAACAAACTCCAGAAATCCAGCAGGATGATGACGACATAGTTACACCTTCATTAATTTATGAAATCCAGAATAATTTTCATTATATGTAAGATATGCAATCTATTAACAAAATCAAATTTCTAAAACAAACCAGCAAGACAGCCTCACAAGGCTCCAACAGGTATTATTATCATAGACCTACAACATAGGATATTCTTTATGAAGAAGATTTCTTTCATGGCCAGAACTCTTATCATGGAAAAACCATTTATGAATGGAATATAGATGGTTATTTTGAATATCAGATATTTGAATGTATACATCAGATTATTATGTATGCCACTGTTTGTAAACAAAATAATAATTCTGACCATCAGATAGTTAGATTCATTGTTAATGGATTTTCAGGCATCCTTAAGGGATGGTGGGATAATGTTCTCATTTCCGCTCAACAGCATGAAGTTTTAAATGCCACCAAAACTGAAACAGACCCCATTAGTAATACTGTTACTCAATGAGAGGATGCAGTTTATACTTTAGTCTAGACAATTCTCTACCATTTTATTGAGAGTAGTACAGTTAATTTTTGAAATAAAATAAAGAACTAATATTTTGAAAATAACTTATATTTTAAAAAATATATATTATTTTAGTCCTTAATTTTTGAAAATAACTTATATTTTAGAACAATAAAAAATAAAATAAAGACTTAATATTTTGAGATGGAGAGACTAATAAAATTTAAGATGAAAAAATCATTTTTTAAAAAACTTTTGATAAAAATTTAATAAAAAATTAGAATAACCCATATCAAAAACAAATTTTTATTCAAATTTAAAATCAAATAAAAAATTTAATAAATGATTGGAAATGGTCTGCCAGTATCTATTTTTCTTGTCAGATCAGTCATTTCCAAAATTTTTGTAACTCATTTCTTAATTAAATTCATTAATCAACTTTTATTCTCTTGAAATTCAAAATTCTCTCTCTCTCTCTCTCTCTCTCTCTAAATGCATATATATACTCGCATACACATACAGGTATTTAGTGGAATTTTGACACGCTATTGGAGTTGTTGCAATGAAGGAGAACAATCTTGAAATGGAAAAGCTTCAACTGATCGATATTTCTTCAAAAGATGATTTTCTTATTGCTTCTTATTTGCGCGATAGCTTCCAAGACTTTCGACTTTCAAGTTCTCTTTAATCTTCCTTCTTATATGTAGTTATGTCCATATCTATGTTTGTGTTTGTTTATCTCAGTTATATACAATTGTTATACAAGTTTCAAATTTCCAATTCATTCCGAAACTAAACGAAGGTTGGGGTTTGAGGATTTATTTTGATGTTTGTTAATTATGAAAATCTTGATGAAGCTTGATTTTGTGAATTGTGGCATGTTCTTGTATGAAAGGAACATCTTTTCTTGATCTCAATTGGATTATTTATTTTTTTATTTTTGGAAAAATCTCTATTGGATTTTTGTCATTACCTTTAAGTAACTGTGTGATATAAGGGAAAGACTTTAAATTGTACTTGAAGGGTTAAGTTGCTTGAGGGTATTAATAACAAAATCAAAGAATCCAACTTTGATTAGATAGTATATTAGTTTCTACTTGTATATATATATATATATTCTTCAAAACCTAACATTGTAGGGTTTGGGAAAGATTCTAGCATTCACCCGAACTTCTTCCCCCTAATTTAATTCGGATTTCGGAGTACCTCTCCTATAGATTTGACATTCATTGCAACCTATGAAATACGGATACTTCTAGATGAGAGTTGCATTTGTATCGAATATCAATACTTCTCAGATACTAGCATAAACCTATTTGATACCTCTTAAATGTATCTATAATTTGAAATTTATTTTATTTTATTTCAAACAAGTACTAAATCGGCTATTCAATTGATCCTAAAATCAGAATGTGTGGAGAATTGATCTAAAAGAGAAGATCAAAAAGTTTTGAGCAAAACTAGAATAGAGAAGAAGAATACAATGGTCAAAACCTTAATCTCAGAGAAATGGCCACAACCTTTAACTAGCCAATATTATTATCTCAAAGCTAACCTAAAACTATTACATAGAGCCATATATACAGGCAACATAGGAAACCCTAATTAAAAATAACAAAGTAAATCATGACATTATTTGGAAGCCTAATTTGTAATAAAATAAGTAACTAAATATACTAAGGTTTTAATTAAATTATTAATAAAAAAAATAAATAAACATAAATCAAAAAAATGCAAATAAATAAATCCGCATATCACGTTCTGCATCATCTAGATCATGTGTATAACTTATTTTGAAAGTTGAGTATTTCTTGCATAGCATTAGAGTAATTGTTAGGATAAATACAAGAGTAGTTTCTAGGTAAGAAGAATTGGGAAACATTTAGAATAAAGCATGTCAAATTTGGTCCAAGTTCGAGTGGACATAATGAACCCTCAATATATCTTATATGAATATATTATCAATATTAATATATAAAGGGGCTCATTTTGGTGTCGATCATGTACTGAAGCTGTGTATTATTTTTCTTCTATCAAGTTATGGGCAATAATCAAAATTCTCACAAACTCCTTTCCACTTAGAAACATTAAAATCAACTTACCACAAATTCACATCCTGACAACTTCTCCCGAAACTGCTTTTCACTTGCAGGGCCGGCCATGAGTTCGTCGGGGCCTAAGGCGAATTTCGGAAATGGGGCCCTTTTATATTGAAAAAAAATTCATGAATAAAATGATAAGTTGCAATTTTTTTATTTGTTTGTAGCCATAAAAAAATTTACTTACACATATAATTAATAAAATTATAAATAAAACAATTTAATAAAACAAAATTAGAACAAAAAAATTAGGAAAAAATTATTCAATTAAAATTGATAAAGACCTAGGTAAAAAAATTTGAGCAAAATTATTTATTCCACTAAAATCTAATAGATAAAGAAGGTAAAAATAAAAAATAAAAAAAATAGGGCCCATATATTGTATGTATTATTTTTCTTGAGCCCAAACACTTTTTTTTTAATATATATTTTCATTTTAATAAATATGGACCAAACTACACTTATAAATAAATATGGAGTAAATCATACATGGACCCAAAAAAATATTTTGGGGCTCTTTAAACTGATCCTAAAACCAAAAAAAAAAAAAAAACATTGAGCCTATAATATTTTACCAAATTTAGGGGCCCTATTTTTGGGCCAAATTTAGGGGCCCTATGTTATATATGTTTATATGTTTTACCAAATTTAGGGGCCCTATTGTTTTTTATTTATTTATTTATATATTTTCATTTTAATAAATATGGGCCAAACACATTTATAAATAAATATGGGCTAAATTATACATGGGCCCAATAAAACATTTGGGGCCCTTTAAATTGATCTTAAAACCAAAAAAAAAAAAGGTTGAACCTATAACAATTTTTTAAATTTGGAGGCCCTATTTTTGGGCCAAAATATGGGGCCTAAGGCACAAGCCTTACCTGCCTTAGGGCAGGGCCGGCCCTGTTCACTTGCCAACTTTCTCTTTCAAATCAAATGGTTTCCTATATGAATTGGAGGATGTCTGTGGTGCAAGTGCTATTATAGATCAAGTGTTTTCCTGCTTATACTAGTGTTGCAACTTGAAGTATAACATTTTTGCTCAAAGGCCTCAGGGTAGGTTGGGTCTTTGATTAAATAATGATTGTCATTCAGTTTCTTGTTAAAGTGGAAAAAACAGAGTTGGAAAGTACATCGTCTCTGCGTGTATTATATAGATATATTTGCTCTATCAAAGAGGAATAGACTTTCCAATTCCTCCAAACCAATAGTATAGAGAAGAAGAACATTCAATTATCTCCTTGGATTTGTTCAGTAATTTTATACTATCACCACCACCTCGGTTTAAATGACATCACTCAAAAGACTTTTCTTCATTTTTCCGTACATATACATCTACCATAAATTGTATGTATATATATATAATTTATTTTGATTTTTTTTGTGTGATGTTGTGTATGATGCTTTTTATAGTCATTGTCGCTATATGCTTAGCTAGATATAGTGATCTATCTGCCTACAATTTTCATTTCATTCATTGTTATTAATTTCCTATGTCAAGTGTGTTACAAAGAGATTAAATAACTTCAATTTGATGATGGTATTATATCCCATGAAAAAAAAAACAAAAATTGATGATATTCTAAACATAAAATTAAACAGAGACTTTGAATATTTTGTTGATTGATTTTTTATTTTTCTTTTTGTCCATTTTTTTTTTAAAATTTACTGGGTTGCTGATGTTTTGAAGTAATTTAAAGCATCATTTCTAGTAACATTTCATTTATGCCATAAATTTTATATTTATAATTGTTTATTGTCTTTCAATGATTTATGCACACTTTGTGCGTGCTATGACTTCTAGTAGTTTGAAAAAAAGTCTTCACAAAATTACTTTTTAAATTTATATATGTTTATATATTGTCGTATCTTTAACATAATCCATATCATACTTTTCCAGAATTTGTATCGATGTATCCATATTGTGTCATACCTTTATCTTGTATCCCATTCCATGCTTTATAGATTGCAACTAGTCACTTAATCTCAGCCAATATAGCACTTTGAATTTTTTTGCATGCTGTGACTTCTAGTAGCTTGAAATTAAGACTATTTGGTAGACTAGAAAGTCAACACATGCTTGATGTGCGTGAATACATCGTAGGGAAGCATTGCAACTCTTGATGGTAGTGGAGTTATATGCGGAACATGGGACTGGAAGTAGAGAGCTTACATACTTCACGGTGGTTATGTAACCGTGTATATAAAATAACTATGCGACTCTCAAATGATTTCATTAATTATCACCATCTAAATAAATTAATCAATTTTTATTGAACTTTTTCTAGAAATCGAAAGTTTGACTTGGCTTCGCCAAATTAGAGTGTTTCCTAATTATAGATAAATAAAGAAAAATAGTCTATCCTAAAAGATTTATGACAAAATTACTTTTTAATTTATGTATATTTTTATACAAGGTCGTATCCTTTAACATAATCTATATCCTACTTTTTCAGAATTTGTATCGATGTATCCATATTATGTCATACCTCTATCTTGTATCCCTCTATCCATGCTTTATAAATTGTAACTAGTCACCTAATCTCTGCCAATACAATACTTTGTACTTATATCTTAACTAACGGTAACCCGTGCGATGCACAAAAAAATTGACTATATATATTTTGTGTGATAAATAAATCATCTTAATCTTAAATTATGTCTTAATAGCGAAAAGCCATGATATTAAGCCATCTGGGTAGATGTTAACAATAATTAACCCACATAATTTTACAATAAAATTTGATATGCATAAGAAATTATTAATTATAAAAATTGTTGAGAATAATAATATCACAATTACTTGATAACATAAGTAACTTGTATCAAACTAAACAAAACATTAAAAGAGAAATTCTATAAGCTAAGAAAAGTTATCATAAATTTACTTGGACTTTTAAATCAGTGGTGTATATTATTATTGTGGGATCAAATTATAAATAAATATCAACTTTTAATTATAATTTATAAGTAATTTTGAAAAACTTTTAATCTAAGTTTGTTGCCTTGCTTATAAAAAGAACTTCTCAAACAAATTATTAATTGATTATATTAGCAACTCTATATCTTTGATTTCCTCTATCAATGACACACACATATCATATCAAAGTATAAATCCTTCTCCATAGTTTGAATAATACTTGCATTGTAACGCCCTCAAAATTAACCCATTATATATCATTGACATGCATTACTTAAAGAAGACAATTTATTAATTCATTCATCAGAGTATTACTAAATAAAACATTACATGCAACATTGAATAAAATGCCTTACAGGCTTACATCTTTCCAAGCCAACACTTGGATACAAAAATATGAGTTCTAACTCAATACAAGAAAAGCCCGAGGCTTGAATGTTTACATGTACTAATAAATAAAGACAATTAACTAAAGGTAGTCTTCTTCAAACCAGAAGCCAAACCCTCCCAAGCTAAGTCCTTGGAGGTAGTTTATCACCTGAACCTGAAAATGATGTTCCCATAAAGGGTGAGCCACAGCCCAATAGAAATATACTAAACCACATATAAGCAATGAATAAAGCAATAGCATTCAACAGATGGTTAACCAAAATAATCAATTACTTCATTTTACAGTCTCATGACACTATTGCCAAAGATACGTTTTACTTTCCAATTTTATCAACATGGCTCAGAACCTGGCCAAACTTATAACAGTGAATCATATATATCATATTCACATCCTTCCAATATCAACAAACAAATGAGACTCAAGCTCAAATCAAACACTTCATACTTCCAAATTGATACACATTTTAGTGCTGTATCAATAAAACACTTCTATATAAATAAGCACACATAAATGTGATGCTAATGGAGTCCATCCCCTATCTCATCCCAAACAAAATCCGGTTTAGAGGTCCATCCCCTATCTTCCCCTAAACCGTGGAGTACATCCCCTATCTCCTCCCACACACAAAACAATGTATGCAAATGCAATGCTCAATCAATACACATATTTTCTGTATCAATGCCATAGTCAAAATTAATGACTTAACCAATGTGATTAGTTTTAGTTATTCCTAATCCACATGCAATGTCTACAACAATCACGACTATCCTCCACCGATAGCCCAAAACAGTTATTTCTAAACTGAAAATAACTATGTCAACAATTCAATAGGCAAATAATTCCAATTACCCAATTACGCTATCTAACCAATGAATTCCCCAATTCCATGAATTTAACCATCTTTTCCCAATTCCATGAATTACTTATACAAATTAATTCAATAATACAACTAGGGTTTTTCCCCAAAATTTACCAAAGTATCCCCAACATATCAAATTACCAAAGCTTAGAACAAAACCTATAAAATGGAGTAGGAAATCCCTACCTTGAAGAAAATAACCCGAATGGAGAAGATAGAGATGAATGCCCAAATTCCAATGTGCTCCAAATCACCAAATGTTCAGATTAGAATGAAGCCCAAGCCGCCCTCTAACTTTCTTACAAAGAACTTAAGATGGATTCACACTAGAAGTAGATGAACACCTAAAGAGAAGATGAGTTTTGAGGGAGAGAAGTTGGACCTAGGGTTTAGAACCAAAAAGAATAAGAAAAAACTGATCAAAACCCGCTGCTGCGTATATAAACTGGACAGGCTCGCTCGAGCGAAGACTTGGTCGCTCGAGCGACCAGACACAGAGAAACTACGCTCGAGCCAAGGAAGCCTTGCTCGAGCCAACAACTCAAAAGCTCGCTCGAGCGAAAGAAAGCTCAATCGAGCGAAGAACTCAAACCCTCAGGTCTGCAACAAGACACACGCTCGAGCGAAGGAACTATTGCTCGAGCGAAGGATGAACTCACTCGCTCGAGCGAAGAAAATCTCGCTCGAGCCAAGAATGCACAGCTACAGGTCCAAATCAAACGCAACCACTCGCTCGAGCGAACAACTCCTCGCTCGAGCGAAGAACCAAAAACCTGGACAGCATCACTTGGTTTCTAAACCCAACCAACCTGAAACAAACCTGCCCAACACACCCTATAATTCCAAAAGAGAAAATAAGGGACAACAACAACAATTATACAATGACAGAATCTACGGAACCTAAGTCCGGATACAATAATCAAGTGGGAAAAGACCGGGGTCGCTATAACCTCCCCCCCTTCAAAGAATTTCGTCCTCGAAATTAAGCATAAGTTTTTGAAAACAGATTTTTTTTTAACAATTCATTAGTAAACATCTTGACCCAAAACTGGTCATTTCATCTCTTTATCAAGAGGCATCTCATATTAAATATATAACACGACATATATCTCAACCTGTATCATTATTATGCATTATTCCTTTCAATGTTAACAATCCCCATATCATATTCAATTGCATGATATATATAACACACTCAGCAATGTAATCAACATATGCAATGCTATACTAAACTTCTATAATGAAGCAAGTTTCAAGATACACCCATTTACCAAAACATACTCAACGTTTTACAACTTAAGACATATGTAAAGCTCTTAAGTTCAACAATATTACAAAATCTAAATACAAGATTACAAATGAATAAACATGTCCGGGTATTTTTCACGGACTTCCAATTCACGCTCCCAAGTGGCTTCCTCCACTCCATGATGTTTCCACAAAACTTTTACCAAAGGGATGGTCTTGCCTCGCAAAACTTGATCCCGCCTATCCAATACCCAAACCGGTCTCGCCTCATACGAGACATCCTCATCAACCACTAAATCGGTCCAATCCAACACATGTGATGGATCCGGCTCATACTTCCGAAGCATACTCACATGAAACACGTCATGTACTCCGGACAACTGCGGCGGCAAAGCTAAACGATAAGCAGCCTCGCCAATCCTCTCAAGGATCTCGAACGGACCAATGAACCGAGGGGACAACTTCCCACTCTTCCCAAACCTCATCAAACCCCGTCTAGGTGATATCTTCAGAAAGACGTGATCACCCACCGCAAACACCAAGGGTCTCCTCCTACGGTCGGCATAAGATTTCTGACGACTCGTGCTGTAACAAGCCTCTTACGGATAAGCTCAACTTTTTCCGTCGTTTCCCTCACCAACTCCGGACCCAACAGAGGTGCATCACCCACCTCAGCCCAACAAACAGGAGATCTACACGGTCGGCCATACAAGGCCTCAAATGGTGCCATACCGATACTAGACTGGAAACTGTTGTTGTAGGCAAACTCTACTAACGGCAAGTGCCTCTCCCACGATCCACTAAAGTCTAGAACACAACCCCGAAGCATATCCTCAAGTATCTGAATAGTACGCTCGGACTGTCCGTCAGTCTGAGGATGATAAGCCGTGCTAAAGGTCAACTTAGTGCCTAAGGCACTCTGCAAACTCTGCCACAACCTGGCAGTAAAACGAGGATCTCTATCTGAGACGATCGTCACTGGGACCCCGTGTAACCTCACTATGTCCCGAATGTACAAGTCGGCAAGATGATCTACCGAATCTCTCACGCGCATAGGAATGAAGTGCGCCGACTTAGTCAACCGGTCTACAACCACCCAACTAGCATCACTACCCCGCTGAGTCCTCGGAAGACCTACAACGAAGTCCATAGTGACATGCTCCCACTTCCACTCGGCAATAGGCAAGGGTTGCAACAAACCCGCTGGCCTCTGATGTTCAGCCTTCACTTGCTGACAAGTAAGGCACTTAGATACGAAAGCTGCCACATCTCTCTTCATACCCCGCCACCAGAACTGGCGACCCAAATCCCGATACATCTTAGTGCCCCCCGGATGCACCGCAAGACGTGAATGATGAAACTCTCGGAGTACCTCCTCTCGGCAAGACTCCGGCACAAACAGACGATCTCGGTATCTCACACTCAGGTCGGAATATACCGTCAAACCCTTCTCAACCTTCCCACCGGAAATCTTCTCACGAAGAGATTCTACCTCAAAGTCACCTCTCTGAGCCTCTAACACTAGAGTCACAAGTGTAGGCCGTGCAATAACAGAAAATAAGGCCGCAGCCTCAACGGATTCGCCCAGAAGTAAATCAAACTCCCCAAGTGCACCCAACATCTCCCATTCTCGGATGGCTATACTAGCTATGACACCAATAGGTTTTCTGCTAAGGGCATCGGCCACCACATTGGCCTTTCCCGGATGATAATGCAACTCAAAGTCATAATCCTCTATGAACTCCATCCACCTCCTCTGTCTCAAGTTCAAATCTTTCTGTGTTAACAAATATTTCAGACTCTTATGATCCGAGAATACCTCAAATTTCTCACCATAAAGATAATGCCTCCAAATCTTCAAGGCAAATATCACAGCTGCTAACTCTAGATCATGCGTAGGGTAATTCTGCTCGTGAATTTTCAACTGACGTGAGCCATAGGCAACTACTTTCCCCTCTTGCATTAACACACAACCCAGACCCTCTCGTGAGGCGTCACAATAAACTGTATAACCCAACCCTCTCTCTGGAATAATCAATACTGGAGTGGTGGTCAGTCTAACTTTCAACTCCTGAAACGACTTTTCACAAGTCTCACTCCATACAAATTTGACTCCCTTCCGAGTCAATCTAGTCAAAGGCGAAGCTAATCTGGAGAAATCTTTCACAAACCGACAGTAATACCCAGCTAATCCCAGAAAACTGCGGATCTCAAATACACTCTTAGGCTGTGCCCAATCCTGCACTGCCTCCACCTTAGATGTATCAACAGACACTCCTTTCCCGGATACCACGTGGCCTAAGAATTTGACTTCCCTCAGCCAGAACTCACACTTCCCAAACTTGGCATACAGCCTATGGGCTCTAAGTAACTCAAGCACCACTCTCAAGTGTTCCTCGTGCTCCTCCTCAGAAGGCGAATAGATAAGAATATCATCCACAAAAACGACTACAAACCGATCCAAGAACTTCCGGAAGATCCGGTTCATCAAATCCATAAAAACTGCTGGTGCATTGGTGAGCCCAAATGGCATCACCAGAAACTCATAGTGGCCATACCGCGTACGGAATGCCGTCTTCGAAATATCCTCTTCCCTGACCCTCAACTGGTGGTAACCCGATCTCAAGTCTATCTTAGAGAAACAACGGGAACCCTTCAACTGGTCAAATAGATCATCTATACGAGGCATAGGGTACTTATTCTTAACCGTAGCCCGATTCAATTTCCGGTAATCTATACAAAGTCTCAAAGCGCCTCCTTTCTTTTTAACAAAGAGGGCTGGTGCTCCCCACGGTGAAACACTAGGACGAATAAAGCCCTTATCTAGCAACTCCTGAAGTTGGATCTTCAACTCAACTAACTCAGCTGGGGCAAAACGATAAGGTGCCATCGAAATCGGTGCCGTGCCGGGCACTAGGTCAATGGAGAACTCAATCTCCCTATGCGGTGGCAAATCAACAAGATCCTCGGGAAAGACGTCCGAGTACTCACAAACCACCCTTGGCAACACAATCTGTGTCTCAACATCCTCACTAATCGAAAGGTTAGCAAGTAGACCACTAAGCTCACTCCGTCCTCGTGGAACATACCCCGGTGGCAACACATCACCAACCCGGTCCCCCAGAAAATGAAAATACTCTCTGCTCACAGTACAACAAGTGACCCTCTGGCGGTAGCAATCAATAACTGCCCGGTATGACGATAACCAGTCCATACCCAAAATAACATCGAAACCCCTCATAGGCATAACTACAAAGGAAAATGGGATTCTATGATAATCAACCTCTATATCACAACCCCTAACACCTTGTTTCAAAATCAATTCACCCCCAAGAGGTGACACTACACAAATAGGAGATGCTAGCTGTGCTAACTCCAACTCCAAAACAGATGCAAATGCAGCAGACACAAAGGAATGAGATGCACCCGTATCAATCAAAACATTAGCAACCGAGTTGCAAAACAAAAAGGTACCTCTCACAACTGATGGCGCTGGTACAAGATCCTGCGCGGTAACAGCATACATGCGCCCAGACGACCTCTGATCAACTTGCTCAACCCTAGGAGCATAAGATTGCTGCACCGACTGAGACGATGAAGCCCCCCCCTGATTGGCCCTCGAGGCCTGACCCGACTGAGCTGGCTGCTGACCCTGAATCGGCCTCAAACCAGATGCACCAGATGTGCCACCCAACTGCGGGCAATACCTCTTCATATGCCCTGGCTGACCACACTGATAACACGAGAGTGGCTGGCCTCTACCTTGACTCTGGCTCTGAGACCGAGCTGAAGAAGATGCTGCTCTCTGAACTCCTCCCCTCTGAGGACAAACTGGAGACTTGTGGCCCAGCTGGCCACACTTGAAACAGGTAATGTCTCCCTGACTGCCTTTCCCCGAACTAGCACTTGGCACAGGAAAAGTCGATCTAGAAAAGCTACCCTGAGACTGCTGAGGATTAAAACCCTTCTGTCTCCTACCATCACTCTGACCATCCTGACTCCTCTTGAAGCCCTTCTGTCCCTCCTCCTCCTCCTGCATCATAATTTCCATGTGGGTTGCAGCATCAACCATACGCCCATAATCCCGAATCATAGTTCCCCCAACTCTCAGCTTGAGGCCACGCCTCAACTTCTTCTCAAACTCAATACAACGGCGTTCCTCAGACGCCACCAACTCAGGTGCAAACCTGGACAAACTAGTAAATGCAGCCTCAAACTCGGCCACTGAAGAACTCAACTGCTTAAGCTGACAAAACTGGTCTCGCAGCTTCTCCCTGACAGCTGGAGATAAGAATTTCTCCTGGAAAGCATTCACAAAAGCCTCCCACGTACCTCCTATACGCCCCTTAGTAAACTTCCACCACTGACCTGCATCCCCCTTCAACTGGAAAGATGCCAAGGTCACTCTCAACCCCTCGTCTTCGATGCCAAGCATCTCAAACGTCTTCGTTGTCTGTTCGAGCCATTCATCTGCCTTAAGCGGCTCTTTTGGATCACCCACAAATTCATCCGGATTAGACCGGAAGAACTCCCTCTTCAGAAAGGAAGGTCCTGCATCAGCAGCAACAACTTGAGCTTGATTCTCAGCTCTGAGAATGCCTACTGACTCCCTGAATGCTCCTGCTATCTCTCGAGCTAAAGCGCCCATAGCCTGCTGGCCTACTGGCTCGGCCACATTAGCCTGGCCAATTCCCTCCTGAACTGCCGGAATCTCCTCTGGCACAGGCACCTCCTGCCTACCCGGCCTACCACGCCTACCGCGTCCTCGTCCTCGTCCTGACATCCTAATAAAGGAAACAGAGACATTAGCACATTAATAAATGTGCCGAAGCTAAACACTCGCGTCCTAATGCAATGGACAACAATAATACATTCCACGTAAGCACATAATCACATAAGCATCTACGAATTTCATTCCCGGATAATGATAGTCCCGATGCGTTACTATAGTTCCGGTTGGAAGCAGCAGTGATCAAGTGCCTTTCCAACAAGACTACTAGAAACTCAAGGGTCCAATCAACATCCTAGAAACTACATTCCATACCCACATAATCACATAAACATGTTATCACATAAGCATATAACATTACACTAAGTCTCTATCAAACGAGACGAACCCAATGTGATACTAATCACTTCCCACGTACCCAAAGTATTCAAACCCGGTACGCTCTGATACCAAGTTGTAACGCCCTCAAAATTAACCCATTATATATCATTGACATGCATTATTTAAAGAAGACAATTTATTAATTCATTCATCAGAGTATTACTAAATAAAGCATTACATGTAACATTGAATAAAATGCCTTACAGGCTTACATCTTTCCAAGCCAACACTTGGATACAAAAATATGAGTTCTAACTCAATACAAGAAAAGCCCGAGGCTTGAATGTTTACATGTACTAATAAATAAAGACAATTAACTAAAGGTAGTCTTCTTCAAACCAGAAGCCAAACCCTCCCAAGCTAAGTCCTTGGAGGTAGTTTATCACCTGAACCTGAAAATGATGTTCCCATAAAGGGTGAGCCACAGCCCAATAGAAATATACTAAACCACATATAAGCAATGAATAAAGCAATAGCATTCAACAGATGGTTAACCAAAATAATCAATTACTTCATTTTACAGTCTCATGACACTATTGCCAAAGATACGTTTTACTTTCCAATTTTATCAACATGGCTCAGAACCTGGCCAAACTTATAACAGTGAATCACATATATCATATTCACATCCTTCCAATATCAACAAACAAATGAGACTCAAGCTCAAATCAAACACTTCATACTTCCAAATTGATACACATTTTAGTGCTGTATCAATAAAACACTTCTATATAAATAAGCACACATAAATGTGATGCTAATGGAGTCCATCCCCTATCTCCTCCCAAACAAAATCCGGTTTAGAGGTCCATCCCCTATCTTCCCCTAAACCGTGGAGTACATCCCCTATCTCCTCCCACACACAAAACAATGTATGCAAATGCAATGCTCAATCAATACACATATTTTCTGTATCAATGCCATAGTCAAAATTAATGACTTAACCAATGTGATTAGTTTCAGTTATTCCTAATCCACATGCAATGTCTACAACAATCACGACTATCCTCCACCGATAGCCCAAAACAGTTATTTCTAAACTGAAAATAACTATGTCAACAATTCAATAGACAAATAATTCCAATTACCCAATTACGCTATCTAACCAATGAATTCCCCAATTCCATGAATTTAACCATCTTTTCCCAATTCCATGAATTACTTATACAAATTAATTCAATAATACAACTAGGGTTTTTCCCCAAAATTTACCAAAGTATCCCCAACATATCAAATTACCAAAGCTTAGAACAAAACCTATAAAATGGAGTAGGAAATCCCTACCTTGAAGAAAATAACCCGAATGGAGAAGATAGAGATGAATGCCCAAATTCCAATGTGCTCCAAATCACCAAATGTTCAGATTAGAATGAAGTCCAAGCCGCCCTCTAACTTTCTTACAAAGAACTTAAGATGGATTCACACTAGAAGTAGATGAACACCTAAAGAGAAGATGAGTTTTGAGGGAGAGAAGTCGGACCTAGGGTTTAGAACCAAAAAGAATAAGAAAAAACTGATCAAAACCCGCTGCTGCGTATATAAACTGGACAGGCTCGCTCGAGCGAAGACTTGGTCGCTCGAGCGACCAGACACAGAGAAACTACGCTCGAGCCAAGGAAGCCTTGCTCGAGCCAACAACTCAAAAGCTCGCTCGAGCGAAAGAAAGCTCGATCGAGCGAAGAACTCAAACCCTCAGGTCTGCAACAAGACACACGCTCGAGCGAAGGAACTATTGCTCGAGCGAAGAAAATCTCGCTCGAGCCAAGAATGCACAGCTACAGGTCCAAATCAAACGCAACCACTCGCTCGAGCGAACAACTCCTCGCTCGAGCGAAGAACCAAAAACCTGGACAGCATCACTTGGTTTCTAAACCCAACCAACCTGAAACAAACCTGCCCAACACACCCTATAATTCCAAAAGAGAAAATAAGGGACAACAACAACAATTATACAATGACAGAATCTACGGAACCTAAGTCCGGATACAATAATCAAGTGGGAAAAGACCGGGGTCGCTATATGCATAGTTTCTACGTCATTTTAAAAAAATTAATCAATATAAGAATTTCATAGTATTATAAAAATTATATAAGAGAATAGTTTTAATCCATTTTATTTATAAAAAAATGATGAAAAATTATTTGAATTTTACTTGAAAAAATGTAACAAATGATAGCTTTAATCATTATATACCCCCAAAAAAAATTATATCGGTTACTCAATGAAAAAATGGTCGAATACAAATAAAGTCATGGACATTGAATTAAATCATATGAGCTCTAAATTGATAGTATAATCTAGCAAATCAACTAATAATAATATAGAGATATTGATAAATATTTAGTACTTTCCTATCATCTTTGTATTATATTCATTAATTTCACATATTATATGAAAGTTTTATTCGTCTCGATCCTTCAATAAAATAAGGACCAAGAAAACAAATTTGATAAGAAATTTATTCTAAACTTAATTATTGAAAAAACAAAAATTTCAAATAGAGAATTTAGAGATGGGATTGAAGAAATACTATAATGAATGCCTTATAAAAGAAAAAAAAAAAAGAAGCATAACAATGATCTAATACAAATTATTTTAAATAATTAATAGAAAGAATATCAAATTATTACTTTTTATAAATATAGTGAAGAAAATTAATTTTGTGAGATTTTTGTGCTGCCTTCTCCCATGTAGCCTATATTATTTCATTATTAATACTCTTCTCATACAAAGCGAACCAATTTCATTATTAATACTTTTCTCATTCAGAGCTAATAATTTTTTTTTAAAAATCTTTATCACTTAGTAGATAATAACGAATAATAAAATTATCAAGAGAAGGTTAAGAATTTAATAGGAGATAAAAAGTTATAGATAACGGCATTTCATAAGATAAAAAATTTAAAATAAAAGAAAGATAGTATGTGATAGGAGAAAAAAAATATGCCTAAATCAAAATAAAGATTTAGATATATATGTTTTTGATAAATATATAGATTAACAAATCATATCTTTATCTAAATTTTATTATTTTAATTTTTTAAAAATCAATTATTTAATCTTTATCTTTATCTGTAGGCCACAGAATTAATCTTCATAAATTATTTATCAATTTTTATATGTTTATTTATCTATAAGTCATGAAATTTATAGAAATTAATTTTTTTAAATTAATTGTTTAATTTTTATCTTTATCTATAGACTATAAAATTAATTTTCAGTTTTTATATGTTTATCTATATGGAGGAATTTTGAAATTCAAATCTTTATCCATAATTAATGAAATTAATTTTAATTTTAATTAATCAAACGAATAGAAAATGAAGAGAAATAGAAAACATGAACGGCAATCAAACAAGGTTTCCACGTAGGAAAGAGAGAGTTTTAAAATTATGAAAATTTAGGAATAAATATTTAGAGGCTTTTGACAAAACAACTACATTTGGTGTTATATATACTAGCGATAACCCGTGCGATGCACGGAAAAATAGATTATTTATATTTTGTGTGATAAATAAATCATCTTAATCTTAAATTATATCTTAATAGCGACAAACCATGATATTAAGCCATCTGGGTAGATGTTAACAATAATTAACCCACAAAATTTCACAATAAAATTTGACATGCATAAGAAATTATTAATTATAAAAACTATTGAGAATAATAGTATCATAATCACTTAATAACATAAATAACTTGTATCAAACTAAACAAAACATTAAAAGAGAGAAATTCTATAAGCTCATAAAAGTTATCATAAATTTACTTGGACTTTTAAATCAGTGGTGTATATTATTATTGTGGGATCAAATTATGAATATCAACTTTTAATTATAATTTATATGTTGTTTTTTAAAAATTTTAATCTAAGTTTGTTGCCTTGCTTATAAAAAGAACTTCTCAAACAAATCATTAATTGATTATATTAGCAACTCTCTATCTTTGATTTCCTCTATCAATGACACACGCATATCATATCAAAAATATAAATGCTTCTCCATAGTTTGAAGAATACTTGCATAGATCCAACGTCATTTTAAAAAAATTAATCAAGATAAGAATTTCATAGTATTATAAAAATTATATAAGAGAATAGTTTTAATCTATCTTATTTATAAAAAAAAATGATGAAAAATTATTTGAATTTTACTTGAAGAAATATAACAAATGATAGCTTTAATCATTATATACCAAAAAAAAAATTATATATGTGGGAAAAAATGGTCGAATACAAATAAAGTCATGGACATTGAATTAAATCATATGGGCTCTAAATTGATAGTATAATATAGCAAGTCAACTAAAGTAACATAGAGATATTAACAAACATGTAGTACTTCCTTATCATCTTTGTATTATATTCATTAATTTCATATATTATATGAAAGTTTTATTCGTTTCGATAAGGACCAAGAAAACAAATTTGATAAGAAATTGATTCTAAACTTAATTATTGAAAAAACAAAAATTTCAAAGAGAGAATTTAGAGATGGGATTGGAGAAATACTATAACGAATGATAGTCTTAAAAAAAAAAAAACATAACAATGATCTGCTGCAATTTATTTTTAATAACTAATAGAAAGAATATCAAATTATTATCTTTTATAAATATAGTGAAGAAAATTAATTTTGTGAGATTTTTGTGTTGCATTCTCCCATGTAGCCTTTATTATTTCATTATTAATACTTTTCTCATTCAGAGCCAATAATTTTTTTTTAATCTTTATCACTTGGTAGATAATAACGAATAATAAAAATTATCAAAAGAAGGTTAAGAATTTAATAGGAGATAAGAAGTTATAGATAAAGACATTTCATAAGATAAAAAATTTAAAATAAAAAAAGATAATATGTGATAGGAGAAAAAAAATATGAACAAATGAAAATAAAGATTCAGATATATATGTTTTTGATAGATATATAGATTAACAAATCATATCTTTATCTAAATTTTATTATTTTACTTTTTTTGTAAATCAATTATTTAATCTTTATCTTTATTTGTAGGTCACGAAATTAATTTTTATAAATTATTTATCATTTTTCATATGTTTATTTATCTATAAGTCATGAAATTATTTTTTAAAATAATTTTTTAATTTTTATCTTTATCTATAGGTCATGAAATAAATTTTCATAAATTATTTATGAATTTTTATATGTTTATCTATAATGAAATTAATTAAAGTACGAAATGAAGGGAAGAAAAAATGAGTAATTTTGTTTTTTTTTTAAAAAAAAAACAATTATTTAATCTTTATCTTTATTTGTAGGTCATGAAATTAATTTTTATAAGTTATTTATCAACTTTTATTTGTTTATTTATAGGAAGAAATTTTAAATTATCTATAAGTTATGAAATTAATTTTTTAATTTTTATCTTTATCTGTAGACTACAAAATTATTTTTTAGTTTTTATATGTTTATCTATATGGAGAATTTTGAAATTCAAATCTTTATCTATAAGCAATGAAATTAATTTTAATTATAATTAATCAAACAAATAGAAAATGAAGAAAAATAGAAAACATGAAAGGCAGTCAAAGAAGGTTGCCACGTAGGAAAGAGAGAGTTTCAAAATTATGAGAATTTAGGAATAAATATTTGGAGGCTTTTAACAAAACAACTACATTTGGTTTTTATCACTTGGTAGATAATAACGAATAATAAAAATTATCAAAAGAATGTTAAGAATTTAATAGGAGATAAGAAGTTATAGATAAGGCCATTTCATAAGATAAAAAATTTAAAATAAAAAAAGATAATATGTGATAGGAGAAAAAAAATATGAACAAATGAAAATAAAGATTCAGATATATATGTTTTTGATAGATATATAGATTAACAAATCATATCTTTATCTAAATTTTATTATTTTACTTTTTTTGTAAATCAATTATTTAATCTTTATCTTTATTTGTAGGTCACGAAATTAATTTTTATAAATTATTTATCATTTTTCATATGTTTATTTATCTATAAGTCATGAAATTATTTTTTTAAATAATTTTTTAATTTTTATCTTTATCTATAGGTCATGAAATAAATTTTCATAAATTATTTATGAATTTTTATATGTTTATCTATAATGAAATTAATTAAAGTACGAAATGAAGGGAAGAAAAAATGAGTAATTTTGTTTTTTTTTAAAATAATTATTTAATCTTTATCTTTATTTGTAGGCCATGAAATTAATTTTTATAAGTTATTTATCAACTTTTATTTGTTTATTTATAGGAAGAAATTTTAAATTATTTATAAGTTATGAAATTAATTTTTTTAAATTAATTTTTTAATTTTTATCTTTATCTGTAGACTATAAAATTAATTTTTAGTTTTTATATGTTTATCTATATGGAGAAATTTTGAAATTCAAATCTTTATCCATAAGCAATGAAATTAATTTTAATTATAATTAATCAAACAAATAGAAAATGAAGAAAAATAGAAAACATGAACGACAGTCAAAGAATGTTGACACGTAGGAAAGAGAGAGTTTCAAAATTATAAGAATTTAGGAATAAATATTTGGAGGCTTTTAACTAAACAACTACATTTGGTTATATATATAGTATAGATATACATATATATATATAGTACAGATATATAGATAGATAGATAGATATAGATATAGATATAGATATTTGTTTTAGATTTTTTTTAATATACAAATTATTTTCTTAGATTTTTTATAAAAATAATTTAACAATCCCATCATAACTACAGTGTATGAGAGAAGTTGAAAAGGGTATAGTAGTAGGTATAAGAGAAGTCAAAAAGACTTGTGAGTTAGAAGAAGTCAATAAATGCTAAGGTTTTTTTTTTTTTTTAAAAAAAAAAAAAAATTCAAAAACTTAGAACATTAAGATTGGAATATTGGAGCTCTCACAAGGCTTGTGAGTTAGAAACCCCTTTTTTCCTTATATATAGATATAGATGTGAGATATCATAAGTATATTGGAAGAAATACTCTTTAATAATCTAATTGTAGGTTATATAGTACGTGAATGATATTTCTCTGCTCCATATAGGCATGTTTATATTCTAATTCTAATTTTCATGTCTTATTGTTTATCACAGTGTTAAGACTAATAATCAATCCATTAGAATAGACTTGTGTTTCTAATTCTTCAGTTACTTTTGGGGATGAAAGCAAAATTTTAAGAACCTTAATCTTTTACAGTAGTTCCTTTATGGTAGGTCTGAATTTCTGATATCGTTTTATTTGTGAGATATTTCATAGTTTTGCATCATCTTTGACTCTCCTAATTCCTAATAACTAACACATCAATATCTAAAGGACTCTAATTCGCTTAGGCTACATGAAAAACCACCAACAGATCTTAGTTTCTGTATCAACATTAGGAACAATTCTGCAGTTACTTGAACAAATACATTTTTTCGTTTTCAATTTTCACCTGAAACATTTTATTCTTGAATTCATTTTCACAGTAGTGTTGGAGAAAATAGATGAGCAAGAAGGTTTCAAGCTGTTTGGGACCACAGATTCTCGAGAACCTGAAAATGTAGCAGAAATACTCGAGCAAAGGGAGTAAAAGCTCTTATTTTATGAATCCACTGAGTTAGGAAAAGCAAGCAACTTGCGCAAAAGTTTAGCTTGGGATAGTGCTTTTTTCACTAGTGCAAGTATGCTTTTACAAGAAATCTAAAATATTTGGTGCCTTCTACCAATGTTAACTCATTTCATATGATTAGAGCAAGTTAAAATTTGAAGTCATTAATGCTTCATGCGTGATTAGGAGTTCTAGATCCAGAAGAGTTGTTTATTATAAATAAAGGATTTGAGAAGGCTGGAGCTCACATATTACCCGTAATTCTAGAAGATCTGTGTAGGTGGAGATATGTAGACTCAGAATCTACATTAGATAGTGATGACTTCTCTTTGGACAACAACCAAAGCACTGAGGTTGATCTGTTTGAAGAAATAAGAGCATCCATTGAGAAATCCAATTTAATGTCCAATATTTGCTAGTCAATTTGCAAATCAGGAGTTGGAGAAGCCCACAAACGGGAAACCCATTGTAAGTATATTGCAAATTCAGAACAAATTTTATTGTGAATGGAAGAAGAAATTTTTGCCTGTTCATTTTGTATGAGAATTGCAATGTGATTGCTTTTAAGGTATCCCAAAGAGATTTAATGGGTAATCAGGTCTTTTGCTATTGTTGCAGCAAGAAATATTGAAACCTCACGTGTCCTAAATTTTTTTTCTTACTCTTAGGCTTAGTAAGCATAATATCTTGTGTTGAGGATGTAACGCCCCAAAAAATTGGGTAGGGTATATCTATTTATACAATAAACTGACCTGATAGACAAACACATATATATAGCTAACTATTCCATACATCCATTTCCATTTAACTAGCGGTAACCCGTGCGATGCACGAAAAAATAAACTATATACATTTTGTGTGATATATAAATTATTCTAATCTTGAATTATATTTTAATAGCAGCAAGCCATGATGTTAGGCCATCTTGGTTGATGTTAACAATAATTAATCTTCAAAATTTCACAATAAAAATTTGATATACATAAAAATTTGTTAATTATAAAGATTGTTAACAATAATTAATCTTTATCACTTGGTAGATAATAACAAATAATAAAATTATGAGGATTAGGTTAAGAGGAGATAAGAAGTTATAGATAAGAGTATTTCACAAGATAAAAAATTCAAAATAAAAAAAGGTAATATGTGATAAAAGGAGAAAAAAAATATAAGTAAACCAAAATAAAGATTTAGATAGATATGTTTTTGATAGATATGGATTAACAAATCATATATTTATCTAAATTTTATTATTTTAATTTTTTTTTTTGTAAATCAATTAGTTAATCTTTATCTTTATCTGTAGACCATGGAATTAATTTTTATAAATTATTTATCAATTCATATATGTTTATTTATCTATAAGTCATGAAATTATTATTTTTCAAATAATTTTTAAAATTTTTATCTTTATCTAAATGTCATGAAATAAATTTCCATAAATTATTTATGATTTTTTATATGTTTATTTATAATGAAATTAATTAAAGTACAAAGTGAAGGGCAAAAAACATGAGTAATTTTCTTTTAAATCAATTTTTTAACCTTTATTTTTATCAGTAGGCCATGAAATTAATTTTTATAAATTATTTATCAATTTTTATATGCTTATTTATGGGAAGAAATTTTAAATTATCTATAAGTTATGAAATTAAGTATTTAATTTTTAACTTTATCTGTATACCATGAAATTAATTTTCATAAATTATTTATCAGTTTTTATATGTTTATCTATATGGAGGAATTTTGAAATTCAAATATTTATCCATAAGCCATGAAATTAATTTTCATTTTAATTAATCAAACAAATAGAAAATGGAGGAAAATAGAAAACATGAAAGACAATAAAAAAGGGTTGCCACGTAGGAAAGAGATGATTTTAAAATTATGAGAATTTAGGAATGAATATTTACAGATTTTTGACAAAACCACTACATTTGATTATATATATAGTATAGATAGATATCTTTATCACTTGGTAGATAATAACAAATAATAAAAATTATGAGGATTAGGTTAAGAGGAGATAAGAAGTTATAGATAAGAGTATTTCACAAGATAAAAAATTCAAAATAAAAAAAAGATAATATGTGATAAAAGGAGAAAAAAAATATAAGTAAACCAAAATAAAGATTTAGATAGATATGTTTTTGATAGATATGGATTAAAAAATCATATATTTATCTAAATTTTATTATTTTAAGTTTTTTTTTTGTAAATCAATTAGTTAATCTTTATCTTTATCTGTAGACCATGGAATTAATTTTTATAAATTATTTATCAATTCTTATATGTTTATTTATCTATAAGTCATGAAATTATTATTTTTCAAATAATTTTTAAAATTTTTATCTTTATCTAAATGTCATGAAATAAATTTCCATAAATTATTTATGATTTTTTATATGTTTATTTATAATGAAATTAATTAAAGTACAAAGTGAAGGGCAAAAAACATGAGTAATTTTTTTTAAATAAATTTTTTAACCTTTATTTTTATCAGTAGGCCATGAAATTAATTTTTATAAATTATTTATCAATTTTTATATGCTTATTTATGGGAAGAAATTTTAAATTATCTACAAGTTATGAAATTAAGTATTTAATTTTTATCTTTATCTGTATACCATGAAATTAATTTTCATAAATTATTTATCAGTTTTTATATGTTTATCTATATGGAGGAATTTTGAAATTCAAATATTTATCCATAAGCCATGAAATTAATTTTCATTTTAATTAATCAAACAAATAGAAAATGGAGGAAAATAGAAAACACGAAAGACAATAAAAAAGGGTTGCCACGTAGGAAAGAGATGATTTTAAAATTATGAGAATTTAGGAATAAATATTTACAGATTTTTGACAAAACCACTACATTTGATTATATATATAGTATAGATATCTTTATCACTTGGTAGATAATAACAAATAATAAAAATTATGAGGATTAGGTTAAGAGGAGATAAGAAGTTATAGATAAGAGTATTTCACAAGATAAAAAATTCAAAATAAAAAAAGATAATATGTGATAAAAGGAGAAAAAAAATATAAATAAACCAAAAATAAAGATTTAGATAGATATGTTTTTGATAGATATGGATTAACAAATCATATATTTATCTAAATTTTATTATTTTAATTTTTTTTTTTGTAAATCAATTAGTTAATCTTTATCTTTATCTGTAGACCATGGAATTAATTTTTATAAATTATTTATCAATTCATATATGTTTATTTATCTATAAGTCATGAAATTATTATTTTTCAAATAATTTTTAAAATTTTTATCTTTATCTAAATGTCATGAAATAAATTTTCATAAATTATTTATGATTTTTTATATGTTTATTTATAATGAAATTAATTAAAGTACAAAGTGAAGGGCAAAAAACATGAGTAATTTTTTTTAAATCAATTTTTTAACCTTTATTTTTATCAGTAGGCCATGAAATTAATTTTTATAAATTATTTATCAATTTTTATATACTTATTTATGGGAAGAAATTTTAAATTATCTATAGGTTATGAAATTAAGTATTTAATTTTTATCTTTATCTGTATACCATGAAATTAATTTTCATAAATTGTTTATCAGTTTTTATATGTTTATCTATATGGAGGAATTTTGAAATTCAAATATTTATCCATAAGCCATGAAATTAATTTTTATTTTAATTAATCAAACAAATAGAAAATGGAGGAAAATAGAAAACAAAAAAGACAATAAAAAAAGGGTTGCCACGTAGGAAAGAGATGATTTTAAAATTATGAGAATTTAGGAATGAATATTTACAGATTTTTGACAAAACCACTACATTTGATTATATATATAGTATAGATAGATATCTTTATCACTTGGTAGATAATAACAAATAATAAAATTATGAGGATTAGGTTAAGAGGAGATAAGAAGTTATAGATAAGAGTATTTCACAAGATAAAAAATTCAAAATAAAAAAAGGTAATATGTGATAAAAGGAGAAAAAAAATATAAGTAAACCAAAATAAAGATTTAGATAGAAATGTTTTTGATAGATATGGATTAACAAATCATATATTTATCTAAATTTTATTATTTTAATTTTTTTTTTTGTAAATCAATTAGTTAATCTTTATCATTATCTGTAGACCATGGAATTAATTTTTATAAATTATTTATCAATTCATATATGTTTATTTATCTATAAGTCATGAAATTATTATTTTTCAAATAATTTTTAAAATTTTTATCTTTATCTAAATGTCATGAAATAAATTTCCATAAATTATTTATGATTTTTTATATGTTTATTTATAATGAAATTAATTAAAGTACAAAGTGAAGGGCAAAAAACATGAGTAATTTTTTTTAAATCAATTTTTTAACCTTTATTTTTATCAGTAGGCCATGAAATTAATTTTTATAAATTATTTATCAATTTTTATATGCTTATTTATGGGAAGAAATTTTAAATTATCTATAAGTTATGAAATTAAGTATTTAATTTTTAACTTTATCTGTATACCATGAAATTAATTTTCATAAATTATTTATCAGTTTTTATATGTTTATCTATATGGAGGAATTTTGAAATTCAAATATTTATCCATAAGCCATGAAATTAATTTTCATTTTAATTAATCAAACAAATAGAAAATGGAGGAAAATAGAAAACACGAAAGACAATAAAAAAGGGTTGCCACGTAGGAAAGAGATGATTTTAAAATTATGAGAATTTAGGAATGAATATTTACAGATTTTTGACAAAACCACTACATTTGATTATATATATAGTATAGATAGATATCTTTATCACTTGGTAGATAATAACAAATAATAAAAATTATGAGGATTAGGTTAAGAGGAGATAAGAAGTTATAGATAAGAGTATTTCACAAGATAAAAAATTCAAAATAAAAAAAGATAATATGTGATAAAAGGAGAAAAAAAATATAAGTAAACCAAAATAAAGATTTAGATAGATATGTTTTTGATAGATATGGATTAAAAAATCATATATTTATCTAAATTTTATTATTTTAAGTTTTTTTTGTAAATCAATTAGTTAATCTTTATCTTTATCTGTAGACCATGGAATTAATTTTTATAAATTATTTATCAATTCTTATATGTTTATTTATCTATAAGTCATGAAATTGTTATTTTTCAAATAATTTTTAAAATTTTTATCTTTATCTAAATGTCATGAAATAAATTTCCATAAATTATTTATGATTTTTTTATATGTTTATTTATAATGAAATTAATTAAAGTACAAAGTGAAGGGCAAAAAACATGAGTAATTTTTTTTTAAATCAATTTTTTAACCTTTATTTTTATCAGTAGGCCATGAAATTAATTTTTATAAATTATTTATCAATTTTTATATGCTTATTTATGGGAAGAAATTTTAAATTATCTATAAGTTATGAAATTAAGTATTTAATTTTTATCTTTATCTGTATACCATGAAATTAATTTTCATAAATTATTTATCAGTTTTTATATGTTTATCTATATGGAGGAATTTTGAAATTCAAATATTTATCCATAAGCCATGAAATTAATTTTCATTTTAATTAATCAAACAAATAGAAAATGGAGGAAAATAGAAAACACGAAAGACAATAAAAAAGGGTTGCCACGTAGGAAAGAGATGATTTTAAAATTATGAGAATTTAGGAATGAATATTTACAGATTTTTGACAAAACCACTACATTTGATTATATATATAGTATAGATCCCAAATGCCAAATACATGCTGTTCACATCTCAATGCCCCAGTTCCAATCCCAAGCATGCATTTTACAACAAGTATGAAATGGAAGCCAAACAGATAATAAGTTCCCTACAGACTTATAAATTTATCCAAAAACTTCTCAGTTACACAAAATGGAGTTTCAACTCGACGCAAATACAGCATTGGGCTTACATTCAATAAATAACCATAAAACCAAAATGAAGCCTTAGCTTCGAGTCCTCCCAAGTCAGTGCCTTGGCGGAGGCATAGCACATGTACCTGAAATGGTTTTCCTTATAGGGTGAGCCACAGCTCAGTAGAGATATATTACACAACATATGGACCATGACAAGACTAAAGAGGAGTATACTCATGCCATGCTCATGATAAAACTGTTTATCTCTCTTTTTATAAAGCATGCAGTGCTGAGATGCAATGACAGATATAAAACCATTTCTATTTTGAACCATATCTGTTACATGAATACAAGCTCTGTGAATCTCTAGGTGAGTGTCTGCAAGTAGGCCCTAACGCACTACCACTGTCATTTTTACCAGTAAACTGGAAGGCTCGACACCTAACCATGCGGTTCTACACCCCCTACCCAGATCCACCAAGTATTCATTTTTTTGCAAACAGATACATATCCACTCATTTTCCAAAAACAGATACATTTCTAATGAAATGAATGTAATGTAATGTACAATGCAACAAATAAGGAATGTGGTTCAATTTACCTAAGTCTCATGCATTTCTACAACAATCATGGTTATCCTCCACTGATAGCCCAAAACAGATATTCCTAAACAGATATTTAAACAATTAAATTCTAAAAATTTTGATAAATACAATCTATTCCACATCTCATCAAATATGAACAACTACACTAGTTTTCATATCACAATCACGTCCGGTAACCTCTCAAGGTCCATTTCTAACCGTAACGATTTTATTCCAACAGATACATTAAGCAAAATAATACCGTTAATGTCCAAGAAAACATCATTTTCTTTCCAAACTCAATTTCCAAGAATTATTCAACTATGGCATCCTATTTTGATCAAAATCCCCAAAAGTTAAACATAATTCATTTGTTTTCTTTAAAAATGCTCTTTTGGTCGCAAACCGGTAAAAATTTCAAAACCGATCGAGTCGGAGTCCGTTTTTGTTCAAATTTAAAATATAGCTCTTTCATGACCTTACAAACATATTCCAAGTTTACACTTTCACAATTTGGGAATCAACTTTTCATTCTTCTCAAAATTTCTCTTTTGAGCAAATAAATCACAATTTTTTCAAAAATTCTAATTAAATTATATACAACTCTAAGCTCCATATAATCAAGAAAAAGTGCATAAAAAAGTGTAGGAAAAATCCCTACCTCAAGCCAAGAAGCTTTCAAATTTTTTTGGCAACAGAAATTAAATCTATTCGGAGCCAAACGATGCATTTTTCGCCCTCTACGTTTTGATCCAAAGCACTAGGAGTCAAAAATGACTTACACTAGATCAAACCCAAGAAAAACCAACTTCGAACCCCTTTTTTCTTTCCTCTCGGCAAGAACTCCCAAAAGTATGAAGAAAAAAAAATCTATTAGGTTACTATTTATAGATATTTTCTTTTTTGCTGTTTTGTTTTTAACTAAAAAAATATCTAACCATATATATATACACCTATATATATATATATCAATTAAAAATACATTTCAACATCTTTAATGACAAAAGTAAATATAATATTTTCTCACTACAAAATATATTTGGTTTAATGGTACACACCATAAATATTCACAACTCTTTTATGGTAATCAAATAATAATAATAAAACTACAACAATATTACACGGTTACTAACGAGGTCATGATTCAATTAATTGGGTCCAAAATGAATGGAGTTTAATAGTTTAAAATAAATCCCCAACTAAGATTAAAGTATAAATTCAATTCGATTCAACTCATTACGTATGAGGTTATCCATCCACAAATCGTCCAGGCATATATAAATCGCAGAAAATGAGATTATATAGTTCCTTTTAGTATTTAGTATGCATAAGTGTTCATCATCTCGATTGCTCAAATTGAAAGGTTGCATTATTATTTATAACTTACAAGTTACAAGTTTGTCCAGGCATGTATAAATCGAAGACAATGAGATAATATGGTTCCTTTTAGTATTTAGTATGCATAAGTGTTCATCATCTCGATTGCTCAAATTGAAAGGCTACATTATTATTTATTACTTACAAGTTACAAGTTTGTCCAACATTTGGTAGTCTAACATGTTGGATATGCAGACACAAGATTGTGTAAGGAAATGAAATTGTAACTTTAGGATATGAATTAACTGACTCAAATTAATTTGATCAATACAGGATGCTGAAAAAAAATGGTGAATCTAATTCGTTTTCTCATAAGTCACCCAAGATATTGAGCAGGATGAGCATGGTGTCAGCAGGACAAAGAAAAAAGATCTTAGGTGCGGACCATGTCAAAATGGGAAACAAAGTTACAACCCTTGGATCTGGTAAGAACCATCATAAAATTTAAAAGTTCCTTTCTTCCACTTCTAATGGAATTTCCATCAAAATGAATGGACTGTTACAGGGGAAGGTTTGATAGTATCCAAAAACTCTGGATTGGAGAACTCATGTTCCGTTAGCTCTACAACATCCCTTGAATCATCTTCTTTAGTTTCTATCACCACCAGTAATGATTCATCAGCTTTTTGTTCTCTATCCGGTAGTGTTTCATCATTAAAATCTTCTTCAAACTTGAGAACGAACAGTTTCCAGGAAAAGTAGACTTGCTGCCTCTAGTTTAACCTCCAAGACTCCTCTCAGGTGCTCACTAGGAGACAAAATTGTGTTGGAAAATCCTGGTTTGTCCACCCTTCATTGTCCATGTCAAACCATTCTTATGAATCACTTGCTAGCTCTATTGATGGATGGTCCTCAAAATCATCATCAACTGCCAACCAAAGCTCCAACTGTTTAGAGGTCAGTTTTCATACCAATACTTCCAAAGAAGCTTGTTTAAGAAATGATGCTACCCAAGCATTAAATTTTCAGAGTTGCCCACATGATGAATGTTTTGATGATCAAGAAAATCATCAAATAAGGTTTCCAAATCTATGTCTTGAAGTAGTTAGGGGAACTGCTAATGATCCTGCAAAATCAACCAGAAATTTCAAACCTTCGGGTCTCCAAATGCCATCACCAAAGATTGGGTTCTTTGATGAGGTAGTTTTATTTTCTTCCAATTTATTTAGTTCTATGTTATGAGTATTACCTTGAGAAGTCAGTATTTCAATCAAGTAAAGCTTATTTGCTTTGGCAGGACAAAGCTATGATGTCGATGGTAGGTGGAGATTTCCTGTTTCATTTTGGAGCGCAGAGTGCTTTGCCTAATATCAGTGGGGTGACAAACAGAAAAAGGCTGGATAAACTTCAAACTACAAAAATTTTACTAGAGAATGGAGATACAAAGCTTGGTTCTGTGCAAAATGGAGTGATAAATCCTTCTTTGAATGCCATTCGCAGATATGCAGCACAGAATCAAGAGCTAGATAAAAATTCCCCAAAAATGTCCAGCACGTCTATAACCTCGAGATACTTACCAGGGAAAATTTCAAAAGGTCAGACTGATACATCTCCTCTATTGTGCAGAGAAAATTATTGGACAATCTTCACTGTATTTAAAAATATAAATTTTGTTTGTGTACTTAACAACAAATGGAATACAGAAGAAATAAAAGAAAGGAGAGAGTATGTTTGATTACAAAAATCAAACCAGAAAATAAAATAAAATAAATAAAACAGATTTTTATTTTGTTACAAAAACAAAATCAAAATCTGAAATAGAAAAAATAATAAAACAGAAAAGTAAATTAAATACTTACCAAATTAATTTGTTGAACAAATATTCTGATCAAGTCCAGTGTTTAGCACTGTGTCCTTAAGACAGATTCGTCTTCTCCACGGTGCTTTTGGATTGTGAACGTCTATCTCCTAGGATAAAATGATCAACAATGAAAAATTGCAGTACTACAGATTTTTCATACAACGAACACATTCATTGTATACACTCTTTCTCATAGAAAATTAATGGAATTAATGTAGCAAAATGCAGGGATGAAAGGCAGCAGAGAAGAACGAAAATTGGAGTAAAAAACCAAATGAAGGACTTGTCTTATGTATAGATGATTTCGTGGCTGTACAGATTTGAATGAACAGGTGCAAAACCTGTTTGGTTTGAATGAATAGGTAATGTGGCTGTTGGGTTTAAAGTTAAACAGATATGAATTTGTTTGGTTTAAATTCAAACAGATATTCATCTGTTCGGTTGGGAAAAAATCGAAGCCCATTTTGAATTCAATTTTCGAAATTCAAATTCCAAAAAATTAGAATTTAATTTTAGAAAGATAAAATTCAAATGTTTTTGGCCCAAAATGATAGGTATTGGGCCGGACAATCCCAACCCAACCACACATCATGCACCCGCGCCCAAGCCCAGCCCAGGTCGCTCGGCCGGACGGATGGACTGCGGCGGCGCACGCGTGTGTTTATTTTGGATCCAATGGGTCTAGCCCACTTTGCCCATAACTTTCCTCTCTACAAAACTTGGGTGCCCCTTGGGGCCTACCCCAAGTTCCAAACTCATGGCTTATAAACCCACTCAAAGTATGCCCACCAAATCAATGTGGGACAAGCCTTAAACCAAACATTTAGGAAATTTCACCAAAAACACCATTTCCATGTGTAGACACCCCATTTTTGACCGTCCTCAAGACTTGGACGTCACCGTTTGAACACTCAGTGATCATCCATGTTTGTGTTCGTTTGGAGTTCCCGGAGGTCTCAGCTCGCGCGCCTTGCCTCAGGATCTCCGAACTTGACTGTTTAGTGTCTGGCTTTACACCAAACACTTGTGTTTTGCCTTGGGGAGGCAGGGTAGGGCTTGTAGACCATCCCCACCCACCACCGGCAGTGGCTAGAGGCCACCGGCTGGTTTTTGCTGCGCCGGCCGGCACTACTTGTTGCCGGTCAACACTTTTTAGTGCCGGCCGGCACTCTTTTTGGCCAAGATGGCATTTTTTTCCGGCCGACTACTGTGCATCTGCTTTTGCAGATATTTTAAGACAGCTGTCTTGCTTTTGGCTCCCCTCCATGTATGGAGGGATCTCTCCCTTGGAAGCTTGTCTTGTAAGCTATACAAGACAAAAAGCTTCTATATAGAGAGAGGTTGGTCTCTTGGCTTAAGGGGTTAGACACTTAAGATATTTTGAGAGCTTAGACAGCCATTGTTAGGGTTTGAGTTCTAGGGTTAGGGTTAGATACACATCATATCTCTCTTTCCCTCTCTTTTGTGCTCTTGTGTGTGTTTTAGTTCATACTATTGCACACAAGCACCTAGTGTTTCACCTTCCTCTTGGAACTGAGGTTCTAAGGGACTGATTTTGAAGTTTTGGTGTTGGATTCAAGCTAAGGAAGGCCATTGGAGCATCATTGTTGAAGAAGGCTTCAAGGGTAAGAATCTCACCCCTTTTTACCCCATTTTTGCATTGTATTTCTACCTATCTTAAATTCGTTTTTGAGCTTAGTGTATAATACAAAAAAGTTCTGTTTTTAAGCCCTCTTGGTTGTTTGTTAAGAGTTTTTTGTGGTTTGGGTAAGTTTGAATACCCTTAGGCCTTGAAAGGCCTCGTTTTGTGCCCTTTTGTGTGAACTCCGGGATTTTGGTGTTGGGGTCTCTTCACCACTGAAATCTTGAGGGATTTCAGTGGTGAAGGTGATGCCTTGAAGTCCCAAGAAGGAGAGGGCCACCCCCTCTCCTTGTTGTCCTTGAAAAGGGCATGTTTTGGCCTCTTGAGAGAGCATTATGTTTGAGGGTGTATTGACCATGACTTGGCTGCTTTTTATGCTTAATATGTCATGTTATGCCTCTGTTTTTACTTGGTTTTGGTACTCCATGCATGCTTAGCATAGTTGCCATGTAATGCCTTGTTATGCCTTAACATGTCTTAGGTTGTGTGCCTTTGTTTCTAGCATGTTTTAGGCTTACATTTGTGAAGATTTTGTGCTTATCTTGACATGTTTTAGGTCTGTCCATAAGTGTTTGGGTTGATTTTGGCATGCTTGGTATAGCTCCTTTGTATTTGGGCTTGTTGGCCTTGAGCATATGAATGTATAGCATGACATCTTTGCATTGATTTGGTGATTTGGGATCATCCACCATGTCATTTCAGTCCTATTTGCATGCCTATATGTTTACCTTGGATGCATCTTTAATGCCTCATAAGCTTGTGTAGCAATGCTCCATGTTTTGGTGTTTATGCATGCCTTTGTTTTTGAGTCATTTGGATGCCATCTAAGTGGTCCTTAGGCCTTGTATTAATGTCCCAAAACTCTGTTTTTCGTCAATGAGTTCATGCCATATTTGGTCTTGCTAAGTGTAGTTCAATACTCTATTGGTTTGCTTTGAGCATTTGGGCCATTTGTTGCATGCTTGGCTTGATTTATTGCTTGGTTTGGCACCATGTTTTAGCATGATTTCAATGCTTATGTTGCATGCTAATTAGTCCATGATTCCCCCTTTCAAATGTGTTTGAGGGTTGTTCAATTTGTGCTTAAGTGTTAGCCTTTCAACATATGTATGTGTGCATGTGTATTTGGTCCCTCATTGTAGTACTTTGGCCCTTGTTTAGGCCTTATTGGAGCTGCCTAAACCATGCCTAAGCCCACCTTTTCATTGGCTAGCATTGCCTCATGTTTGCTTGCATGCTTGCATAAGTGTATCGCCATGCCATGTTGCATCCTTAGCTTGCATGCCTAGGTTGCATTGCATTTTGCATGCATGCTTTGTTCCTTGACTTAGTGATAGGAATTGGGCCTTGTTTGGTTTGATTTGGTTTGCATGCATTTGAAATCAAAGTTGCATACTTGATTCCTTGGGCAATCATGCATGGAAATGCGTGATTGGTGGTCCGAGAATCGAGGCACATGCCCCTTTGAGTCATTATCATGATAAGGGACATGGTTGGTGCATATATGTCTTGAATTGTGCTGCCATGCTTTGTCTTGCCCTCTGTTGCTGTCATTTGCAGATTTTGCAAGAACACTCTGCCGACCGGCAGTGTAAGGTGCCGACCGACAATAATTTCCCTGTCGATAGCTTTGTTTTGTGCCGGTGGCCACACCACACTGCCGGTGGCAATTCCATGCAGCCGGTGATGTCTCCCAGCATCCAAGGAAGCAGTCCTGAGGTTTTGGCAACCTCCAGAGGAGTGAAAGAAGGGAAAACAGAGGCAGCCTATGCATGGCGGCGCGTTTCCCGAGGCAATTTTCCTGCTTTCTTAGTTTTAGTTAATTTGCTTAGTTGATTAGGCAATTTGTAATATTTAATTAGCTTGCGTAGTTAATTAATTTGTAATATTTATTTGGTCCCTCCGAGTGAGGGCAAATCTGTAATAAGTGTGTGTGGGTGGTGTGTATGTCTTCCAATCCCCACTTCTTTCTTCCCTTTTATTTACCTGCTTATGATGGTAGATTAGGGCATCTTTAAAATTAGCATACCTTATGCTATGCATGTGTGCATCCATTTGTATTGCATGCATTAGGCTCGGTACATCACGCTAACTGCATTTGTACTTTAATTCAAGAAAATTGAATATGTGATAGTTGATCGCATTTCATATGCCATGCTTAGATTAGCCGAGCCTATCTAATTGCATCCTGTATGTGTTGCATTAGGCAATTTAACATGAACTAGGACACGCATGTTTGCTAACTAGTTTACTGTTTTGGCACGGAGTACGATGTAAGTATTTACGCTTTAGCATCCTGCATGCGTGTGAGTGTTGCCATGACAGTGTGCCTGCCATGCGGCTAAATGGTTTAAACTGTTTGAATGCCTGTGGGTGGAGGTTGGATTGTTTGAGTTGGAAAAACTCATTGAAATTCGTGTTTTAGCCTACTTGCGAGTAGCAAATTCCAAAGCATTTTCAAAACAAACGGATATGCAATGTTTCTTTCCAAATTAGGCAATCTAGTCTATACTTGTTTGCTGCGCGCATAACATAGTAATTCTAGGCTAATAAATGGAATAAGAACACATAACGTTTTCAAAATCGGATATCATGGTTAGTAGAGGCCGGTCTTCGGACCGGGCGAAAGGGGGTGCTCATAGCTGACCTTCCCCGATCGTACCCAAGCTCCCGAGCCGAGACAACTCCGGTGATGACGGACATGTGGCCTTCGGCACCGAGTCAGGGTTTCCTAAATTTCCCCATTTAAAAAATATTTAGGTGGCGACTCTGTATCTGGCAAAGCAGTCCATGTTTGGCACTACTTTTTCAAAAATCTGTTTCTCAAAACGATTTGCCAGATTTGGACTCTTTGGTTCAGATTAAGAACCGCGACAACAAAATCGCGAGTCCGAACTGTAGCGAAGGTCCTTCCGCGGGCGCGTCTACACCATGGAGCTCTCTTTGGCTTCAATTTCCCATTCACTTGATAATGGTTTTGAGCAACCAAATATACTACGTGAATCACAACGCGGCATAGAACGCATTACCACTTAGACCCGCCAAATTTGGCGCATGGGTCCCACCTAAAAATTAGACCAAAGTTGAGGAAAAGTCCTATTTTTTTTCTTCCCAAAACTTCCAATATCATTTCTGACAATCCCCCACATGAATGGAATTTGATGACAACGGAAATGCAACAATATGCAAAATTTATCGAAATAGTATAAATCGAAAATATCTTGCATCATGATAGGTAGCTTTTGGTCTTGAACCTTCCATAGTGATAATCTATCGGACATACTAGCTAACCAATGGACGTGGTGCCTTGAATTGTTCAGCCGTTTGTGTAAGCCAAGACAATAGATTTGACACAAAATATCTTTTGACACATCGTGGTTCTCACGGTTGTGTTCATTTTGGCCTTTAACGCTCTTGGTTTTCATGAGTGCTTCTAGAGAATTTAGCCTCTTTATTCTCATAGAATCGGCCCTAGTTCGACACTCATATAGGTGATTCTTATTATGAGTATCTCCTTATACTCGTCTTGATTTTTATGCTTAAATCAAGATATAAATAATCATTAAAAACAAAGCTTATCCTTAGACCCTTGCATGTAATATATGTTGTAGATATCACTCTCACCATAGGAATGGGTAAGGAATTTTAAAACCCTTGCTGATTTCTGGCGAGCCACACATAACTTAGTTGTCCCTTTAAACTTAGTTCTTGGGTCATCTAAGTAGGGTTACCATTATGATGACTCTTATGTTAGGCTTTAATCTCATCCCCTTTGATGAACTATACACTTGCTCTTTTATCAAATCTTTTGTTAACGGATCCGCAATATTCTCTTTAGATTTTATATAATCTATTGAGATTATTCCATTTGAGAGCAGTTGCCTTACGGTACTATGTCGATGACGGATATGTTGTGCCTTACCATTATACATATGATTTTGTGCCCTGCCTATTGCAGATTGACTATTACAATGAATGCAAATAGCTGGCACAGGTTTTGGCCACATTGAAATATCTTCTAAGAAGTGGCAAAGCCATTCTGCTTCTTCTCCTATTTTGTCTAAAGCAATGAACTCAGATTCCATTGTGGATCGTGCGATGCATGTTTGTTTCATGGATTTCCAAGAAATAGCAACGCCTCCCAGAGTAAAGACATATCTACTAGTGGATTTTGAATCTTTAGTATCTGATATCCAATTGGCATCATAATAACCTTCTAGTACTGTTGGATATCGAGTAAAGTTTAAACCATGATCACGGGTACACCTTAGATATTTAAGAACCCGAATGATCGCTTTCCAATGGTCTTTTCTAGGGTTATTAGTGTACCTACTCAATTTACTGACAACATAAGCTATATCAGGACGAGTACAATTCATTAGATACATTAAGCTTCCAATGCTTTGAGAGTATTTTAGCTGAGACACCGCATCACCTTTATTTTTTGATAAATAAAGACTGATGTCTACAGGTGTTCTAGCTACATTTATATCATCCTTGATAAATTTACCAAGAATTTTCTCAATATAATGTGATTGAGATAATGCATATCCGTCAAATGTTTTAGTAATTTTCATTCCTAATATAACATCTGCGACCCCCATATCTTTCATATCAAATCTTCTATTCAGCATTTGCTTAGTTGATTTGATCATGTTTTGACTGCTTCTAATGATAAGCATGTCATCCACATAAAGACAAACTATGACATATCCTTGGTCAGTGTTTTTAACATAGATGCACTTGTCACATTCGTTTATCTTAATCCCATTAGTAAGCATAGCATGATCAAATTTTTCATGTCATTGCTTAGGAGCTTGTTTTAATCCATAAAGAGATTCTACAAGCCGACAAACATTTTTTTCTTGCCCTGGCACTACAACCCCTTCAGGTTGCTCTATATAGATCTCTTCATGTAGATCACCATTTAAGAAAGCTGTCTTAACATCCATTTGATGTATTTCTAAATTGTACAACGCTGTTATAGCAATAAGCATGCGGATGGATGTTACTCTTGTCACAGGGGAATATGTGTCAAAATAGTCTAGACCTTTTTGTCTGTAACCTTTTACCACAAGTCTTGCTTTATACTTGTCTATTGAACCATCTGCTTTCATTTTTCTCTTGAATATCCATTTATATCCAAGAGGTTTAGAACCGGGTGGAAGATCCACCAATTCCGAAGTATGATTTTGCATAATGGATTCAATTTCATTATTAACAGCCTCTTTCCACAAAGGTGCTTCAAGACTTGTCATTACTTCCTTAAAGCTTTGAGGTTCATTTTCTAATAGGTATGTCAAAAAATCTGAACCAAAGGATTTTGATGCTCTTGCTCTCTTACTTCAGCTTGGTTCATCATCAGTTAAATCCTGCTAGTCGAAACCATTACTAATATCTTGTGTTTGATTGTCATTAGTCTCTTGACTTTGTGTACAATCATAAGCTCTTTTCTGTGAACTTAATGCCTATCCTTTCTTGTAAAGAAAGACATGTTCAAAAAACACAGCATTCCTTGAGTCTATAATAGTGTTCACATTTATATCAGGTATTTCTGATTTATAAGTCAGAAACCAATATGCACTACTATTCTGAGCATAACCAATAAACACACAATCCACTGTTTTTGGTCCTATCTTTGTCTTTTTAGGAATAGGAACTTCAACTTTTGCCAAACACCCCCACACTTTTAAGTATTTGTAGGAAGGTGGTCGACCTTTCCACAATTCATAAGGAGTGCTGTTGGTTTTCTTGTGGGGTATTCTGTTAAGAACATAATTAGCAGACAGTATTGCTTCCCCCCATAAGTTCTGTGGTAAGCCTATCACTTCTAACCATTTTAATGGTTTTACCAAGTTGATTTTTAATTTCAGTTTTGTAGAGTTTAAACATTTCCAAAGCTTCATCTTTATTTCTAAGTAAATATACATAACAATATCTTGTGCAATCAACGATAAATGTTATGAAATACTTTTTGCCTCCTCTAGTTTGAACAAATTTAAGATCACATACATCAGTATGAATTAATTCTAGAGGTTCGATTTTTCTTTCAACCGATTTAAATGGAGCCTTAGTTAGTTTTGCTTCTACACAAATCTCATATTTGTGATTAGGATCAATTTCAAACTTTGGTATATAATCCAAACCAATTAATCTATGCAAAACATCAGAATTTACATGTCCTAATCTACCATGCCATGAATTCGACTCAAGAATATAAGCAAAAGATGTGTTATTCTTATTAATAGCAAGTTTTGGTACAACCGCCATTACACTCAACTTGAAGAGACTATCACTCATGTATCCCTTACCAACATACATACCACTCTTTGTTAATACAAATTTATCAGACTAAAAAACAAGCCTAAAACCATTTTTACTAAACAAAGAACCAGAAACTAAATTCTTCCAGATGTCTGGTACATGTAGTACGTTGTTGAGGGTAAGTTCTTTCCCTGATGTCATCTTCAAGATCTCCTTTACTTGTCCAGCCACAGTAGAAGTAGAAGAATTTTCCATGAAAAGTTGTTCACCATTTGCAGCCTCATTGTAAGTAGTGAACATCTTCTTATCCGCACAAATGTGTCGAGTTGCCCCAGTCTCAACCTACCATTCCTTGGGATTTCCATTCAAATTAGCCTCAGACACCACAGCAGAGAGATTAATGTCATTTACTCTGTCAGAGATGTAATCTAATTATGTTACATTGGCTTGATTGGTGGTCTTCTTGCTTGTACTTCCGCGATCCTTCTTAGGGCGGCGGCAATCAGAAGCTCGATGTCCAGTCTTGCCACAGTTATAGCATTTTCCTTTGAATTTCTTATTGCCGTTGTTATCGCCTTGTTTAGGACCATCTCCAGCAAACTTTCTATTTTTGTTATGTGGGTTTGTGCACTTGTTCAACGACATTAGCCTTGGACTCAATGGGATTTTTACCATTCATGTTTTCAGCCTTTCGGTTATCTTCCTCAATTCTTAGTCTTATAATTGATTCATCCATGGTCATCTCCTTGCATTTATGTTTTAAATAATTTTTGAAATCTTTCTAAGCTGGTGGTAACTTTTCCAGTAAAGCAGCGATTTGGAAAGACTTGCTAAGAGACATACCTTCAGAATGAATATCATGCAAAATTATTTGAAAATTTTGAACTTGAGAAATTACCGTTTGGGAGTCTACCATAACGAAGTCTAGAAATTTACCAACAACAAATTTCTTTGTGCCGGCATCCTCTGTCTTGTATTTTTTCTCCAAAGAATCCCAGAATTCTTTTGCTGTTTTTAGAGGGTTGTAAACATTATATATCATGTTGTCAAGGCCATTGAGGATGTAGTTTTTGCACAGAAAATCAGAATATTTCCAAGCGTCTACAGCTGCAACAACTTGCTGAACACTTTTATCCTCTCTACGTACTGGAGTCTCTTCACGAAGAAACCGGGACAAATTTAGAGTTGTAAGATAAAACAACATTTTCTGCTGTCATCTCTTAAACTCAGTGCCATTAAATTTTCCCCCTTTTTCTCCATGATTTATCGGAACTTGAACATGGTTCTAGATAGGGACTGGAGTTATTGTAACGATCGGATTTCGAGTACTACTTTCAGCAGCCATAATATCTGATTACAAAAATCAGAAAAAACCAAAACACAAATTAATTTTCTAGTTACTAAAACCAGAAAATAAATTACAACACAAATAATTTTATTTTTCTTGTTACTAAACCTAGAAAAATAAAATACCACTTGTGAAATCACAGAAAATTATATACAATAAAGACACCAAGAAATAATCTGTCTTAAGATTGTTGGACAATCTTCACTGTATTTAAAAAATAAATTTTGTTTTTGTACTTAACAACAAACGGAATACAATAGAAATAAAGGAAATGAGAGAGTTTGTTTGATTACAAAAATCAAACCAAAAAATAAAATAAAACAGAATTTTCTTTTGCTATAAAAACAAAATCAAAATCTGAAACAGAAAAAATAATAAAACAAAAAATTAAATTAAATACTTGCCAAATTAATTTGTTGAACAAATTTTCTGATCAAGTCTAGTGTTTAACACAGTGTCCTTAAGACAGATTCGTCTTCTCCATGGTACTTTCAGATTGTGGACGTCTATCTCCCAAAATAAAATGATCAATAACGAAAAATTGCAACACTACAAATTTTCCGTACAACGAACACACTTAGTGTATACACTCTTTCTCACAGAAAACTAATGGAATTAATGTAGCAAAGTGCAGGGGCGAAATGCAGCAGAGCAGAACGAAAATTGGAGTAAAAAACCAAATGAGGGACTTGTCTTACTTATAGATGATTTCGTGGCTGTACAGATTTGAATGCAAAACCTGTTCGGTTTGAATGAACAGGTAATGTGGCTGTTGGGCTTAAATTTAAACAAATATGAATTTGTTTGGTTTAAATTCAAACAGATATTCATTTGTTCGGGTGGGAAAAAACTGGAGCCCATTTTGAATTCAATTTTCGAAATTCAAATTCCAAAAAATTAGATATTAATTTTAGAAAAATAAAATTCAAATGTTTTTTGCCCAAAAAGATAGGTATTGGGCCAGACAAGCCTAGCTCGAACAGACAGCAGCGCGTGTTTATTTTGGGTCCAATGGATTTAGCCAACTTTGCCCATAACCTCCCCTCTACAAAACTTGGATACCCCTTGGAGCCTACCCCAAATTCCAAACTCAAGCCTTATAAACCCACTCAAAGTATGCCTACCAAATCAATGTGGGATAAGCCTTGAACCAAACCTTTAGGAAATTTCACCAAAAACACCATTTCCATGGAGCTCTCTTTGGCTTCAATTTCTCATTCACCCGATAATAGTTTTGAGCAACCAAATATACTACGTGAATCACAACGCGGCATAGAACGCGTTTCCACTTTAGACTTGCCAAATTTGGCACATGGGTCCTACCTAAAAATTAGACCAAAGTTGAGGAAAAATCTTGTTTTTTTTTTTCTCCAAAACTTCCAAAACCATTTCTAACAAAAATAGCTCAAGATCTAGTAAAGTTATTGATGGGGGACATAATTCAAAAAAACTAGGCCTACATTCTAGTTTGAAGGCAGAAAGGAAAAGAACAGAAGGGATATTGAAAAATGAAATGGGTGGAGAAAGCAAGAGGCCAATGATGAAAGAACATAAAAGGGCCAGCAGGCGCCCTATTGAGAATGATCCTCATTCACTTCATGATAATGAAAAAGAAAGCATACCTAGTTTTGAAGATCATGTTAATGGTTTAAGTAGATGTTTGGAGGTCATTGATCTCAACAGGGATGCGGTGATAGAGCTCGAAGGGAAGAGGGGTTGCTCTCATTCCCACCTTGGTGACAATTTTTCTGAAAACGAAAGAGCCCCCATATATTCATCATCCTTCTCTAAGGAGTACCATTTTTCCCACCAGCAGGTTTCACCAAATATGCTGTCAAAGACTGGACCACTCTCTTTCCACGACAGTTGAGTTCATGCCCAGCACAAGAACTCCATTGGCGGACAAAAATTCTGCTCCCATGTAGCAGCAGATTAATTTAGGTTTATAACAGAATCAGATTCAACAATAGACAAGGCAGCGGAAAAGGTGTCAAAAAAACGCTCCATTACATGGCATTGGAGATCAGAATTGCTGAGTTCTACTCATAAGTCTTGTGCAAGTATGCCTACAAGGTACGCGCCTTTTTTTTTTCAAGGCATGGGTCTCTTTTCTATATCTCTCTCACCTAAGTTTATTCATCTTTAAGTTGGTTCTTCTGTGAACACGTCCCATATATTAGCAAATTGTCCGATTAAGCTTGTTATTTAGTGTTTTCTGATTGTGCAAGAGTTTAATTGGATTGGAGTTCATAGTACTTGTACTGGAAAAATTGTTCTTGAAGAAACACATACTATTTGTCAGATCAGATATAATAAATGTGTTGGATTTCTCATCTGTTTTCAGATTTGAATACTAGCGTATACTTGCATCATTGGATTAGCACATATAAACGTGGAGAAAACAATTAAGGTAATATAGAACATCATTAAAGTTGATTTGTCTAGAGTGTCAAAATTATCAAATTCAAAATTACTGCAAACACTCAGATTCTAAATCTGATAAAACAGAATAGTTAGTTATAGCGATCCCGGATTTACCCTTGTTGTACAGTGATCCGGACATGTGTCCGTGGATGTTGGTAGTTGATTATTATCTTGTTTACATCCTTTTTACTTTGTATTTGAGTGATGGGATGTGTTGGGCAGGTTTGTTACAGGTTGGTTGAGTTTAGAAACCAAAACTAGTTGCCTAGATTTTGACCTGTCCGCTCGAGCGGGGGTTTTGGCGCTCGAGCGGGAATTGCACCCATCCAGTATTTCCTGTGCAGTGTTAGAAGCTCGAGCGTGGGATTGGCCGCTCGAGCGGGGTTCTGTGTGTGACGCTCGAGCGGGAGAGTTGACGCTCGAGCAGAGACCTAGTTCTGTAAAAGTTCTGGGAGTGTGCATCCGCCGCTCGAGCGGGATTGTTGACGCTCGAGCGGGAGTCTGTGAGTGACGCTCGAGCGGGGAGACTGGGTTTAAGTTCCGAGTTTTGACTTTTCAAATCACTTTTTCACTTTCTCTTCTCTCTCCTACTTTTCCAAAAACACCATTGTTGAGCCTCTCACTCTAGAACTCTACCTTCTCTCTAGGTTTTGATCTAGTAGGAGTGATTTGCTCATCTTTGGCCTTTACAAAAAAGTTGTTGATCGTCGAGGGCTACATTTTAATCTGAAAATTTCGGGATTTGGAGCACGTTGGGTTTTGTCATCTTCTCCCTTGGGGCTCCGGATTTGAGGTAGGGGTATTCTACTCCTCTCTATGGATTTTGTCTTTAAATTTTAGTATTTTGGGATGTTGGGGTTGGTTTGGTAATTTTGTGAAAGTTTGGGGCTTTTGTGTTATTTTACAAAAGTTGGGGTTTTATTTATAATAAACCTAGATGCATGTTTGGCATAAAGAAATGGAATAAACGTTGAATCATTGATGGAAATGGGACCTAAGGGTTGTAATGTTAATTATGGAAAATGACCTAATTACATTGTTTGGTTAATTGGGATAATTAATTGCGAGAAATGAGGAAATGGAATGGAATTGTTGAGATTGGGAGTGCATGGGGTTAAAGGGTGTAGTTGAATTATTTATCACTCACAGAAATGAAATGTTGATTGAATATCCATTTGTGCATTTATTTTCTATTTAGAAATAACTGCTTTGGGCTATCGGTGGAGGATATTCGTGATTGTTGTAGACAATGCATGATGATTAGGCAAATGAAAACTAATCAATGGAATGTGTCATAGAATTTGACGGTTGATAGAATACATTAACTGTATGTATTGAGTGATTGTATATAGAACCAATGTGTTTGTATACGTTATGTGTAGAGGAGGAGATGGGGGATGTACTCCGCGGTTTAGGGGAAGATGGGGGATGTACCTCTAAACCGGATAGTATGGGAGAAGATAGGGGATGAACTCCGTAGATACAACTCATATGCTTGTCTAGAGAAGTGAAGATAGAGCTCATATGCTTATCTTTGTGAAGTGTGGATACAGCTTATATGCTTATCTGTGAATGTGGGATATAGTTGTTATACATATCTGTGGAGGATGTGGATATAGCTTATATGCTTATCTGTGAATATGGGATATAGTTTTTATACATATCTGTTGAGATGATGATAGAGCTAATATGCTTATCTGTTGAAAAGGGAAAATGAAAAGTAACTTGGACTCATAAGTCGTATGACATAAAGTGTGATTTATGTGGATGTATCAATGTTGGCCATCTATCAATTGCTAATCTTTTAGTCATTGTTCATGGTTGGTTTAGTGTATTTCTACTGGGCTGTGGCTCACCCTATATGAGAATATCATTTTCAGGTACAGGTAGCATGCCACCTCCAAGGTCATAGCTTGGGAGGCTAGAGGCGGGCAGATTTTTGTTGTTTAAGTTCCCTTTGATGTATTACATGTATATTCAAGCCGAGGGCTTAATGTGTAGATGAGTTAGCACTCTTTTGTTGTAACCAAGTGTTAACTTGGAAAGCTGTAAGCCCGTAGGGCATGGGCATTTTGCTTTTGTCGTTAACATGTAATACTTGTGTAATGAAACTCTGGTGAATAGAAGGATGTGGAACTTTTATATATCAATGCATGTCTCTATTGATGGGTTTAATGTTATTATTTTGAGGGCGTTACAAGTTATGATCTGATTGGCTGGAAAACAGTTCCCGTTTTTAACAAGAATTTGATATGATGGGTTCGACATGTACATTATGGCCTGGTTTGATAATTGGTGTAAGATTTGTGAGTCAACTTGAAGATTTGTAAGTTGTTTGGACAATGTAACCTTTTTATTTTTTTTAAAATTTTGACAATCAATTATATTTGACTTATTATATTTTTATTTAAAATATCAATGTCCATAAAATTACTTTATAACAATAGCACAGTTCTTTGTGGAATTGGGATTCTTGTTGTGCTTACTGCTGTGAGGCCTATTGAGGGCTTGTCCAGATCTTTTTTGATAATTTGAACCATTTATATTGTAAGATTCGTTGAGTAGATCATTTATGCTAAAAATAAACAGTTAATATGATTTTTAAGAGCACATTTATTTTTAAATAAATGGTTAATATGATTTTAATATTTTTTTAAAAATAATTAAGATGTGATCATGGGGTTACTAATATTCAATTAACTTAATTTTTTACATGGATGACATACTCAATAAATCTTATAATATGAACGATTTAAACTATCAAAATAGGTTTGAAATTAACCCCTAAAGATCCTCAGAATAGGACTATTGTTAATTTGTTCTCCTCAAACATTTTGAGACGCGCTAAATAATTTCTCTGAAACTCTTCTTTCCCAAGCTATGTATTTATGTTTATGAATTTTTCTGTCGTTTATTTTGTCATATTATTGACCTCACTTATTATACAAATTACAAATACCAAAAACCTTTTAAATTATGTCATATTATCAATTGGTACAGTAGTTAGTGTGCATATAACCTTATTCTTTTCTCTCACTTTAGGTTTAGAATATCTTTCTTTGTTTATAAATTATTGTTGATTATTTTTTCTTCAAAACTCTTCTTTCTCATCCTTTATTATCTATGTTTATAAATTTTTTCTTCATTTATTTTTCTCTCAATTCACTTTTAGAATATTGTTTCCTCTTTTTCTTCCCTCCATGTCCTAATTTCACAATTCGAATCTTTGTATCGCAATCGAGGTGATGCAAAAAATCTCAAACTCCCAATTTTTAAAGCCTCTATTGATTTTGGTATCTAACAACATAAATTAAGGTGAAAAATGACAAATATATGAAAGAGAATTCAAGGCGATTTTGTTATCACCTGCCGCCATAAAAATGAACCACTGAAAAAATGTTAATTTGTGTTGAACTTTGAGATGTTTTGGTTTGACAAGTCTAATGAAAATATAAAAAATTTAGTTGAAGTTTGGTTTAGTTTTTGAAAGATGTTTTCTAACTTTATATTTTTTGTGATTTTTTAAAAATCATTAGTCAACCTTTTTATATTTAGAGTTAATTTTTTAGATACACCTAAAGAGTAAAATATATGGAAGATATCCAAAAAGAAAAAGAAAAAAAAATCACAAACGACCCCCAAAAAATGTGCATAATTTTTTTTTCTTTAGTAAGTTTGTTTTCTTAGATTTGTTCATATACTTAACTAAAACCTAAAAGTAAACTTTTTTTATTTTTATTTTTAAACTAAAGCAAAAAAATTATATCAAAATTCTTGAGGCAAACTAACTATTAAGGCTATGTAAAATACCATTCAATCCGCTAAAATTATCAATTCTCACTGATTCGCCCACGGATTTGTTTGATTTGTGGTTTGAGATTCTGCATTTGAAGCTGTCCCATCCTAGAACGATTCTAATTTAGACCCGGCCTATTTATTGTTTTGGATCCGAAATTTCCTTGTCTTATTGGTTTTCAACTCTTTTTCATCTTATTGTTTGTTGGGTTTGGCTATTGGGAGTTTTGGTTGAGTTTGAAACAGGTTTGGAAGTTAGTTTTTCAAAGTGTTGTTGTTCAGAAATTTTCCTGTTCGCTCTAGCGACCATACCTACACTCGAGCGGTCACTCTTGTGCTCGAGCAAACTTTTACAGGTCTGAACCATTGGGAAGGGTGCATTAAGCTCTCGAGCGACCTTTCTCGCGCTCTAGCAGTGTCTCCATTGTGTCTGGTCTATTTTAAGTTTGTTGTTAAAATTGTGTGATTAAATAATATAAATAGATTCATATTTAGGAATTAAAAATTTCAGAACCAGATACGAACTGGAAATTACAAGAAGATTGAACGGAAATACATAATCAAATAAAATAGCAAAAAGGAAAGAAACCGAAATCTGCACTAGACAGTTTCCTTAAAACAGATTCGCCGCCTCATTGGTGGGGTGTTGGAGGTTCTTCAATGTTTGTCTCCCAGGGTATGACGGTTAGACCGGCTATAGTAATGCACTTACTGTGTAGCTTCGGTGAACAAAACTCACAGTAGGAAAAAAAATTGGAATTTTGGAAGAACACACAGATAACAAAAATTCTGGTGTTGAAACTGAAGGAGAAGGGTCTCCTTTTATACACATGGAGGGAGAGAGGAAGAGGCTCCCTTACAACAAATGTATGATTTAATTTTTGCAAACCGATGGATTAAAATCCATCATGAATAGAGGGGTTACCAACTCTATTATACACATGTGATTTGTGTGTATATTCCTGCAGCCCACAGATCTAGCTTGGCTTAAAAAGATTAAAACAGGTGGGCCCAACTCAACACTCACTCAATCCAGTCCAACAAGCCTCAAGCCCAAGCCCAAGATCTATGACCCACGTCTACAATCAATGTGGGATAGAAGGTTTTACACCTTTTTCAACACCTCTTTCATGAGACCAAATTAATGAGTCAATTTCTCATTCAAATCTGAATTGTTTTTGGTTATTCTTTTTGTGGTGTAAAGGTTTCACTACAAAGAATTTACCCACTTTAATCCACCTTAATTGAGAATTGACACCCACTTTAATATTGCATTAAAGTCAATAAAAATATTTATTTTCCAACAATCCCCCACATGAATAAAAATTGACCGAATAATAACAAACGAACAACGCTTTACAACAAAGACTCGAAGAGAGAGTGCAATGGAATAACTGGCTTTGAACCCTTCTTAGTGAAGTGTGTCAGATTGACTGGCTACCTAGTGAACACGAAGTCTTGAACTGTGTTGTCATTTATGTAAACCAAGACAACAGACCCCACACAGGTATTACTCTAACCATCGTTCTGTTCTCACTGTTGTGTACGGTTTGGCCCTGGAACACTAGCCTGGTTTAGTGAGTGGTTTAAAGAATTCAGCCTTGTCAATTCTCATAGAAGCGGCCCCACTTCACACTTACATAGGTGACTCTACTTGAGTATCCTGTTATACTTAGCTCAACAGCTCAACACTCCAGAGTCATTAAAAGCTTAGCTTAACCTCTACACTTGTAGGTATCACTCATAAAAAGAATGACTGGAGGTTTACCCTCCTTAATGACATACCACCGTTACATGCAATTAGGTTGTCCCATTGAACCTAGAAAAATGTATACATATGTACACATCCACGATAGACATGTCAATTTTATGTACAAAAGAAAACATCAGTTAAAACCAGTCAAACAAAAAGACCTCAAAACAAAACTATTATATTTGATCACAATGTCAAAAGGGTGAATGCCCCACCACCCAAAAGCCTTCAAGCTTGACTAATAAGAACCTCGAAGTGAGGCACAACAGTTGACTTGACAAAACAAGACTCAGGTCTAAGCCACTAAGTCCGGTCCGGTGCTTGATCACCTACATTTATATATTAAAACAATGAGCTAGGGCCCAGTGAATAACAATTATGTAAAGGGGTTTATGAATGATATCCTTGTAACAATTTCAAACAGTCAGTTCACAAAGCAGTATTACATACATTTCAGAATCATATGCATTTCAGAGTCATAATGAAATCATAGTAGTCATACGTGGTACATCCAATATCAGAACAGTACAGTAGGCCATAAAGATGAAGTAATCATAGATGATGGCCATCAATACAGTAAACAGAAGTTCCAAGAATTGGAACTGACAGAGATCTCTGTAACAGTAATAGTGAACAGTATCAGCAACATATGTTATGGATGCCACGAATACAGTTCATAAAATAGGAAAATCATTCATGCAGTGAACATTATCGTTTCAGAAACCGAACTTGATAATATCATTTAGAAAATAATTAGAATTTGAACATAGCTTTACAACATTGTTACTCACAATTGGCTCCTTGAAACATGTGGTTAGGATGCAGCGTTTGACCTACACAGACACATGCAAGCACAATAATTCAAAATATATTCCATCTATTCAATTGGTTCATAACCTATCCGTTACTTATTCCCTAAAGTGTTCCTGTTCGATCTTCCATTTCTTTTGTGGTCATGAAATGCATATGCATATGAAAAACACTTGAAAACCATGCAAACGGAGGCCTGGAAGTCAAAAAATAGAAAGAAAACAAAATCGAGCCTGCCCTGTTGGCTGCACATGCGGTGGCCTTGGCCACATTAGCGGTGCCAAAGCAGAATGCATTTTGAGCAAAGGAGGGCTAGCCAGTCGTGCGGTGGCCTAGGCCGCTCGAGCGGTCTAGGTGGAGTTGCAGTCCGAAATTCTGCTGAAAAATTGAACTTTTCCCTTTTACAAAACCAACTTTAATTTCATGAAAATCAAGGCCCAAAACCCTCAAAAATACCTTCAATTTCACATTTCTAACCTCCAACAAAATCATAACTTAAAAAAATAAGATTCATTTTGTCATTTACAAGATCAAAAGCTTGAATTTAAGAAGAAAATCAAGAATCATGCATATGGGGAGTTCCAAGTTCAAAATCCAAGGAGATCTCCTCCCCAAATCTCAAAACTCATACAAGAAGCAAGGAATTAAATAAGCATAATGCCATGTATGTCAATGATATGAGCTTAATTCTTTCACTTCTTCAATTTATGTTCATATTAAGTCTCAACTCTAAATCTTCCCACCAAAACCCTTACTTTATCATGCATTCATTCCAATCCAAACCAAATTCTAAGGGATTATGAGTGTGGTAGCTCAATTTAAGAAAGTAATGGAGAATTCTTACCTTATTTAGTTGAATTTGTGAAGATTTGCTCCAATCCCCCTTTCTTATTCTTCTTGAGCTCTAGGGTTTTCTCTCTCTCTCTCTCTAGAACTCTCTCTCAATTTTGGTACAAAACCCACTGAGCCTATAGTCTTCTTCTTATTTGTCGACTAACTCATTACTATAGTTCTTAATTAATTCCAAGTTTAAATTCATAATCAAGTTCACTTAATTACCATCATAATCTAATTTTCTTTGTGCTAAATTGACACATACTATGGTAAATCAGGCGCTAATTTCTTATTCCAAATATTAAATTCTACCCTTATGGTTTACTGATTCAAACATGTTTATTTGTATTCACCATGCATCTGTTCATATAACTACAAGACAAATAACACATGGCAAATATAACACATGGCACATCATTAACATAAAACGCATAATCAAGACTAATCATATAATTTAGCAAGTAATTAAGGTGGTGGTTGTTACAGTCGGCAACAATGGTAGTTTGTGGTAGATAGGTGATATTAATGTAACGCCCCAAATTTTTAGCCCAAATGATAATGCAACAATCATGGCTCTCTTAAAGGAAAACCAAATATAACTTCCCATACTTGCATTACATAATAATAATAGTTCCTCATGTGATATTACATTGATTCAACAACAAGTAAATAACCAAATAAGCACCCCCAAGGGTTTAAAATCTTCCAAGGCTTAAGCCCGGTACACAAAATGGTTATTCAAGGCCACACATGCATAGCCCTTGGCTTACAAATAGGATCACAACAAATGAGAACTTTAGTGCCCTCAACACACACATTTCCAGGCCCTTAATTAGGTGGATTCACTACGTCTTTTCTTGCACAAAAATCCGGTAGGGTGAGCATAAAGCCCAGTAAGAAATCATCAACAAAGTATATACATTTTATACAAGTCTTAAGAGATGAATGCACATGCCATGCCATGCTTTTTTGAAAATAAAACACATCTTCATCTTTTGAAAACCATCATGCTCAATGATGTTATGCAACTGCAACTGTTCAAAATTTATCAATTTAATTAAAGGGGGCGGTAAATACAACTCTGGTAATCCCTAGGTCGGTGTTTGCAAGTAGACTATACGAGTATAACCAATTGTTATTTTTACCGGTATTAACCGGAATGCTCAACACCTATCCGTGCGACTTTCTGGTCTTTCACCAATGACACTTAGGCCAACTTAAACAATTTCATCTACACCACCTATCAAGACTTACCACCGTATTTACCCCAAAACCATTTCATGAAAACCCATTTCCCAACATTCTTTTCTCAATGCAAATTTTCAAAGCTTAACATAGTCCAATGAATTGAAATGCCAATGTATGCTTAATAATGCAATGCAACATTACTTCGATATTCAATTGTTCCACACAATATACCATTGTGATCAAAATTCCCAATCCTCTTTTCAACACAATTCCACAAGATGAATATATATATATATATATATACTTTTATATCCAATTCATTCAAGAGAATAACGTAATTTCCACATTTCGAGCAATCTCAACAATTTAGTCAATTCAAGACTAAATCAACATTTTGACAACAATTTCCAAAATAAACAACATTTCTCATTTTTTTCACAAAATTCGTCATTTATATATAAATAAAAAATTTTCAAAACATCCATTTATTTTAGTACACAAAATAAATATGACAACATCTTCCAAGGATTTTCAACATCTTTCAAAGAAAAGAAACAATTTCTAGGTTTTCTCACCAAAACCATTCATCTCCAAGATATTTAGAAGAATCTTCCCAAAATCATCTTTCTTAAATCAATATGGTTCAAAACCTTCAATTTCTATTTTAAAAGGAAAAGAAATTAAACCATCTTTCAAAATCACACATCTTCTTGAAATCAACAATCAGTTTCTCAAAGCTAATCAAAGGATGATTTCGAAAATCATCAAGATCTTGAAAAAACATATATATAACTCTAAGAAAAATCCTTACCTCAAGTTTTGAAGAAGAAATGAGATGAAACCCCCAAAATCAACAATGTCGAAACTCGATCTTCACCGCACACAACGAAGCCTTCGAGATGATAACTGTGTGGGTAATTTTCTTACCACACTACCCGTCTAGTAATCAGCTGGAGAGCACCGGCAGAATAGATGGCTTTAGTAAACCTGTAACAGAAAGAAAAGGTATAGCGACCCCGGTCTTCTCCCATTTGATTATTGTATCCGGACTTAGGTTCCGTAGATTCTGTCATTGTATTATTATTGTTGTTGTCACTTATTTGCTCATTTGGACTTATAGGATGTGTTGGGCAGGTTTGTTTCAGGTTGGTTGGGTTTAGAAACCGGGTGTTGCTGTCCAGAATTTTGGATCTTCGCTCGAGCGAGGAGTTTGTCGCTCGAGCGAGCTGTTATTTTTGGTTCTTCGCTCGAGCCGGGGTTTGGTAGCTCGAGCGAGAGGTTGCGTCTGATTTGGACCTGTAGCTGTGCATTCTTGGCTCGAGCGAGCTTTTCTTCGCTCGAGCGAGTTAGTTCGTTCTTCGCTCGAGCAATAGTTCCTTCGCTCGAGCGTGAGTCTGGTTACAGACCTGAGGGTTTGAGTTCTTCGCTCGATCGAGTTTTCTTTCGCTCGAGCGAGCTTTTGGGTTGTTGGCTCGAGCAAGGTTTTCTTGGCTCGAGCGTATCTTTTCTGTGTCTTGTCGCTCGAGCGACCAAGTCTTCGCTCGAGCGAGTCTGTCAGGTTTAAATAGGCAGCAACGTATTTCAGATCTGTTTTTCTTGCATTTTCATATTCCAAAACCCTAGTTACGAGTTCTCTCTCCCTCTACACACCTTCTCTCTTAGGATTGATCTACTTAGAGTGAGTTTCTACTTTAGATCCTTTATTAAAAAGATAGAGTGGGTCGAGGGCTTCCATTTAATCTGAATTGTTGGTAGTTTGGAGCACTTTGGAGTTTGGGCTTTCATCTCCATCTTCTCTTTTGGGGCTATTTCTTCGAGGTAGGGATTTCCTACTCCATTTTATAGGTTTTGTTCTAAGTTTTGGTATTTTGATATGTTGGGGCTACTTTGGTAAATTTTGGGAAAAACCCTAGTTGTATTATTAAATTAATTTGTATAATTAATTCATGGAATTGGGAAAAGATGGTTAAATTCATGGAATTGGGGAATTTATTGATTAAATGGCGTAGTTGGTTAATTTGAATCATTTGTCTATTGAATTGTTGACATAGTTATTTTCAGTTTAGAAATAACTGTTTTGGGCTATCGGTGGAGGATAGTCGTGATTGTTGTAGACATTGCATGTGGATTAGGAATAACTGAAACTAATCACATTGGTTAAGTCATTAATTTTGACTATTGCATTGATACAGAAATTACGTGTATTGATTGAGCATTGCATTTGCATACATTGTTTTGTGTTGGAGGAGATAGGGGATGTACTCCACGGTTTAGGGGAAGATAGGGGATGGACCTCTAAACCGGATTTTGTTTGGGAGGAGATAGGGGATGGACTCCATTAGCATCACTTTTATGTGTGCTTATCTATATTGAAGTGTTTTATTGATACAACACTAAAATGTGTATCAATCTGGAAGTATGAAGTGTTTTGATTTGAGCTTGAGTCTCATATGTTTGTTGATATTCGAAGGACGTGAATATGATATATGTAATTCACTGTTGTAAGTTTGGCCAGGTTCTGAGCCATGTTGATAAAATTGGAAAGTAAAACAGGCGTTAGACAATAGTGTCATGAGACTGTAAAATGAAGTAATTGATTATCTTGGTTAACCATCTGTTGAATGTTATTGCTTTATTCATTGCTTATATGTGGTTTAGTATATTTCTACTGGGCTGTGGCTCACCCTTTATGGGAACATCATTTTCAGGTTCAGGTGATAAGCTACCTCCAAGGACTTAGCTTGGGAGGGTTCGGTTTCTGGATTTTGAAGAAGACTATCTTAGTTAATTGTCTTTATTAATTAGTACATGTAAACATTCAAGCCTAGGGCTTTTCTTGTATTGAGTTAGAACTCATATTTTGTATCCAAGTGTTGGCTTGGAAGGATGTAAGTCTGTAGGGCATTTTATTCGATGTTACTTGTAATGCTTCTATTTGGTAATACTCTGATGAATGAATTAATAAATTGTTTTCTTTAAATAATGCATGTCAATGATGTATATATAATGGGTTTATTTTTGAGGGCGTTACAACTTGGTATCAGAGCGTACCGGGTTTGAATACTTTGGGTACGTGGGAAGTGATTAGTATCACATTGGGTTCGTCTCGTTTGATAGAGACTTAGTGTAATGTTATATGCTTATGTGATAACATGTTTATGTGATTATGTGGGTATGGAATGTAGTTTCTAGGATGTTGATTGGACCTTGAGTTTCCTATAGTCTTGTTGGAAAGGCACTTGATCACTGCTGCTTCCAACGGGAACTATAGTAACGCATTGGGACTATCATTATTCCGGGAATGAAATTCGTAGGTGCTTATGTGATTATGTGCTTACGTGGAATGAATTATTGTTGTCCAATGCATTAGGACGCGAGTGTTTAGATTCGACACGTCTATTAATGTGCTAATGTCTGTGTTTCCTTTATTAGGATGTCAGGACGGGGACGAGGACGCGGTAGGCGTGGTAGGCCGGGTAGGCAGGAGGTGCCTGTGCCAGAGGAGATTCCGGTAGTTCAGGAGGGAATTGGCCAGGCTAATGTGGCCGAGCCAGTAGGCCAGCAGGCTATGGGCGCTTTAGCTCGAGAGATAGCAGGGGCATTCAGGGAGTCAGTAGGCATTCTCAGAGCTGAGAATCAAGCTCAGGTTGTTGTTACGGATGCAGGACCTTCCTTTTTGAAGAGGGAGTTCTTCCGGTCTAATCCGGAGGAATTTGTGGGTGATCCTAAAGAGCCGCTTAAGGCAGATGAATGGCTCGAACAGACAACGAAGACGTTTGAGATGCTTGGCATCGAAGACGAGGGGTTGAAAGTGACCTTGGCATCTTTCCAGTTGAAGGGGGATGCGGGTCAGTGGTGGAAATTTACTAAGGGGCGTATAGAAGGTACGTGGGAGGCTTTTGTGAATGCTTTCCAGGAGAAGTTCTTATCTCCAGCAGTCAGAGAGAAGCTGCGAGACCAATTTTGTCAGCTTAAGCAGTTGCGTTCTTCAGTGGCCGAGTTTGAGGCTGCATTTACTAGCTTGTCCAGGTTTGCACCTGAGTTGGTGGCGTCTGAGGAACGCCGTTGTATCGAGTTCGAGAAGAAGTTGAGGCGTTGCCTCAAGCTGAGAGTTGAGGGAACTATGATTCGGGATTATGGGCGTATGGTTGATGCTGCAGCCCATATGGAGATCATGATGCAGGAGGAGGAGGAAGGGCAGAAGGGCTCCAAGAGGAGTCAGGATGGTCAGAGTGATGGTAGGAGACAGAAGGGTTTTAATCTCCAGCAGTCTCAGGGTAGCTTTTCTAGATCGACTTTTCCTGTGCCAAGTGCTAGTTCGGGGAAAGGCAGTCAGGGAGACATTACCTGTTTCAAGTGTGGCCAGCTGGGCCACAAGTCTCCAGTTTGTCCTCAGAGGGGAGGAGTGCAGAGAGCAGCATCATCTTCGGCTCGATCTCAGAGCCAGAGTCAGGGTAGAGGCCAGCCACTCTCGTGTTATCAGTGTGGTCAGCCAGGGCATATGAAGAGGTATTGCCCGCAGTTGGGTGGCACACCTGGTGCATCTGGTTTGAGGCTGATTCAGGGTCAGCAGCCAGCTCAGTCAGGTCAGGCCTCGAGGGCCAATCAGGGGGCTTCATCGTCCCAGTCAGTGCAGCAATCTTATGCTCCTAGGGGTGAGCAGGTTGATCAGAGGTCGTCTGGGCGCGTGTACGCTGTTACCGCGCAGGATCTTGTACCGGCACCATCAGTTGTGAGAGGTACCTTCTTGTTTTGCAATTCGGTTGCTAATGTTTTGATTGATACGGGTGCATCTCATTCCTTTGTGTCTGCTGCATTTGCATCTGTTTTGGAGTTGGAGTTAGCACAGTTAGCATCTCCTATATGTGTAGTGCCACCTCTTGGGGGTGAATTGATTTTGAAACAAGGTGTTAGAGGTTGTGATATAGAGGTTGATTACCATAGAATCCCATTTTCCTTTGTCGTTATGCCTATGAGGGGTTTCGATGTTATTTTGGGTATGGACTGGTTATCGTCATACCGGGCAGTTATTGATTGCTACCGCCAGAGGTTCACTTGTTGTACCGTGAGCGGAGAGTATTTTCATTTTCTGGGGGACCGGGTTGGTAATGTATTGCCACCGGGGTATGTTCCGCGAGGACGGAGTGAGCTTAGTAGTCTACTTGCTAACCTTTCGATTAGTGAGGATGATGAGACTCAGATTGTGTTACCAAGGGTGGTTTGTGAGTACGCGGACGTCTTTCCCGAGGATCTTGTTGGTTTGCCACCGCATCGGGAGATTGAGTTCTCTATTGACCTAGTGCCCGGCACGGCGCCGATTTCTATGGCACCTTATCGTTTTGCCCCAGCTGAGTTAGTGGAGTTGAAGATTCAGCTCCAGGAGTTACTAGACAAGGGTTTTATACATCCTAGTGTTTCGCCGTGGGGAGCACCGGCCCTCTTTGTTAAAAAGAAAGGTAGTGCTTTGAGACTTTGTACAGATTATCGGAAATTGAATCGGGCTACGGTTAAGAATAAGTACCCTATGCCTCGTATAGATGATCTGTTCGATCAGTTGAAGGGTTCCCGTTGTTTCTCGAAGATAGACTTGAGATCGGGTTATCATCAGTTAAGAGTCAGGGAGGAGGATATTCCGAAAACGGCTTTCCGTACGCGGTATGGCCACTATGAGTTTCTGGTGATGCCATTTGGGCTCACCAATGCACCGGTAGTCTTTATGGACTTGATGAACCGGATCTTCCGGGAATTCTTGGATCGGTTTGTAGTCGTTTTTGTGGACGACATCCTTATCTATTCGCCTTCTGAGGAGGAGCATGAGGCACACTTGAGGGTGGTGCTTGAGTTACTTAGAGCACATAGACTGTATGCCAAGTTTGGGGAAGTGTGAGTTCTGGCTGAGGGAAGTCAAATTCTTAGGCCACGTGGTGTTTGGGGAAGGAGTGTCTGTTGATACATCCAAGGTAGAGGCAGTGCAGGATTGGGCACAGCCTAAGAGTGTGTTTGAGATCCGCAGTTTTCTGGGATTAGCCGGATATTACCGTCGGTTTGTGAAAGATTTCTCCAGATTAGCTTCGCCTTTGACTAGATTGACTCGGAAGGGAGTCAAATTTGTATGGAGTGAGACTTGTGAAAAGTCGTTTCAGGGGTTGAAAGTTAGACTGACCACCGCTCCAGTCTTGATTATTCCAGAGAGAGGGTTGGGTTATGCAGTCTATTGTGACGCCTCACGAGAGGGTCTGGGTTGTGTATTAATGCAAGAAGGGAAAGTAGTTACCTATGGTTCACGTTAGTTGAAAATTCACGAGCAGAATTACCCTACGCATGATCTAGAGTTAGCAGCTGTGATATTTGCCTTGAAGATTTGGAGGCATTATCTTTATGGTGAGAAATTCGAGGTATTCTCGGATCATAAGAGTCTGAAATATTTGTTTACACAGAAAGACTTGAACTTGAGGCAGAGGAGGTGGATGGAGTTCATAGAGGATTATGATTTTGAATTGCATTATCATCCGGGAAAGGCCAATGTGGTGGCCGATGCCCTTAGTAGAAAACCTGTTGGTGTCATAGCTAGTATAGCCATCCGAGAATGGGAGATGTTGAGTGCACTTGGGGAGTTTGATTTACTTCTGGGCGAGTCCGTTGAGGCTGCGGCCTTGTTTTCTATTGTTGCACAGCCTACACTTGTGACTCGAGTGTTAGAGGCTCAGAGAGGTGACCTTGAGGTAGAATCTCTCCGTGAGAAGATTTTCGGTGGGAAGGTTGAGAAGGGTTTGACGGTGCATCCCGACCTGAGTGTGAGATACCGAGACCGTCTGTTTGTGCCAGAGTCTTGTCGAGAGGAGGTACTCCGAGTTTTTCATCGTTCACGTCTTGCGATGCATCCGGGGGGCACTAAGATGTACCGGGATTTGGGTCGTCAGTTCTGGTGGCGGGGTATGAAAAGAGATGTGGCAGCTTTCGTATCTAAGTGCCTTACTTGTCAGCAAGTGAAGGCCGAACATCAGAGGCCAGCAGGTTTGTTGCAACCCTTGCCTATTGCCGAGTGGAAGTGGGAACACGTCACTATGGACTTCGTGGTGGGTCTTCCGAGGACTCAGCGGGGTAGTGATACTATTTGGGTGGTTGTAGACCGGTTGACTAAGTCAGCACACTTCATTCCTATGCGCGTGAGAGATTCGGTAGATCATCTTGCCGCCTTGTACATTCGAGACATAGTGAGGTTACACGGGGTTCCAGTGACGATCGTCTCAGATAGAGATCCTCATTTTACTGCCAGGTTGTGGCAGAGTTTGCAGAGTACCTTAGGCACTAAGTTGACCTTTAGCACGGCTTACCATCCTCAGACTGATGGGCAGTCCGAGCGTACTATTCAGATCCTTGAGGATATGCTTCGGGGCTGTGTTCTAGACTTTAGTGGGTCGTGGGAGAGGCACTTGCCGTTGGTGGAGTTTGCCTACAACAACAGCTTCCAGTCGAGTATCGGTATGGCACCATTTGAGGCCTTGTATGGCCGACCGTGTAGATCTCCTGTTTGTTGGGCCGAGGTGGGTGATGCACCTCTGTTGGGTCCGGAGTTGGTGAGGGAAACAACGGAGAAAGTTGAGCTTATCCGTAAAAGGCTTGTTACAGCACAGAGTCGTCAGAAATCTTATGCCGACCGTAGGAGGAGATCTTTGGTGTTTGAAGTGGGTGATCATGTCTTTCTGAAGATATCACCTAGACGGGGATTGATGAGGTTTGGGAAGAGCGGGAAGTTGTCCCCTCGGTTCATTGGTCCTTTTGAGATCCTTGAGAGGATTGGCGAGGCTGCTTATCGTCTAGCTTTACCGCCGCAGTTGTCCGGAGTACATGACGTGTTTCATGTGAGTATGCTTCGGAAGTATGAGCCGGATCCATCACATGTGTTGGATTGGACCGATTTAGTGGTTGATAAGGATGTCTCGTATGAGGAGAGACCGGTTCGAGTCTTGGATAGACGGGATCAAGTTTTGCGAGGCAAAACCATCCCTTTGGTGAAAGTTTTGTGGAAACATCACGGAGTGGAGGAAGCCACTCGGGAACGTGAATTAGAAGTCCGCGAGAAATATCCGGACATGTTCGTTGATTTGTAATCTTATAATTAGATTCTGTTATATTGTTGAACTTAAGAGCTTTATATATGTCTTAAGTTATAAAACATTGAGTTTGTGTTGGTAAATGGGTGTATCTTGAAACTTGCTTCATTATAGAAGTTTAGTGTAATATTGCATCTGTTGAGTACATTGTTGAATGGGTTGTTTATATCATACGATTAAATATGATATGGGAATTGTTAACATTGAAAGGAATAATGCATAATAATGATACAGGTTGATATATATGTTGTGTTATATATTTAATGTGAGATGCCTCATGATAAAGAGATGAAATGACCAGTTTTAGGTCAAGATGTTTACTAACGAATTGGTAAAAAAAAAATCTGTTTTCAAAAACTTATGCTTAATTTCGGGGACGAAATTCTTTGAAGGGGGGGAGGTTATAGCGACCCCGGTCTTCTCCCATTTGATTATTGTATCCGGACTTAGGTTCCGTAGATTCTGTCATTGTATTATTGTTGTTGTTGTCACTTATTTGCTCATTTGGACTTATAGGATGTGTTGGGCAGGTTTGTTTCAGGTTGGTTGGGTTTAGAAACCAGGTGTTGCTGTCCAGAATTTTGGATCTTCGCTCGAACGAGGAGTTTGTCGCTCGAGCGAGCTGTTATTTTTGGTTCTTCGCTCGAGCCGGGGTTTGGTAGCTCGAGCGAGAGGTTGCATCTAATTTGGACCTGTAGCTGTGCATTCTTGGCTCGAGCGAGCTTTTCTTCGCTCGAGCGAGTTAGTTCGTTCTTCGCTCGAGCAATAGTTCCTTCGCTCGAGCGTGAGTCTGGTTACAGACCTGAGGGTTTGATTTCTTCGCTCGATCGAGTTTTCTTTCGCTCGAGCGAGCTTTTGGGTTGTTGGCTCGAGCAAGGTTTTCTTGGCTCGAGCGTATCTTTTCTGTGTCTTGTCGCTCGAGCGACCAAGTCTTCGCTCGAGCGAGTCTGTCCGGTTTAAATAGGCAGCAGCGTATTTCAGATCTGTTTTTCTTGCATTTTCATATTCCAAAACCCTAGTTACGAGTTCTCTCTCCCTCTACACACCTTCTCTCTTAGGATTGATCTACTTAGAGTGAGTTTCTACTTTAGATCCTTTATTAAAAAGATAGAGTGGGTCGAGGGCTTCCATTTAATCTGAATTGTTGGTAGTTTGGAGCACTTTGGAGTTTGGGCTTTCATCTCCATCTTCTCTTTTGGGGCTATTTCTTCGAGGTAGGGATTTCCTACTCCATTTTATAGGTTTTGTTCTAAGTTTTGGTATTTTGATATGTTGGGGCTACTTTGGTAAATTTTGGGAAAAACCCTAATTGTATTATTAAATTAATTTGTATAATTAATTCATGGAATTGGGAAAAGATGGTTAAATTCATGGAATTGGGGAATTTATTGATTAAATGGCGTAGTTGGTTAATTTGAATCATTTGTCTATTGAATTGTTGACATAGTTATTTTCAGTTTAGAAATAACTGTTTTGGGCTATCGGTGGAGGATAGTCGTGATTGTTGTAGACATTGCATGTGGATTAGGAATAACTGAAACTAATCACATTGGTTAAGTCATTAATTTTGACTATTGCATTGATACAGAAATTACGTGTATTGATTGAGCATTGCATTTGCATACATTGTTTTGTGTTGGAGGAGATAGGGGATGTACTCCACGGTTTAGGGGAAGATAGGGGATGGACCTCTAAACCGGATTTTGTTTGGGAGGAGATAGGGGATGGACTCCATTAGCATCACTTTTATGTGTGCTTATCTATATTGAAGTGTTTTATTGATACAACACTAAAATGTGTATCAATCTGGAAGTATGAAGTGTTTTGATTTGAGCTTGAGTCTCATATGTTTGTTGATATTCGAAGGACGTGAATATGATATATGTAATTCACTGTTGTAAGTTTGGCCAGGTTCTGAGCCATGTTGATAAAATTGGAAAGTAAAACAGGCGTTAGACAATAGTGTCATGAGACTGTAAAATGAAGTAATTGATTATCTTGGTTAACCATCTGTTGAATGCTATTGCTTTATTCATTGCTTATATGTGGTTTAGTATATTTCTACTGGGCTGTGGCTCACCCTTTATGAAAACATCATTTTCAGGTTCAGGTGATAAGCTACCTCCAAGGACTTAGCTTGGGAGGGTTCGGTTTCTGGATTTTGAAGAAGACTATCTTAGTTAATTGTCTTTATTAATTAGTACATGTAAACATTCAAGCCTAGGGCTTTTCTTGTATTGAGTTAGAACTCATATTTTGTATCCAAGTGTTGGCTTGGAAGGATGTAAGTCTGTAGGGCATTTTATTCGATGTTACTTGTAATGCTTCTATTTGGTAATACTCTGATGAATGAATTAATAAATTGTTTTCTTTAAATAATGCATGTCAATGATGTATATATAATGGGTTTATTTTTGAGGGCGTTACAAAAGGGCTCCGGCGGTGGCTCTTCCACCCGGGGGCACTCCGACGATCAAGTCAGTATATCTCTCAAAGATAATCAAGTGCTAAACTCACAAGCTTGGGTATAAAACTGCGTACCTTAGACCCACGGGGGTGCCTCTCTTTTATAGTTTACTCAATCCTAGTCCCACTAGAAGCCTGACTTCTATGGACTCCAATTCAATACTAACTTGGACTCTTCAAGAGATAAAGATAGAACTCCCTAAGAGTTTTATCCTTATCTTGGCTAAGTCTTTTTTTTTCTCTAGGACTCTTGTCCCTTATCCATTTCTCCGCTTATCTCGGATTCTGATATCCTCGGAGATAACCTCGGCCTCGCCAAAGGTAACCTCGACATAACTACCACGACACGTGGCACCTCGACTGACACGTCGGCGTCGTCATGCCACGTGTTAGTAATCAGAAAATACATCCCCACAACTACCCCCTAGGTTCTATTACCTCAGCATTCTGAGGTGATGGAACCTATGTCTGTATTTTCTTCCAGTACCTCGGCGTAAGAACTTTTTGGCCGAGATCATTCATTTTAGGCTGACATGCCTTCATCAAAGAACATGAACTCAAACGAACTCCTTCACGCGCATGAGCTGTCATGCACCTTTTCTCAACAGTTCCCCTCACGTGCTTTATCTTTATTGGCCCGTGTCTGTGACGCGCCTGAAAGCTGTATTTCACCCATCTGCGCCGTCTGATGTGTGCATTGCTCCAGGCGTAATAAATGCCCTGCTTTTGCCGCCGTTTCAAGTTTTTTTACAAAACTTTTCCCCCTTTCTTTTCGTTTCTTTACTTTTGTTTTCGATTTTTCTGGCTTTCTCTCTCTCTTAAACCTTCTCAAATCTGCCATTGCTCTAGCTCCAAGCTCTGCAATCATCTTCATTCTTTCTTTGAAGCTTTCGCTGTTCCGCTGTGTCTGCAACCGTTGCCTTACCTCGGCGACCTTTTATTTCGGCTTTATTTGTTCTGGTAAGCCTCTGTTCCTCTTATTCCAAATTTCTTCTATGTGCTTTTGTTTACCTGCTGCCATTATTGCTTTGTTTCAAACCTTTGATTTTGCTGAACTATTTGTCTGGACGCACTTATTCCATGATTTCACTTATGTCTTGAACACTTGTACTGTTTCAATACTTTTTTTGCCTTTGTTCTTGAGCCTGTATTTCTTTCGCTTTTGAGAACCATACCTCTGTTCTTGATTCTGAAACGTCATTCTTTGTTTCTTGTTTCCTGTGTTGTTTTCCAGATCTCTACCTTCAATTCTTGCTTTCAATCTTTGCCTTCATAGATTTAGGTTTGGGTTTTGTCTGTAGAACCTTCAATTTTTTAAGGAAAACTGAAACAAGCCTTATCAGTCCTTACCTAGGGTTTTGCCGAGGTCCCAATAACCCCTTAAGAGCACCTTCTTCCTGAAATCTAGCCATCTGACTTTAGGCCGACGTTATGGGCATGTGGAGACATAGGGTTGATACCCCGACCAAACTTGAGTACTTTAGGCAGGAGTTCTCCATCCCTGCCGATGTTCATCTGAAACTGGCTGGGGATGGTGACTCCATCATGCCTACCAAAAACACCATGCCTCTCCCTATTGTAGCCTTTACTGAGTGTGGACTTCGGCTTCCACTTAACATTCTTTTTCGCGAGATTTTGCATTATTATAAGCTGAACCCTATGCAACTTGCCATAAACTCTTATCGAGTGATTTTTGGTATCATAGCCCTAGCTAGGCAGGAGAATGTTAGGATCACCCTTGCCGATGTACAATATTGTTATACCATGTGCCCCCTTAACCTGAAGGAAAAAGGTTACGTCTACTACCTCAAGCCGAGGTCTACTGAATTCAAAATTGTAGCCGACCTCCCGGACTCCAACAACGGAGCCGGGGATGACTTTGTCATTGCTTCGGGAAATTGGGAATTTGGTCCAGACGAAGATGTTCACCTCTACCCTTTTCCTCGAACAGTTAAAGAGGGCAAGGGTAAGAGCCCAGCATCAATACTTAGTTATTTCTTTTCCAAGTCTTCAAAACTTTGTCTGTTTCTAATGTCTGTTTGTTTGTCCTGCAGATCTTCATCAGCCACCAAAAAACTTCCGCCAATCCTTCTTCCCTGGAAAAGATTTAAAGAAGCTTCTAGATCTTCCAATCCACAAGCGCAAGGCTCCCCTGTTACTGAATTTTATTCCGACATACAAATCCACACTGCCCGACGTCCCAAAAAGAAAGAAGAAGAGCCTATCTCCTCCCTCTGCTACCACTCTACAAACAGCATCAACATCTCGGGCTGACCAAGGGTCAACCTCTGATCCAGCCGACCAACCATCAACTTCTAGCCCATACCTAATCCCCATACCAGAAAGAAAACGTCAGCAAAGACTCGTAAAAATTGCTGAGATGGGTCGCCCGAAGCTTGTTGCCCAAGATCTCCTAGCCGACCTTCCAACCGAAATCGATGCTGTTCCGACCCAACCTTTGCCCCCACCGAAACCAAAAAGAACTAAGAAGGCCCAGCCTAAGGCCAAGGCTACTGAGGTTGAGGCTGAGGATGCTCTACCCATCTCCAAGCTGGCTGAAAGCAGCAAATCTCAACCTTCCACTGGGAAGAGGCGTGCAGAATCCCAGCTATCACAATCTACTCAACCCAAGAAGCTGAGGTAATCGTCTGCGACGACCTCGGGGTCCAAAAAATCTGATGTTCCTTGGGCTCCCCAGATTACTCTGGAAGATAGGCCCATAATGACCAATGAAAGCGCCGATGACATAAATATCGGCGTTGCCCTTACTACGGCGCTGCTCCTTCTTGGTGATTTGGAGCGGAATGCCGGGTATAGTGAATATGAGAACTATGCCCTAATGCTCCAGCACTCTGTTCAAGTAAGTGTTCCTGCTTGGTACTTTTTCTTCCATTCTGCTTTGTACTTAAAAAATATTTCTAACACTTCTGTTTTCTTTCAGGCCATCCAGCATGCCCACTCATTTTCAATACAGTCTTTCCAGAATCAAGAGAAGCTGGTCGCCCTGAGGAGGGAGGTTTCTGCCCTCAAAAAGGAGAACAAAAATCTCCTTTCAAAAATGAAAAAGCTGGAAGACCAGGCTGAGGCTGCCACCAAAGCCCAAACCTTAGCCGAGGAAAAGGCCGAATCTATTGAGGCCATCAAGACAGTTGCTGAATCCCAAAAGAAAGAGGCCGAGGGGAGAGCGGCCTAGGCCGAGAAGGAACTTCATGAAGCCTTGGCCACAAAGGAAGCCGAAATCAAAGAGGCTGATGAGAAGGCATATGCTCAGGGCATGGCCGACGTCACTGAGGATTACAAGCTTCAAGTCAGGTAGGCATGCAACAGGGGATTTTCCCTTGGTTGGATGTCCCTGATAAAAAAACTTGATCTCCCCGTTGACTCGCCTTTCCACAATGCCGATGCTATTCCTCTCCCATTTCCTCCTCTTCCACCTCCAAGTCAGGCCGAAGAAGAATCTGAGTCTGAGTCTGAAGTCGAGGATGAGGATAACAATGATGATGAGGCCTTGGTGAGGAAATCCAAGGATGCTACTGAGGCCAAGTCCCCTCGTCCAACTGAGCAAGTTATGGACTTAACCTTGGATGAAGAGGGTGATGAGGTTGGGGAGGTGCCAAGGGAAGCTGTTACAGGGCAATTATCATCTGACCTTCTTGATGCCGAGCTGGCTGCAGAGAAGGCTGCCGAAGTAGTTCCCCAGGAATCTGCCGAGGTCCAGGCCCAAATCGCTCCTGAAACTGAAGAATCATAACTTTGGATGCCTTCCGTACTTTTTTTTGTTTCTTTGGATAATATAAGCTTTTTTGTACTTCTGGTTTTAAAGCAATGTAAGCTCTTCTAGTTAGCTAATGTATCTTCTGCTTCTGTTGAATACAACTTTATTTCTGGTTGGCCGTAGTGCCTTCTTTGTATACAATTGCAACTGTTTTCGTCTGAACGCTTTAATCTTTAATTTCTCTCAATTGCGTCTGTATGACTCTATACTTGGGATATTTTGCATGCCTTTCCATTTTGCCTCCTTTGTGCAATAACGTTTTACTTCGGCAAGATACAGACCTGCAAACTCTTCATAAATTCCAACAAGTGTTTATCATATACTATTCAATGTTAACTTTGCAAGCTTCTTCTCAAGTTTCAACAAGTATTTAAACGGTGATCTCGGTCTAACCTACTTGTAAATTGCTACAAATTTCAACAAGTGTTACCATATACTGTAAAAAATTTTTCTCAAGTAATAACAATGATCAACTTGTAAATTGCTATAAATTTCGACAAGTGTTTAAACAATACACTTAGCTTTTACCTCAACCTGTAAATTGCTGTAAATTTCAACAAATGATCACATGTCGGCTTAACATTATCTTGTAAATTGCTACAAATTTCAACAAGTGTTAAGCATCTTCTTTGGTTGGATCAACCTGATTGCTATAAGTGTGCAAACTATAACTTCGGCTTCACTTCGACTTGTAAATTGTTACAAATTTCAACAAGTGAAGAGAAACAATAATCTCGGCTTAACTTCAACTTGTAAATTGCTACAAATTTCAACAAGTGAAGATAAGGAATCAGCTTAACTCCAACTTGTAAATTGCTACAAATTTCAACAAGTGGATTAAGGAATCAGCTTAATTCCAACTTGTAAATTGCTACAAATTTCAACAAGTGAATTAAGGAATCAGCTTAATTCCAACTTGTAAATTGCTACAAATTTCAACAAGTGAATTAAGGAATCAGCTTAATTCCAACTTGTAAATTGCTACAAATTTCAACAAGTAAATTAAGGAATCAGCTTAATTCCAACTTGTAAATTGCTACAAATTTCAACAAGTGAATTAAGGAATAATCTCGGCTTAACTTCGACTTGTAAATTGCTACAAATTTCAACAAGTGAAGATAAGGAATCAGCTTAATTTCAACTTGTAAATTGCTACAAATTTCAACAAGTGAATTAAGGAATCAGCTTAATTCCAACTTGTAAATTGCTACAAATTTCAACAAGTGAACTAAGGAATCAACTTAATTCCAACTTGTAAATTGCTACAAATTTCAACAAGTGAATTAAGGAATCAGCTTAATTCCAACTTGTAAATTGCTACAAATTTCAACAAGTGAATTAAGGAATAATCTCGGCTTAACTTCGACTTGTAAATTGCTACAAATTTCAACAAGTGAATTAAGTGTCTCTGTCTTCTCTCTACCCCCAATGTGAACCTGAGTTCTACTTGGGTTCTCATTATTCATGTCTTAAAAAACACCAATATGTTACTTTATCAAATATATGTGTTTTAAGAAAAGGGGAAAGATTTTATTGATGACATCGGCCAAAAATACTGCACATCTAATGATAGAAGAATTCCAAATTACAAGTGTTCCAAGGTCTTGGCAGTGCTTTGCCCTCGTTATCTTTAAGCCGATAAGCTCCATTGCCTAATACTGAAGTAATTCTGTAGGGTCCTTCCCAGTTTGGGCCAAGCTTGCCCTCTCTGGGATCCTTCTTGTTGCCGATGACTTTTCTCAGGACTAGGTCGCCGACTTGAAAATCTCTTGGATTAACCTTTTTGTTGTAAGCTCTAGCAAGCTGTTGCTGGTATACTGCTAGCTGAATTGCAGCTTTTTCTCTTCGTTCTTCCAGAAGATCCAGATCTCGGGCTAAGAGTATGTCATTGGTGCCATTCTCTACTCCCTGGGTCCTGATCCCTGGGATGCCGATCTCTAATGGGATGACTGCTTCTGTGCCATAAGCCATGGCAAAGGGGGATTCCCCTGTTGATCTTCTCGGCGTAGTCCGATATGCCCAAAGCACGTTGGGCAATTCGTCTACCCACTTTCCTTTTGCTGCCTGCAGCCTCTTCTTTAGTCCATCGAAAATTACTTTGTTGGATGCTTCTGCTTGACCATTACTTTGGGGAAAACTTGGTGTTGAAAAGTAGTTCTTGATCTTGAATTTGGCACAAAAGTTCTTGATGAGTTTGCTGTCAAACTGTGTTTCGTTGTCGGCAACTATTGCTCTTGGAATGCCAAATCTGGTGATGATGTTTCTCCATATAAAGTTCTTGACGTCCACATCTCGGATTTTGGCAAGAGGTTCTGCTTCTATCCACTTGGTAAAGTAATCTGTTGCCACCAGCAGGTATTTTCTCTGCCCAGTTGCCTGGGGAAGTTGCCCGACAAGATTCATGCCCCATTGGGCAAACGGCCAAGGGCTGGATACTGGGTTCAGGTCAGCAGCTGGCTGATGTATTAAAGGTGCAAACCTTTGGTATTGTTCACACTTCTTCACGCAGGCTTCAGCATCCTTTTGCATATAGGGCCACCAATACCCCTGGGTAATGGCCCTATGGGCTAATGATCTGCCCCCAGCGTGGCTTCCACAAATTCCTTCATGAATTTCATATAGGAAATCTTCAACCTGCAAAGGGTGTACGCACCTTAAAAGGGGTCCAGTGAAGGATCTTCTGTAAAGATGTCCATCTTCTGTCAGACAGAATCTTGCAGATTTCAATCTGACTTTGTGTGCCTCCTTACGATCTTCTGGCAACTTTCCTTCTTTCAGGAATGCAATAATTGCATCCATCCAGCTTGGCCCCATGTCCACACACATTGCTTGCTGCTTTGTGCTCTCTGGTTCTATGCTCGGGCCTGACATATAGTCGATCATAATTGTTCTTGTTTTTCCAGTCTGTATTGAACTTGCCAGGTAAGCCAACGCGTCGGCGTGGGTGTTGTCATCTCGGCTGACTTGCAGTAGTCGGCAGTTCTGAAATAGGGCTGCCAATCTGATGACCTCTTTTGCATATGCCGACATCCTTTCGTCCCTGGCTGCAAATTCACCTGTTGACTGGTTAACAATAAGTTGAGAATCACAAAAAACTATTACCTCATCTGCTTCTGCTGCTGCTGCTGCCAGTTTTAGTCCTGCAATTAATGCTTCATATTCTGCTTCATTGTTTGAGGCCTTGAACCCCAGACGGATGGACTGTTCTATTATTTCTCCATCTGGAGATATCAGCAGTACTCCTGCCCCCGCTCCTTGTCGGTTCGAACTTCCATCGACGAATAGTCTGAATGAGTCGCTGATGTAGATGCTGCAGGGTCTGAGCTTTTCCTTCCTTTGCTCTTTTGCCTTTGGCTGGGATTCTCCTTGCTTGCTGGGACAATGCTCATCCTGGCTCAACGGAGTCTGATGTTCGATGGTTTCGGGGGTGAATTCTGCCACGAAGTCGGCCAAAATTTGGCCTTTAACTGCTGTTCTCGGCCTGAACTCCAGGTCATACTGACCTAGGGCTACGGCCCATCTTGCTAGCCTTCCTGTTAAGTCTCTTTGCTGCAACAAGGACTTCAGTGGATGTTCTGTTAAGACCACAATCTTGTGTGCCTGAAAGTAATGGTTCAACTTCTTTGAAGCCATTACTAAGGCTAGCATTAATTTCTCCAGTGGTAGATACCTTGTTTCTGCATTGGCCAAGGTTTTACTTACATAATAAACGGCCTTTTGCTCCCCTTTTTCTTCTCGGATTAGTACTGCACTGACTGTGTGTTCTGAAATTGCCAAATACAAAAACAGTTCTTCCCCTGGTTCTGGATTGGAAAGAACCAGAGTTGTGGTCAAGTACTTTTTTAGGTCGGTTAAAGCGGCTTCGCATTCTTCTGTCCACAGAAAGTCTGCGGCTTTTTTCACCAAGTTGAAGAAGGGTCTGCATTTATCTGAGCTTCTGCTGATGAATTTGTTTAGGGCTGCGGCCCTTCCAGTAAGCATCTGAACCTGTTTTGCCGACGTTGGGCTCTTCAGCTCTAGGATGGCCTTGATTTGGTCTGGGTTGGCCTCAATGCCCTTTCTTGTTACCAGATACCCTAAAAACTTACCTGATCCAACTCCAAACGCGCACTTTGACGCGTTGAGTCAGAGCCGGTATGTTTTAAGTATATCAAAGACTTCTTTTAGGTCGGCAAGATGACCCTTAGATTCCTTGGTCTTCACGACCATGTCATCGATGTAGACTTCTACCGTTTTGCCAATCAGGTGCTTGAACATCTTTGTTACTAACCTTTGGTAAGTTGCTCCTGCGTTTTTCAACCGAAAAGGCATTACCTTGTAACAGTACAAGCCTTTAGGGGTGATGAACCCAGTCTTCTCCTCGTCTGGTGGGTACATGGCAATCTGGTGGTATCCCCTGTATGCATCCAAAAAACTCATCCTTTCGTGCCCTGAAGTTGTATCTACTAGCTGGTCAATCTTGGGTAGAGGAAAGCTGTCTTTAGGGCAGGCTTTGTTGAGGCTGGTAAAGTCTACACAGACCCTTCATTTACCGTTCTTCTTTTTCACTACTACTGTGTTGGACAGCCATGTTGGGTAGTGAACTTCTCGGATGGCCCTGGTTTCTAGAAGTTTGTCTACTTCTTCTTCTACTGCTTCGACGTGCATCAATGTCGGTCTTCTGGCTCGTTGAATCACAGGTTTTGCCGTCATGTCAACATTCAGTCTGTGGCAAGTGACCTCGGGGTCAATGCCAGGCATTTCATAAGGTGTCCAGGCGAACACCTCAATGTTGACTTTCAAAAAATCTTCCAGTTCTTTTTCCTCTTCTTCGGCTAAGCCTGAACTGAGAAGAAAGAAACGTTCTTCATCGCCCTCCTGGACTAGGATTTTCTTTAGTGTCTCTTCACTCTTTTCGGTTGGCTTCTTGCCGACATCATCTAGGACCTCCATGTCCTCGTCTTCAATCTCTGCCTCTTTTGGCTCTTGAATGTTGCAAGTGGACTCTGTTGCTGCCTGTAGACACCCCATTTTTGACCGTCCTCAAGACTTGGACGTCACCGTTGGGACACTCGGTGATCATCCATGTTTGTGTTCGTTTGGAGTTCTCGGAGGTCTCGGCTACACGCCTTGCCTCAGGATCTCCAAACTCGACCGTTTAGTGTCTGGTTTTGCACCAAACACTTGCATCTTGCCTTTGAGAGGCAGGGTAGGGCTTGTGGACCATCCCCACCCACCACCGGCAGTGGCTAGAGGTCACCGGCTGGTTTTTGCTGCCACCGGCAATGTATATTGCCGGTCGGCACTGTTTAGTGCTGGTCGGCAATTTTTAGTGCCGGTCGGCACTCAATTTTGCCAAAATGGCATTTTTGGCCGGCCGACTACTGTGCATCTTCTTTTGCAGATATTTTAAGACAGCTGTCTTGCTTTTGCTCCCCTCCATACACGTGTATGGAGGGATCTCCCTCTTATGAAGCTTGTCTTGTAAGCTTTACAAGACAAGAAGCTTCTATAAGGAGAGGGGCTCTCTCTTGTTGCTAAGGTTAGAGGGTTTAGACATTTTAGAGAGAAAAAAACACAGACCAAGCTCTGGTTTTAGGGTTTGAGTTACATACACATCCTATCTCTATATTACACTTGTGTGTGTTTTAGTCCATACTATTGCACACAAGCACCTAGTGTTTCACCTTCCTCTTGAAACTAAGGTTCTAAGGGCTTGTTCTTGAGGTTCTTGACTGGTTTCAAGCCAAGGAGGGCCATTAGAGCATCACTTGTAAAGGGGTCTTCAAGGGTGAGAATCTAGTCCCTTTTTACCCCAATCTTGCATCTTGTTTTTGCCTATTTTAAAATCGTTTTTGAGCTTAGTATATAATACAAAAAAGTTCTGTTTTTAGACCCTCTTGATTGTTTATTAAGGGTGTTTTGCGGTTTGGAGGTGTTTGGCCCCTCCTAGGCCTTGAAAGGCCTCATTTTGTGCTATTTTGTGTGAGTTTCGAGACTTTGGTGTTTGGGCCTCTTCACCAATGAAATCTTGAGGGATTTCAGTGGTAAAGATGGTGCCTTGAAGTCTCCAAAAGGGGAGGGCCACCCCCTTCCCTTGTTGTCCTTGAAATGGACCATTTTTGGCCTCTTAAGGAAGCATCATGTTAGAGTGTGTATTGACCATGTCTTGGCTGCTTTCCATGCTTAATATGTTGTCATATACCTTTGTTTATTGTTGGTTTTGGTACACCATGCATGCTTAGCATACCTACCATGTAATGCCCTAGAATTGCCTTAATATGCCTTAGGTTGTTAGCCCTTGTTAGAGCATGTTTTAGGCTTAGTCTTGTAAAGATTTTGTGCTTATCTTGACATGTTTTAGGTCTGTCCATAAGTGTTTGGGTTGATCTTGGCATGCTTAGTATAGCCCCTTTCCATTCCGGCTTGTTGGCCTTAAGTGCATGCATGCATAGCATGACATCTTTGCATTGTTTCGGTGGTTTGGAACCACCCTACACGTTATTTCAGTCCTTTTAGCATGCCTAAGTGTTTGCATTTTGTGGCCCTTTTGTTGCTTCAAGAGTTGATGCTCCATGCTTCATATTTGTGCCATGATGTATACCTCTAGGATTAGGTTACTTGGATGTCATCTAAGTGATTCTTGAGGCTTGTTTTTGCATGATTTGGGACTGTTTTCGTCCAATTTGGTCATTTGCTTCATGAGTCATATGATCATGCTTTAGGTCCTTGGGCCTCGTTGTATGTATAGCTTGCATTGGTAGGTCAATTTGGCATCATGTCCTACATGTTTTCAAGGCTTATAATGCATGCTAATTAGTCCATGATTGCTCCTTTCAAGTGTGCTTGAGGGTTGTCTAATTTGTGCCTAAGTGTTGGCCCTTAATCATATGTATGTGTGCATGTGTTTTAGTCCCTTGTTTTGGTCATTTTAGCCACTGTTTTGGGCCTATTTTGAGCTGCCCAAATCATGTTCAAGACCACCTTTTCATTGGTTGGCATTGCCTCGTGTTTTCTTGTATGCTTGCATAAATGTCTTGCCATGCCATGTTGCATCCTTAGCTTGCATGCCTAGGTTGCATTGCATCTTGCATGCATGCCTTGTTCCTTGACTTGGTGATAGGAATTGGGCCTTGGTTTGTTTGATTGGTTTGCATTTCATTTGACATGAAAGTTGCATACTTGATCACTCGGGCCATCATGCATGGAAATGCGTGATTGGTGGTCCGAGAATTGAGACACATGCCCCTTTGAGTCATTACCATGATAAGGGACATGGTTGGTGCATACATGCCTTGAATTGTGCTGCCATGCTTTGCCTTGCCCTCTGTTGCTGTGAGTTGCAGGTTCTGCAGGCTTTCTTTGCCGACCGGCAGTATATATTGCCGACCGGCAGTAAATCACCAGCCGATAGCTTTATTTTGTGCCGATGGTCACAGGCCACTGCCAGTGGCAATTCCATTCAGCCGGTGGTGTTCCCCCATGTCCAAGGAAGCAGTCCTGAGGTTTTGACAGCCTCCAGAGGAGTGAAGGAAGGAAAACAGAGGCAGCCTATGCATGGCAGTGCATTTCCCGAGGCAATTTCCTGTTTTCTTAGCTTTAGTTAATTTGCTTAGTTGATTAGGCAATTTGTAATATTTAATTAGCTTGCGTAGTTTATTATTTGTAATATTTATTTGGTCCCTCCGAGTGAGGGCGAATTTGTAATAAGTGTGCGTGAGTGGTGTGTATGTCTTCCAATCCCCACTTCTTTCTTCCCTTTTACTTACCTGCTTTGATGGTTAGTATTAGGGCACGTTTAATTTGGCATACCTTATGCAATGCATTCGTGCATTCATGCATTTGTATTGCATGCATCAGGCTCGGTACATCATGTTAACTGCATTTGTACTTCAATTCAAAAATTGAATATGTGATAGTTGATCGCATTTCATATGCCATGCTTAGATTAACCGAGCCTATCTAATTGCATCCTGTATGTGTTGCATTAGGCAATTTAACATGAACTAGGACACGCATGTTTGCTAACTAGTTTATTGTTTTGGCACGGAGTACGATGTAAGTATTTATGCTTTAGCATGTCGCATGCGTGTGAATGTTAACATGACAGTATGTTTGCCATGCGGCTAAATGCTTATGTGAGATAAATTGTTTGAATGCCCGTGGGTGAAGGTTGGATTGCTTGAGTTGGAAAAACTCGTTGAAATCCGTGTTTTAGCCTACTTGCGAGTAGCAAAATCCAAAGCATTTTTCGAAACAAACGGATATGCAATGTTTATTCCCAAATTAGGCAATCTAGTCTATACTTGTTTGCTGCGCGCATAACATAGTAATTCTAGGCTAATAACCGGAATAAGAACACATAAAGTTTTCAAAAACGGATATCACGGTTAGTAGAGGCCGGTCTTCGGACCGGGCGAAAGGGGGTGCTCATAGCTGACCTTCCCCGATCGTACCCAAGCTCCCGAGCCGAGACAACTCCGGTGATGACGGACATGTGGCCTTCGGCACCGAGTCAGGGTTTCCTAAATTCTCCCATTAAAAAATATTTAGGTGGCGACTCTGTATCTGGCAAAGCAGTCCATGTTTGGCACTACTTTTTCAAAAATCTGTTTCTCAAAACGATTTGCCAGATTTGGACTCTTTGGTTCAGATTAAGAATCGTGACACAAATCGAGTCCGAACTGTAGCGAGGTCCCCCCTCCGCGGGCGCTGTTACACTGCCATGGAGCAACTTTTTGCCTGCAGTTGATCTCCTCTGACTTCTTCAATTCCATGCTCTGTGGAGAACCGTAGTAGTTGATGCAATGTTGAGGGAACTGCCCCCATTGCATGCAACCATGTCTTCCCAAGATAATGTTATATGGTGAGGGTGTGTCAATCACCATAAATTCTGTTTTGATCTTCTTAGTACCAGCTTGTACTTCCACGCTTGCTACGCCCAGTGGCCATGTCGGCGTTCCATTGAAGCCGACCATAGAGTTGCTGGATTGTTCTAGGTCGTCAGGATGAAGGCCCAGCTCCTTGTAACATCTGACGTACATGATGTCACAAGAGCTGCCTTGATCTATTAGGATGTGTTTTACTTGGCATTCCCCAACCTGGAGGGATACTACCAAGGCATCATTATGCGGATGCTGGACCATCTCTAGGTCGGCTTCAGTGAAGGTTATCATTGGTCCTTGGCTTTCTTCAGGCCGAGGTCATTTTTCCCCGATTTGGTAGACATGCTGTAAATGCCTTACCCTCTGGGTCTCTCCTCTGACTTCGTTCTCGTTGACCCTTGAGTGGATCACATTAACCACCCTTGGCCCTCCTACCTGTGGTTGCTATGCTGGAGGTGGTGGAGTTGCTGGTGCTTGAGGCAATCTTGCCTGTTCTTCTCTTGTCCTGGCCTCATCAATAAGGTCCCTCAGATGGCCTTGTCTTACCAAGTCTTCTAAGTGTGCTTTTAGGGCTCTGCAATCCTGAGTTGGGTGCCCTTCTTCATTGTGGTAAGCACAACGCCTACCAACGTTTCTTCCCATGAATTCCCCTGGTGTTCTTACTGGAGTTCTGAAATAGGGTTGGTTTCGTATTTGATCCAAGACTTTATGGATAGGAATTCGGAACACCGTCGTCACTACCTGTTTACCCTTCAATTCTGTTTCTTGTTTGGTCGGTCCGTTGTTACCTCGGCCTCGCTTCGGCGAGCCGTTTCCTTTCTCCTACTTTATCTCTTTGTTTCCCGATGCATCTTCCTCGGCTCTGGCGTACTTCTCAATTCTTGCCATGAGTTCTTCCATGCTTTTTGGCTGTTTTTGCCAAAGACTTCCGTAGTGGGCAGTCATCTTTCAGGCCGTTCTTGAAAGATACAACCGCCACTTCTTGGTTGCATTTGGGTATTCGATTGAACACCTCGTAGTATCTCTTCGCGTAGGCCCTAAGGCCTTCTTCCTTGGTGATTCTTAAAGCCATCAGGGCGTCGACCCTCAAGGGCTGTAGTTTGTTTGTTACAAACCTGGCCACAAACATCTCGGCTAGGCCTTCCCATGTCTTCACGCTTCCCTTTGGTAGCTTATGGAACCAATCGGATGCAATTTCCCCAAAGGATGAGGGAAATACTTTGCAGAGCAATGGCTCGTTCCCACTGTATAATGTCATTGAGTTCAGGTATAGTCCAACATGAAAGTTGGGGTCTGACTTACCATCATAAATTTGGAACCTTGGCATATTGAATCTCTTTGGTGCTTCAAATTTGTCCAGTTCGACCGAGAATGGTGTTCTCGGCTTAACTTTAGAAGTCACCTCGGCTTCAACATTCTGCTGCCTCCTTTTGAAGTAGTCTCTCAAGTCTTCCTTACTCCTACCTGGAGCTCGGCTATCTCTGGACTTCAATCTTTTCGGCACACTACTTTCGGCCTCGTGGTGGGCCTGTTTCGATCTTTCTCCATGGGTTGTGTCAAAGCAGAGTGCTTGTCCTTGAATATGCTGATGTTCTTTGGGCCCTGGATCCTTCATGCGATGTGTCCTTCGAGACTCTTCTTGCCTTGGTTCCTCTCGTCCGACTTCCCTGGAAGGTCGGTGAGAGTGGCTTCCACTCCTGGTGTGCTGAGGGGCTTCGGGGATTGCTTTTCTTCCTCCCTTCTGGGTATTAATTGCTGGCATCGGCGTATCTTTCAGCGGGTATGGTGGCTGCATAACATTGTCATGAAGTTGACCACTGACTGTAGGTCTGCCAGCTTGTTTGCCAAGTCTTTTACTTCCTCATCCCTTCGTAGGCACCTATCCCTCCAAACCTGAAGGTTATCTTCGTTATAGTACTTGCTTTGGTTTGTCCTTTTTGAAGCGTCGCCCTCCTGGCCGACGTCTTTTTCTCCGTGGCCCTGGTCATGATTTTCTATACTGTGGTTGTCCCCTTCAACGTCAAGGTCAATTGGTCTACCACTCCCAGCAGGGGTGTCGCCCCCAATGTTTTCCCTCTGTCCGTCACTGGCCATCTATTCTTCTAAGCTTCCTACAGACGGCGCCAAATTGTGTGGGTAATTTTCTTACCACACTGCTCGTCTAGTAATCAGCTGGAGAGCATCGGCAGAATAGATGGCTTTAGTAAACCTGTAACAGAAAGAAAAGGGCTCCGGCGGTGGCTCTTCCACCCGGGGGCACTCCGACAATCAAGTCAGTATATCTCTCAAAGATAATCAAGTGCTAAACTCACAAGCTTGGGTATAAAGCTGCGTACCTTAGACCCACGGGGGTGCCTCTCTTTTATAGTTTACTCAATCCTAGTCCCACTAGAAGCCTGACTTCTATGGACTCCAATTCAATACTAACTTGGACTCTTCAAGAGATAAAGATAGAACTCCCTAAGAGTTTTATCCTTATCTTGGCTAAGTCTTCTTTTTTCTCTAGGACTCTTGCCCCTTATCCATTTCTCCGCTTATCTCGGATTCCGATATCCTCGGAGATAACCTCGGCCTCGCCAAAGGTAACCTCAACATAACTACCACGACACGTGGCACCTCGGCTGACACATCGGTGTCGTCATGCCACGTGTTGGTATTCAGAAAATACATCCCCACAATAACCAACTTTGGTGAAGAACGTATGGATTTGGAGAAATCAAAGAGAGAAGATGACTTCTAGAGAGAGAAGCTCTCGATCTGGAATTCTGGAGAGTTTTAGAGAGAGAGAGGACTAAAAAAGTGATATGAAATATCAGATTCATGAATTGATATAACATGGTTCGCTCGAGCATTAAATACACTAACCCAGTACTTTTGCAGACAGGTCAAACTTCTGAAATCAAACATTCTCCGCTTGAGCGTATAAACGGCCGCTCGAGCGGACAAGCAACTTCGAATGCATTTTGCATTTTTTTTAGGGGCGTTGCCCGTCAACCTCGCCAAGGCGCTGCCCTAGGACCTACCAAAGGGCGCTGCCCCCTGGACCCCCGTGAGCTGACCGGGCAGCTCGACCCTCGATCGGCCCAATCAAAATGGCAAAACATGTAAGAAGGATCAAAACTGGGATCGCTACAATTAAATAGATAAGTGACACGTGTATAGATAGTGAGGCATTTGAACAGATAGTTGCATTGATATGTAACACATGCATACATTTGAACAAATAGTTTGGACATTTGAATATATAGTTTGACAAATAGTTACATTGATAAGTGACACATGTACACATTTGAACCGGTCATTTAATCTCATAAATTATGATAGATCATTTAAAAAAAAAATCGTATTTTCAAATTTAAGTGACAATACATAATCAAATTTGATGTAGCAATATGATATGTGATTTGTGCTTGTGTAAGCATAGGGGGCCTAATATTGTATGAAAAATAGAAGGCTTAATTACTGACTGGTCCTACTTTTTGGACTTATTACCCACTAGTTCTTGACTTAAAGTCTTATGTACATATAAGTCTTGTCCCATATGTTTTCTTTTTCCTTTTTTATCCTTGAGTGTTTTGTGTTGCCCTAAATAATATTTTTTTCTTTCTCTTTCTCTGTGTCGTCTCTTTCTCTCTACCATTTCTCTCTCTCTCTCTCTCTCTCTCTCTCTCTCTTTTCTCTCTCTTCATCTCCACCATTTTTTAAAAAACTTCACATAATTATTGGCCACTACCATTGTTTCCATCTACTGCCACCGTTGTGATCTACTGCCACCACTATCGTCACCGTCTACCACCATCGTTGTCGTTTGGTCGCTGCAACCGTTCATTAATTATCACCACTGGCGATGTATACACCACCTCCACCATCTTAGATCCACCACCACTGTTGCATTTCTACCTCCACCATCGCAGATCTACACTCCATCGTTGTAGATCTACGCTCTGCCGTTGCCAATCTACATTTTGCCATCACCGATCCACTTTTACCATAGCTGATCTATACCGACCTAGTTGTTTTAAGTGATCAAATCGACTCTGAATAATGGTACTTTTTCAGATCTCGCCCATTTCTCTCTCTCTCTCTCTCTGCCCCTTCCTTCCTCTCTTTTTAACTAGATTTGTTGCAAATTTGATTCGGATTCAAATTTTTTTTAGTAATAAATTTATTAGTCTTTCTCTCTCTTTCTTTCACACTTTTCTTCTTCCTCTTCTTCTATGTATGAAAGGAATGATGGATTCTTATAGGTGAATATGAGTAAGATTAAGTGAATAAGATTTTTCGTTTGTAATTTTTTTTATTTTTGTACAATTGATCAACTATAAATTATTATTGACAAATTATGAGTGATTTTATTAGTGATTGTTTTAGGGATAAATTTATCACTGAATATATTTTTGATTAGTTTATTAGATTAGTCTCTGTTACTTTTTTATGTGTATATGTCTATGTGTGGTTGTATTTTTGTGAGTGCATAAGTAGATAAGTAAATGACAGTGAGTGTGTGTGTGTATGTAAATGTGAGTGAGTGTGTAAGAATAAATGACTAAGTGTTGTTTGTGATGACAATAGTGATTTGATGATAGATGTTTATTTTTGTTGAAAAAAAATCTAAAAAAATTTCGTCGAAAACTATTATCGGAGGTGGGTGCCGGAAACTATCACAGGAGATGATCATTGGCGGTCGGAGATGATGAAGATGGGTAGCAAGCAAGTTGCTGGGTAGCGGGTTTTGGTCTAGGGTAAAATTTGAAAAATGAGTATTGGATAAGGACCTAGTAGGTATTAAGTTGTTGAATCAGGATTGTCCCATAACTCTCCCAAAACAAAACAAATTGGTTCTGTAATCTCATGCTAAATATAAGGATTGGCATTGAGCCAAATTGAGTTGTAGAAACGATATCCAAATTTATTCATAGGATAAGCTTTTATTTTTTTATTTTATTATTATTATTATTATTATTTTTAACAGATTAGCCCAACCCTTATTCTAGAATCATAGGGCACAAGTTTTTTAAAAGCTTGTTGGATTGGATTCGAATGCATTCGATTCATGAATTAATCCTGTCAATGTAATTTATATCTATCACAACTTATCATATCATATTCAAGTTTGTCAAATACAGATTTGTTGAATTAGGCCAAGATCGAATCTGAATTACATCTAATTTGATGGCATGTTTAAAATTAGACTATCCGATTGCAAATTCTACCTCTCTAAAGTCACCATTCAATTGTCAAGAAAAGAAAATATAAGAGAATTAATTTTTTCAAATTTTTTCTATGTTCAGTTAATAAGAAAATTATGAAATTCCTATTTTTAACTTTCTCATTAAGATAAGTTTTTTCCTTAAAATGTGTACTACAAAAAATACAAATGGAAAAACAAAAATTCTTTTTTCTTTCACTTTACGACATTATTTTCTGCAAACAACTTTCTTACAAGTAAACACAGCCTAAAAAAAAAATGATTAGGTTAAGATAGAACAAAAGAATGGGACAATGATACCTCTCCTTGTATTTTTAGACACAACACAAAAATAAATTAAAAAATAATTTTTTTTTGTTGTTTTTGTTGCAGATAAGAATTAATTATGTTTCACATTTCTATAACAATAACATTTTGATATTTGTATTACCATTATTGAATTGAGTTGGGGTTTGACTATGAGCCCGTTAGGCCTCGTTTGAGAACTTACTATTTTAATAATTTTTTAATTTTTTATGAAAAGATGTGTAAAAAAGCAGAAAGAGTGATGTGGCGACTTATAGTTACTTTTTGACTAAATTATTTAGTTCCCGAATGAGGCCTAAGAGCATCTTCGTCTAAAATTTCAAAATTTGGTATGTTAAATTTTTTTTTTTGAAAACTTGGGTGACAAATTGATATATGTTAATTTGATATGGAAACTCTCCACTCGATATGTTAAATATATTATTATATTATTTTTAAAATTTAAGCTCTCTAGACATTCCCCTCTTAGGACGACCATTTTAAACTATTGAGGTCATCCTCCAAGACATCTCCCAAGATGACCACCTTTTATCAACAAATTGTGCCATTGGATGCTTTAATTCAAGGCAAAAAAAAAAAAAGAAAAAAAAAAGATTAAAAAAAAAAGGAAGAAGGCATCCAAGAGTCTTTATGTCAAAATTGGCATGAAGGGGTTATGCTAAAAACCACATCAGTTTTTGGCACACTGGATGAAATTGATACTTTATCAAAATATGACTATTGAACTATCATATCAGATTAAAGTATCGAATAGAGGTGTTTTTATAAGTAATTTTATTTAATATGTTAGTTTTAGACAAAGTTGATTAATAGTGTTGATTTCAATTTTAAATTACAGTTGATTTGACATTTTAAACTTATTTTTTTAAGAAGGTTTTTATTTTTACAATTTATATATATAGTTGCTTATTTGAAATTCTTAAACAATATTGACAAAATAACTCTTTCTCTTTTGTCTTAATTAAAAATTTTGAGAGAATTCTAGCTGAATATTTATACAAGAACAAAAGTTATGTGACAAGTTATCTAGCTAAACATGTTCAACCTTTCATAGATTATCAAAATTTGCACCAAATAAACTAACTTATAAGTATAATCATAAAATTACAACTTATTTTATAAGTTTTTTAAGCTAATAATCTAAAAATATAAAATCATAAAAAAACTTACCTCGTAAAGATACCAAACACACCCTATGAAAATTTAGTACTTATTAAAGCTAGAGCAGACTGGGCTAGGAAAGGGAGCAGTTTATGTACACTCTTGGCCCAGCTCACGCCCAACTGGGTCAGCCCAATACTACCATATTTTCTTCGGCGTTTAATGACTGGTGTGTCCTCTTAAACAGATTTAAGGGACAATCACACAAAAAAAAAAAATTCAAAGATTGAGTCTTGTAACACAATAAATTATAAAATTTTAATTTTATTTAAATTTAAATTTTTTGATTTCTTTTCAATTTAAATCATTTTTCTATTTTTATTAGGTAAAATTGACCCAAAAAAAATCATTAAACTCAATATAGATATTCATAAAATGTCTAAAATATACTTTTTATTTAATTTAATGACTAAAATACTTATTTTTTTCATCAATTTTACTCAATGGAAATAGGCAAATGGTTTATATTGAAAACAAATAAAAAGTTTAAGGTATAAATTGAAAAAATTAAAAACTCAAAATTTATTTTGTTAAAAGACTCAAACTCTTGGATTTTTTTTTTTTTTTTTGGGGTAATTTCCCCTAAATTCAAAATGGGGGTTTCAGCCAAAAACCCACCCTGACCCAATATTTTGGTACGAAAATGACACAAATCAATTGTATCATGTGAAACACCATTCTTTATTAAAATATAAAATGAATTGACTATAATAGCTTTGTATGTATATAGAGAGACAGAGACAGTCTGCATACACCAAATCATTATTGCTCTCATTTATTTCTAAAACACTCTTTGAAAAATCCTTATTCGAAAGCGAAATCATCGCTTTTTGGTACTTATTCATTACTATTTCTCTTACACATTGGTTTTCACATCACAAATATTATCTTCTACATAATCATTGATCATCAACTCATCTCCGATGCCGATTTGTTTCAATATTAAGGTTGGAAATTTAGATCTATAAAAATCTTTCAATTTTTAATAGTTTATTTAAATTTGAAGTTTTTTTTTTTTTTTTTTTTTTTTTGTTATGACCAGTTCGAATACTGAGGTTGAGATCTCAAACGAAGATGTTGTTGCAGTATGTTTAGTAGCAAAAATAATAAATTTATTACCTACTAGAGTAAAATTTTAATGTGTAGGAATAAAAAATGTCAAACCAAATAAAAGTTTACTATCAATTTTATGAACAAACCAAAGTAAAATTCTACTATCATTTACAAATAGATTGTCACCAAACAAAACTAACCAGAGTAAAATTTTAAAAGTTGACACAGTATATATTAAAAATTGATAGTAAAATGTGTGACATTTTGTTCTAGGTAACCGCTTGAGCGGTGAAAGTACTACTCGAGTGAAGATTGAGGGCATCCAATAGTTTTGCAGGTCAGGGTGGATCGCTCGAGTGACCATTAGTTCGCTCGAGCGAAGATGCAAGGCTCACAGAATCTCGTTTTGCAGACAAAAATACAGAGAAGCCTCGTTCACCGCTCAAAAGATGAAAAGACCACTTGAGCAGTCTGTGCAAATTCAATAGATTGAAAAGGGCATTTCTAGATCATTCTTTCCATTTCCCTTTTCTCTCTTTCTCCTTCTTGTTTTGAGTCTGAAAAACCCTACGTTTCTTGCCCTAAATACTCTCCATTCCTCTAAGATCTAGTTGAAATCACTTGCAAGGAGTGAAGTCCGAGTGAAGATCTTTCTTCCTACCGATTGGATTTCATTTTTGCGAATAATTTTCCTAGAAATCAAGCTTTCTTGCTCTTTGCTTGAGGTAGGGTTACTTTTAACGTAGTATCTCTTGATTTGAAGATGTTTATATGGTATTTGTGACGACCCCGACGTTTGTACTATTATATTATATTGTTTCAATAAGTTTAATTTCATAATTGTGTGTTTAATTATGTGTTTACATGCTAAACTTTGTAGTTATCTGTTATTACATGGAATATCTGTTCACTTATCGACTTAGAATCAAAAATTGAAAGCCCAAACGGCTCCAGAAGCTGAAATTGATTAGCCCAATAGGCTAATTAGAATATTTAGAATTTTATTGTAACTTTCATCAAAATTTGATTCGGATTAAAATAATTAGAATAAACTGATTGAACTTAGTTAGAATTAAGCCTAATTAATTAACCTTAATCAACTTTGATTAAGCTAAGCTAATTACACCCTATCCAAGCCTAATACATGTCATGAACTCACATATACAAACATTTTGGCTGAGATTTTGAGAGAGAAGGAAAGAGAACTTAACATTTAGAGAAAGAACAAGGAGCATTGTAGAGAATTTGTGGAAGATTTGAAGATTGGAGCCATAACACACTTGAATTCACACATTAAGTATGAAATTCATCCTAGATTCTTGGAATTAAGTCATGTAGGAACTAAGTTCATGGAGGTGTAGGATCATTTGCATGAGTTGAGTGGATTGAACATGAATTACCATGAATATGATGGATTTGAGTTGAATTATACACATGCGTGCTTGATCCTTTGTTTTTGAGTTGAGATTTCTTGAATTTCATACATGCATGAGGTCTAGAAGGCATAAACTTGAAGGTTTTTCATGGTTTTACACATATCATGTCATTTTGCTATGTTTTGAGAAGAAAAGAGTGATTAATGTCATGCATGGTTCCAACTTTATGATCTAAGTTTGATTTTGAGAATTGGGTCCATGATTTTGAACAATTGGTTTCAAATTAACTATGTTTCCATGTTTTATGATGTTTCTCCATGTTTTTGTATCAAAAACACGAGTTTTGGACCGTTGAATATCAAATTTGAACTTCAAACTCAATTCTGGAAATTCCAAAATTCGACATGTTCACCCGAGCGAAGAAAGTGTCGCTCGAGCGTAAAAATTAAACTCCTAAAAGTTTTGCAAAAAATTACACGGTGGCTTGAGCGTCCAAATCTATGCTCAAGCGAACCCTATTTTGCTTTGCTCATCGCTCAAGCAACAAGAAGCTCGTTCGAGCGTAAAAAAATGTGCAACTAGTACTTTTACAGAGTTTTGAAGACCACTCGAGCGACCAAAGTGGCGCTCGAGTGAGGACCTTGTTTTCAACAAATTTTGATTAACTCTTTTAAGTGCATAACTGCATCCTCATGTCATTTCAACTACTCTTAGGCACCAATTGAACTCATATAAACATGGAATGAGTTAGAAACATATGAGGAGAATTGAATTAAGTGAAATGGATATTGAATGGTGCTTCAATTGTATTTTTATTATGTGTTTTGTATAGGTGGCGTTTGAGGCCTAGTGACAACATAACCCATAGTGAGTAATAACTTTATAAAGATATGTTCAAGTGATATTTATTTTAAAAAATGTTATTGTTATCAAAATTGATTCATGATTGATTGAATGGTTTATTGAAGTACTATTTGGTTACTAATGAATGAAGTTCATTTTTTTTTTTTTTTCAAAGTAAACTTGTGGCATCCTTTAGTGAGGCCCTTGCCTGGGGGAAATTAATACCATGGCCCATTGCTAAATAGGCCCACGCTTGGGGAAAATTAATACCATGGCCCATTGTTTAATAAGCCCATGCCTGGGGGAAATTAATACCATGGCCCATTACTAAATAGGCCTATGCTTGGGGGAAATTAATACCATGGCTCATTGTTTAATAGGCTCTTGCCTGGGGGATAAAATACCATGGCCCATTGGCCCTCACCCGGGGGAAACTATACCGTGGCCCATTAAATAATTGAAATACAGAGATCTTTGCTGTTATACTTTAATTGTCACATTGGATAAGATACATTGATTGACCCATTGTGGTCCCATTGATTGACCCTCGAGGTCCCATTGTTACTGACACATTGTTACTCTATTGGATGTACCACGTAAATTGTCATTGAGTGAGTATTGTTATTGAGATAACATGGATTATTAAGAATTGTATTGAAATTGGAATTGTATTGAAAATGATAACGAACAATGGTTCTGTTATTGTAGAGGATTGATATGACAGTGTAGACACCCCATTTTTGACGGCCCTTACGACTTGGATGTCCTTGCAGGTAAACCTGATGATGAGTCTGTTTGCTCGTCAAGTGCTCGAAGTCCTCAGCGGAATGCCACAACTTTGAGCCTTTCAAACCCTGTATCTTCTTTGTCTCATTTTTGGACCATGCCTTGGTCTTTCTAGCCTGCAAGCTCTGGTGGCCTGCCGGCCATCCCTGAAGGCTACCGGCCATCATTTTTGGTGTGCTGGTCACCAATGATGCCTTGCCGGCCATCACTGATGGTCGTTCGGCCACCAGTGTTTTCTGTAGATATTTTATGCTAGTTGTGTCAACTGTTTACACAGATGCATGCATCTGTCCACACGTAGAGGGCTGGATCGCCTTGTAGAAATTTCATGTTTTTTTATATATAGAGACCCCCTCTTTCTTGTAGAAGGGTTAGAAAATTTTGGACTCAAAAATTTTCCTTTATCTCTACAATTCTCTCTCTCTCTCTCTCTACAAATTCTCTACACTTCAGCCTACTTACACTACACTCTTGCCTATACCTCCTTAACCAAAGTTGATCACCTTTGACCTGAGGTTCCTTGAGGCCTTCTTGGAGCTCTTGAAGTTGGTTTTGGCTTGAATTGTTGCCTAGAATCACTCTTCTTTTCAAGAGGTATAATACTAACTTGGTTAGCTTGTTTTGCATACTTGTTTTTCTACCTTTTCCTACTGTTTGTGGGCTGTTTTCGGGCTATAAAAAACTCTGTTTTTATGGGTTGAAATTGGTGTTTTAGGCTATTTAAGGTTAGGGGGGTGGCTCACCCTTCTTGATTCCTTGTTTGTAAAGCCTTTTCACCTTTGTTTCCCATTTTCAAACCATCTTTTTTTGGGCCTTTAAAAACTGAATTTCAGACTATTTTCGGTGGTGAAAATCATGTTTTGAAGTCCAAATTTGGAGGGGTTAGCTTTCCCTCCTTTTGTCTTGTTTGCTAGCCTAGTTGGTGCCATGCTTTAGCTTATTTTTCTAGCTTGTTGTAGCTTAATTCCAACATGTTTTAGCCTCTAATTTAGACTATTTTAACTCTGTTTTGGGTTGGTTAAGTCATTTGATTCTTGTTTTGCATGCGTCTAGTGTAATAGTCCTCACAAGTTTGGTGTTTTAGGCCTCTAGACACCTCTTGTTTGAGTTGATTGTATTGTTTTAGTGCTTTTCACACTTAATTTCAGCACTAATCATCTCTGCAACCTCCCTCATTTCTTGGCTTTTACTTTTTCTTTGAAAGTGGTTTCAAGTCACTTACTTGCCTAAGTGTGAAATTGAGGTTTCATACTTAATGGTTTAATCCCTTAGGGGGTTCATTACCAACGGTATGATGCTTCTTTCATACCCAAAGCAACTTGTGTTTTGAGCCTTCTTTCCATTAGAGGACTTTAATTCACCTTTTGGACTTAGTTGGATTAAATGATGGTTGGTAAGTTCAAAATGAGTAACTAAAACTTGGGACTAAAAATGAGCAAGATAATAACTTGTGTGTTCAATTAATTGAACACAAGGAAGCTTGGGCCATTTCATACTTACTAGTGATGAATTGATCCAAGTCTCCAAGGTCAACTTCTTCCCTTGATCTTTCATGAAAGGGAGGAGGTTCGTGTCTTGTTTTGCATTTATTGAGCTTGCACATCTTGAATCACAAGCCATCATGCAATGAAAATGCTTGAGTTGGTGGTTTGTGGCTTAAGGTTCATCACTCCTTGGATTTGCTCATGAAAATGAGGGGTGGTTGTGCAGACAATCCTTGAAAATACCCTGTAAATGCTATGTTTGTCCTCTGTTGCAGCAAGATGAACCAGCGCATCAGTGGCCAGCAAGCCACTTTCCATGGTCGGCAGATGGCTGGCAGAGCACCATTTATGGCCAACAGGCCACTTTTATGGCCGGCAGGTGGCCGACAGTCTTTACCAATGGCAGGCTAGCCAGTGATGCAAAGCTCAATAAGTTGTTGGAATGGTGGAGCAAATTTGTTCTGGAAGTGTTCAACTGTACAAACAGAGGCTTTTGGGAGCAAACGGTGGTCTTTTCGGGTGATAACCGAGCATGTGCATGCACATCTTCCATTTCCCGAGGCAAAGTAGTGGCAAAGTAGTTAAATGCTTTAAATTATTTAGCTTATTTGCATTTATGTTGTAATTTAATTAGCTTACTAATTAGTTCAAGTGTTGTAATAATTAGTTAATTAGTTTAGCTATTTATTTCATTCAGTTTTGTAATAATTACCTTAAGTAGCTTAGCTTTATTTAGTTTCTAGTTAGCTTAGTTTATTCATTCGGACTCTCCTTCGTGAGAGCGTAATGTAATAATGTGCATGTCTTCCAACCCCACGTCTTTCTCTCTTTTATTTATTCGCTTTTGATGGTTAGATTAGGAGCATCACATTTTCAGTTAGCATATCTTATGCTTGCATACATTCATCTTGTCTTGCATGCACCGAGGCTCAGCACATCATTCAAACTGCATTGTCATTTCAATATTTCTTGAATACGTGTTTAGACCGCATGATATTTCATTGATTCATATGCCATATTAGTAGCCGCGCCTATTAGTTGCATATCGCATTTGTTGCATTAGTCATCATATATAGCTAGGAATCATGCATTTTTCTAACTAGTTTCTTTTTTTGGCTTGGAGTACTAAGTGAGTTTTTAGTGCTTTAGCATACTTGCATGAGTGTGAGTGATTGTCATGTCTAGCATGATTGTCATGTCTAGCATGCTTTCCATGAGGCTAAATGCTTAATTGTTATAACTGCTTGAATGCCTGTGGATGAAGGCTTGTTGCTTGAATTGGAACAATTCAATGAATGTACGTTTAAGCCCACTTTGTTGAGTGGCAAATTCGTAAATTTTAAGCCCACTTGAGGTGGCAAATTCAAACCCTTTTCGCAAAACAAACATGAAATTGAATTGTTCCAATTCTTGCAATTTTAGTCTATACTTGCTTGTGCACATCACATAGTAATGCTAGCCTAATAAACCAGAACAAGAGTATATAATATACATAAAAATCATATCATGATTAGTAGAGTTCGATCTTTGATCGGGCGAACGGGGGTGCTCAGTTCATGACCTTTCCCTCTTGTACCTAAGTTCTCGAGCCGAGGTGACTTTGGTGATGATAGACACGTGGCCTTTGGCATGAGTCATGGGTTTTCTAAATTTTTCCAAAATAAAATATTTAGGTCGCGACTTTGTATTTGACAAAGTAGTCCATTTTTGGCAATTTGATTCAAATCGATTTTCCAAAAGATTTGTCGGATTTGGACTCTTTGGCGTTTATCAATTTCACATTGCACTTGTGAGATTAGAGTTAGAACCGCGGGAGTCCGAACTATAGGGTGTAGACACCGCATTTTTGACCGCCCTTAAGACTTGGGCACTACTGATTGCTTACTTAATGATGCAGGCTATGCAGTGCAAAGGTTCGATTTCTTCAGCAAGAGGAAAGTCAAATCCAAACCTCGCACCCCATTTTTGGACAAAAACTATTTTGAATGGTTTTTAGACCTTAAAACCCTCTCTTTCAAAATATTTTTGAAATAAAGTTCCTACGATGTTCCGATGCTCGCATTTTGTTAAATGTTATGCTTTTCGGTAAACTGAGCAAGGAGAAAGTGGAAATGAATGAAAGAGAGATGAACTCTTTGAAAAATATTTCAAAACACCTTGCTTAGGGGGTTTGGATTTGAAGAAAAGAGGAAAGGAGAGAAGAAACCTAGTTGAGGAAGAAGTTGGGTATGAATCGTTAAGAGAGAGACGAGCAGTCCTCGCTAAATCGGGCCTATACTTTTGTATACTTGGATTTAAGCTATGAGGCCACCGTCGTTGGAAAGAAGACTTCCGGGGCTTCATTTTACACTCAAGAATCTCCTAAAGCTGAGTCCGGATGGAGGAGATATGGTTGGTTGAAGTTAGGCATCAATCCGATTGAGCCAGAAATGAGCAGTCTTCACTAAAAAAGGGATATCTCTTAGAACACTTGGAATTTTGATTCAAGGCTGCCACCATTGGAAATCTTACTTCTGCGGCTTCAATTTGGACACAACAATGACTTGAAAAGGAGTCCAGATGAAGGATTTATGCCTAGTGCAAGTCGAGGACTGGGGTTAGTTTTTGCCATCGGCCTCTATGGGAGTGCATCGGCCACAATTGGAGCTCATCGGCCATAGGTCGGCCAAGAGTGAACCTAATCGGCCACAAATGGTGGCCGGTCGACCAACAAAGTGGCCGGTGGGCCAGAAATGTCCAGAAAGCCCAGAATTGGCAGATATTTCTCCTCCAGCTGTTTCCAGCTTGTGCCACCTGTCCCAAATCAGATATTTCGACCCAAGCTTGATATTTTGTATATATGAAGCCTTATATCTCATATTCAAAGGGTTAGAATATTGGAGGATAGAATAGAACAATTTTGGCAAAAGATTTGGGAGCCTCTCTCTCTAGAAACTCTCTCTAGATTTCACTCTCTCTAAGGATTTTGTGCTTGAAGGCTTGCATACATCCATCTTCAACCTATCAATGCTTAAGAAGACTTGATCACCCCTTGGAACTTGTTTTGGGCTGCTAAAGCTTGGTTTTAACTCAGAAATCTTGATGTTTTGCTGTTTGGCTTCAAGGGTAAGCACTTGTCCCTCTAAAGCTTTGTTTTGCATGCTTGTTTTACCACCTTTGTAAACTATTTTTGGCTTGGTTTTGAACTAAAGGAAACTCTGTTTTTCAGTCCTAAAAATGATGGTTTAGGCCTGTTTTGTGTTAGGGGGTTGTCTCTCCCTTTTGTTCCTTAGCTTGTATAGCTTTTGAGCCATCTTCCAAGGCCTTTCAAAACAACTTTTTGTGGAGAATTTTTAGTGGTAAAAACCCTGTTTTGAGGGCCCAAATAGGAGAGGGTGGTCCCCTCTCCTCTTGTCTTGCTTGCTAGTGTTGATGGCCAACCAAATGAGCATGTGTTTTTTACTTTTTTATGGCTTTGTTTAGGCTTATTTTTGTGACTTCTTAAACCTACCATAACTCTATTTTTGGCTTGTTTAATCATTGGTTGCATGCTTCATGCACTTGTAATGTAAATCCTCTTTGCTAGCTTTGCATGCCTAATGAGTTAGCTTGTTATTCTAGCATGTGTTGGCTTGGTCTTAGCCCATTTTTGGTGTTGTTTTGGCATGCTTTAACTCTGATTTTGGTTGGTGAGTTCACCTCTTGCTTGGTTTATGCACTTGTAGTGCAATCTGGCCCATTAGCCTAGTATACTTGGTGTTTTGGCCCTTCATGCTAGCTTGTCTTGGCTATACTCCACACATGTTTTAGCATTATTTTGACATGCTTTAGGACTGTTTTGGGCTGCCTTGGTCATATGACTCATGTTTTGTATAGCTATAGCGCAAATGCCTTGACTAGTCTTGAGTTTTGAGGTCCCTACCATGCTATACTTGTGATATTTGCATGCTTTGGCATCATGTGACATGTTATTTCAGAGCATATGGTGTTGTTACACTTCCATGTTTTTCACTCTTTAAGTGCTCTTGAGAGTTGCACCTTTATGCCTTGTTTGTGAGCCATTGCATGAGCATCATTTTCTTGCCTTTCAAGCTATCATTTCAGATCATTTTGACCACTGTTTTGGCATGCATGAGATCTTTTTGGTGTTAGTTTAGTCCATTGAGTATTGTGTTGCATGGTCCTAGTGTTGTATCCTTCACTAGTGTTTAATGCTTAAGTGTTCTAATGTTGTGCATGAGTGTTTGCATGATAGAATCTTGTGCATACCACCTTAACATGTCAAGATTAGCATGTTGGTAGATGAGCATGTTGTTTGCATGTGTGTAGCATTGCATTGTGTTTGGATCAGACGTTAATCCAAACACGAGGAACGAGGGACGTTTCATACTCAAAGTGATGAAACGTGCCTCATTCCTTAGGTCACTGACACCTTTGATCATGTATGATAAGGTGGAGGTTCATCGAGTCCTATGTGTTATTTGTGCATTCATCAACATTGTGCAAACTTGGCTTCTCGGCCATCGTGCATTGCGATGCTCGATTGGTGGCCCGAGAGTCGAGTACCGCACTCCCTTGAGCTTGAGAAATGATAGAGAGGATGGTTGTGCACACATACCTTGCAAATACACTGCCATACCTTGCACACATACCTTGCATGTGTGTAAGTGACTGCCATGATAGCATGCTTGTCATGAGGCTAACTGCTTAAGTGTTTAATTGCATGAATGCTTGTGGTTGAAGGCTTCATTGCTTGAATTGAAACAATTCATCAAAATGTGCGTTTTAAGCTCACTTTGCGGAGTGGCAAAATCATGTTGTTTTCTAAGCCCACTTGAGGGTGGCAAATCCGCGTCTTAGCCTACTTGCGAGTAGCACTTTCAAACCATTTTCAAAAAACAAACATGAGATGTTTTGTTCCAATTCTTGCGATTGAGTCTATACATGTATGCTGTGCGTATTACATAGTAAGCTAGCTAATAAACTGGAATAAGAATGCATGTGTTTTCAAAAACAACATATCATGTTTAGTAGAGGCCGATCTTTGATCAGGCGAGCGGGGGTGCTCATTTCAGGACCTTCCCATCTCGTACCCAAGTTCCTGAGTCGAGGCAACTTTGGTGATGACGGACATGTGTCCTTAGGCACGAGTCAGGGTTTCCTAAATTTCCCAAAAACAAAATATTTAGGTGGCGACTCTGAAATCTGGCAAAGCAGTCCATGTTTGGCGCTTTTTGATTAAAATCGATTTTCTAAAACGATTTGCTGGATTTGGACTCTTTGGTGATTTATCAATCTTACATTGCACTTTGTGAGATTAGATTCAGAACCGTGACAGGAGTCCAAATAGTAGTACCTCGAACCACAATTCGCGCCCTTGCGCGCAGAGCGGAATTTCGGGCGGTCTACATAGGGCTTCCTTCAAACCTCCGAAAAGGGGCGCAAAAAAGCTGAGCTACAATTTCTAGCGACTCTGCTGGGGATTTAGAGAACTTGACTCGAACTCATGATATGAAATTTTATCTACACTTATGTATTTCTTTGCATTACATTTGCATTGGTGCGCCTAAGTCACTATGTTTGCCATCTGCTATTCTTGGATAGTTTGCCGAAGGCTTGCTTAAAAGCTTGCCAAAAGGCTGACCAGTTGCGGGCTATGTCACGATGGGAACACAACCCTTGGATTTGGACTACCACTATACCGTTTGATCCTCCTTTCACTTCTCGGTGTTAGGTGTGAGAGGTATATTAGGTAGTCTTGCTGAGGTACATTTTTTTGACCATTTTGCCTAGTTACATATCAAAAACCAGAGAGACTGTTCCAAACTAGGACAGGTTGCTTACCTGAATACAGGATTGAGTGAAACCGCATTGCTTGAATAGTGAACCCTAGCTCCTGACGAAACTAGGACAAGGTAACCCTACCCCCTCATAGGGGTGTTTTGGTTCTCATTTAACTGTTATGTGCTTTTAGAGTGAAACTCTATACGCGTATCAGTTACAAGTTTGGGTATCAGATTTTGGGGCAGAAGTCAGTGTTGAGTGCAGTTCTACAGCTTTTGATTACAACTATGTGTTGCTTACATCTAAGCTGAGGTGCTGTGCGATTTCTGATTTTTGTTTCCTTTTTTGCTTTATTTCTTTTTGCAAGGTAGTTTATCACAATTGCTTCGAATAGTTCAGATATCCCCCAAGCACTCTGGACCCGTGTAAGGAGACTACCGATCCAGAGATCTTGTTAGGGGACAGCCTGTGTTTTTTTTGCTCCCATCGGTTATGAGACGGAGGAAGGTTAGGCATAACTCACCAGTTCAACAATCACCTGCATCTAGTCAGGGATAGTCTTCTGCATCCAGTCCAGTAAGAGACTACTTGTCAATTCTGATGGCTCAACATCCCCCGGTCGGCATAAAAGACTTGATTTGTCATCTCTAGCAAACCATTGAAACTATGCAGCAAGATGCTGCCCACCAAGCTGAAGTTACAGCCTAGCAAGCCGAAGTGATAAATAGGCTGCAACAATAGTAACCATAGCCAGCAGCAGCTTCTGCTTCTCATGCACCTCCTGTGGGTATCCCAGCACCCGGAATCACTGCTAATGTCCAAGAGAATCTGGGCAATCCAGTTGACCCCATCCCATCACAAGCCTCTAAGGCACTAGTGTACCAAACTGAGGCACCATTTGAATTCGAAGTTGACCGGACAGTTCTGAAGGTCAACAAATTAGAGAAGCTTCTCAAACAGGCACAGGGTGTGAATTCAATCCCTGACATCGAAGATGCATGCATCGACTCCGCAGTAACTTTGCTGGACCGGTTTAAAATCCCACACATAAATCGATTTGATGGCTCTGGAGACCCCATGGTCCATTTCAGTTATTCTCTAATATCCTGTGGCCGATGGGCCTTACCAGACTTCAAAAGTTGTCACTTTTCGGCTAGACCATGTCGGGAATAACGGCTATCTGGTATGCAAAACAAGAAGACTTTGTGAAGCGGAGCTGGGAGGAAACGGCTGAGGCCTTCATCGCATAGTACTACTACAATACTTAGATCGAGATCACGACCCGTGATCTTGAAGCAACCTGTTAGGAGCCAAATGAGGGCTTCTTGGACTTTGTAACGAGATGGAGGGCCAAGGCTTCGATGATGACTACTAGGGCATCAGAGAAGGATCAAATTAGGATGGTGGTCCGCAACCTGCAAGGAAAACTATTACAGAAGATAATAGTCTTGCCATTGTTAATGTTCAATGTGCTCCATGAGATAGGGGTTCGGATTGAAGATGCAATGAAACAGGGGTTGATAAATGATGAAATGGAACAACCTAATAGGCCTTTTTCACGCAGTTCCAATGCAACCACGAGTGGAAGTACATCTGCGCAGCCATTTGATGTGAATGTAGTCACCACTACAGCTAAAACTGCTATCCCTTTCACCAGTACAAATCCACAAACCTCAAACAACTAGGCTCGATCTCAAAGGGTCGTCACCCAACTTTATATGCCTTTATCTCAAGCTCTGAGGGTGCTGATCAAAAATGGGCTTCTTAAGCCGTTAGAACAATGCCCACTACCCGACCTTCTCCCACCCAAACACAACCCAGCTAAAAATTGTGTTTTCCACCAGCAGCACGGTCATGACACCGACCAATGCTACAGGCTGCGTCATGAGATTCAAGATCTCATCGACAAAGGTGATAGCACCACTATAGCGATCCCGAGTTTACCCTTGTTGTACAGTGATCCGGACATGTGTCCGTGGATGTTGGTGGTTGTTTATTTTTTTGTTTACATCCTTTTTACTTCGTAATTGAGTTATAGGATGTGTTGGGCAGGTTTGTTTCAGGTTGGTTGAGTTTAGAAACCAAAACTAGTTGCCCAGATTTTTGGCCTGTCCGCTCGAGCGGAGATGTTGGCGCTCGAGCGGGGAATACACCCATTCAGTATTTTCCTGTGCAGCGTTGTACGCTCGAGCGTGGTATTGGCCGCTCGAGCGGGGTTGTCTGAGTGCCGCTCGAGCGTAGAGTTGGAAGCTTGAGCGGAGGCCTGGTTCTGTATAGATGCTGGGAGAGTGCATCCGGCGCTCGAGCGGAAGTTTGGACGCTCGAGCGGGAGTCTGTGAGTGACGCTCGAGCGGGGTGTTTTACGCTCGAGCGGGAGACTGAGTTTAAGTCCCGAAATTGTGACTTTTCAAATCACTTTTTACTTTCTCTTCTCTCTCTTACTTTTCCAAAATCACCATTGTTGAGCCTCTCACTCTAGAACTCTACCTTCTCTCTAGGTTTTGATCTAGTAGGAGTGATTTGCTCACCTTTGGCCTTTACAAAAAAGTTGTTGATCGTCGAGGGCTACATTTTAATCTGAAAATCTCGGGTTTTGGAGCACGTTGGGTTTTGTCGTCTTCTCCTTTGGGACTCCGAATTTGAGGTAGGGATATCCTACTCCTCTCTATGGATTTTGTCTTTAAATTTTGGTATTTTGAGATGTTGGGCTTGGTTTGGTAATTTTGTGAAAGTTTGGGGCTTTTGTGTAATTTTACAAAAGTTGGGGTTTTATTCATAATAAACCTAGATGCATGTTTGGCATAGAGAAATGGAATTGATGTTAAATCATTGATGAAAATGGGACCTAAGGGTTGAAATGGTAATTATGGAAAATAGCCTAATTACATTGTTTGATTAATTGGGATAATTAATGGTGAGAAATGAGGAAATGAAATGTTGATTGAATATCCATTGTGCATTTATTTTCTGTTTAGAAATAACTGCTTTGGGCTATCGGTGGAGGATAGTCGTGATTGTTGTAGACAATGCATGAAGATTAGGCAAACTGAAACTAATCAATGAAATGTGTCATGGAACTTGACGGTTGATAGAATACATTAATTGTATGTATTGGGTGATTGTATATAGAACCAATGTGTTTATATACGTTATGTGTAGAGGAGGAGATAGGGGATGTACTCCGCGGTTTAGGGGAAGATAGGGGATGTACCTCTAAACCGGATAAGTATTGGGAGAAGATAGGGGATGAACTCCGTAGACACAGCTCATATGCTTGTCTAGAGAAGTGAAGATAGAGCTCATATGCTTATCTTTGTGAAGTGTGGATACAGCTTATATGCTTATCTGTGAATGTGGGATATTGTTGTTATACAAATCTGATGAGAATGTGGATATAGCTTTTATGCTTATCTGAATGTGAGATATAGTTTTTATACATATCTGTGGAAATGATGATAGAGCTAGCATGCTTATCTGTTGAAAAAGGGAAAATGAAAGGTAACTTAGACTCATAAGTTGTAAGACATAAATATGTGATTTATGTGATTGTATCAGTGTTGACCATCTATCAATTGCTAATATTTTAGTCATTGTCCATGGTTGGTTTAGTGTATTTCTACTGGGCTGTGGCTCACCCTATATGGGAATATCATTTTCAGGTACTGGTAGCATGTCACCTCCAAGGACATAGCTGGGAGGCTAGAGGCGAACATGTTTTGTCATTTTACTTTTGATGTATTATATGTAACTTCAAGCCATGGGCTTAATGTGTAAACGAGTTAGTACTCTTTTGATGTAACCAAGTGTTAACTTGGAAAGCTGTAAGCCCGTAGGGCATTTTGTTATGATGTTAACATGTAATACTTATGTAATGGAACTCTAAGGAATAAAGGATTGTGGTTAGTTTATATGTAAACGCATGTCTTATCAGATGGGTTTAATGTTGTTATTTCGAGGGCGTTACAACTTGGTATCAGAGCGTACCGGGTTCAAATACTTTGGGTACGTGGGAAGTGATTAGGATCACAATGGGTTTGTCTCGCTTGATAGAGACTTAAATGTAGTATCATATGCTGTGTGCTAAATTGATAACATGCTTATGTGACTATGTGGGTATGGGATTTAATTTCTAGGATGTTGATTGGATCCTTGGGTTTCTGGGAGTCTTGTTGGAAAAGCACTTGATCAATGCTGTTTCTGACCGGAACTCTAGTAACGCCTTGGGACTATCATTATCCGGAAATGAAATTCGTAAGTGCTTATGTGTTTATGTGCTTATGTGGAGTGAATTACAGTTGTCCATGCATTAGGACGTGAGTGTTTAGTTTCGGCACATTTATGAATGTGCTAACGTTCTGTGTTGCCTTTATTAGGATGTCAGGACGAGGAAGAGGTGCTAGGCGTGGTAGACCTGCGAGGCAGGAAGCACCGTTACCGGGTGAGATTCCGGCAGTGCAGGAGGGAGTTGGTCAGGCCAATGTGGCCGAGCCAGTGGGTCAGCAGGCCATGGGTGCCTTGGCCAGAGAGATAGTAGGAGCTTTGGGTATTCTTAGAGCTGGGAGTCAGGCAGCTGAGGCAGGGCCTTCTTTCTTAAAGAGGGAATTTTTCCGGTCTAATCCGGATGAGTTTATCGGGGATCCGAAGGAGCCACTGAAGGCTGATGAGTGGCTAGAGCAAATGAGTAAGACGTTCGAGATGCTTGGCATCGAGGACGGAGCACTGAAAGTGACCTTGGCATCCTTCCAGCTGAAGGGAGATGCGGGTCAATGGTGGAAGTATGAGAAGGCACGTGTTGGTGGTACTTGGGAGGCGTTTATAAATGCTTTTCAGGAGAGGTTTTTGTCTGTAACAGCTAGGGAGAAGCTGAGGGATCAGTTCAGCCGGCTTAATCAGCAGGGCTTGTCAGTGGCCGAGTTTGAGGCTACTTTTACCAGTCTGTCCAGGTTTGCACCTGAACTGGTGGCGTCTGAGGAACGCCGTTGCTATGAGTTTGAGCGGAAGTTGAGGCGGGGCCTCAAGTTGAGAGTTGGTGGGTCTTACATTCGAGAGTATAGACACCTGGTTGATGCTGCTGCTTATATGGAGATTATGATGCAGGAGGAGGAGGAAGAACAGAGGGGCTCCAAGAGGAGCCAGGATAGTCAGAGTGATGGCAGGAGACAGAAGGGTTATAACCCTCAGCAGTCTCAGGGTGCAGTCTCTAGATCGACCTTTCCAGTGCCGAGTGTAGGCTCGGGGAGAGGCAGTCAGGGGGAATTCACTTGTTACAAGTGTGGCCAGCTGGGTCACAAAGTTTCGGTTTGCCCGCAGAAGGGTGGGGGTCAGAAAGCTGCTTCTTCTTCAGCTAGACCGCAGAGTCAGAGTTTGGGCAGGGGGCAGCTCTTGACTTGTTATCAGTGTGGACAACCTGGGCACATGAAGAGGTTCTGCCCACAGTTGAGTGCCACTTCGGGAGCGTCTGGTTCTAGGCAGACGCAGGGTTTTCAGCCAGCTCAGTCTGTGCAGGCCTCGAGGGCCAATCCGAGAGTTTCGTCATCCCAGTCTGTGCAGCAGTCTTTTGCTCCGAGAGGTGAGTAGGTAGACCAGGGGCCTACGAGGCGCGTGTATGCTGTTACCGCGCAGGATTTAGTACCGGCTCCATCAGTAGTGAGAGGTACTTTTCTGTTTTGCAACTCGGTTGCTAGTGTGTTGATAGACACGGGTGCATCTCATTCTTTTGTATCTGCTGCATTTGCATCTGTTTTGGAATTGGAGTTAGCACAGTTAGCATCTCCTATTTGTGTGGTATCGCCTTTGGGTGGTGAGTTGATCCTGAAACAGGGTGTTAGAGGATGTGATATAGAGGTCGCCGACTATAGGCTTCCTTTTCCGTTTGTTGTCATGCCCATGAAGGGCTTTGATGTTATTTTGGGTATGGACTGGCTATCGTCATACCGGGCTGTTATTGATTGCTACCGCCAGAGGGTCACGTTATGTACCTTGAGCGGGGAGTGGTTCCATTTCTTGGGAGACCGGGTTGGTAGTGTTTTGCCACCGGGGTATGATTCGCGAGGGCGAAGTGAACTTAGTAGTCTACTTGCTAGCTTTGGGAGTGGTGAGAGTGGTGAGACCCAGCATGTATTGCCGAGGGTGGTTTGTGAGTATTCGAATGTTTTTCCCGAAGACCTTGTTAGTTTGCCACCTCACGGAGATAGAGTTCTCTATTAATTTAGTGCCCGGCACGGCGCCGATTTCTATGGCACCTTACCGTTTTGCTCCAGCAGAGTTGGTTGAGTTGAAAGTTCAGCTCCAGGAATTGCTAGATAAGGGTTTTGTTCGCCCTAGTGTTTCACCGTGGGGAGCACCGGCACTCTTTGTTAAAAAGAAAGATGGTGCCTTGAGATTGTGTATTGACTATCGGAAGTTGAATCGGGCTACGGTTAAGAATAAGTATCCTATGCCCCGTATAGATGATTTGCTTGACCAGTTGAAGGGTTCCCGTTGTTTCTCTAAGATAGACTTGAGATCGGGTTACCATCAGTTGAGGGTCAGGGAGGAAGATATTCCGAAGACGGCATTCCGTACACGGTATGGCCATTACGAGTTTCTGGTGATGCCATTAGGGCTTACCAATGCACCGGCGGTCTTTATGGACTTGATGAACCGGGTTTTCCGGGAGTTCTTAGACCGATTTGTGGTCGTCTTTGTGGACGACGTCCTTATCTTTTCACCTTCAGAGGAGGAGCACGAGGAACACTTGAGAGTGGTGCTTGAGTTGCTTAGAGCCCATAGGCTGTATGCCAAGTTTGGGAAGTGTGAGTTCTGGCTGAGGGAAGTCAAATTCTGAGGCCACGTGGTATCCGGGGAAGGGGTGTCTGTTGATACATCCAAGGTTGAGGCAGTGCAAGATTCGGTACAGCCTAAGAGTGTGTTTGAGATCCGCAGTTTTCTGGGATTAGCTGGGTATTACCGTCGGTTTGTGAAAGATTTCTCCAGGTTAGCGTCACCGTTGACTAGACTGACTCGGAAGGGAGTCAAGTTTGTGTGGAGTGAGACTTGTGAAAAGTCGTTCCAAGAGCTGAAAGTTAGATTGACCACCGCTCCGGTGTTGATTATTCCGGAGAGAGGGTTGGGTTATGCGGTTTATTGTGATGCCTCACGAGAGGGTTTGGGTTGTGTGTTGATGCAAGAGGGGAAAGTGGTAGCTTATGGCTCACGTCAGTTGAAAATACACGAGAAGAATTACCCCACACACGACCTAGAGTTAGCAGCAGTGATCTTTGCCTTGAAGATTTGGAGGCACTACCTTTATGGTGAGAGGTTCGAGGTGTTCTCGGACCACAAGAGTTTGAAGTATCTGTTTACACAGAGAGACTTGAATTTGAGGCAGAGGAGATGGATGGAGTTCATCGAGGATTATGATTTTGAGTTGCACTATCATCCGGGAAAGGCCAATGTTGTGGCCGATGCCCTTAGTAGGAAGACCATTAGTGATGTAGCTAGTATAGCCATCCGGGAATGGGAGATGTTGGGAGCACTTGGCGAGTTTGATTTGCTACTGGGCGAATCTGTTGAGGCTGCGGCCTTGTTTTCTGTTGTTGCGCAGCCTACACTTGTGATTAGAGTGTTAGAGGCACAGAGAGGTGACCTTGAGGTAGAATCTCTCCGAGAGAAGATCTCCAGTGGGAAAGTTGAGAAGGGTTTGACGGTGTATCCCGACCTGAGTGTGAGATACCGGGACCGTTTGTTTGTACCGGAGTCTTGCCGAGTGGAAGTACTCCTAGAGTTTCATCATTCGCGCCTTGCGGTGCATCCGGGAGGTACTAAGATGTATCAGGATTTGGGTCGCCAGTTTTGGTGGCGGGGTATGAAGAGAGATGTGGCTGTTTTCGTATCGAAGTGCCTTACTTGCCAGCAAGTGAAGGCCGAGCATCAGAGGCCAGCGGGTTTGTTGCAACCCTTGCCTATTGCCGAGTGGAAGTGGGAGCATGTCACTATGGACTTCGTTGTAGATCTTCCGAGGACTCAACGGGGTAGTGATGCTATTTGGGTGGTTGTAGACCGGTTGACTAAGTCGGCGCACTTTATTCCTATGCGCGTGAGAGATTCGGTGGATCATCTTGCCGATTTGTATATTCGGGACGTAGTGAGATTGCACGGGGTCCCAGTAACGATCGTCTCAGATAGAGATCCTCGTTTTACTGCTAGGTTGTGGCAGAGTTTGCAGAGTGCCTTGGGCACTGAGTTGACCTTTAGTACGGCCTATCATCCTCAGACTGACGGGCAGTCCGAGCGTACTATTCAGATCCTCGAGGATATGCTTCAGGGTTGTGTCTTGGACTTCAGTGGGACGTGGGAGAGGCACTTGCCATTGGTAGAGTTTGCCTACAACAACAGTTTTCAGTCTAGCATCGGTATGGCACCGTTTGAGGCCTTGTATGGCCGACCGTGTAGGTCTCCAGTTTGTTGGGCCGAGGTGGGTGATACACCTTTGTTGGGTCCGAAGTTGGTTAGGGAGACGACGGAGAAAGTTGAGCTTATCCGTAGGAGGCTTGTTACAGCCCAGAGTCGGCAGAAATCTTATGCTGACCGTAGGAGGAGGCCTTTGGCGTTTGAGGTAGGTGATCATGTCTTTCTGAAGATATCACCTAGGCGAGGCTTGATGAGGTTTGGGAAGAGTGGGAAGTTATCCCCTCGGTTTATTGGTCCTTTTGAGATTCTTGAGAGGATTGGTGAGGTTGCTTATCGGTTAGCCTTACCGCCGCAGTTGTCCGGTGTACATGATGTGTTTCATGTGAGTATGCTTCGGAAGTATGAGCCAGATCCATCACATGTGTTGGATTGGACCGATTTAGAGGTAGATGAGGATGCCTCATATGAGGAGAGACCGATTCGGGTCTTGAATAGGCGGGATCAGGTCCTGCGTGGCAAGACCATTCCTTTGGTGAAAGTCTTGTGGAAACATCACGGAGTGGAGGAAGCCACTTGGGAACGTGAGTTGGGAGTCCGTGAGAAATATTCGGACTTGTTTATTGATATGTAATCTTGTATTTAAATTTGGCATTTTGTTGAACTTAAGAGCTTTTATATATGTCTTAAGTTGTAAAACATTGAAAATGTTTTGTTTATTGGAAGTATGTTTTGGAACTTGCCTCATATGGAAGTTGAATGTAACATTATATATGTTGAATATATTGTTCAAATTGGAAAAGATAATGCATAATGTTGATGCATGTTGAAAGTACATATGTTGTTTACATATTGTGATGCCTCTTGTTAAAGAGATGGGATGACCGGTAATGGGTCGAATTGTTGAATGTTAAAGTGTAACATTGTCTAAAATGAAGAAAAACTTGTTTTTGAAAACTTGTGCTTAATTTCGGGGACGAAATTCTTTAAGGGGGGGAGGTTATAGCGATCCCGGGTTTACCCTTGTTGTACAGTGATCCGGACATGTGTCCGTGGATGTTGGTAGTTGTTTATTATCATGTTTGTATCCTCTTTACTTTGTATATTGAGTTATAGGATGTGTTGGGCAGGTTTGTTACAGGTTGGTTGTGTTTGGGAGCCTAGTGTTGCTGCCCAGATTTTTGGACCTTCGCTCGAGCGAGGAGTTGGTCGCTCGAGCGAGAGTGAGGTTCGTGTCTGGTGGGTCGAGCCAGGGTGGCTTCGCTCGAGCGAGTGTTGCGTCTGGTTCTGGACCTGAGAGTTGCCTTTCTTGGCTCGAGCGAGCTTTTCTTGGCTCGAGCGGTCTGGGTTTTTCTTCGCTCGATCGAGAACTTCTTGGCTCGAGCGAGAGTTTCTGTGTCTGGTCGCTCGAGCGACCAAGGCTTCGCTCGAGCGAGCGTGTTTTATATCAGCGGACAGTAGCGTTTTGAACATCACTTTTTCATCTTCTTTTTTTTGATTAAACCTAGATTCGAGACTCTCTCTCTCTACACTTATATTCTCTCTAAGAATTGATCTCCCTAGAGTGTGAATCTAACCTAGGGCCTTTGTTAAAAAGATAGAGGGCACTGAGGGCTTTGTTTTAATCTGAAAAAGTTTGGATTTGGAGCAAGTTGATCTTCGAGTCTTCATCTCCTTTTTGGCTTAAACTTCGAGGTAGGGATACCCTACTCCTCTCTATGGATTTTGTCTTTAAATTTTGGTATTTTGAGATGTTAGGCTTGGTTTGGTAATTTTGTGAAAGTTTGGGGCTTTTGTGTAATTTTACAAAAGTTGGGGTTTTATTCATAATAAACCTAGATGCATGTTTGGCATAGAGAAATGGAATAAATGTTGAATCATTGATGAAAATGGGACCTAAGGGTTGAAATGGTAATTATGGATAACGACCTAATTACATTGTTTAATTAATTGGGATAATTAATTGTGAGAAATGAGGAAATGAAATGTTGATTGAATATCCATTGTGCATTTATTTTCTGTTTAGAAATAACTGCTTTGGGCTATCGGTGGAGGATAGTCGTGATTGTTGTAGACAATGCATGATGATTAGGCAAACTGAAACTAATCAATGAAATATGTCATGGAACTTGACGGTTGATAGAATACATTAACTGTATGTATTGGGTGATTGTATATAGAACCAATGTGTTTATATACGTTATGTGTAGAGGAGGTGATAGGGGATGTACTCCGCGGTTTAGGGGAAGATAGGGGATGTACCTCTAAACCGGATAGTGTTGGGAGAAGATAGGGGATGAACTCCGTAGATACAGCTCATATGCTTGTCTAGAGAAGTGAAGATAGAGCTTATATGCTTATCTTGGTACAGTGTGGATACAGCTTATATGCTTATCTGTGAATGTGGGATATTGTTGTTATACATATCTGTTGAGAATGTGGATATAGCTTATATGCTTATCTGAATGTGGGATATAGTTTTTATACATATCTGTGGAAATGATGATAGAGCTAGCATGCTTATCTGTTGAAAAAGGGAAAATGAAAGGTAACTTAGACTCATAAGTTGTATGACATAAATGTGTAATTTATGTGAATGTATCAGTGTTAGCCATCTATCAATTGCTAATCTTTTAGTCATTGTTCATGGTTGGTTTAGTGTATTTCTACTGGGCTGTGGCTCACCCTATATGGGAATATCATTTTCAGGTGCAGGTAGCATGCCCCCTCCAAGGACATAGCTGGGAGGCTAGAGGCGGACATACTTTTGTCGCTTAACTTTTGATGTATTACATGTAACTTCAAGCCAAGGGCTTAATGTGTAAACGAGTTAGTACTCTTTTGTTGTAACCAAGTGTTAACTTGGAAAGCTGTAAGCCCGTAGGGCATTTTGTTTTGATGTTAACATGTAATACTTATGTAATGGAACTTTGATGAATAAAAGAATGTGGTTAGTTTATATGTAAATGCATGTCTTGTCTGATGGGTTTAATGTTGTTATTTTGTGGGCGTTACAAATAATAAAAATTATCAAAAGAAGGTTAAGAATTTAAAAGGAGATAAGAAGTTATAGATAAAGACATTTCATAAGATAAAAAATTTAAAATAAAAAAAGATAATATGTGATAGGAGAAAAAAAATATGAGCAAATGAAAATAAAGATTCAGATATATATGTTTTTGATAGATATATAGATTAACAAATCATATCTTTATCTAAATTCTATTATTTTACTTTTTTTGTAAATCAATTATTTAATCTTTATCTTTATTTGTAGGTAACGAAATTAATTTTTATAAATTATTTATCATTTTTCATATGTTTATTTATCTATAAGTCATGAAATTATTTTTTAAAATAATTTTTTAATTTTTATCTTTATCTATAGGTCATGAAATAAATTTTCATAAATTATTTATGAATTTTTATATGTTTATCTATAATGAAATTAATTAAAGTACGAAATGAAGGGAAGAAAAAATGAGTAATTTTGTTTTTTTTTAAAAAAAAATAATTATTTAATCTTTATCTTTATTTGTAGGTCATGAAATTAATTTTTATAAGTTATTTATCAACTTTTATTTGTTTATTTATAGGAAGAAATTTTAAATTATCTATAAGTTATGAAATTAATTTTTTTAAATTAATTTTTAAATTTTTATCTTTATCTGTAGACTACAAAATTAGTTTTTAGTTTTTATATGTTTATCTATATGGAGAATTTTGAAATTCAAATCTTTATCTATAAGCAATGAAATTAATTTTAATTATAATTAATCAAACAAATAGAAAATGAAGAAAAATAGAAAACATGAAAGGCAGTCAAAGAAGGTTGCCACGTAGGAAAGAGAGAGTTTCAAAATTATGAGAATTTAGGAATAAATATTTGGAGGCTTTTAACAAAACAACTACATTTGGTCTTTATCACTTGGTAGATAATAACGAATAATAAAAATTATCAAAAGAATGTTAAGAAAGAAGTTATAGATAAGGCCATTTCATAAGATAAAAAATTTAAAATAAAAAAAGATAATATGTGATAGAAGAAAAAAAATATGAGCAAATGAAAATAAAGATTTAGATATATATGTTTTTGATAGATATATAGATTAACAAATCATATCTTTATCTAAATTTTATTGTTTTACTTTTTTTGTAAATCAATTATTTAATCTTTATCTTTATTTGTAGGCCACGAAATTAATTTTTATAAATTATTTATCATTTTTCATATGTTTATTTATCTATAAGTCATGAAATTTTTTTTTAAAATAATTTTTTAATTTTTATCTTTATCTATAGGTCATGAAATAAATTTTCATAAATTATTTATGAATTTTTATATGTTTATCTATAATGAAATTAATTAAAGTACGAAATGAAGGGAAGAAAAAATGAGTAATTTTGTTTTTTTTTTAAATAATTATTTAATCTTTATCTTTATTTGTAGGCCATGAAATTAATTTTTATAAGTTATTTATCAACTTTTATTTGTTTATTTATAGGAAGAAATTTTAAATTATTTATAAGTTATGAAATTAATTTTTTTAAATTAATTTTTTAATTTTTATCTTTATCTGTAGACTATAAAATTAATTTTTAGTTTTTATATGTTTATCTATATGGAGAAATTTTGAAATTCAAATCTTTATCCATAAGCAATGAAATTAATTTTAATTATAATTAATCAAACAAATAGAAAATGAAGAAAAATAGAAAACATGAACGGCAGTCAAAGAAGGTTGACACGTAGGAAATAGAGAGTTTCAAAATTATGAGAATTTAGGAATAAATATTTGGAGGCATTTAACTAAACAACTACATTTGGTTATATATATAGTATAGATAGATATACATATATATATATATATATATATATATATATATATAGTACAGATATATAGATAGATAGATAGATAGATATAGATATAGATATAAATATTTGTTTTAGATTTTTTTTAATATACAATTTATTTTTTTCGATTTTTTATAAAAATAATTTAACAATCCCATCATAACTACAGTGTATGAGAGAAGTTGAAAAGGGTATAGTAGTAGGTATAGCGATCCCGGATTTACCCTTGTTGAACAGTGATCCGGACATGTGTCCGTGGATGTTGGTAGTTGTTTATTATCTTGTTTGCATCTTTTTTACTTTGTATATTGAGTTATGGGATGTGTTGGGCAGGTTTGTTACAGGTTGGTTGTGTTTGGGAGCCTAGTGTTGCTGCCCAGATTTTTGGACCTTCGCTCGAGCGAGGAGTTGGTCGCTCGAGCGAGAGTGAGGTTCGTGTCTGGTGGGTCGAGCCAGGGTGGCTTCGCTCGAGCGAGTGTTGCGTCTGGTTCTGGACCTGAGAGTTGCCTTTCTTGGCTCCAGCGAGCTTTTCTTGGCTCGAGCGGTCTGGGTTTTTCTTCGCTCGATCGAGAACTTCTTGGCTCGAGCGAGAGTTTCTATGTCTGGTCGCTCGAGCGACCAAGGCTTCGCTCGAGCGAGCGTGTTTTATATCAGCGGACAGTAGCGTTTTGAACATCACTTTTTCATCTTCTTTTTTTTGATTAAACCTAGATTCGAGACTCTCTCTCTCTACACTTATATTCTCTCTAAGAATTGATCTCCCTAGAGTGTGAATCTAGCCTAGGGCCTTTGTTAAAAAGATAGAGGGCACTGAGGGCTTTGTTTTAATCTGAAAAAGTTTGGATTTGGAGCAAGTTGATCTTCGAGTCTTCATCTCCTTTTTGGCTTAAACTTCTAGGTAGGGATACCCTACTCCTCTCTATGGATTTTGTCTTTAAATTTTGGTATTTTGAGATGTTGGGCTTGGCTTGGTAATTTTGTGAAAGTTTGGGGCTTTTGTGCAATTTTACAAAAGTTGGGGTTTTATTCATAATAAACCTAGATGCATGTTTGGCATAGAGAAATGGAATAAATGTTGAATCGTTGATGAAAATTGGACCTAAGGGTTGAAATGGTAATTATGGATAACGACCTAATTACATTGTTTAATTAATTGGGATAATTAATTGTGAGAAATGAGGAAATGAAATATTGATTGAATATCCATTGTGCATTTATTTTCTGTTTAGAAATAACTGCTTTGGGCTATCGGTGGAGGATAGTCGTGATTGTTGTAGACAATGCATGATGATTAGGCAAACTGAAACTAATCAATGAAATATGTCATGGAACTTGACGGTTGATAGAATACATTAACTGTATGTATTGGGTGATTGTATATAGAACCAATGTGTTTATATACGTTATGTGTAGAGGAGGAGATAGGGAATGTACTCCGCGGTTTAGGGGAAGATAGGGGATGTACCTCTAAACCGGATAGTGTTGGGAGAAGATAGGGGATGAACTCCGTAGATACAGCTCATATGCTTGTCTAGAGAAGTGAAGATAGAGCTTATATGCTTATCTTGGTACAGTGTGGATACAGCTTATATGCTTATCTGTGAATGTGAGATATTGTTGTTATACATATCTGTTGAGAATGTGGATATAGCTTATATACTTATCTGAATGTGGGATATAGTTTTTATACATATCTATGGAAATGATGATAGAGCTAGCATGCTTATCTGTTGAAAAAGGGAAAATGAAAGGTAACTTAGACTCATAAGTTGTATGACATAAATGTGTAATTTATGTGAATGTATCTGTGTTAGCCATCTATCAATTGCTAATCTTTTAGTCATTGTTCATGGTTGGTTTAGTATATTTCTACTGGGCTGTGGCTCACCCTATATGGGAATATCATTTTCAGGTGCAGGTAGCATGCCACCTGCAAGGACATAGCTGGGAGGCTAGAGGCGGACATACTTTTGTCGCTTAACTTTTGATGTATTACATGTAACTTCAAGCCAAGGGCTTAATGTGTAAACGAGTTAGTACTCTTTTGTTGTAACCAAGTGTTAACTTGGAAAGCTGTAAGCCCGTAGGGCATTTTGTTTTGATGTTAACATGTAATACTTATGTAATGGAACTTTAATGAATAAAAGAATGTGGTTAGCTTATATGTAAATGCATGTCTTATCTGATGGGTTTAATGTTGTTATTTTGAGGGCGTTACAGTAGGTATAAGAGAAGTCAAAAAGACTTGTGAGTTAGAAGAAGTCAATAAATGCTAAGGTTTTTTTTTTTTTTTTTTTAAAAAAAAAAATTCAAAAACTTAGAACATTAAGATTGGAATATTGGAGCTCTCACAAGGCTTGTGAGTTAGAAACCCCTTTTTTCCTTATATATAGATATAGATGTGAGATATCATAAGTATATTGGAAGAAATACTCTTTAATAATCTAATTGTAGGTTATATAGTACGTGAATGATATTTCTCTGCTCCATATAGGCATGTTTATATTCTAATTCTAATTTTCATGTCTTATTGTTTATCACAGTGTTAAGACTAATAATCAATCCATTAGAATAGACTTGTGTTTCTAATTCTTCAGTTACTTTTGGGGATGAAAGCAAAATTTTAAGAACCTTAATCTTTTATAGTAGTTCCTTTATGGTAGGTCTGAATTTCTGATATCGTTTTATTTGTGAGATATTTCATAGTTTTGCATCATCTTTGACTCTCCTAATTCCTAATAACTAACACATCAATATCTAAAGGACTCTAATTTGCTTAGGCTACATGAAAAACCACCAACAGATCTTAGTTTCTGTATCAACATTAGGAACAATTCTGCAATTACTTGAACGGATACATTTTTCCGTTTTCAATTTTCACCTGAAACATTTTATTCTTGAATTCATTTTCACAGTAGTGTTGGAGAAAATAGATGAGCAAGAAGGTTTCAAGCTGTTTGGGACCACAGATTCTCGAGAACCTGAAAATGTAGCAGAAATACTCGAGCAAAGGGAGTAAAAGCTCTTATTTTATGAATCCACTGAGTTAGGAAAAGCAAGCAACTTGCGCAAAAGTTTAGCTTGGGATAGTGCTTTTTTCACTAGTGCAAGTATGCTTTTACAAGAAATCTAAAATATTTGGTGCCTTCTACCAATGTTAACTCATTTCATATGATTAGAGCAAGTTAAAATTTGAAGTCATTAATGCTTCATGCGTGATTAGGAGTTCTAGATCCAGAAGAGTTGTTTATTATAAATAAAGGATTTGAGAAGGCTGGAACTCACATATTACCCGTAATTCAAGAAGATCTGTGTAGGTGGAGATATGTAGACTCAGAATCTACATTAGATAGTGATGACTTCTCTTTGGACAACAACCAAAGCACTGAGGTTGATCTGTTTGAAGAAATAAGAGCATCCATTGAGAAATCCAATTTAATGTCCAATATTTGCAAGTCAATTTGCAAATCAGGAGTTGGAGAAGCCCACAAACGGGAAACCCACTGTAAGTATATTGCAAATTCAGAACAAATTTTATTGTGAATGGAAGAAGAAATTTTTGCCTGTTCATTTTGTATGAGAATTGCAATGTGATTGCTTTTAAGGTATCCCAAAGAGATTTAATGGGTAATCAGGTCTTTTGCTATTGTTGCAGCAAGAAATATTGAAACCTCACGTGTCCTAAATTTTTTTTCTTACTCTTAGGCTTAGTAAGCATAATATCTTGTGTTGAGGATGTAACGCCCCAAAAAATTGGGTAGGGTATATCTATTTATACAATAAACTGACCTGATAGACAAACACATATATATATAGCTAACTATTACATACATCCATTTCCATTTAACTAGCGGTAACCCGTGCGATGCACGAAAAAATAAACTATATACATTTTGTGTGATATATAAATTATTCTAATCTTGAATTATATTTTAATAGCAGCAAGCCATGATGTTAGGCCATCTTGGTTGATGTTAACAATAATTAATCTTCAAAATTTCACAATAAAAATTTGATATACATAAAAATTTGTTAATTATAAAGATTGTTAGGATAATAGTATTACAATCACTTGCTAACATAAATAATTTGTATCAGACTATAGTGTCATGCCAAAAAAAAAAAACAAAAAAAAAAACAAAACAAAAACAAAAACAAAGCATTAAAAGAAATAAATTGTATAAGTTATCATAAATTTACTTATTTTAAATCAATGATTTATATTATTATTGTGGGACCAAATTATGAATAAATCTCAACTTTTAATTATAATTTGTAAGTAATCATTCTCCATAACTTGAATAATACTTGCATAGTTTCTACAATATTTAAAAAAAAAAAATCAAGATAAGAATTTCGTAGGATTATAAAAATTATATAAGAAAATAGTTTAATCCATTTTATTTATAAAAAAAAATGATGACAAATTATTTGAATTGTATTTGAAGAAATATAACAAATGATAGCTTTAATCATTATATACCCAAAAAAAAAAATTATATAGGTTACTCAACAACAAAATGGTCGAATATAACTAAAGTCATGGACATTGAATTAAATCATATGGGCTCTAAATTGATAATATAATCTAATAAATCAACTAATAATAAAAGAGAGATATCAACAAATATGTAGTATTTCTCTATCATCTTTGTATTATATTCATTAATTTCATATATCATATGAAAGTTTTACTTGTCTCAATCTTTCAATAAAATAAGCACCAAGAAAACAAATTTGATAAGAAATTAGTTCTAAACTTTATTATTAAAAAAATAGAAATTTCAAAGAGAAAATTTAGAGATGAGATTGAAAAAATACTATAACAAATGACAATCTTATAAAAAAAATAAAAAGAAAGAAAAAGAAAAAACACATAGCAATGATCTAATATAAACAATTTTTAAAAATTAAAAGAAAGAATATCAAATTATTACCTTGGATAAATATAGTGACGGAAAATAATTTTGTGAGATTTTTGTATTGCCTTCTCCCATACAGCTTTCATTATTTAATTATTAATACTCTTTTTATTCATAGCCAACCATTCTTTTTTTATATATATCTTTATCACTTGGTAGATAATAAAAAATAATAAAATTATGAGGATTAGGTTAAGAGGAGATAAGAAGTTATAGATAAGAGTATTTCACAAGATAAAAAATTCAAAATAAAAAAAGATAATATGTGATAAAAGGAGAAAAAAAAATATAAGTAAACCAAAATAAAGATTTAGATCGATATGTTTTTGATAGATATGGATTAACAAATCATATATTTATCTAAATTTTATTATTTTAATTTTTTTTGTAAATCAATTAGTTAATCTTTATCTTTATCTGTAGACCATGGAATTAATTTTTATAAATTATTTATCAATTCTTATATGTTTATTTATCTATAAGTCATGAAATTATTATTTTTCAAATAATTTTTAAATTTTTTATCTTTATCTAAATGTCATGAAATAAATTTCCATAAATTATTTATGATTTTTTATATGTTTATTTATAATGAAATTAATGAAAGTATAAAGTGAAGGGCAAAAAACATGAGTAATTTTTTTTAAATCAATTTTTTAACCTTTATTTTTATCAGTAGGCCATGAAATTAATTTTTATAAATTATTTATCAATTTTTATATGCTTATTTATGGGAAGAGATTTTAAATTATCTATAAGTTATGAAATTAAGTATTTAATTTTTATCTTTATCTGTATACCATGAAATTAATTTTCATAAATTATTTATCAGTTTTTATATGTTTATCTATATGGAGGAATTTTGAAATTCAAATATTTATCCATAAGCCATGAAATTAATTTTCATTTTAATTAATCAAACAAATAGAAAATGGAGGAAAATAGAAAACACGAAAGACAATAAAAAAGGGTTGCCACGTAGGAAAGAGATGATTTTAAAATTATGAGAATTTAGGAATGAATATTTACAGATTTTTGACAAAACCACTACATTTGATTATATATATAGTATAGATATCTTTATCACTTGGTAGATAATAACAAATAATAAAAATTATGAGGATTAGGTTAAGAGGAGATAAGAAGTTATAGATAAGAGTATTTCACAAGATAAAAAATTCAAAATAAAAAAAGATAATATGTGATAAAAGGAGAAAAAAAATATAAGTAAACCAAAATAAAGATTTAGATAGATATGTTTTTGATAGATATGGATTAACAAATCATATATTTATCTAAATTTTATTATTTTAATTTTTTTTTTTGTAAATCAATTAGTTAATCTTTATCTTTATCTGTAGACCATGGAATTAATTTTTATAAATTATTTATCAATTCATATATGTTTATTTATCTATAAGTCATGAAATTATTATTTTTCAAATAATTTTTAAAATTTTTATCTTTATCTAAATGTCATGAAATAAATTTCCATAAATTATTTATGATTTTTTATATGTTTATTTATAATGAAATTAATTAAAGTACAAAGTGAAGGGCAAAAAACATGAGTAATTTTTTTTTGAATCAATTTTTTAACCTTTATTTTTATCAGTAGGCCATGAAATTAATTTTTATAAATTATTTATCAATTTTTATATGCTTATTTATGGGAAGAAATTTTAAATTATCTATAAGTTATGAAATTAAGTATTTAATTTTTATCTTTATCTGTATACCATGAAATTAATTTTCATAAATTATTTATCAATTTTTATATGTTTATCTATATGGAGGAATTTTGAAATTCAAATATTTATCCATAAGCCATGAAATTAATTTTCATTTTAATTAATCAAACAAATAGAAAATGGAGGAAAATAGAAAACACGAAAGACAATAAAAAAGGGTTGCCACGTAGGAAAGAGATGATTTTAAAATTATGAGAATTTAGGAATGAATATTTACAGATTTTTGACAAAACCACTACATTTGATTATATATATAGTATATATAGCGATCCCGGGTTTACCCTTGTTGTACAGTGATCCGGACATGTGTCCGTGGATGTTGGTAGTTGGTTATTATCGTGTTTACATTCCTTTTTCTTCATATTTGAGTTATAGGATGTGTTAGGCAGGTTTGTTACTGGTTGGTTGTGTTCGGGAGCCTAGTGTTGCTGCCCAGAATTTTGGACCTTCACTCGAGCGAGGAGTTGGTCGCTCGAGCGAGAGTGGGGTTCGTGTTTGGTGGGTCGAGCCAGTGTGGCTCGCTCGAAGGAGTGGTTGCACCTGGTTCTGGGCCTGAGAGCTGTCTTTCTTGGCTCGAGCGAGCTTCCTTCGCTCGAGCGGTCTGGGTTTTTATTCGCTCGATCGAGAACTTCTTGGCTCGAGAGAGAGTTTTCTGTGTCTGGTCGCTCGAGCGACCAAGTCTTCGCTCGAGCGAGCGTGTTTTATATCAGCGGATAGCAGCGTCTTAAACATCACTTTTTCACTTCCTTTCTTTGATTAAACCCTAAATCCGAGCCTCTCTCTCTCTAAACTTACATTCTCTCTAAGATTTGATCTCCCTAGAGTGTGAATCTAGCCTAGGGTCTTTGTTAAAAAGATAGAGGGCGTTGAGAGCTTCGATTTAATCTGAAAAAGTTTGGATTTGGAGCACGTCAATCTTCGGGTCTTCATCTCCTTTTGGGCTCAAACTTCAAGGTAGGGATATGCTACTCCTCTCTATGGATTTTGTCTTTAAATTTTGGTATTTTGAGATGTTGGGCTTGGTTTGGTAATTTTGTGAAAGTTTGGGGCTTTTGTGTAATTTTACAAAAGTTGGGGTTTTATTCATAATAAACCTGGATGCATGTTTGGCATAGAGAAATTGAATTAATGTTGAATCATTGATGAAAATGGGACCTAAGGGTTGAAATGGTAATTATGGAAAATGGCCTAATTACATTGTTTAATTAATTGGGATAATTAATTGGGAGAAATGAGGAAATGAAATGTTGATTGAATATCCATTTGTGCATTTATTTTCTGTTTAGAAATAACTGCTTTGGGCTATCGGTGGAGGATAGTCGTGATTGTTGTAGACAATGCGTGATGATTAGGCAAACTGAAACTAATCAATGAAATGTGTCATGAAACTTGACAGTTGATAGAATACATTAACTGTATGTATTGGGTGATTGTATATAGAACCATTGTGTTTGTATACGTTATGTGTAGAGGAGGAGATAGGGGATGTACTCCGCGGTTTAGGGGAAGATAGGGGATGTACCTCTAAACCGGATAGTGTTGGGAGAAGATAGGGGATGAACTCCGTAGATACAGCTCATATGCTTGTCTAAAGAAGTGAAGATAGAGCTTATATGCTTATCTTTGTGATATGTGGATATAGCTTTTATGCTTATCTGTGGATATTGTTGTTATACATATCTGTTGTAGAATGTGGATATAGCTTATTTGCTTATCTGAGAATGTGGATATTGTTGTTATACATATCTGTTGAGCATGTGGGTAGTGCTCATATGCCTATCTGTTGAAAAAGGGAAAATGAAAAGTAATTGGGACTTGTAAGTCGTTTGACATAAATATATGATTTATGTGATTGTATCAGTGTTGGCCATCTATCAATTGCTAATCTTTTAGTCATTGTTCATGGTTGGTTTAGTATATTTCTACTGGGCTGTGGCTCACCCTATATGGGAATATCATTTTCAGGTACTGGTAGCATGCCACCTCCAACGACATAGCTGGGAGGCTAGAGGCGGGCATACTTTCGTTGTTTTACCTTTGATGTATTACATGTAACTTCAAGCCAAGGGCTTAATGTGTATGAGTTAGTACTCCTTTTTGTGTAACCAAGTGTTAACTTGGAAAGCTGTAAGCCCGTAGGGCATTTTGTTATGATGTTAACATGTAATACTTATGTAATGGAACTCTAAGGAATAAAGGAATGTGGTTAGTTTACATGTAAATGCATGTCTTATCAGATGGGTTTAATGTTGTTATTTTGAGGGCGTTACAGCTTGGTATCAGAGCGTACCGGGTTCGAATACTTTGGGTACGTGGGAAGTGATTAGGATCACAATGGGTTTGTCTCGCTTGATAGAGACTTAGATGTAGTATCGTATGCTATGTGCTTAATTGATAACATGCTTATGTGACTATGTGGGTATGGGATTTAATTTCTAGGATGTTGATTGGATCCTTGAGTTTCTGGGAGTCTTGTTGGAAAAGCACTTGATCAATGCTGTTTCTAACCGGAACTCTAGTAACGCCTTGGGACTATCATTATCCGGAAATGAAATTCGTAAGTGTTTATGTGTTTATGTGCTTATGTGGAGTGAATTACCGTTGTCCATGCATTAGGACGTGAGTGTTTAGTTTCGGCACATTTATGAATGTGCTAACGTTCTGTGTTGCCTTTATTAGGATGTCAGGACGAGGAAGAGGTGCTAGGCGTGGTAGACCTGCGAGGCAGGAAGCACCGTTACCGGGTGAGATTCCGGCAGTGCAGGAGGGAGTTGGTCAGGCCAATGTGGCCGAGCCAGTGGGTCAGCAGGCCATGGGTGCCTTGGCCAGAGAGATAGCAGGAGCTTTGGGTATTCTTAGAGCTGGGAATCAGGCAGCTGAGGCAGGGCCTTCTTTCTTGAAAAGGGAGTTCTTCCGATCTAATCCGGATGAGTTTGTCGGGGATCCGAAGGAGCCACTGAAGGCTGATGAGTGGCTAGAACAAATGAGTAAAACGTTCGAGATGCTTGGCATCGAGGACGGAGCACTGAAAGTGACCTTGGCATCCTTCCAGCTGAAGGGAGATGCGGGTCAATGGTGGAAGTACGAGAAGGCTCGTGTTGGTGGTACTTGGGAGGCATTTGTGAATGCTTTTCAGGAGAGGTTTTTGTCTGCAGCAGCTAGGGAGAAGCTGAGGGATCAGTTTAGCCGGCTTAATCAACAAGGCTTGTCAGTGGCCGAGTTTGAGGCTACTTTTACCAGTCTGTCCAGGTTTGCACCTGAATTGGTGGCGTCTGAGAAACGCCGTTGCTATGAGTTTGAGCGGAAGTTGAGGCGGGGCCTCAAGTTGAGAGTTGGTGGGTCTTACATCCAAGAGTATAGACACCTAGTTGATGTTGCTGCTCATATGGAGCTCATGATGCAGGAGGAGGATGAGGGGCAGAGAGGCTCCAAGAGGAGCCAGGATAGTCAGAGTGATGGTAGGAGGCAGAGGGGTTCTAATCCTCAGCAGTCGCAGGGTGGTGTTGCTAGATCGACCTTCCCAGTGCCGAGTGTAGGCTCCGGGAGAGGTGGTCAGGGGGAATTCACTTGTTACAAGTGTGGCCAGTTGGGTCACAAGGTTTCTGTTTGCCCGCAGAAGGGTGGGGGTCAGAAAGCTGCTTCTTCTTCAGCTAGACCGCAGAGTCAGAGTTTGGGCAGGGGGCAGCCCTTGACTTGTTATCAGTGTGGACAGCCTGGGCACCTGAAGAGGTTTTGCCCACAGTTGAGTGCCACTTCGGGAGCGTCTGGTTCTAGGCAGACGCAGGGTTTTCAGCCAGCTCAGTCTGTGCAGGCCTCGAGGGCCAATCCGGGAGTTTCGTCATCCCAGTCTGTGCAGCAGTCTTTTGCTCCGAGAGGTGAGCAGGTAGACCAGGGGCCTACGGGGCGCGTGTATGCTGTTACCGCGCAGGATTTAGTACCGGCTCCATCAGTAGTGAGATGTACTTTTCTGTTTTGCAACTCGGTTGCTAGTGTGTTGATAGACACGGGTGCATCTCATTCTTTTGTATCTGCTGCATTTGCATCTGTTTTGGAATTGGAGTTAGCACAGTTAGCATCTCCTATTTGTGTGGTATCGCCTTTGGGTGGTGAGTTGATCCTGAAACAGGGTGTTAGAGGATGTGATATAGAGGTCGCCGACTATAGGCTTCCTTTTCCGTTTGTTGTCATGACCATGAAGGGTTTTGATGTTATTTTGGGTATGGACTGGTTATCGTCATACCGGGCTGTTATCGATTGCTACCGCCAGAGGGTCACGTTATGTACCTTGAGCGGGGAGTGGTTCCATTTCTTGGGAGACCGGGTTGGTAGTGTTTTGCCACCGGGGTATGATTTGCGAGGGCGAAGTGAGCTTAGTAGTCTACTTGCCAGCTTTGAGCGTGGTGAGAGTGGTGAGACCCAGATTGTATTGCCGAGGGTGGTTTGTGAGTATTCGGATGTCTTTCCCGAAGATCTTGTTAGTTTGCCACCTCACCGAGAGATAGTGTTCTCTATTGATTTAGTGCCTGGTACGGCGCCGATTTCTATGGCACCTTACCGTTTTGCTCCAGCAGAGTTGGTTGAGTTAAAAGTTCAGCTCCAGGAATTGCTAGATAAGGGCTTTGTTCGCCCTAGTGTTTCACCGTGGGGAGCACCGACCCTCTTTGTTAAAAAGAAAGATGGTGCCTTGAGATTGTGTATTGATTACCGGAAGTTGAATAAGGCTACGGTTAAGAATAAGTATCCGATGCCCCGTATAGATGATTTGTTTGACCAGTTGAAGGGTTCCCGTTGTTTCTCTAAGATAGACTTGAGATCGGGTTACCACCAGTTGAGGGTCAGGGAAGAGGATATTCCGAAGACGGCATTCCATACGCGGTATGGCCATTACGAGTTTCTGGTGATGCCATTTGGGCTTACCAATGCACCGGCAGTCTTTATGGACTTGATGAACTGGGTTTTCCGGGAGTTCTTAGACCGATTTGTGGTCGTCTTTGTGGACGACGTCCTTATCTTTTCACCTTCAGAGGAGGAGCACGAGGAACACTTGAGAGTGGTGCTTGAGTTGCTTAGAGCCCATAGGCTGTATGCCAAGTTTGGGAAGTGTGAGTTCTGGCTGAGGGAAGTCAAATTCTTAGGCCACGTGGTATCTGGGGAAGGGGTGTCTGTTGATACATCCAAGGTTGAGGCAGTGCAAGATTGGGCACAGCCTAAGAGTGTGTTTGAGATCCGCAGTTTTCTGGGATTAGCTGGGTATTACCGTCGGTTTGTGAAAGATTTCTCCAGGTTAGCGTCACCGTTGACTAGACAGACTCGGAAGGGAGTCAAGTTTGTGTGGAGTGAGACTTGTGAAAAGTCGTTCCAAGAGTTGAAAATTAGATTGACCACCGCTCCGGTGTTGATTATTCCGGAGAGAGGGTTGGGTTATGCGGTTTATTGTGATGCCTCACGAGAGGGTTTGGGTTGTGTGTTGATGCAAGAAGGGAAAGTGGTAGCTTATGGCTCACGTCAGTTGAAAATACACGAGAAGAATTACCCCACACACGACCTAGAGTTAGCAGCAGTGATCTTTGCCTTGAAAATCTGGAGGCACTACCTTTATGGTGAGAAGTTCGAGGTGTTCTCGGACCACAAGAGTTTGAAGTATCTGTTTACACAGAGAGACTTGAATTTGAGGCAGAGGAGGTGGATGGAGTTCATCGAGGATTATGATTTTGAGTTGCATTATCATCCGGGAAAGGCCAATGTTGTGGCCGATGCCCTTAGTAGGAAATCCATTAGTGATGTAGCTTGTATAGCCATCCGGGAATGGGAGATGTTGAGAGCACTTGGCGAGTTTGATTTGCTACTGGGCGAATCTGTTGAGGCTGCGGCCTTGTTTTCTGTTGTTGCGCAGCCTACACTTGTGATTAGAGTGTTAGAGGCACAGAGAGGTAACCTTGAGGTAGAATCCCTCCGAGAGAAGATCTCCAGTGGGAAAGTTGAGAAGGGTTTGACGGTGTATCCCGACCTGAGTGTGAGATACCGAGACCGTTTGTTTGTACCGGAGTCTTGCCGTGAGGAAGTACTCCGAGAGTTTCACCATTCGCGCCTTGCGGTGCATCCGGGAGGTACTAAGATGTATCAGGATTTGGGTCGCCAGTTTTGGTGGTGGGGTATGAAGAGAGATGTGGCGGTTTTCGTATCGAAGTGCCTTACTTGCCAGCAAGTGAAGGCCGAGCATCAGAGGCCAGCGGGTTTGTTGCAACCCTTGCCTATTGCCGAGTGGAAGTGGGAGCATGTCACTATGGACTTCGTTGTAGGTCTTCCGAGGACTCAGCGGGGTAGTGATGCTATTTGGGTGGTTGTAGACCGGTTGACTAAGTCGGCGCACTTTATATAGCGATCCCGGGTTTACCTTTGTTGTACAGTGATCCGGACTTGTGTCCGTGGATGTTGGTAGTTGTTTATTATTTTGTTTACATCCTTTTACTTTGTATTTGAGTTATAGGATGTGTTGAGCGGGTTTGTTACAGGTTGGTTGAGTTTAGAAACCAAAACTAGTTGCCCAGATTTTTGGCCTGTCCGCTCGAGCGGAGGTGTTGGCGCTCGAGCGGGGAATACGTCCATCCAGTATCTTGTTGTGCAGTGTTGTGAGCTCGAGCGTAGGGTTGGGAGCTCGAGCGGAGTCCTGGTTCTGCAAAAGTGCTGGACGAGTGCATTATGCGCTCGAGCGGGAGGTTGGCCGCTCGAGCGGAAGTCTGTGAGTGGCCGCTCGAGCGGGGTGTTTTACGCTCGAGCGGAAGACTGGGTTTAAGTCCCGAAATTGTGACTTTTCAAATCACTTTTTCACTTTCTCTTCTCTCTCTTACTTTTCCAAAATCACCATTGTTGAGCCTCTCACTCTAGACTCTACCTTCTCTCTAGGTTTTGATCTAGTAGGAGTGATTTACTCACCTTTGGCCTTTACAAAAAAGTTGTTGATCGTCGAGGGCTTCATTTTAATCTGAAAATCTCGGGTTTTGGAACACGTTGGGTTTTGTCGTCTTCTCCTTTGGGACTCCGAATTTGAGGTAGGGATATCCTACTCCTCTCTATGGGTTTTGTCTTTAAATTTTGGTATTTTGAGATGTTGGGCTTGGTTTGGTAATCTTGTAAAGGTTTGGGGCTTTTGTGTAATTTTTACAAAGGTTGGGGTTTTATTCATAATAAACCTAGATGCATGTTTGGCATAGAAAAATGGAATGATTGTTGAATCATTGATGAAAATGGAACCTAAGGGTTGAAATGGTAATTATGGAAAATGGCCTAATTACATTGTTTAATTAATTGGGATAATTAATTGGTGAGAAATGAGGAAATGAAATGTTGATTGAATATCTACTTGTGCAATTATTTTCTGTTTTAGAAATAACTGCTTTGGGCTATCGGTGGAGGATAGTCGAGATTGTTGTAGACAATGCATGATGATTAGGTAAACGGAAACTAATCAATGGAATATGTCATGGAACTTGACGGTTGATAGAATACATTAATTGTGTGTATTGTGTGATTGTATATAGAACCAATGTGTTTATATACGTTATGTGTAGAGGAGGAGATAGGGGATGTACTCCGCGGTTTAGGGGAAGATAGGGGATGTACCTCTAAACCGGATAGGTATTGGGAGGAGATAGGGGATGAACTCCGTAGACAGAGCTCATATGCTTGTCTAGAGAAGTGAAGATAGAGCTCATATGCTTATCTTTGTGAAGTGTGGATACAGCTTGTATGCTTATCTGTGGATATTGTTGATATACATATCTGTTGTAGAATGTGGATACAGCTTGTATGCTTATCTGTGGATATTGTTGATATACATATCTGTTGTTGAGTGTGGATACAGCTTGTATGCTTATCTGTGGATATTGTTGATATACATATCTGTTGAGAATGTGGATATAGCTTTTATGCTTATCTGAATGTGAGATATAGTTTTTATACATATCTGTGGAAATGATGATAGAGCTAGCATGCTTATCTGTTGAAAAAGGGAAAATGAAAAGTAATTGGGACTTGTAAGTCGTTGACATAAATATGTAATTTATGTGATTGTATCAGTGTTGACCAACTATCAATTGCTAATGTTTTAGTCATTGTCCATGGTTGGTTTAGGGTATTTCTACTGGGCTGTGGCTCACCCTATATGGGAATATCATTTTCAGGTACAGGAAGCATGCCACCTCCAAGGACTTAGCTGGGAGGCTAGTGGCGGGCATAGTTTTGTCAGTTTACTTTTGATGTATTACATGTAACTTCAAGCCAAGGGCTTAATGTGTAAACGAGTTAGAACTCTTTGTTGTAACCAAGTGTTAACTTGGAAAGCTGTAAGCCCGTAGGGCATTTTGTTATGAGGTTAACATGTAATATTTATTTAACGGAACTCTAATGAATATAAGAGTGTGGTTAATTTATATGTAAATGCATGTTTTATCTGATGGGTTTATTGTTATTATTTTGAGGGCGTTACACTTTATTCCTATGCGCGTGAGAGATTCGGTAGATCATCTTGCCGACTTGTATATTCGGGACGTAGTGAGATTGCATGGGGTCCCAGTGACGATCGTCTCAGATAGAGATCCTCGTTTTACTGCTAGGTTGTGGCAGAGTTTGCAGAGTGCCTTGGGCACTAAGTTGACCTTTAGTACGGCTTATCATCCTCAGACTGACGGGCAGTCCGAGCGTACTATTCAGATCCTCGAGGATATGCTTCGGGGTTGTGTCCTTGACTTTAGCGGGACGTGGGAGAGGCACTTACCCTTGGTAGAGTTTGCCTACAACAACAGTTTTCAGTCTAGCATCGGTATGGCACCGTTTGAGGCCTTGTATGGCCGACCGTGTAGGTCTCCAGTTTGTTGGGCCGAGGTGGGTGATGCACCTTTGTTGGGTCCGGAGTTGGTTAGGGAGACGACGGAGAAAGTTGAACTTATCCGTAGGAGGCTTGTTACAGCCCAGAGTCGACAAAAGAGTTATGCCGACCGTAGGAGGAGACCTTTGGCGTTTGAGGTAGGTGACCATGTCTTTCTGACGATATCACCTAGGCAAGGTCTGATGAGGTTTGGGAAGAGTGGGAAGTTATCCCCTCGGTTTATTGGTCCTTTTGAGATCCTTGAGAGGATTGGCGAGGTTGCTTATCGGTTAGCCTTACCGCCGCAGTTGTCCGGAGTGCATGACGTGTTTCATGTGAGTATGCTTCGGAAGTATGAGCCAGATCCATCACATGTGCTGGATTGGACTGATTTAGAGGTAGATGAGGATGCCACGTATGAGGAGAGACCGGTTCGGGTCTTGGATAGGCGGGATCAGGTCCTGCGTGGCAAGACCATTCCTTTGGTGAAAGTCTTGTGGAAACATCACGGAGTGGAGGAAGCCACTTGGGAACGTGAGTTGGGAGTTCGTGAGAAATATCCGGACTTGTTTGTTGATATGTGATCTTGTATTTAAATTTTGCATTTTGTTGAACTTAAGAGCTTTTTTATATGTCTTAAGTTGTGAAACATTGAAAATGTTTTGATTATTGGAAGTATGTTTTGGAACTTGCCTCATATGGGAGTTGAATGTAACATTGTATATATTGAATATATTGTTGAAATTGGAAAGATAGTGCATAATGTTGATGCATGTTGAAAATACATATGTGGTTTACATGTTGTGATATGTCTCTTGTTAAAGGGATGGGATGACCGGTGATGGGTCGAATTGTTGAATGTTAAAGAGTAACATTGTCTAAAATGGAGGACAACCTGTTTTTGAAAACTTGTACTTAATTTCGGGGACGAAATTCTTTAAGGGGGGGAGGTTATAGCGATCCCGAGTTTACCCTTGTTGTACAGTGATCCGGACATGTGTCCGTGGATGTTGGTAGTTGGTTATTATCGTGTTTACATTCCTTTTTCTTCATATTTGAGTTATAGGATGTGTTAGGCAGGTTTGTTACAGGTTGGTTGTGTTCGGGAGCCTAGTGTTGCTGCCCAGAATTTTGGACCTTCGCTCGAGCGAGGAGTTGGTCGCTCGAGCGAGAGTGGGGTTCGTGTTTGGTGGGTCGAGCGAGTGTGGCTCGCTCGAGCGAGTGGTTGCACCTGGTTCTGGACCTGAGAGCTGTCTTTCTTGGCTCGAGCGAGCTTCCTTCGCTCGAGCGGTCTGGGTTTTTATTCGCTCGATCGAGAACTTCTTGGCTCGAGCGAGAGTTTTCTGTGTCTGGTCGCTCGAGCGACCAAGTCTTCGCTCGAGCGAGCGTGTTTTATATCAGCGGACAGCAGCATCTTAAACATCACTTTTTCACTTCCTTTCTTTGATTAAACCCTAAGTCCGAGCCTCTCTCTCTCTAAACTTACATTCTCTCTAAGATTTGATCTCCCTAGAGTGTGAATCTAGCCTAGGGTCTTTGTTAAAAAGATAGAGGGTGTTGAGAGCTTCGATTTAATCTGAAAAAGTTTGGATTTGGAGCACGTCAATCTTCGGGTCTTCATCTCCTTTTGGGCTCAAACTTCAAGGTAGGGATATCCTACTCCTCTCTATGGATTTTGTCTTTAAATTTTGGTATTTTGAGATGTTGGGCTTGGTTTGGTAATTTTGTGAAAGTTTGGGGCTTTTGTGTAATTTTACAAAAGTTGGGGTTTTATTCATAATAAACCTGGATGCATGTTTGGCATAGAGAAATTGAATTAATGTTGAATCATTGACGAAAATGGGACCTAAGGGTTGAAATGGTAATTATGGAAAATGGCCTAATTACATTGTTTAATTAATTGGGATAATTAATTGGGAGAAATGAGGAAATGAAATGTTGATTGAATATCCATTTGTGCATTTATTTTCTGTTTAGAAATAACTGCTTTGAGCTATCGGTGGAGGATAGTCGTGATTGTTGTAGACAATGCATGATGATTAGGCAAACTGAAACTAATTAATGAAATGTGTCATGAAACTTGACAGTTGATAGAATACATTAACTGTATGTATTGGGTGATTGTATATAGAACCATTGTGTTTGTATACGTTATGTGTAGAGGAGGAGATAGGGGATGTACTCCGCGGTTTAGGGGAAGATAGGGGATGTACCTCTAAACCGGATAGTGTTGGGAGAAGATAGGGGATGAACTCCGTAGATACAGCTCATATGCTTGTCTAAAGAAGTGAAGATAGAGCTTATATGCTTATCTTTGTGATATGTGGATATAGCTTTTATGCTTATCTGTGGATATTGTTGTTATACATATCTGTTGTAGAATGTGGATATAGCTTATTTGCTTATCTGAGAATGTGGATATTGTTGTTATACATATCTGTTGAGCATGTGGGTAGTGCTCATATGCCTATCTGTTGAAAAAGGGAAAATGAAAAGTAATTGGGACTTGTAAGTCGTTTGACATAAATATATGATTTATGTGATTGTATCAGTGTTGGCCATCTATCAATTGCTAATCTTTTAGTCATTGTTCATGGTTGGTTTAGTATATTTCTACTGGGCTGTGGCTCACCCTATATGGGAATATCATTTTCAGGTACTGGTAGCATGCCACCTCCAACGACATAGCTGGGAGGCTAGAGGCGGGCATACTTTCGTTGTTTTACCTTTGATGTATTACATGTAACTTCAAGCCAAGGGCTTAATGTGTATGAGTTAGTACTCCTTTTTGTGTAACCAAGTGTTAACTTGGAAAGCTGTAAGCCCGTAGGGCATTTTGTTATGATGTTAACATGTAATACTTATGTAATGGAACTCTAAGGAATAAAGGAATGTGGTTAGTTTATATGTAAATGCATGTCTTATCAGATGGGTTTAATGTTGTTATTTTGAGGGCGTTACAGTATAGATAGATATCTTTATCACTTGGTAGATAATAACAAATAATTAAAATTATGAGGATTAGGTTAAGAGGAGATAAGAAGTTATAGATAAGAGTATTTCACAAGATAAAAAATTCAAAATAAAAAAAGATAATATGTGATAAAAGGAGAAAAAAAATATAAGTAAACCAAAATAAAGATTTAGATAGATATGTTTTTGATAGATATGGATTAACAAATCATTTATTTATCTAAATTTTATTATTTTAATTTTTTTTTGTAAATCAATTAGTTAATCTTTATCTTTATCTGTAGACCATGGAATTAATTTTTATAAATTATTTATCAATTCTTATATGTTTATTTATCTATAAGTCATGAAATTATTATTTTTCAAATAATTTTTAAAATTTTTATCTTTATCTAAATGTCATGAAATAAATTTCCATAAATTATTTATGATTTTTTATATGTTTATTTATAATGAAATTAATTAAAGTACAAAGTGAAGGGCAAAAAACATGAGTAATTTTTTTTTAAATCAATTTTTTAACCTTTATTTTTGTCAGTAGGCCATGAAATTAATTTTTATAAATTATTTATCAATTTTTATATGCTTATTTATGGGAAGAAATTTTAAATTATCTATAAGTTATGAAATTAAATATTTAATTTTTATCTTTATCTGTATACCATGAAATTAATTTTTATAAATTATTTATCAGTTTTTATATGTTTATCTATATGGAGGAATTTTGAAATTCAAATATTTATCCATAAGCCATGAAATTAATTTTCATTTTAATTAATCAAACAAATAGAAAATGGAGGAAAATAGATAACACGAAAGACAATAAAAAAGGGTTGCCACGTAGGAAAGAGATGATTTTAAAATTATGAGAATTTAGGAATGAATATTTACAGATATTTGACCAAACCACTACATTTGATTATATATATAGTATAGATATCTTTATCACTTGGTAGATAATAACAAATAATAAAAATTATGAGGATTAGGTTAAGAGGAGATAAGAAGTTATAGATAAGAGTATTTCACAAGATAAAAAATTCAAAATAAAAAAAGATAATATGTCATAAAAGGAGAAAAAAAAATATAAGTAAACCAAAATAAAGATTTAGATAGATATGTTTTTGATAGATATGGATTAACAAATCATATATTTATCTAAATTTTATTATTTTAATTTTTTTTTTTGTAAATGAATTAGTTAATCTTTATCTTTATCTGTAGACCATGGAATTAATTTTTATAAATTATTTATCAATTCTTATATGTTTATTTATCTATAAGTCATGAAATTATTATTTTTCAAATAATTTTAAAAATTTTTATCTTTATCTAAATCTCATGAAATAAATTTCAATAAATTATTTATGATTTTTTTATATGTTTATTTATAATGAAATTAATTAAAGTACAAAGTGAAGGGCAAAAAACATGAGTAATTTTTTTTTTAAATCAATTTTTTAACATTTATTTTTATCAGTAGGCCATGAAATTAATTTTTATAAATTATTTATCAATTTTTATATGCTTATTTATGGGAAGAAATTTTAAATTATCTATAAGTTATGAAATTAAGTATTTAATTTTTATCTTTATCTGTATACCATGAAATTAATTTTTATAAATTATTTATCAGTTTTTATATGTTTATCTATATGGAGGAATTTTGAAATTCAAATATTTATCCATAAGCCATGAAATTAATTTTTATTTTAATTAATCAAACAAATAGAAAATGGAGGAAAATAGAAAACACGAAAGACAATAAAAAAGGGTTGCCACGTAGGAAAGAGATGATTTTAAAATTATGAGAATTTAGGAATGAATATTTACAGATATTTGACAAAACCACTACATTTGATTATATATATAGTATAGATATCTTTATCACTTGGTAGATAATAACAAATAATAAAAATTATGAGGATTAGGTTAAGAGGAGATAAGAAGTTATAGATAAGAGTATTTCACAAGATAAAAAATTGAAAATAAAAAAAGATAATATGTGATAAAAGGAGAAAAAAAATATAAGTAAACCAAAATAAAGATTTTGATAGATATGTTTTTGATAGATATGGATTAACAAATCATATATTTATCTAAATTTTATTATTTTAATTTTTTTTTGTAAATGAATTAGTTAATCTTTATCTTTATCTGTAGACCATGGAATTAATTTTTATAAATTATTTATCAATTCTTATATGTTTATTTATCTATAAGTCATGAAATTATTATTTTTCAAATAATTTTAAAAATTTTTATCTTTATCTAAATGTCATGAAATAAATTTCCATAAATTATTTATGATTTTTTTATATGTTTATTTATAATGAAATTAATTAAAGTACAAAGTGAAGGGCAAAAAACATGAGTAATTTTTTTTAAATCAAATTTTTAACCTTTATTTTTATCAGTAGGCCATGAAATTAATTTTTATAAATTATTTATCAATTTTTATATGCTTATTTATGGGAAGAAATTTTAAATTATCTATAAGTTATGAAATTAAGTATTTAATTTTTATCTTTATCTGTATACCATGAAATTAATTTTCATAAATTATTTATCAGTTTTTATATGTTTATCTATATGGAGGAATTTTGAAATTCAAATATTTATCCATAAGCCATGAAATTAATTTTCATTTTAATTAATCAAACAAATAGAAAATGGAGGAAAATAGAAAACACGAAAGACAATAAAAAAGGGTTGCCACGTAGGAAAGAGATGATTTTAAAATTATGAGAATTTAGGAATGAATATTTGGAGATTTTTGACAAAACCACTACATTTGATTATATATATAGTATAGATCCCAAATGCCAAATACATGCTGTTCACATCTCATTGCTCCAGTTCCAATCCCAAGCATGCATTTTACAACAAGTATGAAATGGAAGCCAAACAGATAATAAGTGCCCTATAGACTTATAAATTTATCCAAAAACTTCTCAATTACACAAAATGGAGTTTCAACTCAACGCAAATACATCATTGGGCTTACATTCAATAAATAACCATAAAACCAAAATGAAGCCTCAGCTTCGAGTCCTCCCAAGTCAGTGCCTTGGCGGAGGCATAGCACATGTACTTGAAATGGTTTTCCTTATAGGGTGAGCCACAGCTCAGTAAAGATATACTACACAACATATGGACCTTGACAAGACTAAAGAGGAGTATACTCATGCCATGCTCATGATAAAACTGTTTATCTCTCTTTTTATAAAGCATGCAGTGCTGAGATGCAATGACAGATATAAAACCACTTCTATTTTGAACCATATCTGTTACATGAATACAAGCTCTGTGAATCTCTAGGTGAGTGTCTGCAAGTACGCCCTAACGCACTACCACTGTCATTTTTACCAGTAAACTGGAAGGCTCGACACCTAACCATGCGGTTCTACACCCCCTACCCAGATTCACCAAGTATTCATTTTTTTGCAAACAGATACATATCCACTCATTTCCCAAAAACAGATACATTTCTAATGAAATGAATGTAATGCAATGTCCAATGCAACAAATAAGGAATGTGGTTCAATTTACCTAAGTCTCATGCATTTCTACAACAATCATGGTTATCCTCCACTGATAGCCCAAAACAGATATTCCTAAACAGATATTTAAACAATTAAATTCTAAAAATTTTGATAAATACAATCTATTCCACATCTCGTCAAATATGAACAACTACACTAGTTTTCATATCACAATCACGTCCGGTAACCTCTCAAGGTCCATTTCTAACCGTAACGATTTTATTCCAACAGATACATTAAGCAAAATAATACCGTTAATGCCCAAGAAAACATCATTTTCTTTCCAAACTCAATTTCCAAGAATTATTCAACTATGGCATCCTATTTTGATCAAAATCCCCAAAAGTTAAACATAATTCATTTGTTTTCTTTAAAAATGCTCTTTTGGTCGCAAACCGGTAAAAATTTCAAAACCGATCGAGTCGGAGTCCGTTTTTGTTCAAATTTAAAATATAGCTCTTTCATGACCTTACAAACATATTCCAAGCTTACACTTTCACAATTTGGGAATCAACTGTTCATTCTTCTCAAAATTTCTCTTTTGAGCAAATAAATCACAATTTTTTCAAAAATTCTAATGAAATTATATACAACTCTAAGCTCCATATAATCAAGAAAAAGTGCATAAAAAAGTGTAGGAAAAATCCCTACCTCAAGCCAAGAAGCTTTCAAATTTTTTTGGCAACAGAAATTAAATCTGTTCGGAGCCAAACGATGCATTTTTCGCCCTCTACGTTTTGATCCAAAGCACTAGGAGTCAAAAATGACTTACACTAGATCAAACCCAAGAAAAACCAACTTCGAACCCCTTTTTTCTTTCCTCTCGGCAAGAACTCCCAAAAGTATGAAGAAAAAAAAATCTATTAGGTTACTATTTATAGATATTTTCTTTTTTGCTGTTTTGTTTTTAACTAAAAAAATATCTAACCATATATATATACACCTATATATATATATCAATTAAAAATACATTTCAACATCTTTAATGACAAAAGTAAATATAATATTTTCTCACTACAAAATATATTTGGTTTAATGGTACACACCATAAATATTCACAACTCTTTTATGGTAATCAAATAATAATAATAAAACTACAACAATATTACACGGTTACTAACGAGGTCATGATTCAATTAATTGGGTCCAAAATGAATGGAGTTTAATAGTTTAAAATAAATCCCCAACTAAGATTAAAGTATAAATTCAATTCGATTCAACTCATTACGTAGGAGGTTATCCATCCACAAATCGTCTAGGCATATATAAATCGCAGAAAATGAGATTGTATAGTTCCTTTTAGTATTTAGTATGCATAAGTGTTCATCATCTCGATTGCTCAAATTGAAAGGTTGCATTATTATTTATAACTTACAAGTTACAAGTTTGTCCAGGCATGTATAAATCGAAGACAATGAGATAATATGGTTCCTTTTAGTATTTAGTATGCATAAGTGTTCATCATCTCGATTGCTCAAATTGAAAGGCTACATTATTATTTATTACTTACAAGTTACAAGTTTGTCCAGCATTTGGTAGTCTAACATGTTGGATATGCAGACACAAGATTGTGTAAGGAAATGAAATTGTAACTCTAGGATATGAATTAACTGACTCAAATTAATTTGATCAATACAGGATGCTGAAAAAAAATGGTGAATCTAATTCGTTTTCTCATAAGTCACCCAAGATATTAAGCAGGATGAGCATGGTGTCAGCAGGACAAAGAAAAAAGATCTTAGGTGCGGACCATGTCAAAATGGGAAACAAAGTTACAACCCTTGGATCTGGTAAGAACCATCATAAAATTTAAAAGTTCCTTTCTTCCACTTCTAATGGAATTTCCATCAAAATGAATGGACTGTTACAGGGGAAGGTTTGATAGTATCCAAAAACTCTGGATTGGAGAACTCATGTTCCGTTAGCTCTACAACATCCCTTGAATCATCTTCTTTAGTTTCTATCACCACCAGTAATGATTCATCAGCTTTTTGTTCTCTATCCGGTAGTGTTTCATCATTGAAATCTTCTTCAAACTTGAGAACGAATAGTTTCCAGGAAAAGTAGACTTGCTGCCTCTGGTTTAACCTCCAAGACTCCTCTCAGGTGCTCACTAGGAGACAAAATTGTGTTGGAAAATCCTGGTTTGTCCACCCTTCATTGTCCATGTCAAACCATTCTTCTTATGAATCACTTGCTAGCTCTATTGATGGATGGTCCTCAAAATCATCATCAACTGCCAACCAAAGCTCTAACTGTTTAGAGGTCAGTTTTCATACCAATACTTCCAAAGAAGCTTGTTTAGGAAATGATGCTACCCAAGCATTAAATTTTCAGAGTTGCCCACATGATGAATGTTTTGATGATCAAGAAAGTCATCAAATAAGGTTTCCAAATCTATGTCTTGAAGTAGTTAGGGGAACTGCTAATGATCCTGCAAAATCAACCAGAAATTTCAAACCTTCGGGTCTCCAAATGCCATCACCAAAGATTGGGTTCTTTGATGAGGTAGTTTTATTTTCTTCCAATTTATTTAGTTCTATGTTATGAGTATTACCTTGAGAAGTCAGTATTTCAATCAAGTAAAGCTTATTTGCTTTGGCAGGACAAAGCTATGATGTCGATGGTAGGTGGAGATTTCTTGTTTCATTTTGGAGGGCAGAGTGCTTTGCCTAATATCAGTGGGGTGACAAACAGAAAAAGGCTGGATGAACTTCAAACTACAAAAATTTTACTAGAGAATGGAGATACAAAGCTTGGTTCTGTGCAAAATGGAGTGATAAATCCTTCTTTGAATGCCATTCGCAGATATGCAGCACAGAATCAAGAGCTAGATAAAAATTCCCCAAAAATGTCCAGCACGTCTATAACCTCGAGATACTTACCAGGGAAAATTTCAAAAGGTCAGACTGATACATCTCCTCTATTGTGCAGAGAAAATTATTGGACAATCTTCACTGTATTTAAAAATATAAATTTTGTTTGTGTACTTAACAACAAATGGAATACAGAAGAAATAAAAGAAAGGAGAGAGTATGTTTGATTACAAAAATCAAACCAGAAAATAAAATAAAATAAATAAAACAGATTTTTATTTTGTTACAAAAACAAAATCAAAATCTGAAATAGAAAAAATAATAAAACAGAAAAGTAAATTAAATACTTACCAAATTAATTTGTTGAACAAATTTTCTGATCAAGTCCAGTGTTTAGCACTGTGTCCTTAAGACAGATTCGTCTTCTCCACGGTGCTTTTGGATTGTGAACGTCTATCTCGTAGGATAAAATGATCAACAACGAAAAATTGCAGTACTACAGATTTTTCATACAACGAACACATTCAGTGTATACATTCTTTCTCACAGAAAATTAATGGAATTAATGTAGCAAAATGCAGGGATGAAAGGCAGCAGAGAAGAACGAAAATTGGAGTAAAAAACCAAATGAAGGACTTGTCTTATTTATAGATGATTTCGTGGCTGTACAGATTTGAATGAACAGGTGCAAAACCTGTTTGGTTTGAATGAATAGGTAATGTGGCTGTTGGGTTTAAAGTTAAACAGATATGAATTTGTTTGGTTTAAATTCAAACAGATATTCATCTGTTCGGTTGGGAAAAAATCGAAGCCCATTTTGAATTCAATTTTCGAAATTCAAATTCCAAAAAATTAGAATTTAATTTTAGAAAGATAAAATTCAAATGTTTTTGGCCCAAAATGATAGGTATTGGGCCGGACAAGCCCAACCCAACCACACATCATGCACCCGCGCCCAAGCCCAGCCCAGGTCGCCCGGCCGGACGGATGGACTGCGGCGGCGCACGCGTGTGTTTATTTTGGATCCAATGGGTCTAGCCCACTTTGCCCATAACTTTCCTCTCTACAAAACTTGGGTGCCCCTTGGGGCCTACCCCAAGTTCCAAACTCATGGCTTATAAACCCACTCAAAGTATGCCCACCAAATCAATATGGGACAAGCCTTAAACCAAACATTTAGGAAATTTCACCAAAAACACCATTTCCATGGAGCTCTCTTTGGCTTCAATTTCCCATTCACTTGATAATGGTTTTGAGCAACCAAATATACTACGTGAATCACAACGCGGCATAGAACGCATTACCACTTAGACCCGCCAAATTTGGCGCATGGGTCCCACCTAAAAATTAGATCAAAGTTGAGGAAAAGTCCTGTTTTTTTTCTTCCCAAAACTTCCAATATCATTTCTGACAATCCCCCACATGAATGGAATTTGATGACAACGGAAATGCAACAATATGCAAAATTTATCGAAATAGTATAAATCGAAAATATCTTGCATCATGATAGGTAGCTTTTGGTCTTGAACCTTCCATAGTGATAATCTATCGGACTTACTAGCTAACCAATGGACGTGGTGCCTTGAATTGTTCAGCCGTTTGTGTAAGCCAAGACAATAGATTTGACACAAAATATCTTTTGACACATCGTGGTTCTCACGGTTGTGTTCATTTTGGCCTTTAACACTCTTGGTTTTCATGAGTGCTTCTAGAGAATTTAGCCTCTTTATTCTCATAGAATCGGCCCCAGTTCGACACTCATATAGGTGATTCTTATTATGAGTATCTCCTTATACTCGTCTTGATTTTTATGCTTAAATCAAGATATAAATAATCATTAAAAACAAAGCTTATCCTTAGACCCTTGCATGCAATATATGTTGCAGATATCACTCTCACCATAGGAATGGGTAAAGAATTTTAAAACCCTTGCTGATTTCTGGCGAGCCACACATAACTTAGTTGTCCCTTTAAACTTAGTTCTTGGGTCATCTAAGTAGGGTTACCATTATGATGACTCTTATGTTAGGCTTTAATCTCATCCCCTTTGATGAACTATACACTTGCTCTTTTATCAAATCTTTTGTTAACGGATCCGCAATATTCTCTTTAGATTTTATATAATCTATTGAGATTATTCCATTTGAGAGCAGTTGCCTTACGGTACTATGTCGATGACGGATATGTCGTGCCTTACCATTATACATATGATTTTGTGCCCTGCCTATTACAGATTGACTATTACAATGAATGCAAATAGCTGGCACAGGTTTTGGCCACATTGGAATGTCTTCTAAGAAGTGGCAAAGCCATTCTGCTTCTTCTCCTATTTTGTCTAAAGCAATGAACTCAGATTCCATTGTGGATCGTGCGATGCATGTTTGTTTCATGGATTTCCAAGAAATAGCAATGCCTCCTAGAGTAAAGACATATCTACTAGTGGATTTTGAATCTTTAGTATCTGATATCCAATTGGCATCACAATAACCTTCTAGTACTGTTGGATATCGAGTAAAGTTTAAACCATGATTACGGGTAAACCTTAGATATTTAAGAACCCGAATGATCGCTTTCCAATGGTCTTTTCTAGGGTTATTAGTGTACCTACTCAATTTACTGACAACATAAGCTATATCAGGACGAGTACAATTCATTAGATACATTAAGCTTCCAATGCTTTGAGAGTATTTTAGCTGAGACACCGCATCACCTTTATTTTTTGATAAATAAAGACTGATGTCTACAGGTGTTCTAGCTACATTTATATCATCCTTGATAAATTTACCAAGAATTTTCTCAATATAATGTGATTGAGATAATGCATATCCGTCAAATGTTTTAGTAATTTTCATTCCTAATATAACATCTGCGACCCTCATATCTTTCATATCAAATCTTCTATTCAGCATTTGCTTAGTTGATTTGATCATGTTTTGACTGCTTCTAATGATAAGCATGTCATCCACATAAAGACAAACTATGACATATCCTTGGTCAGTGTTTTTAACATAGATGCACTTGTCACATTCGTTTATCTTAATCCCATTAGTAAGCATAGCATGATCAAATTTTTCATGTCATTGCTTAGGAGCTTGTTTTAATCCATAAAGAGATTCTACAAGCCGACAAACATTTTTTTCTTGCCCTGGCACTACAACCCCTTCAGGTTGCTCTATATAGATCTCTTCATTTAGATCACCATTTAAGAAAGTTGTCTTAACATCCATTTGATGTATTTCTAAATTGTACAACGCTGTTATAGCAATACGCATGCAGATGGATGTTACTCTTGTCACAGGGGAATATGTGTCAAAATAGTCTAGACCTTTTTGTCTGTAACCTTTTACCACAAGTCTTGCTTTATACTTGTCTATTGAACCATCTGCTTTCATTTTTCTCTTGAATATCCATTTATATCCAAGAGGTTTAGAACCGGGTGGAAGATCCACCAATTTCGAAGTATGATTTTGCATAATGGATTCAATTTCATTATTAACAGCCTCTTTCCACAAAGGTGCTTCAAGACTTGTCATTACTTCCTTAAAGCTTTGAGGTTCATTTTCTAATAGGTATGTCAAAAAATCTGAACCAAAGGATTTTGATGCTCTTGCTCTCTTACTTCAGCTTGGTTCATCATCAGTTAAATCCTGCTAGTCGAAACCATTACTAATATCTTGTGTTTGATTGTCATTAGTCTCTTGACTTTGTGTACAATCATAAGCTCTTTTCTGTGAACTTAATGCCTATCCTTTCTTGTAAAGAAAGACATGTTCAAAAAACACAGCATTCCTTGAGTCTATAATAGTGTTCACATTTATATCAGGTATTTCTGATTTATAAGTCAGAAACCAATATGCACTACTATTCTGAGCATAACCAATAAACACACAATCCACTGTTTTTGGTCCTATCTTTGTCTTTTTAGGAATAGGAACTTCAACTTTTGCCAAACACCCCCACACTTTTAAGTATTTGTAGGAAGGTGGTCGACCTTTCCACAATTCATAAGGAGTGCTGTTGGTTTTCTTGTGGGGTATTCTGTTAAGAACATAATTAGCAGACAGTATTGCTTCCCCCCATAAGTTTTGTGGTAAGCCTATCACTTCTAACCATTTTAATGGTTTTACCAAGTTGATTTTTAATTTCAGTTTTGTAGAGTTTAAAAATTTCCAAAGCTTCATCTTTATTTCTAAGTAAATATACATAGCAATATCTTGTGCAATCATCGATAAATGTTATGAAATACTTTTTGCCTCCTCTAGTTTGAACAAATTTAAGATCACATACATCAGTATGAATTAATTCTAGAGGTTCGATTTTTCTTTCAACCGATTTAAATGGAGCCTTAGTTAGTTTTGCTTCTACACAAATCTCACATTTGTGATTAGGATCAATTTCAAACTTTGGTATATAATCCAAACCAATTAATCTACGCAAAACATCAAAATTTACATGTCCTAATCTACCATGCCATGAATTCGACTCAAGAATATAAGCAAAAGATGTGTTATTCTTATTAATAGCAAGTTTTGGTACAACCGCCATTACACTCAACTTGAAGAGACTATCACTCATGTATCCCTTACCAACATACATACCACTCTTTGTTAATACAAATTTATCAGACTAAAAAACAAGCCTAAAACCATTTTTACTTAACAAAGAACCAGAAACTAAATTCTTCCAAATGTCTGGTACATGTAGTACGTTGTTGAGGGTAAGTTCTTTCCCTGATGTCATCTTCAAGATCTCCTTTACTTGTCCAGCCACAGTAGAAGTAGAAGAATTTTCCATGAAAAGTTGTTCACCATTTGCAACCTCATTGTAAGTAGTGAACATCTTCTTATCCGCACAAATGTGTCGAGTTGCCCCAGTCTCAACCTACCATTCCTTGGGATTTCCATTCAAATTAGCCTCAGACACCACAGCAGAGAGATTAATGTCATTTACTCTGTCAGAGATGTAATCTAATTATGTTACATTGGCTTGATTGGTGGTCTTCTTGCTTGTACTTCCGCGATCCTTCTTAGGGCGGCGGCAATCAGAAGCTCGATGTCCAGTCTTGCCACAGTTATAGCATTTTCCTTTGAATTTCTTATTGCCGTTGTTATCGCCTTGTTTAGGACCATCTCCAGCAAACTTTCTATTTTTGTTATGTGGGTTTGTGCACTTGTTCAACGACATTAGCCTTGGACTCAATGGGATTTTTACCATTCATCTTTTCAGCCTTTCGGTTATCTTCCTCAATTCTTAGTCTTATAATTGATTCATCCATGGTCATCTCCTTGCATTTATGTTTTAAATAATTTTTGAAATCTTTCTAAGCTGGTGGTAACTTTTCCAGTAAAGCAGCGATTTGGAAAGACTTGCTAAGAGACATACCTTCAGAATGAATATCATGCAAAATTATTTGAAAATTTTGAACTTGAGAAATTACCGTTTGGGAGTCTACCATAACGAAGTCTAGAAATTTACCAACAACAAATTTCTTTGTGCTGGCATCCTCTGTCTTGTATTTTTTCTCCAAAGAATCCCACAATTCTTTTGCTGTTTTTAGAGGGTTGTAAACATTATACATCATGTTGTCAAGGCCATTGAGGATGTAGTTTTTGCACAGAAAATCAGAATATTTCCAAGCGTCTACAGCTGCAACAACTTGTCGATCACTTTTATCCTCTCTACGTACTGGAGTCTCTTCACGAAGAAACCGGGACAAATTTAGAGTTGTAAGATAAAACAACATTTTCTGCTGTCATCTCTTAAACTCAGTGCCATTAAATTTTCCCCCTTTTTCTCCATGATTTATCGGAACTTGAACATGGTTCTAGATAGGGACCGGAGTTATTGTAACGATCGGATTTCGAGTACTACTTTCAGCAGCCATAATATCTGATTACAAAAATCAGAAAAAACCAAAACACAAATTAATTTTCTAGTTACTAAAACCAGAAAATAAATTACAACACAAATAATTTTATTTTTCTTGTTACTAAACCTAGAAAAATAAAATACCACTTGTGAAATCACAGAAAATTATATACAATAAAGACACCAAGAAATAATCTGTCTTAAGATTGTTGGACAATCTTCACTGTATTTAAAAAATAAATTTTGTTTTTATACTTAACAACAAACGGAATACAATAGAAATAAAAGAAATGAGAGAGTTTGTTTGATTACAAAAATCAAACCAAAAAATAAAATAAAACAGATTTTTCTTTTGCTATAAAAACAAAATCAAAATCTGAAACAGAAAAAATAATAAAACAAAAAATTAAATTAAATACTTGCCAAATTAATTTGTTGAACAAATTTTCTGATCAAGTCTAGTGTTTAACACAGTGTCCTTAAGACAGATTCGTCTTCTCCATGGTACTTTCAGATTGTGGGCGTCTATCTCCCAAAATAAAATGATCAATAACGAAAAATTGCAACACTACAAATTTTCCGTACAACGAACACACTTAGTGTATACACTCTTTCTCACAGAAAACTAATGGAATTAATGTAGCAAAGTGCAGGGGCGAAATGCAGCAGAGCAGAACGAAAATTGGAGTAAAAAACCAAATGAGGGACTTGTCTTACTTATAGATGATTTCGTGGCTGTACAGATTTGAATTCAAAACCTGTTCGGTTTGAATGAACAGGTAATGTGGCTGTTGGGCTTAAATTTAAACAAATATGAATTTGTTTGGTTTAAATTCAAACAGATATTCATCTGTTCGGGTGGGAAAAAACTGGAGCCCATTTTGAATTCAATTTTCGAAATTCAAATTCCAAAAAATTAGATATTAATTTTAGAAAAATAAAATTCAAATGTTTTTTGCCCAAAAAGATAGGTATTGGGCCAGACAAGCCTAGCTCGAACAGACAGCAGCGCGTGTTTATTTTGGGTCTAATGGATTTAGCCAACTTTGCCCATAACCTCCCCTCTACAAAACTTGGATACCCCTTGGAGCCTACCCGAAATTCCAAACTCAAGCCTTATAAACCCACTCAAAGTATGCCTACCAAATCAATGTGGGATAAGCCTTGAACCAAACCTTTAGGAAATTTCACCAAAAACACCATTTCCATGGAGCTCTCTTTGGCTTCAATTTCTCATTCACCCGATAATAGTTTTGAGCAACCAAATATACTACGTGAATCACAACGCGGCATAGAACGCGTTTCCACTTTAGACTTGCCAAATTTGGCACATGGGTCCTACCTAAAAATTAGACCAAAGTTGAGGAAAAATCTTGTTTTTTTTTCTCCAAAACTTCCAAAACCATTTCTAACAAAAATAGCTCAAGATCTAGTAAAGTTATTGATGGGGGACATAATTCAAAAAAACTAGGCCTACATTCTAGTTTGAAGGCAGAAAGGAAAAGAACAGAAGGGATATTGAAAAATGAAATGGGTGGAGAAAGCAAGAGGCCAATGACGAAAGAACATAAAAGGGCCAGCAGGCGCCCTATTGAGAATGATCCTCATTCACTTCATGATAATGAAAAAGAAAACATACCTAGTTTTGAAGATCATGTTAATGGTTTAAGTAGATGTTTGGAGGTCATTGATCTCAACAGGGATGCGGTGATAGAGCTCGAAGGGAAGAGGGGTTGCTCTCATTCCCACCTTGGTGACAATTTTTCTGAAAACGAAAGAGCCCCCATATATTCATCATCCTTCTCTAAGGAGTACCATTTTTCCCACCAGCAGGTTTCACCAAATATGCTGTCAAAGACTGGACCACTCTCTTTCCACGACAGTTGAGTTCATGCCCAGCACAAGAACTCCATTGGCGGACAAAAATTCTGCTCCCATGTAGCAGCAGATTAATTTAGGTTTATAACAGAATCAGATTCAACAGTAGACAAGGCAGCGGAAAAGGTGTCAAAAAAACGCTCCATTACATGGCATTGGAGATCAGAATTGCTGAGTTCTACTCATAAGTTTTGTGCAAGTATGCCTACAAGGTACGTGCCTTTTTTTTTCAAGGCATGGGTCTCTGTTCTATATCTCTCTCACCTAAGTTTATTCATCTTTAAGTTGGTTCTTCTGTGAACACGTCCCATATATTAGCAAATTGTCCGATTAAGCTTGTTATTTAGTGTTTTCTGATTGTGCAAGAGTTTAATTGGATTGGAGTTCATAGTACTTGTACTGGAAAAATTGTTCTTGAAGAAACACATACTATTTGTCAGATCAGATATAATAAATGTGTTGGATTTCTCATCTGTTTTCAGATTTGAATACTAGCGTATACTTGCATCATTGGATTAGCACATATAAACGTGGAGAAAACAATTAAGGTAATATAGAACATCATTAAAGTTGATTTGTCTAGAGTGTCAAAATTATCAAATTCAAAATTGCTGCAAACACTCAGATTCTAAATCTGATAAAACATAATAGTTAGTTATAGCGATCCCGGATTTACCCTTGTTGTACAGTGATCCGGACATGTGTCCGTGGATGTTGGTAGTTGATTATTATCTTGTTTACATCTTTTTTACTTTGTATTTGAGTGATGGGATGTGTTGGGCAGGTTTGTTACAGGTTGGTTGAGTTTAGAAACCAAAACTAGTTGCCCAGATTTTGACCTGTCCGCTCGAGCGGGGGTTTTGGCGCTCGAGCGGGAATTGCACCCATCCAGTATTTCCTGTGCAGTGTTGGAAGCTCGAGCGTGGGATTGGCAGCTCGAGCGGGGTTCTGTGTGTGACGCTCGAGCGGGAGAGTTAACGCTCGAGCGGAGACCTAGTTCTGTAAAAGTTCTGGGAGTGTGCATCCGCCGCTCGAGCGGGATTGTTGACGCTCGAGCGGGAGTCTGTGAGTGACGCTCGAGTGGGGAGACTGGGTTTAAGTTCCGAGTTTTGACTTTTCAAATCACTTTTTCACTTTCTCTTCTCTCTCCTACTTTTCCAAAAACACCATTGTTGAGCCTCTCACTCTAGAACTCTACCTTCTCTCTAGGTTTTGATCTAGTAGGAGTGATTTGCTCATCTTTGGCCTTTACAAAAAAGTTGTTGATCGTCGAGGGCTACATTTTAATCTGAAAATTTCGGGATTTGGAGCACGTTGGGTTTTGTCATCTTCTCCCTTGGGGCTCCGGATTTGAGGTAGGGATATCCTACTCCTCTCTATTGATTTTGTCTTTAAATTTTAGTATTTTGGGATGTTGGGGTTGGTTTGGTAATTTTGTGAAAGTTTGGGGCTTTTGTGTTATTTTACAAAAGTTGGGGTTTTATTTATAATAAACCTAGATGCATGTTTGGCATAAAGAAATGGAATAAACGTTGAATCATTGATGGAAATGGGACCTAAGGGTTGTAATGTTAATTATGGAAAATGACCTAATTACATTGTTTGGTTAATTGGGATAATTAATTGCGAGAAATGAGGAAATGGAATGGAATTGTTGAGATTGGGAGTGCATGGGGTTAAAGGGTGTAGTTGAATTATTTATCACTCACAGAAATGAAATGTTGATTGAATATCCATTTGTGCATTTATTTTCTGTTTAGAAATAACTGCTTTGGGCTATCGGTGGAGGATATTCGTGATTGTTGTAGACAATGCATGATGATTAGGCAAATGAAAACTAATCAATGGAATGTGTCATGGAATTTGACGGTTGATAGAATACATTAACTGTATGTATTGAGTGATTGTATATAGAACCAATGTGTTTGTATACGTTATGTGTAGAGGAGGAGATGGGGGATGTACTCCGCGGTTTAGGGGAAGATGGGGGATGTACCTCTAAACCGGATAGTATTGGGAGAAGATAGGGGATGAACTCCGTAGATACAACTCAAATGCTTGTCTAGAGAAGTGAAGATAGAGCTCATATGCTTATCTTTGTGAAGTGTGGATACAACTTATATGCTTATCTGTGAATGTGGGATATAGTTGTTATACATATCTGTGGAGGATGTGGATATAGCTTATATGCTTATCTGTGAATGTGGGATATAGTTTTTATACATACCTGTTGACATGATGATAGAGCTAATATGCTTATCTGTTGAAAAAGGGAAAATGAAAAGTAACTTGGACTCATAAGTCGTATGACATAAAGTGTGATTTATGTGGATGTATCAATGTTGGCCATCTATCAATTGCTAATCTTTTAGTCATTGTTCATGGTTGGTTTAGTGTATTTCTACTGGGCTGTGGCTCACCCTATATGGGAATATCATTTTCAGGTACAGGTAGCATGCCACCTCCAAGGTCATAGCTTGGGAGGCTAGAGTCGGGCAGATTTTTGTTGTTTAAGTTCCCTTTGATGTATTACATGTATATTCAAGCCGAGGGCTTAATGTGTAGATGAGTTAGCACTCTTTTGTTGTAACCAAGTGTTAACTTGGAAAGCTGTAAGCCCGTAGGGCATGGGCATTTTGCTTTTGTCGTTAACATGTAATACTTGTGTAATGAAACTCTGGTGAATAGAAGGATGTGGAACTTTTATATAGCAATGCATGTCTCTATTGATGGGTTTAATGTTATTATTTTGAGGGCGTTACAAGTTATGATCTGATTGGCTGGAAAACAGTTCCCGTTTTAACAAGAATTTGATATGATGGGTTCGACATGTACATTATGGCCTGGTTTGATAATTGGTGTAAGATTTGTGAGTCGACTTGAAGATTTGTAAGTTGTTTGGACAATGTAACCTTTTTATTTTTTTAAAAATTTTGACAATCAATTATATTTGACTTATTATATTTTTATTTAAAATATCAATGTCCATAAAATTACTTTATAACAATAGCACAGTTCTTTGTGGAATTGGGATTCTTGTTGTGCTTACTGCTGTGAGGCCTATTGAGGGCTTGTCCAGATCTTTTTTGATAATTTGAACCATTTATATTGTAAGATTCGTTGAGTAGATCATTTATGCTAAAAATAAACGGTTAATATGATTTTTAAGAGCACATTTATTTTTAAATAAACAGTTAATATGATTTTAATATTTTTTTAAAAATAATTAAGATGTGATCATGGGGTTACTAATATTCAATTAACTTAATTTTTTACATGGATGACATACTCAATAAATCTTATAATATGAACGATTTAAACTATCAAAATAGGTTTGAAATTAACCCCTAAAGATCCTCAGAATAGGACTATTGTTAATTTGTTCTCCTCAAACATTTTGAGACGCGCTAAATAATTTCTCTGAAACTCTTCTTTCCCAAGCTATGTATTTATGTTTATGAATTTTTCTGTCGTTTATTTTGTCATATTATTGACCTCACTTATTATACAAATTACAAATACCAAAAACCTTTTAAATTATCTCATATTATCAATTGGTACAGTAGTTAGTGTGCATATAACCTTATTCTTTTCTCTCACTTTAGGTTTAGAATATCTTTCTTTGTTTATAAATTATTGTTGATTATTTTTTCTTCAAAACTCTTCTTTCTCATCCTTTATTATCTATGTTTATAAATTTTTTCTTCATTTATTTTTCTCTCAATTCACTTTTAGAATATTGTTTCCTCTTTTTCTTCCCTCCATGTCCTAATTTCACAATTCGAATCTTTGTATCGCAATCGAGGTGATGCAAAAAATCTCAAACTCCCAATTTTTAAAGCCTCTATTGATTTTGGTATCTAACAACATAAATTAAGGTGAAAAATGACAAATATATGAAAGAGAATTCAAGGCGATTTTGTTATCACCTGCCGCCATAAAAATGAACCACTGAAAAAATGTTAATTTGTGTTGAACTTTGAGATGTTTTGGTTTGACAAGTCTAATGAAAATATAAAAAATTTAGTTGAAGTTTGGTTTAGTTTTTGAAAGATGTTTTCTAACTTTATATTTTTCGTGATTTTTTAAAAATCATTAGTCAACCTTTTTTATATTTAGAGTTAATTTTTTAGATACACCTAAAGAGTAAAATATATGGAAGAGATCCAAAAAGAAAAAGAAAAAAAAAATCACAAACGACCCCCAAAAAATGTGCATAATTTTTTTTTCTTTAGTAAGTTTGTTTTCTTAGATTTGTTCATATACTTAACTAAAACCTAAAAGTAAACTTTTTTTTATTTTTATTTTTAAACTAAAGAAAAAAAATTATATCAAAATTCTTGAGGCAAACTAACTATTAAGGCTATGTAAAATACCATTCAATCCGCTAAAATTATCAATTCTCACCGATTCGCCCACGGATTTGTTTGATTTGTGGTTTGAGATTCTGCATTTGAAGCTGTCCCGTCCTAGAACGATTCTAATTTAGACCCGGCCTATTTATTGTTTTGGATCCGAAATTTCCTTGTCTTATTGGTTTTCAACTCTTTTTCATCTTATTGTTTGTTGGGTTTGGCTATTGGGAGTTTTGGTTGAGTTTGAAACAGGTTTGGAAGTTAGTTTTTCAAAGTGTTGTTGTTCAGAAATTTTCCTGTTTGCTCTAGCGACCATACCTACGCTCGAGCGGTCACTCTTGTGCTCGAGCAAACTTTTACAGGTCTGAACCATTAGGAAGGGTGGATCAAGCTCTCGAGCGACCTTTCTCGCGCTCTAGCAGTGTCTCCATTGTGTCTGGTCTATTTTAAGTTTGTTGTTAAAATTGTGTGATTAAATAATATAAATAGATTCATATTTAGGAATTAAAAATTTCAGAACCAGATACGAACTGGAAATTACAAGAAGATTGAACGGAAATACATAATCAAATAAAATAGCAAAAAGGAAAGAAACCGAAATCTGCACTAGACAGTTTCCTTAAAACAGATTCGCCGCCTCATTGGTGGGGTGTTGGAGGTTCTTCGATGTTTGTCTCCCAGGATATGATGGTTAGACCGGCTATAGTAATGCACTTACTGTGTAGCTTCGGGGAACAAAACTCACAGTAGGAAAAAAAATTGGAATTTTGGAAGAATACACAGATAACAAAAATTCTGGTGTTGAAACTGAAGGAGAAGGGTCTCCTTTTATACACATGGAGGGAGAGAGGAAGAGGCTCCCTTACAACAAATGTATGATTTAATTTTTGCAAACCGATGGATTAAAATCCATCATGAATAGAGGGGTTACCAACTCTATTATACACATGTGATTTGTGTGTATATTCCTGCAGCCCACAGATCTAGCTTGGCTTAAAAAGATTAAAATAGGTGGGCCCAGCTCAACACTCACTCAATCCAGTCCAACAAGCCTCAAGCCCAAGCCCAAGATCTATGACCCACGTCTACAATCAATGTGGGATAGAAGGTTTTACACCTTTTTCAACACCTCTTTCATGAGACCAAATTAATGAGTCAATTTCTCATTCAAATCTGAATTGTTTTTGGTTATTCTTTTTGTGGTGTAAAGGTTTCACTACAAAGAATTTACCCACTTTAATCCACCTCAATTGAGAATTGACACCCACTTTAATATTGCATTAAAGTCAATAAAAAATATTTATTTTCCAACAATCCCCCACATGAATAAAAATTGACCGAATAATAACAAACGAACAACGCTTTACAACAAAGACTCGAAGAGAGAGTGCAATGGAATAACTGGCTTTGAACCCTTCTTAGTGAAGTGTGTCAGATTGACTGGCTACCTAGTGAACACGAAGTCTTGAACTGTGTTGTCATTTATGTAAACCAAGACAACAGACCCCACACAGGTATTACTCTAACCATCGTTCTGTTCTCACTGTTGTGTCCGGTTTGGCCCTGGAACACTAGCCTGGTTTAGTGAGTGGTTTAAAGAATTCAGCCTTGTCAATTCTCATAGAAGCGGCCCCACTTCACACTTACATAGGTGACTCTACTTGAGTATCCTGTTATACTTAGCTCAACAGCTCAACACTCCAGAGTCATTAAAAGCTTAGCTTAACCTCTACACTTGTAGGTATCACTCATAAAAAGAATGACTGGAGGTTTACCCTCCTTAATGACATACCACCGTTACATGCAATTAGGTTGTCCCATTGAACCTAGAAAAATGTATATATATGTACACATCCACGATAGACATGTCAATTTTATGTACAAAAGAAAACATCAGTTAAAACCAGTCAAACAAAAAGACCTCAAAACAAAACTATTACATTTGATCACAATGTCAAAAGGGTGAATGCCCCACCACCCAAAAGCCTTCAAGCTTGACTAATAAGAACCTCGAAGTGAGGCACAACAGTTGACTTGACAAAACAAGACTCAGGTCTAAGCCACTAAGTCCGGTCCGGTGCTTGATCACCTACATTTATATATTAAAACAATGAGCTACGGCCCAGTGAATAACAATTATGTAAAGGGGTTTATGAATGATATCCTTGTAACAATTTTAAACAGTCAGTTCACAAAGCAGTATTACATACATTTCAGAATCATATGCATTTCAGAGTCATAATGAAATCATAGTAGTCATACGTGGTACATCCAATATCAGAACAGTACAGTAGGCCATAAAGATGAAGTAATCATAGATGATGGCCATCAATACAGTAAACAGAAGTTCCAAGAATTGGAACTGACAGAGATCTCTGTAACAGTAATAGTGAACAGCATCAGCAACATATGTTATGGATGCCACAAATACAGTTCATAAAATAGGAAAATCATTCATGCAGTGAACATTATCGTTTCAGAAACTGAACTTGATAATATCATTTAGAAAATAATTAGAATTTGAACATAGCTTTACAACATTGTTACTCACAATTGGCTCCTTGAAACATGTGGTTAGGATGCAGCGTTTGACCTACACAGACACATGCAAGCACAATAATTCAAAATATATTCCATCTATTCAATTGGTTCATAACCTATCCGTTACTTATTCCCTAAAGTGTTCCTGTTCGATCTTCCATTTCTTTTGTGGTCATGAAATGCATATGCATATGAAAAACACTTGAAAACCATGCAAACGGAGGCCTGGAAGTCAAAAAATAGAAAGAAAACAAAATCGAGCCTGCCCTGTTGGCTGCACATGCGGTGGCCTCGGCCACATTAGCGGTGCCAAAGCAGAATGCATTTTGAGCAGAGGAGGGCTAGCCAGTCGTGCGGTGGCCTAGGCCGCTCGAGCGGTCTAGGTGGAGTTGCAGTCCGAAATTCTGCTGAAAAATTGAACTTTTCCCTTTTACAAAACCAACTTTAATTTCATGAAAATCAAGGCCCAAAACCCTCAAAAATACCTTCAATTTCACATTTCTAACCTCCAACAAAATCATAACTTAAAAAAATAAGATTCATTTTGTCATTTACAAGATCAAAAGCTTGAATTTAAGAAGAAAATCAAGAATCATGCATATGGGGAGTTCCAAGTTCAAAATCCAAGGAGATCTCCTCCTCAAATCTCAAAACTCATACAAGAAGCAAGGAATTAAATATGCATAATGCCATGTATGTCAATGATATGAGCTTAATTCTTTCACTTCTTCAATTTATGTTCATATTGAGTCTCAACTCTAAATCTTCCCACCAAAACCCTTACTTTATCATGCATTCATTCCAATCCAAACCAAATTCTAAGGGATTATGAGTGTGGTAGCTCAATTTAAGAAAGTAATGGAGAATTATTACCTTATTTAGTTGAATTTGTGAAGATTTGCTCCAATCCCCCTTTCTTATTCTTCTTGAGCTCTAGGGTTTTCTCTCTCTCTCTCTCTAGAACTCTCTCTCAATTTTGGTACAAAACCCACTGAGCTTATAGTCTTCTTCTTATTTGTTGACTAACTCATTACTATAGTTCTTAATTAATTCCAAGTTTAAATTCATAATCAAGTTCACTTAATTACCATCATAATCTAATTTTCTTTGTGCTAAATTGACACATACTATGGTAAATCAGGCGCTAATTTCTTATTCCAAATATTAAATTCTACCCTTATGGTTTACTGATTCAAACATGTTTATTTGTATTCACCATGCATCTGTTCATATAACTACAAGACAAATAACACATGGTAAATATAACACATGGCACATCATTAACATAAAACACATAATCAAGACTAATCATATAATTTAGCAAGTAATTAAGGTGGTGGTTGTTACAGTCGGCAACAATGGTAGTTTGTGGTAGATAGGTGATATTAATGTAACGCCCCAAATTTTTAGCCCAAATGATAATGCAACAATCATGGCTCTCTTAAAGGAAAACCAAATATAACTTCTCATACTTGCATTACATAATAATAATAGTTCCTCATGTGATATTACATTGATTCAACAACAAGTAAATAACCAAATAAGCACCCCCAAGGGTTTAAAATCTTCCAAGGCTTAAGCCCGGTACACAAAATGGTTATTCAAAGCCACACATGCATAGCCCTTGGCTTACAAATAGGATCACAACAAATGAGAACTTTAGTGCCCTCAACACACACATTTCCAGGCCCTTAATTAGGTGGATTCACTACGTCTTTTCTTGCACAAAAATCCGGTAGGGTGAGCATAAAGCCTAGTAGGAAATCCTCAACAAAGTATATACATTTTATACAAGTCTTAAGAGATGAATGCACATGCCATGCCATGCTTTTTTGAAAATAAAACACATCTTCATCTTTTGAAAACCATCATGCTCAATGATGTTATGCAACTTCAACTGTTCAAAATTTATCAATTTAATTAAAGGGGCGGTAAATACAACTCTGGTAATCCCTAGGTCAGTGTTTCCAAGTAGACTATACGAGTACAACCAATTGTTATTTTTACCGGTATTAACCGGAATGCTCAACACCTATCCGTGCGACTTTCTGGTCTTTCACCAATGACACTTAGGCCAACTTAAACAATTTCATCTACACCACCTATCAAGACTTACCACCGTATTTACCCCAAAACCATTTCATCAAAACCCATTTCCCAACATTCTTTTCTCAATGCAAATTTTCAAAGCTTAACATAGTCCAATGAATTGAAATGCCAATGTATGCTTAATAATGCAATGCAACATTACTTCGATATTCAATTGTTCCACACAATATACCATTGTGATCAAAATTCCCAATCCTCTTTTCAACACTATTCCACAAGATGAATATATATATATATATATATATATACTTTTATATCCAATTCATTCAAGAGAATAACGTAATTTCCACATTTCGAGCAATCTCAACAATTTAGTCAATTCAAGACTAAATCAACATTTTGACAACAATTTCCAAAATAAACAACATTTCTCATTTTTTTCACAAAATTCGTCATTTATATATAAATAAAAAAATTTCAAAACATCCATTTATTTTAGTACACAAAATAAATATGACAACATCTTCCAAGGATTTTCAACATCTTTCAAAGAAAAGACACAATTTCTAGGTTTTCTCACCAAAACCATTCATCTCCAAGATATTTAGAAGAATCTTCCCAAAATCATCTTTCTTAAATCAATATGGTTCAAAACCTTCAATTTCTATTTTAAAAGGAAAAGAAATTAAACCATCTTTCAAAAACACCCATCTTCTTGAAATCAACAATCAGTTTCTCAAAGCTAATCAAAGGATGATTTCGAAAATCATCTAGATCTTGAAAAAACATATATATAACTCTAAGAAAAATCCTTACCTCAAGTTTTGAAGAAGAAATGAGATGAAACCCCCAAAATCAACAGTGTCGAAACTCGATCTTCACCGCACACAACGAAGCCTTCGAGATGATAACTGTGTGGGTAATTTTCTTACCACACTACCCGTCTAGTAATCAGCTGGAGAGCACCGGCAGAATAGATGGCTTTAGTAAACCTGTAACAGAAAGAAAAGGGCTCCGGCGGTGGCTCTTCCACCCGGGGGCACTCCGACGATCAAGTCAGTATATCTCTCAAAGATAATCAAGTGCTAAACTCACAAGCTTGGGTATAAAACTGCGTACCTTAGACCCACGGGGGTGCCTCTCTTTTATAGTTTACTCAATCCTAGTCCCACTAGAAGCCTGACTTCTATGGACTCCAATTCAATACTAACTTGGACTCTTCAAGAGATAAAGATAGAACTCCCTAAGAGTTTTATCCTTATCTTGGCTAAGTCTTCTTTTTTCTCTAGAACTCTTGCCCCTTATCCATTTCTCCGCTTATCTCGGATTCTGATATCCTCGGAGGTAACCTCGGCCTCGCCAAAGGTAACCTCGACATAACTACCACGACACGTGGCACCTCGGCTGACACGTCGGCGTCGTCATGCCACGTGTTAGTAATCAGAAAATACATCCCCACAACTGCCCCCTAGGTTCTATTACCTCAGCATTCTGAGGTGATGGAACCTATGTCTGTATTTTCTTCTAGTACCTCGGCGTAAGAACTTTTTGGCCGAGATCATTCATTTTAGGCTGACATGCCTTCATCAAAGAACATGAACTCAAACGAACTCTTTCACGCGTATGAGCTGTCATGCACCTTTTCTCAACAGTTCCCCTCACGTGCTTTATCTTTATTGGCCCGTGTCTGTGACGCGCCTGAAAGCTGTATTTCACCCATCTGCACCGTCTGACGTGTGCGTTGCCCCAGGCGTAATAAATGCCCTGCTTTTGCCGCCGTTTCAAGTTTTTTTACAAAACTTTTCCCCCTTTCTTTTCGTTTCTTTACTTTTGTTTTCGATTTTTCTGGCTTTCTCTCTCTCTCAAACCTTCTCAAATCCGCCATTGCTCTAGCTCCAAGCTCTGCAATCATCTTCATTCTTTCTTTGAAGCTTTCGTCGTTCCGCTGTGTCTGCAACCATTGCCTTACCTCGGCGACCTTTTATTCCGGCTTTATTTGTTCTGGTAAGCCTCTGTTCCTCTTATTCCAAATTTCTTCTATGTGCTTTTGTTTACCTGCTGCCATTATTGCTTTGTTTCAAACCTTTGATTTTGCTGAACTATTTGTCTGGACGCACTTATTCCATGATTTCACTCATGTCTTGAACACTTGTACTGTTTCAATACTTTTTTTGCCTTTGTTCTTGAGCCTGTATTTCTTTCGCTTTTGAGAACCATACCTCTATTCTTGATTCTGAAACGTCATTCTATGTTTCTTGTTTCCTGTGTTGTTTTCCAGATCTCTGCCTTCAATTCTTGCTTTCAATCTTTGCCTTCATAGATTTAGGTTTGGGTTTTGTCTGTAGAACCTTCAATTTTTTAAGGAAAACTGAAACAAGCCTTATCAGTCCTTACCTAGGGTTTTGCCGAGGTCCCAATAACCCCTTAAGAGCACCTTCTTCCTGAAATCTAGCCATCTGACTTTAGGCCGACGTTATGGGCATGTGGAGACATAGGGTTGATACCCCGACCAAACTTGAGTACTTTAGGGAGGAGTTCTCCATCCCTGCCGATGTTCATCTGAAACTGGCTGGGGATGGTGACTCCATCATGCCTACCAAAAACACCATGCCTCTCCCTATTGTAGCCTTTACTGAGTGTGGACTTCGGCTTCCACTTAACATTCTTTTTCGCGAGATTTTGCATTATTATAAGCTGAACCCTATGCAACTTGCCATAAACTCTTATCGAGTGATTTTTGGTATCATAGCCCTAGCTAGGCAGGAGAATGTTAGGATCACCCTTGCCGATGTACAATATTGTTATACCATGTGCCCCCTTAACCTGAAGGAAAAAGGTTACGTCTACTACCTCAAGCCGAGGTCTACTGAATTCAAAATTGTAGCCGACCTCCCGGACTCCAACAAGGGAGCCGGGGATGACTTTGTCATTGCTTCGGGAAATAGGGAATTTGGTCCAGACGAAGATGTTCACCTCTACCCTCTTCCTCGAACAGTTAAAGAGGGCAAGGGTAAGAGCCCAGCATCAATACTTAGTTATTTCTTTTCCAAGTCTTCAAAACTTTGTCTGTTTCTAATGTCTGTTTGTTTGTCCTGCAGATCTTCATCAGCCACCAAAAAACTTCCGCCAATCCTTCTTCCCTGGAAAGATTTAAAGAAGCTTCTAGATCTTCCAATCCACAAGCGCAAGGCTCCCCTGTTACTGAATTTTATTCCGACATACAAATCCACACTGCCCGACGTCCCAAAAAGAAAGAAGAAGAGCCTATCTCCTCCCTCTGCTACCACTCTACAAACATCATCAACATCTCGGGATGACCAAGGGTCAACCTCTGATCCAGCCGACCAACCATCAACTTCTGGCCCATACCTAATCCCCATACCAGAAAGAAAACGTCGGCGAAGACTCGTAAAAATTGCTGAGATGGGTCGCCCGAAGCTTGTTGCCCAAGATCTCCTAGCCGACCTTCCAACCGACATCGATGCTGTTCCGACCCAACCTTTGCCCCCACCGAAGCCAAAAAGAACTAAGAAGGCCCAGCCTAAGGCCAAGGCTACTGAGGTTGAGGCTGAGGATGCTCTACCCATCTCCAAGCTGGCTGAAAGCAGCAAATCTCAACCTTCCACTGGGAAGAGGCGTGCAGAATCCCAGCCATCACAATCTACTCAACCCAAGAAACTGAGGTCATCGTCTGCGACGACCTCGGGGTCCAAAAAATCTGATGTTCCTTGGGCTCCCCAGATTACTCTGGAAGATAGGCCCATAATGACCAATGAAAGCGCCGATGACATAAATGTCGGCGTTGCCCTTACTACGGCGCTGCTCCTTCTTGGTGATTTGGAGCGGAATGCCGAGTATAGTGAATATGAGAACTATGCCCTAATGCTCCAGCACTCTGTTCAAGTAAGTGTTCCTGCTTGGTACTTTTTCTTCCATTTTGCTTTGTACTTAAAAAATATTTCTAACACTTCTGTTTTCTTTCAGGCCATCCAGCATGCCCACTCATTTTCAATACAGTCTTTCCAGAATCGAGAGAAGCTGGTCACCCTGAGGAGGGAGGTTTCTGCCCTCAAAAAGGAGAACAAAAATCTCCTTTCAAAAATGAAAAAGCTGGAAGACCAGGCTGAGGCTGCCACCGAAGCCCAAACCTTAGCCGAGGAAAAGGCCGAATCTGCTGAGGCCATCAAGACAGTTGCTGAATCCCAAAAGAAAGAGGCCGAGGGGAGAGCGGCCCAGGCCGAGAAGGAACTTCACGAAGCCTTGGCCACAAAGGAAGCCGAAATCAAAGAGGCTGATGAGAAGGCATATGCTCAGGGCATGGCCGACGTCACTGAGGATTACAAGCTTCAAGTCAGGTAGGCATGCAACAGGGGATTTTCCCTTTGTTGGATGTCCCTGATAAAAAAACTTGATCTCTCCGTTGACTCGCCTTTCCGCAATGCCGATGCTATTCCTCTCCCATTTCCTCCTCTTCCACCTCCAAGTCAGGCCGAAGAAGAATCTGAGTCTGAGTCTGAAGTCGAGGATGAGGATAACAATGATGATGAGGCCTTGGTGAGGAAATCCAAGGATGCTACTGAGGCCAAGTCCCCTCGTCCAACTGAGCAAGTTATGGACTTAACCTTGGATGAAGAGGGTGATAAGGTTGGGGAGGTGCCAAGGGAAGCTGTTACAGGGCAATTATCATCCGACCTTCTCTTAGCTGAAAGAAGTCTTAACAAAACGCTTGCAGAGATTGATGCCGAGCTGGCTGCAGAGAAGGCTGCCGAAGTAGTTCCCCAGGAATCTGCCGAGGTCCAGGCCCAAATCGCTCCTAAAACTGAAGAATCATAACTTTGGATGTCTTCCGTACTTTTTTTTTTGTTTCTTTGGATAATATAAGCTTTTTTGTACTTCTGGTTTTAAAGCAATGTAAGCTCTTCTAGTTAGCTGATGTATCTTCTGCTTCTGTTGAATACAACTTTATTTCTGGTTGGCCGTAGTGCCTTCTTTGTATACAATTGCAACTGTTTTCGTCTGAACGCTTTAATCTTTAATTTCTCTCAATTGCGTCTGTATGACTCTATACTTGGGATATTTTGCATGCCTTTCCATTTTGCCTCCTTTGTGCAATAACGTTTTACTTCGGCAAGATACAGATCTGCAAACTCTTCATAAATTCCAACAAGTGTTTATCATATACTATTCAATGTTAACTTTGCAAGCTTCTTCTCAAGTTTCAACAAGTATTTAAACGGTGATCTCGGTCTAACCTACTTGTAAATTGCTACAAATTTCAACAAGTGTTACCATATACTGTAAAAAATTTTCCTCAAGTAATAACAATGATCAACTTGTAAATTGCTATAAATTTCGACAAGTGTTTAAACAATACACTTAGCTTTTACCTCAACCTGTAAATTGCTGTAAATTTCAACAAATGATCACATGTCGGCTTAACATTATCTTGTAAATTGCTACAAATTTCAACAAGTGTTAAGCATCTTCTTTGGTTGGATCAACCTGATTGCTATAAGTGTGCAAACTATAACTTCGGCTTCACTTCGACTTGTAAATTGTTACAAATTTCAACAAGTGAAGAGAAACAATAATCTCGGCTTAACTTCAACTTGTAAATTGCTACAAATTTCAACAAGTAAAGATAAGGAATCAGCTTAACTCCAACTTGTAAATTGCTACAAATTTCAACAAGTGGGTTAAGGAATCAGCTTAATTCCAACTTGTAAATTGCTACAAATTTCAACAAGTGAATTAAGGAATCAGCTTAATTCCAACTTGTAAATTGCTACAAATTTCAACAAGTGAATTAAGGAATAATCTCGGCTTAACTTCGACTTGTAAATTGCTACAAATTTCAACAAGTGAAGATAAGGAATCAGCTTAATTCCAACTTGTAAATTGCTACAAATTTCAACAAGTGAATTAAGGAATCATCTTAATTCTAACTTGTAAATTGCTACAAATTTCAACAAGTGAACTAAGGAATCAGCTTAATTTCAACTTGTAAATTGCTACAAATTTCAACAAGTGAATTAAGGAATAATCTCGGCTTAACTTCGACTTGTAAATTGCTACAAATTTCAACAAGTGAATTAAGGAATCAGCTTAATTCCAACTTGTAAATTGCTACAAATTTCAACAAGTGAATTAAGGAATAATCTCGGCTTAACTTCGACTTGTAAATTGCTACAAATTTCAACAAGTGAATTAAGTGTCTCTGTCTTCTCTCTACCCCCAATGTGAACCTGAGTTCTACATGGGTTCTCATTATTCATGTCTTAAAAAACACCAATATGTAACTTTATCAAATATATGTGTTTTAAGAAAAGGGGAAAGATTTTATTGATGACATCAGCCAAAAATACTGCACATCTAATGATAGAAGAATTCCAAATTACAAGTGTTCCAAGGTCTTGGCAGTGCTTTGCCCTCATTATCTTTAAGCCGATAAGCTCCATTGCCTAATACTGAAGTAATTCTGTAGGGTCCTTCCCAGTTTGGGCCAAGCTTGCCCTCTCTGGGATCCTTCTTGTTGCCGATGACTTTTCTCAGGACTAGGTCGCCGACTTGAAAATCTCTTGGATTAACCTTTTTGTTGTAAGCTCTAGCAAGCTGTTGCTGGTATATTGCTAGCTGAATTGCAGCTTTTTCTCTTCGTTCTTCCAGAAGATCCAGATCTCGGGCTAAGAGTATGTCATTGGTGCCATTCTCTACTACCTGGGTCCTGATCCCTGGGATGCCGATCTCTAATGGGATGACTGCTTCTGTGCCATAAGCCATGGCAAAGGGGGATTCCCCTGTTGATCTTCTCGGCGTAGTCCGATATGCCCAAAGCACGTTGGGCAATTTGTCTACCCACTTTCCTTTTGCTGCCTGCAGCCTCTTCTTTATTCCATCCAAAATTACTTTGTTGGATGCTTCTGCTTGACCATTACTTTGGGGAAAACTTGGTGTTGAAAAGTAGTTCTTGATCTTGAATTTGGCACAAAAGTTCTTGATGAGTTTGCTGTCAAACTGTATTTCGTTGTTGGCAACTATTGCTCTTGGAATGCCAAATCTGGTGATGATGTTTCTCCATATAAAGTTCTTGACGTCCACATCTCGGATTTTGGCAAGAGGTTCTGCTTCTATCCACTTGGTAAAGTAATCTGTTGCCACCAGCAGGTATTTTCTCTGCCCAGTTGGCTGGGGAAGTTGCCCGACAAGATCCATGCCCCATTGGGCAAACGGCCAAGGGCTGGATACTGGGTTCAGGTCAGCAGCTGGCTGATGTATTAAAGGTGCAAACCTTTGGTATTGTTCACACTTCTTCACGTAGGCTTCAGCATCCTTTTGCATATAGGGCCACCAATACCCCTGGGTAATGGCCCTGTGGGCTAATGATCTGCCCCCAGCGTGGCTTCCACAAATTCCTTCATGAATTTCATATAGGAAATCTTCAACCTGCAAAGGGTGTACGCACCTTAAAAGGGGTCCAGTGAAGGATCTTCTGTAAAGATGTCCATCTTCTGTCAGACAGAATCTTGCAGATTTCAATCTGACTTTGTGTGCCTCCTTACGATCTTCTGGCAACTTTCCTTCTTTTAGGAATGCAATAATTGCATCCATCCAGCTTGGCCCCATGTCCACACACATTGCTTGCTGCTTTGTGCTCTCTGGTTCTATGCTCGGGCCTGACATATAGTCGATCATAATTGTTCTTGTTTTTCCAGTCTGTATTGAACTTGCCAGGTAAGCCAACGCATCGGCGTGGGTGTTGTCATCTCGGCTGACTTGCAGTAGTCGGCAGTTCTGAAATAGGGCTGCCAATCTGATGACCTCTTTTGCATATGCCGACATCCTTTCGTCCCTGGCTGCAAATTCACCTGTTGACTGGTTAACAATAAGTTGAGAATCACAAAAAACTATTACCTCATCTGCTTCTGCTGCTGCTGCCAGTTTTAGCCCTGCAATTAATGCTTCATATTCTGCATCATTGTTTGAGGCCTTGAACCCCAGACGGATGGACTGTTCTATTATTTCTCCATCTGGAGATATCAGCAGTACTCCTGCCCCCGCTCCTTGCCGGTTCGAACTTCCATCGACGAATAGTCTGAATGAGTCACCGATGTAGATGCTGCAGGGTCTGAGCTTTTCCTTCCTTTGCTCTTTTGCCTTTGGCTGGGATTCTCCTTGCTTGCTGGGACAATGCTCATCCTGGCTCAATGGAGTCTGATGTTCGATGGTTTCGGGGGTGAATTCTGCCATGAAGTCGGCCAAAACTTGGCCTTTAACTGCTGTTCTCGGCCTGAACTCCAGGTCATACTGACCTAGGGCTACAGCCCATCTTGCTATCCTTCCTGTTAAGTCTCTTTGCTGCAACAAGGACTTCAGTGGATGTTCTGTTAAGACCACAATCTTGTGTGCCTGAAAGTAATGGTTCAACTTCTTTGAAGCCATTACTAAGGCTAGCATTAATTTCTCCACTGGTAGATACCTTGTTTCTGCATCGGCCAAGGTTTTACTTACATAATAAACGGCCTTTTGCTCCCCTTTTTCTTCTCGAATTAGTACTGCACTGACTGTGTGTTCTGAAACTGCCAAATACAAAAACAGTTCTTCCCCTGGTTCTGGATTGGAAAGAACCAGAGTTGTGGTCAAGTACTTTTTTAGGTCGGTTAAAGCGGCTTCGCATTCTTCTGTCCACAGAAAGTCTGCGGCTTTTTTCACCAAGTTGAAGAAGGGTCTGCATTTATCTGAGCTTCTGCTGATGAATCTGTTTAGGGCTGCGGCCCTTCCAGTAAGCATCTGAACCTGTTTTGCCGACGTTGGGCTCTTCAGCTCTAGGATGGCCTTGATTTGGTCTGGGTTGGCCTCAATGCCCTTTCTTGTTACCAAATACCCTAAAAACTTACCTGATCCAACTCCAAACGCGCACTTTGACGCGTTGAGTCAGAGCCGGTATGTTTTAAGTATATCAAAGACTTCTTTTAGGTCGGCAAGATGACCCTTAGATTCCTTGGTCTTCACGACCATGTCATCGATGTAGACTTCTACCATTTTGCCAATCAGGTGCTTGAACATATTTGTTACTAACCTTTGGTAAGTTGCTCCTGCGTTTTTCAACCCAAAAGGCATTACCTTGTAACAGTACAAGCCTTTAGGGGTGATGAACCCAGTCTTCTCCTCGTCTGGTGGGTACATGGCAATCTGGTGGTATCCCCTGTATGCATCCAAAAAACTCATCCTTTTGTGCCCTGAAGTTGCATCTACTAGCTGGTCAATCTTGGGCAGAGGAAAGCTGTCTTTGGGGCAGGCTTTGTTGAGGCTGGTAAAGTCTACACAGACCCTCCATTTACCGTTCTTCTTTTTCACTACTACTGTGTTGGACAGCCATGTCGGGTAGTGAACTTCTCGGATGGCCCTGGCTTCTAGAAGTTTGTCTACTTTTTCTTCTACTGCTTCGACGTGCATCAACGTCGGTCTTCTGGCTCGTTGAATCACAGGTTTTGCCGTCCTGTCGACATTCAGTCTGTGGCAAGTGACCTCGGGGTCAATGCCAGGCATTTCATAAGGTGTCCAGGCGAACACCTCAATGTTGACTTTCAAAAAATCTTCCAGTTCTTTTTCCTCTTCTTCGGCTAAGCCTGAACTGAGAAGAAAGAAACGTTCTTCGTCGCCCTCCTGGACTAGGATTTTCTTTAGTGTCTCTTCACTCTTTTCGGTTGGCTTCTTGCCGACATCATCTAGGACCTCCATGTCCTCGTTTTCAATCTCTGCCTCTTTTGGCTCTTGAATGTTGCAAGTGGCCTTTGTTGCTGCCTGTAGACACCCCATTTTTGACTGTCCTCAAGACTTGGACGTCACCGTTGGGACACTCGGTGATCATCCATGTTTGTGTTCGTTTGGAGTTCCCGGAGGTCTCGGCTACGCGCCTTGCCTCAGGATCTCCGAACTCGACCGTTTAGTGTCTGGTTTTGCACCAAACACTTGCATCTTGCCTTTGAGAGGCAGGGTAGGGCTTGTGGACCATCCCCACCCACCACCGGCAGTGGCTAGAGGTCACCGGCTGGTTTTTGCTGCCACCGACAATGTATATTGCCGGTCGGCACTGTTTAGTGCTGGTCGACACTTTTTAGTGCCGGTCGGCACTCAATTTTGCCAAAATGGCATTTTTGGCCGGCCGACTACTGTGCATCTGCTTTTGCAGATATTTTAAGACAGCTGTCTTGCTTTTGCTCCCCTCCATACACGTGTATGGAGGGATCTCCCTCTTATGAAGCTTGTCTTGTAAGCTTTACAAGACAAGAAGCTTCTATAAGGAGAGGGGCTCTCTCTTGTTGCTAAGGTTAGAGGGTTTAGACATTTTAGAGAGAAAAAAACACAGACCAAGCTTTGGTTTTAGGGTTTGAGTTACATACACATCCTATCTCTATATTACACTTGTGTGTGTTTTAGTCCATACTATTGCACACAAGCACCTAGTGTTTCACCTTCCTCTTGAAACTAAGGTTCTAAGGGCTTGTTCTTGAGGTTCTTGACTGGTTTCAAGCCAAGGAGGGCCATTGGAGCATCACTTGTAAAGGGGTCTTCAAGGGTGAGAATCTAGTCCCTTTTTACCCCAATCTTGCATCTTGTTTTTGCCTATTTTAAAATCGTTTTTGAGCTTAGTATATAATACAAAAAAGTTCTGTTTTTAGACCCTCTTGATTGTTTATTAAGGGTGTTTTGCGGTTTGGAGGTGTTTGGCCCCTCCTAGGCCTTGAAAGGCCTCATTTTGTGCTATTTTGTGTGAGTTTCGAGACTTTGGTGTTTGGGCCTCTTCACCACTAAAATCTTGAGGGATTTGAGTGGTAAAGATGGTGCCTTGAAGTCTCCAAAAGGGGAGGGCCACCCCCTTCCCTTGTTGTCCTTGAAATGGACCATTTTTGGCCTCTTAAGGAAGCATCATGTTAGAGTGTGTATTGACCATGTCTTGGCTGCTTTCCATGCTTAATATGTTGTAATATACCTCTGTTTATTGTTGGTTTTGGTACACCATGCATGCTTAGCATACCTACCATGTAATGCCTTGGAATTGCCTTAATATGCCTTAGGTTGTTAGCCCTTGTTAGAGCATGTTTTAGGCTTAGTCTTGTGAAGATTTTGTGCTTATCTTGACATGTTTTAGGTCTGTCCATAAGTGTTTGGGTTGATCTTGGCATTCTTAGTATAGCCCCTTTGCATTCCGGCTTGTTGGCCTTAAGTGCATGCATGCATAGCATGACATCTTTGCATTGTTTCAGTGGTTTGGAACCACCCTACACGTTATTTCAGTCCTTTTAGCATGCCTAAATGTTTGCATTTTGTGGCCCTTTTGTTGCTTCAAGAGTTGATGCTCCATGCTTCATATTTGTGCCATGATGTATACCTCTAGGATTAGGTTACTTGGATGTCATCTAAGTGATTCTTGAGGCTTGTTTTTGCATGATTTGGGACTGTTTTCGTCCAATTTGGTCATTTGCTTCATGAGTCATATGGTCATGCTTTAGGTCCTTGGGCCTCGTTGTATGTATAGCTTGCATTGGTAGGTCAATTTGGCATCATGTCCTACATGTTTTCAAGGCTTATAATGCATGCTAATTAGTCCATGATTGCTCCTTTCAAGTGTGCTTGAGGGTTGTCTAATTTGTGCCCAAGTGTTGGCCCTTAATCATATGTATGTGTGCATGTGTTTTAGTCCCTTGTTTTGGTCATTTTAGCCACTGTTTTGGGCCTATTTTGAGCTGCCCAAATCATGTTCAAGACCACCTTTTCATTGGTTGGCATTGCCTCGTGTTTGCTTGTATGCTTGCATAAATGTCTTGCCATGCCATGTTGCATCCTTAGCTTGCATGCCTAGGTTGCATTGCATCTTGCATGCATGCCTTGTTCCTTGACTTGGTGATAGGAATTGGGCCTTGGTTTGTTTGATTGGTTTGCATTTCATTTGACATGAAAGTTGCATACTTGATCACTCGGGCCATCATGCATGGAAATGCGTGATTGGTGGTCCGAGAATCGAGACACATGCCCCTTTGAGTCATTACCATGATAAGGGACATGGTTGGTGCGTACATGCCTTGAATTGTGCTGCCATGCTTTGCCTTGCCCTCTGTTGCTGTGAGTTGCAGGTTCTGCAGGCTTTCTTTGCCGACCGGCAGTATATATTGCCGACCGGCAGTAAATCACCAGCCGATAGCTTTATTTTGTGCCGATGGTCACAGGCCACTGCCGGTGGCAATTCCATTCAGCCGGTGGTGTTCCCCCATGTCCAAGGAAGCAGTCCTGAGGTTTTGACAGCCTTCAGAGGAGTGAAGGAAGGAAAACAGAGGCAGCCTACGCATGGCGGTGCATTTCCCGAGGCGATTTCCTGTTTTCTTAGCTTTAGTTAATTTGCTTAGTTGATTAGGCAATTTGTAATATTTAATTAGCTTGCGTAGTTAATTATTTGTAATATTTATTTGGTCCCTCCGAGTGAGGGCGAATCTGTAATAAGTGTGCGTGAGTGGTGTGTATGTCTTCCAATACCCACTTCTTTCTTCCCTTTTACTTACCTGCTTTGATGGTTAGTATTAGGGCACGTTTAATTTGGCATACCTTATGCAATGCATGCGTGCATTCATGCATTTGTATTGCATGCATCAGGCTCGGTACATCATGCTAACTGCATTTGTACTTCAATTCAAAAATTGAATATGTGATAGTTGATCGCATTTCATATGCCATGCTTAGATTAACCGAGCCTATCTAATTGCATCCTGTATGTGTTGCATTAGGCAATTTAACATGAACTAGGACACGCATGTTTGCTAACTAGTTTATTGTTTTGGCACGGAGTAGGATGTAAGTATTTATGCTTTAGCATGTCGCATGCGTGTGAATGTTAACATGACAGTATGTTTGCCATGCGGCTAAATGCTTATGTGAGATAAATTGTTTGAATGCTCGTGGGTGAAGGTTGGATTGCTTGAGTTGGAAAAACTCGTTGAAATCCGTGTTTTAGCCTACTTGCGAGTAGCAAAATCCAAAGCGTTTTTCAAAACAAACGGATATGCAATGTTTATTCCCAAATTAGGCAATCTAGTCTATACTTGTTTGCTGCGCGCATAACATAGTAATTCTAGGCTAATAACCGGAATAAGAACACATAAAATTTTCAAAAACGGATATCACGGTTAGTAGAGGCCGGTCTTCGGACCGGGCGAAAGGGGGTGCTCATAGCTGACCTTCCCCGATCGTACCCAAGCTCCCGAGCCGAGACAACTCCGGTGATGACGGACATGTGGCCTTCGGCACCGAGTCAGGGTTTCCTAAATTCTCCCATTAAAAAATATTTGGGTGGCGACTCTGTATCTGACAAAGCAGTCCATGTTTGGCACTACTTTTTCAAAAATCTGTTTCTCAAAACGATTTGCCAGATTTGGACTCTTTGGTTTAGATTAAGAACCGTGACACAAATCGAGTCCAAACTGTAGCGAGGTCCCCCCTCCGCGGGCGCTGTTACAGTTTCTGGCGACTCTGCTGGGGAGTTTTAGAGAGCTTGACTCGAACTCGTGATATCCCGTTTTGATTTCATTTATGTGTTTCTTTGCATTGCATGTGCATTGGTGCGCCTAGGAACACAGTGTTTGCCATCTGCCATTCCTGAATGGTTTGCCGGAGGCTTGTCTTGTCAAGGCATGACCATAAGACTGACCGGCTATGGGCTCTGACAGTATGGGAACACAGACCCCGGTTTTACCGGGGCACCCTTTTCGACCATTCGACCTAATGCATATTCGGATCCATAGTGACCATTCCAAGCTAGGACAGGTTGCTCACCCGATGTTAGGTTGTTTGAAACCGCTGTGTGCAAAGTGAAACCCTAGTTCCTGACAAAATAGGACAGGGAAACCCTACCCTAACTTAGGGGTGTTTTGGCTCTCTTTACTTGCTATGTGCTTTTAGAGTGCATCTCTACAGGAAGGTACATATCAGTTTGCAAGTTTGAATGTCGGGCCCGAGGGCACCAGAACCAGTATTGTTGAGAATCAGTTGTTGAGAATCAGTTATCTGCGGGTATCAGTTCAGTTTTGGGAACAGTGATTTTGAGGAACAGTGATCAGTAGTAGGGTACAGTTGTTTGGCTACACCCGTGTTTGATCAGTTTGGGCTGAAATGCTATCTGTTTTTCCCTTTCAGTTCAGAGGGTCAGAGAGTTGATACAGAATAGCCAGTCTTCCCCCTTGCTGAGGCAAGATCTATGACGACGCAGAATTCAAAAGAGTTAGTGGTTATGACAGCTGCATTAGATCAAGGGATCGCTCTGCAAAGTGAGACCAACATGGATGTGCCACATCCGCCCAGGACGCCTGTTGTGCACCCGGTCTGGGTCCCCCAGTTGTATCAGGCTCGTGAGCCCACCACCTTTGAACTAATGGGGATGATAGGTGATCTCCAGAGGTCTGTGGCGGATCTCGCCTACGGAATGTCAGCTTCACCTCCAGCTGCACCATATGCCGGGGAGTTTTGTACCCCAGGAGCCCCCGCTGTTGGGGCGAATTGTGATCGAACTCAGTCAACCGGAGATGGCCTCCAGCTACGGCAATGACATGCCAGCATCAATTCAAACCCTTGATTAGGCTGAGGCCGAAGGAAAAGGCAAAGCAAAGGTAGACGCTGATCCCATCGAACAACTGCTGTGGGCAGTCGAGGCTTTGAAAGCCGGGGGGATGAACAAGCAACAGATATTCGCAGTTGTGGCAAAAACTGTGGAGGATGCTTTCCCCACTCTACCTGAGAGTAGTTCAAGTCAATCAGGAAATCGGGATAGGCCCCGTCATGCTAGAACAGTTCCTCCTATTCCCGCCCCTGCACCCGGGAAAGATCAGAAAGCCAAAGTGGCACCCGCCGACCCTTTCGCCTGTGCGGCTAGTAAGAATGCTCAGACTCCAAAGTACCTGCCTCGAGGGCGCAGGGCCTTTCATGCTCTGTACATGCCTCTGTCCAAGGCACTCCAAATCCTCACCGAGAAGGGGCACCTTAAACCCTTGGAGCCTCGGCCACTCCCAAAGAATCTCCCAGCCACGCATGATGCTGCTCAGTACTGCGCGTACCACCAGCAGACAGGCCATCCAACCGACAATTGTTCCCGCCTCCGTCATGAGGTGCAAGATTTGATTGATAACAAGGTTATCCTCCCGCCTACCTCAGCCAAGTCCGTTACCGCCCAGTTGTTGGATTTTGAGGGCTCAGATACTGCGAGTATGTAGTCAGAAAGTGAACCACCTGCGGGCGGCATTCGGTATGTTTTGGATGTAGCGTCTGGCACGCATTTTTGACCATCAGTGAAACTGAGTTTTGTAAATCTTGGCTTGGGTGTCAAGTCAGTCTTTTGTTTTGAGTCTGTCTCTTTGTTTTGAGTCAGTCTTTTTGCTTAAGGGTCTGTCTTGTTGTATGGAGTCAGTCCCCTTTGTATAGAATACTAGGTGATTCTGGGGTTGTTGTCCCGAACACCATTTTGTCTTGTAATTATCTGTTTTTGTTTTTAGTCTGTTTCTGCCGAGGGGCCAGTTATACCAACAAATCTGAATGAAACAGCTGTTGCCACCTCACTTTTATGCTTGCTTCCAGTATGAGTTAATTGTGCCAGAGGATTCGAATGGACTGACAGTACATCTCGCCTGCTCTCTTGCGTGCCAAACTCATTGCATTAACCTAAAGTTTTTTTCAAAAATTTTTCAAAACACTGTGGTGATAAAAACGAAGAGGAAGGAATTCCTCTGGTTTTGCAAAATTTTGATCACTTTGAGGGAAAGAGAGGCATGCTAATCATTTTTAATGAATGAAACCATGCTTGTCAGCATAAGTACTAGGAAGGACCCTGGCTTGATCAAGATTGGTTCCACACTATCTTCGGCACGAGCGATTCGTCGCTTTCTTAAAAAGTTTCAAAAACAAATGTTTTACACGGCCCTGTGAAGACTTGTGTGGAACCGCTCTTGAGATTGTGCAGCCTAGGATCGCTCTCAGCCTCAAGATTCAACCCGTCCGTTTCAAACCTTGAGACCGTTCAGAAAGTTCAACGGTCAAACGTCATGCAAGGCCCGCGTGGCCAGTTCTGAAGTAGCCATCGAGCAAGAGGCACCAAAATCGAATCAGAAGGAGTAGATCTCGCCGGAAAAAGCTCGTGGAGCAACCGGGATGGATTCTTTTGCAAATCATTGCAACAGCCGTTCTCTTAGACACAGAAAGTCTTCAACTCCAAAAACCATTTGGCATGGACTTGCTACACTTTTACCCTTTGAGAGGCTCGCTGGGTCGAAAACCCAGAAGGGCGACCCAAGCAAAAGTTGGAGCAAGAGAAAAATACAAAAAATACAAAAAGAAAAGAAAAAAATACGAAAAGAAAAGAAAAGAAAAAGGAAGAATATACAAAAAGAAAAGAAATAGACAAAAAAAGAAAAAAAGAGAAAAGAGGAAAGGAAAATGAAAAGAAGCTCACAAGGTCGAAAACCCGCATCGGGCACCTTGGCAAAAGTTAGAGCCTGAAAAGTGAAGGTTAAAATACCCGAGTGTACCTTAACCGGAACTACGTAAGGCTTGATTCCCATGTTTGGGATACGTAGGCAACTTCATTCTGAAGTCCAGCCCCCAACGCTGTCATAGCGTCTCAGTCCATGTAATGGTTTCGACTTCATCCCAAAGTCTGGTCGCCAACACCTTCCAAGGTGACTGTGTCCATATATTTGTTGTGACCGTCTTTGTCATCTTTGTGTCCAAGAGTTCGGCCACCACCAATGAAGACTGTCTGCGGATTGTTGCGGCACCATCCAAACAAGGGGCAACTTTCCGTTGCCACCAGTCGTCGCGAGCCGCCGTTCAAACCAGGGGCAACTTTCCGTTGCCGTGCGGCGTTCTTCAAACTAGGGGCAATTTTCCATTGCCTCCGATCCGAGGTTGCGCATCTCTAAGAGTAAGTTCCATGCTCGTTGAGCACCAGCCGTTTGCAAAAATAGTTTTTGAAATTTTTTACTAAGGTTGACTATTTTCTCGAAAACTATTCCATTTTCCAAAACTGGACCATTTTCTTGGACCCGAAAAGGAAAATTTTCAGTGCTTATGGCCTGACTCGCATGGTTTTCAAATAAAAAATCGGGCGAGTACGTTAATCGAACTCTCATCTTGATCAAAACTGTTTTTAGTGGAAAGCAAAAACAAAAAAATGGTCAAAGTGATGGACTACGGGCACAGTTGAGTCAGGCGTTCTGTCTTTCCCCCGTCGTCAACATATTTGCCAGAAGGGCACTCTACCCACCAGAAGAAATAGCTGTAAGCTAACGGCATCGGGCGTGAACCCGCACCTTCCTATTCATTCATTAATCACCCTGGGGAGGGACGAAAAATGAGAGAATAAAGAATAGAGAGGTGTAAGTTGAGAGAAAAGTAAGAAAAAAGGGTTTTGAGAAAAAAAAAATCGAGCCTGAGGGCCGAGTGATGTGAGAATCACAAGATCAGAAAGGGTGGGAAACAATAACCAGAGAAACTGGCTCCTCGTGATCTGAGGTCTCCCGTCGTCAACGCGTCTGTGTGTCGTGTCTTTTGTTTTATTTATTTCAACCTTTGTTTTAGGTTTCTCCCGAGCGTGTCTCGTTGTGTTTAGGTCGCATACCTCTTTGTTTGAGTCCTCCCCGCTGTGTTCAGTTGTAGGCTCGATACCCCGGTTTGAAAAACCCTTATTTAATTTCAAAAATCGCTTATGCTCAGAATGTTGTGCCATTCTCTATATTCGATTGTGTTTCAACTTCAGCTGGTTTCATCTCCGTAGTCTGTCTTGTCAGATTGGGCTGTTTGTTTGGGATTTGCTGTGTGCAGAATGAACCGAATGCTGTGTTATGGGCTGTATGCAGATTAATCCCCAACAGAGTAAAGGCTGTGTGTCCAGAATCAGGCAGTGGGTTGCTTGGGTTATTTTGCTGTTGGCCGTTTAGTTATCTGATTATTACGCTGTAAGTGTTCAATTTTCAGACAACCAATCAATTTCATTTACATTGAGGTGTAATATGGTGTGATGCGATGCAAAGTATGAAACGTAAAGATATGCGGATGTAAACACTTTTTCAGATAAAAAGCCTGTTTCATTTCATCATCTTTTCAAATATACAAGTTTTGGAAACAAAAATCTGCCTGCGGCAGTACAAGGTAATCTAACTACCAACAAAAAGGAAAAGTACAAGAAACAAGAAAAATAACAAAAATCTGCATCCATGTCAAGCACTCCGGGGGGGGGGGCATCAGTCCGTCCTAGTCCTCTTCCTGGACGAGGGTCCAGGAGCATCATCAGCATCGTCGCCAGAGCCCGAGCTAGTGCCGCCTCCGGTCTCCGCCTCTTATGACTCTGACTCCGACTCTGCCTCCGCCTCTGACTCCTCGTCATCATCATCGTCCGGGACTGGAGCTCGCGAGCTACTCCCGACATGAGTGCGCCCCCGCCTTCGTGCGGGGGAATGCTCTACCCCCCTCATCTCTCCCTCGAGCCGGGATGGAAGGTCCAGCTGGAGCACCTCCTGCCATGGGAACCTGAAAAGGAGGCTGAAACGGTACATAAAAGGGAAATGCATCAGTATACTGTGAACAGTTCATCAATGTAGAATGCAGTGTATGAGTACAGTGTCAGAATGCTGTGAGCAGTTTATCAGTGTAGAATGCAGTGTATGAGTACAGCGTGAGAATGCCGTGAGCAGTTTATCAGTGCAGAATGCAGTACAGTGGATGAATGCCGTGAGCAGTTTATCAGTGTAGAGTACAATGCAGAATGCAGTGTATGCAGTGTATCAGATGCTGTGAGATCAGTGGATCAGGTGTTGTGCCGTGCATCAGATTATGTGAAGCAGTGTATGAATGGTTTGAGGCCAGTGTCAGAAGAACATACTGGAATGCTGTAGAGGGCCAGGAGATCAAAAGTCCGCTGAAGCATCCCCATCATCGAGGCATTCATCGCCAACGACTGACGGGTGTACTCAGAAGAAGCCTGCAAAAGTGTCAGATGCATTAATATTCTGTGGAATATCAAATAAACTGAAATGAAATGACTGTACAAAATGCAGTAATACATACCGGAGGTAAGTCGGGGACACCGATGAACTCATGATCAGCTGGCGGAGGGGCGAAGGGGATCTGATAGGTCGCCCCACCCTGCCCCCGGAAAGTCAGTGCAGCAGGCAGGGCGGGCCAGCCAGCTCCCCGTCCTCCCTGAGCTCTGCCTCTGCCACGGACCCGGCCCTCCTCGCAGCTCCCGCTCCAACTCCAACTCCAACTCCAACTCCAACTCCTGCCCTAGCCGCTGGCGCCATGGGCCTGGATCCCTCTGCTCGACGGCCGCCGCTCAGAGGTCACATCAGATACGTCTGCACGTACTCTCGATAGTCGCCGACGCCTCTGAAGCGGACCTCCTCCCAGCCGATAGTGTAATCATCCATCTGCTCGGTGGTGAGCCTCTCGGTCTCCCTCATGTCCGCAGGAGGGTGAACCGGGACTATCTGCTCAGGTAACCCCAGGGTCTGGCGTAGGAAACGCTCGCCCAGGTACCAAGCCCGACAGACCGGGCCCTCCAGCAAGATCCGGAAACGCGAGGTCTCCTCCGCACCGGCAAACCGATCCCGCGTCACCGCCGGCAATGGAGCCCATGGCCGCCAAGTGATCTGAAAGTGACAGACAGTTTGTTATCTACTGTTTTTGAAATATGCAGTGGAAAGGTGAAGCTTAAATGAACTGCAAGTAAAACATACCTCGGCAGGGGTAATGGTGTCGAAGTATCGGCGGAAAAAGCCGAATGTCTCTCGTGGCCTCCGGGTGCATCTCCCGTCAAAGCGCCGTGAGAAGGGGATGACCAGAGGAGTCTCTGTGACTGGCATAGGAGCGAGCCTGGGAAAGTAGGCGTAAACCCATAACTGCAAGATAAATACCAGTGCATTTATCAGATAAAGCAGAATACAGAATAAAGCAGAAATGGCAGAGCCGTGTGTTGTGCAGTGTATTGTGTACAGAGTGTACAGTGTGAGCAGTGTGCAGTCAGTGTAAAGCAGAGTATGTGTGTGCCGTGTGTACAGAATACAGCAAGTATAAAGCAGACTACAGTGTGTGCAGTGTACAGAGTATAGAAAGCAGAAAGCAGAAATGAAAAGCGGAGAAGAAATGTACCTCCCAAGCCCGCCAATAGCCTCCGAGCAACTGGCCGCTGCTGCGGGAAGCTGAACTCATGTATCCATAGAGGGTGGCCAGAGCGGCACCACCCCAATCATAGTGCAAAATGTCCCGGACGTCCACCAGTGCGCTGAGAAGACAGAGAGGCATGGTGTTCGCCCAGTCGGCGAAGATGGTCGTCCCGAATAGGAACATGAGGAAGCCGCGAGCATACCTCTCCACGTCCTCCTGGGTCATCTGCACTTCCTCCTCCAACACGGGCTGGACCCTAAACTGAACCTCGAACCAGGAGTACCGCACGAAGCCTGGACGAGCAAGAGGTGGGGCCTCCCCCAGTAGATGGACCTGAGCGGCGGTCCACTCATCCATGTCGATATCAAAGGGGATCGGATCACCCCCTACCCCGATGCCTGTGAGCATCGAGAAATCGTAAGGGGTCATCGTCATATCCCCTGCTGTGGAAAAGTGAAATGAATCGGTGGTGTCCCACCACCTCTCCGCCAGAGCGGCAAGGAGAGGTCTGCATGTAGAAAGCCGGGAGAGTCCTCGGCAGAAGGCGCCGAAGCCCGCTCGGTCCACTATGCGCCGGACTGCGTCAGGGAGCTCGTCATACCACTCCCGAGTGCCAGTGTTCCCATACCCTCGGATGGTATGGGAATCATCCTGTGAACAGAAAATAACAATTGCAAGAGTTTTAAAAGGCATACAGACGTAGCACGTGTGCAAGTTTGTCAGATTTAAACAAATACCGGGTGCCGGTGTGCTTACAGTGAACTACAGCGTGTGATGTGTCAGCATGTTTGGGTGGTTCAGAGTAGATATGGCATGCGTGCAAGTTTAACAAATTCAGACAAACACCGAGTGCCGGTGTGCTTACAGTGAACTACAGCGTGTGATGTGTCAACGTGTTCGGGTGGTTCAGTACAGTATAGCATGTGTGCATAGTTTGACAGACTCAAGCAAATGCTGGGTACCAGTGTGTTTGCAGTGAAATACAGTGTGCGCAGTGTGTTTGGGTGGTTCGGGGCTAGTGCAGTGTGTGTGCATGTGTCAGTCTCAAGCAGATATCAGTTGTGTGTATGTTTACAGTCAACTATGGTATACAGTATATCAGAGCTAAAGCAGTTAAAGAGTACAATTAACTATGACAGTTTTTGTATCCTACATTGCGGAAAGTAAAGCAGAAGAAAGAGAGTTACCTCGGAAGCGCCGAAGGATAGGTGGAAGGTAGGCTCGCGCAGTAATAGCTTGGGCGCCACGTGCCTCTCAAAGCTCCGGAACTGGCGGAGTCCGTCGGGTGGCAGAACATGGATCGCTGGCCGGTAGGTCACCGGGTCGAACGAGCGCCCGCTCAAAGGTAGGAGCTCGACCCCGGGATCCATCTCGTGGTCCGGGGGAGTCCCGCCGCGTGGAATGTCGTCCGCCATGTCAAGAGTGATGAGAAAATAGCCGGAAGAAAGAAAACCGGGCTGGAATACGAAAAGTCAACCGAAAAGTCAACTCCCGAGAAGGTCGAAAATGGCCGGGAAGGCCGGAATGTGAAAAGGCACGGAAATGAAGAGGAAAGCAAGGGGAACAAACCCCGAAAAGGCGAGAACGCCAAACGAGGTACCGAAACAAAGTTTTGTTCAGTTGAAAATGTCCGAAACGCGAAGGAAATCGCGAATCCGACGACGAAACGGGCGTAGAACGCGAAGAAACGGAGAAACGGGGAGAGAAAAACGCTCTAGAGAGAGAGAGTGAGGGATTTCGGTGGTGGGGAAGTGAGGAAATAGGGTTTGAAGCCCTATTTTAAAACACCCAAAGTGAAAAGTTGAAACTGCCCCGAATCAGTAACTTTTTGCCGGTCGGCAATATTTTGTGCCGGCCGGCAGTTTTTTGTGCCGATGGACTTATTCTGCAGCTGGTGGACAGCCGGCGGCCTCCCCTTCCGGCCGGTGGTGTTCCCACAACCTTGTTTAGGCCATATGAGAAGTTTTTGGTCTTCATAGCTCAAGAAAGTGCAAGAAAGTGCATCTCCGATGCTCAACCGGCCTCCGTTTTGACTTCGGACCGCGTCTGTCGTGCGTAGCACTCCAACTCGTGCAAGGTTGTATCCTTTAGTATCCTTTTTGCCTCTCACGAGATCTGAAAGTTGCCCCGTGTACGTTGCACGCGTTCATCGCACTGTTTTGTGCATTTCAATCCATCGCACTGTTTTGTGCATTGCATATCGATCGCGCTGTTTAGCGCATCGCACTGTTTTGTGCATTCCCTCTGCATCGCACTGTCTTGTGCACTTCAACGGTCTGGCGAGACCTTAAACACGTACGGTCTAGCGAGACCTTAAACACGTACGGTCTGGCGAGACCTTAAATATGCACGATCTAGGAGACCCAAAATCCTCTGAAGGTACAAGTCCTTCGGTGATTGTCGTGCCCGAACGACTGTTGATAAGTTGCATCATACATACATCTTAAGCCGCGTGTTGTCGCGCATTCCATGCAACATGCATTTCATGCATCATTTGCATTTCAAAAACAAAAAACAAAAAAAAAACGTGCATTGTCATGCATACATTTTGCATCCCGGTCTAGGAGACCTTAAATCCTCTGAAGGTGCAATTCCTTTGGTGTTTGTCGTGCCCGAACGACTTTCGGTGGTCTGGTAAAGCCACCTGCCTATGTTTGCAGTGAGTTCCTAGAAGACCAATTGGGACGGTGGAAACTAGAGTTCGAACGGCTTATGCCTAGAACGCAAAGGTTCGGGAGTTCCGAGACTAAAGTCTGGTTTAAATACCCAGGGGTGCATCCTCGGCTTGAAATCTGTATGGAAACCCCATAGATTGAGGCAGCATGTCTGCACCTCAGTTCTGGATACTGAACCAACCTAGTATGTCGCCCTATTGGTAAGATAGGGAAAACTGCAATCATAGTCATTGCATCAACATGCATTGTCATGCATTTCCATCGTAGCTTGCATGCATCCATTGCATTTTCCCCAGTAGGTCGCATCATACTGCATTGTCATGCATTTTTGTAAATATCCATTCCATTGCATATTTGTAGATATTGCATTGAAATTTGCATGCATTCATTGCATCGCCTTCCGCCTATGGCTTGCGCCTTTCCAGGTTGAGCTTGGTCTGGTATGTGCCCTTACTTTTCATGTTAAAACACAGTTCTGCATGTGTATCGCGCCGATTCCACGCTGGTATGTTGGTTTGAGGGTTGCGGCACCTTTTCTGTGTTACACATGGCTTGTATGCGTACATGCCTTTCCTAGGCAAGATTCGGTTTGGCCCGCGTGCCATATCCATTGCATTATAGCTTGCATGCATTCACTGCATCACCTCCATCTATGGCTTGCGCCTTTCCATGATTGAGCTTGGTCTGGTATGTGCCCATACTTCTCGTGTCGAAGCATAGTTCAGTAGACCGTTCTATGTTAAACATGGCCTGTATGCGTACATGCCTTTCCTAGGCAAGATTTGGTTTGGCCCACGCGCCATATCCATTGCCATCTTCCTAACATATCCATATATTACATTGTAGTGTAATTTTTGCATCCGGCATTAGGATCGTAGTCCTTTCCCCAGTGGGTCGTCTCCCCTCTTATGTCATTCCACCCAATACTTGTTCTTGCGTCTGTCTACAATGCTCATAGTTCAGTTGACCGTTCTATGGTAGACAGACTTGTTACCTCCATCAATCTATTTGACATAGGTGTGGTTTCGAACCGCTTGTGATTGGATCGTGATTCAATTGCTTTGCATGTAGCTTGCATTGTTTCAATTACATTGCATCTTCATTTGCATTGCTTATACATTGTTTTGTATATATTGCATATCGTTTTGCATCCATTTTGCATTGTCATGCATGTTGCTAACAATATTGTACCTGTTAAGTTTGTTTTCTTTGCAGGCACGATATTGTATGTACGGTTTATTTGAGGCTGGTGCAACCAGACGAACCGGACAGGTATTGTATCCTCCGAGTGAGAAGTATCGAGAATTGCATAATTCTCTTACATCCTTTCTGCATTGTAGTGTAGTTTGGTGTGTGCTAGCTTAAAATTGTCGCATGTATGCTTCATTACAGCTTTCTTTGCATGATCATAAGTTATGCTCGGCTTCGTGCATTGTCTTGCATTTTGCCCCTGCCTCCGGGCGCCTACCTTGTTTGTCTTGCATGTTTGTCTAAGTCTTCGGCCTTGTCAAAAATGGGTCGTCTCTGGGCTTTGACATTCACTCCCGTCATTGTTATGACTTTCGAGTTCTGTCAAAGAGGGGCAACTGTAGACACCCCATTTTTGACCGTCCTCAAGACTTGGACGTCACCGTTGGGACACTCGGTGATCATCCATGTTTGTGTTCGTTTGGAGTTCCCGGAGGTCTCGGCTACGCGCCTTGCCTCAGGATCTCCGAACTCGACCGTTTAGTGTCTGGTTTTGCACCAAACACTTGCATCTTGCCTTTGAGAGGCAGGGTAGGGCTTGTGGACCATCCCCACCCACCACCGGCAGTGGCTAGAGGTCACTGGCTGGTTTTTGCTGCCACCGACAATGTATATTGCCGGTCGGCACTGTTTAGCGCTGGTCGACACTTTTTAGTGCCGGTCGGCACTCAATTTTGCCAAAATGGCATTTTTGGCCGGCCGACTACTGTGCATCTTCTTTTGCAGATATTTTAAGACAGCTGTCTTGCTTTTGCTCCCCTCCATACACGTGTATGGAGGGATCTCCCTCTTATGAAGCTTGTCTTGTAAGCTTTACAAGACAAGAAGCTTCTATAAGGAGAGGGGCTCTCTCTTGTTGCTAAGGTTAGAGGGTTTAGACATTTTAGAGAGAAAAAAACACAGACCAAGCTTTGGTTTTAGGGTTTGAGTTACATACACATCCTATCTCTATATTACACTTGTGTGTGTTTTAGTCCATACTATTGCACACAAGCACCTAGTGTTTCACCTTCCTCTTGAAACTAAGGTTCTAAGGGCTTGTTCTTGAGGTTCTTGACTGGTTTCAAGCCAAGGAGGGCCATTGGAGCATCACTTGTAAAGGGGTCTTCAAGGGTGAGAATCTAGTCCCTTTTTACCCCAATCTTGCATCTTGTTTTTGCCTATTTTAAAATCGTTTTTGAGCTTAGTATATAATACAAAAAAGTTCTGTTTTTAGACCCTCTTGATTGTTTATTAAGGGTGTTTTGCGGTTTGGAGGTGTTTGGCCCCTCCTAGGCCTTGAAAGGCCTCATTTTGTGCTATTTTGTGTGAGTTTCGAGACTTTGGTGTTTGGGCCTCTTCACCACTAAAATCTTGAGGGATTTGAGTGGTAAAGATGGTGCCTTGAAGTCTCCAAAAGGGGAGGGCCACCCCCTTCCCTTGTTGTCCTTGAAATGGACCATTTTTGGCCTCTTAAGGAAGCATCATGTTAGAGTGTGTATTGACCATGTCTTGGCTGCTTTCCATGCTTAATATGTTGTAATATACCTCTGTTTATTGTTGGTTTTGGTACACCATGCATGCTTAGCATACCTACCATGTAATGCCTTGGAATTGCCTTAATATGCCTTAGGTTGTTAGCCCTTGTTAGAGCATGTTTTAGGCTTAGTCTTGTGAAGATTTTGTGCTTATCTTGACATGTTTTAGGTCTGTCCATAAGTGTTTGGGTTGATCTTGGCATGCTTAGTATAGCCCCTTTGCATTCCGGCTTGTTGGCCTTAAGTGCATGCATGCATAGCATGACATCTTTGCATTGTTTCGGTGGTTTGGAACCACCCTACACGTTATTTCAGTCCTTGTAGCATGCCTAAATGTTTGCATTTTGTGGCCCTTTTGTTGCTTCAAGAGTTGATGCTCCATGCTTCATATTTGTGCCATGATGTATACCTCTTGGATTAGGTTACTTGGATGTCATCTAAGTGATTCTTGAGGCTTGTTTTTGCATGATTTGGGACTGTTTTCGTCCAATTTGGTCATTTGCTTCATGAGTCATATGATCATGCTTTAGGTCCTTGGGCCTCGTTGTATGTATAGCTTGCATTGGTAGGTCAATTTGGCATCATGTCCTACATGTTTTCAAGGCTTATAATGCATGCTAATTAGTCCATGATTGCTCCTTTCAAGTGTGCTTGAGGGTTGTCTAATTTGTGCCTAAGTGTTGGCCCTTAATCATATGTATGTGTGCATGTGTTTTAGTCCCTTGTTTTGGTCATTTTAGCCACTGTTTTGGGACTATTTTGAGCTGCCCAAATCATGTTCAAATCCACCTTTTCATTGGTTGGCATTGCCTCGTGTTTGCTTGTATGCTTGCATAAATGTCTTGCCATGCCATGTTGCATCCTTAGCTTGCATGCCTAGGTTGCATTGCATCTTGCATGCATGCCTTGTTCCTTGACTTGGTGATAGGAATTGGGCCTTGGTTTGTTTGATTGGTTTGCATTTCATTTGACATGAAAGTTGCATACTTGATCACTCGGGCCATCATGCATGGAAATGCGTGATTGGTGGTCCGAGAATCGAGACACATGCCCCTTTGAGTCATTACCATGATAAGGGCATGGTTGGTGCATACATGCCTTGAATTGTGCTGCCATGCTTTGCCTTGCCCTCTATTGCTGTGAGTTGCAGGTTCTGCAGGCTTTCTTTGCCGACCGGCAGTATATATTGCCGACCGGCAGTAAATCACCAGCCGATAGCTTTATTTTGTGCCGATGGTCACAGGCCACTGCCGGTGGCAATTCCATTCAGCCGGTGGTGTTCCCCCATGTCCAAGGAAGCAGTCCTGAGGTTTTGACAGCCTCCAGAGGAGTGAAGGAAGGAAAACAGAGGCAGCCTACGCATGGCGGTGCATTTCCCGAGGCGATTTCCTGTTTTCTTAGCTTTAGTTAATTTGCTTAGTTGATTAGGCAATTTGTAATATTTAATTAGCTTGCGTAGTTAATTATTTGTAATATTTATTTGGTCCCTCCGAGTGAGGGCGAATCTGTAATAAGTGTGCGTGAGTGGTGTGTATGTCTTCCAATACCCACTTCTTTCTTCCCTTTTACTTACCTGCTTTGATGGTTAGTATTAGGGCACGTTTAATTTGGCATACCTTATGCAATGCATGCGTGCATTCATGCATTTGTATTGCATGCATCAGGCTCGGTACATCATGCTAACTGCATTTGTACTTCAATTCAAAAATTGAATATGTGATAGTTGATCGCATTTCATATGCCATGCTTAGATTAACCGAGCCTATCTAATTGCATCCTGTATGTGTTGCATTAGACAATTTAACATGAACTAGGACACGCATGTTTGCTAACTAGTTTATTGTTTTGGCACGGAGTAGGATGTAAGTATTTATGCTTTAGCATGTCGCATGCGTGTGAATGTTAACATGACAGTATGTTTGCCATACGGCTAAATGCTTACGTGAGATAAATTGTTTGAATGCCCGTGGGTGAAGGTTGGATTGCTTGAGTTGGAAAAACTCGTTGAAATCCGTGTTTTAGCCTACTTGCGAGTAGCAAAATCCAAAGCGTTTTTAGAAACAAACGGATATGCAATGTTTATTCCCAAATTAGGCAATCTAGTCTATACTTGTTTGCTGCGCGCATAACATAGTAATTCTAGGCTAATAACCGGAATAAGAACACATAAAGTTTTCAAAAACGGATATCACGGTTAGTAGAGGCCGGTCTTCGGACCGGGCGAAAGGGGGTGCTCATAGCTGACCTTCCTCGATCGTACCCAAGCTCCCGAGCCGAGACAACTCCGGTGATGACGGACATGTGGCCTTCGGCACCGAGTCAGGGTTTCCTAAATTCTCCCATTAAAAAATATTTAAGTGACGACTCTGTATCTGGCAAAGCAGTCCATGTTTGGCACTACTTTTTCAAAAATCTGTTTCTCAAAACGATTTGCCAGATTTGGACTCTTTGGTTCAGATTAAGAACCATGACACAAATCGAGTCCGAACTGTAGCGAGGTCCCCCCTCTGCGGGCACTGTTACACTGCCATGGAGCAACTTTTTGCCTGCAGTTGATCTCCTCTGACTTCTTCAATTCCATGCTCTGTGGAGAACCGTAGTAGTTGATGCAATGTTGAGGGAACTGCCCCCATTGCATGCAACCATGGTCTTCCCAAGATAATGTTATATGGTGAGGGTGTGTCAATCACCATAAATTCTGTTTTGATCTTCTTAGTACCAGCTTGTACTTCCACGCTTGCTACGCCCAGTGGCCATGTCGGCGTTCCATTGAAGCCGACCATAGGGTTGCTGGATTGTTCTAGGTCGTCAGGATGAAGGCCCAGCTCCTTGTAACATCTGACGTACATGATGTCACAAGAGCTGCCTTGATCTATTAGGATGCGTTTTACTTTGCATTCCCCAACCTGGAGGGATACTACCAAGGCATCATTATGCGGATGCTGGACCATCTCTAGGTCGGCTTCAGTGAAGGTTATCATTGGTCCTTGGCTTTCTTCAGGCCAAGGTCTTTTTTCCCCGATTTGGTAGACATGCTGTAAATGCCTTACCCTCTGGGTCTCTCATCTGACTTCGTTCTCGTTGACCCTTGAGTGGATCACATTAACCACCCTTGGCCCTCCTGCCTGTGGTTGCTATGCTGGGGGTGGTGGAGTTGCTGGTGCTTGAGGCAATCTTGCCTGTTCTTCTCTTGTCCTGGCCTCATCAATAAGGTCCCTCAGATGGCCTTGTCTTACCAAGTCTTCTAAGTGTGCTTTTAGGGCTCTGCAATCCTGAGTTGGGTGCCCTTCTTCATTGTGGTAAGAACAACGCCTACCAACGTTTCTTCCCATGAATTCCCCTGGTGTTCTTACTGGAGTTCTGAAATGGGGTTGGTTTCGTATTTGATCCAAGACTTTATGGATAGGAATTCGGAACACCGTCGTCACTACCTGTTTACCCTTCAATTCTGTTTCTTGTTTGGTCGGTCCGTTGTTACCTCGGCCTCGCTTCGGCGAGCCGTTTCCTTTCTCCTGCTTTATCTCTTTGTTTCCCGATGCATCTTCTTTGGCTCTGGCGTACTTCTCAATTCTTGCCATGAGTTCTTCCATGCTTTTTGGCTGTTTTTGCCAAAGACTTCCGTAGTGGGCAGTCATCTTTCAGGCCGTTCTTGAAAGATACGACCGCCACTTCTTGGTTGCATTTGGGTATTCGATTGAACACCTCGTAGTATCTCTTCGCGTAGGCCCTAAGGCCTTCTTCCTTGGTGATTCTTAAAGCCATCAGGGCGTCGACCCTCAAGGGCTGTAGTTTGTTTGTTACAAACCTGGCCACAAACATCTCGGCCAGGCCTTCCCATGTCTTCACGCTTCCCTTTGGTAGCTTATGGAACCAATCGGATGCAATTTCCCCAAAGGATAAGGGAAATACTTTGCAGAGCAATGGCTCGTTCCCACTGTATAATGTCATTGAGTTCAGGTATAGTCCAACATGAAAGTTGGGGTCTGACTTACCATCATAAATTTGGAACCTCGGCATATTGAATCTCTTTGGTGCTTCAAATTTGTCCAGTTCGACCGAGAATGGTGTTCTCAGCTTAACTTTAGAAGTCACCTCGGCTTCAACATTCTGCTGCCTCCTTTTGAAGTAGTCTCTCAAGTCTTCCTTACTCCTACCTGGAGCTTGGCTATCTTTGGACTTCAATCTTTTCGGCACACTACTTTCGGCCTCGTGGTGGGCCCGTTTCGATCTTTCTCCATGGGTTGTGTCAAAGCAGAGTGCTTGTCCTTGAATATGCCGATGTTCTTTGGGCCCTGGATCCTTCATGCGATGTGTCCTTCGGGACTCTTCTTGCCTTGGTTCCTCTCGTCTGACTTCCTTGGAAGGTCGGTGAGAGTGGCTTCCACTCCTGGTGTGCTGAGGGGCTTCGGGGATTGCTTTTCTTCCTCCCTTCTGGGTATTAATTGCTGGCATCGGCGTATCTTTCAGCGGGTATGGTGGCTGCATAACATTGTTTTGCATCATGAAGTTGACCACTGACTGTAGGTCTGCCAGCTTGTTTGCCAAGTCTTTTACTTCCTCATCCCTTCGTAGGCACCTATCCCTCCAAACCTGAAGGTTATCTTCGTTATGGTACTTGCTTTGGTTTGTTCTTTTTGAAGCGTCGCCCTCCTGGCCGACGTCTTTTTCTCCGTGGCCCTGGTCATGATTTTCTGTACTGTGGTTGTCCCCTTCAACGTCAAGGTCAATTGGTCTACCACTCCCAGCAGGGGTGTCGCCCCCAATGTTTTCCCTCTGTCCGTCACTGGCCATCTATTCTTCTAAGCTTCCTATAGACGGCGCCAAATTGTGTGGGTAATTTTCTTACCACACTGCTCGTCTAGTAATCAGCTGGAGAGCACCGGCAGAATAGATGGCTTTAGTAAACCTGTAACAGAAAGAAAAGGGCTCCGGCGGTGGCTCTTCCACCCGGGGGCACTCCGACAATCAAGTCAGTATATCTCTAAAAGATAATCAAGTGCTAAACTCACAAGCTTGGGTATAAAGCTGCGTAACTTAGACCCACGGGGGTGTCTCTCTTTTATAGTTTACTCAATCCTAGTCCCACTAGAAGCCTGACTTCTATGGACTCCAATGCAATACTAACTTGGACTCTTCAAGAGATAAAGATAGAACTCCCTAAGAGTTTTATCCTTATCTTGGCTAAGTCTTCTTTTTTCTCTAGGACTCTTGCCCCTTATCCATTTCTCCGCTTATCTCGGATTCCGATATCCTCGGAGATAACCTCGGTCTCGCCTAAGGTAACCTCGACATAACTACCACGACATGTGGTACCTCGGTTGACACATCGGTGTCGTCATGCCACGTGTTGGTATTCAGAAAATACATCCCCACAATAACCAAGTTTGGTGAAGAACGTATGGATTTGGAGAAATCAAAGAGAGAAGATGACTTCTAGAGAGAGAAGCTCTCGATCTGGAATTCTGGAGAGTTTTAGAGAGAGAGAGGACTAAAAAAGTGATATGAAATATCAGATTCATGAATTGATATAACATGGTTCGCTCGAGCATTAAATACACTAACCTAGTACTTTTGCAGACAGGTCAAACTTCTGAAATCAAACATTCTCCGCTTGAGCGTATAAACGGCCGCTCGAGCGGACAAGCAACTTCGAATGCATTTTGCATTTTTTTTAGGGGCGTTGCCCGTCAACCTCGCCAAGGCGCTGCCCTAGGACCTACCAAAGGGCGCTGCCCCCTGGACCCCCGTGAGCTGACTGGGCAGCTCGACCCTCGATCGGCCCAATCAAAATGGCAAAACATGTAAGAAGGATCAAAATTGGGATCGCTACAATTAAATAGATAAGTGACACGTGTATAGATAGTGAGGCATTGTAGACACCCCATTTTTGACCGTCCTCAAGACTTGGACGTCACTGTTTGAGCACCCGGTGATCATCCATGTTTGTGTTCGTTTGGAGTTCCCGGAGGTCCCGGCTCGCGTGCCCTGCCTCAGAATCTCCGAACTCAACCGTTTAGTGTCTGGTTTTGCACCAAACACTTGCATCTTGCCTTTGAGAGGCAGGGAATGCCATGTAAGGCATCCCCACACACCACCGGCAGTGGCTGGAGGCCACCAGCTGGTCTTTTTCTGCCATCGGCACTTTTGTTTGCCGGTCGGCACATTTTAATGCCGGTCGGCATAGTTTGTTGCCGGTCGGCACTGTTTTTTGCCGAAATAGCATTTTTGGGCAGCCGACCACTGTTCATCCACTTTTTGGAGATATTTTGTGCCAGCTGTGATAGCTGGCACCAACTCTTCTCCCCTCCATACACGTGTATGGAGGGATTTCCCTCTAGCCAAGCTTGTTGTATAAGCTTTGCAAGAGGGAGTCCTATAAGAGAGGGGCTTTCCTCTTGGTTCTAGGTTAGAAAAACAGAAGCAAAAACCAGCCCTTAGCAATATAGATACATATTATCTCTATACCTCCCCCTCTCTCCTCCTTTGTGTGTGTTTTTTAGCTCAAAAGGTGTGTTTTACCTTACTTTTGCACCATTACACACACCATTACACCTTACTCCGAGATTGAGGGACTTGGAGGAGTTGTTTCTTGAGTTTTGGACTGGTTTTGATCCAAAGAAGGAGGCTAGACCATTTGTTCTTCAAGGGTTCTTCAAGGGTGAGCATCTTCCTTTTTATTCCCCAAACTTGCATTGGTTTTCTACCTATTTTGTTTACTGTTTTAGCTCTTGTGTATAACATGAAAAAGGCTTAATTTTCCTGCTCTAGCACTTTCATTAAGGTCATTTTGTGGTTTGAGTGCAAACTCACCCTCATAGGCCTTGTTTGGTCTATTTTGGTGCCTCTTTGATAAGGTTTTGTTCACTTCAGCATTTTGATCTTTTCATCACTAAAAATCAGTGTATTTTAGTGTCAAAAAAGTTGGTTTGAAGTCTTGCATAGGGGAGGGACACCCCTCTCCCTTTATGGTTTTGTTTCCTTGCCTTTTGGGCTCAAAAGGATAGCATGTGTGCTTGTTGTTTCTTGGCTTCATTTCAGTATTTTTTTAGGCATCTTAGGTCATATATAACCTCTGTTTTTGGTCGGATTTGGGCCTCCTTGTATGCTTGTAATACTTGCTTTGTATTGCTCCATCTTGCTTAGAAATACATCTCATGATTAGGCCATGATTCTTGTGAGAGTTGGTTTAGTTTCATGAAGTTCTTAGTGATGTTTTTCCATGCTTAAGGTTTATTGGTTATCCATTTAGTCATGCTTGACATGTTTGTTAGGGTTGCTTTGTATTTTAGCTTAAAAGCTTTAAGCATGTTGACCTCTAACATGTATGTTTGTGATTATCCTCATGATTTAACATCATCTAAGGACCACATTTTAGTCCAAGAATCATGCTTGTATGTGTGCATGCATGGCCTCTTTCATACCTTGAGGGTGTGTCCTCTTATGCCTAGGATTGAGCCTTAGCGCATTCGTTTCATGGGGGATACTTTAGCTGCCATATTAGGAGTTTTTGGGGTCCTATTTTGCATGCCAAAACTCTGTTTTTACTTGTTTTGATCATGCCATGAGAGGTCATGTTGGTGGGGGGAAGTTGTCTCCTTTTGTGCCTTAACTTTGGGACCATAAGTTTGCTTGTTAACATAAGTTGATTGTTCATCATTTTGAGCACTTTTGGCCACTGTTTTGAGAAGGGTGAGGGCCTGCCCTTTTACCATTTTAAGCCCTCTTGCATGCTTGCTCCATGTTTGTTGCATTGTTGTTCCATTAAGCTTTGTAGCACATCAATCCCATGGTCAATTTGGTCCATGTTTGTATCATGTTTGCATCTTGTATGCTTGGTGTTATACGTTTGTCATGTTGGTTGCATAATGCTTGTTGTGCTTTACATCTCGGTGGCATGATACATTTGAGGCTTGTAAGCATTACATGCATTGCATTTACTTGGCTTGGGGTGTCAAACCAAGTGTGGGAATCAAGGACCATTCATACTTCAAGTGATGCAATGTGCCTCGATTCCCGGTCATCGGGACCTTTGACTCCAACTTGATAAGGCCTCGGTTTTTCATGTTGTTTGTTGCATACATCCTTACATTAAGTGGCAAATTTGATCCTTCGAGTCATCATGCACCATTGATGGCTCAAAGGTCGAAGGTCATGCTTCTTTGAGTTCAAAATATGATAAGAAGTAGGACCATGCTTACATGTGTCCAAGAACTCCATACCATGCACTGTCTGTTCTCTGTTTGCTGTCAAATTGTCTTCTGCAGGAAGTTTCTGCCGACCGGCACTATCTGGAGTGCCGATGAATCCAATGAAGTGCCGATGGGAACTGTGAAGTGCCGGTGGTAATTTTGTCCGGCCGGTGGTGCTCTGCAGGACGCAAGGAACTTGCTCCAGTACTTTGGCAATTTTCAGAAAGACAAGGCAGTACAAACAGAGGCGATAGGAGCGTAGTACGGGTTTTCCGGACGAGGTGGATTCGAGCATGCATCATCTGTGCACCCCGAGGCAGAGGCTGTGGCCACCCTCTTCTTTCTTTTGCTTCCTTTCTTTTAATTAATTAGGAAATTTTGTAATATTTTCATTTGTTCATTATTTTGGGACTGTAATATTAATTCGAACCCTCTGAGTGAGGGTAAACATGTAATAAGTGTGGGTGAGTGTGTGTATGTCTTCCAATCCCCATTTCTTTCTTCCCTTTTATTTACCTGCTTATGATGGTAGATTAGGGCATTTTTGAAATTAGCATACCTTATGATATGCATGCGTGCATTCATACATCTGTTGACATGCACCGGGCTCGGTACATCATACTAACCGCATTCGTATTTTCAAAATTCCAAAATTGAATACATGAATCAGTTGGTTGCATATCGTATGCCATATTTAGGTTAACCGAGCCTAACTAAAATTGCATCTTGTATGTGTTGCATTAGGCAAAATAACATGAACTAGGACACGCACGTTTGCTAACAGGTTCTTTGTTTTGGCACGGAGTACTATGTAAGTATTTCCGCTTTAGCATATCACATGAGTGTGAATATTGCCATGACAGCATGCTTAACATGTGGCTAGATGCTTATGTGTTAAACTGTTTTGAATGCCTGTGGGTGAAGGTTAGATTGTTTGTGTTGGAAAAACTCGTTGAAATCCGTGTTTTAGCCTACTTGCGAGTAGCAAACTCCAAAGCATTTTCAAAATGAACGGATATGCAATGTTTCTTTCCAAATTAGGCAATCTAGTCTATACTTGTTTGCTGTGCGCATAACATAGTAATTCTAGGCTAATAATTGGTTTAAAGAACACATAAAGTTTTCAAAAACGGATATCACGGTTAGTAGAGGCCGGTCTTCGGACCGGGCGAAAGGGGGTGCTCATAGCTGAACTTCCCCGATCGTACCCAAGCTCCCGAGCCGAGACAACTCCGGTGATGACGGACATGTGGCCTTCGGCACTGAGTCAGGGTTTCCTAAATTCTCCCATTTTAAAATATTTAGGTGGCGACTCTGTATCTGGCAAAGCAGTCCATGTTTGGCACTACTTTTTCAAAAATCTGTTTCTCAAAACGATTTGCTAGATTTGGACTCTTTGGTTCAGATTAAGAACCGTGAGACAAATCGAGAGTCCGAACTGTAGTAGCGAGGTCCCCCCCGCGGGCGCGTCTACAGTTTCTGGCGACTCTGTTGGGGAGTTTAGAGAGCTTGACTCGAACTCGTGATATCCTGTTTTTGATCTCATTTATGTGTTTCTTTGCATTGCATGTGCATTGGTGCGCCTAGGAACACAGTGTTTGCCATCTGCCATTCCTGAACGGTTTGCCGGAGGCTTGTCTTGTCAAGGCATGTCCGTAAGGTTGACCGGCTATGGGCTCTGACAGCATGGGAACACAAACCCCGGTTTACCGGGGCACCCTTTTTGACTATTTGACCTAGTGCATATTCGGATCCATAGTGACCATTCCAAATTAGGACAGGCTGCTTACCCGATATTAGGTTGTTTGAGAACCGCTGTGTGCATAGTGAAACCCTAGCTCCTGACAAAATAGGACAGGGAAACCCTACCCCAACATAGGGGTGTTTTGGCTCTCTTTACTTGCTATGTGCTGTTAGAATGTATTTCTGCAGGGAAATGAACACACCAGTTTGTAAGTCTGGGCATCAGGCCTGAGGGCATCAGTATCAGCTTTAAGAGAATCAATTATCTGCGGGTATCAGGGTTCAGTATTAGGAATAGAGATTTTGAGAACAGTGATCAGTATCGAGGAACAGTGTGTTCGGCTTATCGACTATGTGTTTTGAATATCCAACGGTATATTATTTGTTTATTTTATGCCGTTGTGCTGTCCAGTTGTTGGTTTATTTATTGCTTTATTTATCTTTTTGCTAGGTAGTTTAGCATCATTGTGTCCAACCCAGTAGACATTCCCCAAGCACTCTGGATCAGAGGTCGCCGGCTCCATCGATCTGAGGATCTGATAGAAGGACAACCAGTGTACCATTCTCTACCCCCGGTTACTAAACGGAAAGCAACTAGGCAAAGGACATCGGTTCAACAATTAGTACAGAGGGCTTTGTCTACCCCACCTGTGTATAGTAGGGATCAGGATCCCGTTTCACCCACAGAGAGGGAACGCATACCAGCAATTCAACCAGAGCAGAACAGTATGGCTAGCTTAGAGGAGATGGTGCACCAACTTCAGGAAAGCATGAAAATGATGCAGCAAGACGCTGCCCGACAAGCAGAATTTGCCAGGCAACAGGCTACAGTTATGAGTGAGCAAGCGGATTTAATTGGGAGATTGCAACAGCAAACTGGGGCATCACCTTCGCAGCAAATCCCTCCTCCATTAAGGGTTCCAATACCCGAAGAGACACCAAACGCCCGGAATGTCCAAGAAGATACAGACATCCCAACGGGGCCGGCTCCACCCCCGATTTCGCCTCAACAATCCAAGGCACCCACTCCCATTAATGTATCGGATTCTCCCTTTGAGTCTGAGGTAGACCCCATGACGTTAAAAATGCACAAGCTTGAAAAGCTATTCAAGAAATCTCAAGGTGCGAAGTCCATTCCGGACATTGGAGATGGATACATCGACACAGCTGTGACGCTGCCAGATCGGTTTAAGATGCCCCAAATCGATCGTTTTGACGGATCTGAGGATCCCATGGTACACCTGCGACTGTTTTCAGACGTCCTAAGGCCAATGGGCCTCACCAGATTACAGAAGCTGTCTTTATTCGGCCGTACCCTGTCGGGTGTAGCGTCCGCGTGGTACGCCAAGTTGGAGGATGACGTCAAGAGAAGTTGGGACGAGATGGCTGAGGCCTTCATCCTGCAATACTCATATAACACACAAATCGAGATCACGACCCGAGATCTCGAGACAACGAGACAAGAACCCAAGGAGAGTTTCTCAGAATTTGTAACCAGATGGCGAGCTAAGGCTTCGATGATGACCTTAAGACCCATTTCCTACCTTTGCTGATCTGCATGAAATGGGGGTGCAGATCGAAGACGCCCTAAGACAAGGGTGGATTGACAATGACCGGGATCAACCCCGCAGAAATTTCAATCGTAGTACTAATGCAGGCCCGAGTGGCGCTACGACTGCCAGGACCTCCGAAGTGAGTATGGTCACCACTAACCCTTCCCCAAGAAACACTGCAGCCACACCATTCTCTGGTGCGTCCGGAAGCAACTCACAAACAGCCAAATACCCTCCCAGAAACACCAGAACTTTCGCTCCACTTTATATGCCCCTGTCTAAAGCTTTGGGGGTTTTGATCAGAAAAGGGCATCTGAAGCCCCTAGAGCCGCGGCCCTTACCCGACAGACTACCCGCCACCCACAACCCAGCCAAATATTGTGCGTTCCACCAGCAGCACGGTCATGACACCGACCTATGCTTTCGTTTACGTCATGAAATTCAAGATCTCATTGATAATGGGGTGATTTTACCCCCTGAGAAACCCAATGTTACCACAAATCCTCTTCCCACACATAACCAAGTTCCACCACCCAAAAGAATCAACTTCATCTACACTGGGGTCGCATCCTACGATCCCAGTATCTACATCACACCCTCCTACCTGCCTAAACCTAAAGTTTTCCTCCCTGATTGCACCGATTTGTGCATGATGGACATCTCCATAACCCAACCCAAGCTAGTGGTGGTGACCATCGAGAACAGGAAAGAGGTTGTCAAACCAAAGTCTGCGGAGTCTGAGAATGATGTTGGGAATGCTTACAGTCCGAGTGACTACATTTCACCAGTGGGCCAGAATAGACCAAATGTCGGATTTCCAATCGAAGGAGAGCTGTGTGTAATTAGAGGGAACAGTCCAAGACAGGGAACGGATGATTTGGCAGCCATGGAAGGGGATTTTGTCAAGTTCCAATTTCACGATGACCAAGACTCAGCCATCAACTGGTTCAATTATGAAGAGTCGGCAGAAGCCACGGGGTGGTTAGACGATCAACCGGATGCAATAGAGGAGTTCCAGTCAGAACAAGGCCCGGCAGGGGCAGGAATGTCAACGACGGCCGTGAGTGTCGAAGAGCAGAATACATCGCCGGAGAGCGCAGGTGTCGAGAGTTTCGCTCGGGAATGGAGCATTTTGAGTACAGGGATCAGTGAGCAATCTACTGCATTGACACAGTCAGAACAAGAAAGATTCGAGGATTCTGAGAGGATCAGGAAAGCAAAAGGCCACGTGGGGGTCGAAACCGCCACGGAAACGAAGGATGCTGCGAGCATAGGGATAAAAGGTACTGCAAGTATCGGGATAGTTGTGCCAGAACCAGACAGATGCTTGTCGGTCGCAGATGGTATGTGGTGAGAAGACGACGATCTATGTCTTGCCCACACGGACGAGGATTGGAAAGGTAACCAACCAGATGATACCTGGTATATCGACGAAGTCGATCACATGACTAGGAGTGGACGGTATTTCAAGCCTCCACACCTAGATCAACCAGAGGCGTCTGGAAAAGATAATGAAGCAGAGAAACAAAAGGAGAAGCAACTCGAAGATGAGGCCGTATTGAGACAATTGAAAAAGATACAAGCAGACATCTCCATCTGGGGACTGCTTATGGCTTCTCGAGTACATAGGCAGGCTGTCCTGTCAGCCATGGATAAGGCCAAACTTTCCATAGATACCACGCCCGAACAGCTGGTGGGCTTAGTCTTTTCGGGAGGAAGTTCCCCAGCATTCAGTTTTTCTGACAAAGAGCTGCCACCCGAGGGTGCGAACCATAACAAACCGCTCTACATCTCTGTCGAGTGCAGAGATAAATGGATACCTGTGGTACTTGTCGACACGGGGTCCGCCATCAATGTCTGCCCGGCAAGGACAGCTTATGCGATTGGTTTGAAAGTCGCGGATTTTATACCAACGGCCCAGGTGATTCGGGCGTATGACAACACAAGCCGCGAAGTAATGGGGACAGTTAAGATTCAAACAAAGGTTGGGCCAGGACAACACGGGATAGATTTCCATGTCTTGGAGGTTCCTGCAACGTTCAACTTGCTTTTGGGACGGCCGTGGTTGCATCAGGTAAAGGCGGTCTCCTCTACCTTACATCAAGTGGTGAAATACCCCTATGGGAAGGGAGTAGCCATTGTTTTTGGAAACTCATCAATTCATCCACCACCAGACGTATCTACGCCTGTTCTAGAAATTGAGCACGGTATAGAAGATGTGTTCATATCAGGTTTTACCTTGGCCGAGGCTCGGGTCGTACAGAACATCATGGCAGCTAACGAAGGGGTGCATGTCAGCGCCCAAGCAGTTTATCTCATGAACAAACTCCAGCACATCCCCGGGATGGGATTAGGCAAGAGCGGTAGGAAAGGCGCCGCAACATCGGCCGAAGTGCCACATAACCCCCATACCTTTGGTTTGGGCTACCTACCCACCAAAGAGGATTGGATAAGGAAAGGAAAGGAAATGGCCGGAAGGGCCAGGGCGAAACAGATGGGAAAGCACTTTGACTTAATGCACCAGCCCATTCAGGGGACCCTGAACGGACGTTTCGTCCGGGAGGGGGAGGACTTTCCGTTCTGTGGCTTCCCAGAGCCGTGGCTCAACGCGGAGAAGAAGCGCGTACCGGGATTTGAGATTTTCTTTGATTTACAGTTACCTGAGGATGACATCGCCGAAGGGCAGGCAGATCTATCGGCTGTGGCTGAGCAAAGTAAGGAAGTGCAGTCTGAGGACGCCGAAAATGAAATGGGGGCAGCGCTGGCGTGTCTGCTTTCAGATCCTCCGATCGAACAGAGTTGCTTGGGGGATAGCTCCTCGGTATGTGTGATTGGGAATGAAGCGGCCGCGGGCCTATCATCAGCTATTTTGGATGTGTCCATCGCACCTTCTCTCATCTGGCAATATGAAGAAGGCTTTTTATCAAGCAGCACCGGGTCAGGTAGTGAGTCGGAATCTGATTCTACCGAATCTTGTACGTCGGAATCAGATTCCAGCTCAACTGAGTCTGAGTCCGGTATTCCCGGGGGTGATAACCCGGATGCCACAGTCCAGTCTAGGTCGTCTTTTTCATTTTCTTTTGAGAATAGAAAAATACACCATCTACCAAAATAATAATAAAAAATACCAAAGGTCGCTTCACTATGCAGCCGATAGCTTGTCATGCATTAAATGCTAGTGCATGCGTGTCATCTTGGTATGGTGGATACATTAAGAGTAGAAGAAAATCAAAAGTCTTGCAGAAGAAATCATTTTATTTGTACATTGGGAGTAGCATGACCAAAAGTGTAGCACAAGTTTGGTAATCATTAGCCCAAAAAAATTAGTTTGGTTTGAAAAAATATTTTGTTATTGAAAAATAGTTTCGTTTCATGTTTATCTTGGCACGTGGTTATTGGTGATGTGGAATGCTTCTAATGCTTACACTTTTTTTTTGACATTTACAGTAAGATAAAATTCAAAATTTATTATATTTAATAATTTCAACAATATTACGGTGTTTTAATTTTGTTTTAATTTTTATATAGTTGTAAAGATGTTTTCATAGTAAAGGCGACAATGGTGGTGGTAAATATGAAGGTATAGCAATTATTGTGATAATGATGGTGTTGGGGGTGGTCACTAGTGGTAGTGGAAGTAGAGTGGTAGTGGTGGTGCTGGGATAGCAGTTGTGGTGGTAATGATAGTGTTGATGATGGAATGGTGGTGTAGTGGAAATAGATTGGTGGAGGTGGAAGGATAACGATTGTAGTGGTAACAACAGTGTTGATGGTGGAAGGGTGGTGTAGTGGAGAGGTAGAGTGGTAGGGGTAGGGGTGAAGGTGAAATGATAACGATTGTAGTGATAAGGATAGTGTTGGTGGTGGAAGGGTGGTGTAGTAAAGGTAGAGTGGTGGTGGTGGGGGTGGAGATGGAGGGATAACAGTTGTAGTGGTAACGATAGTGTTGTTGGTGGAAGGGTGGTGTAGTGGAGGTAAAGGGGTGGTGTAGTGGAGGTAGAGTGGTGGTGGTGGGGGTGGAGGGATAACAGTTGTAGTGGTAACGATCGTGTTGTTGGTGGAAGGGTGGTGTAGTGGAGGTCAAGAGGTGGTGTAGTGGAGGTAGAGTGGTGGTGGTGGGGGTGGAGGGATAACAGTTATAGTGGTAACGATCGTGTTGTTGGTGGAAGGGTGGTGTAGTGGAGGTCAATGGGTGGTGTAGTGGAGGTAGAGTGGTGGTGGTGGGGGTAGAGGGATAACAGTTGTAGTGGTAACGATAGTGTTGTTGGTGGAAGGGTGGTGTAGTGGAGGTAAAGGGGTGGTGTAGTGTAGGTAGAGTGGTGGTGGTGGGGGTGGAGGTAGAGGGATAACGGTTGTAGTGGTAACGATAGTGTTGTTCGTGAAAGGGTGGGAGGTAGAGTAGTGGGGGTTGCGGTAGATGGATAGCGATTGTGGTGGTAATGATAATGTTGGTGGTGATAGAGTAGTGGTGCTGGCGGTGATAAGATAACGGTTTTGATTTTTTATTTGTCTTTTTTGGACCTTTTTCAAATATATATATATATATATTTTCTAATTTGTCTAGTCAAGTAGAATATAAAAGTGTTGATTTTTTGAAAAATTAAAAAAAATCATTTGCATATAAAAAAATTACTCCCATATATCCACTAAATTTGGATTGCTTAAGTGCAATTGTTTGGTTATCTAATCTTTTTTAGAAAAATGCCATATTATTCACTACTGGCCTGGAATAATCATTTGACCCCAACAACTTTGACGCTATATATGATAATTTATGTACAAATGATAAAAATAATTTAACTTGTTTTTATTTTATTAACAAAAATTGTATCATATGCGATGATATTTTAATGTAGTATAACAAAATAGTACTATAATTATAATTAAAACATTATTCATATATATATCATATAAAAAACACTACAAATTTTTTGTAAATATAAATTATATTTTGCGAGTTTTGTTTTAAAATGAATAGTAATCTTTCATCTTTTCTTTTCATCAAATTTGTGTAAAAAATTAGTTAAAAACTTGATTTGATATAAAATACTTCAATAATTAAAGACTATGCGTATTTTTAATAGATATAAAAAAATATGTTGAAAAAACAAACACTCTATAATTATTTATTTAGATTAAAAAAAACACTCTTTTTTTTTATTTAGATTAAACATAATTATTCGATCTCTCTCCCACTAAACATAACTATTTAATCCATCTCTCTCTCTTTCTCTCTTTTTCTACTGATTCTCTTTCTCTCTTGTCTCACACTCATTCTCTCTCCATCTACCCTCACTCATTCTCTTTCTACCTATTATCTCTTCTCCACTTGCTGACTCTCTATCTCTACATCTTCCCCACTCATTCTCTCTCTCTCTTTCTCTCTCTCTCCCTCTAACGTCTCTCTTTCTCATTTCCTTCTCTTATCCTCTCTCATTGTGACAACCCTCGCCACTGTTTACTGATATACTACTGATTAGTGCTAAACTATGGTTAAGCATGTTAAGTAACTGATCTGACTGAAATTCGGAACTGATTAATTAAGTGTATTAGTTTAAATGCAAGTCTATCTGTTTGATTGCTAAATGATCTGTTCATGTTTTATGTTTTAAACTGCAAATTGAAGGCCTTATCGGCGGCCGAATCAGAAATTGATTAGTGTTATGTGCTGATTAGGATTTATGCAATTTTATGGTAAATTTAATTAAAAGTTGATTAGGAATGATTGATATTGTTGAATTACATTAGTTGCATTATTTACCTTTTTGCCACATTAGTGGGCCACTTCATTAGACCTCTTGAGACTTGAATTTGTATCATTTTGTTGCATCATTCTCCATCTTCTTGGCCATAGCCGTGGGAGAGAGAGTGAGAGAGTAGGAGAAAACTTAGCTCATCAAGAACTTGGCTTGGAGACTTAGAAGATTTGAGGAATTCATTGCATATTTGAGCTCTAAGACTTGAAATTGAAGACCTAAGGTAGGAGAATCATCTTCTTGAACTTGAATTCTAGTTGTATCTTGCATGGTCCATGAACCATTAGTGATCTAAGTCCAGAATTGGTTTTAAATTGTTGAATTGAAGCTTGAATCATGCATGCATGTACACATTGTTGAGTTTGAGGTTGATTTCATGGAAATCCTCACATGCATGTCTATATTCTAGCTATGGTCCATGAACTCATCATGTTTTTGAGTGAATTGACTCATTTGATCAAGTATTTGAAGCTTTGATTTCAATTGAACACTTGCAGGTTACATATACATTATGTTCATGAAGTTTTGTTTGGATTTGTGTTTAATTGAACTACCTTTGGGCTTTGATTTTGCAAATTGATCTTTGAAACATGTCATATTATGAGTTTTAAAGTGCTTTCCAGAAAATTGGCCCAAAAGAATCGAATTTGATGCTTTAAATGTTGAATTTGAGCTTGGAGGTTCAATCTGAAAATTTCAAATTTTGGACCCACGCTCGAGCGTAAGACTTTACGCTCGAGCGTACACTCTGAGTACATGCATCCCGCTCGAGCGGGAAAAGTAACGCTCGAGCATAAAATGCGTGTATCTAGTACTTTTCATATGTTTATAATCGGCTCGAGCAAGGGAATGCACGCTCGAGTGAGGACTTGTGTCTCACGCTGAAGCGGAGGTCGAGCGCCCATCGAGCGTGAATTGCATGCATCCAGTACTTTTCATGAGTTTACAGTCCACTCGAGCGAAGGAAGTCACGCCCGAGTGGAACTCCTTTGTCTGCATGTCCGCTCGAGCGTAGAAAGCCACGCTTGAGCGAGACCTCTGTTTTCTGAAAATTTTGAAAAGTGTTTCAAAGTGCATCTTTTCATTCTCATTCCATCCTAGGCATTCCTAGGCCATGTTTAAGGCATCTTAATGAGGATATGGATGTAGAACCATACCGAGTCAAGATAGGGACTAAGTCATTGATTCCCAAGTGTGTAACCTAGTGTGTGTTCATTTTGTAACTGTGTAGGGTTGGCATCCGAGGACGCTCACTAGCCTCTTTGTAGCCCAGTGCTCTGTGAGTAACAATGTTGTAAAGATATGTTCAATTATGAATATTTTCCGAATGATCAACTGTTCTGTTTACTAAAACGTTATTGTTTAATAAATGAATGTTTGTCCTATTTGTAAACTGTATTCGTGGTATCCATAGCAATTTACTGTTACTGTACTGTTACTGCTACTGTCACAGAGATCTCTGTCGGTTCCCATGTTTGGAACCACTACTGCTTACTATTATGATGGCCATCAACTAACTGTTCGGTCTGTTAAGACCTACTGTACTGTTTGCTATTAGATACACCATATATACCTGCTATGGTTTCTAAGTGATTGATATGACTGCTTAATGACTGAAAGGACATTCATTCTTAACTCCTTTACGCATTTGTTATTCACTGGGCTTTAGCTTACTGTTTATATTTATATGTAGGTGTTCAGGCACCGGATCGGAGCTAGGGGCATTGGGTTAAACTCCCTTTTTGTCTAGCCAACCAATGTGCCTCACTACGAGGTTCCAAGTGTGCTCAAGCTAAGGCTGCTTTGGGGTATTTTAGATTCCCCCTTTCTGCTTCTATTTTGTATAGAATGTTAAGACTTGTACTGTACTGTCATGGTAGGGATTTGGTCCATAACCTGAATGTCTGTATATGTTGTATGTATATATGTTTTGCTTATGAATGTGAATATGTTCGAAAAAGTCTTTTTGCATGCAGACTATCACAGCTCATTGGACACCTTTTATTACTGTTTTGGCTTCCGCCAACCCCTGTACTCTGTATTACTGTCTTTACTGTTAAGCAGGCCTTTAGTAATCACGGATTACTGGCCGATTACAGTGCTAAACCCATAGGGGGCGAGTTTGGGTCGTGACACTCATCTCTAAACAAACACTATATCTCCTCTTAGAGTTCAAATGACAAACCCTTTATTTCCTTTGTTTGATCTCCTCTTCAATAGTGGTGGACAGTCGCGAAGCAGAGGCAACAATAAGTCCCTTCTTTCTCGTTCGTGCTTTCTCTTACTTTTTTTCACTCAATTTTCTCTGAAATTTGTGATTTGATTTTGGTAAATCATAAGAAATCAACACCTATTTTAAAAGCTTTACAAAACTATAAAAAATCAACCCTCATTTCCCATTACAGAATTAAATCCATTTCAAAACCCATATTATATATATATGTGTGTGTATGTGTGTGTGTGTATATTTTATAAATGAAATAAAATATCAGAAAGCAATAAATAAGGAAGAGAAGAGAGAGAAAACGAGAGAAAGAAAGAGAGAGGCAAAGATCAAGAGACAGAGACTGAGAGACAGAGGAAATGAGAGGAAGATCGAGAGAGAGAGAGAGAGAGAGAGGAAGAAGATCGATCGACAGGGAGAAGAAGATTGAGAGATCGACAGAGAGAAGAAGACAGATCAAGATATTGACAGAGAGAAGAAAATAGATCGAGATGGCGATCACGATCGTTTCCTTCTCTACTATAAGTTTCTTATTCTGTATTTTTGCTTTTCTTTTTGTATTTGTGCTTAAGATCCATACCCAAAATCTGTTTTAGATTCATATTTTGAGTTTTATTTATTACTTCTGAGTTGTTTTATTTCCACCAACGATCCCATCTTGGACAGGATCGCATTTCTCTCTTTATAGAAACGCGATTCTCATACGTTTCTTTCTAAGAAATGCGAAATCGCGTTTCTTACGAAGATTCGTCAACTAGTTGCACGATTCCTGCAACTAAGGTCCAAAAACCAAATTCTAAAATTCCAAACCTTTTATCTTTTGTTTTTTTCTCCTCCATCTTTCTCATTTTTCTTCTTTTTCACTTATAATACATTATGGAACGTGGTTATAGATGGTAATGGAGCTGGCAATAGTGGTGGCAACGGTCCACCAATGGCAGTGGAGCTTGCGGTGATGGTGGTCGTTAAATTTGATAGTAGTGGTGATGGAACTTGGTAGTGAAGGAGGTGTATTTGGTGTTGAAAAGGGGTGGTGATGGTGCTAGTGATGCACATGGTGGCGGTGAAGTTGGTGGTTCGGTGGTGTTGATGAACTTAATGAAGGTGATGAAAAGATGATATGCATCTATATAGATATATATATAGAGAGAGAGAGAGAGAGAAAGAGAGAGACAGACAGAAGGAAAGAGAATCGAGAGAGAGAGACATATGGTTGATGTACATATATAGAGATGTATATATATGTATATATATATAGCTAGATGGATAGCTAAACAGTTAGGGAGCAGATAGGTGAGGGGGAATACGGAAGTGGGACAAAGTTGGGGATTCCAAGTAAGAAATTGCGGAGAGCAAGCATACGTGGAAAAGAAGTTGGGTTGGTTTTGATACAAAAAAGATTATGTTTTAGTGTAATTCAGTCCAAGAAAAATGTAGAGAAAAGTATAATAAAAATACTATAATGATTAGAAATTAATATCGAGTAATAATATAAAGTTAATAATATTTTTTAAAAATAATTTTTAGTATAAAAATATATAGACTATGAAATTCAAAATAATGCGAATAATTATTCAAAAATTTTAGAAAATATATTATTTTTATTATATAAAAATATAGGGTTTCACACCCACAAACCACATTAAGCAAATGCTTATGTATTCACAATTGTAAACCAATCGACAACAATATGTGAATGCTCACAATGATTTTATAATTTCTAAAAATATAATAACATCAACATTGTATTAATCAGAAATCATAATTTTTTTTTTTTTTGATGTGTACACAAACATGAAGTATACGTTTACGCATAATCAAATTATTGATGTGAGTGTTAACATCACGAATAAAACATCAAATAAATTAGTTTAATCACATTAAACTAATGGTTGTGTACACAGTTATAAAGCAACAGAAACCAATGTGAATATTAACATTGACTTTTTAATAACAAACATTATGACAACATACCAATGAACCTTAGGCACAACCAAAATAACTAATTATGGTTCTTTTGTTCAATCAATATGTATTCCAATATTTTTTACAAAATTGCAAAGGATGTGAAGTTCACATCTATTAGTAGTGGATGCATTGATTTTGTACGAAAATCATGGATTTTGTATCGGAGAAAACTATAATATTCACATCAATAATAGTTTTTTGGTGGGCTTGTAAGTTTCCAACATGTGTATGAAGACGTCATCAAACTTCGAGCATATGGCAAGGTCGATCTTAGCATTCATCAATGCATCAAATAATATCCAAAATGGAGTTTGCCTCAATCAGTCCAGCTAAGCCTCTGAGAACTTAGTTCTTGTCACCAATTTAATTTAGCCTGTAATATTTGGTTGGTAGTTATTGTTAGTTTATGGCTCATTGTCCATTTCCAAATTGGTTTGGACTTGAAAATTTTATTTTCTATAGATTAGGAAAACCAAATTAATTTGGGAACTAGAATCCTAATCTTTATGGATTTGGGTTTTGGGTAGAATTTCTCTACTATAAATATAAGTGGGTTCTCTCATAATTGAAATACATTATGAGCTTTGGTGAGAGATTAAAAGAAACGCCATTGTAGCTCTTTGAGCATTTGTTCTAGTTTGTTAAAAAAACTAGTATTTGTGGGATTGTCTAATGTCCATGGAGGCAGGCTTTTACGAGTCACGTAAATTCTTGATGCCTTGTATGCTTAATTCTCTCTCTCTCTCTATATATATATATATATATATTCTCTACATTTGTTCTTGTTCTCAATATTCATAGTCATCATCAACCTTTGAGGTGGTTGAGGGTTCTAGTCGCTCTCTGCACAAAAAATTAATACCAGAGCTCCAGGTTTTAACCTAAGGCATTTGTTTGCTTCTGTAAAAATCGTTTGGTTGGTGGTCTATGAAAATTGGAGGAAAGATGGCAAAAGATAAAGTTTCTTCAGGTAAATTGACGCAACTAAACATGGTCTCCAACGCGAAGTTCGAAGTTGAGAAGTTCAATGGGACTAACAACTTTGGCAAGTGGTAGTGAGAAGTCTTAGATGTGCTCTTCCAACAAGACTTGGATATTGTTTTGGAGAATAAACTTGAAGATATGTCCGACAAAGATTGGGTCAAGATTAATTAGCAAGCATGTGGTACTATCCAGTTATGTCTTGCAAAGGATTAGAAGTACTTTGACATAAAGGATACGAATGCTAAAGATCTATGGAAGAAGTTGGAGGATAAGCACATGATGAAAAGCATTGAAAATCGATTGTACTTGAAGAAGAAGCTCTTCCGATTCTAGTATAGAGAATGTATTTCAATGACCAAAAACTTGAATGATTTTAATAAAATTCTTGTCGATCTACTCAATTTGAATGTCGAAATTGATGATGAGGATAAGGCTTTACTTTTGTTAAATTCGTTGCCAATACATATGAACACTTGATTACTACACTGCTGTATAGGAAGGAAGAGATTAAATTTGATGATATGTCTAATACTTTAATCAACAATGAGTATCGAAAGAATGACAAACAAACCTATTAAGACATATCTAGTGAAGCCTTACATATTAGGGGGAGATTGGAAAGAAGCAATCCGGGAAAGAATGTGGCAAATCCCGCTCTAAGTCAAGAGGAGCGTCAACCAAAGGAAGACTTGCTAAAGATGAGTGTGCCTTTTGTTATGAAAAAGGGCATTGGAAGATTGATTGTCCAAAATTGCAAGAGAAGGAAAAGGACAATAAGACTTCTAAAGCCAATGTTGCTTAAGATGATGATGATTCATATATTGCTTTGAATGTGAAAAATTTAGAAATCCCCTAGATATTGATTTGTGATTATGTATCAATTTTAAGTAGTAAATAACAATCCCAATCAAACAATCAAGACAAATCGACACAAGGATTTTATGTGAAAAAATCACAATTGGAGCGCCTCCAATTGTGATAAAAAAAACCATGGGCAAAAGCCATAAAACAATCCACTAAGAAGACATAAAGGAATTACACAAATGAACTTTCAATTACCTAGCGAATCCATGTTCGAATCGAACTGACCCCTATGTGCCTCTTCCAGCCCTGTCTTCACCTCAGAATTGTCTTTCCCAATGTTGAATCCACAACGCCGATGTCAAATCACGACGATGAGCCACTCCAAAATCCACCAAAGCTTTAGGCCCGAATTCTACGGAATCCATCGAGGAACAACACTCTTTTTTATATTGAATAAACAAACAATCCTTTGATGTATACTTCTTAAACCATGAGTTGAATACTCAATTAAACATCAAAGAAACCAAGCAAAATAGCCCTAGATATAAACCCTAATATCCAAGAAGAAGATCTGGAAGGAATGGACGTTCGAGCAAACTTCGCTTGAGCGTAGGAAAGTTTGCTCAAGCATAAAATCCCAACTTCCAGTACTTTTGTAGACAGGTCAAACTTCTGGAACCAAACATTCTCCGCTCGAACGCACAAACGACCGCTTGAGCAGACAAGCAACTTCGAATGCATTTTCTTATTTTTCTTTGCGGGCGTTGCCCCTCAACCACACCGTAGTTAGCAAAGTGGCAAACATGAAAGAAGTATCTTTTGAAATATCTCTACAAGACACAATTCAGGTTGGATTAGCATCTAAAAACTCATAGCCTCACTTAAATAAAAGATCGAATAAATTACAATTGAGAGGAGTTTTGTCAAATGGGATTGCCAAGAACAAAAACCTAACAGACTGGTTCATCGTTTGTTTGCCATTCTGACGAGTGGATTTTAGATTCGGGGTGTACCTTCATATGTATTCTAATCGGGATTGGTTTTCTAACTTTGCAAAATTAGAAGGTGGAGCAATTCTTATGGGCAACGATAACACTTATAAGACAATGAGGATCAGAAGCATTCGATTGAGGTTGCATGATGAAATAGTTCAAGTCTTGACAGAGGTATGATACGTACCAGAATTGAAAAAGAATCTTATCTTGTTGGGCACTTTAGATTACAAGGGTTTAAAAATTACCATGGAAGGTGGAGCTCTCAAAGTGGTATTAGGGGCATGGGTCGTGATGATAGGTGTAACACGTCCGCGAGGGACCCCGCTACAGTTCGGACTCGATTTGATGTCACGGTTCTTAATCTGAACCAAAGAGTCCAAATCTGGCAAATCGTTTTGAGAAGACAGATTTTTAGAAAAAGAAGTGCCAAACATGGACTGCTTTGCCAGATACAGAGTCGCCACCTAAATATTTTATTTTGGGGAATTTAGGAAACCCTGACTCGGTGCCAAAGGCCACGTGTCCGTCATCACCAAAGTTGCCTCGGCTCGGGAACTTGGGTACGATTGGGGAAGGTCAGCTATGAGCACCCCTTCTCGCCCGATCCGAAGATCGGCCTCTACTAACCATGATATCCATTTTTGAAAACGTCATATGTTCTTAAACCAATTATTAGCCTAGCATTACTATGTTATGCGCACATCAAACAAGTATAAACCAAATCGCCTAAATTGGAAAAAAACAATTTCATGTTTGTTTTGAAAATGGTTTGCTACTCGCAAGTAGGCTAAAATGCAGGTTTTGCCACCCTCAAGTGGGCTTTTAGAAAAGGTGATTTTGCTACTATCTAGTGGGCTTAAAATTCACAGCTTTAATGCGTTTTTTCCAATTTAGGTAACTCAACCTCCATCCACAGGCATTCAAGCAGTTATATCACATAAGCAGCTAGCCTCATGGTAATCATGCTGTCATGGCAACACTCACACGCATGCAAGGATGCTAAAGCAAAAGAACTTATAGAGTACTCCGTGCCAAAACAATAAACTAGTTAGCCAACATGCATGGTCCTAGTTCATGTCAAATTGACTAATGCAACACATACAGAATGCAATTGGAACAGGCTCGGCTAACCTATGAATGACATGTGAAAATGCACAAGTAGCATGTATTTAATTTGGAATTGAAGTACAAATGCAGTTAGCATGATGTACCGAGCCCGGTGCATGCAAGACAAATGTATGGATGCACGCATGCATAGCATAAGATATGCTGATTTTAAATATGCCCTAGTCTACCATCATAAGCAGGTAAATAAAATGGAAGAAAGACGTGGGGTTGGAAGACATACACACACTCACCCACACTTATTACATAATTGCCCTCACTCGGAGGGTCCAAATAAATATTACAATCCGAATAATAAACACATTAATTATTACAGAATTTCTAATTAATTAACAGAATGAATGCAAAAGGAAAGGTGGCCACAGCCCCTGCCTCGGGATGCGCGAATGATGCATGCTCGAACCCGTCTCGCTCGGAAAGTCCGTACCATACCACTGCCGCCTCGGTTTACACTGCCCTGCTTCTCTGAAAATTGCCAAAGTTCTGGGATAGGTCCCCTGAACACTGTGGAACACCATTGGCTGAAGGAAATGTCCACCGGCCATTGAAAATATCCATCGGCTGCTGGTGAAGCTACCGGCCCAGGAAGGATTGCCGGTCGGCACTGAATACTGCCGGTCGGCAGAAAGTTCCTGCAGAATCTGGTTTTTTACAGTAACAAGAACAGACAGTGTATGGCATGGAATTTCAAGCAAGTGTATGCGTGGCCACTCTCCCAATCATGTAATGGACTCAAGGGAGTATGCCCCTCGACCCTCGGGCCATCAATTACGCATGATGGCCTAAGAGGCCAAGTTTTGCAACTTTGATATCAAATGAAATGCAAGCACAAAACACATCAAAGGGCCCCAACCCCTATCATGATTGATTAAGAGGCAAGGGATGCATGCTCAATGAAATGCAACCTAGGCATGGAGGCTAAGTATGCAACATGGACATGCAAATGAGCAATGTATACTAGGCGCGCAACCTAAACATGTAAGTAAACATGGCATGCAACAACATGCGATGATGGACTTAAACTAACATGGATAGCTCGCAAGCATACCAAAATCGGTGGCCATTAGATGAAAATGAGACTCTCGAAACGCGTGCACGCGTGCACGCAAACCGAGGACCAAACCTAAGGCATAGTATGAAACTCTAACAAGGCATGGCGAGGCATGAAATATGGCATACAAGCATGTAATTTCAGCACTGAAATGTGATATAAAACAGCCCCGAATCACGGAAACATGGCACCCGATGCATGGAATGAGACCCGAAATGCAAAACTAGGCACACGCAATGGCCTACAGCTATACAAAGCATCCATTATTTGAACATGAAGAATGAAGACAGATTCAAGGAAGCCCCAAAACAAGCATGTTTTCAGTTTAAGCAAGACCAAACAACGAACACAAATAGGGCTAAACCAATATGCAAAAATGGCCCTAAATGTGAGATAAAGAAGCAAGTCACAGCTGCTGGCCCCAAACAAGAGAGGGCCCTTCAACAATGTTGAAGAGGGACCCAAAACATGGCATTTTTCAGTTTATTATCAAACCCAAAACAGTGCACAAGTATGCTCAAAATACTATGCAAAACAAGGCCAAAAAGAGAGCTATAACACAAAGTACAAAAAGGATGCCTCAAATAGTAAAAGACCCTTAATGAAACATGAATAGGGGGTCAAAATAAGGCCATTTATATTTTGGACCAAAGCTCAAAAACAGAAGCATAAGAGGCTAACAAATCATGCAAAAATGGAGCCAAAAGAGAGATATAAAGGCAAGTGGCAAATGGAAGCCTCAAACAGTGATTAGCCCTTCAACAATGTTGAAGAAGGGCTTAAAATGAGAAACTTTAGAGTTTATGATATGCCTCAAAACAATTTATACATAGGCCAAAAATACTACACAAGAAAATGGCATACAAGAGAGGCAATGAAGCAAGTGCAACAAGGAGGCCTCAAACAATGAGAGGCCCTTAAACAAACATGAAAAATAGCTCAAAATAAGCCTAGTTTTAGTTAGGGTCGGAGCTCAAATATGCAAGAATGTATGGCTTAGAAATGATACAAAAATAAGCTTAAAAGAGAGGAAATGTTGCTCACCCTTGAAGACCAAACTTTAGCAGCCTTTTGGCTTGAGAAAAGGTGCCTCCAAAGCTCTGAGAAGGCCCTCCAAGCTTCTGGAATGGAGTGGTAGTGTGGTGCTATAGGGTGTAGTGCAAATGGAGCAAGGATTTTAGGGTTTGGAGGCTTTGATGAGATAGATATATAGAGGATTGTATGTAATGCTCCAGCTGGTTTTCTAACCTGGTCTAAGGAAGAGGAGAGCTTCCTTTTAAGAGCCAAGAGACTAAAGCTTCTCTTAGAAGCTTCAAACCAAGATCAAAGATCCTCCACACACGTGTATGGAGGATCCAGTCTGTGCCCTCCAGCTGGCACAACTGGCATCCACTCAATCTGTAGAATACTCTGGAAGGTCGTCGGCCAGCAAAAATGGTCGGTCGGCTAAAATAAATGGCCGGTCGGCACAATAAATTTCCGGTCGGATAAATAGATTTTCGACAGATGCTTCCAAGGACAAAAAGTGGCCGGTGGATGTCTAGATTGAAGCCCCGGAAGTTAGCTTTCCAATGGCGCAAACCTTGCATTAAAATTCCTCCTGTGAAAAAAGTTATGCCCTTTTTGGTGAAGCCGCGCAGATTCGATCCAACCGGGATGATGCCCAACTTCAACTGATCATATCTCCCCCACCCGGACTTGGCTTTAAGAGATTCTTGAGTGAAAAATGAAGCCCTGGAAGTGAGATTTCCGATGGTGGTGGCCCCATAGCTAAAATCCAAGTATGCAGATTAATAAGCCTGATTCAGCGAGGACTGCTCGACTCCCTTCTACCCAGATTCATGCCTGTCTTCTCCTCCAACTTGGTTTCTTCTCTCTTCCCCTCCTTTCTTCAACTTCAAACCCCTAAGCAAGGTGTTTTGAAATATTTTCAAAGATTTCATCTCTCTTTCATTCATTTCCACTTCGTCCCTACTCGGTTTACCGAAAAGCGCAACGTTTGACAAAATGCGAGCCTCGGAACAACGCAGAAACTTTATTTCAAAAAAAGTTTTGAAAGAGAGGGTTTTAAGGTCTAAAAACCATCCAAAATAGCTTTGGTCCAAAACGGGGTGTGGATTTGAGACTTGTCTCTCTCCTTGCGGAAGAAACTGGATCTTTGCCCTGCACACCTTTTATCACCAAGTAAACCATCAGTAACGCCCAAGTCTTATGGGCTGTCAAAAATGGGGTGTCTACAATAGGCAACAAGAAGAATAATTTGTACTTTTTGTAAGGAAGTATAGTTATAGGTGGAGAAGCTACTAGTTCTGGAAAACTTGAAGAGGTTGACATAAATTGCACTAGGCTTTGGCACATGCGCTTGGGACATGCCGGTTAGAAGGCTATGGAAGGCTTGAAAAAACAAGGTCTACTAGAAGAGGCTAAAATTTGTAAGTTATTATTTTGTGAGCATTGTGTCTTTGGAAAGCAAACTAGAGTCAAGTTCGAGATAGCAATTCATCGTACGAGAGGAACACTTGATTATGTGCATATCAATGTGTGAGGGACTACAAGAGGTGCATCTTTAGGAGGTAAGCACTGGTTTGTTACTTTTGTTAATGATTATTCTCGTTGTGTTTCGGTGTACATTACGAGACAAAAGGGTGAAGTGTTGAGCATCTTCTCAATTTTGGAAGAAGATGATTGAGACTCAGATTGACAGAACAATTAGAAGGCTTAGATCAGACAATGGTGGAGAGCACAGAGTTGATTCATTCAAAGAAATCTGCCAAAAAAAGGGTATAGTGCGGCATTTCACAATTAGTTATATTCTACAGCAGAATGGAGTGGCAGAACGGATGAATCAAACTTTGTTAGAAAATGTGCGTTGTATGCTTGCTCAATCTGGTTTGGGCAAACAATTTTGGGTTAAAGTTGTGATATATTCAAGCCACCTTATCAACCATTTGTCGACTATTGCGAATGATGGTAAAACACTCATAGAGGTATGCTCTAGTACTCATGCTAAAGACTATGATCAATTGCATATATTTAGTTGTCCTACTTGCTATCATGTGCAACAAACTAAGCTTGATCCTACAGCCATAAAAGCAGTTTTCTTGGGTTTTAGTTTTGGTATGAAAGGGTATAGACTTTGGTGCTCAGAATCATAGAAGGTCATAGTTAGTTAAGATGTCATGTTTAATGAGTTTGAGATGCTTAAGCAACTCAAGCAAAAAGACTCTAATGATGATACCAAAGTCGTTGGTGATTCGTAGTAGGTGGAGATTGATGTACCAATTTGGAAAGAAGACTCAGTTGATATTGATTGAGAAGAAGACAATAGAGTATAGGTTGACTCACCAGTCTTGGCAAAATCGCAGCAATCAGAGTCTATTGCTACAAGCAAAGTAAAAAGAGACTAAAAAGGGGCAAGATTAACAGATATGGTGACTTATGCTCTTCCAATAATTGGGGATGATATCCTATCTACCTACAAGGCAACCATGCAATCTCTTTAATGGAAAAATTGGAAGATAGCTATGGGTGAAGAGATTTAGACTCTTCACAAAAATCAAACTTGGGACTTGGTTCCGTTTCTGAGAGGAAAGAAGGAAATCAGCTGCAAGTGGGTATTCACCAAGAAGGATGATCTAATGTCAAAGGATATAGAGCTATTCAAAGCAAGATGAGTAGCTAAAGGATATGCTCAAAAATGGGGCATTAACTACAATAAAGCATTTTCACCAGTGGTCAAGCATTTTTCAATTCGTATCTTGTTGGCATTGGTTGCACAGTTAGAACTCGAGTTAGCTCAACTCGATGTAAAGACGACCATCTTACATAGTGGCTTGGAGGAAGAAATATATTTGTCCCAACCTGAAGGGTTTTGAGCTTAGTTGTAGGAATCGTGCAACAAAGTGATGAATCTTCGTAAGAAACGTGATTCCGTGTTTCTTAGAAGGAAACGTGTAAGAATTGCGTTTTTGTAGAGAGAGAAATGCAATCTTGTCCACGATGGGATCGTTGTTGGAAATAAAACAACTCAGAAGCAATAAATAAAACTCAAAATATGGATCTGAAGCAGATTTTGGGTATGGATCTTAATCACAAATACAAAAAGAAAAGCAAAAAATACAGAATGAGAAACTTACAGTAGAGAAGGAAGTGAATCTGGTGGAGAAGGAAATGATCGTTATCGACATCTCGATCTATCTTCTTTTCTCTATCAATCTCTTGATTTGTCTTCTTGTCTCTATCGATCTGTCAATCTTCTTCTCTTTGTCGATCGATCTTCTTCATCTCTCTCTCGATCTTTCTCTCGTTTCCTCTATCTCTCGATCTTTGTCTCTTGGTCTTCGCCTCTCTCTCTCTCTCTCGTTTTCTCTCTCTTCTCTCTCTTCTTTACTGCTCTTTCATATTTCATTTTATTTATAACATATACATATATATATATATATATCTAAATAACATGGGTTTTGAAATGGATTTAATTCCTTAATGGGAAATGAGTGTTGATTTTTTATAGTTTTGAAATGGGTGTTGATTTCTTATGATTTATCAAAATCAAATCACAAATTTCAAAGAAAATAGAGTGAAAAAAATAAGAGAAAGCATGAATGAGAAAGAAGGGACTCATCACCGCCTTCGCTCCGTGACTATCCACCACCATTGAAGAGGAAGATCGAACAAAGGAAATAAAGGGTTTATTATTTGAGCTCTGAGAGGAGATGTAGTGTTTGTTCAGAGATGAGAGAGAATGAGAAAAGGAAATGAGAAAGAGAGACGTTAGAGAGAGAGAGAGAGTGTGTGTGGGGAAGATGTAGATATAGAGAGTCAACAAATGGGGAAGAGATATTAGGTAGAAAGAGAATGAGTGGGGGTAGATGGAGAGAGAATGAGTAGGAGACAAGAGAGAAAGAGAGTCAGTAGAAAAAGAGAGAGAAAGAGGGAGAGATAGATTAAATAATTATGTTTAGTGAGAGAGTGATTGAATAATTATGTTTAATCTAAATAAAAAAAGAGTGTTTTTTAAAATCTAAATAAATAATTATGGAGTGTTTGTTTTTTCAATATATTTTTTTTATTTATATTAAAAACGAGCGTAGTCTCTAATTATTGAAGTATTTTATATCAAATCAAGTTTTTAACTAATTTTTTACTCAAATTTGATGAAAAGAAAAGATGAAAGATTACTATTCATTTTAAAATAAAACTCTCAAAATATAATTTATATTCACAAAAAAAATTGTAGTGTTTTTTATATGATTTATATATGAATATGTTTTAATTATAATTATAGTACTATTTTGTTATACTACATTAAAATATCATCACATATGATACATTTTTTTTAATGAAATAAAAAATCAAGTTAAATTATTTTTATCATTTGTACATAAATTATCATATATAGCGTCAAAGTTGCTGGGGTCAAATAATTATTCATGCCCACTAATGAATTATATCGCATTTTTCTGAAAAACATTAGATAACCAAACAATTGCACCTAAGCAATCCAAATTTAGTGGATTTTTGGGAGTAATTTTTTCATATGCAAATGATTTTTTTAAATTTTTTTTTTCAAAAAATCAACACTTTTATATTCCATTCGGCTAGACAAATTTGAAAAAATATATTTAATTGAAAAAAGTCCAAAAAAGACAAATAAAAAATCAAAACCGCTGTCTTACCACCGCCAGCACCACTACTCTACCACCACCAACACTATCATCACGACCACAACCACTATCCTTCCGCCACAACCACCACTACTCTACCTCTCACCTTTCCACCAACAACACTATCGTTACCACTACAACCGCTATCCCTCCGCTTCCACCCCCTACCACCACCACTTTACGTCCACTACACTACCCTTCCACCAACAACACTATCGTTACCACTATAATTGTTATCCCTCCACCTCTACCCCCACTACCACTACTCTACCTCCACTACACCACCCTTCCACCAACAACACTATCCTTTCCACTACAACCACTATCACTTCACCTTCATCCCCACCCCACCACTCTACCTCTCCACTACACCACCCTTCCACCATCAACACTATTGTTACCACCACAACCGCTATCCCTTCACTTCGACCCCCACCACCACCAATCTACTTCCACTACACCACCATTCCACCATCAACACTATCGTTACCACCACAATCGCTACCCCACCACCACCACTACCACTTTACTTCCATTACCACTAGTGACCACCAACAACACCATCATTATCACCACATCTTCTATTCTTTTATCTTCACTACCACCATTATCGCCTTTACTATGAACACATCTCTACAACAATTCAAAAATTAAAACAAAATTAAAACACAGTAATATTGTTGAAATTATTAAAAATAATAAGTTTTGAATTTTATCTTACTGTAAATGTCAAAAACAAAAGTGTAAGCATTAGAAGCATTCCACATCACCAATAACCACGTGCCAAGATAAACATGAAACCAAACTATTTTTCAATAACCAAACTAATTTTTTTGGGGCTAATGATTACCAAACGTGTGCTACACTTTTGGTCATGCTACTCCCAATGTACAAATAAAATGATTTCTTATGCAAGACTTTTGATCTTTTTCTACTCTCAATGTGTCCACCATACTAAGATGACACGCATGCGCTAGCATTTAATGGATGGCAAGCTATCAGTTGTATAATGAGGAGACCTTTGGTATTTTTTTTATTATTTTGGTGGATGGTGTATTTTTCTATTCTCGATAAACAGTAGGTGTATCTCAAAAAAATCTCACTAATCCTTACTCCCGCCAACTCTATATAACTATCAACATCCATCTCATTCTTTAAAGTGGAGTTAAAGTTGTATAAACAAATATATAACTAGAGCTTGAAGAGTTCAAACAAGTTGATTTTGGCTTCTAAGGCACGCACCGTTTCGTGTACATTCATAATTTTCTCTATTGGTTTCCATTTTTATTTATTTTCTCTCAGTTATTTTTTCTAATCTGCTGTATGCTTGAATGATTTCACATGACAGATTTTGAATGGATTTAAGCCGAAGCATTAACTCTCAAGAAGTTGTGGAAGATGAGGATGTTGACGAGCCAACTACTACTTCACTTTAGAAATATGTCCCAAAAATTTCTGATGAATCGCCCAATTCCAAAGGTGAAGGTGGCTCTGCAAAATTTATATACAATTTTAGTTGCAAATTGGGGGCTTATACTAGTTCTTATTCCCAAGTTCTTGCACACTTAATAGGCAAATTACCAACTAACAAGCTCAACGTATACAACTATGTCCAAAGGTGAACAAGACTGGGAGGGAGTTGCTGAAACAAGAGGAACTAGATGCATAACGGCTATTTCTGGAAAATGCCAAGGCCAGAAAATTTCCTAGGTCCACTTTAACATCACAGGTACAATCTCAAACTATTAGGTCCTCTGATGTGCCACACTCAGTCAAAGTTTCAATTGACAACATGTTTCATGTAAGAAACAGAGAAGAAGTGGACCAAATGATTGCTAGGTGTCTTTATAGTAGTGGCATTGCTTTCAATGTTATGAGGTCTCCATGGTGGGCAGATATGGTTACTACTATTAATAATGCTCCAAAAGGGTACAAGTCTCCTAATTATGAGAAGGTGAGGACCAGCTTGTTGGACAAACGACCAAGCAAGGTTCAACAATCCCTCAACCCTTTAATGCAAGATTGGTGCATACATGGAGTTTCCATTGTTTCTGATGGTTGGTCAAATTTAAAGAATCAAACTTTGATTAACATCTTCGATGTTTCTGGTGGTAAGGCCATTTTTATTAATGGACATGACGTTTCTTCAAAGGAGAAAAATGCAACAAATATTGATGATTTGTTGTTTAAAACAATTGAATTTGTTGGACCCTCCAATGTGGTCCAAGTAGTTACTAATAATGCCACTAATTGCAAGGCAGCTGGAGTAATAATTTAGCATAAGTATTCCCACATATTCTGGTCAGGTTGCTTAGCCCATACTTTGAATCTCTTGATGAAAGACATAGCCAAATGTGAGGATCCAACTTTGTTATTTGTTGATGAATCATATAAGAGGGGTAAAGAAGTGGTAAAATACATAAAAAAACCATAGCTCTTGTCAATGCTTGTTCAAAACATTTTCCGGTCTGGATCTTCTCAAAGCAAAGAAGATTAGGTTTGGCCTCCATTTCATTGTTTTACAACGTCTTGTTAAAGTCAGACCTGCTTTGTTGTCCATGGCTCTAAGCAAAGAATGGGAAAATTTGAGAAAAAGTACATTATCCCCTCATCAACATGACATTGTCCACCAAACCATTTTGGATGTTGATTTTTGGAGAAAAGCAAAAAGAGTTCTTACCATCACAAAACACATTTATAAGATGCTTAGATTTTCAGATTTTGATAAGGTTTATGAGTTGATGGATACTATGCTAGGGAACATTAAGGATACTCATTCAAATGGTCCTATTGTTTATGATTTGAAACATCAATTTGCGGTGGAAAGATGGGATAAGATAAACATTTCTTTGCATTGTCTAGCCTATATTCTTGTTCCTAAGTACTGCACAAATTCTTGGTTGTCAAAATCTGCCCCAGGTGGTGTGATAAAGAAAAACCCTCATTTTGAAGTTGAGGTGCAAAAGGGGTACCTTGAGGCAATGGAAAAAATGATTTCTGATCAAACTAAAGTTGCTGTTATAAGAAAACAAATTAGTGATTTTATTAGTTGCAAATGAGTTTTTTTCACAACCTCAAGCAGTAAATAACAGAGCAACCATAGATGCACTATTATGGTGGCATTTGTATGATGGGGCATCACCTGAATTATATTCTCTAGCATTGAAAGTGTTGTCTCAAAATGTGAATACTTCTTTTGCAGAAAGGCGTTGGAGTACCTATTCCTACATTCATAATGTGAAAAGGAATAGGTTAAATGTTGATCGAGCTAAAAAGTTGGTTTTTGTGCACTATAATCATAGACTCTTGTCAAGGTACATGGAGGACTATGAGAATTTTAAAAATTAGGATGCACATCCAGAAGATGCCAACATTGAAGAGGATATTATGGCAATAGAAGAAAGAGATAATGTATCACTTTCAGACAGTGAAGATGATACCACTCTTGCAGCTTTAGATGTTCAACCATGTCCAACTCCAACACCATTGCCTACATCTTCATCATTTCCACCTCCTACTTCTTAAGAGCATTCAATGGAACAAGTAACAGCATAAATGAGACTTGAAAAAGCACGTGGCAAAAGACAGAAGAAGTGAAACAAAGGCAGAATAAGTAAAATATTTTGTAATGTGGAATTGTAATATTTTGTTTTTTACCTTAGTTTTTGACTTTCTTTTTAGTTGTTTACTTTTTGGAAATTATGAGAATTAGTGAACTCTTTTTGTTGTCAAGTCTTTTTGTTTGATTAGATGATTAAGAATTAATGATATTTGTATTAGTGATGAATTTTCTAATGGGATTCTATATTTTTGTGTAGCAATGTAAGTTATCAAATTTAATATATTAAATAAAGCCACTCCAAAAAACAAATACATGCTGAATTTTTGAATTAATTTTATTTATATATATATATATATATATAAGCGCTCCTCAAGGCGCTCCCAACCTAAGAAACTTCTATCGGCTCATGCTTCCCCGCTCCCTCTTCCGCATCCGCCCACGTCGTGTAACTAAGGTTTTGAGTTACTGAAAAGGAGAAGTTGGTTTGCAAATTGAAGAAGTCTTTCTGTGGTTTGAAGCAGTCGCCTCGACGGTGGTACAAACGGTTTGACCATTACATGATTGCTCAGAAATACACTTATAAGTAGTTTGATCATTGTGTGTATTTCAAGACGCTTAGGGATAAATCCTTTATTTATTTGCTTTTATATGTTGATGACATGTGGTTGCATATAAAAGCAAGGTGAAAATAGATCGTTTGAAGACTATACATGCATGACCTTGGAAAGAAGCATTGGCAAGCAACAAAGTGGTTTCTATAGCATATGCTAAGGATCGTAGACCTTGGCTTGAAGTTTGAGAGAGGAAGCACAGTGAATCATCCTGTTGTGTGCTATGTTGATTCAGACTACGTAGGAGATCTTGATAAGTGTCGTTCTATTACTGGTTATGTGTTCACTTATACAAGAGGACCAATTAGTTGGCAATCAACTTTGTAATCAACAGTTGCACTTTCAACGATGGAGGCTAAGGGCTAGTTTGGCATGTACTAAATAAGCCAAAAAGTCAAAAAGTCACTATCTTATTTTAGTCACATCATCTTATTTAAATCACATCACCTCTCTAACACATCACATCAAACCCAACCCAAACCCAATCCAAACCCACTAATAAGTCAAAAAGTGCACTTTTTTAGGACATCCCAAATCAACCCTAAATATATGGCTATGACAGAAGCCATAAAGGAGGCCATTTGGTTACAAGGATTGATAACAGATTTGGGCATTGAGCAAGAACATGTTATCGTCTATTGTGATAGTCAAAGTGCAAACCACTTGGCAAAAAATAAGGTGCATCATTCTCGGACGAAGCACATCAATGTTCGATTCCACTTTGTTGGTGAGATTGTGGAAGAAAGAGAGATCCTACTTTAGAAGATTGGTATAGCTGACAACCCAGTAGATATGTTGACAAAAGTTGTCACTAGGGTTAATTCTAACACTATTTGGACTTGATACACTTGGATTGTGTTTGAGCACCTTAGGGTGCATACGCCTTAGGACGCGACTTGGAGGCAATCCCAGATTTGCAGTGTAGAAGATTCTATCATTGTTTAATGGTCAATTTGGAACAACAACTAGATATCATTTGTTAGTTTTTGGCTCATTGTCCATTCCCAAATTGGTTTGGATTTGAAGTATTTTATTTCCTATAGACTAGGATTGTTGGAATATTTGTTTGACTTGGTTTAGTTGTTTCCTTATTAAATAGGATTGTAAGGAAACCAAAATAATTTGGGAACTAGAATCCTATTCTTTATGGGTTTGGGTTTTTTTTGTAGAATTTCTAAATATAGGTGGGTTCTCTCATAATTCAATATTGAAATAGATTATGGGTTTTGGTGAGAGATTGAAAGAAACACCATTGTAACTTTTTGAGCATTCATTTTAGTTTGATAATAAAACTAGGCTAAATTATACTTTACATCCTTTCACTTTGCACTAAATCCTACTTTGGCCCCTATACATGAAATCATGACAGTAAACCCCTGCACTTTTGGTTAAATCTCACTTTGATCCCCATATATGAAATCATGACAATCAATCCCTTACACTTTTAATCAAATCCCACTTTGGTCCCTACACAAGTTATAGCGATTTTGGCTTTGACCCATTACTTATTGTATTCTGGACTCGGGTTGGTGTGATTTTGAATAGTTATTTTCTCTTTTCTTTGTCTTCCCTTTCATTTGAGTTATTGGGTTGTAGTTGTGCGTTTGGGACAGGTTGATTGCTTGTATTTCAAAACCTGTGCTGCCCAAATTTTGGTTTTTCTGCTCAAGCGAGAATTCTCGCGCTCGAGCGGGCTTCACAAATCTGCTCCTTCGCTCGAGCGGCCATTCTTGCGCTCGAACGGGATTTGTTGACTCTTAATACTTTTGTAGAGTGCAATGGACGCTTGAGCGTCTAGTGCCATGCTCGAGCGGGGACCATTGTCTGCCAGACTTCTGGAAACGTGTATTCCACGCTTGAGCGCCAACTTTCACGATAGAGCGCCAACTTTCACGCTCGAGCGGAACTTTGTGTCTAACGCTAGAGCGAACTGCGTGTATTTCAGTTTGAAAAGATGACATTTCGAATCACTTTTTCTTCTTTCTCTCTTTCTCTCTAAAATTTTCCAAAAAGCTTGTTCTTGAGCTTCTCTCTCTACATTTCACCTTATCTCTTGGAATTCATCTACATCCATCTTTGCACCCTAGTGCCTTTGAGAAAAAGGTAGAGCTCGTCAAGATCTACATTTTGATCCGAATAGAAGTGGTTTTCTGTGTTCTTGGAGTTTTCCTCTTGTGTGGCTCATCTTCTTCCTTTGAGATAGGGATTCTTTCTACACTTTCATATGATATTTAGCTTAGATATTGTCTCTTGTGTAACAATGGTATGATTTGGGGGTGTTTTAAACAAACCTAGGGTTTGGGCACAAAAATGGAAAGAGAGGTTTTGGGTATAGGTAAAATAGATGCTTGTGGGGTTTGAAAACGAGGTTGTGTCATGTCTAATTAGATGATTTTGGCACTTGGATAATATTTAGGAAAAATGAGAGAGTTGCCCTAATTAGATCGACCATCATTTTGTAAAAATAATTGGAATTGATATTGAAAATGTGAAATTGAGAGGGTATTGATATAAATGGTGAGATTGGTTATGTATTAACTCAGTCCTTTAGAAGTTTTAAATAATCTATCTGTTTGAGATTTAATATCTGTTTAGAGATAACTGTATTGGGCTATCGGTGGAGGATATCTTTGACTGTTGTAGAAATTGCATGTGAATTAGGTAAATTGACACTAATCTTTGAGGGCTGTCATTGAATATGACTGTGTTTATATACATTGTATATGTATGTTGTTTGGAAGTAGAAAGGGGATGTGCTTTATGTTTGATTATATGTTTAAATACACTGCATATGTATGGATATTTATTTGGGAGAAAAAATGGATGGACTCCATTATAATTAAGTTGGCCGAAGTGTCCTGGGTGAAAGTCCCGAAATTATACATGGATGCCTAGCCCGCGAACGAAATGTCCGTAAAATGGCAATTGTAGTGCTTGTAACGAAATATCCGTAAAATGGTAATTGTAGTGCTTGTATAGCCTACGTTTACATGGGTACCGTTTGACGACTGCCCGCGGACGAAATTTCCGTGAAATAAGGAGTTTGAAGTGTTATGCATATGTGTTGTGTGATGTGAAATTTATTGAGTTGTAGCCTTGATTCGTTTGTTGAGAAATAAGGAAATTGACTCATGAATGAAGAACAGATAGGTAATTGAAATGTAAATTGGAAGTGAATGGATAAAGACTTGAAATTGATACCTTATGAGTATATAATGTTGAGAAAAGTTTTACCACATGCATTGTTTATGCACTTGTGCTTATACTTTTGCTAAGTTTCATATACTGTGTTAGATGATTTCTACTGGGTTATGGCTCACCCTATTTGCGAATAACATTTTTAGGTAATGATGACATGCTTCCTTCAAGGCAATAGCACAGAAATGATCTTTGGGAAGCAAGAGCTTTATGTTTTGTTTATTTTTGCATAGCCTAGGGCTAAATATGTACTGAGTGAAGCTCATTTTGCTGTAACGAAGTCAAGGCTTGGAAAGGTGTAAGCTGTAGACACCCCATTTTTGACCGTCCTCAAGACTTGGACGTCATCGTTTGAACATTTGATGATCATCCATGTTCGTGTTCGTTTTGAGTTTCCGGAGGTCTCGGCCACGCGCCTTGCCTTAAGATCTCTAAACTTGTGTGTTTTGTGCTTGGTTGTGGACCAAGGACTTGTGTTTTTGCTCCTTAGGGAAGAGGGTGGCTTGTTGGCCATCCCCTCAACCCATCGGCCAAGGCATGAAGCTATCAGTCTTGTTTTTTTGCCATCGGCCAAAAGTATTGGCCGATCGGCACTCTTTTTGGTCAGTCGGCCCTTATGTTGGTCGATCGGCCATGTTTTCTGGCCGAACCCTGTTCATCTGCTTTATGCAGATATTTTATGCCAGTTGTCACAGCTGGCATGCACAATTCCTCCCTCCATACATATGTATGGAGGGATTTGCACCTTTGCTTAGCTTGCTTAGGAAGCTTTAGAATTGGATTTCTATAAGAAGGGAGCTCCTCCTCCCTTCTCAGAGGTTCTGAAAAATAGGGTTAGAGAAGTTGTATCTATCTATCTCTATATTTCCCTATCTTTACATATTTGTGTGTGTATTTGTGCTCAAAAGTGTATTTTGTTCATACTTTTGCACTAGAGCACCTAGCAATGCACCATCCTTGGTTGCTGAGGTGCTAGGGAGTTGGTGTTAGGGTTCTTGAGGTGATTTTGATCAGAGAAAGTTGCTAGAGCCTTGTTCTTGAAAGTGTTCTTCAAGGGTGGGCATTCTTGCTTTTAATACCCCATTCTTGCTTAAGCTTTTAGCCCTACTTGCTTATTGTTTTAAGCTTAGCTCTTAACTGATAAAATTTCTATTTTTTGGTACATTAAATCTTTGGTTAAGGTCTCTTTTTGGTTTGGGGTTGTTTACTCCCTTCAAGGCCTTGTTAGGCCTTGTTTTAGGCCATCCCTTTTGGCCCTTGTTCTTAGCTCTGCATGACCTTTCTACCACTGAAATCCAAAGGATTTTCAGTGGTGGAAAGGTGGTTTTGAGGTCTTAAATAGGAGAGGGTCATCCCCTCTCCTTGTTGTCTTGTATGCTTGCATAAATGGCTTATGTTGGTAGCATGTTTGTTAAGCTTGTCTTAGCTTCATTTCAGCAAGTATTTGGTGTTACTTTTCCATGCTTTACCTCTGTCTAAGGTTGGTTTAGTGGCATTTTGCATGTACCATACACTTGTAGTGTAAATCACACACACTAGCTTTATATGCTTCATGTTTGAGCATGTCTTTCTAGCCTATGTTGTGTCCATTTCAGCATGTTCTTGGGCTTGTTTTACCATGCCACACCTTTGTTTAGGTTTGGTTTGGTTAGCCTTTGCATGCCTCATGCACTTGTAGTGCATTTCTATGAAATTGCCTTAACATGCTTTGTGCTTTAAGCCATGTTTCTAGCATGATTTTGGCTCGACTCCGTGAAACTTTTAGCCTTGTTGTAACATGCTTAAGCTCTGATTTGAGTTGTTTTGACCATATATGCCATGCTTTGTATAGCCATAATGCAATCTTGCTTGCTAGCTTTGAGTGTCCAAGTCACTAGCATGCTTTACTTGGACCATTTCAATGATTTGGCATCATTTGTTATACTATTTCAGTCCATGTTTCATGCTTAAACACTTGCACTTGTCACTCCTTTAATGCTTTAAAGAGTTGATGTTTTATGCCTCATGAATGGGTCATTGTGTATGCCATAATGTTTAGGTCTTTGGGATGCCATCTAAGTGAGTTTTTGGTCTTGTTTTACCTTGCCATAACTCTGTTTTTCATTGCTTAAGTCATGCCTTGTTTGGTTTTGATAGGTGTAGTGTAACACCTCTTTTGTAGCCTTGCATGCCTCATGCTTTCGGCCCTTTGTTCTAGCTTATTTTGGCTTTGGTCCTTGCATGTTTTAGGCTCATTTTGGCATGATCTAGGTCTGTTTTGGATTATACTTGTCATTTGCTTCAGATTTTGCATAGCCTTGGTTTGAGTCCCTTGGCTAGTTCCAAGCTTTAAGCCTTTTTGCATGACTTGCTTGCTTTGTTTGGTTGGTTTGGCACCTTTCCTAACATGATTTCAGAGCTTATAATGTATGTCACATGTCCATATTTGTCCCCTTTTAAGTGTTCTTGAAAGTTGCTCTCCTATGCTTAGGTGATAGGCCAATTGGCATGCATGTTTGTATGTACCTTTGTCTTTATTTCCATAGCATTTTGGCCACTGATTTGGGCACGTTTAAGAGTTGTTCACTTTAGTTTAAGTCCATCTTTGCATGTTGTTGCATGCTTGTCTTGCATGCTGTATGCTTGCTTCATTTTGCATGTTGTTGCATGTTATGCATGTTTGCATATTTAAGTTGTATGCCTATTGCATGTTAGTTGCATTGCATAATCTTGTTGCATACTTGCTTGCATGCTCATGTTGCATTAGCTTGCTTACATGCTTAGGTTGCATTGCATTGTGTGTGCATTGCCTTGCCTCTTGATCAAGCATGATAGAGGTTGAGGTCCCCTATATGTTTTTGTGCATTTCATTTGATATTGAATTGCACACTTGGCTCCTTTGGCCATCATGCATTGAAATGCGTGATTGGTGGTTCGAGGGTTGAGAACTACACACCTTTGAGTCTTAAACATGATAAGGGTTGTAGTTGTGCAGACATTGTCTTGTAAATGTATTGCCATGCTCTGTTTGTCCTCTGCTGCAGCAACAGGAGCTTTTCACAGGAAGAAATGGTCGATCGACCATATTCAGTGCCGATCGGCTAACAATATCTGGCCGAGTGCCTTATATTTGGTCGATGACCTTCCTCTCTTGGTTGATGGCATCACTTCTTGGTCGATGACCTCCCACAATGTACAAAAGATGGTTCAGAAATGTCACAGAAGTTGGCGGCACAATTTTCAAAGGAACAGAGCAGTGCAAACAGAGGCAACATGAGGCATGACGATGGATTTCCGAGCGAAGCCGACCGAGCATGCATTCGTCCCTCTTCCCGAGCCTGTTTTACTATTTTTCATAGCTTAATTAATTTGTTTAATTAGTTAAGGGTTGTGTAATAATTAATTAGCTTGTAAGTTAGTTAATTAGTTGATTTGTATTATTCTTTCGGACCCTCCGTCGAGAGGGCCAATTGTTGTAATAAGCATGCGTGTGTGTGATGCATGTCTTTCAACCCCCATTTCTTTCTCCCTTTTACTTAACCGCTTACGATGGTTAGTTCTAGGGCATATTTCATTTAGCATCCTTATGCTATGCATGTTTGCATCATTCATCTGTATTGCATGCACCGGGCTCGGCTCATCATACTAACTGCATTGTATTTCAATTCTAAGTTGAATACATGTATCGAATTGTCGCACCTCATATGCCATTTTAGATTAGCCGAGCCTATTCTAGTTGCACTTTGCATTCGATGCATTAGCCATTTTAACATGAACTAGGATAATGCGTGATTTCTAACTAGTTTCTTGTTTTGGCTCGGAGTACACTGTGAGTGTTTATGCTTTAGCATCTTACATGTGTGTGAGTGTTAACATGACAACATGCTTGCCATGAGACTAATTGCTTATGTGACATAACTACCTGAATGCCTGTGGGTGAAGGTTGGATTACTTGAATTGGAACAATTCATCAAATCCGTGTTTTAGCTTACTTGCGAGTAGCAAACTTCAAATCATTTTTTTCAAACAAATGGATATGCGATACTTTGTTCCAAATTAGGCGATCTAGTCTATACTTGTGTGTTGTGCGCATCACATAGTAATTCTAGCTAATTAACCGGAACAAGAACGCATGTGTTTTCAAAAACAAGATATCATGCTTAGTATAGGCCGATCTTTGATCGGGGGAGCGGGGGTGCTCATAGATGACCTTTCCCAATCGTACCCAAGTTCCTGAGCCGAGGTAACTTTGGTGATGACGGACACGTGGCCTTAGGCACGAGTCAGGGTTTCCTAAATTCCCCCAAAATAAAATATTTAGGTGGCGACTCTCTATCTGGCAAAACAGTTCATGTTTGGCACTTCTTTACAAAAATCAGTTTTCCAAAATAATTTGCCGAATTTGGACTCTTTGGTGATTTATCAATCTCACATCGCACATTGTGAGATCAGATTAAGAACTGTGACATTTGAGTTCGAACTGTAGCATGAAGCCAAAGGGTGCGTCTACATAAGCCAGTAAGGCATTTGTTTATATTAAACTTTTTTGTATCTTTAACTCCACGTAATGAAAGAACTATTTACTCTGATGTATGCGATTATTAATGTATATTTTGGGTTGCATCTAGTGTGTATTTTAGGGGCGTTACAACTTGGTATTAGAGCGTACCGAGTTTGAATACTTTGGGTACATGGAAAGTGGTTAGTATCACAATGGGTTTGTTTCGCTTGCTAGAGACTTAAGTGTAAACGATATGTATTTATATGACAACATGCTTATGTGATTATTTGGGTATGGGATTAAATTTCTTGGATGTTGATTCGGCCTACGGGTTTCTTGGAGTCCTGTTAGAAAAGCACTTGATCACTGCTATTTTTAATCGGAACTCTAGCAACACCGCAGGACGGTCATTATTCGGAAATGAAATTCGTATGTGTTTTACATGATTATGTGCTTATGTGGGGTGAATTACAGTTGTCCAATGTATTAGGACGCGAGGGAGTTAGCTTTAGCACATTTGTGAATGTGCTAATTTCTTGTGTTACCTTTATTAGGATGTCAGGACGTGGTCGTGGAGGTAGGCATGGTAGGCCTAATAGGCACGAGGACCCTATAACAGATGAGATTCAGGTGCAGGAGGAAGGGGTTGGTTAGGCTAATGTGGCCGAACCAGTAGGTTAGCAAGCCATGGGCACCTTAGCCCGCGAAATGGCTGGAGCATTGAGGGAATCAATGGACATTCTCAGAGCTGAGAATCAAGTCCAGGTCTAAGTAGCTGAGGCAGGGCCTTCTTTTCTGAAGAGGGAGTTCTTCCGGTTGAATCCAGATGAGTTTTTGGGGGACCCAAAGGAACCACTGAAGGCAGATAAGTGGCTGAAACAGATGGTGAAGACGTTTGAGATGCTTAGCATCAAAGATGGGGGTTTAAGAGTGACCTTGGCATTCTTCCAATTGAAGGGAGATGCGAGTCAATGGTGAAAATATACACGAGGGCGCATTTGTGGGACTTGGGAGGCTTTCGTTGACGCCTTCCAGGACAAGTACTTGCCTCCCACTATTACGGAGAAGTTGAAGGATCAGCTTTCTCGCCTCAAGCAGTTGAACACACCTATGGCTGATTTTAAAGCCACCTTCACTAGTTTATCAAGGTTTGCACCGGAGTTAGTAGCGACTAAGGAGCATCGGTGTTTAGAGTTTGAAAAGAGGTTGAGGACTAGACTATGTTCTAAGTAGCCAGGTCCATGATTAGAAACTATGGGTGCCTTCTGGAGGCGGTGGCCCATCTCGAGACTATCATGCATACTAAGGAGGAGAGGATAAGGGGCTCTAGAATGAGTCAGGATAGTCAAGGGGACGGTAAGAGGTAGAAGGGTTCTAACTCTCAACAGTCCTAGGGAGTGCAATTGAGATCTACCTTTCCAATGCCGAGTTCGGGTTCTGTGAGAGGTGGTCAGTGAGATGTGACTTGCTTCAAATGTGGCCAATTGGGTCACAAGTCTCCAGCTTGCCCGCAGAGAGGAGGAGGGCAACAATCAACTTTGTCTTCGGCTCATTCTCAGAGCCAAAGTCAGGGTAGAGGACAATCGCTCACTTGTTATCAGTGTGGCCAGGCGGGGCACCTGAAGAGATCTTGCCCACAGTTGGGTGGCATGTCTGGTGCGTCTAGTTCGAGACAGACACAGAGTCACTAGTCAGCACAGGCCTCGAGGGCCAATCAGGGAACTTCGTCGGCTCAATCCGTACAGTATACTTATGCTCCTAGGGGTGAGCAGGTAAACCAGAGGCCAACAAGGCGTGTGTATACTGCTACCGTGCCAGACCTTGTACCGGCTCCATCTGTTGTGAGAGGTACCTTTTTGTTTTGCAATTCAGTTGCTAGTGCATTGATTAATACGGGTGTATCCCATTCTTTTATCTCGTCTGCATTTGCATCGATTTTGGGATTGGAGTTAGCGCAATTAACATCTCCTATTTGTGTAGAGTCCCCTATTGGTGGTGAAGTTTTCTTGAGACAAGGGTATCGGAGTTATGATATAGAGGTCGCTGGTCGTTGACTTCTATTTGCATTTGTTTTCTTGACATGACTTGTTAGGATGTTATTTTGGGTATGGATTGGTTATCGTCATACCGGGCTGTTATAGATTGTTACCGTCAGAGGGTTACTGTATGTACCTTGATTGGAGATTGCTTTTATTTCTTGGGGGACTGGGTGGGTAGAGCCTTATCACTAGTATATGATCCGCGTGGGTGGAGTGAACTTAGCTATCTGCTTGCTAGCCTTCAGAGTAGTGAGTGTGATGAAGTCCGAGTTCAGTTGCCAAGGGTGGTTTGTGAATACCCTAATGTCTTTCCCGAGGACCTTACTAGTTTACCACCTCACCGAGAGATTGAGTTCTCTATTGACTTAGTGCCTGGCACGACGCCGATTTCTATAGCACCATATTGGTTTGCACCTGCTGAGTTGAGTGAGTTGAAGGCTCAAGTCAAGGAATTGTTAGATAAGGGTTTCATACGCCCTAGTACTTCGCCTTGGGGTGCACCGACATTCTTTGCTAAAAAGAAAGATGGAGCCTTGTGACTTTGTATCGATTACCGGAAGTTGAATCGAGTGACTGTAAAAAATAAATACCCAATGCCTCGTGTAGATGACCTATTTGATCAGTTGAAAGGGTCTTGTTGTTTCTCGAAGATAGACCTGAGATTGGGTTATCACCAATTGAGGGTAAGGGAAGAAGATATCCCGAAGACGGCATTTCGTACGCAGTATGGCCATTATGAGTTCCTAATGATGCCTTTTGGGCTAACCAATGCACCGGCTGTGTGTGACAACCTTGCTCCGTATTATGCTAATTAATCTTAATTACGGATGTGACTATGTATTTAACATGATTTTGAGTGCTATTTATATGAATATATGTGGCTTTGAATTTCTATCTGTTCACCGTAGGAAAATCTGTTCAACTGACTGTTATGAACTGAAAATTGAAGGCCTTATCGGCCATAGAAACCAAAATTGACTATGCCATTGTGATTGTCATAATTTTTAGAGCCTATGGTGAAATTTAATTGAAAATTTATACGGATCAAAATAATTAGATTCAGAATGATTAATTAAGCACCATTGCTTAGCTCTAAACAAATTTGATTAGGCCATCTTATATAAAGGCCTATATAGCCTTATGTTATTGTTTTTGAACTCACTTTCTCTCATTTGGCTGAGATTTCACTAGAGAGAGAGACGGCCAGTTCTAGAGAGAGAAGATGAGGAATTATGCATTTTGGTTCAAGATTGTGAATTTGGAAAGCTACACTCAAGATTTAACTAGAATTTGTGAAGATTAAAGCTCCTAGGTGAGTAAATTCATGAGTTTGAGCTTGTGATTTTGTAAATTCAAGATTAAATGGTAATCAAGAACATGAGTTGTGTTGATTTTGATGAGATTGAAGTCTATATGCACATGCATGCATAGAATTGCTATGAATTGCCATGAATTTGCATAATCTAATATGTAGCATGTCAAATATAAAAGATTGAGAGTTGGATCATACATGCAAGCATGGTTTTGTTGAGTTTCATGCGAATAAACACCATTTGCACCATTTGGAACAGAATTAGAGTCAAGAGTTTCCATGCATGCATGATTAATGTAGATATGGGGTTTGTATGAAGTTTGAATGCATGGGTTTTGATCATACAAGAGAGATGTTGGTTAATTTGAGAATCTAATCATGATTTTGAACAATTGGCCTCATATTGGTTACATTCTCATGATATATGATGTGTTTCCCTATTTTTGGTACCTTAATTCAAGCTTTAAAGCCTTTGAATATCGAATTTGAGCCTCAAGAACAGTTCTGGGAAACCCAGAATTTGGCATGTCCGCTCAAGCGGGGAAAGCGCCGCTCGAGCGTGAAATGCGAGCTCCCAGAATTTTTGCAGACGTTGATGTCCGCTCGAGCGGGGACATTCACGCTCGAGCGGAGAGCTATGTAGTGTGACTTTCAGCTCGAGCGTCCGAATTCACGCTCGAGCGTAAAAATGAGGCAACCAGTACTTTTGCAGACCATGAGGGTCCACTCGAGCGGCGGAACCTACGCTCGAGCGAGGACCCCTGTTTCAGAAATTTGTAAAAGTGTTCTGTGTTTCATTTTCCATTCTCTTTCACTTCTAAGTACTCTTACGCATGCATTGAGCATTATGAATGAATTAAAAGAATAAGAAAGAAGCCTAAGAGGGATGTATGAATTAAGAACGGATTGAATCAATTGTGCCCCATATGTGTTATGTAATGTGTAGCGTCCAGCTCCAGGGCAAATCCACCGGCAGAACACTGTGAGTAATATCTTAATAAAAATATCTGAAGTATGTTATTTGTCCAATTGCTTACTTCCATATAAGTCTTATAAGTTTGTTACATTGAATTGGGGACAAATATTTGTTATGACATATGATTGGGCCAAAGGCCGTTTGATATGAATGATTAGGCCGAAGGCCGTTCGACATGAATGATTAGGCCAAAGGCCGTTCGACATGAATGATTAGACCAAAGGCTGTTTGACATGAATGATTAGGCCAAAGGCCGTTTGACGTGAATGATTAGGCCAAAGGCCGTTTGACATGAACTATTGGGCCAAAGGCCGTCGGATGTGAACGATTGGACCAAAGGCCGTCGGACACGAACGATTAGGCCAAAGGCCGTTAGACATGAATGGATGGGCCAAAGGCTGTCGGGTATGAGTTAAATGGGCTGAGGTCGTTTGATACGTTTAGAACTTTAGTCGATTGATACATTAAATAGAATCATGAATTGGGCCCAAGGCCGTCTGATGTAACTATTTCAAGTTGTTCATGTATCTTCCTTATTTGATATTATTCACTAGGCTTTTGCTCACGCTCATTCATGTGTTTGTAGGTGAGGCAAGAGATGTCCAAACCCAGCCTCGGTGAAATATGTGAGAAACAGTCAAGGTTTTGAAGAGTCAGCCCAAACGTCTCACGCACGAGACTTGTCTTCGCCTCTTTTGTCCTTTTGATATAGTTTTGTTATATTGGCGAAAACATTGGATTACTTTTGTATATAAACTTTGGGTTTGACTGACTTAGACTTGAATGATCCTGTATATACGGAACTGTGTTATTACCCCTTTGATGTGAGTTATTAACATATATATATATATATATATGGACTGTTATGTTGTGCTATGTAAGCACAGCCCTATGGACAAAAGTTTGAAATTTGCTTTTATTTGGCCCCTTTACTCTGATGAGATATGTCTTGTTTGGTTTGAGGCCATAGGTAATCCCTTGATTGCTGGCCGGTTATGTCCTTAACCCATAGGGGCTGGTTCGGGTCATGTCACTGTGTTTATGGATTTGATGAACCGGATCTTCCATAAGTTCCTAGACTGTTTTGTAGTCATCTTTGTGGAAGACATCTCGATCTATTCGCCCTCCGATGAAGAACACGAGAAGGACTTGCGAGTGGTGCTCGAAGTACTTAGAGCCCATAAGTTGTATGCCAAGTTTGGAAAATGTGAGTTCTAGCTGAAAGAGGTTAAATTCTTAGGTCATGTAGTATCCGGGGAATGGGTAATTGTAAATTCATCCAAGATAGAGGCAGTGCAAGATTCGGCATAGCCTAAAAATGCCTTTGAGATCCGTAGTTTTCTGGGATTGGCCGGGTATTATCGGAGATTTGTGAAGGATTTCTCTAAGCTAGCTTTGCCTTTGACTAAGCTGACAAGGAATGGAGTTAAATTTGTGTGGGATAAGACTTGTGAGAAGTCGTTCCAGGAACTTAACGTTAGACTTACCACTGCTCCAGTTTTGATTATTCCGGAGAGGGGTTTGGGTTATTCAGTATATTGTGATGCCTCACGGAAAAGTTTAGGTTGTGTTTTGATGCAAGAGGGAAAGGTAATAGTTTATGGCTCATGGCAATTGAAAACCCACGAGAGGAACTACCTCACTCATGACCTAAAGTTAGAAGCAGTGACATTTGCCTTAAAGATTTGGAGGCATTATCTGTATGGTGTGAAATTTGAAGTGTTCTCTGATCACAAGAGTCCGAAATACTTGTTTACCCCGAAAAACTTGAATTTGAGGCAGAGAATGTGGATAGAGTTCATAGAGGACTATGACTTTGAGTTGCATTATCATCCCGAGAAGGCCAATGTAGTGGCCGATGCCTTGAGTAGGAAATCAATTAGCAGTGTGGCTTGTATCGCTATTTGGGAATGGGAAATGTTAGGTGCTTTCGGGGAGTTTGATTTGCACCTTGGTGAGTCCGTTAAATCTGTGGCCTTGTTTTCTATGGTTGCACAATCTACACTTATGAATCGAGTGTTAGAAGCGTAGAGGAGTGATCTTGAGGTAGAAGCCCATGGGGAGAAGATTTCCAGTGGGAAGGTAGAGAAGGGCTTGAACGTGTATCCCGACCAGAGTGTGAGATACCGTGATCGTTTGTTTGTACTAGAGTCTTGCTGAGAGGAGGTACTTTGAGAGTTTCACCACTCGCGCCTTGCGGTACATTTGAGAGGCACAAAGATGTATCATGACCTAAGTCGCCAGTTTTGGTGGAGAGGTATGAAGAAAGATGTAGTTGTGTTTGTATCGAAGTGCCTTACTTGCCAGCAAGTGAAGGCTGAGCATCAGAGGCTAGCGGGTTTGTTGTAACCCTTGCCTATAACTGAGTGGAAATGGGAACATGTCGCGATGGATTTTGTTGTGGGCCTTCCGAGGACTCAACGGGGTAGTGATGCAATTTGGGTGGTAGTTGACCGATTGACCAAGTCCGTGCACTTTATACCTATGTGCGTGAGTGATTCGGTAGACTATCTTGCCGACTTGTATATTAGGGACATAGTGAGGTTGTACGGGGTCCCTGTGACGATTGTTTCAGATAGAGATCCGTGTTTTACAGCTCGGTTGTGGCAGAGCTTGCAGATTGCCTTGGGCACTAAATTGATCTTTAGTATTGCGTATCTTCCTTAGACTGACGGGCAGTCCGAGCGTACTATTTAGATCCTTGAGGATATACTTTGAGGTTGTGTCCTTGACTTCAAGGGGTATTGGGAGAGACACCAGCCCTTAATGGATTTTGCTTATAACAACAACTTCCAATCAAGTATTGGTATAGCACCATTTGAAGCCTTGTATGGCTGACCGTGTAGATCCCTTGTATGTTGGGCCGAGGTGGGTGATGCACCTTTGTTGGGCCCAGAGTTAGTTCGGGAAACAACGGAAAAGGTAACACTTATTTGTAAAAGGTTAGTTACAGTCTAGAGTCGCCAAAAGAGCTACGCAGACCATAGGAGAAGACCCTTGTCTTTTGAGGTGGGAGATCATGTGTTCCTAAAATTATTACCTAAGCGGGGTTTGATGAGATTTGGGAAGAGTGGGAAGTTGTCCCCTCGGTTTATTGGTCCTTTTGAGATCCTTGAGTGGATAGGAAAGGTTGCTTATCGGTTGGCGTTGCCGCCACAATTTTTCGGAGTGCATGACGTCTTCCATATTAGTATGCTTCAGAAGTATGAGCCGGACCCATCACATGTATTAGATTGGACCGACTTGGAAGTAGATGAAGATGCCTTATATGAGGAGAGACCGGTGAGAGTCTTGGACAGACGGGACCAAGTCTTGCGAGGCAAGACAATTCTCTTAGTCAAGGTATTGTGAAAACATCACGGGGTTGAGGAAGCGACTTGGGAGCGTGAATTAGAAGTCCAAGAGAAATATCCAAACTTGTTTGCTAATATCTAAACATGTATTGAGATTTTGATTATAATGATGAAAAGTGTAAGCATTGCATATGTATTAAATTATAAGAACATTGTATATGTTATGGGTATTTTGAAATTGTGAATTCAATGTAAACATTGTATATGTTTTGAGAATATGGAATATTGTGGATATTATGTCACTTTTGGGACACATTGTATATGTTGTGAAAATTTTGAAAATGCGGGTTTTGATAAACATTGTAAATGTTTTGGGAATTTGTAAATTTCATTTTAATATGGGACTTGTGCATTGAGTCAGTGAGAATGGATGACCGGAGGATGGGTCATGGTATTGAATTTGTGGGAATAATATTGTTGGAAATGGTTTAACTATATTTGTGAACTTGGCTGATAATTTCGGGAACGAAATTCCTTAAGGGGGAAGGCTATAACGATTCTGACTTTGATCCATTACTTATTGTATTCTGGACTCGGGTTAGTGTGATTTTGAAAGTTATTTTATCTCTTTTCCTTGTCTCTCCCTTCATTTGAGTTATTGGGTTGTCGTTATGCGTTTGGGACAGGTTGGTTGCTCGTATTTCAAAACTTATGCTGCCCAGATTTTGGCCTTTCTGCTCGAGCGGGAATTCTCGCGCTTGAGCGGGCTTCACAAATTTTCTCCTTCGCTCGAGTGGCCATTCTTGCGCTTGAGCGAGATTTGTCGACTCTCAGTACTTTTGCAGAGTGCATTGGACGCTCGAGTGGGGACTTTCGTCTGCCAGACTTCTGGAAAAGTGTATTCTACGCTCGAGCGGAACTTTGTGTCTAACGCTTGAGCGGACTGCATGTATTTTAGTTCGAAAAGATGACATTTTGAATCACTTTTTCTTCTCTCTTTCTCTCTCTAAAATTTTTCAAAAAACTTGTTCTTGAGCTTCTCTCTCTACATTTCACATTCTCTCTAGGAATTCATCTACATCCATCCATCTTTGCACCCTAGTGCCTTTGAGAAAAAAGGTAGAGCTCGTCAAGATCTACATTTTGATCCGATTAGAAGTAGGTTTTGGTGTTCTTGGAGTTTCCCTCTTGTGTGGCTCATCTTCTTCCTTTGAGGTAAGGATTCTTTCTACACTTTCATAAGATATTTAGCTTAGATATTGTCTCTTATGTAACAATTGTGTGATTTGGGGGTGTTTTAAACAAACCTAGGGTTTGGGCACAAAAATGGAAAATGGGGTTTTGGGTGTTGGTAAAATAGATGCTTGTAGAGTTTGAAAATGAGGTTGTGTCATGTCTAATTAAATGATTTTGGCACTTGGATAATATTTGGGAAAAAGGGGAGAGTTGCCCTAATTAGATCGACTATCATTTTGTAAAAATAATTGGAATTGACAGTGAAAATGTGAAATTGAGAGGGTATTGATATAAATGGTGAGATTGGTTATGCATTAACTCAGTCCTTTAGAAGTTTTGAATAAACTATCTGTTTGAGATTTAATATTTGTCTAGAGATAACTGTATTTGGCTATCGGTGGAGGATAGCTTTGATTGTTGTAGAAATTACATATAGATTAGGTAAATCGAAACTAATCTTTGAGGGTTGTTATTGAATATGACCGTGTTTATATACATTGTATACGTATGTTGTTTGGAAGTAGAAAGGGAATATGCTTTATGTTTGATTATCTATTTAAATACATTGCATGTGTATGAATATTTATTTGGGAGGAGAAAGGGGATGGACTCCATTATAATTAAGTTGACCGGAGTGTCCTGTGTGAAAGTCCCGAAATTATACATGGGTGCCTATCCCGCGGACGAAATATCCGTAAAATGGCAATTGTAGTGCTTGTATGGCCTGTGTTTACATGGGTCCCGTTTAACGGCTGCCCGCGAACGAAATTTCCATGAAATAAGGAGTTTGAAGTGTTATGCATATATGTTGTGTGATGTGAAATTTATTGAGTTGTAGCCTCAATTCGTTTGTTGAGAAATAAGGAAATTGACTCATGAATGGAGAACAAATAGGTAATCGAAATATAAATTGGAAGTGAATGGATAAAGACTTGAAATTGATACCTTATGAGTATATAATGTTGAGAAAAGTTTTACCACATGCATTGTTTATGCACTTGTGCTTATACCTTTGCTAAGTTTCATATACTGTGTTAGATGATTTCTACTCGGTTGTGGCTCACCCTATTTGGGAATAACACTTTCAGGTAATGATGACATGCCTTCTCCAAGGCAATAGCACGAAAGTGATCTTTGGGAAGCAAGAGCTTCATGTTTTGTTTATTTTTGCATAGCCTAGGGCTAAATATGTACTGAGTGAAGCTTATTTTGTTGTAACCAGTCAAGGCTTGGAAAGGTGTAAGCCAGTAAGGCATTTGTTTATATTAAACTCTTTTTTATCTTTAACTCCACGTAATGAAATAACTATTTACTTTGACGTATGCGATTATTAATGTATATTTTGGGTTGCATCGAGTGTGTATTTTGGGGGCTTTACACAAGTGCTAATTTCCTCCTTTTGTTACTTTATTGTTTAAATATTTAATAGAATCTAGTCATGTGAAAAAAATGTGACTACGAAAATTTTCTACCAATACACACTTTGCCCCAAAATTCATATCAAATTATGACCGTATTAGGCTAAAGCAATATGCAGATTGTGAACAATTAAGAAGATGAACTAGAGTTTTTCATAAATTGGAATCACAAAATTTTGTTTTCTACAGGAACACAGTCTTCTGTCTATTTCTCTTTTTCTCTTCGATTTCTCTACAGCCTTTTTTGATTTCAAAAGTTTAATTTTTTTGCCTCTTTGTCCCAATTTTCAGTATACGAACATATATATAACTCTCATATGCTTATCATGTAAAACAAAGTGTGTACTAGTGAGAAATAGGGATAATTTTTGTCTCTTATCCTTATGTTGTAGTTACATTCTTGTCACATAACTGGATTTTGTTAAAGATTTAAACAATAGAGTAACAGAAGGGGGACATTAACACATGTGTAGGGATCAAAGTGAGATTTGATCAAAAGTGCGGGTGGTTGACTGTCACGATTTCATATGTAAGGACCAAAATAGGATTTGACTGAAAGTGCAGGAGGTCGATTGTCATGATTTCATGTGTAGGGACCAAAGTGAGATCTGTTGCAAAGTACAGGGGGGCAACGTGTAATTTACCCATAAAACTAGTATTTGTGGGATTGTCTATGGAGGTAGGCTTTACCGAACCATGTAAATTCTTGGTGTCTTTTAGGTTTAGTTCTCTTTATATATTCTCTATACTTGTTCTAGTTCTTGTTCTCAATATTTATAGCTATCATCAACCTTTAAGGTGGTTAAGTGTTCTAGTTGCTCTCAGCACAACAATTAACACGACCATTGTTGATGTGGGTGATTCTCTCTGTTAGTACACTATCATTTTTGATATGGTAATCCTCTTTATTCCTCTTCGACGAAATTTAGGGGCAACATCTATTACATGCACATGCACATTAGTGAGTGTCTATATGAACATTTAAATTGTTAACATCATAAAACAGTCAAACTTAAACCAGTAGTCAAGGTTTACATTAAAATCGAACTACAACTAGAAGACACTTTATTATTTAGAGATTAACTTGATGTAAATGTTCACAATGTACCATACAAATGGGTAGTACACAACAATCATGTAACAAATTTATTCATAACATGGTTCCGAGGATTGTAGCACCTCGAAAAGGGATACAAATAGAGAGAGATCAAAGTTATAGTGCTTGGTTCGAAAAACCAGTGTCGAACAAAAGCTGTTAGTTTAAACATATATCACTGAACAAATATTGGTGTTGCAGCCATAGATTATCAAACTAGATATGTGCAATGTAGACCATTGAACAAATAGTAATAGTTTGGACATATAATACTGTGACAACCCCGACTCATGGTTAACGCTAATTCATGATTAAGCATACTAAGTAAATGATTAGGATGAAATTCTAAATTAATTATGTGAGTGTGTTGCTTTAAATGCATTCTTATCTGTTTAATATAGAAAAGACATGTTCATGTTTTGACTTCGATTTACGAATTGACAGCCTTATCGACAACCGATTCAGAAATTGGCTTGTGCTATAGGCTAATTAGGATTTATAGAATTTTATGGTAAGTCTAATTGAAATTTGATATAGAACAATTAGATTAGAATAAATAATGTTAAATTACTTTAGCTTGAGTTATTTACACATTTGCCATTGGTGGGCCTTTACAAGGCCATTTGTTTGATTTCTTCATATGTTGACACACCTTTAACCCCCATCATCTTGCACAAAACGTGAGAGAGAAAGAGTAGGAAGAAATTAAACCCACCAAGAGAATTGCTTGAAATTTAGAGGAAATTGGAGAGGGTTTGAAAGATTTACAACAATTGGAAATTCAAGACTTAAGGTAGGAATCTACCCTTTTAATTGTGAATTGAAGTTGTTTAATGCATGGATTCATGGAAATTAGGGACTAAAGTCAAGAAAATAGCTTAAAGAGTAGATTTGAGAATTAATTCATGCATGCATATCCCTATCATGGAATTTTGAAGTTGTTTTCATGAAATTCTCTCATGCATGTTCATATTATAGTTGTAATCTAAGAATTCATCATGTTTTTGGAAAGAATGGCTCATTTGATCACGTTTTGGATGCCATGAATTCAAATAAACACATGCATGGCATAATTACACCATGTTCTTTCATTTTCAAGTTGATTTGTGCACAATTGGCATACTTTTGGGCTTTAATTTTATGAAATGATCTTTAAATCATAATGTGTTATGAGTTTCTAAGTATTTTCCAGAATTTTGGCCCAAAAGGATGAGTTTTGGCATGTTTAATCCATGGTTTGAACTTTGGGAGCAAATCTAGAAAACCCAGAATTCTGCTTCCTCGCTCGAGCGACCACCTACATTTTCATACTCTGGCTTGAGCAACAGAAGGCTGGCTCGAGCGTAAATTGCAAACTCTCAGAATTTTGCGTGTGTAGAAGCACGCTCGAGCGACGAGAGTTGCGCTCGAGTGAAGAACTGTGTCTCATGCTCGAGCGAGCATCAAGCGGAGATTTTCAGCAACCAGTACTTTTCACATTTTTGCAGACTGCTCGAGCGAAGGAGTCTATGCTCGAGCAATCACTCACATTCGGTATGCTCGCTCGAGCGAAGGAATCCACGCTCGAGCGAGACCCCTATTTTCAGCAAATTTTGAAAAACATTTTCAAGTACATTTTTGCATCCTCTTTCCATCCTAGGCATTCCTAGGCCATGTTTAAGGTACCATAATGAGGAATGATGAACTGGAACTACACTAAAGCAAGAAAATGGGCTAAGTTACCAAAGTTGGATATGTAATTTAGTATGCACTCGTTTTGTAACTGTGTAGGTTTTGCACCTAAAAAAGCTGATTGGCCTGCTTATAGCCCTGTGATCTGTGAGTAACAATGTTGTAAGGATATGTTCGATCGTATTTATTTTCAGATTGATAAATCATATTGCTTTCTGAAATGATACTTTTATCGATTGAATGATGATCCTATTTTGAACTGTATTCGTGGCATCCATAGCGTATTGTGATTGTTATTGTTATTGACATCGTTATTGTTATATAGATCTCTGTTAGTTTCAAATCTTGGAACTATTGTATGATGGCCATCAATTGATTGTTCGGTCTTTTAATACCTAGTGTATTGTTGCTATTGGATGTACCACGTTTGACCTAATGAATATGATGAATCGAATTGATCGAATTGAATGATTGATTGACAAATGATATTGATTGACAATGTTCTAATGCTAATCGATTGTTTCAAAGACTGTAAAGGACATCGTTCTTAACCTCTTTACACATTTGTTATTCACTGGGCTATAGCTCACAGTTTATATATATATGTAGGTGGCCAGACACCGGACTAGAGCTAGACGCGCCGACTTAAGCTCCTGTTTTGTCAAGCCAACCATCGCGCCTCATATCGTGGTTCCGAATCTACACGAGTCAAGACTGTTTTGGGGTGTTTTAGATTCACCCTTTTGTCCCTGTTAATGTAGTGAATGTTTAAGACTTGATTGTATAGTTATGGTGAAGGGATTAGGTCCCTAACCTGTATGCTACCTTGTATATGTGTTTTTGGTATGTATATATATATGACTATGAATGTGGTTGTGTCCATAAAAGTTTTTCCCATTCAGGTTCTCACGGCTCATTGGACGATGTAGATTATTGGATGGCTTCCGCTAGCCCCTTTATATTGTATTATTGTTTTTATTGCTAAACAGGCCTTCGGTAATCATGGATTACTAGCCGATTACGATGCTAAACCTATAGGGACGGGTTTGGGTCGTGACAAATACCGAACAAATGGTAGTGGTTTGGTCATAGACTATCGAACCAGATCTAGACAAATTGCAAAAAACGCTGATGGTCGTGAATGGAGGGTTCGAGAGAGTCGCTGGAGCTGGGACTTGGGTAGTGATGAGGTGCGAATGAGGTGATGGAGAGGGGCTGGAATGGTTGTGTGGCCAAAAAAAGGTGGTGAATGGTTGACAAGGGTTGCCGGAAGTGGGAAAAAAGAGTTGTTGGTAGAAAGCTTGTGGTAATGGTAGGGGTTGAAAAAGATGGGTACTTTTGGGATTGGATGAGGTGCCCCCCCTCCACCAAAAAAAAAAAAAAAAGTAGAGGTGAAGGGGTTCAAAGAAGAGGGGATCCAATTAACAACACTAAAAAAAGGTGATAGAAAAGAAAACAACGAAAGAAAAGATCACAAAGTAGAGAGTGAGAAAGGAGACAAATCCGTTTGGATCGTAGGGTGAGAAAAAAAAATAAAAAATTACTACGGTCTCTCATCCTGGTAAGAAAATAAAAGAAATGAAGTGAAATGATTTTGTTTTCTCATTATCATGTTTGGATGTGTAAAAAAGAAAAGCATATGAGAGAGTGATATGAGTAAGATTTATTTTTCTTTCTTTGTGTTTTAAGAGACAGTTTTTTAATATTATAATATTTTACAATCAATTAATTTATTTCTTACAAAATCTTACTACTTTTGATAATAATTAAAATAAACTTTATGCCTTATTTGGAGAGTGGGAAAAAAAGCCAAAACCATGTCACATCACTTTCTCTATTTTTGTAAGTACAATTTTATTTATTTATTTTTATTTTATAAAAATCTCAAAAATCTCTCACTTTGAGCATCTCTAATCCAGCATAAAATGATTAATCAAATTTCAAATTTGATGAGAAGCGCCAAATGATGTGCTTCAACCCTGTAACCAAAATCTTATCAAATAGAGGCAAAACTAAAACTTTCATCAAATGAAAGGAGTCTTTCATCTTTCATCAAATTTAAATTTACTGTTAGGCCGGACATCCTCTCGGATGCCCACCAAGAGTAATTTTGACAGCTTTTTTGTTCATGCTCGAACGAGCTCTAGGACATCCGTTCGGACGTTTTCTCGGACAACTGGAGATGTAAAAATATTTGATGAAAATTTTAATTTTAACATTAGAGTGAACGATATCAAATCAAATTTTATTCAAATTTAATAAAATTTTTAATTCATCACTAGAGATGGTCTTTATAATAAAACATGAGAAAATAATTGACTTTTGTCATCATCACTTATCACTTATTTCTTTAAATTATATGCACCTTTAATTATATCATTTTATTTCTTAATTATAATCAATTTTTTTAATCATGACTCATAAAATTTTAATTATATCTCATGTTACATTTAATTATGATATATTTTTTGGGGATGCACTAATAAATCCCAAATTAATAACTTATACACTGTTTAGTCCTAAAAGTTTTCTTGTAAACTGAAAGGTCCCATTACAATGTTTCAAACATCATATTAATGTTTCGAACATTAGATTTCGAACATCAGATTAACGTTTCGAACATTAGATTTCGAACATCAGATTAATGTTTCAAACATTAGATTGATGTGCAAATGGGACTAAATGGAGCATAAGAAAACTTTTAGAATTAAATGGTTCAACTTTTCAAAAACTAGGACTTATGGGTAAATTTTCCATATTTTTTTAAATTATGACAAATAAATTGAAATTATCTAAATTTTCTTTTTACATATGTTAATGTTTGCATCATTTCTTACCAAATCACCCATGTAAACGGAGCGGGGGAGAGAGAGAGAGTGCGACGGCTGAAGAAGAGGAGAGAAGACAGAAAACGCAGAGAAAGAAGACCGAAGAGGATCAGAGAAGACGAACCAGAGAAGAAAGGCAAGACGTCCTCCGCGACGAAGCCAGGTTCATCCTCCAACTTGCAATTGAAAAATTAACAGGTTTGGGGCTTTTGATTTGGAGTTTTTGATTGAGGATTTAGATTGAGAATTGAAAAATTAGGGTTTTTGATTTGGTTTTTATGATTCTCTCGTATATATATTATATATATATATACATACTAGTGAGAGTGGCTGTGTGCAAGGCACGCAACCTAGTGCCCATTATAAGTGTCTGCTATATGTTGTAGAAGTTTCCTTAATTGTTGTTCATTGTTTTATTTATTAATTTTTGTTAGGAATCAGAGCGAAAATTAAGAGAAGAAGGGGAATAATATTGCATTAAGAAATTCTGAAGTGAAATTTTGAAGCAATGAATACCACACCTATAAAAGAAACCCAAAATAATTAAAAAATACCAACAAGAGTCACTGATAAATGTAACAGTACACGTTTCTAAATTCTTCCAATCATAAAAACCATCATAGGGAAGCATATATAAGAAATTACACTGTTTAAGACAAGCCTAATATGTAGAAAATAATTTGTATAATCTCCTAATCTGTAGATATGTCTTTTAATCAAATGATTGAGAACAATGAAGAAAATATATAAACATAATGAGATACGAACATTGTAGAAATGAAAATGATGAATTTATGTTTATCAATGACAAATAGTGTAAAAGTTCAGCCTAGGCATAACTATTATGTTTCTCCTTGGGACTAAAATAATGAAAAACTATTAACTTCCTTTGCGGATTCATAATTTATGCAAGTTGGGTTGCATCTATAGAGTCAATCGTTCAATTATTTGCTCAGAAAATGCTAAGAAAATACAACTAAATGGGGAATTATATGCCACTTAACAGCCATTTTTTTCCTTTTCAACTTTTTTTAGGGTGCACTATTAGAACCCATTTTAAATTATACAGCAGATGGAAAATTAAAGAGTCTTATCTAGTTAGATGATGCACTACATCATTAGAGTACAAAAGTTTTTTTCAAACAACAAATTTCAAAATTATTCTAAAAGATGAAGACTATTTAAGCTATTCTTGGTTATTACATGGTTAAATTTTTTTTAGTTTTCCAACCCTGGTAATCTTTTATGATCATCCCAACTACAAGTTGTGCTTTCAATCAAATACCTTCCACCAAAATCAAGCAAACCAAACAAGCCACCATGCATTCAATCAAACACCTTCCACCAGAATCAAGCAAATAAATCAATCAAACCACCAAGCCACCCCAAGGATTTTAATTTGTATTCAAGGCAAAAATTTATGCATTAATGACCAAGTTATAGGTGCTTGATCAAAAAGTGTCACGACCCGAACCCGCCCTTTGAGTGGTGAAAGAAAGATCCCAGAATCTCTGTAACTCGCACAGACGGCTCGAGGGTCGTTCTTGTGTCTAAATCGAAGCCCCGGAAGCAAGCTTTCCAATGGTTCTAGCCAAATTCAAAGTGTGGAAAGAGAAAAAGGAAAAAGAGTGAAAACTACTCATAAGACAATTATTTGAATCAATGTTTTTGGTTCAATCCTACTTTACCATCATGATACCACTTCAATCAATATTCTAAAATAAATCAAAGCAGCTCCAAGTACAATAATAAGAGTGTCAAGAGTAATTCCACTAGTCCAAGGAATACAAAGTGTTACAGAGAGAATAGAAATAAAAGATTTGGAATGTAATTACGAATGGTATGACTTGTTTCAGATTTGAATAGTAGTGGTGATGGATCTGAAAGTGGTGGTAGTGGATCTAGAAACAGTTGTGGTAGATTTGGAAGAGGCAATAACAAGTTTGTAGATATAAATGACACTCAGTTCAAATATGGACTGTGATTGCAAATGACAACGATTCATTTTAGATCTAAATAGTGGTTATGAACAACAATAGCGGTAGTGGCGTCAATGGGAAGATGGTTGAGGCAAGGTAGAGAGAGAGAGAGAGAGAGAGAGAGAGAGAGAGAGAGAGACGTAAATTGGAATTTGTTGTAGTGTTTTTAGAATATTTTCACCATTTATCTCAAAACTTTTCCTTGTCCTACTAAAATTTAAAATTCAGGGACCTTAACTAGTATGCAATCTTTCAATGTTCCATAACTCTTATAAAAATATGCAGAGGGATCTATCTTTAATTCCCCTTTTTAATAATAGTGAATGTATACAATAATTCATTATAAATGTATATTTGATAAATCTCGATGAATAAGTTTTAAGGCTTTGTTTGCTTTGAGATTTTAGAAATTATTTTTAGATGAATTTTCGTTTGTTTTTGCTATTTTTTTTCCCTTCATATTTTAGTTATTTTTTTAAAAATGTTTAGATACATCAAAATTAGATGCATCTAGAAAGTAAAAAAAATTAACCATAGTATGAAAAAAAAAATCACTAAAAAAAATGAAAGCCCAAACAAATTTTTGTTTGATTTGAGTAATTCTTTTAATATTTTAGTCAATTTGTTTTACTTTTTAGATGCATCTTGATTATATGCATCTAAAAAGTACAAAAAACATTGAGTAAAAAAAAAAAAAATCCACTAAAAGTAAATAAAAACTCATCTAAAATAGTTTTTGAAAAATCAAACGAAACAGACACTTAAGTTTTATTGAAAACAAAATAAGTAAAATAAAAATGATGATATTTTAAAATTTAAAACATTAAAAAAAAAATACAGGTGCTACATTAGCGTGTTGTCATGACCTGTCAAGTGCCTTACACAAAATCCCTACCAGAGGAGGTTTGACGCATTGGAGGCCAATGGAAGGATCCGGAGCCTTCCGATAGGATTAAGAGAATGCAATAATATTGTCTATCATTTTAGAACTTGTATAGAACATTGTAGAATAGATTCTAGATAGTTCTGGAAAGGTTGTGGAAGGTTCTAAGAGGATTCCACACACCACATTAATTGTACATTCTAGAATAATCCTAGAAGGCTACGTTCCCTATATAAAGAGAGGCCTCATTTGGCCAAACCACCAAATGAAGTCATTTATCAACATTCTCCAAGAGTTTTTCTCCCTAGAGTGTTTTTCTCTTTAAAATTGCTTGTGTGCAAAACTTGCCCCGCTCTCTTTTAAGTAGGCTAGCTTAGGTGCAAAGCAAGCAATTGATAAGCATCTAAGGGCGCATGGTTGGCTTGAAAAAAAAAACTAAGACCGTACGGTTGGCTTGAAAAAACTAAGGTAATGATAGTGGGCTTGAACTTCATCTCGGGTTTCCACACTATCTTTGAAACTAAGGTCATGATAGTGGGTTTTAGCTTCATCTCGAGTTTCCACAATTGAGGATAAAATGGTTCAAAAAATAATAATCATATAAAATGAAACTTTGATCTTGATCTGTTTCAAAAAAACAATAACTATAGACACCCTATATTGACTGACCGTTAAGACTTAGGTGCTTGCATGCTTCCTGATAATGAAATGGTAAAACTTTGTCTTCAGAGATACTTGAAGTTGCTGCAAGATGCTATATCACTCTGTTTTAAGCCAAAACTATATTTTTCCAAAAAATGAACATTTTACCTCTAGACTAATTTGTATTCAAATCTACCTTTTTGGTCCCACTTAGAAGAAAGGAATGAGGAAATGTCCGGTTGAATATGAATTGACGACATTTTCAAAAACATTGATTGATTTTCATTAAAAACGTCAATTGGGAGTTAATTGGGCTTTCTTGATCAACAAGCAGGCCCAAGGATCAAGGAATTGACTTGGAACCAACTAGGCCAGTAGGTTGACCAACACATGGCTACACTCTTGGAGAGTCAGTTTGTACGTTGCATGAAAAATCCGCATGTCTACATGAAATTTTGCACATCGAGTTTATGGTTGTATGTGTGCCCTAATTGGGCAAGTGTGGTTGCACAAGAGGAAGGGCGGCCACATGTGCGGTCAGCCATCCCAGATTCCTTTTTCATTTGAGATTGTGTTGCGTTTTGGACAGAAGGCGCTGTGAGTTAGCCATGTAGGAACCGAAGCTACACCTTCTTAGCCTCTAAGGCTCCCATGGCGTATAAAGGCATCCCTCTACCTCATCTTTGAAAGGGATCAAGAGTTTGTGCAATTTTGAGTTGATTAGTTAAGTTAGAAGAGTGAGATCTTTACCCCATAGCTCCTATTTCGAAACCCAAACCCTAATACAACAACTTATGAGTAATCTAAAATAGATCTTGTTAGGACCCTTATATTGTCAATCCCGCGAACAAACACATTTGAGTTGTATTATTGTGATTCTGAGTGTTTTGTTTCTTCTCTTTGGCGTGTTAAACTGCATAGACAACTCAAGCAGTCATGTTTGTGCTCAAGCGCAAAATTGGATCATCCAGTATTTTAGTCTACAGTCTGAGATACTAAGAGGTGGTGTTTACTGCTCGAGCGGTAAGTCTTGTACTCGAGCGAAGTGACAAGTGTGAGTTTTTTACAACTGCCCCTAGACACACCACTTGAGCGGTCTTTCCTGCGCTTAAGCGGTCTTCGTGACCCTATTTATTTTAAACGGCCTTAGATGCTCATTTCAGGGGAAACCATTAATAGGTGAATGAGAAATTGACTCCAAAGTGAACCATTTGAGTTTGGTTTTAAAACAAAGTTTATTTGATTTAAAATTAATTTGATTTAAATTAATTCATTATTTATTTGGGTCAAAATTGAACCACATTCAATACGAAATTCAAACCTGTTTGAAAGAATAATCATGTCTGTTCTATTGCACTTATTCATTGGAAGAATTGTTTCTCTTCATTGAGAAGTCATTATGACTGTTCGAACAGTCACCATTTTTTTCTATATAATCAGGTCCCCATTGCATTCATTAAACATCGAATTCATCTTGAGTTTTTCCTCTTCTTTGGCGCTCTGTACTTCTTCTGTAAAAGAGAATTCTGCATAGTAAGGTTCGCCAGACTTGCAGTGGTTGTGTTGCTTTTGCAAGGTTCGATTGTTGTATTCTTGAGACGAACGACCATTAAAATCTTGTGAGCACCGTAGTTGGGGACGAATTTGTCTTAAAGAAATTGTGTTCAACACAAGTCTCGATCAACTTTGATTTCATTTCCAGATTTATATTCTATATATATATTTGGTATAATTATTACATGTTTCACACGGTACACATAAGCATTTAATCCAACAATCTTAAGACAAATTCGACATTCATTTTTATAAAGAATTGTTTTACTACATTTTTCCTTTTCAAATACATGATATAGATTAGAATTTTTGTGTGTGTCTTGTGTAATGTCTGATTTGTTACAAACAGAACATTATTGTGATTATTTTGATCACCAACACCGCGGAATCATGGCGCGCACAATTATTTTGAAAGAGGCATTTCTGATGTATTGCATCTTTCTTCTTGTTATGATTTTAATATTGATTATATTTTGTATATTTTTGGTTCTGTTTAATGCAAAATTAATTTTGTATTTTACTGGTTTGATTAATACCGAATTTGGTTATGTATGTTTGTGGTTTCATTAAATACATACTTTGTATTTAAAAATACAATCGGTATTGTCTTTATAATTTTAAAAATGTTGTTGAAAGTTCATTATGAATATTTTTTCCTATATAAACTTTTTGTTGTAAATAATTTTCTTCTATATATATATATTTTTTATCTCATCTAATTATCCCATGTTATATAACTTATATCCCATCATACTACCATTTATAATTGTATCATATATTTAATCATTCATTCCATTGAATTTCACCAGAGAGTAATATTATTTTTAATATTGAGTAATGTTTAGTTTATTGAAATAAAAAGTGAAATGTAATATAATATTTTTATTAGCATCCCAATAGGATAATCTTATTTGTATTGTAACGAATCAAATACTACTTTCAACACTAAATGTATTATATTTCTGAAATTTAAATTTAGGAACATTTACTAATAAATCCTATATTCATGACTTATGAACCATTTAGTCTCGCACATATTCGTATGTACTCATTAGTCCTATCTTACATTAAAATCTCTCAAATGAAGTATACTCACATCTAAAAACATAATAAGACAATAGTGCATACATTAGAATGTCCCATTGTCACGTTTAAAAATGACACATTTAACAAAAGTTTAACAAAATAATAGTACACAAATGTCCCATTGTCACATTTTAAGAAGAATGATGCATTTGGCAAAAAGTTTAATACAATAGTACACACATTAGAATGATATCCCATTGCCACATTTTAAGAATAACACATTTGACAAAAATTTAATAAGCCAATAGTACACAAATGTCCCATTGTCATATTTTAAGAAAAGTGACACATTTGGCAAAAGTTATAAGATAATAGTGCACATGTTAGAATGATGTCCCATTCACAATTTAAGAATGACACATTTGATAAAAGTTTAATAAGACAATAGTGTACAAATAAAGCATACTCACATTTGGAATATGTAGAAAATGTAGTGAAAGGACCTCATGGTGTACCTTTTCTGTGTTCGTGTTTTGTTCGATAAACTAGGACCGCAGGACATGGCTGAACAAACTTTTTGCTTGGTAGGAAATGGCTGATCAAATCAAGTTTGTTCATGTCCTACCAAACGGGCAAAAATTGATTAATTAGTCATGTTTTGTAACACCCTAGAAACAATGATAACCGATACGCCTCATAATCCTCGAACATGCATGCGGAAGCTTAACAATCTCAACCATTTAATATCATAAACATTTCCAAAACTATAATTTATTCATTTACCTCCTTAAAGTATTACAAAAGACAGCACGTGCGTTAATACATTTATTAATCCTGGATTATGAGTTGATATCATGTGACCTAAATGTATGAACAAAAGTAAATAAATACAAGTTCATACCCTAAAGGCTACAAATTTCCAAGACTTCTCTTGGTTACGTGGATCAAAACGCAATATAAGGAAAGCCTTAGGCTTGCACAAAACAAATTTGCAAAAAAAATGAGCGTGCAACTCCAATGTCCTCCCAAGTTATCCCCTTAGTGGAGATACACCATCAGCACCTGAAAGTTGGTTTCCACATAGGGTGAGCTAAAGGCCAATAGAGATAAGTTTAATGACATGTATAATGTTTAGCAAAGCCATATGGTAAATGCATATGAGATGCCATTACAAAGACATGCATTTTCTCTTTTTAAACAATATTATGCCAGAGTTCAAATCACAGTTTTATATACCTTTGCTTCAAAATAGAAAAAAAGGGTAGTAAATACATACACTGGTAATCTCTAGGTACGTGTTAGGAAGTAGGCTTTGAAAGCACTACCAAAGCCACTTTATTGGCAACTAACCGGAAGGAAGGCATCCTAATGAGCGCAAATTTCTGGATTTTCACGAAGGACACAGAGGCCAACTTAATTAACCATAACCACACCTCCTAACTAGATTCACCATGGTATTCACCCATTTTTCTCAAAATGATACTTTTCAATGCATAAGTAAGAAATAATGCTCCAATGGAATGCATGAGTGGATGGATTTCAGCTAACCTAGTTCTCATGCAATTTCTACAACAAGCAATGCTATCTTTCACCAATAACCAAAACAATTATCTCTATTCAGTATATTCCAAACTGGACAATATATAAATAAAAAATATAACCAATCACTCCCACAACATTTTCACAACGAATAGTCTTATCTTAACATTTCTCAAAGAAATCTCATTTATTTCTATATAGTTCAAAACCATGATTCCACAACAAAACCAACATCATAATTCACTTCTCAACCTTGAACACCAATCAAGGGTTTGGGTAAAAGATTTGGAGTTTTCATTCTTTTTAAAACCAACTCATCCATTACTAATATAGTTCATTATTTTGAATTCCCAAATTGAGTTTTGGGAAAACCTTACGAAAGCCCTTCTCTAAACATCAAAACATACGATAATCAAACCCAAATCCCTCAAAATGTTACTCTAATCAAATATCACATAGCAAAGTTAAATAACATGCAAATTATTAAAGAAATCTCTACCTCAAAGCAAGAGGAAGGATGAACATTTCCCAAAATCGACGAAGACGAAAACCCAAAATTCTCAGATTAAAATGATCCTCTCCTCAAGCCCAACCTTAAATCCCAAAGCATGAATATCAAGAAATCTATGGATCAAGCAAGAACGGAAGATTTAAACAAGGATTCTAGACAGAGATGAGAGCAAAAAAGGAAAAAAGATCTGTGTAGAGAGAGAGAGAGAGAGAGAGAGAGAGAGAGAGAGAGATGTCAAAAAGTGAGCAAAAATTGACTTTCCTCGTAACTTTATGCAAATAGATTGCTTGAGCGTCAGACACAACATATCGCTCGAGTGAGCAACCCTAGGCTTGAGCGAAAAAACCAAACTCCTAGAAGTACAAACTGTAAATAGACCACTTGAGCGACCAAAACACCGCTCTAGTGAAGAAACCCCTACTTTCAGAAGTATAGACTATAACCCAAAATCTGAGAGAAAGAAAATACCACTCGAGCAACCGGAGCACTGCTCGAGCGAACTCAAGTCCACACATCCAAAATCTCACCAAAAATCCCATATCCCACACCTATTTCAACATAACTCAAAAACAAATTCTCAACTTCAAAAAACAATATAGGATCAGAATAGATGTCAACACTACTAATCAAATACAAAACTTAAAACCAAAGAGTATAGAAGTGTTGGATCTTAACCCGGGCAGCTATATGTTTGGCTATAAAAGTCTGAACAAACTTATATTGTCCAACTACCAAATGTCGAATAATTTCACTTTTTTCGGTGAGTGAGAATCGAAAAGAATTTTGAATTTTTCAAATAATACGAAACTATGCTAAGATAATTGAAAATCTTACCCTAATATTTTTTAAACACGAAAATCTTGCTTATTATTTATTTATGTTTGTTTTTTGTTGTTTATATATATTCTTTAATCTGTCGATGGATGGAGAGAGTGAGAGATAGAAGAAAGGGTGGAGGTGGTTGGTGGAGAGAATGGATGGTCACTAGGTGGCGGTGGTTGGTGAAGGAAAAAGGGGGGTTGTGGTGGTGGTGGTGATGAAAAGAAAAATGAAAGGGTGTAAAGAGAAATGTGAAGAGGAAGGTTTTGGGCATTTAGTCCTTAATAATAATTTTATAATTGGACAAAAATGTAATAAAAAATTAAAATGAGGGATGTAATGAGCTAAAAGTGTTGTGTAAGTGAAATTTCTCCTACAAAAATTCTTAAAACGTCCAAAATTTTGGGATAGTTACGAGTTGATCATGTGAATTAAACTTATTTACTAAGAGGTCCTACTTCAATTTTCACTAATAAATTTAGTACTGTAAAAATATTTTTAAGAAAATACAATTCAACTACTTACAATTCTTTCGTCATATTGCAATACAAAACTAACACAAATAGACTTAAATAAGTTAAAACTCACAAACAAAATTCAAAATGTCTCAATCATTTATTACTTCGATAAAATTTCTAGTATTATTACTAGCACCAAACGATCAGTCCACCAACACAAAATACATCTAAAAAGTCTCAAAATTTTGTTAATTATCAAAACGAGAGGTAAATATGTTAAAAAATATTCACTCAGAATTTATAAGCAAATAAATTTAATCAATAAGACATACTAATAATTATTCAAAATTTGAACACATGTTATAGATTGTCTTTAATAGAATCTGTGAGTAAATCCACCGTTGCTAAATATGTTATAAATTGACTTTAAAAGATCTTACACAATATAGTAGTGCAAGGAAAGTTTTGGATAAATGAGGTATACACAATCAAAAGTATCTGTGGACATAATAAACTGAGAAAATAAGAAGAGTAAATTGGTGATAAAATCTAAGGAGAGTGAGTTAGGCCTAGTGGATTCTTTTTTTTTTTTTTGTTGATGAGAGGTTTACTCTTTGTGAAATAGTTTGGTGAGAAGTCCTTTTATTTATTTTGAAAGACATTTTGTTTTCAATTTTACTTCTTAATTTATCTATTGACTATCTGTTCAAATTTTTCCCTATTTGTTCACAATTTTTCCCTATCTGTTAAAAAATTTTCATATTTGTTCAAATTTTTTTCCTATTGTTTAATTTTTTCCGAATTGTTTAATTTTTTTACCTTGTCTATTTAATATTTTAATGTTTTTAATTCAAATTTTCCTTATCTGTTTAAATACCTGACCAAATTTGATCATCTGGTGAAATTTATCTATTCAAAAATACTATCTGTTCAAACTATCTATTAAAATTCTATGATCTTTTTCCTATCTGTTGAAAATGAACCCAGATTGAATATGTAAACAATAAATATTTTCCCAATCTGTTCTCTCTCTGTTGCAATTTGTTTCAAAAAAAAAAAAAAAAAAGACCAAAACAAAACAAAACAAAAAAATCAACAACTATTGTTGAAAATCTATCTATTCAAATTCAACAACAACATCTATCTCCTCTAAAAATTCTCTATGTTGAGTTGTCAGCAAGCCCTCTTCAGGAAGTATTCTCTAGGCTTTATCTATTGATGATCTCAGTGGTTGAGAGTTGGATTACAGATAAGGCATAGAAAATCCAACTACACAAAGAGGGACAAATACATAATTCGTCACCCAATTTAACCATGTGATCAGAGAATATATAGGTTCAAGATTTTATTATATCAAAGACTCACAAAGATTTTATGATCAGAGGATAGGTTCAAGATTTTATTATAGAAAAAATTTCTTTTATCGTATATGATGATAGCAATGGAAGCACCTTTGTAGTACATTGGGGTCAAGCTGTGGTACCCTTCTTGGCCGGCGGTGTCCCAGATCTTGAATTTCATTGTTGTGTCATTTATCACCACCATTTGAGAGAAGAGCACTGCTTCGATCGTCGATTCCTATAGCCATCACCATCAATTAACACAAAAAATTAAACACTTCAAAAAGAAAAAAGGGAAAATTTTGGCAAAACCCTAAAAAGGCTCATCAACGGAGAATTGAAGAGAAATGGAAAATCAGTACATGAAATTCGAGAAATTGGCTTTTGACAAAGCGCAAGACCAAATCTGAATGAGGTTGACTCGGTCGAGTTGCAGATCTAAGTTGTCGAAGTACCGATCGACAACCATGGCGATGATGATGGATGTTGACGATGAACGAAGGATTTCCAAGGGAGGATATGAGAAATGTGAAAGCCGGCGATGATCCGGAGTTTGTTCTAAGCGTCGATTTGGTGCTCAATGTGTTGTCGGGAATGATGTCCGATGCGTACCGCCGCTCACGGTGGCTGCGACAGTCACAAAGAGAGAGAGAGAGAGGAGTAAAAAGAGAATATGATACCTTAGAGAGAGATTTGCGACAGTCGATAACCCAGAGAGGAGGGAGATGAAGAAGAGAGAAGAGAGAGAAGAGAAAAGGGAGGAGATCTGAGATCTGACCATTGCGACGGCGAGATCGTAGTGATCGGAGCACCACGGCGGGGACATCAGAGAGAGAAAAGGGTGAGAATGGTTGTGTTGACGGTTGAAGAGGAGAGAGAAGAGAGAGAGAGAGAGACGTGCGACTGTGTAGGGTTTGTTTAGAAAATAACATATATATACAAAAAAGTATTTTGGTCATCTTATTTAAGCTTGTCATTTTGGACAACATATTTAAACGCTTGGACTTTTGGCCAAACAAGATTAAGATTTGGACTTATAGACTGAGTGCCCAAATAAGAATTGTATTTTTTCTATTTCTTTGTAATTGGACACAATTTTAAAGGGTAAAATTAAATGTAAGTAAATTATTTGATGATGTCAAACATTTTATGTTAGTTTTTTAATGACAAAGTAACAGAATAGGAAGTATGTAATAAAAAATTAAACCTCAAGGGAAGTTGTTGCGATTTCAAAAACTTCATGGGTATTTTTGCAATTTTATTAAACTATAGGGAATGTTAGTATAATTGAAAACTAAATCTCTGAGAGGTTCTGTCATTTCAAAAATCTTATGAGATGTTTATGTAATTTCATTAAATTATAAAAAATGCCATTGTAATTGAAAACTAAGTAGGTGTTTGGTATGCACTAAAAAAGTGTAATTTTTTTTTTGCATACATACACTTATTTGGGTCACATCAATTAATATTTATCAACATCTTCTCTCTACTTTTCTACCCACTTTCTCTACTTTTCTATTAATTTTTTTGTTTATTTATAAAATGTCAAAAAGTACATTTATTTAGAAGATGCCAAACCACCCTCTAAATCTCAAAAAAGATTTTTACAATTTTATTAAATGCCAAAAGAGATCAATATAATTAAAAATTAAACTTTAAGGGAGGTTTATACCATTTAAAAAAGTTCATAATAGATTTTTACAAATTCATTAAACCTCAAGGGAGGTTAATGTAATTTAACCAAAAATTGAATCTATTGCGGGGACTCGAAATTCAAGATTTCCCTCTCGATTTGATGTTTTGGATTAAAACGTTAATTCGAAATGAACCAAGCTAATCAGTCACCTGTGACACTTGAATAGACACCACACCACCAGTACAAGCACTTGACACCATTCGCTCCTTTCTATTTTCACGTGTCAAACTAATATTTCATTGGTCGATGATTTAAATAAATGATTGTTTAAAATAACTTAAATATGTATATTTTTTAAGTTTTTACAAAAAAAAGGTAATATGTCTAAAAAAAGATAAATAAAAAAATGTGCTAATATCCAACTTTCCAAACTATCTGTAATTCACCTCAGGGTTAGAATAATTTCCTTCTTCACATACATACACACACTCCCTCCTACCTATAAGTGTATTTAATTTTTTATCAAATCTTTCGTTAAATTTAAATTTCATAAAAATTTTAGTGAAAATGAAATTTAATCATTTTATCAAACTTATATCAAATCAATGAAGAAATTTTTTTTATCAAATTAAGGATGAACCAATTCTTTCACTAAATTTTCAATAAGTTCTTTTTTTTTTAAAAAAAAAAAAAAATTTGATTCCGCCTCAAAATAATAGTCCCTTTTGAAGAATTTAATTTTTTTAGTAATACAATTATTACATTTAAAAAAAATAATTTTTTAAAATTACCCTTTGATAGTACAGTACATTTTTTTTGGAAATATCAATTGCCATAATTGTACTTTTTGTCTTGTTAATGAATTTAAAAGGACAAAATAAAAAAATTATATTATTTTAGTCGTTAATTTTTGAAAATAACTTATATTTTAGGACAATAAAAAATAAAAAAAAGAACTAATATTTTGAGATGGAGAGACTAATAAAATTTAAGATAAAAAAAATCATTTTATTCAAATATTAGAATAACCCATATCAAAACAAATTTTTATTCAAATTTAAAATCAAATAAAAAATTTAATAAATGATTGGAGATGGTTAACCAGTATCTGTTTTTCTTGTCAGATCAGCTGTTTCCAAAATTTTCATAACTCATTTCTTAATTAAATTCATTAATCAACTTTTATTCTCTTGAAATTCAAAATTCTCTCTCTCTCTCTCTCTCTCTCTCTCTAAATGCATATATATACTTGCATACACATACAGGTATTTAGTGGAATTTCGATATGCTATTGGAGTTGTTGTAATGAAGGAGAACAATCTTGAAATGGAAAAGCTTCAACTGATTGATATTTCTTCTGAAGATGATTTTCTTATTGCTTCTTATTTGCGCGATAGCTTTCAAGACTTTCGACTTTCAGGTTCTCCTTAATCTTCCTTCTTATATGTAGTTATGTCCATATCTACGTTTGTGTTTGTTTATCTCGGTTATATACAATTGTTTTACAGGTTTCAAATTTCCAATTCATTCTAAAACTAAACGAAGGTTGGGGTTTGAGGATTTATTTTGATGTTTGTTAATTATGAAAATCTTGATGAAGCTTGATTTTGTGAATTGTGACATGTTCTTGTATGAAAGGAACAGCTTCTCTTGATCTCAATTGGATTGTTTATTTTTTATTTTTGGAAAAATCTCTATTGGATTTTTGTCATTTCCTTTAAGTAACTGTGTGATGTAGGGGAAAGACTTTAAATTGTACTTGAAGGGTGAAGTTGCTTATTAATAGCAAAATCAAAGAATCCAATTTTGATCAGATAGTTTATTAGTATCTACTTGTTTATATATATATATATATATATTCTTCAAAACCAAACATTGTAGGGTTTGGGAAAGATTACAGCATTCACCCGAACTTCTTCCACCCAATTTGATTCGGATTTTGGAGTCCCTCTCCTCTAGATTTGACATTCATTGCAACCTATGAAATATAGATACTTCTGGATGAGAGTTGTATTTGTATCGAATATCAATACTTCTTAGATACTAGCATAAACCTATTTGATACCTCTTAAATGTATCTATAATTTGAAATTTATTTTATTTTATTTCAAACAAGTACTAAATTGGCTATTCAATTGATCCTAAAATCAGAATGTGTGGAGAATTGATCTAAAAGAGAAGATCAAAAAGTTTTGAGCAGAACTAGAAGAGAGAAGAAGATACAACAGTCAAAACCTTAATCTCACAGAAATGGCCACAACCTTTAACTACTCAATATTATTATCTCAAAGCTAACCTAAAACTATTACATAGAGCCATATATACAGGCAACGTAGGAAACCCTAATTAAAAATAACAAAGTAAATCATGTCATTATTTGGAAGCCTAATCTGTAATAAAATAAGCAACTAAATATACTTAGGTTTTAATTAAATTATTAATAATAATAAAAAAATAAACGTAAATTAAAAAAATGCAAATAAATAAATCCACATATCACGTTCTGCATCGTCTAGATCATGTGTCTAACTTATTTTGAAAGTTGAGTATTTCTTGCATAGCATTAGAGTAATTGTTAGGATAAATACAAGAGTAGTTTCCAGGTAAGAAGAGTTGGGAAACATTGAGAATAAAGTATGTCAAATTTGGTCCAAGTTCGAGTGGACATAATGAACCCTCAATATATCTTATATGAATATATTATCAATATTAATATATAAGGGGGCTCATTTTGGTGTTGATCATGTACTGAAGTTGTGTATTATTTTCCTTCTATCAAGTTATGGACAATAATCAAAATTCTCACAAACTCCTTTCCACTTAGAAACATTAAAATCAACTTCCCACAAATTCACATCCTGACAACTTCTCCCGAAACTGCTTTTCACTTGCCACTCTTTCAAGTCAAATGGTTTCCTATACGAATTGGAGGATGTCTGTGGTGCCAGTGCTATTATGGATCAAGTGTTTTCCTGCTTCTACTAGTGTTGCAAATTGAAGTGTAACATTTTTGCTCAAAGGCCTCAAGGTAGGTTGGGTCTTTGATTAGATAATGATTGTCATTCAGTTTCTTGTTGAAGTGGAAAAAACAGAGTTGCAAAGTACATCGTCTCTGTGTGTATTATATAGATATATTTGCTCTATCAAAGAGGAATAGACTTTCCAATTCCTCCAAACCAATAGTATAGAGAAGAAGAAAATTCAATTATCTCCTTGGATTTGCTCAGTAATTTTATACTATCATCACCACCTCTGTTTAAATGACATCACTTAAAAGACTTTTCTTCATTTTTACGTACATATACATCTACCATAAATTGTATGTATGTGTATAAAAGTTATTTTGACTTTTTTTGTGTGATGTGTATGAAGGTTTTCATAGTCACTGTCGCTATATGCTTAGCTAGATATAGTGATCTATCTGCCTACAATTTTCGTTTCATTCACTGTTATTAATTTCCTATGTCAAATGTGTTACAAAGAGATTAAATAACTTCAATTTGATGATGGTATTATTATCCTATGAGAAAAAAAAACAAAAATTGATGATATTCTAAACAAAAAATTAAATAGAGACTTTAAATATTTTGTTGATTACTTTTTTATTTTTCTTTTTGTCCATTTTTTTTTTATAAAATTTACTGGGTTGTTGATGTTTTGAAGTAATTTAAAGCATCATTTCTGGTAACGTTTCATTTATACCATAAATTTTATAGTTAGAATTGTTTATTGTCTTTCAATGATTTATGCACACATTGTGCGTGCTATGACTTCTAGTAGTTTGAAAAACAGTCTTCACAAAATTACTTTTTAAATTTATATATGTTTATATATTGTCGTATCCTTAACATAATCCATATCATAATTTTCCAGAATTTGTAATAATGTATCCATATTTTGTCATACCTCTATCTTGTATCCCATTTCTTGCTTTGTAGATTGCAACTAGTCACTTAATCTCTACCAATACAACACTTTGAATTTTTTTGCGTGCCATGACTTCTAGTAGTTTAAAATTAAGACTATTTGGTAGACTAGAAAGTCAACACATACTTTATGTGCATGAATACACCGTAGGGAAGCATTGCAACTCTTGATGGTAGTGGAGTTATATGCGGAACGTGCGACTGGAAGTAGAGAGCCTACATACTTCATGGTGGATATGTAACTGTGTATATAAAATAACTATGTGACTCTCAAATGATTTGATTAATTATCACCATCTGAATAAATTAATCAATTTTTATTGAATTTTTTCTAGAAATCGAAAGTCTGACTCGGCTTTGCCAAATTAGTGTTTCCTAATTATAGATAAATAAAGAAAAATAGTCTATCCTAAAAGATTTATGACAAAATTACTTTTTAATTTATGTATATTTTTATATAAGGTTGTATCCTTTAACATAATCCATATCCTACTTTTTCAAAATTTGTATCGATGTATCCATTTTGGGTCATACCTCTATCTTGTATCCCTCTATCCATGCTTTATAAATTATAACTAGTCACCTAATCTCTGCCAATACAATAGTTTGTACTTATGTCTTAATGTGAGATAACATAAGTATATTGGAAGAAATACTCTTTAATAATCTAATTGTAGGTTATATAGTAGGCGAATGATATTTCTCTGCTCCATGTAGGCATGTTTATATTCTAATTCTAATTTTCATGTTTTATTGTTTATCAGTGTTAAGACTAATAATCAATCCATTAGAATAGACCTGTGTTTCTAATTCTTCAGTTACTTTCGGGGATGGGAGCAAAATTTTAAGAACCTTAATTGTTCCTTTATGGTAGGTCTGAATTTCTGATATTGTTTTATTTGTGAGATATTTCATAGTTCTACATCATCTTTGACTCTTCCATTTCCTGATAACTAACACATCAATATCTAAAGGACTCTAATTTGCTTAGGTTGCATGAAAAACCACCAATAGATCTTAGTTTCTGCATCAACATTAGGATCAATTCTGCAGTTACTTGAACAGATACATTCTTCCATTTTCAATTTTAGCCTGAAACATTTTATTCTTGAATTCATTTTCACAGTAGTGTGGGAGAAAATAGATGAGCAAGAAGGTTTCAAGCTGTTTGGGACCACAGATTCTCGAGAACCTAAAAATGCAGTAGAAATACTCGAGCAAAGGGAGCAAAAGCTCTTATTTTATGAATCCACTGAGTTGGGAAGAGCAAGCAACTTGCGCAAAAGTTTAGCTTGGGATAGTGCTTTTTTCACTAGTGCAGGTATGCTTTTACAAGAAATCTGAAATATTTGGTGCCTTCTGCCAATGTTAACTCATTTCATATGATTAGAGCGAGTTAAAATTTGAAGTCATTAATGCTTCATGCCTGATCAGGAGTTCTAGATCCAGAGGAGTTGTTTATTATAAATAAAGGATTTCAGAAGGCTGAAGCTCACCTATTACCCGTAATTCAAGAAGATCTGTGTAGGTGGAGATATGCAGACTCAAAATCTACATTAGATAGTGATGACTTCTCTTTGGACAGCAACCAAAGCACTGAGGTTGATCTGTTTGAAGAAATAAGAGCATCCATTGAGAAATCCAATATAATGTCCAATATTTGCAAGTCAGTTTGCAAATCAGGAGTTGGAGAAGCCCACAAACGGGAAACCCACTGTAAGTATATTGCAAATTTAGAACAAATTTTATTGTGAATGGAAGAAGAAATTTTTGCCTGTTCATTTTGTATGGGAATTGCAATGTGATTGCATTTAAGGTATTCCAAAGAGATTTAATGGGTAATCGGGCCTTCCGCTATTGTTGAAGTAGGAAATATTGAAACCTCACTTGTCCTAAATTCTTTTCTTACTCTTAGGCTTTGTAAGCATAATATCCTGTGTTTAGGAGGTTGGTACATAGCATTAGTGTCTTGTAAAAAATGTTATATGGTCTCCCTTTTTATGCATCTGTTTATCACAAACCTATGCTCAATATCTATGATTGCTTCTTTTCAGCCTTGAAGAAACTTCGTGACATCTCTCGAAATAGGGTATGTGCTATTGATTGTAGTCTTTCATTGTAATTGTTCTAGCATTTATTGAGAAATTAAGTTATCTTATATCTAAATATCAGGTGAAATCCACACCAACTTCTAGAAGGCAAAGCGTCTATATGCAAGGATCAAAAAGAGTTAAGGAGGTCGCCCATCCACAAATTGTCCAGGCATGTATAAATCGAAGAAAATGAGATTATATAGTTCCTTTTAGTATTTAGTATGCGTAAGTGTTCATCATCTCGATTGCTCAAATTGAAAGGCTGCATTATTATTTATAACTTACAAGTTACAAGTTTGTCCAGGCATGTATAAATCGAATACAATGAGATTATATAATCCTTTTAGTATTTAGTGTGCATAAGTGTTCATCATCTCGATTGCTCAAATTGAAAGGCTGCATTATCATTTATTACTTACAAGTTACAAGTTTGTCCAACTTTTGGTAGTCTAACATGTTGGATATTTAGTCACAAGATTGTGTAAGGAAATGAAACTGTAACTCTAGGATATGAATTAACTGACTCAAATTAATTTGATCAATACAGGATGCTGAAAAGAATGGTGAATCTAATTCGTTTCCTCATAAGTCACCCAAGATATTAGGCAGGATGAGCATGGTGTCGGCAGGACAAAGAAAAAAGATCTCCTTAGGTGCGGACCATGTCAAAATGGGAAATAAAGTTGCAACCCTTGGATCTGGTAAGAACCATCATATAATTTAAAAGTTCCTTTCTTCCACTTCTAATGGAATTTACATCAAAATGCATGGACTGTTACAGGGAAAGGTTTGATAGTATCCAAGAAATATGGATTGGGGAACTCATGTTCCACTAGCTCTACAACATCCCTTGAATCATCATCTTCAGTTTCTGTCACCACCAGTAATGATTCATCAGCTTCTTGCTCTGCATCTGGTAGTGCTTCGTCGTTGAAATCTTCTTCAAACTCGAGAAGTAAAGCAGTTTTCAGGAAAAGTAGACTTGCTGCCTCTGGTTCAACCTCCAAGACTCCTCTCAGGTGCTCACTAGGAGACAAAATTGTGTTGGAAAATCCTGGTTTGTCCACCCCTTCATTGTCCATGTCAAACCATTCTTCTTATAAATCACCTGCTAGCTCCATTGATGGATGGTCCTCAGAATTATTATCAACTGCCAACCAAAGCACCAACTGTTTAGAGGTCAGTTTTCATACCAATACTTCCAGAGGAGCTTGTTTAGGAAATGATGCTACCCAAGCATTAAATTTTCAGAGTTGCCCACATGATGAATGTTTCGATGATCAAGAAAGTCAGCAAACAAGGTTTCCAAATCTATGTCTTGAAGTAGTTAGGGGAACTGCTAATGATCCTGCAAAATCAACCAGGAATTTCAAACCTTCGGGTCTCCGAATGCCATCACCAAAGATTGGGTTCTTTGATGAGGTAGTTTTATTTTCTTCCAATTTATTTAGTTCTATGTTATGAGTATTACCTTGTGAAGTCAGTATTTCAATCAAGTAAAGCTTATTTGCTTCGGCAGGACAAAGCTACGATGTCGACGGTAGGTGGAGATTTCCTGTTTCATTTTGGAGCGCAGAGTGCTTTGCCTAATATCAGTGGGGTGACAAACAGAAAAAGGTCGGATAAACTTCAGACTACTAGAATTTTACTGGAGAATGGGGATACAAAGCTTGGTTCTGTGCAAAATGAAGTGATAAGTCCTTCTTTGAATGCCATTCGCAGATATGCAGCACAGAATCAAGAGCTAGATAAAAATTCCCCAAAAATGTCCAGCACGTCTGCAACCTCGAGATACTTACCAGGGAAAACTTCAAAAGGTCAGACTGATACATCTCCTCTATTGTGCAGAGAAAATTGCTCAAGATCTAGTAAAGCTATTGATGGGGGTCATAATTCAAAAAAACTAGGCCTGCATTCTAGTTTGAAGGCAGAAAGGAAAAGAACAGAAGGGATATTGAAAAATGAAATGGGTGGACAGAGCAAGAGGCCAATGACGAAAGAACATAAAAGGGCCAGCTGGCGCCCTCTTGAGAATGATCCTTATTCACTTCATGACAATGAAAAAGAAAACATACCTAGTTTTGAAGATCATGTTAATGGTTTAAGTAGATGTTTGGAGGTCATTGATCTCAATAGGGACGCGGTGATAGAGCTCGAAGGGAAGAGGGGTTGCTGTCATTCCCACCTTGGTGACAATTTTGCTGAAAATGACAGAGCCCCCATATATTCATCATCCTTCTCTAAGGGGTACCATTTTTCCCACCAGCAGGTTTCACCAAATATGCTGTCAAAGACTGGACCACTCTCTCTTTCGACGACAGTTGAGTTCATGCCCAGCACAAGAACTCCATTGGCGGACAAAAATTCTGCTCCCATGTAGCAGCAGATTAATTCAAGTTTATAACAGAATCAGATTCAACAGTAGATGAGGCAGCAGAAAAGGGTGCCAAAACACTCCATTACATGGCATTGGAGATCAGAATTGCTGAGTTCTACTCATAAGTCTTGTGCAAGTATGCCTACAAGGTACGTGCCTTTTTTTTTTCCCTTCCTGAACCTAGGATCAACATTTCAAGGCATGGGTCTCTGTTCTATATCTCTCTCACTTGAGTTTATTCATCTTTAAGTTGGTTCTTCTGTGAACACTTCCCATATATTAGCAAATTGTACGATCAAGCTTGTCATTTTGTGTTTTTTGATTGTGCAAGAGTTTAATTGGATTGGAGTTCATAGTTCTTGTACAGGAAAAATTGTTCCTGAATAAACACATACTATTTGTCGGATCAGATATAATAAATGTGTTGTATTTCTCATCTGTTTTGAGATTTGAATTCTAGCGTATGCTTGCACCATTGGATTAACACATATAAACGTGGAGAAAACAATTAAGGTAATATAGAACATCATTAAAGTTGATTTGTCTAGAGTGTCAAAATTATCAAATTCAAAATTACTGCAGACACTCAGATTCTAAATCTGATAAAACAGAATAGTTATGATCTGATCGGCTGGAAAACAATGCCCGTTTTTAACAAGAATTTGATATGATGGGTTCGACTTGTACATTATGGCCTCGTTTGAAAATTGGTGTAAGATTTGTGAGTCGACCTGATTCATAATATTATGAAATTATAACATATTAGTAACTTGGAAACAATGGAAGATATTAATAATGCTATGGAGAATTTATACAATGTTTTATTAACATAAGATATAAGATGAGAATATTATTTCTTATCATTAGACTTAATGCTAACATTCTTGACATCTCCTGTATTTTGTTTTCGTGATCCATGGACTTTTTGCCATGAAATAAGACTATCTATTATATAATGGCCCACATGTGACTTAATTGGATTGCCACGTGGTTTCAGAAAAAAAAAATCAAATAAGTTGTTTGGACAATGTAACTTTTTTATTTTTTATTTTTTAAATTTTGACAATCAATCATATTTGACTTATTATGTTTTTATTTAAAATATCAATGTCCATAAAATTACTTTATAACAATAGCACAGTTCTTTGTGGAATTGGGATTCTTGCTGTGCTTACTGCTGTGAGGCCCATAGAGGACTTGTCTAGATCTTTTTTGATGATTTGAATCATTTATATTGTAAGATTCGTTGAGTAGATCATTTATGCTAAAAATCAAGTAAATTAGATATCTGTAACCCGATAATAAGAGCACATTTATTTATTTTTAAATAAACGGTTAATATGATTTTAATAATTTTTTAAAAATAATTAAGATGTGATCATGGGGTTATTGATATTCAATTAGCTTAATTTTTTACATGGATGATATACTCGATAAATTTTATAATATGAACGATTTAAATTATCAAAATAGGCTTGAAATAAACTGCTAAAAAGCCTCACAATAGGACTACTGTTAATTTGTTCTCCTTGAACATTTTTAGACGTGCTAAATAATTTCTCTGAAACTTTTCTTTCCCATGCTATGTATTTATGTTTATGAATTTTTTTGTCGTTTATTTTTCTCTTCGGTGGTGCTACATGCATCAAATTAGTGTACTAACTAGTGTACCAACAATAGTTATATCATTATTATTGACCCCACTCATTATACAAATTACAAATACTAAAAATCTCTTAGATTATGCCACATCATCAATTGATACAATAGTTAGTGTATTAATTGGTGCATATAATCTTATTCTTTTCTCTCACTTTAGGCTTAGAATATCTTTCTTTGTTTATAAATTATTGTTGATTATTTATTCTTTAGAACTCTTCTTTCTCATCCTTTATTATCTATGTTTATAAATTTTTTCTTCATTTATTTTTTCTCTCAATTCACTTTTAGAATGTTGTTTCCTCTTTTTCTTCCCTCCATGTCCTAATTTCACAATTCGAATCTTTGTATCGCAATCGAGGTGATGCAAAAGATCTCAAACTCCCAATTTTTAAAGCCACTATCGATTTTGGTATCTAACAACATAAATTAAGGTGAAAAATGACAAATATATGAAAGAGAATTCAAGGCAATTTTGTTATACCTGCCGCCATAAAAATGAACCACTGATAAAATGTTAATTTGTGTTGGACTTTGAGATGTTTTGGTTTGACAAGTTTAATGAAAATGTAAAAAATTTAGTTGAAGTTTCGTTTAGTTTTTGAAAGATGTTTTCTAACTTTGCATTTTTTGCGATTTTTTAAAATCATTAGTCAACCTTTTTATATTTAGAGTTAATTTTTTTAGATACACCTAAAGAGTAAAGTACATGGAAGATATCCAAAAAGAAAAAGAAAAAAAAATCACAAATGACCCCCAAAAAATGTGCATAATTTTTTTTTTTCTTTAGTAAGTTTTTTTCTTTTCTTTTCATATACTTAACTAAAACATAAAAGTAAACTTTTTTTTAAAATTATTTTTAAACTAAACCAAAAAAATTATATCAAAATTCTTGAGGCAAACTAACTATTAAGGCTATGTAAAATACTATTCAATCCGCTAAAATTATCAATTCTCACCAATTCGCCCACTAACCACGGGTTTGTTTGATTTGTGGTTTAAGATTCCGCATTCGAAACCGTCCTGTCCTATAACGATTCTAGTTTAGACCCAGCCTATTTATTATTTTGGATTCGAAATTTCCTTGTCTTATTGGTTTTCAACTCTTTTTCATCTTATTGTTTGTTGGGTTTGGCTATTGAGAGTTTTGGTTGAGTTTGAAACAGGTTTGGAGGTTAGTTTTTCAAAGTGTTGTTGCTCAAAAATTTTCCTATTCGCTCTAGCGACCATACCTACTCTCGAGCTATCTTTTCCAGTCTGCAAAATTACTAGGAGTTTGAATTCTTCGCTCGAGCGGTTACTTTTGTGCTCGAGCGAACTTTTACAGGTCTGAACCACTGGGAAGGGTGCATTAAGTGCTCGAGCGACCTTTCTCGCGCTCGAGCGGTGTCTTCATTGTGTTTGGTCTGTTTTAAGTTTTGTTGTTAAAATTTTGTGATTAAATAATATAAATAGATTCATATTTAGGAATTAAAAATTTCAGAACCAGATATGAACTGGAAATTACAAGAAGATTGAACAGAAATACATAATCAAATAAAATAGCAAAAAGGAAAGAAACCGAAACTTGCACTAGACAGTTTCCTTAAAATAGATTCGCCGCCTCATTGGTGGGGCACTGGAGGTTCTTCGATGTTTGTTTCCCAGGATATGACGATTAGACCGGCTACAGTAATGCACTTACTGTGTAGCTTCGGTGAACAAAACTCACAGTAGGAAAAAAAACTGGAATTTTGGAAGAACACAAAGATAACAAAAATTTTGGTGTTGAAACTGAAGAAGAAGGGTCTCCTTTTATACACATGGAGGGAGAGAGGAAGAGGCTCCCTTACAACAAATGTATGATTTAATTTCTGCAAACCGATGGATTAAAATCCATCATGAATAGAGGAGTTACCAGCTCTATTATACACATGTGATTTGTGTATATATTCCTGCAGCCCACAGATCTAGCTTGGCTTAAAAAGATTAAAATAGGTAGGTCCAGCTCAACACTCACTCAATCCAGTCTAACAAGCCTCAAGCCCAAGCCCAAGATCCAAGATCCATAATCCAAGATCCATGACCCACGTCTATAATCAATGTGGGATAGAAGGTTTTACACCTTTTTCAACACCTCTTTCATGAGACCAAATTAATGAGTCAATTTCTCATTCAACTCTGAATTGTTTTTGGTTATTCTTTTTGTGGTGTAAAGATTTCACTACAAAGAATTTGAACCCACTTTAACCCACCTCAATTGAGAATTGACACCCACTTTAATATTGCATTAAAGTCACTAAAAAATAATTATTTTCCAATAATCCCCCACATGAATAAAAATTGACCGAATAATAACAAATGGACAACGCTTTACAACAAAGACTCGAAGAGAGAGTGCAATGGAATAACTGGCTTTGAACCCTTCTTAGTGAAGTGTGTCGGATTTACTGGCTACCCAGTGAACACGAAGTCTTGAACTGTGTTGTCGTTTATGTAAACCAAGACAACAGACCTCACACAGGTATTACTCTAACCATCGTTCTGTTCTCACTGCTGTGTCCAGTTTGGCCCTAGAACACTAGCCTGGTTTAGTGAGTGGTTTAAAGAATTCGGCCTTGTCAATTCTTATAGAAGCGGCCCCACTTCACACTTACATATGTGACTCTACTTGAGTATCCTGCTATACTTAGCTCAATAGCTCAACACTCTAGAGTCATTAAAAACTCAGCTTAATCTCTACACTTGTAGGTATCACTCATAAAAGAATGACTGGAGGTTTACCCTCGTTAGTGACATACCACCGTTACATGTAATTAGGTTGTCCCATTGAACCTAGAAAAATGTATATATATGTACACATCCACGATAGACATGTCAATTTTATGTACAAAAGAAAACATCAGTTAAAACCAGTCAGAAAAAAAAGACCTCAAAACAAAACTATTACATTTGTTCACAATGTCAAAAGGGCGAATGCCCCACCACCCAAAAGCCTTCAAGCTTGACTAATAAGAACCTCGAAGTGAGGCACAACAGTTGACTTGACAAAACAAGGCTCAGGTCGAAGCCGCTAAGTCCGGTCCGGTGCTTGATCACCTACATTTATATATTAAAACAATGAGCTAGGGCCTAGTGAATAACAATTATGTAAAGGGGTTTATGAATGATATCCTTGTAACAATTTCAAACAGTCAGTTCACAAAGCAGTATTTCATACATTTTAGAATCATATGCATTTCAGAGTCATAATGAAATCATAGTAGTCATACGTAATACATCCAATATCAGAATAACACAGCAGGTCATAAAGATGAAGTAGTCATATATGATGGCCATCAATACAGTAAACAGAAGTTCTAAGAATTGGAACTGACAGAGATCTTTGTAGCAGTAACAGTGAACAGCAGTAGCAACAGATGTTATGGATGCCACGAATACAGTTCATAAAATAGGAAAATCATTCATGCAGTGAACATTATCGTTTCAGAAATTGAACTTGATATTATCATTTAGAAAATAATTAGAATTTGAATATAACTTTACAACATTGTTACTCACAGTTGGCTCCTTGAAACATGTGGTTAGGATGCGGCGTTTGACCCACACAGACACATGCAAGCACAACAATTCAAAAATATATTCCATCTATTCAATTGGTTCATAACCTATCCGTTACTTATTCCCTAAAGTGTTCCTGTTCGATCTTCCATTTCTTTTGTGGTCATGAAATGCATATGCATATGAAAAACACTTGAAAACCATGCAAACGGAGGCTTGGAAGTCAAAAAATGGAAAGAAAACAAAATCGAGCCTGCCCTATTGGCCGCACATGCGGTGGCCTTGGCCACATTAGCGGTGCCAAAACAGAATGCATTTTGAGTAGAGGAGGGCTAGGCAGTCGTGCGGTGGCCTAGGCTGCTCGAGCGGTCTAGGTGGAGTTGCAGTCCGAAATTTTGTTAAAAAATTGAACTTTTCCCTTTTACAAAACCAACTTCAATTTCATGAAAATCAAGGCCCAAAACCCTCAAAAATACCTTCGATTTCACATTTCTAACCTCCAACAAAATCATAACTTAAAAAAATAAGATTCATTTTGTCATTTACAAGATCAAAAGCTTGAATTTAAGAAGAAAATCAAGAATCATGCATATGGGGACTTCCAAGTTCAAAATCCAAGGAGATCTCCTCCTCAAATCTCAAAACTCATACAAGAAGCAAGGAATTAAATATGCATAATGCCATGTATGTCAATGATCTGAGCTTAATTCTTTCACTTCTTCAATTTATGTTCATATTGAGTCTCAACTCTAAATCTTCCCACCAAAACCCTTACTTTATCATGCATTCATTCCAAGCCAAACCAAATTCTAAGGGATTATGAGTGTGGTAGCTCAATTCAAGAAAGCAATGGAGAACCAAATATGGAATGAATGCATTACATTTATATGTTCATAATGCCAAATTTTTAGCCCAAATGATAATGCAACAATCATGGCTCTCTTAAAGGAAAACCAAACATAACTTCCCATACTTGCATTACATAATAATAATAGTTCCTCATGTGATATTATATTGATTTAACAACAAGTAAATAACCAAATAAGCACCCCCAAGGGGTTTACAATCTTCCAAGGCTTAAGCCCGGTACACAAAATGGTTATTCAAAGCTACACATACATAGCCCTTGGCTTACAAATAGGATCACAGCAAATGAGAACTTTAGTGCTCTCAACACACACATTTCTACGCCCTTAATTAGGCGGATTTACTACGTCTTTTCTTGCACAAAAATCCGGTAGGGTAAGCATAAAACCCAGTAGGAAATCCTTAACAAAGTATATATATTTTATACAAGTCTTAAGAGATGAATGCACATGCCATGCCATGCTTTTTGAAAATAAAACACATCTTCATCTTTTAAAAACCATCATGCTCAATGATGTTATGCAACGTCAGCTGTTCAAAATTTATCAATTTAATTAAAGGGGGCGGTAAATACAACTCTAATAATCCCTAGGTCGGTGTTTGCAAGTAGATTATACGAGTACTACCAATTGTTATTTTTACCGGTATTAATCGGAATGCTCGACACCTATCTGCTCTACTTTCTGGTCTTTCACCAAGAACACTCATGCCAATTTAAACAATTTCATCTACACCACCTATCAAGACTTACCACCATATGTACCCCAAAACCATTTCATGAAAACCCATTTCCCAACATTCTTTTCTCAATGCAAATTTTCAAAGCTTAACATAGTCCAATGAATTGAAATGCCAATGTATGCTTAATAATGCAATGCAACATTACTTCCATATTCAATTGTTCCACACAATATATCATTCTGATCAAAATTCTCAATCCTCTTTTCAACACAATTCCACAAGATGAATATATATATATATATATATATATATATATATATATACTTTTATATCTAATATATTCAAGAGAATAACGTAATTCCCACATTTCGAGCAATCTCAACAATTTAGTCAATTCAAGACTAAATCAATGTTTTGACAATAATTTTCAAAATAAACAACATTTCTCATTTTTTTCACAAAATTCGTCATTTATATATAAATAAACAATTTTCAAAACATCAATTTATTTTGGTACACAAAATAAATATGACAACATCTTCCAAGGATTTTCAACATCTTTCAAAGAAAAGACCCAATTTCTAAGTTTTCTCACCAAAACCATTCATCTCCAAGATATTCAGAAGAATCTCCCCAAAATCATCTTTCTTAAATCAATATGGTTCAAAACCTTCAATTTCTATTTTAAAAGGAAAAGAAATTAAACCCTCTTTCAAAATCACTCATCTTCTTGAAATCAACAATCAGTTTCTCAAAGCTAATCAAAGAATGATTTCGAAAATCATCTAGATCTTGCAAAAATATATATATAACTCTAAGAAAAATCCCTACCTCAAGTTTTGAAGAAAAAATGAGATGAAACCCCCAAAATCAACGGTGTCGAAACTCGATCTTCACCGCACACAACGAAGCCCTTGAGATGATAACCAACTTTGGTGAAGAACGTATGTCTAAATCCCAATGGATTTGGAGAAATCAAAGAGAGAAGATGACTTCTAGAGAGAGAAGCTCCTGATCTGGAATTTTGGAGAGTTTTAGAGAGAGGGATGACTGAAAAAGTGATATGAAATATCAGATTCACGAACTGATATAACATGGTCCGCTCGAGCGTGGAATGCCTTGCTCGAGCTTACACTAACCTAGTACTTTTGCAGACATGTCAAACTTCTGAAACCAAACATTCTCCGCTTGAGCGCATAAACAGCCGCTTGAGCGGACAAGCAACTTCGAATGCATTTTGTATTTTTGTTTTGGGGCGCTGCCCCTCAACCTCGCCAAGGCGTTGCCCTAGGACCCGCCAAAGGGTGTTGCTCCCTGGACCCCCGCGAGCTGACCGGGCAGCTCGACCCCCGACTGGCCCAATCGAAGTGGCAAAACATGTAAGAAGGATCGAAACCGGGATCGCTACAATTAAATAGATAGGTGACACATGTATAGATAGTGAGGCATTTGAACAGATAGTTGCATTGATATGTAACACATGTATACATTTGAACAAATAGTTTGGACATTTGAATAGATAGTTTGACAAATAGTTACATTGATAAGTGACACATGTACACATTTGAACCAGTCATTTAATCTCATAAATTATGATAGATCATTTAAAAAAAAAAAATCGTATTTTCAAATTTAAGTGACAATACATAATCAAATTTGATGTAGCAATATGATATGTGATTTGTGCTTGTGTAAGCATAGGGGGCCTAATATATATTGTATGAAAAATAAAAGGCTTAATTACTAGCTGGTCCTACTTTTTGGACTTATTACCCACTAGTTCTTGACTTAAAGTCTTATGTACATATAAGTCTTGTCCCATATGTTTTCTTTTTCCTTTTTTATCCTTGAGTGTTTTGTGTTGACCTAAATAATATTTTTTTCTTTCTCTTTCTCTTTGGAAAAATGCTTGGGAGCACTAATTAGTGCTCCCACTAATTAGGTGGCAGTGGGTCCCGCCATTAATGATGTGATGTTTTGGTCTTGGAGTTGTGTTTTTTTTTTTTTTTTTTTTACTTTTTTAATGCATTAGTACTATTAATGATGATATTTTTAGTGGGATGAATCATTGTTGTTCTCTTTGTGTCGTCTCTTTCTCTCTACCATTTCTCTCTCTCTCTCTCTCTCTCTCTCTCTTTGTCTCTCTCTCCACCATTTTTTTCAAAAACTTCACACAATTATTGGCCACTACCATTGTTGCCATCTACCACTACCGTTGTGATCTACTGTCACCACTATTGTCACCGTCTACCACCATCGTTGTCGTTTGGTCGCCGCAACGGTTCATTAATTATCACCACCGGCGATGTATACACCACCACCACCATCTTAGAACCACCACCACCATCTTATATCCACCACCACTGTTGCATTTCTACCTCCACCATCGTAGATCTACACTCCATCGTTGTAGATCTACGCTCTGCCGTCGCCAATCTACATTTTGCCATCACCGATCCACTTTTACCATAGTTGATCTATACTGATCTAGTTGTTTTAAGTGATCAAATCGATTCTAAAAAGTGGTACTTTTTCAGATCTCACCCATCTCTCTCTCTCTCTCCCTCCCCATTCCTTCCTCTTTTTTTAACTAGATTTGTTGCAAATTTGATTCGGATTCAAATTTTTTTCAGTAATAAATTTATCAATCTCTCTCTCTTTCTTTCACACTTTTCTTCTTCTTCTTCTTCTTCTTCTTCTTCTTCTTCTTCTTCTTCTTCTATGTATGTAAGGAATGATGGATTCTGATAAGTGAATATCAGTAAGATTGAGTGAATAAGATTTTTCGTTTGTAATTTTTTTTATTTTTGTACAATTGATCAACTATAAATTTATTATTGACAAATTATGAGTGATTTTATTAGTGATTGTTTTAGTGATAAATTTATCACTGAATATATTTTTGATTAGTTTATTAGATTAGTCTCTGTTACTTTTTTATGTGTATATGTCTATGTGTGGTTGTATTTTTGTGAGTGAATAAGTAGATAAGTAAATGACAGTGAGTGTGTGTGTGTGTAAATGTGAGTGAGTGTGTAAGAATGAATGACTAAGTGTTGTTTGTGATGACAATAGTGATTTGATGATAGACGTTTATTTTTGTTGAAAAAAAATCCAAAAAAATGTCGTTGGAAACTATGATCGGAGGTGGGCACCGGAAACTATCACAGGAGATGATCATTGGCGGTCGGAGATGATGAAGATGGGTAGCAAGCAAGCTGCTGGGTAGTGGGTTTTGGTCTAGGGTAAAATTTGAAAAATGAGGTGATAATATTGGATAAGGACCTAGTAGGTATTAAGTTGTTGAATCAGGATTGCCCCATAACTCTCCCAAAACAAGACGAATTGGTTCTGTAATCTCATGCTATATATAAGGATTGGTATTGAGCCAAATTGAGTTGTAGAAACGATATCCAAATTTATTCATAGGATAAGCTTTTATTTTTTTATTTTATTATTATTATTATTATTTTTTTTAACAGATTAGCCCAAAACTTATTCTAGAATCTTAGGGCACAAGGTTTTTAAAAGCTTGTTGGATTGGATTCGAATGCATTCGATTCATGAATTAATCCTGTCAATGTAATTTGTATCTGTCACAACTTATCATATCATATTCAAGTTTGTCAAATACAGATTTGTTGAATTAGGCCAAGACCGAATCTGAATTACATCTAATTTGATGGCATGCTTAAAATTAGACTATCCGATCGCAAATTCCACCTCTCTAAAGTCACCATTCAATTGTCAAGAAAAGAAAATAAAAGAGAATTAATTTTTTCATTTTTTTTCTATGTTCAGTTATTAAGAAAATTATGAAATTCATATTTTTAACTTTCTCATTAAGATAAGTTTTTTTCCTTATAATATGTACTACAAAAAATACAAATGGAAAAACAAAAATTCTTTTTTCTTTCACTTTACGACATTATTTTTTGCAAACAACTTTCTTACAAGTAAACAGAGCCTAAAAAAAAATGGTTAGGTTAAGATAGAACAAAAGAATGGGACAATGATACCCTCCTTGTATTTTTAGACACAACACAAAAATAAATTAAAAAATAATTCTTTTTGTTGCTTTTGTTGCGGATAAGAATTAATTATGTTTTACATTTCTATAACAATAACATTTCGATATTTGTATTACCATTATTGAATTGAGTTGGGGTTTGACTATGAGCCCGTTAGGCCTCGTTTGAGAATTTACTATTTTAATAATTTTTTGATTTTTTATGAAAAAATGTGTAAAAAAGTAGAGAGAGTGATGTGGTGACTCATAGTTACTTTTTGACTAAAATATTTAGTCTCCAAATGAGGCCTAAGAGCATCTTCATCTAAAATTTCAAAATTTGGTATCTTAAATTTTTTTTTGAAAACTTGGGTGACAAAATGACATATGTTAATTTGATATGGAAACTCTCCACTCGATATGTTAAATATATTATTATATTATTTTTAAAATTTAAGCTCTCTAGACATTCCCCTTTTAGGACGACCATTCTAAACTATTGAGGTCATCCTCCAAGACATCTCCCAAGATGACCACCTTCTGTCAACAAATTGTGCCATTGGATGCTTTAATTGAAGGCAAAAAAAAAAAAAAAAAAAAAAAAAAAAAGAAGAAGAAGAAAGAGGAAGAAGGCATCCAAGGGTCTTCATGTCAAAATTGGGATGAAGGGGTTATGCCAAAAACCACATCAGCTTTTGGCACACTGGATGAAATTGATACTTAATATCAAAATATGACTGTTGAACTATCAGATCAGAATAAAGTATCGAATAGAGGTGTTTTTATAAGTAATTTTATTTAATATGTTAGTTTTAGACAAAGTTGATTAATAGTGTTGATTTCAATTTTAAATTAAAGTTGATTTGACATTTTAAACTTATTTTATTAAGAAGGTTTTTATTTTTACAATTTATATATATAGTTGCTTATTTGAAATTCTTAAACAATATTGACAAAATAACTCTTTCTCTTTTGTCTTAATTAAAAATTTTGAGAGAATTCTAGCTGAATATTTTATACAAGAACAAAAGTTATGTGACAAGTTATTTAGCTAAACGTGTTCAACCTTTCAACCTTTTATAGATTATCAAAAATTGCACCAAATAAACTAACTTATAAGTATAATCATAAAATTACAACTTATTTTATAAGTTTTTTAAGCTAATAATCTAAAAATATAAAATCATAAATAAACTTACCTCGTAAAGATACCAAACACACCCTATGAAAATTTAATACTTATTAAAGCTAGAGCAGACTGGGCTAGGAAAGGGAGGAGTTTATGTACACTCTTGGCCCAGCTCACGCCCAACTGGGTTAGCCCAATACTACCATATTTTCTTTGGCGTTTAATGACTGGTGCGTCCTGTTAAATAGATTTAAGGGACAATCACACAAAAAAAAAAAAAAAAAAAAAATTCAAAGTTTGAGTCTTGTAACACAATAAATTATAAAATTTTAATTTTATTTAAATTTAAATTTTTTGATTTCTTTTCAATTTAAATCATTTTTCTATTTTTATTAGGTAAAATTGACAAAAAAAAAAAAATAATCATTAAACTCAATATAGATATTCATAAAATGTCTAAAATATACTTTTTATTTAATTTAATGACTAAAATACTTATTTTTTTCATCAATTTTACTCAATGGAAATAGGCAAATGGTTTATATTGAAAACAAATAAAAAGTTTAAGGTATAAATTGAAAAAATTAAAAACTCAAAATTTATTTTGTTAAAAGACTCAAACTCTTGGATTTTTTTTTTTTTTTTTGGGGTAATTTCCCCTAAATTCAAAATGGGGGTTTCAGCCAAAACCCACCCTGACCCAATATTTTGGTACGAAAATGACACAAATCAATTGTATCATGTGAAACACCATTCTTTATTAAAATATAAAATGAATTGACTATAATAGCTCTGTATGTATATAGAGAGACAGAGACAGTCTGCATACACCAAATCATTATTGCTCTCATTTATTTCTAAAACACTCTTTGAAAAATCCTTATTCGAAAGCGAAATCATCGCTTTTTGGTACTTATTCATTACTATTTCTCTTACACATTGGTTTTCACATCACAAATATTATCTTCTATGTAATCATTGATCATCAACTCATCTCCGATGCCGATTTGTTTCAATATTAAGGTTGGAAATTTAGATCTATAAAAATCTTTCAATTTTTAATAGTTTATTTAAATTTGAAGTTTTTTTTTTTTTTTTTTGTTATGACCAGTTCGAATACTGAGGCTGAGATCTCAAACGAAGACGTTGTTGCAATATGTTTAGTAGCAAAAATAATAAATTTATTACCTACTAGAGTAAAATTTTAATGTGTAGGAATAAAAAATGTCAAACCAAATAAAAGTTTACTATCAATTTTATGAACAAACCAAAGTAAAATTCTACTATCATTTACAAATAGATTGTCACCAAACAAAACTAACCAGAGTAAAATTTTAAAAGTTGACACAGTATATATTAAAAATTGATAGTAAAATGTGTGACATTTTGTTCTAGGTAACCGCTTGAGCGGTGAAAGTACTACTCGAGTGAAGATTGAGGGCATCCAATAGTTTTGCAGGTCAGGGTGGATCGCTCGAGTGACCATTAGTTCGCTCGAGCGAAGATGCAAGGCTCACAGAATCTCGTTTTGCAGACAAAAATACAGAGAAGCCTCGTTCACCGCTCAAAAGATGAAAAGACCACTTGAGCAGTCTGTGCAAATTCAATAGATTGAAAAGGGCATTTCTAGATCATTCTTTCCATTTCCCTTTTCTCTCTTTCTCCTTCTTGTTTTGAGTCTGAAAAACCCTACGTTTCTTGCCCTAAATACTCTCCATTCCTCTAAGATCTAGTTGAAATCACTTGCAAGGAGTGAAGTCCGAGTGAAGATCTTTCTTCCTACCGATTGGATTTCATTTTTGCGAATAATTTTCCTAGAAATCAAGCTTTCTTGCTCTTTGCTTGAGGTAGGGTTACTTTTAACGTAGTATCTCTTGATTTGAAGATGTTTATATGGTATTTGTGACGACCCCGACGTTTGTACTCTTATATTATATTGTTTCAATAAGTTTAATTTCATAATTGTGTGTTTAATTATGTGTTTACATGCTAAACTTTGTAGTTATCTGTTATTACATGGAATATCTGTTCACTTATCGACTTAGAATCAAAAATTGAAAGCCCAAACGGCTCCAGAAGCTGAAATTGATTAGCCCAATAGGCTAATTAGAATATTTAGAATTTTATTGTAACTTTCATCAAAATTTGATTCGGATTAAAATAATTAGAATAAACTGATTGAACTTAGTTAAAATTAAGCCTAATTAATTAACCTTAATCAACTTTGATTAAGCTAAGCTAATTACACCCTATCCAAGCCTAATACATGTCATGAACTCACATATACAAACATTTTGGCTGAGATTTTGAGAGAGAAGGAAAGAGAACTTAACATTTAGAGAAAGAACAAGGAGCATTGTAGAGAATTTGTGGAAGATTTGAAGATTGGAGCCATAACACACTTGAATTCACACATTAAGTATGAAATTCATCCTAGATTCTTGGAATTAAGTCATGTAGGAACTAAGTTCATGGAGGTGTAGGATCATTTGCATGAGTTGAGTGGATTGAACATGAATTACCATGAATATGATGGATTTGAGTTGAATTATACACATGCATGCTTGATCCTTTGTTTTTGAGTTGAGATTTCTTGAATTTCATACATGCATGAGGTCTAGAAGGCATAAACTTGAAGGTTTTTCATGGTTTTACACATATCATGTCATTTTGCTATGTTTTGAGAAGAAAAGAGTGATTAATGTCATGCATGGTTCCAACTTTATGATCTAAGTTTGATTTTGAGAATTGGGTCCATGATTTTGAACAATTGGTTTCAAATTAACTATGTTTCCATGTTTTATGATGTTTCTCCATGTTTTTGTATCAAAAACACGAGTTTTGGACCGTTGAATATCAAATTTGAACTTCAAACTCAATTCTGGAAATTCCAAAATTCGACATGTTCACCCGAGCGAAGAAAGTGTCGCTCGAGCGTAAAAATTAAACTCCTAAAAGTTTTGCAAAAAATTACACGGTGGCTTGAGCGTCCAAATCTATGCTCAAGCGAACCCTATTTTGCTTTGCTCATCGCTCAAGCAACAAGAAGCTTGTTCGAGCGTAAAAAAATGTGCAACTAGTACTTTTACAGAGTTTTGAAGACCACTCGAGCGACCAAAGTGGCGCTCGAGTGAGGACCTTGTTTTCAACAAATTTTGATTAACTCTTTTAAGTGCATAACTGCATCCTCATGTCATTTCAACTACTCTTAGGCACCAATTGAACTCATATAAACATGGAATGAGTTAGAAACATATGAGGAGAATTGAATTAAGTGAAATGGATATTGAATGGTGCTTCAATTGTATTTTTATTATGTGTTTTGTATAAGTGGCGTTTGAGGCCTAGTGACAACATAACCCATAGTGAGTAATAACTTTATAAAGATATGTTCAAGTGATATTTATTTTAAAAAATGTTATTGTTATCAAAATTGATTCATGATTGATTGAATGGTTTATTGAAGTACTATTTGGTTACTAATGAATGAAGTTCATTTTTTTTTTTTTTTTGAAAGTAAACTTGTGGCATCCTTTAGTGAGGCCCTTGCCTGGGGGAAATTAATACCATGGCCCATTGCTAAATAGGCCCACGCTTGGGGAAAATTAATACCATGGCCCATTGTTTAATAAGCCCATGCCTGGGGGAAATTAATACCATGGCCCATTGCTAAATAGGCCTATGCTTGGGGGAAATTAATACCATGGCTCATTGTTTAATAGGCTCTTGCCTGGGGGATAAAATACCATGGCCCATTGGCCCTCGCCCGGGGGAAACTATACCGTGGCCCATTAAATAATTGAAATACAGAGATCTTTGCTGTTATACCTTAATGGTCACATTGGATAAGATACATTGATTGACCCATTGTGGTCCCATTGATTGACCCTCGAGGTCCCATTGTTACTGACACATTGTTACTCTATTGGATGTACCACGTAAATTGTCATTGAGTGAGTATTGTTATTGAGATAACATGGATTATTAAGAATTGTATTGAAATTGGAATTGTATTGAAAATGCTAACGAACAATGGTTCTGTTATTGTAGAGGATTGATATGACAGTGTAGACACCCCATTTTTGACGGCCCTTACGACTTGGACGTCCTTGCAGGTAAACCTGATGATGAGTCTGTTTGCTCGTCAAGTGCTCGAAGTCCTCAGCGGAATGCCACAACTTTGAGCCTTTCAAACCCTGTATCTTCTTTGTCTCATTTTTGGACCATGCCCTGGTCTTTCTAGCCTGCAAGCTCTGGTGGCCTGCCGGCCATCCCTGGAGGCTACCGGCCATCATTTTTGGTGTGCTGGTCACCAATGATGCCTTGCCGGCCATCACTGATGGTCGTTCGGCCACCAGTGTTTTCTGTAGATATTTTATGCTAGTTGTGCCAACTGTTTACACAGATGCATGCATCTGTCCACACGTGGAGGGCTGGATCGCCTTGTAGAAATTTCATGTTTTTTTATATATAGAGACCCCCTCTTTCTTGTAGAAGGGTTAGAAAATTTTAGACTAAAAATTTTCCTTTATCTCTACAATTCTCTCTCTCTCTCTCTACAAATTCTCTACACTTCAGCCTACTTACACTACACTCTTGCCTATACCTCCTTAACCAAAGTTGATCACCTTTGACCTGAGGTTCCTTGAGGCCTTCTTGGAGCTCTTGAAGTTGGTTTTGGCTTGAATTGTTGCGTAGAATCACTCTTCTTTTCAAGAGGTATAATACTAACTTGGTTAGCTTGTTTTGCATACTTGTTTTTCTACCTTTTCCTACTGTTTGTGTGCTGTTTTCGGGCTATAAAAAACTCTATTTTTATGGGTTGAAATTGGTGTTTTAGGCTATTTAAGGTTAGGGGGGTGGCTCACCCTTCTTGATTCCTTGTTTGTAAAGCCTTTTCACCTTTGTTTCCCATTTTCAAACCATCTTTTTTTGGGCCTTTAAAAACTGAATTTCAGACTATTTTCGGTGGTGAAAATCATGTTTTGAAGTCCAAATTTGGAGGGGTTAGCCTTCCCTCCTTTTGTCTTGTTTGCTAGCCTAGTTGGTGCCATGCTTTAGCTTATTTTTCTAGCTTGTTGTAGCTTAATTCCAACATGTTTTAGCCTCTAATTTAGACTATTTTAACTCTGTTTTGGGTTGGTTAAGTCATTTGATTCTTGTTTTGCATGCGTCTAGTGTAATAGTCCTCACAAGTTTGGTGTTTTAGGCCTCTAGACACCTCTTGTTTGAGTTGATTGTATTGTTTTAGTGCTTTTCACACTTAATTTTAGCACTAATCATCTCTGCAACCTCCCTCATTTCTTGGCTTTTACTTTTTCTTTGAAAGTGGTTTCAAGTCACTTACTTGCCTAAGTGTGAAATTGAGGTTTCATACTTAATGGTTTAATCCCTTAGGGGGTTCATTACCAACGGTATGATGCTTCTTTCATACCCAAAGCAACTTGTGTTTTGAGCCTTCTTTCCATTAGAGGACTTTAATTCACCTTTTGGACTTAGTTGGATTAAATGATGGTTGGTAAGTTCAAAATGAGTAACTAAAACTTGGGACTAAAAATGAGCAAGATAATAACTTGTGTGTTCAATTAATTGAACACAAGGAAGCTTGGGCCATTTCATACTTACTAGTGATGAATTGATCCAAGTCTCCAAGGTCAACTTCTTCCCTTGATCTTTCATGAAAGGGAGGAGGTTCGTGTCTTGTTTTGCATTTATTGAGCTTGCACATCTTGAATCACAAGCCATCATGCAATGAAAATGCTTGAGTTGGTGGTTTGTGGCTTAAGGTTCATCACTCCTTGGATTTGCTCATGAAAATGAGGGGTGAGTTGTGCAGACAATCCTTGAAAATACCCTGTAAATGCTATGTTTGTCCTCTGTTGCAGCAAGATGAACCAGTGCATCAGTGGCCAGCAAGCCACTTTCCATGGTCGGCAGATGGCTGGCAGAGCACCATTTATGGCCAACAGGCCACGTTTATGGCCGGCAGGTGGCCGACAGTCTTTACCAATGGCAGGCTAGCCACTGATGCAAAGCTCAATAAGTTGTTGGAATGGTGGAGCAAATTTGTTCTGGAAGTGTTCAACTGTACAAATAGAGGCTTTTGGGAGCAAACGGTGGTCTTTTCGGGTGATAACCGAGCATGTGCATGCACATCTTCCATTTCCCGAGGCAAAGTAGTGGCAAAGTAGTTAAATGCTTTAAATTATTTAGCTTATTTGCATTTATGTTGTAATTTAATTAGCTTACTAATTAGTTCAAGTGTTGTAATAATTAGTTAATTAGTTTAGCTATTTATTTCATTCAGTTTTGTAATAATTACCTTAAGTAGCTTAGCTTTATTTAGTTTCTAGTTAGCTTAGTTTATTCATTTGGACTCTCCTTCGTGAGAGCGTAATGTAATAATGTGCATGTCTTCCAACCCCACGTCTTTCTCTCTTTTATTTATCCGCTTTTGATGGTTAGATTAGGAGCATCACATTTTCAGTTAGCATATCTTATGCTTGCATACATTCATCTTGTTTTGCATGCACCGAGGCTCAGCACATCATTCAAACTGCATTGTCATTTCAATATTTCTTGAATACGTGTTTAGACCGCATGCTATTTCATTGATTCATATGCCATATTAGTAGCCGCGCCTATTAGTTGCATATCGCATGTGTTGCATTAGTCATCATATATAGCTAGGAATCATGCATTTTTCTAACTAGTTTCTTTTTTTGACTTGGAGTACTAAGTGAGTTTTTAGTGCTTTAGCATAAGTGTGAGTGATTTTCATGTCTAGCATGATTGTCATGTCTAGCATGCTTTCCATGAGGCTAAATGCTTAATTGTTATAACTGCTTGAATGCCTGTGGATGAAGGCTTGTTGCTTGAATTGGAACAATTCAATGAATGTACGTTTAAGCCCACTTTGTTGAGTGGCAAATTCGTAAATTTTAAGCCCACTTGAGGTGGCAAATTCAAACCCTTTTCGCAAAACAAACATGAAATTGAATTGTTCCAATTCTTGCAATTTTAGTCTATACTTGCTTGTGCACATCACATAGTAATGCTAGCCTAATAAACCAGAACAAGAGTATATAATATACATAAAAATCATATCATGATTAGTAGAGTTCGATCTTTGATCGGGCGAACGGGGGTGCTCAGTTCATGACCTTCCCCTCTTGTACCTAAGTTCTCGAGCCGAGGTGACTTTGGTGATGATAGACACGTGGCCTTTGGCATGAGTCATGGGTTTTCTAAATTTTTCCAAAATAAAATATTTAGGTCGCAACTTTGTATTTGACAAAGTAGTCCATTTTTGGCAATTTGATTCAAATCGATTTTCCAAAAGATTTGCCGGATTTGGACTCTTTGGCGTTTATCAATTTCACATTGCACTTGTGAGATTAGAGTTAGAACCACGGGAGTCCGAACTGTAGGGTGTAGACACCGCATTTTTGACCGCCCTTAAGACTTGGGCACTACTGATTGCTTACTTAATGATGCAGGCTATGCAGTGCAAAGGTTCGATTTCTTCAGCAAGAGGAGAGTCAAATCCAAACCTCGCACCCCATTTTTGGACCAAAACTATTTTGAATGGTTTTTAGACCTTAAAACCCTCTCTTTCAAAATATTTTTGAAATAAAGTTCCTACGATGTTCCGATGCTCGCATTTTGTTAAATGTTATGCTTTTCGGTAAACTGAGCAAGGACAAAGTGGAAATGAATGAAAGAGAGATGAACTCTTTGAAAAATATTTCAAAACACCTTGCTTAGGGGGTTTGGATTTGAAGAAAAGAGGAAAGGAGAGAAGAAACCTAGTTGAGGAAGAAGTTGGGTATGAATCGTTAAGAGAGAGACGAGCAGTCCTCGCTAAATCGGGCCTATACTTTTGTATACTTGGATTTAAGCTATGAGGCCACCGTCGTTGGAAAGAAGACTTCCGGGGCTTCATTTTACACTCAAGAATCTCCTAAAGCTGAGTCCGGATGGAGGAGATATGGTTGGTTGAAGTTAGGCATCAATCTGATTGAGCCAGAAATGAGCAGTCTTCACTAAAAGAGGGATATCTCTTAGAACACTTGGAATTTTGATGCAAGGCTGCCACCATTGGAAATCTTACTTCTGGGGCTTCAATTTGGACACAACAATGACCTGAAAAGGATTCCAGATAAAGGATTTATGCCTAGTGCAAGTCGAGGACTGGGGTTAGTTTTTGCCGTCGGCCTCTATGGGAGTGCATCGGCCACAATTGGAGCTCATCGGCCATAGGTCAGCCAAGAGTGAACCTAATCGGCCAAAAATGGTGGCCGGTCGGCCAACAAAGTGGCCGGTCGGCCAGAAATGTCCAGAAAGCCCAGAATTGGCAGATATTTCTCCTCCAGCTGTTTCCAGCTTGTGCCACCTGTCCCAAATCAGATATTTCGACCCAAGCTTGATATTTTGTATATATGAAGCCTTATATCTCATATTCAAAGGGTTAGAACATTGGAGGATAGAATAGAACAATTTTGGCAAAAGATTTGGGAGCCTCTCCCTCTAGAAACTCTCTCTAGATTTCACTCTCTCTAAGGATTTTGTGCTTGAAGGCTTGCATACATCCATCTTCAACCTATCAACGCTTAAGAAGACTTGATCACCCCTTGGAACTTGTTTTGGGCTGCTAAAGCTTGGTTTTAACTCAGAAATCTTGCTGTTTTGCTGTTTGGCTTCAAGGGTAAGCACTTGTCCCTCTAAAGCTTTGTTTTGCATGCTTGTTTTACCACCTTTGTAAACTGTTTTTGGCTTGGTTTTGAACTAAAGGAAACTCTATTTTTCAGTCCTAAAAATGATGGTTTAGGCCTATTTTGTGTTAGGGGGTTGTCTCTCCCTTTTGTTCCTTAGCTTGTATAGCTTTTGAGCCATCTTCCAAGGCCTTTCAAAACAACTTTTTGTGGAGAATTTTTAGTGGTAAAAACCCTGTTTTGAGCGCCCAAATAGGAGAGGGTGGTCCCCTCTCCTCTTGTCTTGCTTGCTAGTGTTGATGGCCAACCAAATGAGCATGTGTTTTTTACTTTTTTATGGCTTTGTTTAGGCTTATTTTTGTGACTTCTTAAACCTACCATAACTCTATTTTTGGCTTGTTTAATCATTGGTTGCATGCTTCATGCACTTGTAGTGTAAATCCTCTTTGCTAGCCTTGCATGCCTAATGAGTTAGCTTGTTATTCTAGCATGTGTTGGCTTGGTCTTAGCCCATTTTTGGTGTTGTTTTGGCATGCTTTAACTCTGATTTTGGTTGGTGAGTTCACCTCTTGCTTGGTTTATGCACTTGTAGTGCAATCTCGCCCATTAGCCTAGTATACTTGGTGTTTTGGCCCTTCATGCTAGCTTGTCTTGGCTATACTCCACACATGTTTTAGCATTATTTTGACATGCTTTAGGACTGTTTTGGGCTGCCTTGGTCATATGACTCATGTTTTGTATAGCTATAGCGCAAATGCCTTGACTAGTCTTGAGTTTTGAGGTCCCTACCATGCTATACTTGTGATATTTGCATGCTTTGGCATCATGTGACATGTTATTTCAGAGCATATGGTGTTGTCACACTTCCATGTTTTTCACTCTTTAAGTGCTCTTGAGAGTTGCACCTTTATGCCTTGTTTGTGAGCCATTGCATGAGCATCATTTTCTTGCCTTTCAAGCTATCATTTCAGATCATTTTGACCACTGTTTTGGCATGCATGAGATCTTTTTGGTGTTAGTTTAGTCCATTGAGTATTGTGTTGCATGGTCCTAGTGTTGTATCCTTCACTAGTGTTTAATGCTTAAGTGTTCTAATGTTGTGCATGAGTGTTTGCATGATAGAATCTTGTGCATACCACCTTAACATGTCAAGATTAGCATGTTGGTAGATGAGCATGTTGTTTGCATGTGTGTTGCATTGCATTGTGTTTGGATCGGACGTTAATCCAAACACGAGGAACGAGGGACGTTTCATACTCAAAGTGATGAAACGTGCCTCATTCCTTAGGTCACTGACACCTTTGATCATGTATGATAAGGTGGAGGTTCATCGAGTCCTATGTGTTATTTGTGCATTCATCAACATTGTGCAAACTTGGCTCCTCGGCCATCGTGCATTGCGATGCTCGATTGGTGGCCCGAGAGTCGAGTACCGCACTCCCTTGAGCTTGAGAAATGATAGAGAGGATGGTTGTGCACACATACCTTGCAAATACACTGCCATACCTTGCACACATACCTTGCATGTGTGTAAGTGACTGCCATGATAGCATGCTTGTCATGAGGCTAACTGCTTAAGTGTTTAATTGCATGAATGCTTGTGGTTGAAGGCTTCATTGCTTGAATTGGAACAATTCATCAAAATGTGCGTTTTAAGCTCACTTTGCAGAGTGGCAAAATCATATTGTTTTCTAAGCCCACTTGAGGGTGGCAAATCCGCGTCTTAGCCTACTTGCGAGTAGCACTTTCAAACCATTTTCAAAAAACAAACATGAGATGTTTTGTTCCAATTCTTGCGATTGAGTCTATACATGTATGCTGTGCGTATCACATAGTAAGCTAGCTAATAAACTGGAATAAGAATGCATGTGTTTTCAAAAACAACATATCATGTTTAGTAGAGGCCGATCTTTGATCAGGCGTGCGGGGGTGCTCATTTCAGGACCTTCCCATCTCGTACCCAAGTTCCTGAGTCGAGGCAACTTTGGTGATGACGGACACGTGTCCTTAGGCACGAGTCAGGGTTTCCTAAATTTCCAAAAAACAAAATATTTAGGTGGCGACTCTGAAATCTGGCAAAGCAGTCCATGTTTGGCGCTTTTTGATTAAAATCGATTTTCTAAAACGATTTGCTGGATTTGGACTCTTTGGTGATTTATCAGTCTTACATTGCACTTTGTGAGATTAGATTCAGAACCATGACAGGAGTCCAAACAGTAGTACCTAGAACCATAATTCGCGCCCTTGCGCGCAGAGCGGAATTTCGGGCGGTCTACATAGGGCTTCCTTCAAACCTCTGAAAAGGGGCGCAAAAAAGCTGAGCTACAATTTCTAGCGACTCTGCTGGGGATTTAGAGAACTTGACTCGAACTCATGATATGAAATTTTATCTACACTTATGTATTTCTTTACATTACATTTGCATTGGTGCGCCTAAGTCACTGTGTTTGCCATCTGCTATTCTTGGATAGTTTGCCGAAGGCTTGCTTAAAAGCTTGCCAAAAGGCTGACTAGTTGTGGGCTCTGTCACGATGGGAACACAACCCTTGGATTTGGACTACCACTATACCGTTTGATCCTCCTTTCACTTCTCGGTGTTAGGTAGTCTTGCTGAGGTACCTTTTTTTGACCATTTTGCCTAGTTACATATCAAAAACCAGAGAGACTGTTCCAAACTAGGACAGGTTGCTTACCTAAATACAGGATTGAGTGAAACCGCATTGCTTGAATAGTGAACCCTAGCTCCTGACGAAACTAGGACAAGGTAACCCTACCCCCTCATAGGGGTGTTTTGGTTCTCATTTAACTGTTATGTGCTTTTAGAGTGAAACTCTATACGCGTATCAGTTACAAGTTTGGGTATCAGATTTTGGGGGCAGAAGTCAGTGTTGAGTGCAGTTCTACAGCTTTTGATTACAACTATGTGTTGCTTACATCTAAGCTGAGGTGCTGTGCGGTTTCTGATTTTTGTTTCCTTTTTTGCTTTATTTCTTTTTGCAAGGTAGTTTATCACAATTGCTTCGAATAGTTCAGATATCCCCCAAGCACTCTGGACCCGTGTAAGGAGACTACCGATCCGGAGATCTTGTTAGGGGACAGCCTGTGTTTTTTTTGCTCCCATCGGTTATGAGACGGAGGAAGGTTAGGCATAACTCACCAGTTCAACAATCACCTGCATCTAGTCAGGGATAGTCTTCTGCATCCAGTCCAGTAAGAGACTACTTGTCAATTCTGATGGCTCAACATCCCCCGGTTGGCATAAAGGACTTGATTTGTCATCTCTAGCAAACCATTGAAACTATGCAGCAAGATGCTGCCCACCAAGCTGAAGTTACAGCCTAGCAAGCCGAAGTGATAAATAGGCTGCAACAATAGTAACCATAGCCGGCAGCAGCTTCTGCTTCTCATGCACCTCCTGTGGGTATCCCAGCACCCGGAATCACTGCTAATGTCCAAGAGAATCTGGGCAATCCAGTAGACCCCATCCCATCACAAGCCTCCAAGGCACTAGTGTACCAAACTGAGGCACCATTTGAATTCGAAGTTGACCCGACAGTTCTGAAGGTCAACAAATTAGAGAAGCTTCTCAAACAGGCACAGGGTGTGAATTCAATCCCTGACATCGAAGATGCATGCATTGACTCTGCAGTAACTTTGCTGGACCGGTTTAAAATCCCACACATAGATCGATTTGATGGCTCTGGAGACCCCGTGGTCCATTTCAGTTATTCTCTAATATCCTGTGGCCGATGGGCCTTACCAGACTTCAAAAGTTGTCACTTTTCGGCTAGACCATGTCGGGAATAACGGCTATCTGGTATGCAAAACTAGAAGACTTTGTGAAGCGGAGCTGGGAGGAAACGGCTGAGGCCTTCATCGCATAGTACTACTACAATACTTAGATCGAGATCACGACCCGTGATCTTGAAGCAACTTGTTAGGAGCCAAAGGAGGGCTTCTTGGACTTTGTAACGAGATGGAGGGCCAAGGCTTCGATGATGACTACTAGGGCATCAGAGAAGGATCAAATTAGGATGGTGGTCCGCAACCTGCAAGGAAAACTATTACAGAAGATAATAGTCTTGCCATTGTTAATGTTCAATGTGCTCCATGAGATAGGGGTTCGGATTGAAGATGCAATGAAACAGGGGTTGATAAATGATGAAAAGGAACAACCTAATAGGCCTTTTTCACGCAGTTCCAATGCAACCACGAGTGGAAGTACATCTGCGCAGCCATTTGATGTGAATGTAGTCACCACTACAGCTAAAACTGCTATCCCTTTCACCAGTACAAATCCACAAACCTCAAACAACTAGGCTCGATCTCAAAGGGTCGTCACCCCACTTTATATGCCTTTATCTCAAGCTCTGAGGGTGCTGATCAAAAATGGGCTTCTTAAGCCGTTAGAACAATGCCCACTACCCGACCTTCTCCCACCAAAACATAACCCAGCTAAAAATTGTGCTTTCCACCAGCAGCACGGTCATGACACCGACCAATGCTACAGGCTGCGTCATGAGATTCAAGATCTCATCGACAAAGGTGATAGCACCACCCCAAAAGCCAAATGTAACCACCAACTCTCTCTCGGCCCACAACCAAGTTCCCCCACCTTAGAACCTAAATCTAATACATACACTGGAAGTATGGACTTGTGCATGATGGACACTTCCACTTATCAACCTGAACCTGTGGTGGTGACGGCAGTAGAAGGAGGGAGGTTGGCGTTGGAGGAATATGTTAGTCCATTACCTGAAAGCTTTGCAGACTTATTTGAGGGGGAGTATGACCCGTGCTGTTACATTGTGCCAGTTGATCAAACCAAAGCCGAAGTGGTATTTCCAACAATAGCAGAGGTCAGTGTGGTTAGAGAGAATGGCCCAAGTCAAGGACTAGATGATCTAGCAGAGCTAGAAGAAGACTTAGACCATCTGCAGTTCTACGACGAACAAGACCAGGGAGATGTGTAGATTGACTGGTTTGATCTGAATGGGTTGACGGACAATTTGGGGTGGTTGAGTGATGAACCTGACTGGGAGGAAGGAACTGAACCAAAACCAGAAGAAAATGAAATGAGAATAGCTGCAGTGGCCGGAATGGCCAAGGAAAAGGGAAAATTGCCGGAGAGCACCAGTACCAGGAATTTAGCTCAAGAACTGGGCACCGTGAGTACCACAAATACTGAGCAGGAAGCCGCATTAAAGCGTTTTGTACAAGAAAGGGATCAAGACAAACAAGAAGCTGGAAAAGCCCAACACCCTGCGGGGGATACGTCTGAGGGAATGATCAGAACGGAGTCAGACAACTGTTTGTCTGCTGCCAGAGGTGTATAGTGGGAAGATGATGATCTGCTTTTGGCTCACACCGATGAAGATTGGGGTGAAGACCTGCCAGACAATACTTGGTACTTTGAAGAGATTGACCATATGACGATGAGTGGGAGGTATTTCAAACCCCTGCACTTGGACCAAGCTGAGGCCTCGGGGAAAGATAAAGAGGTTGAGAAGTAGATGGAAAAGCAGTTAGAACAAGAGGCGGTGCTAAAACAATTGAAGAAAATTTAGGCTGATATTTTAATTTGGGGTCTGCTTATGGCTTCTCGAGTGCATTGACAGGCTGTACTATTAGCGATGGACAAAGCCAAATTTTCTATTGACACGACTCTTGAACAGCTTGTGGGGCTGGTTTTCCCTGGAGGCGTTATGCCAACTTTAACCTTCTTAGACAAGGAATTGCCGTCGAAGGGCTCAGCGCACAACAAACCTCTGTACATATCAGTTGAGTGCAGAGAAAAGTGGGTGCCAGTGGTCTTGGTCAATACCGGGTTAGCAATCAATGTCTGTCCATCGCGCACAGCTTATGCCATCAGCCTGAAACCAGCAGATTTCGTGCCTATAACCCTGGTGATTCGGACGTATGACAATACAAGTAAAGAGGTAATGGGCACAATACAGATAAGAGTTCATGTAGGCCCAGCTCAACAGGATATTGAGTTCCATGTCCTGGATGTGCCGGCCACTTTCAATCTACTACTAGGAAGAACCTGGTTGCACCAAGTGAAAGCAGTCTCCTCTACCCTCCACCAAATGCTGAAATACCCCCACAGAAAGGGGGTGGCTATTGTGTTCGAGAATTCATCTATACATCCTCCGCTAGAGGTAACTACACCTGTGCTGGAAATTGTTCATGGTGAAGAGGATATTTTCCTTTCTGGGTTCACTCTAGTTGAGGCCTGGGCAGTGCAAACCATCTTGGCAGCTGATGAGGGTTTGTATGTCAGTGCCCAATCAATCTATTTCATCAACAAGCTCTAACATGTGCCAGGAATGGATTTGGAAAGAAGTGGCCGGAAGGGCGTCACAGCATTGGCTGATGTGCCACATAACTTGTGTGCCTTTGGTCTTGGCTATAAGCCCACCAAAGAGGATTGCGTTAGGAAAAGGAAAGAGATGACAGACAGAGCCAAAGCTAAGCAGACCGAGAAGCGTTATGAGCTTGTGCACAGACCAATCTAGGAAACCCTGAATGGTCATTTTGTTCGGGAGGGTGAAGACTTTCCATTTTGCAGCTTCCTCGAACCCTGGTTCAATTCTAAGAAGCAGCGTGTTCCTGGCTTTGAAATATTCGTTGACTTACAGCTGTAAGACAATGATACAGAGGAAAGGGCCGAGCCGATTATTGCTGAAGCTGAAGAGGGTATGGAAAATGACTCAGACAGCAGCGAACTTGAAGTAGGAGCAGCACTGGCATGTCTCCTTTCAGATCTTCCAGCCGATTTAGAGAGCTTGAGGGATAATCTAGCCATTTCCATGATCAAGGACCAACAAGGTGTGAACCCTTCTAGCAGCATTTTGGATGCATCTGACGCACCATCCCTCGTTTGGCAGCTAGAGGAGGGCTATCTGTCTAGTAGTTCTAAATTGGGTAGTGAACTAGAATCTGATTCCACTGAGTCTATGGAGTTAGAATCAGATTTCGGTGCTTCTGAGTCTGAGTCCGCTATTCCTGGGGTTGATAACCTGGATGCCAAGGTCTTGCCTAGGTCATCTTTTTTCTTTGTTTTTGAGTCGGTTGTAACCGAGGAGCTTGATGAGCTGGACCTTTTGAATGAGAATGCCACTGCAGATTCTGAGTATTTCTCTGTGTCGCTCATTTATTGCATTGATCATGATATTCAAATTTTGATGAAAACGATGAGAAAGGAATTCCTCTGGTTTTGAAAAATTTGATTAATCGAGAGAATGAAAGGTTTGCAAAACCCCTCGCTGATGAAATCATTGCTTTTAATATGGGTACTGAGAAGGATCCACGTCTGGTCCAGATCGAGTCCACGTTGTCTTTGGGGGAGCGCGAGCGCTTAGTCGCTTTATTAAAAGATTTCAAAGAAGTTTTCGCGTGATCCTACGAAGACATGCCTGGAATCAATCCTGAGATTGTACAGCATCGGATTCCTCTCGACCCCGAGGCTCGACCCGTCAAATAGAAGTTGCGAAGAATATGCCCGGATTGGGCTTTGAAGATTAAGGAAGAGGTCACCAAACAAATTGAGGTAGGGTTCTTACTTGTGTCTGAATATCCAACGTGGTTGGCTAACATTATTCCAGTCCCCAAGAAGGATGGCAGAATTAGAGTATGTGTTGACTTTAGGGATCTGAATAAGGCTAGTCCGAAGGAAGATTTTCCCTTGCCATATTGATGAATTGGTGGACTTCACTGCGGGCCATGCGTTGCTCTCCTTCATGGATGGATTTTTCAGGTATAACCAGATTCTGATGGCGCCCAAGGACAGAGAGAAAATTGCTTTCACCATGCTGTGGGAAACCTACTGCTAAAAGGTGATGTCGTTCGGGCTAAAGAATGCCGGGGTTACCTATCAAAGGGCTGTAACCACTATTCTGTATGATATGATCCATAAAGAGGTCGAGGTATATGTGGACGACATGATTGTCAAGTCCAAAGAAAGAGAGAGCCACTACACCGCCTTGAAGAAATTCTTCCAACGGATCAGAGAATACAAACTAAGGTTGAATCCACAGAAATATACTTTCGGTGTAACAGCAAGGAAAATACTGGGTTTTTTGATCACACAGAGGGGTATCGAGATAGATCCTTCTAAAATCAAGGTCATCTTAGAAATGCCACCACCAAGGACTGAAAAAGGAGGTGCGAGGCTTTCTGGGTAAAATGCAATTCATAAGATGGTTTATTTCAAAATTAACCTTGACTTGTGAACCACTTTTTGGTCTCCTGAAGAAAGGAAAGAAATTCAGATGGGATGATCGATGTCAATTCACTTTTGACCAGATCAAGCAGTACTTTCAAAATCCACTTGTGTTGTCGCCGCAAGAGCCGGGGAAACCTTTGATTTTGTATCTGTCAGTAACAGACACAACAATAGGATACATGCTTGCTTAAGAATCTGAGGATAGGGTGGAGAAAGCCATCTATTACTTGAGCAAGAAAATGTTGGATTATGAGACCCGTTACACTCTGCTAGAGAAAGCTTTCTTAGCCTGGTATGGGTTACCAGGAAGTTGAGGCCCTACTTGTTAACTCACTCTGTAATTCGGGTTTCAAGATTAGATCCCATCAAATATCTCTTTGAGAAACCAGTGCTTACGGGTAGGCTAGCTTGTTGGTTGCTTCTCTTTTCCGAATTTGATCTAAAGTATATTATTCGCAAGTCGGTCAAGGGAGAGCAGTAGCAGAGTTCCTGGAAGATCACCCAATGGAAGGGGTGAAGTAGTAGAATACCTGTTCCTAGATAAAGCTATTTTGCAAGTTGAGGAAGAGATTTGGACAGTGTAATTTGACGGAGCGTTTAATCAGTATGGTTATGGGATAGGTGTGTTGCTGATAGCACCAGACAATTCACATATACTTTTAGCCTTCAAACTCTAGTTCAAGGTATCCAATAACGAAGCAGAATACGAAGCTGTGATAACCCTCACTACTGTTTACTGATTAACCACTGATTACTGCTAAACTGAGACTAAACATGTTAATTGACTGACTGACTGAAATCTGGAACTGATTGATTGTCTGTATCTGTTTAAGTGCATCTCTATCTGTTCGACTGTTAAACTATCTGTTCATGTTTTATGTTTAAAACTGCAAATTGAAGGCCTTATCGGCGGCCGAATCTGAAATTGATTAGTGATATGTGTTAATAATAATTTATGTGATTTTATGGCATATTTATTTGAAATTTGAATTGGTATGATTAAATTAGATTAAATAATGCTAAATTGCAATAGTTGGATTTATTTACCAAACTACCACTTAGTGGCCACTTTATACAAAACACATTTGAGCCTTATTACATTCAAACAAAACATTTCATCAGCCATCTTGGGTCTATAACCGACTAGAGAGAGAGAGGGAGAGGAGAAAACCTTGTTTTCATCTTGAATTTGCTTGGAAGGCTTAGGGGATTTGGAAGATAATTGCAAAATTGAGCTTCTAGGCTTGGAGTTGGAGACTTAAGGTAGGGTAATTGCCTTCTTGATTGTGTATTTAAGATAGTTCTTGCATGGTTCATGTTACATTCATGTTGTATTGAAGAGTTGAGTCTTGAATTGGACCTAGCATGTCGAATTGCAGCATAAATCATGCATGCATGTTGCCATTCTTGAGTTTGAAGCTATTGTTCATGAAATTCCTCATGCATGTCCATATTTTTGCATTGGGCCATGAGTTCATCTTGTTTTTGGAGAAATTGGCTCATTTGAGCATGTATTTGAAGCTTGAAGTTGTTTAAAATTCATGCATTTAAAGCTCTTGCTATGTTTTTGGAAATTGGTTTGAAACTGAGTTTAATTGAATTACCTTTGGGCTTTGATTTTATAAATTGAGCTTTGAATCATGTTATATTATGAGTTTACAAGAGTTTTCTAGAAAATTGGCCCAAGAGGATCGAATTTGGTGTTTTTAAACTTGGTTTTGAGCTTGAGGTTCAAATCTGGAATTTTCAGAATTTGGACTTCCGCTTGAGCGGGGTTACTGGCGCTCGAGCGGGAAAATCGTGTTCCCAGCACTTTTATCTGTTTTACAATCTGCTCAAGCGGGGTATTGGACGCTCGAGCAAGGACTTGTGTCACACGCTCGAGCGGGTATCGAGTGCCCAATTGAGCGTGATTTTCACCCATCCAGTACTTTTGTCACGTTTTGCAAACCGCTCGAGCGGTAAGGTTTACGCTCGAGCGGAGAATTTTGTTTGCATGTCCACTCGGGACCTCTGTTTTCTGAAAATTCTGAAAATGTTTTTAAAGTGCATCTTTGCATCCTCATTCCATCCTAGGCATACCTAGGCCTAGTTTAAGGCATCTTAATGAGTTTATTAATGTAGAACCACACCGAGGCAAACTAGGGATTAAGTTATTATTTTCCCAACTGTGTAGCATAGTGTGTGTTCATTCTGCAACTGTGTAGGGTTGGCATCCGGAGACGCGTACTAACTTATCTGTAGCCCAGAACTCTGTGAGTAACAATGTTGTAAAGATATGTTCGAAAATGAACATTTTCTGAATGATCAACTGAACTGTTTTTTGAACTGTTTACTGCTAACTGAATGAATGTTTGTCCTTTATTCTGAACTGTATAGTGGCATCCTTAGCAACTACTGTTACTATTACTGCTACTGTTACAGAGATCTCTGTCAGTTCCTATTTTGGAACTTCTGTTTACTGTTATGATGGCCATCGTTGACTGTTCGGTCTTTCAAGACCTACTGTTTACTATACTGTTCTGCTAATGGATGTACCACATATGACTATTATGACTGAATGACTGATACACTGAATCAATTGACTGTTTTCAATACTGAAAGGACATTCATTCTTAACCTCTTTACGTATTATGTTATTCACTGGACTTTAGCTCACTGCTCATATATATATGTAGGTGTTCAGGCACCAGACCGGAGCTAGGAGCGTGGGTTAGACTCCCTTTTGTCAAAGCCAACCATTGTGCCTCACTGCGAGGTTTCGAGCCTGTCAAGCTAGGGCTTTTGGGGTGTTTTAGTTTCCCCATTTTTGTATCTGTTTTGTAATTACTGTATAGACTGAATGGTGTTGTACTGTTGTAAGGCCCCTAAAATATGTATTCACTTGTAAGACCTTAATGATGAATTACTTTCTTAAAGCCGTCGTTTACTTGAATTAATTCGAATCTTGTCGGTTAGCAATTTCTATTTTTTTTTTTATCGAAACAGAAATTTCTCTAACCAGATTAGTTTCCCTAACTTAATTTAATTCTACCTAGGTTACATGTAATTAACTTCAAGCCCTCACTCTTTATTTAAATTTTAAACTTACCCCAAATTAGTACTTGTACCTTGTACCTTGGTATACCATCAATCTTCCAATATATATATATATATGTATACACCTTGAGGGATGTGCCCTTGTACCTAAAATTAATAAAAAATAACCCCATCATCCTAGGGAGAAGAGAGGAGCCAATTTTCAATATATATCATCATGATATTCTAGGAAACCCAAACCTAGTACCCTAGACCTAGGTTGTTAATTCCAAAACTAGTTCCTTTCTAACTAGTGTTGCCTAAATCATTGACCAAGCCTCCCAAATCCCTTCTATTTCCTTAGAATCCAAACAAATCCTAACCTTTCCATCCATTTCCAACTAATGGGCTTTTAGGACATTTTACATCAAAAATTGCCTATATATACCACACCCTCCCTAGCTTGCAAACATACACACAACACACTCACTCACACACATTTTGGTTAGAGAGAGAGAGAGAGAGAGAGGAGAGCAAGGAAGAGAAATCTAGAGAAGAAGAAGGAGGAAGAAAAGAGAGTTTCTTGTGCAAAGCTTGGAGGGTAAGCCACCAACACAACCCTCTCTTCATTTCCTTTTCTAATGCATGTTTTTAGAGATTCTAAATAAAGTTTTAGATCTGTTATTATCAAGTTCCTATGTTGAAAATACTAAGATTTGAGTATTGTTTCCATCTCTCATGTATTTTACCCATTTTGGCACAAAACCATCTTCTTTTGTACACATCTCTCAACTTTTCAAGGGTACTCTTCCAAATAAATTTTCTGAGTTAAACATGTGATAGTTAGCATATTTTCTTCACAAAAGAAATGAAACTTTCCTATGGTGGAACCCCTTTTTTTTTTTTTTTTTATAAATTTCCTTGTTTTGGGCATTCCACCTTAAAACCTGTTTTTTTTTTTCAGTCAACTTTTAAACATTCCACAAAAATGTACAAAAATATTCTGGACCTCTATTTCATGTCAAAATCTTCCTTGAGGAGTTAGATTTCAACTAAAATTGGTTTCATCGAAAAACATTGAGTGGTTTGCAAGAAAATCAAGTTTTCGTAACAGTCGACAGATTTGGGCAGATTCTGGAACAGTGCTGGACTATTTTCTAAATAACTTAAAATCGGGAAAAGCAATCCCATTTCCGAAAAATGTTCTAGGAACCAGATCAAATTCTCTACGAACCATAGGAAAACCGAGTCCGGTGGATGAACCTAAGTAGTCCTTCTATATTAACCTTCATGTGATGTTAAATCTGGAAATTTGTTATGTTTGGATGTTTTATACCCTTGTATTCATGAAAATGTTTAATGGCCTATTATCATATCTTGGCATAATGTTGTATGGGTATGTTATGTTATTTATCTTCTTATGTTGAGGAGGCATGCTTATGTGAATTTTATTTTATTGTTTAGTTGGACTAACCTTGACTTAAAACACTTAATTCAACCGGAAACCTAATTGGGTGGGTATTGGGTTTTCGAACACTTGAGTAATGAAAAGATGAGAAAATGTGATATATGGTTTGTTGGGATGCGTTCCCTATTCGAGGTTAAAACTTGCGCAAGTGATTTTCGGGACCCTTGAATGGAGCGGTTGTATTCGGACCCTAGGTGGTTTGGTGTAAGGAGGGATTCGGGCAAGGCCCTATTTTTACCGTCTCTTTTGAGGCCCTGCGGTTGGCGCTACGCGGTATATAACCGTTGGTAGGCATCCGAGGTTAGTTCTGCAACAAAGCAGCAAAAGAGGGGGCATACCGAATAATCCGCGTTCGATTCTTGTGGTCGGGAGGACGGAATCTCTTTGGGGGATTTCTAGTTACTAACATCAGACTTAACTCTTAATGTATTTATTTGTTTATTGGAGTATCATGCTTTACTACTTGGTGCTATAAATGTGATTGTGTATTGGATTGGGAAAAAGGGGTGGGGTGTGTGTGTGTTTACTGGGCATTCAAAGCTCACGGTGTATCATGCCAGGTGACAAAGCGGAACTCATAGCGGAAGACGACGAGCCGGAAACCTTTGAAGACTTTTGGCTATCTTAGGAATACTAGAAATTTCCTTTTTGTTATTTTGTAAGACTCATATGAAGTTTAAAACTTTCTTTTTGGGATGTAATGTAATGGAACAATCTTTTGAAGCAAGTATAATTGTGGCTGGTATGTATTTATATCCTATGTATGTACCTTATCGTTGCTTATGAGACCTTGTGCCAATGCCTTGTAAGATCTGTCAAAAAAGTAGTGCGCTGCCTAAGAAAGCTGGACTTAGAAAGGAGGCTATTTTGACTCCTCCAGCGATCTGGGATCTTACTTGGTTATTGACCATAGGACCCACTAGTGACTTCCCTTGACTACAACCTATAGTGTAGAATCGGGGCGTCACAACTGTACTGTTCTAATAGGGATTAAGTCCCTGTCCTGAATGATTGTATATATTGTACATGTATGTATAGACTGTTCTGTTATGAATGTGTATATATATGAAAAGTCTTTTTGCATACAGACTGTCACAGCTCATTGGACATATTTTAATTACTGTATTGGCTTCTGCCAGCCCCTGTACTCTGTAATTCTGTATTACTGTTAAGCAGACCTTCGGTAATCTCGGATTACTGGCTGGTTACGGTGCTAAACCCATAGGGGCGGGTTTGGGTCGTGACAGAAGCGTGTATCGCTGGTTTGGAAGCTGCCCTGGAACTAGCGGCAAAATGGTTAGATGTTATCAGGGACTCAAACCTAGTTGTGTCTCAAGCAAATGGAGACTGGAAGGTCAAAGAAGAAAAGATGAAGATTTATCACCAAACCTTGGATGCTCTGATTCCTAGGTTTGAAAAGCTGATTTTCACGCATTTACTAAGAGAGAACAACAGGTTCGTTGACGCCTTATCAACTCTATCTTGTATGATAGACATCTTGCTTGGAGTTCGGTTATGTCTGATCATCATTGAGCAAACATATACGCCATCCTACGAAACTATTGCCGCAATAGATGAAGCGCAAGATCAAAACCCTTGGTATTATCATATTTGGAACTTCTTAGAAAGGGAGGTTTATCCACCAGGGACAAATGCCAAAGACAAAAAGGCAATACGGCGGATGGCCGTTCAATTTATCATCTGCAGAGGTAAACTGTTCAAGAGAGGTCATCTGGGAATGCACAAGTTGTGTGTCGAAGCAGAGGAATCTAAGCGCCTAATGGAGGCCATCCATGGGAGAGAGTGCAGAGCGCACATGAACGGAGTAATGTTAGCCCGGAAGATTCTCAGGCAAGGTTACTACTAGTCCACTATGGAAGAGGATTGTATCGGTTTTGTTCGGCGATGCCACAAATGCCAATCACATGAACATCCTACTGTCGAAGCTGTACAACATGACTCACCATGGCGTTTTTCAGTCTGGGGAATCGATGTCATTGGGGAAGTCACACCGAAAGGGTCGAATGGGCATGAATACATTCTGGTGGCAATTGACTACTTCACAAAGTGTGTGGAAGCTCAGTCCTACGCAGTATTGAAAGCAACGCATGTGGCTGAGTTCATTTGAAACAACATCATTTGCTGTTGTGGAGTCCCAAACGAGATCATTTCAGATAATGGCTCCCATTTCAAGAAAGAAGTGATCGACTTGTTAGATAAATACAATGTGGCATTTCATAAGTCATCTACATACCGGCCGCAAACCAACGAAGCTGTTGAGGCTGCCAACAAGAACATCGAGCATATTCTGCAGAAAATGGTTGAGACCTATAGAGACTGGCCAGACAAATTGCCATTTGCACTCTAGGGCTACAGAACTTCAATCCGGACGTCTACAGGGGCAACTCCTTACTCTCTTGTCTATGGGATGGAAGTTGTTTTGCCAATCGAAATAGAAGTTCCGTCACTGCGAGTTATGGTTGAGTGTCAAATAGCAGAAGCGGACTGGTAACAGAGCAGGTTCGAAGAACTGATGTTGTTTGATGAGAGAAGGCTGAAAGCACTGTACCATGTTTAGGGTTATTTACGCAGGATTGTTAGGGCATTTAACAAGAAGGTTAAGTCCCAGAATCTCAAAGAGGGAGATTTGGTGCTGAAAGACAATCAAGCTCTTGTCCATGACCTTAGGGGTAGGTTCAGATCTAATTGGACTGGTCCTTACATCATCAAAACTATCTGGTTGGGTAGAGTTATTATTCTCATGGACCTGGATGGCCTAGAATTTTTCTCAACCAATCAACATGGCCAAGTTAAAGAAATACTATCCCTGAGAGGCTCGCTAGGCCAAAAACTTGGAAGGGCGACCTAGGTAAAAGTTAGAGCACAAAAAATTGAAAATAAAGAAAAATTGAGCCCGCAAAGTTGAAAACCCTAAAGGGCAGCCTTAGCAAAAGTTAGAGCGTAAAAGGAGAGAATTAATACTCGAGTGAACCCGAACCGAACTACGTAAGGCCTAATTCCCATCTTCGGGATACCTAGGGAACTTCATCCTGAAGTTCGGCCGTAAACACCTCCAATATCAACTGTCTTGTCCATGTGTTTGATCAGGTCATCTTGTCTGTTCTTTATCTAAGAGTTCGGTTGTGATCTTTACTCTGAGGAGAAGAGCTGGTTACAGTGCTGAGCGGTGCTATTTCAATCAAGGGGCAATTTGTGATCTTTGGATTCGGGGTTGTACATCTCGAGGATTGATTCCGTGCGTGTCAAGTGATGATCCTTATCGAAAATGGTTTTGAAAGGTTTTAATAAAAGTTAATTTTGTTTGCCTTTTACAACTTAGACCATTTTTGGACCAAAGGGAAAACTTTTAGTGCTCACAACTTTAATTTCATTGATTTCAATATAAAGTTCTCCAACTCTTGATACAAATCAAAGTTGCTTTTTTTACATTCAAAAAACTTGAAAAGTAAGATCTAAGCAATAAACTAGGGGCATAGATGAGTCAGGTGCTCCCGCGTCCCCTGCTCGTTCTCATGGAGGCTTCTAATGCCAAGGTAAGCCTGGATTGTGCCTCATCCTTAAGCTAAGTCAGACACTCGCTAGAAAGGGCACAACTGAAATTAGGGGCAGGGGCCAGAAGCTCTCTTGTCCTCTAAGCAATGAGGTACCTAGCTAAATATGAGCCTCAGATGAGGAACGAAACTGGGTACTCTCCCCTATTTTCTGGGCAGGTCTGGTCATGTCCAAACTAATGTCTAAACTTGAACGGAAAGTATAATACATAGCGTGTAAGGCCGATCAGCTGAATGCTAGGTTGCCGAGTCATGCTGTAACTCATTTCAGTTAAGTTAAGCCAGGGGCAACGCCAAGCAATATCAGCAGCAGACTTGTTGCACATCCAGTGACACCGCCATCCCTCATTCGGGAAATCCACTAGCTGTTGCAGAAGAAATAGCCTTGTGCTGAGTACTCAGGGCAAGAGTCCACTACCTTCAGCTTATCCATAAGCCACACCTAGAGAGGGATGAAAGAAAAGAGAGGTTAAAGAATAGAGAGATGTATGTTGAGAGAAAAGTGAGGAAAAGAGCTTTGAGAGAAAAACAGAGCATGAGTGTCGAGAGATGTGAGAAATACAAATTAGAAAGGGTGGAAAACATTACCTGAAGAAGTAGTGGACTTCCTGCGAATTTGCTTATCTCTCGTCGATGGAAGGCATCTAAGCCCATCAAAGTCTCGGCCAATGTCAGGCCAATGCAATTCTTGCCCTCTTTCAGGCCTTGCGCCACTTCAATTAGTTGAATGCTAGACCCGCCAAAACTAGGGGCAAGAAGGAAATGAGCCAACAGACACAAGCAACAGGCGTGTTGCCTAAAACCCTGCCAAAGAAGGTCGCTGCCGTCACCAACGACAGAAAATCGATGAATCAGACTAGGAATGTCTAGCTCTCCATTGTGAACCAATGATTGAGCCTCATGTAAAGTGAGCCCACACATATGTCCCAAAGCTTGGATGTGGCCGAAATGGGGCTGGGGTATGATTTCCTTATCGCGTCGGGATTCCATTAATGCCTGAAATTCTTTAATTGTTGGGCATATCTCTTGTCCCCGAAGCTAAAGACATGTGTAATCGGGTTCCAACATCTAGCCGCGACATGTAGGAACGGATAGCAAAGTGGAGAACAACTCAGCGGGAAAAGTGCATTTATGCCGAAACCCTAAAAATTTACCTTTTTTGAGCCATCTAAAGTTGCAATCTAATCCGAGAGTTTTTCGGCAAAAAATGGCTCCATTTGTGAATAATTTGCAGCTGAAATGAAGAAACCACGAAGCTCAACCTTTTGTAGAAGATAAGGCAGTGAGTGGAGGCCAGGTGTCAACAATTTGGTGGTCCTTTCCACTGATGGTCGGCAGGTGGTCGGTAGTGTGACACCCCGGTTCTACACTATTGGTTGTAGTCAAGGGAGAGTCACTAATGAGTCCTATGGTCAATAACTAAGTAAGATCCCAGATCGTCGGAGGAGTCAAATTAGCCTCCCTTCTAAGTCCAGCTTTCCTAGACAGCGCGCTGCCTTTTTGACAGATCTTAAAAGTTATTGACACAAGGTCTCATAAGCAACGATAAGGTCCTTACAAAGAATCTAAATACATAACAATCACAATATATAACCCAAAAGATGGTTCCATTACATTACATTCCAGAAGAAAGCTTAAGTCTCCAAATGAGTCTTTACAAAACATCCAAAAAGAAACTTCTAATTTTTCTAGGATAGCCAAAAGTCTTCGAAAGTTTTGGGCTCATCGTCTCCAGCTATGAGTTTTGCTTCGTCACCTGGCATGATACGCCGTGAGCTTTGAATGCCCAGTAAACACACACACACCCTACCCCCTTTTCCCAGTCCAATACACAATTACCATTATAACATCAAGTAATAAAGCATAATACTCAATTACATAAATAAAGGGTTAAGTTAGGTTGTTAGCAACTAGAGATCCCCCAAAGAGATTTCGTCCTCCCAACCACAAGAATCGGACGCGGATTGTTCGGTATGCCCCCTCTTTTGCTGTTTTGTTGCAGACCTAACCTCAGATGCCTACCAACGGTTATGTACCGTGTAGCGCCAACCGCAGGGCCTCAAAAGAGACGGTAAAATAGGGCCTTGTCCAAATCCCTTCTTACACCAAACCACCTAGGGTCCGAATACAACCGCTTCGTTCAAGGGTTCCAAAAACCACTTGCGCAAGACTTTAACTTTCAAATAGGGGACGCATCCCAACAATCTATATATCACATATTCTCATCTTTTCATTGCTCAAGTGCTCGAAAACCCAATACCCTCCCAATTAGGTTTCTCGTTGAATTAAATGTTTTAAATCAAGGTTAGTCCAACTTATAAGACAATAATGTCCATGTAAGCATGCATTCGTAAGATGAGAAGGGTAAATAACATAACCACAACACATATAATATCATGCCAAGATATGATCATAAGCTAATAAGCAATCTCATGAACTCAAGGGTATAAAACATCCACACATAACAAAATTTCCAGATTTAGTATCGCATAAAGATTAAAATGAAAGGTCTATTTTAGATCCTCCAACGGACTTGGTCTTCCTATGGTTTGTAGGGAATTTGATCTAGTTTCTAGAAAATTTTTCGGAAATGGGGTTGCTTTTCCAGATTCTAAGTTATTTAGAAAATATGCCAGCGCTGTCCAGATTCTGTCCAGATCCGTCTACCGTTACAAAAAATTGATTTTCTTGCAAACCGCTTAATTTTTTTCGATGAAACCAATTTTAGTTGAAATATAACACCTTAAGGAAGGTTTTGACATAAAATAGAGGTCCAGAATAATTTTTTACATTTTTCTAAAATTTCTGGAAGTGGGCTGCAAAAACAGATTCTAAGGTGCTTTGCCCAAAACAAGAAGATTTATGAAAAAGGGGTTCCACCAAGGGAAAGTTTCATTTCTTTTGTGAAGAAAATATGCTAAACATCACATGTTTAACTCAGAAAATTTGTTTGAAAGAGTGCTCTTGAAAAGTTGAGAGATTGGTACAAAAGAAGATGGTTTTGTGCTAAAATGGGGAAAATACAAGAGAGATGAAATCAATACTCAACCCTTAGCATTTTTAACATGAGAACTCAGTAATAAAAGATCTGAAACATTGTTTAGAACCCTTAGAAACATGTATTAAAAAAGGAAAATGAAAGAGAAGGTTGTGTTTGTGGCTTACCTACTAAGCTTTGCACAAGAAGCTCTCTTCTCCCTCCTTCTTCTTCCTCTAGACTTCTCTTTCTTGCTCTCCTTCCTCTCTCTAACCAAATGTGTGTGTGTGGTGTGGTGTTTGTGCTTGCCAAGCTTAGGGGAGGTTGGTATTTATAGGCAAATTTTGATGTAAAATGTCCTAACAGCCCTCTAGTTGGAAAATGATGGAAAGGTTAGGATCTTGCTTGGAATCTAATGGGATAGGAGTGATTTGGGAGTTAAATCATAGGATTAGGCAACATTTGGTTGGTTCCTAGTTGAAAGGAAACTAGTGTTGGAAACATCATCCTAGGTCTAGGGTACTAGGTCTTGGATGTCCTAGAATATCATGATCAAAGACTTTGAAAATGGTTCCTCACTTCTCCCTATGGTGGCCGGCCCTTGGGAAGGGTAATGGGGTTATAATTTTATCAATTTTTGGCTCTAGGATACACTCTCCAAGGTGTATACATATATATATATATATATATATACAAGATTGATGGTACTTCAAGGTACAAGATACAAGTACTAGTTTGGGGTAAGTTTTGAATTTAATTAAAGGGTAGGGGCTTGGAGTTAAATACATGTCACTTATGTAGAATTAAATTAGGTTAGGTAACCTAATCCGGCTAGGGAAATTCCTGTTTTGATAAAAATAAAATAGTAATGCTAACCGACAAGATTCGAATTAATTCAAGTAACCGAGGGGCTTTAAGAAAAATAATTCAAACACTAGGGTCTTAAAAGTGAATACATACTTCAGGGGCTTCACAGGTAGGCAGCCGGCAAGCTGCATTGATGGATGGCAAGAGGCATTGATGGCCAGCAGGCTAACTTTCATGGTCGGCATGTGGCCGGCAACCCCTATTTGTGGCTGGCAGCCTTCCTCTCAAGCCTGATGTTCTCTTTTATGCTGAATAATGCTGAAACCATGTGTTTTGTTCTGCTTTTTGTGTGTTTTAAGGTCTTGTTTTGAGTCTTTTCGGCTTTAGCAAGTTTGTTATTTTGCATTTCTGTTGTTGTTGTATTGTTTTGCTTATTGAGTTGTATGTTGTTTTGTTTATCGAGTTGTTGTCGTTTTGTTTATCAAGTTGTTGTTGTGTTGTTTATTGAGTTTGTATGTTGTATTTCACATTTTGGTTGTTGGTCGGTTCATTACCCGATTAAGGTTTCAATCAAGAGTGTTATCTTGGCCAATTCGATCTCATTTTTATGCAATGTGGTGCTCATGATGCAAAATACAACACTTTTTCATAAAAACTGGTTTTCATTCCAATCATGTTTTTTTTACAAAAGAGAAGTACAAGTTTTAACAAAAGATAAACCTGCCTGAAGCTATACAGAGTGCTAATATAATATATATATATATATATATAAAAAACTAAGCAAAAATACAAAAAATTAGCGCTGGTCGCCTCATGCTCTAGAGGCCCTCTTCGTCCTCTTCCTCGGAGGAGAGGACTCTGGGGCACTGTCTCCATCGGCGTCGTTGTCCGAAGCAGACTCTGAACCAGAACTAGAACTGGCATCATCTTCACTCTCTGCCCCGGAACCCTCCTCGGCATCGTCGCCTCTGTTCTCGAAACCTGAGCCGGCATCATCTCCACTCTCAGATGACTTTGAATGCTGACTCGTTGCTTCCTTAGAGTCGCTCGTCTCAACATCGTCATCACTCAGAATGGGCTCTGAAGGGTCGCTCTTGTCTCAGGTGCCCCTAGCTCTACCTCGGCAGCGTGCTGGAGCCTGTCTCTCTCTCCTCCTTGCTGCTAGAGGAGGTACTGCTAGTGCAGGTGCTACAGCTGCCGCTGGTGCCATCGGCATGGGTGGGATCTGAAAAGACAATTGTCACATATCAGTTATAGTACATATATCAGATGCAAGCATAGTATGCAGAATGAGTGTATATAGAAATCAGATATAGTATATGAATACAGTGTGTGAGTGCAGTGTGTTAGATGCAGTGTACAGTTTGGGAAGTTTTCAGTTGAAATGTCAGTGTTAGTGTGTCAGTGAAAATTTGATGCCTAGAGTGCAAATTGAAGAACTTACCGGGATACCGTGGAGGCCGAGCAGTGTCTCCCTCATTTGCACCATCCCCATCAACGAGGATATCAGCTCGAGGGCTCCTCATGTGTACTCGATAGATGCTTGCAAATGCATTTAGGTGATCAGTGTTCACAGTAAACATATCTGAAGTGAAATGTGGAGTGTAAGTCCTAAAGTGTGGTTCATACCGGAGTCAAGCCTCGAATCCCGACAAGCTCGTGTCTAGCTGTTGCAGGCTTAATCGGGACCTGGTAAGTCTCCCCAGTATGCCGCCAACATGTCAACACGGTCAGAAGCTTTGGCCAATCACTCCTCTGCCTCGCTTGAGAAGCCCCTCTACCACGAGCCTTACTCTCCTGGGTCACTCTAAGTCTCTCTCTCGCGGCAAAAGCTCTCGCTTCCTCACCTCCACGAGCACCGGTCAGAGGTGGGATCAAATGTGTTTGAATGAAGGCTGCGTAGTCTCCCGCCGCTCGAAAGTAGTCGGCATCCAGGCCCACCATAAACTGAATGACCTCTTCAACAGGTAGGCCATCTGCAGATCACATGGACTCTGGTGGAGCCATCGGGACGATCGGGTTAGACACGGTGATAATCTGGTGCACAAAGCGCTCGCCTAAGAACCATGTCCGGCAAACTGGACCCTCGAGCAGAATGTGGTAGCGGCAAGTGGCCCAAGCCCTAGCATACTGGTCCCGGACCCCTACTGGCATCATCGCCCATGGCTGCCACATAATTTGCAAATAGAGGTTGAACAGATGATTAGTTGTTGTCAGTTGCTAAATGTGAACCAGAACAGTGTTAAAGCAGTAATGACCATGTTTTGGGTTCCCTTAAGGGCAGCTACTATGTCGAAGTACTGCCCGAAGAATGTGAAAGGCTTGCGGGTCCTACGCCGGAGCCGGCCGTTATATCTCTGTGAATAGGGAACTGCCAATGGAAGCTCCTTTACAGGCTCTGGTGCCAGAGTTGGAAAATATGTGTACACCCAGAGCTGGGGAGAAAATACAATGATATGTGATAAGTTTATGAGAAGATGTAGAAAGTGCAAAGTAGAAAGCACAATGTATGAGCAGATGTAGAAAGTGCAAAGCCGAAAGCACAGGTGTTGAACAGATATAACGCAGAAACTGTAAAGTAGAAAATGTAAAGTGCTGAGAGGGAACTGAGATGTGTACCTCTTAAGCTCGCCAGTAGCCTCCGATCAAGTCTCCTCTTGATGGGAGGTCGAGCACATGTATCCGTATAAGGTGGTGAGGCTAGTTCCGCCCCAGTCATAAAAACGAACCCAAGGAAGGGTCACCAGGGCGCTCAGCAAATGTAGGCCTACGGTGTTCCACCTGTTCGAGAACAAGGTAGTACCGAAGACAAACATCAGGAAGCCCTTGGCGTATTTCTCAATCTCCTCTATTGTCTCGGGCTCAGTCTCTCTAAATCGCTCCGCAAACCAGGTGTATCTGACCATACTTGTCTGATATATAGATGGATATGCTCCTAGCAGCTCAAGCTAGACTGCCTCCCACTTCTCCATGTTTGTATCGAGAGGGATCAGATCGAACCCTACGTCTAAGCCGATGATCATGGCAAATTCATAGGGAGTCATCATCATCTCCCTTGTGGTGGAAAAGTGGAAGGAGTTGGTGGTGTCCCACATCTCTCTACAAGCGCTCCTAGGAGAGGGCGGCTCGTGGTGACCCGCGTCAGGCTAGAGCAGAATAGGCCGAAGCCAACCTCATCTATGATGTCGTGAACTCCAGCGGGAAGCTCGTCATACCAGTCTCGGGCGGTCGTAGCACCGTAGCCCCTGAAGGTGCGAGACTCGCCTTGTAGCAGAGAACAGATGCAACAGATAAAGGACAGATGCATTATATAAAGCAGTGATGATAGTATAGTCAAATGAAAGGCAGTGCAAGAAATGCAAGTAAAGAAGGCCAGAAATGCATGAAAATAGAGTTCATACCTCAACGGCAATGGTTGATAAGTGAGAAGCTGGCTCCCTTAACAGGAGGTCCTCCGGTACACTGCGAGAAAACTCAGTGAAGTGTCTGATGCCTCCGGAGGTAGGCAATATGTGTGTTTGGGAATGATACCTCTCCGGATCGAAAGGCCGTACCCTTAGTGGTAGTGGCTCTGGCTCAGCCTTAGACTCGAACTCTACCTCAAGATCGACCTCTAGGTCAGCTGCTGGCTCTACTATCTCAGGAACTGGTGAAAATACAAAGGAAGCCTCCAGAGGAGCTCTGTCATGAAAAATCTCATCCGCCATCTGAAAATGGGTGCAAAGTAGGTGTAAAGGTGAAGAAAAATGCCAAAAAAATGGTGAAACTTGGAAAAGTCAACCCTAGGAGAGAGAAAATGGAAGAAAAAGTCAAAGTCGGGAAAAGTGCACCGAACTCGAGAGAAACTCGAGGAGAACAAACCTAGAATGGTGAAGGTGAAGGAAGAAAGGTAGAAATCAAATTTCAATCAGTTCAAAGTGAAGAGAATGAAGAGGGTTTAGTGAATCAACTTTGCGTGGGGCGTTTCAAAATGAGTAGAAAGCCCGGATCTGGAGAGAAGAAGTGTTTAGAGAGAGAAATGAAGGAATTTTGAGCATATGGGTGTGAGGAAATAAGCCCTAGTGGCTTATTTTTAAAGACCCGAGCCAAAAAATCCCTTTTGCCCCCAAACTACCATCGTTGGCTGGCAGGTGGCCGGCGGCTTCCCTTGGGGTCCTGATGATGTTTTGTGTCCTTGATTCCCAAGAAGTATAGGCATGGTTCACTGTTTGGTTCAGATTGTCTCTATGGAAGCACAAAACTGTGTTTTCGATGCGCGATGTTTGTCACTTGTCAACATGAACGAGGTGTATCCTTTGAACATATTGTAACTCTTCTGAGAGGTAAATCGGAATTTGTTTATCAAATCATGTTTATGTACATGTATTTCACGTTGTTGCATTGTACATGCATGTCACGTCGTTGCATTGTACATGCATTTCAAGTTGTTGCATTGTGCATGCATTTCGCGTTATGGCACAGAATGTGGGGGTAAGGTTACCCTGTCCTAGTTTCGTCAGGAGCTAGGGTTCACTACTCAAACAATGCGGTTTCATGCAATCCTGCATCTGGGTAAGCAACCTGTTCTAGTTTGGAACAGTCTCTATGGCTTTCGATATGAAACTAGGTCGATTGGTCAAAAAGGGTACCTCAGTAAGACTACCTAATATACCTCTCACACCTAACACCGAGAAGTGAAAGGAGGATTAAACGGTATAGCGGTAGTCTAGATCCAAGGGTTGTGTTCCCATCATGGCAGAGCCCGCAACCGATCATCCTTTTGGCAAGCTTTTCCAAACAAGCCTCCGATAAACCGTTCAAGAATAGCAGACGGAAAACACAGTGACTTAAGCGCACCAATGCAAATGCAAATGCAAAGAAACACATAAGTGTAGATAAAATTTCATATCATGAGTTCGAGTCAAGTTATTTAAATCCCCAGTAGAGTCTCTAGAAACTATAGCTTGCCTTTTTCGTACCGCCTTTCGGAGGTTTGAAAGAAAGCCCTACAGTTCGAACTCCCGCGATTTTGAATCTAATCTCACAAGTGCAATGTGAAATTGATAATCACCAAAGAGTCCAAATCCGGCAAATCTTTTGGAAAATCGATTTTGAATCAAATTGCCAAAAATGGACTGCTTTTCCAGATACAGTGTCGCCACCTAAATATTTATTTTGAAAAAATTTAGAAAACCCATGACTCGTGCCAAAGGCCACGTGTCCGTCATCACCAAAGTTGTCTCGGCTTGGGAACTTAGGTACGAGAGGGGAAGGTCATGAATTGAGCACCCCCGCTCGCCCAATTAGAGATTGGCCTTTACTAATCATGATACGATTTTTATGTATATTATATGCTCTTGTTCCAGTTATTAAGCTAGCTTTACTATGTGATGCGCATAAGCAAGTGTAGACTAAAATTGCAAGAATTGGAACATTTCAATTTCATGTTTGTTTGCGAAAAGGGTTAGAATTTGCCACCTCAAGTGGGCTTAAAGTTTGTGAATTTGCCACTCAACAGAGTGGGCTTAAAAACGTACATTTAGTGAATCGTTCCAATTTAAACAACAAGCCTTCATCCACAGACATTCAAATAGTTTATCAATTAAGCATTTAGCCTCATGGCAAGCATGCTAGACATGGCAATCACTAGCACTCATGTAAGTATGCTAAAGCACTAAAAACTCACCTAGTACTCCAAGCTAAGAAGATATGAGTTAAAAAAATATGCATGATTCCTAACTTATGCAATGTGACTAATGCAACACATGCAATATGCAATTAATAGGCTCGGCTACTAATATGGCATGTGATTCAATTAAATAACTTGTGGTTAAACACGTATTCAAAGAAGGTATTGAAATGGCAATGCAATTTGAATGATGCGCCAAGCCTCGGTGCATGCAGTACAAATGAATGGATGCAAACATGTGATATGCTAAACGAAACATGTCTCTAAACTAACCATCAAAAGCAGTTAAGTAAAAAGGTGAAAGACGTGGGGTTGGAAGACATACACATTATTACATTACGCTCTCACGAAGGAGAGTCCGAATGAATAAACTAAGCTAAGATAATCTAAGCTATTTATGCTAATTATTACAAGATCGAATGAATAATTAACTAACTAACTAATTATTACAACAACAAATGAACTAATTAGCTAACTAACTAATAATTACAAAACAATTGTAACTAATAATTTAATTAAGTAACTAGACTAAACTAATTATTGCTCCGCCTCGAGAAATGAAAGATATGCATGCACATGCACGGTTTCTGCCCGAAAAGACCTCTGCTTTGCTCTCGAAAGCTTCTATTTGCGAATTTGAACATTTTCAGAAAAATTTTGCTCCACCTTACCAACATTCTGCTGAGGTTTGCATCAGTGGCCAGCCGCCCACTAGTAAAGCTTGCCGGCCACTTCTGACCATGGAAGTGGCCTGCCGGCCATCAATGGTGCCATGCTGGACACCTACCAACCATGGATAGTGGTCTGCCGACTACTGAGGCATTGGTTCATCTTGCTCCAACAGAGTACAAACAAAGCAAAAAGAGGGTATTCCCGCACATTGTTTGCACAACTCATCCCTCATTTTCATGTACAAATCCAAGGAGTTGTGAACTTAAGCCACGAACCACCAACTCAAGCAATTTCATTGCATGATGGCTTGTGACTCAAGAGGTGCACGTTCAATAAATGCAAAATGAGACACACATGATAACCATCATCCTATCATGCATGATCAAGGGCAATGGAAACCTAGGAAACTTGACACATTTCATCACTTTCAGTATGAAATGTCCCAATGTTCCTTATGTTCAATTAACGTCCGATTGAACACACAACACACAAGTTATTATCTTGCTCAATTTTAGTTCCAAGTTATTAGTTACTCATTTTAATTTACCAACCATTCTTTAATCTAATTAAGTCCAAAAGGTGAGTTAAAGTCCTCTAATGGAAAGAAGGCTCAAAACACAAGTTGCTTTGGGTATGAAAGAAGTCTCATACCGTTGGTAATGAACCCCCTAAGGGATTAAACGATTAAGTATGAAACCTCAATTTCACACTTAGACAAACAAGTGACTTGACACCACTTTCAAAGAAAAATGAAAAGCCAAGAAATGAGAGAGGTTGCAGAGATGATTAGTGCTGAGATAAGTATGAAAAGCAGTAAAAACTTACAATCAACTCAAACAAGTGGTGTTTAAAGGCCTAAGACACCAAGCTTGTGAGGACTATTACACTACAACTATGCAAAACAAGACTCAAATACAACAATCAACCCAAAACAGAGTTAAAACAGTCCAAAATAGAGCCTAAAGCATGCTGGAATAATGCTACCACAACCTAGAAAATTAAGCTAAAGAATGGCAATAACTAGGCTAGCAAACAAGACACAAGGAGGGGAGGCTAACCCCTCCAAATTTGGACTTCAAAACCTGATTTTTACCACTGAAAACACTCTAAAAATCAGTTTTTAAAGCCCCAAAAAAAGATGATTTGAAAATGAGAAACAAAGGTGCAAAGGCTTTGTAAACAAGGAATAAAGAGGGATGAATCACCCCCTAACCTTAAATGGCCAAAAACACCAATTTCAGCCCATAAAATAAGTTTTTTTACAGCTTAAAAATAGCCCAAAACAATGACAAAAAGATAGGAATACAAGTATGTAAAACAAGCCTACAAAGCTAGTATTATACCGCTTAAAGAGAAGGGTGATTCCAAGCAACAATTCCAAGCAACTACCACCTTCTAGAGCTCAAACCAAGCCCAAGAATACCTCAGCTCAAAGATGAGGGGATTTGGTTAAGGGTGTATAGGCAAAAGTGTAGGAATTGTAGGCAAATGTGTAGGAAATTTGTAGAGAGAGAGAAAGAGAATTGAGTCTAAATTTTTCTAACCTCTAAACATGAGAGATGGGGTCCCTATATATAGAAAACATGAAATCTATACAAGGAGATCCAGCTCTCCACGTGTGGACAGATGCAAGCATCTGTGCAAACAGCTGGCATAAAATATCTACAGAAAACACTAGTGGCTGACCGGCCATCAGTGATGGCCGGCAAGGCACATCAATGGCTGGCAGACAAGAAGTGATGGCCGACAGCCTCCAAGGATGGCCGGCAGGCCACCAGAGATTGCAGGATGGAGAGACCAAGGCGTGGTCCAAAAGTGAGACAAAATGGATGCAGGATTTGAAAGCCTCAAAGCTGTGGCATTCTGCTGAAGACTTCGAACGCTTGGCAAGCAAACAGACTTGTCATCAGATGTACCTGCAAGGACATCCAAGTCTTAAAGGGCCGTAAAAAATGGGGTGTCTACAGTTGTCCCTCTTTGACAGAACTTGGAGTCATGAAATGACGTGAGTGAATGTCAAAGCTCAGAGATGACCCATTTTGACAAGGCCGTAAGACTTGGACAAACAATCAAGATAGAAATAAAAGGTTGGGCTTGCAGGCTGCCTATGTATCCGTTTGCAAGGAATCAAACCAGCGCAGTTCTGGGGCAAAATGCAAATGATATGCATGATGCAAGAACAAAACTTATGATCATGTAATGAGGTTGTACAATGAAACATTTTAATGCAAATGCAATGCAATGAAAATGCCACATTACTGAAACAAGGTACAACAATTCCAATTATGAAAAGAAGAGTAAATAAACACGCCATGCATGGGAATCACAAGCCGAACCACATTTCATGTAGAAAGGATATAAGAAAATTAAACCTTAACAACGCGATGTACAGGAAAGGCGAAGGGCGATGTAACCGTCGGGCATACCTGAGGTCTCAACCAAGATCCTAACGCGTTGCACGCAAGAGGAGGAAGAAGGGTATGAACACTGGGATGCACCCGAATGTTTTTTAACCGATACAAACAATCCTAACGCGTCTCACATGAGAGGAGAAGAGGTAGTGTGAATACCGAGATGCACCCGAATGTTTTTAACCGAAGGGGCGGTGTGAACACCGAGACGCACCCGGATGTTTTTAACCTAAGGGTTTGGTGTGAACATTGGAACGCCGGGAGGCCATGTATGCAGGCCAGTTTTTGGTGGCCGGCCGTCCCTTACCTGGCTGGCTAACTAGGTTTCCCGGTAGAACAGATATTTGTTGCTAGCTGTCCCCCCATATGCATGTATTGCACCAGCTGGCTCAATATAGATATTTCCGAGATAGCAACCATTTCTTCTATATATAGAGGACCATCCATTGTGTTTTTAGGTTAGAAAAATTTCCAAAAGCTCAAATTCTTGAAAATATCTCTATCTCTCTCTCTTTCTCTCTCTCTATGTATCTATCTTACAACCTACTTACACCATACCAACACTTCCTAAACCAGAATTTTGAGTCTTCTTGCTGAGATTCTTGAGCTAAAATTTCAACTTTTGAGGGTGCTTACTTATTGGTTTGTGAATAAAAGAATAACCTCTCTTTAAGAGGTATAACTTTGGCCATCCTTGCACTACTTCTTCCTTCTCTTTTCTTGCTGTCTTTGTATTGCTTTTACACTATTTTTATGGGCTAAAACTTATGACTTAAAGCTACCAAGGGTGGAGGGGTTAACCACCCCTGTTTGAACCTTGTTCTCTAAGCATTTGTCCTTGTGTTTCCCACTTCATTCTCAACTTTTGGACACTGATTTTCAGAGTTTCAAAAGGACAAAATATGTAGTTTTGAGGTCCAAAAGTGGAGGGGTTAGCCACCCCTCCTTAGGCTTGCTTACTAGCTTTATTTTTCTCTTATTTTAGTTCACTTTTTCTAGCTTTTCATACTAATTTCAGCACTGTTTTTGTGAGTTTTAGGACTATTTTAGTGTGTTTACTTCATTCATGCTTTGTATAGTATGCTTGTAGTGTCGTAGTCCTCATAGGTTTGGTGGTTTAGGCCTTAGACACTAACCTATCTGAGTTGATAGCTTTTATTTTATGCTTTTCATACATGTTTTCACACTTGCAATAACCATCTTTGCACTCTCCATCCTTTCTTGGTTTTATTTGTTTGAGAGTCGTTTCAAACGAGTGTTGTTTAAGGCATGCGAAAGAGACCCTTCCATACTTAATGGTTTAATCTCTTCGGAGGTTCATTACCAAGGCATTACATCTCTCTCATGTTAAGAACAACTTCTTGTTTGACACTTCTCTTCATTAGTGGACATAATTATCACTTTTGGGAGAAAATGATTAAAGAATGGAAAGGTAATCTTAAAAGAGGCAAATAAAAATGGTAAAAATGATAACAAGATAATAAAATCAAGTCAGGTTCAATCAGATGTTAATTGAACTTATTGAGCCTTGGAATATTACATACTCCTAGTGATGTTAATGGTTAAAGGAGCCATGTCCACTCCTTTCCTTGAGGTTCCATGATATGAGAGGGGTGTTGTTGGTCTTCCATTTCATGTCATTGAAATTTTTGTCCAAATAGTTCATAGATCATCATGCAATAACCTTGCAATCATTGATGATTTGTGGCCCGACTCTACTCCTCCCTTGATCAATTTCATGATAGGAAGTGGCAAAGAGGATAAACATCCCCTAGAAACACTCTGTTTTTGCTCTGTTTCCATTCTGTTGTAGCAGGGCAACACCAAAAATTAGTGGGTGGCCATTCGGATGACCACTTTCCTTGGCCGGCCGGCCACCTTTTGTTGAGCAAACAGTGGCATTTTTCTTGCAAACAGAGCAGAAGCTGAGCCAAAAACAGAATTATTTTCTGACTGTGGATAGAACAGAATCAGGCAACAGAACAGAGGCGTTTCCGAAAGGATATTCTTGGTTGCACGTGTGATTCCTCGATTCCCGCGCAAATTAGATTTAATACATAATGTGTTGTAATTAATTAGTTTTCAATTTACAATAGCTAGTTGCTTACTTAATTAATTTCATGTTGTAATTAATTAGTTAGCCTAATTCTAATTTGTAATAATTAGTTAGTGTAGTTAATTCATTTATTTGGTTTGTAATAGTTAATTTAAATTTGGACATTCATTCGGACCCTCCTGCGCGAGGGCAAATTGTAATATGTGTGTATGTCTTCCAACCCCCACTTCTTTCTTCCTTTTATTTACCTGCTTATAATGGTAGCATCATGTTTTACATTTTCATGTCATTGCCATGACTTATATCCATGTTTGCATGCATAAGGGTTCGGCTCATCATACTAATCAATGTCAATTTCAATTTCCTTAAATTGAATATGTGCTTTTATCGCATGCCTTGAATTGACTCACATGCCATACTAATAGTCGAGCCTATTAATTGCACGTTGTATGCGTTGCATTAGTTATATTGCATTCTTTAGGAGGATGCATTTCTTCTAATTATTTCATCTTCTTTGGCTTGCCTCAGAGTACTAGGTGAGCATTTTGTGCTTTAGCATATTGCATGTGTGTGATTGTTGCCATGTCAAGCATGATAACCATGAGGCTAAGTGCTTAGTTGATATACCTATTTGAATGCCTGTGGATGAAGGCTTTTCGCTTAAGTTGGGATGATTTGATCAATGTACACATGAAATCACTTTTTCAAGTAGTACATATTCAAAACACTTTCCAAAACAAACATGAAATCAAAGCGTTCCAACTTTCATGAATTAGTCCATATTTGTGTGCATCACATAGTAAAGATAGCATAATAATCAGAACAAGAGCATATAATGTAGATAAAAATCACATCATGATTAGTAGAGGCCAATCTTTGATTGGGTGAGTGGGCTGCTCAATTTATGACCTTCCCTTCACATACCTAAGTTCTTGAGCCGAGACACTTTGGTGATGACGGATAAGTGGCCTTTGGCAAGAGTCATGTGTTTTCTAAATTTCTCAAAAATATTAAGGTGGCGACTTTGAAATCAAGCAATGTAGTCAATTTTTGGTATTTTTGATTAAACAAATTGATTTTTCAAAAAGATTTGCCGGATTTGGACTCTTTTGTGTTTATCCGTTTCACGTTGCACTTGTGAAACCAGATTCAGAACCACGAGAATCCGAACTGTAGGGCTATCGTATCCAAGGAGACTAAACCCCTCCGAGAAGCACGAAAAATAAGCTACAATGTGATAAATGGAAATGAATTGGTTTGTTTTATATGGATTGGTTATTTGGTATGTGTTGAAATAAGTGCACTTACATGTATATATTGAAGTTATGCAGATTATGGTGGGGTGATGGCTAGTTGTCATTTAAAAGGTAGGATGTATGATCATTAGTAATGCATGGTTCTTAGACCTAAGATCTTTATGTAATGTTAAAAAAGGAATTTTTGAGAAAGATTGTCTGAAATTGATACAAGAATGGTAAGAAGATAAAAGAAAGAGTTTTCCTCGAAAAGTTAGTGGATTTTCATGAAGAAGATGTTACCTAGGTGTATTTTATTTTGAGTATAAAAGGCACATTATTTATTTATGTATCATCCTTTAGTATTCATGATCACATATATCTATCAATCTTATTATTGAGTATCATTGTAGATCCCTACTAGATATATTTGTTCGTCCCACATTATTTTTACCATTTTTAGGAATGGTGTCAGAAACACCGGTTTGAAGATTCAAGAAGTTTATTGTCTTTTGTGTGTATTTTTATATGAATTGTAGAGGAGAGATATGTTGTGATTGGGGATTGATGAGTGTCTTCTCATGTAATTATTTATTTTTGGAATGTTTCAATGTCAACCTTGGGCATGTATGATTGTTGTATTTACTTGAGAGGGAACACTTTTATTTACTCAAGTGTAATTATTATTCCAATACATGTTATGTAACTGGATTTAAATTAAGGGTTTTGGTAATGTATCCGGGTAATAAATTTGGGATGTGACACGCGTGGTTAGGTGTCGATTATTTCAGTTAGTATCAGTAAAGTGGTTTAGGTAGTGCTTGTATAGCCTATTGGCAGACACGTACCTAGAGATTCCTAGTGCTTTGTATCCACTACCTTGTTTTTTGAGTTTAAAAAGTATTGTTTTATGAATATATATATATATATATATATATATATATATATATATATATATATATATAACTATGGCATTGCAATGTTTTGAAAGATAAAGTATAATATTTTGATAAATGGCATGCATATGCATTCACCATATGATCTTGTTAAGAATCATACAGTGTGTTAACGCATTCTCTACTGGGCATTAGCTCACCCTATGTAGAAAATAACTTTCACGTGTTGATGATATGCCTCCACCAAGGACGTAACTTGGGAGGACCTTGGAGCTGAGAGCTTCTTTTCATTATTTTATGTAGATATTTGTTGTACAAGTCTTGGACTTTATATGTATGGAGTTTAATTCATTTTGTTGTTCCTAAGTATAGACTTGGAAAGATGTAGCCAGTAAGACATTAACTTATTTGTACTTTCTTTTGTTCCAGTTCATTCATACATGTCATATGCTACAGATTCGATATTTAGGATTTATGAATGTATACATGCATATGTAATCTTTTGTACAGCAAAAGAGAATCAATGAAATGTCAATATTATGCAAGTTTCTGCTTTTCCATTGAATATCATAAGGTGGGTTGTTGTTATTATTTTGGGATGTTATAGAGAGAGCTTTGAATTCTTTGTAGTGTTTATTTCTCCCCTTTTACAAGGGTTTATATGTAACTAATACTCGTGATTGTTTGGTTTAGGCTTAATAGTTTTTGACTTTCTAACTATTGGATTAGTGGTCTGTTTGATGTAATATTTCTCATATTTGTAATTAGGGTCAGGTTTGTCTCCAGTCTATATGTGGACTAGAGGGTGATGTTGGGCCTTGTGAGGCCTATCACGGGCCCATTTCAATAATTTGGACCATTCAATTTGTTAGGTTTATGTGTAGATTATCCACACATAAATCAAATTGATCCAATAATTATAATTTTATTATATTTGTCTATAAAATAATTATGATATATTTTCAAAATTACAGTTATTGCTTATTTTTTTGAAGATAAATAAAATAAAACAATATAGTTATGATTATTGAATCACTATTTTTTTCTTTTTTCTTTTTTCTTTTTTTTGTATGGATGATCTACACATAAAACCACACAAAATTAACAGTTTAATGAATATAATTTAATTTTTTGGTAAGGATACATTTTTTATGTGAACAAATTTTCCCTACATATATATTTTTTGATTTTGTTGTGTAGTCAAATGGTTGTTTGTATTCATTTTTAGAGAGAGAAAGCGAAGGAAAGAGTTGATTATATGCACAATAAGCAATTGGTGTAAACACGATGCAATTATAATATTACATTTAATTTTTTAGATGATTTAGATTGAGTTTATTTAGAATAAAAGTGATAGAAAACGAGGAAAACGAGGGAGAAAAAAGTTAACTTTGTATGAGTTTCTTTAACTTGAAGGTGGTGAAAAGTTGAAGAAAGTTAAATTTTCTATAGAATCAATATTAACATTATGACTAGCTTTTAATTTCTTATAAAAAAATACAAAAAAAATTAAATGTGTATGTAGTTGTCTATAACTAAAATTTCAATTTTTTATTTTTTTTACAATTTTTTTTTTATTTTAATAAAATGTTTGCATATATATGTACATATATATATATATATATATTTTTTTTTTTTCTATTTCTTTTCTTTTTACTTTTACTTCTTACCATTTTTTTCCTGAATCAAATGTTTAATGATTTAGGGATTGATTTGACAAATGTGGAAAAGTTTGATATTCCACAATTATTGAATGTGAAAAGTGTTTTGGAATAAAAAAATACTAGTAAAAACCCGTACTATGCACGGGATGTGAAAAAATTAATAAAATATGTTTATATAAAATAATATAAATAGATAAATAGTTAAATTTATATATATAAATTATGAAAACAAAAAAATATTGAAACTTACAATTTGAGTTTTACAATTTTATCACAATTTATGTATCAAATTTTAATTTGTCACAATTTCAATCATGTAACTTTCAACCCCCTTACTAAAGTTATAAATTTGGGCAAGTTGAACCCAAGTAACTCGAGTAAAGCTTGTAAATTTTTAAAGATTGGTCAACATAATTTTTAATTTGGTGAGAACCTATGTAAAATTCAAAAATTTGAATAAATTTGAATGGACTTTGGTAGAGACACCAAATATAACGGTTCCGGTTTAGACTCGACCCATTATATGTTCTTAGATTCGGGATTTCATACCTTTAATTGTTGTTTATGTCCTTTAACAGCTTGTTGAGTCTAGTTGAGTTGCAGGGCATGTTTGAAACAGGTTGTGAGTTAGTTTTTCAAAGGAGTTGATGTATGTTTTAATTTCTGTTTATTCACTTGAGCGGTGTTTTGGTCGCTCAATCAGTCTTTGAGATCTCCTAGTATTTTGCAGGTCTACAAAAGTTCTGAGAGTAGGCTATCTTCGCTTGAGCAGTCTTTCTTGCAATCGAGCAGTCTTTTTTAGTCTGCAAAACTTTTGGGAAGGGGTCATTGTGTGCTCGAGTGGTGTTTTGGTCGCTCAAATGGTGTCACTTATTGTCTCTGACGGTCGAGTGATGTTTTGGTCGTTCGAGTGGTCTGTACGTATATCAGTTCCGGAAACAGAGTTTTTTAATCGCATTTTCATTTTCTTTCTCTCTAAAACCTTCAAAACCCTAATTTCTTCATTTTCTCTCTCTAGTTCTTGCTTAAAACCTTAAATACTCCATGATCCACCACCGTTGTCCCTTAGAGAAAAATGTAGGGCACGTCCAAAGATTCATTCTAATCGGAGATGACCACGTTTTATGGCTCTGTCAAAGTTTCATTCTTGCTCACTTCCTCTTCTACTCTTAAGGTAGGGATTTCTTCAACATTTAGTATGATCCTTAGCTTGGTTATTTGCTTCCTAGAAAGGTTTAGTGATTTGGGGATTTTGAGTTAAATTTAGGGTTTGATTATGAAATGTAAAAGAGGGGTTTTTCAAATAAATTCTTGGAAAAGGTTGTGAAAGTGTATAAAATGTTGGGTTGTGTTGAAATGTTGGAATTTCCTTACTTAAATATGATTTTGAAAGTAAAGGTGGTTTGTTTGAAAATAATTGATAATTGATTTTTGAAGGAAAATTAAAAAGATGTTGGGTTTTGAAAGGATAAGAGGAATGTATCTGTTGATGATGAGAGTGGAGTAGGATATGTAGTATCACTCCCATTTTGAAAAAATGATGAGATTATATCTGTTGTAGAAAAATTATCTGTTAAATAAAAATATCTGTTTTAGGCTATCGGCCAAGGATAACTTTGATTGTTATAGAAATTGCATGAGATTAGGTTAATTGAAACCAACTACCCAATCATTTTGCATTGAACATTGAAAATGTATTATTTTTGAGAAAAACGGGTTTATACCTTGATGAATCTGGTTAGAGGGTGCGGTTGTGGTTTATATTGTCGGTCTGTGTGTCCTTGGTGAGTCCAAAAACTCGCGTGGTTAGGTGCCGATCCTTCCGATTAGTATCGGTAAAATGGCTTTGGTGGCGCTTGTATAGCCTATTGGTAGACACGTACCTAGAGATTCCTAGTGTTTTGTATCCACTTATAATTGTTTCGGTTAGACCCAACCCATTTCAGGCTCTTAGATCCGGGATTCCATGTCTTTAATAATTGGTCATGTCTTAATTTATCTGTTGATAGTTGGGTTAAGTTGTTGGTTGTGTTTGAAATAGGTTAGAAGTTAGGTTTTTTTTAAAGAGTTGTTGTTCTGTTTTTTGCTTGTTCGCTCGAGTAGTGTTTTTGGTTGCTTGAGTGGTCCTTGAGATCTTCCAATACTTTTGCAGGTCTACAAAACTTATGGGAGTAGGGTGTAATTCGCTCGAGCATTCTTTCTTGCGCTCGAGCAGTCTTCTTCAGTCTGTAAAACTTCTAGAAATGGGACATTGGCCCCGTTTGGTAGAGCCGTGGGAAAGTGATTATAGCTTATAGCTTATAAATGTGAATACAAGCTGATTTTTGACTTATAAATTAAGCTTCTCCTCCCCCACTCAAAGAATAAGTTAATTTTTGACTTACAAAACGCTATAAGCTGTATTGTTAAGCTGAACCAAACAAATCAAAATATCTTAAATTAAGCTAAAAGTTGAAATAAGTTGGAAATAAGCCCTACCAAACAGGGCCATTGTGTGCTCGAGTGGTGTTTTGGTTGCTTGAGCAGTGTCACTTATTGTCTCTGACGCTCGAGTAGTGTTTTGGTTGCTTGAGCAGTTTGCACATTTATTAGTTCGAGGAAAGGAAATTTTGAATGACTTTTTCATTCCTCTCTCTCTCTCTAAAACATTTCAAAACCCCAGTTCTTCACTTTCTCTCCAGTTCTTGCTTAAAACCTCAAATACTCCTCATCCATTGATTTCTCAATCTTTGCTCTTTGGAGAAAAAGATAGAGCTCGTCGAAAGCTTCAATCTAATTGGAAAGGATCTCATTTTCGACTCTGCCAAAGTTTTACCCTTGCTCTCTTCCTTTTCTACTCTTAAGGTGAGGATTTTCTTAACCTCTCATATGATTGTTAGCTAAGTTGTTTGCTCTTTGAGAGGATTTAGTGATTTGGGAATTTTAGGTTAAACCTAGGGTTTGATTTTGAAATGTAAAAGAGAGGTTTTCAAATGGGTGCTTGAGAAAGGTTGTGGGGATGTGTTTATGATTGAGATGTGTTGAAATGTTGGAATTTCCTTACTTAAATGTGATTTTGAAAGCAAAAGAGGTTTTGTTAAAAAATCATTGATATTTGGTTTATAAAAGAAAAAGGAAAAAGATGTGGGTTTTGAAAAAATGAAATGAACGTATTGGTTGATGATGAGAGAGAAGTTGGATATGTAATATCGCTCCCATTTTGAAAATAATGAGCTTATATCTTTTATTGGAAAATTATCTGTTGAGTAGAAATATCTGTTTTGGGCTATCGGTGGAGGATAATTTTGATTGTTGTAGAAATTGCATGAAGAATAGCTTAAATTGAAACTAATTTCTCATACATTATGCATTGAGCATTGTTTCATACTTGAACATTGAAAATGTATTTCTTTTGAGAAAAATGGGTGTATACCTGGGTGAATCTGGTTAAAGGGTGTGGTTGTGGTTATATTGTTGGCCTGTGCATTCTTAGTGAAAGTCTAGAAATTCGTGGGGTTAGGTATCGATCCTTCCGGTTAGTACCGATAAAATGGCTTTGGTAGTGCTTGTATAGCCTACTAGCAGACATGTACCTAGAGATTCTCACTGTTTTTTATCCATTGCCCTGTTTTCTAATATAAAAGGGAGATTTTCATCAATTGATATCTAATCCTGACATTGCATTGTTTGAGATGAAAATGTAAAATGTTTGGCAAATGGCATGTGTAGCTTGACTTTTCGTGCTCCTTTCGGAAGACGTATAGCCCTACAGTTTGGACTCCACTTGTGGTTTTGAATCTGGTTTCACAAGTGCAATGTGAAATAATGAAAACACAAAAAGAGTCCAAATTCGACAATTTTTTTTGGAAAACCAATGTTTGAATCAAATGCCAAAAATGGACTGCTTTGCCAGATTATAGAGTCGCCAACTAAATATTTTTGGGAAACTTAGGAAACCCTAGATTCGTGCCAAAGGCCATTAGTCTATCATCACCAAAGTGTCTCGGCTCGGGAACTTAAGTACGAGAGGGAAAGGTCATGAATTGAGCACCCCACTCGCCCGATCAAAGATTGGCTTTTACTAATCATGATGAGTTTTTTTATTTACATTATATGCTCTTGCTCAGATTTATTATCTATTTTACTATGTGATGCACACACAAGGTATAGACTAGTTTGCAAGAATTGGAACACTTGATCTCATGTTTCGTTTTGAAATTGTTTTGTGAATTTACCACTTGAAAAAGTGGGCTTAAAATGGACATTTAATCAGACCATTCCAGTTCAAGCAACTAACCTTCATCCACAGGCATTCAAACAATTATATCATTTAAGCAATTAGTCTTATGGTGTTCATGCTTTAGATATGGCAACACAAACATCCAATGCAAGATGCTAAGGCATAAAAGCTCACCTAGTACTCCGAGCCAAAATAGGTGAAAGAGTTAGAAAAATATGCATGTTCCTAACTTATGCAATATGACTAATGCAACGCACACATCATGTATTTTTATAGGCTCGGCTATGAGCATGGTATATGATTTTATTCAAGACATGCGAGAGAGCGCGTATTCAAGTAAATGAATTTGAACATTTGATATTGGGTTAGCATGATGAGCCAAACCCTTAGATGCATGCAAGACAATGGATGTAAATCACAAGAATGCTAATGAAATGTGATGCCCTATACTGACGATCATAAGTGAGTAAGTAAAAGTGAGAAAGACGTGGGGTTGGATGACATACAACTTATTACAACATTGCCCTCGTGCAAGAAGGTCCGAATCAGAGTCCGAAAAGTCTGAATTAAACTAATTATTACAAAACCGAATGAATAAATAAACGAGGTTAATTAACTATCTAACTATGCTATTACAACTAGGATTACTACGTTAAGTAAACTAGCTCTCCAAACTAAGTAACTACAACAATTACAAAGGGACAATAATAATAATTACAACACTTAATAATTATTGGGACTAATTACAATAAGCAATATTAAATTAATTACAACAACGATCATAATGTAAGCGAGGATGTGCAAGAATTGCATGCATGCACATGTACGATGTTCGAGAATAGCTCTGTCTGCCCTAGGCTTGCTCTATTTTACCTCAGCCACTGCCTTTTGTTTTTTTGCAAAAATACACTACTGACCAAACATTGAGGGCCGACCGGCCCTTAATGAAGCCTGACCGGGCCTAAAGAAGGCCGGTCGTGCCTTAATTTTGTGCAAAACTCTGTTTTGTGTTCTGAAGTGAAAATAGTGCAGACAGAGTTATTCAAGCTCTGTTTGTCCCTTAGTTCCTTCTCTGTCATGGAAAAGCCTCGAGAGAAGGTTAGAATTGTTTCCAAAACCATTAATGAGCAAATTGATTGCTTGATGATTCTGAATACAATTTTGGACAAAAATTAATGAATGTAATGAATATGACCACTCCTCTCTTCTTATCATGGAATGAACTCAAAAAAGAGAAGTAGGGATGCTTCAAGAATCATCAAAATGCCATGAATTACCACATGATCACTCTTGACTCAATAAACTTGGCATAACGTCCGGCCAAGCCTAGGCAAGATGACTCATTTTCTTTATGTGTATTGGTTGATTTTAAACCAATTCTCTTTGTTATTTCCATTCTTTAGTCCATTTGTCCGAAGTGGTGATTAAGTCCTTTAAAAGCAGAGAAGCGTCAAACGGGAAGTGATTCTCAACATAAAATAGAGATCATGCCTTTGACAATGAATCTCCGTAGAGATTAAGCCATTAATCATAAATCTCTAGTTCATGTGTTGAATAACTATCAACCGATTGAAACAACTATCAAATGAAAAAAAGGAGTGGCAAGTTTATTCTTAAAATGAGGTCATGCCCATGAAAGTTAGACAAAGAAATGCTAAGAACAACATAATACAAGCTATGTACAAAGACCAATGCTATAACAAATGAACTAATCAAAGTTTGAATCAACTAAATAAATTAGAACCACCGTAAAATAGCCTCTAATAAGCCAAAACAGTGGCTGAAAATGTAAGAAAATATCTCAAAAGCTAAACAAAAAGGTAAAGACACCAAAGCTATGTAAGCACAAACAAGGAGGGGTGGCCAACCCCTCCAAGTTTAAGACTTCAAACCATTTTTTTGGCCTTATTTCAACTCTGAAAATTAGTTCAAAAATCAAAGAAAAAGAGTGTAAAGGAACCAAGGGTTGAGCTATAAAAATAGGTGCAAGTAAGGGTGTTAACCTTACCACCTTTGGTAGCTTATCAAAACCCAAGTTCCAACACTTAGAATGGATACAAAATAGCCCAAGAATACAAGAAATAGGTAGAAATGAAGTAAGCAAATGCCAGAACAAGAGTTACAAGCTTATACCTCTCAAAATGGAGTAAGCTTTGGTTGATGATCAAACTTACTCTTGACACACTCTCAAGTTTGAATTATGTTTCTCAAGGGTCAACCAAGGTTCTAAGATGATGAGTCAAGGTTGTGTATAGTGTATGTAGATGATACAAGGTTCGTAGGTTAACTCAAAGGTAGCTTGCAATGGAAGAAGAAGGAAGAAGGAGCTCTCTCTATGTATATAGGCTTTCTCTCAATTGTTTAACCCCCAAAACAGAGGAATATGGCCGTATTTATAGAATTTGAGTACAAAACGTGATAAATATCTTCAAAAATGGATAGTTGGCGGCCTCCCGCTCAGAACAGTGTTTCTCGCTATTGAAGGCCAACCGGCCCTCAATAGCCACAGTTGGCTTTCAATGAGGCACGGCCGGGCCTCAATGAATTCCCTTGTTTTCTGTTTCAGCCTCAACACAAGGTGGCACAAGGTGTAAAAATGAATTTCTTGGGTATGATTAGTGGGGAATATGGAAAGGTTTGGGGTTATTTCGAAGCTTAAATAAGGCTCCTTCGTTGAGACCTTGAACCATGCACAATACCACTTTCATCATCGAGTATTCTGAGTAAAGTGCTCGAGCCTTGCAGGCGGTCAAAAATGGGGTGTCCATAGCATGCATATGCATTCACCTTATGACTTCATAAAGATTTATACATTGTGTTAAAGTATCTCTACTAGGCTTTAGCTCACCCTATGTGAAAATAACTTTCAGGTACTGATGATGTGCCTCCACTAAGGACTTAGCTTGGAAGGGCTGTGGAGCTGAAGGCTCATTTTTGGTTTCTTGTTGTAATTATTTTTGTACAATCCTTGGGCTTTAATTGTATTGAGTAGAACTCACTTTTGTTGTACCCAAGCATTGTCTTGGAAAGATATAGCCATTAGGATATTAACTGTAATAACCCGACCCTCGTACATGTTTTCTGATATATTTTCAGTCCCTGTTTTGTGCTTTCGGATGCTTATTGTGAAATCCTATGAGAAATTACGGTTAAGAAAGTGAACTTCATGTTTAAAGATGCCTATCTGTTTGATAAGAAATGTATCTGTTGCAACTATAAAGTTTGAATTAGAAATTGGAAGCCTTAGGGGCCTGCTTATCTGAAATTGATTTTATATATGTGATCAACATAATTTTTAGGTAATATTAAGTGTTTCTGTGGAATTTCAATTTCAGATGTTTAAACGATTGATTTTCGTCTTTATTCACCCTTTATATATGTATGTCTATAAGAGCCTCTATGAACTCAAGACTTAGGAACTTCCATATAACATATTCCTTGGAGAAAAGTGAAGAGAGGAGAAGATCAAGGGAGAGTTAAGAGAAATTGAAGCTAAGGTAAGGTTAAATTCCCTAATCCAATCTCCTTCCTCAATTTGAAATAAAAAGTTCTTGATTGGGTATGATCTAGAGTGTAATGAGAATCTTGGTTGTGTATGGTGAAGTTTTGGTATGATAATCCTATCATTTGTGCCTCCTTCCTCATCCAATTGGTATTCATTCTTATAATTATGATTTTGATTATGATAGATATAAGTGAAGTTAAGAATTTCAAGAAAGGGAATTATGTTTATGAGTTTCAATTCTTGGTTGATTAAATTGAGTTGTGTTCATGATTAATGCAAGTTAGATTGTGTATGTGATGCTTTGAATTACATGTTTTGAACCATGATTTAGCATTGAAAAGATCCATCCTTGAGCCTTGGAAACATTCCCCAAAAGATGAGATTTTGATGCAAATTTCGGACCAAAATAGGGGAATCGCCGCACGTGCAGGAGTCACTGCCGCACGTGCGGCAAATGCTGAAAATTTTGGGTTTGGTTCTGCCTAAAAGGCACGTGCGGGGGAGTTTGCCGCACGTGCGGGGCTCACAGCCGCACGTGCGGCCCATGCTGAAAAATGTGAATCGCTTCGTTTTGCGTGTAGAATCCTCTAATGTTGTCGGAATATGTATTTGATGTTTTTTTAATATGTATAAATTCCTTCGAAGTAAAACGAAACAGGAAGTAATTTGATATGAAAAGGGGAACTAAATTGTAAGGTTTGAGTATGTGCAGGGCACACTCCGGGAGAAACGAGCACGTCATCGCAACACTGTGAGTAGTAGTACGGTAATCGTACGTTCAATTATCGTTGATGATTTTTATCGTTAGTATGTTGTTCCTTGCAAGTAATCAAGTTAACAATGTGTCGATTGGAAAATCTAGAGGCATTATTGAGCGGTATTACTGTTAACAAAGAAGACTAACATTCTGTTATTTGCAAGAGAGCTATAGTGATTCATGACGAACAAAGGGAACGTATAAGCACTATGGAACCATGGTATTCACGTATCTCTGAAATCATTCAATCTGTAAATGTGCTTATCTCTCATTAATAATTATCAGGAATGTCCTGTTAAACTTAAGTTAACTATGTTAACTCATGTAAATGATGTAACGGCTACCATTAGTACTCTGTTAAGTACAAGTCAACTATGGTAACATGTGTGAACGATCAAACAAAGGTGTATGCTTCTATATGCTATTAATAGATCACGTGAACTACGCCATTTCTTAATGAATAATTAGTTAAGACCACAGATTGTTTTATACGTTAATACCTGCTAAGCATTATGATAAACAACGGATTGATTTACGGATGAATCAACCTGAAGACATAATTAAATATCAATGACCTTGTCATATGGCTCACGCTATGATGTAAACTATTCTGTCTTTGTTAAATGTACTGTAATGACATGATATAACAAGAAATGCTCTATGTTTTGATATGTTATGTTTTGACTTAATGAACAGATGTCCACATATGTAAGGTATTCATGACATCCGTAGCTTACGGCCCTTGCCCGGGGGTAATAATACCGTGGTTCAATTATGTTACAAGATATATCTTGCCACCGACGGTCTTGTACGGGTGGATTATGTTTTACCATCGACGGTCTTGTACGGATGGTACCACCGACGGTCTTGCACGGGTGGATTATGTTTTACCATCGACGGTCTTGTACGGATGGTACCACCGACGGTCTTGCACGGGTGGATTATGTTTTACCATCGACGGTCTTGTACGGATGGTACCACCGACGGTCTTGCACGGGTGGATTATGTTTTACCATCGACGGTCTTGTACGGATGGTACCACCGACGGTCTTGTACGGGTGGATTATGTTTTACCATCGATGGTCTTGTACGGATGGTACCACCGACGGTCTTGTACGGGTGGGTTATGATCAAGCATGAACTCTGATTTCTGTTTCTGATTCAAACATAAGTAAGAATATGTATGAATATGCTTCTATTTATCTGTTCCGTTTATGCCATGCTATAACATGATATGAATTGATCGGTCTTTAAGACCTAATGATTTCTGGTATGGAACAAAGTGCTGTATGGAACTAAGTGCTGCAATGCGAGTCACCTCTAGAATCCGTACGAGCCACCTCTTGAGTCCATACATATGTTTAAGGGCTTAATTCCAACTTTTCAAGGGCTTCATGCCATATGTTCAAGGGCTATATGCCAACATGTGTAAAAGCTTAATGTTAATATGTTCAAGGGCTATCGCCAAGATTGGGCCCTAGGCCATTCTAAAATTAGTACAGAATTCTTAATTATATGATCTCCGCATTTACATACGCATTGATATGTATTATGATTAAGTTGAATATTGAATCATTTATATACTACTATTCACTGAGCTTCGCTCACTTTGTGTTATGTTTGTTCTGTAGGTAATTACTTTGGGAGTCCGTCTTAACCTTTGACGCTTACCCTTCAATTGTCAACCTCAGTATGCCTAGACTCCCCGACCAAGCCTAGGCATTTATGTGAGGTTTTGTTAAGATTTTGTCATGCACTTTAATGATTTACTTAAGGTTAAAATGTATGTATATACCCCCTTTCTTTACCAATGTTCGGATATACACTCACTTATATGTATGGGTATGTATATAGATAAATGGCTCTCATGTATGTGATCCTGGCATGTTAGTTTTAGCTCAATGGATGTTATTCTATGTTACTTTGTAATATTAAATGCTTCCGTTCAGGCCTCGTATATTATGTATAACAGGTCATGTGTCCGTATCTGCTTAGGTCATGCCCGAACTTTTAGGGGCGAGTTTGGGGCGTGACATTAACATACCTGTATAACCTTTTATTTCAATCTACTTATACGTGGCATATGCTATAGATTCAGGATTTAGGATTTATAAATGTATACTCGCATATGGAATCTCTTATATGGTAAAAGAACATAAATGAAAGGTTATTATTTCACATGTTGTATTTATATTAAACACTATGAGATGGGTTGTTGTTATTATTTTAGGCCGTTACAGTTGCCCTATTTTTTGATGTAAAAGGATATTTTTCATGAATTGATATATATATATATATATATATATATATATATATATATATATATATATCTAGCATTTCATTGTTTTAAGTTACAAGTGAAAAACATTTGATAAATAGCATGCATATGCATTCACCTTATGACTTCATTAAGTTTTATACATTATGTTAAAGTATCTCTACTGGACTTTAGCTTATCCTACGTGGAAAATAACTTTTAGGTGCTGATGATATGCCTCCACCAAGGACATAGCTTGGGAGGACTTGGAGCCAAGAGCTTCTTTGTTTTCTTTTGATGTAATTATTTTGTGCAAGCCATGAGCTTTAACTATATTGAGTTGAACTCACTTTTGTTGTACTCAAGCATTGACTTGGAAAGATGTAGCCATTAGGGCATAAGCTTACCTATATCTCCTTTTATTTCAAATCATTTACATATGTGGCATATGCTGTAGATTCAGAATCTAGGATTTATGAATGTACACTGGCATATGTCGTCTTTTGTACGGAAAGAAAATATAAATGAAAGATTATTATTTTGCATGTTGTTATTATTTCAGGGCAATACACCAAATAAACTGAGCAATCAAAACAAAATTGTTATTATTTCCCAATGACTATTGTTTTAGATAAGGATCCACATTTTAGGGCTCGGTTGTGGTAGAGCCTATAGGGTGCCTTGGGCACTAAATTGATCTATAGTATCTCCTATCATCCTCAGACTGACAGGTAGCCTGAGCGCACCATTCAGATTTTAGAGGGTATGTTTCGGGCTTGCGGTCTTGATTTTAAGGGGTCGTGAGAGAGGAACTTGCCTTTGGTGGAATTTGCCTAAAATAATAGTTTTCAGGCGAACATTGGTATGGCACCGTTTGAGGCCTTGTATGGCTGACCATGTAGATCTCCTATGTGTTGGGCCGAAGTGGGTGATGCACCTATGTTAGGTCCAAAGTTAGTCTAGGAAACGACAGAGAAGATTGTGCATATTCGTAAGAGATTGGTTGCGGCTCAAAGTTGTCAGAAGAGCTATGCCAACCGTAGGAGGAGGCCTTTATCTTTTGAGGTAAGAGGTCATATATTTCTAAAAATATCACTGAGATAGGGTATGATGAGATTCGGGAAGAGCGGTAAGTTGTCTTCTAGATTTTTTTGGTCTTTTGAGATTCTAGAGTGAATCGGGGAGGTAACTTATCATTTGGCCTTGCCACCCCAAATTTTCGAGGTTCATAATGTGTTTTATATTTGTATGCTTTAGAAGTACGAGGCCAATCCTTCACACGTGTTGGATTGGACCGAGTTAGAGGTAGATGAGGATGCCTCATATAAAGAGAGGCCAGTTTGGGTGTTACAAACCAAGATCAAGTCTTGAGGGGCAAGACCATCCCATTGGTTAAGTTGTTGTGGTGACGCCATGGAGTCGAGGAGGCGAATTGGGAGCGTGAGGCAAAAGTCCGCGAGAAGTATCTGGACCTATTTGTTGATATTTGAAACTTATATTGAAAATCTTGTTCGTGTTGTAATATGTATACATTGTAAATGTTTTGGGAACTCAAATTGTAATATTTTATGTTGAAGGACTCTGTTTTATCATTATTACTATTGTGGTTATTGCCATGATTTAAATTTCAGGGACGAAATTTCTTAAGGAGGGAAGATTATAACAGTTTCAGTTTAGACCCGACCCATTCTATGCTCTTAGATCTCGGATTCCGTACCATTAATTGTTATTTATGTCCTTTAACATCTAGTTGAGTCGAGTTGATTTGCAGGTCATGTTTGAAACAGGTTGGGAGTTAGTGTTTCAAAGGAGTTGCTATTATGTTTTCTACTTGTTCGTTCGAGTGGTGTTTTGGTTACTCGAGTGGTCTTTGAGATCTCCCAGTATTTTGCAAGTCTGCAAAAGTTATGGAAGAAGGGTATCTTTGCTTGAGCGTTCTTCTTTAATCTGTCAAACTTCTAGGAAGGGGTCATTGTGCGCTTGAGCGGTGTTTTGGTTGCTCACTTATTGTCTCTAATCACCACTCGAGCGAACAAGCAAAACAGAATAACAACTCCTTTGAAAAACTAACTCTTAAGCATTTCAAACATGACCAGCAACTTAACTCGACTCAACAAGATATTAAAGGATATAAATAACAATTAAAGGTACAGAATCCCGAATCTAAGAGCATAGAATGGGTTGGGCTGTGTTTTGGTCGCTCGAGCAGTGTCACATATTGTCTCTGATGGTTGAGCGGTGTTTTGGTCGCTCGAGCAGTTTACGTGTATATCAGTTTGGAAAAATGGGGTTTTCAATCACTTTTTCATTTCCTTTCTCTCTCTAAAACCTTCCAAGCCCTAATTTCTTCATTTTCTCTCTCTAGTTCTTGCTTAAAACCTCAAATACTCCATCATCCATTGATTTCGCTACCATTTCTCCTTAGAGAAAAAGGTAGAGCTCGTCAAAAGATTCATTCTAATCGGAGAAGATCTCATTTTCGGCTCCATCAAAGTTTCACCCTTGCTCAGTCCCTCTTTTACTCGTAAGGTAGGTATTTCTTCAACCTTTATGATCCTTAGCTTGGTTATTTGCTTCCTAGAAAGCTTTGGTGATTTGGAGATTTTGAGTTAAATTTAGGGTTTGATTTTGAAATGTAAAAGAGAAGTTTTTCAAATAAATTCTTGAGAAAGGTTGTGGACGTGTATAAAATGTTCGGTTGCGTTAAAATGTTAGAATTTCCTTACTTAAATATGATTTTGAAAGTAAAGGTGGTTTTGTTTGAAAATCCTTAATAATTGATTTATGAAGGAGATGGGAAAAGATGTTGGGTTTTGAAAAGATAAGATGAATGTATCTGTTAATGATGAAAGTGGAGTAGGATATGTACCTAGAGATTCCTATTGTTTTGTATCTATTGCCCCCTTTTCTGATATAAAAGGATATTTTTCATGAATTGATATATATATATATATATATATATATATATGGCATTGCATTGTTTTGAGTTAGAATTGAAAAACGTTTGATAAATAGCATGCATATGCATTCACTTTATGACTTTGTTAATTTTTATATATTGTGTTAAAGTATCTCTACTGGGATTTAGCTCACCCTACATGGAAAACAACTTTCAAATGTTGATGATATGCCTCCACAAAGGACATAGCTTGGGAGGACTTGGAGCTAAGAGCTTTTTTGTTTTCTTTTGATGTAATTATTTTGTACAAGCCATAGGCTTCAACTATATTGAGTTGAACTCACTTTTGTTGTACCCAAGCATTGACTTGGAAAGATATAGCCATTAGGGCATAAACTTACATGTATCTCCTTTTATTTCAAATCATTTATGTATGTGGCATATGTAGACTCAGTATTTATGATTTATCAATATACACTTGCATATGTCGTCTTTTGTATGGAAAGATAATATAAATGAAAGATTATTATTTCGCATGTTGTTATTATTTCAGGATGTTACACGAAATAACCTGAGCAATCAAAACAAAATTGTATATAGAAATATATAAAATTATCTGCTAATTTAGTTTTTTTTAATAATAAATAAGATTAATTAAAGATTTAATATTAATGAACAAAAACAAATACACGTTTTAGAAAGGGATCATCGAATAAGTTGATTAAAAAATATATCATTTTAGATGGCATAAAATAATTTAAATATGATTTTTCAAAAATTATTTTTAATTTAAAAATTACAGTAAAATATTTAAATATAATGAAATTAAATTTCTTACAAAATAAAAGTATCTGGATAAAGAAATAAAAAATAAAAAATAAAGTTAAGAAGAAAATTTGTAATTTTATTCTTATTTGATCCGAAAATAATTCTAGATGACTAATAAATTATCACCTATAACCCTCATTTTTTTTTTTTTAAATAAAAGAAGATATTTCACAAACCATCACTTTTATTAGAAAAATAACATTTATTTCTATTTGTTTTCGCAAAAGTCACTTCTTAACAATTTGGCCTGTGGGGGTGTAGACGTCCCCGAACGCTCCGGGAGGGTGAGTCCCCCGTTCCGTTCATTTGGGGTCATTACAGCTTAGGACTCTCAAATTGTCACGGTTCGTAATCTGAACCAAAGAGTCCAAATCCGGCAAATCGTTTTGAGAAAATAGATTTTGAAAGAAGTACCAAACATGGACTGCTTTGCCAAATACAGAGTCGCCACCTAAATATTTTATTTTGGAAAAATTTAGGAAACCCTGACTCGTTTGCCTAAGGCCACGTGTCCGTCATCACCAAAGTTGCCTTGGCTCGGGAACTTGGGTACGATTGGGGAAGGTCACTTCGTGAGCACCCCCGCTCGCCCGATCAAAGATCGACCTCTACTAACCATGATATCAAGTTTTGAAAACATTGTGTGTTCTTATTCCGGTTATTAGCCTAGATTACTATGTGATGCGCACAGCATACAAGTATAGACTGGATCGCCTAAATTGGAAGAAAACATTTCATGTTTGTTTTTGAAAGATGGTTTGCTACTCGCAAGTAGGCTTAAAATGCAGATTTTGCCACCCTCAGGTGGGCTTTAAGAAAAGATGTTTTGCCACTATCTAGTGGGCTTAAAACTCACAGTTGATGATTTGTTCCAATCCAAATAACCCAACCTTCACCCACAAGCATTCAGGCAGTTATATTACATAAGCACATAGCCTCATGGTAAGCATGCTATTCATGGCAGTCACTCACACGCATGCAAGGATGCTAAAGCATAAAACTCACCGAGTACTCCAAGCCAAAACAAAAGCTCATTAGAAATCCATGCATGATCCTAATTATACGGAAATGTCTAATACAACACATGCAAAATGCAACTATAGCAGGCTCGGCTATTCTAAACATGGCATATGAAATGCTACAGCTAGCATGTAGTCAACTTGGAATTGAAATACGAATGCAGTTAATATGATGCGCCGAGCCCGGTGCATGCAAAACAGATGAATGAATGCAAACATGCTATCATACTGTATGCTAATTGAAATATGCCCTAATCTAACCATCATAAGCAGGTAAATAAAAGGGAGAAAGACGTGGGGTTGGAAGACATATATTACACACATGCACACTTATTACAGTTATGCCCTTGCGCAGAGGGTCCGAATAAATAGTACAGTCCAAATAATACAGATTCCTAATTAATTTACAAATTAACTAAGAAAAAACGTAAACTGGCATGCAAGCCAGGGACTGCCTTGACTCTTCTTCAGATGATGGATGATGCATGTCTGAGCTGCCTTGCGCGGAAATCCACTGGGATAGCCTCTGTTTGCAATTTATTCTTGGAAAGCGCGCCAAGCCCCGGAAGACTGCTGATTCTTGATTTGCTGCAACAGAGAGCAGGAAAGGGGCATAGCAATGTATTTTCACAAATGTGTGCATGCCTCGATCCTCGTGCCACCAATCACACATCTCGATGCATGATGGCCGAGGAGTCGAATTGTGCAACTCAATATAGAATGAATGCACATGAAAACAACAAGACCTAAACTCCATCATGGATTATCCGGAGTGTCGGTGACTGGGAATTGAGATACGTTCCATCACTCGAAGTACGAAACGTCCCTCGTTTCCCGTGCTCAGGCTAACCCCTATCCCAAGCACGATGTAATATGCATGATATGCATGAAATGTGACTAAGATGCAACCTAACACACGCAATGCTATGAAATGGCATACACGATGCACGAGGTAACATGGCATACACAATGCTCTAACATACAACCTAGCATACGTAATGCTATGAAATGAAATGGCATACACAATGCATGATGGACTTACACCAACATGAGTGGACCTCAGCCACACTCACATAAGAGGCCATGAGATGAAAATGAGACACTCGGGATGCGTGCACGCATGCACGCTAACCGAGGACCGACCCTAAGGCACCAAATGCCACTCTAACAAGACATGGCGAGGCATGAAATATGACGTGCAAACATGCAAATTTCAGCGCTAAAATATGACCCGAAACAACCCCGAATCATGACAATATAGCACCCGATGCATGAAATGGTCCCGAAATGCAAGATTAAGCACATGAAATGACTTATAGCTACCTCAAGCATGCATTATTTGCTCATGACATGTGAAGACAGATTCAAGGCAGCCCCAAAAAAATCATGTTTACAGTTTCAAGCAAGGCCAAACAGCAAATACAAATAGGGAAAAACTAGCATGCCAAAATGGCCCTAAATGTGAGATAAAGAAGTGAGTCATAGATACAGACCTCAAATAGATGAGGGCCCTTCAACAATGTTGAAGAGGGGCCCAAAATATGATGTTTTACAGTTTACAACAAACCCTAAAAACCAGCACAGGTATGGCTAAGATCTCATGCAAGAAATGGGCCAAAAGAGGGTCAAAGAAGCAAGTGGTGGTTTCTGGCCTCAAACACAAGGGGCCCTTCAACAATGTTGAAGAGGGGCCCAAAATATTGCACTTTACAGTTAATGGCCGGACCCAAAACAGTACGCAAGAATGCTCAAAATGCCATGCAAAATAAGGCCAAAAAGAGAGATATAACACAAAGTATATAAAGGATGCCTCAAATAGTGAAAGACCCTTAATGAAACATGAATATAAGGCCATTTTTAGTTCGGACCAAAGCTAAAAAACAGAAGCATAAGAGGCTAATAAATCATGCAAAAATGGAGCCAAAAGGGAGATATAAAGGCAAGTAATAAAGGAAAGCTTCAAACAGCAATGAGCCCTTCAACAATGTTGAAGAAAGGCTCAAAATAAGCCACTTTTCAGTTCATGACAGAGCTCAAAACAGTTTATACATATGCCAAAAATACTACACAAGACAATGGCATACAAGGGAGATAATGAAGCAAGTGCAGCAAGGAGACCTCAAACAGGTAAAGACCCTTAATCAAACATGAAAAATGACTCAAAATAAGCCTATTTCCAGTTAGGGTCGGAGCCCAAAACAGCAAGCAAGAATGACTTATAAATGAATCAAGAAAATGCTAGAAAAGGGAAAATGGAAGCTCACCCTTGAAGACTTGTCTTTGGCAGCTCCTTGGCTTGAGTTGCAGCACTCCTAGGCTCTGGAAAACAACTTCAAATGGCTGCAATGGAGGTTGGAGGTATGGTGCTAGGTGGTGGTGTAGAGAAGGGTGTAGGAACTTGAGGGTTTTGGGACATGGAGATATAGAGAGAGAGAGAGATATAAGGCAAGAGCTCAAAGGGAAATTTTGTAACCCTAATAACAGAGCTGGAGCTCCTGTTATATAGGCAAAAAGAGGGGGAAAATGGGGGGGAAAATGGAGGGAAAACAAACCAAGTTTCCCTCCAAAAAGCACCCCCCCGGATACAGAATTTGGGGGGAAAAAGAGGCTGTATCTGCACTGTAGATGATGTAAGGATTCTGGCCGGCCAGTTATCTAGGTTACAGGTGGCCGACCGGCTACTTCCCATGGCCGGCCGGCCAAGGGTCAAAAGGTTCAAGTGTGATTAGTGGCCGGCCACCACAGAAAGAGGGCCTCTGATGTGTGCACAACACAATCCTGTGGTTAAACACTGGAAATAGTGAACCAGGAGAGAGAACAACCCGCTTTTCAAAGGAGTTCAAAAGGGTCAGGAAGGATTGCTGGCCGGCCACAAAATATTGGTGGCCTCCTAGATGTGTACATCACAAATATGGGGTTTAGGGTTCAAGAAAATGGCCCAAGGGTGTTCAACATTGGCTTTGAACTGAGGAAAATCGGGCAACGGAGGGCGATGAAGGAATAAAGTTGACTGGCAGAACAATTATTGGCTTCCCACCCTTCTACGGCCTTCTTACCAATGAAACAGAGGTCCCTGCCAAAAATGAACCAAAACCGATGCAGAATGAAGGTTCGGGGGCCAAAACGCGCAGTCCGAGGCCCCAAAAACCGGCTGTTAGGCACCGGGAGTGGTGTTCAACCACGAAGTCGGTCTCTCGGACCACAGTGTCCCTCAAAAGGGACCAAATAAGAAGTATGCCAAAAACCGAAGCAAACGGAGATGGTTAAGCGGTCCCGAACCGAGGCACACGGCCAACGGCTTCGAAAAATCGAAAACTGGACTCCAAATGGGCAAAATGGCCTACGACCACGAAACGTAGCCTACGGCCACTAAGAGATGATCTACGAGACCTCTCCCTTCCTTCGCGAAGAGAAAATAGAGAAAACAGAGCCTGGTTCGCAAACCGAGGCAAAGCACAAAAGAGTCCGGAAGTCCGGAGGCAAGGCTCACGGCCAAGACTTTGAAACCTCTGGACGAGCACGATATGCAACATCACCAAGTGCTCAATCGGTGACGTCTGAGTCTTAAGGTCGGTCAAAAATGGGGTGTCTACAGTTGCCCGTCTTTGACAGAACTCGAAAGTCATAAGTGACGGGAGTGAATGTCAAAGCCCAGAGACGACCTATTTTTGACAAGGCCGAAGACTTAGACAAACAGGCGAGATAAACAGAGATGCGCCTGCAGGCATGCCCGCAGGCAGGGGCAAAATGCAACTGACAATGCAAGAAGCCGAAAGTAACTCAATGATCGTGTAAATGCAGCAAGCTGTAATGAAGCAAGTATTCGCAAATAGATGCAACAGTTTTAAGCAAGAATCAAAGCAATGACTACATTTCATGCAGTTAGGAATGCAGAGAATTATTCAATTCTCGTCGCGTCTCACACGGAGAAGGTACGATACCTACGCGATTCGTCTGGTCACACCAGCCTCAAATGAATCGTACATACAATATCGTGCCTGCAAAATAAAGAAACTCAACAAGCACAACATATCTAACAGCATACTGTTCAATGTGATATCAAATGCAGACAATCACGGTGTTGATAGAAAAGTGCATCGCAATGCGGGAAGAAACGCGCGTTTCGGCGAGGGTGACTCGATCGCAGCCTCCGGTCCACCTCCCGGAGAGGTTACAACATGGTCAGAAGGATATGCCTCATTTTTGATGAGCAAACGATGAGACATGCATTGAAAGTTGAAGCTGAAGTTTCGGCGGAGCGATTTCGCGACAGAAAGTGTACTTCTCTCTTACTTTTTCAGGTCTCGGGGACTCCAATCCTCCTCAAAATTTGCAGAGACCTTGGAGGGCATGTGGGGAACACCACCGGCCAGTTTTATTGGGAGAGAGAGGCCACCGGCCATTTTTTGAAAAGTAAATGGCCGGCCTGCCAGAAAAAGTGGCCGGCCGACCACTTTGCCTAATCCGGGGGCAGTTTTGTCTTTTCGGCCTCTTTTCTTTAAATACATCCACCCAAACACTTCAGGCTCATAAGTGTAGGTCCGAAATCTTCTTCTCTAGCTTCCCAAACCATTTTCTCCCTAAGATCTGTGCCCTATACACGTTTTCCAACGTCCCACGCAAGTTGTTTTAGTGAAATCTTTCAGTTTCAAGCACTTTGAACCGATTAAATTTTGGTTTCGGGGCTTCTTTTCTCATTTTCGCCACTTGAGGTGAGTTTGTCTCAATATTTGGAAGATTTTCTCGAGAGTTGACTTTTGTTGACTTTTTCATTTCTCGAGAGTTGACTTTTGTTGACTTTTTCCAATTTTGACTCTTTTTTGCTCATTTTTTGCCCCTTTTGCAGATTTCTTGAAATGGCGGGTCAATTTTCCCACGGTGGAGGTTCTCCAGGCAGCAGAGGCGATCTTGACATCATGTCTCTGCCTCCGAGGGTCCGCCCCTTCATACCCGAGAGGTATGACCCACCAGTACACGTTTTTCCGCGGGCCGTTTTTCATCATTTCACCGAGTTCGACGAGCGAGCACCCGGGGATCTCCTCGTGCTGGAGCTTGAGTATCATCTCTCCCATGAGGTACGAGAGGTATTTACTTCGTTTTTACTTTCTCTGTAACGTATTATGAATTTTTCTTGTATTCTGTTTGCACTCTGAACACACGGTTCAATCACTTGAATTTCTGAACACTCAGCCCGTAAATTGATCGTGAACACACAGCACACACTGGTTGATGGTTGAACACGCAGCCCAACACACTGATTTTCTGAACACACAGGCCAAATTGATGGTGAACACGCGGCACACACTGATTGAGACTTGAACACGCAGCCCAAATTGATGGTGAACACGCAGCACACACTGATTGAGTTTTGAACACGCAACCCAAAACATTGATTTTCTGAACACACAGCCCAAATTGATTTTCTGAACACACAGCCCAGATTGATGGTGAACACGCAGCACACACTGATTGAGACTTGAACACGCAGCCCAAATTGATGGTGAACACGCAGCACACACTGATTGAGTTTTGAACACGCAGCCCAAAATGTTGATTTTCTGGACACACAGCCCAAATTGAAGGTGAACACACAGCACACACTAATTGAGGTTTGAACACTCAGCCCAAACACTGATTTTCTGAACACATAGCCCAAATTGATGGTGAACACGCAGCACACACTAATTGAGAATTGAACACACAGCCCAAAACATTGATTTTCTGAACACACAGTCCAAATTGATGGTGAACACGCAGCACACACTAATTGAGAATTGAACACACAGCCCAAAACATTGATTTTCTAAACACACAGTCCAAATTGGTATTCTGAACACACAGCCCAGTTTGATTTTCTGAACACACAGCCCAGACTGATTTTCTGAACACACAGCTCAAATTGATTTTCTGAGCACACAGCCCAGATTGAAGGTGAACACACAGCACACGCTAATTGAGAGTTGAACACGCAGCCCAAACACTGATTTTCTGAACACACAGTCCAAATTGGTATTCTGAACACACAGCCCAGTTTGAAAGTGAACACGCAGCACACACTGATTGAGAGTTGAACACGCAGCCCAAACATTGATCTTTTGAACACACAGCCCAAATTGATGGTGAACACGCAGCACACACTGATTTTCTGAACACACAGCTCAAATTGATTTTCTGAACACACAGCCCAGTTGATTTTCTAAACACACAGCTCAAATTGATTTTCTAAACACACAGCCCAGTTGATTTTCTGAACACACAGCTCAAATTGATTTTCTAAACACACAGCCCAGACTGATTTTCTGAACACACAGCTCAAATTGATTTTCTGAACATACAGCCCAGACTGATTTTCTGAACACAACTCAAATTGATTTTCTGAACACACAGCCCAGTCGATTTTCTGAACACACAGCTCAAATTGATTTTCTAAACACACAGCCCAGACTGATTTTCTGAACACACAGCTCAAATTGATTTTCTGAACACACAGCCCAAATTGATTTTCTGAACACACAGTCCAGACACTGATATTTCAAACACACAGCCCAAAACACTGATATACTGAGCGCACTGCCCAATTGATGGTGAACACACAGCCCACTTACTTTACTTTGTACGTAGCCTATTCATTTTATTCGAACGCAGCTTTATTCATTTCATGCTGAAACATGTGTTCATTCTGAATGCAGGTGACTTCTCGCAACGTGCGAGGGTATGGCTCCACCGCGGCTAGAGACTGGTATGCTGAGCTCCCGGAGGCCGTTCGGGATTTGGTCGACTTAGCGGGGTTCGGGCCCTTCTGTGCTGGGCTATCTCGTTGTCCTGCCAGGAGGACGTTGATGGCTGCCCTAGTGGAGAGATGGTGGGACACCACCAACTCTTTCCATTTCTCTGCTACTAGGGACATGACTATGACCCCTTTTGACTTTGCTGTATTGACCGGCCTTGATGTGGGAGGCTGGGCGATCCCATATGATGATGACATAGGCGAGTGGGAGGTCGCTTGGATATATCTGCTGGGGACTCGCCTGCCTGTTGACAGAGCTTCGGGGAGAGTCCGATACACCTGGTTCTCTTCCCATTTCTGGCGGGTGGAGATGGAGCCCGGGACTCCTGATGAGGCAGCACAGTATGCTCGCGGCTTTTTGATGTTCCTTTTCGGGACCACTCTGTTTGCTGATAGAGGGAACACTGTTGGGCTCTATCTGTTGAGTGCCTTGGTGGACCTGTCACAGGTCAGGCGGTATGACTGGGGTGGTGCCGGCTTGGCCACCCTTTATTGCTATATGAGCGCGACTTCCCGCTGACGGGGGGACTTACTTGGCGGCTACTGGAGAGCCTGGGAGGTACTTTCTGCCCTCTTGATTTACATTTCTGCTCCTCATTGCTTGCACATTGCACACACGGCGTACTTTATACTCTGCATCGTGCATTTTGTCCTCAGCATTTCACATTCTGCTTTGTTTTCTACAGTTGTGGGTCTATGTATATTTCCCGACATTGGCCCCGGAGATGATGGTAGCGGGACCTCTCATGACCCCGTACTCACTTGTGTTTGAAGGCCGGCACCGGCCAAGACCTCGGGAGTCTCTCCTTTACCTGCGACAGTATTTTGACACAGTGCGCTCATCGGAGGTACTTCGGAACTCTCAGTTCTTTCTGTTTTCATCTTTGTTTTGTCCTGTACATCTTCGATTTCTGCTTGGTTTATGCACCTGTTATTCGCAGATTACATGGCAGCCGTGGGCGCCCTTAGGTGAGGGTCTCCGATTCCAGTTTGCCGGAGGGTGGGGTGCCTCCCGGTATAGGCTCCTGTTCGAAGGGCCGATTGGTAGGGCCTTTTTCCTGGGGGAGCGTTTCTTATGTTAGGTTTGGGGGTACACTTCTCAAGACCCTCCCTCAGCACCTCCAGCCGATATACGGATCGCTGATGTGCTCATTTCCCGGGACGTTGTTAATGCTATGCTGGGCACTGATGCTTTGCTATATCTTGAGGAGGGGGATTACGCCACTTACCGTCACACATACCTGATGCCTCTATTGACGGGAGTTCGCACTCCGATGATGAGGCCTGCTGGTATGCCATCTTCGAGCCAGGCCCGGGCTCGGGCTGCAGACGCCCCTTCCACCAGCAGGGCTGGTACATCTAGAGGTGGGGGTGGATCGGTTCCCCCGATTCCTCTGACTTTTCCTCATCCTGGGTGGCCGGACATGCCCGGTCATCGATATACCAGAGACCCTGACTCGCCACCGGTATGTTTTACAGCTTTGATTCATCACTAAGATATTTGGATGTTCATTCCTTTACTGACACCCTTGCCTTTGCATCTGCAGCCCCCTGTTGAGTATATGGATCAGGTGCTCGAGATGGTAGCCTCACTTGAGGGGATGGTCCTGCGGAGGGAGGCACAGTTGTCTATCATGGGCTTCCAGGTACCCTTTAGTTTTCTGGCATTTATCATACTTCTGATGACATGCTGATTTCTACTGCATTGATAGGCTACTTGTGTAGAGCGCATCTGACACACACCCCACTTGCACACTGTGTTTACATGCACCCACTTCATGTAGCTTTTGCTTGTATCTGCATCTGATGTACATATTCGGACTGATGTATTTAATTTGAACTCTTTGCTCTCAGATGCCTCAGGTATATGCTCAGCTGCCGGCCGGGCCACCTGGGCCTTCTCGGGGAGCTGGGCCATCCAGGCCTTTTCACGGAGCTGGGCCATCCAAGCCTTTTCACGGAGCTGGACCATCCAGGCCTTTCCGAGGAGCTGGGCCATCCAGGCCTTCTTGAGGGGGGGGTCGTCTCGCAGACCCAGAGCACATATTGTGGAGGGGGAGCCTGATGAGGATGAGGAGGAAGAGGTTGCAGATCGTCAGTCGAAGACATTTGCTGATGGAGAGGACGGCTCCGGCCTTGGTTCCGGGAGCGGAGGCGAGGCCGAGGGGGATCCCGAGGATGACGGCTCTGATTTAGATGATGGCGATGGCGATGGCGATGGCGATGGTGGCGGAGAGTCTATTCCGCGGAAGAGGACGAAGAGGGCCTCTTATCACTGCTCTTGAGAGCACAGATGCAGCTGTTTCCTGTTTTATTTATCTTTTTTTTTGCTAGTAGTTGTAGCACATTGTACATTATCGGGCAGTTTTATTTTTCTGTAAAACTTGTGCCTTAGTCTGTAAAATGTTGTAATAAGCAAGGCATGATGGGATGAAACAGCTTTTAAAAAAAGTATTTGTATTTTAAACACTTAGCATCATATCGCATCATTCTGCATCATAATGAGATTGAATGGAAATGTGTGTTGTGCATTTTGCCCAGTCAGGTAGTGAACCGACGCAACAACTTAACTTTCTAAGATATAACAAAACCTTAGCAAGTTTACAACTCGATAAACAAAATACAATAATGTTGAAAACTTGATAAACAAGACTCAAATAAAAAGCTTAAACAAAGAGTAACAACTCAAAAATACGAAACACGACAGCTCGACAAACAACTCGATAAGCAAAATGACAACTCGAGAAACAAAACAACAACTCGATAAACAAAACTTAACAAAACGAAGTGTACTTCGGATGATCTGGGCAACGGAACGCATCCGAAACAGAGGAAAATAGAGGCCTTTGGCACATCCGTTGCATGGGAATGCTTGAAACTTTCTCCCGGAGGGTAAAATAGGGCCAAAGACATACACTGGAGTATGGCCGGCCACCTTTGGGAGCCGGCCGGCCAGATTTATTGCAGAGGGGGGGTGACCGGCCAGTTTTGAAACAAGAAATGGCCGGCCTGCCAGAAAAGATGGCCGGCCGGCCACTTAACTCTGCAGCCGCCCAATTTTTGACACTTGTCTCCTTGAATAGTGTCTTTTCCTCTTTAAAAGCCTTAGCTCCGTGTTTTGATTCAATTCATCTTAGTTTTGCATAAAATGGAGGCGTTTCTCATTGAAAATCTCACAGCTTGGATCGCTTCTCTAGATGGCTCGGAAAAGTTGAACTTCCAGGGTTTCGGCTTGAATGCACTATTCACGCTGAGCCGTACTCCGTTACATCTCCCCTTCCTCCATGCCGCGGCGAGGTTTTGGAGCCCAGTGACGCATGTCTTTAGCTTTAGCGGACAAGAGGTATGTCCAACTTTTGAAGATTTCCAAGTTTTGATGGAGTCTGAATGTCATGAAGAGATCTTGCCCCAGTTCCGCTTTGGCCACGCCCAAGCTTTAGGGCGGATGTGTGGACTCACCTCGCATGATGCTCAGTCTCTGATCTGTAATGGGGAACTAGATATCCTTGGTTTGATTCATCGATTTTCTGACGCCGGTGACCGCGGCAACCATTACTGGCAAGGTTTCCGGCAACACGCCCTTTGCTTGTGCCTGCTGTCTCGCTTTCTGCTTTCCCCAGGTTCTGGCGGATTTAGCATTCGTCTGATTGAAGTTGCTCAAGGCTTGAAAGAAGGAAAGAGCTGCATCACCATGACCCTGGCCGAGACACTGATGGGCTTGGATCCTGTCTATCGCCGGGAGACGACTAGATTTGCTGGGAGTCCACTACTGCTGCAGGTAATGTTTCCCACTCAATCTTACATATGTATTTGCTCACATCACTCGGCCCTCAAGCTCGGTTTTTCTCACAAAAACCCTTTTCTAACTTTTCTCTCATCGTACATCTCTCTATTCTTTATTCTCTCATTTTTCATCCCTCCCCGGGTATGGTTAATGGACAAATTGCAGGTTGTAGACTCTTGCCCAGCCTACTCAGCTCGAGGCTATTTCTTTCGACAGCGCCTAGTCGATGCTCCTGATGAAAGATGGTGGTTTGACTGGATGTGCAATTTGCCCGCAGATCGCATTGCTTGGCGTTGTCCTTGGCTCAATCTCCCGGCAATGAGCTATAGCATGTCCCGGCTGATCGGGATCCAGTTGATTGGTCTAACCCACTGTGTGTTCTACTTTCTGTTCCGGTTCCTGCACCAGTTCGGTCATGATCAGATTTGCCCACCAGAGGGGATTGAGTACCCGGCTGCTTTACCTGTCAGAGGTCCACAGCTTGCCCGATATACCACAACATGGAGGACTAGAGAGCTCCTGGCTCCTGCTCCCACTTTCAATTGCACTTTGTCTGACGAGTGCTTGGACTGGCTCAATGAGGAGGCACAGGTTGGGCCTAGCTTGGCGTCAGAGGCTTCGACCAGCTCTGGGAGGGGGCGCAGGGATACTTGACTTGACTATGCCCCGAATTTATTGCTTTACTAGTACTTTCAAGTTTTCTTTATGAATGTAATAAAAAGCAACTTCGATTGTATGCAAGAGCAGGAGAACTTTGTTTTGAAATCAATGAAATTGAAGGTTGTGGTACTGAAAATTTTCCGCTTTGGTCCGAAAATGGTCTTAGTTGTAAAGAGATTGATTTGAACAAAGTCAACTTTTATTAAAACTTTTCAAAACTATTTTCGATATGGATCAGAACTGGACACGCCTAAGATCTGTCACTGAGATGCACAACCCCAGATCCCTGCAACTGGAAAGTTGCCCCTAGTTTGGAGAGTACCGCGGCACTGCATGGCAACAGAAAGTTGCCCCTAGTCTGAATAGCGCTGCACTGTCGTGGCAATGGAAAGTTGCCCCTAGTCTGAATAGCACTGCACCGGAGATCGCGATAAAAGCTGATGGACAAAGATGACCGAAATGGTCAAAATGGACAAAGTTGATCGGGGAAAAGTTTATGGCTGAACTTCAGGGTGAAGTTGCCTATGTATCCCAAAGATGGGAATCAAGCCTTACGTAGTTCAGGCTTAGGTTCACTCGGGTATTTTTATTCTCTTTTTACGCTCTAACTTTTGCCAAGGTCGCCCTTTGCGGGTTTTCAACCTTGCGAGCTCAGTTTTTATATTTTCCAATTTTTTGTGCTCTAACTTTTGCCTAGGTCGCCCTTTCGGGTTTTCGGCCTAGCGAGCCTCTCAGGGGTAATATTTCTTCAACTTGTCCATGTTGATCGGTTGGGAGAACTCTAGGCCATCTAGATCCATCAGAACCACAGCTCCGCTTGACCAGATAGCTTTGATGATGTAGGGACCAGTCCAATTGGGTTTGAACTTGCCCCTTGGGTCGTGGATGGGAGCTCGGTTGTCCTTGAGCACCAAATCTCCTTCTTTTAGATTCCTGGACTTAACCTTCTTGTTAAAAGCCCGGGCAATTCTGCGCTGATAGCCTTGAATATGGTACAGTGCTTTCAGTCTTCTTTCGTCAAAAAGCATGAGTTCCTCAAATCTGCTCTGCTGCCAATCTGCCTCGGCTATTTGACACTCAGCCAATACTCGTAATGACGGAACCTCAATCTCGATAGGTAGAACGGCCTCCATCCCATAAACCAATGAATACGGAGTCGCTCCGGTAGAAGTTCTGATTGAAGTCCTGTAGCCCCACAGAGCAAATGGCAGCTTATCTGGCCAATCCCGGTAGGTTTCCACCATCTTCTGCAGTATGTGTTTGATATTCTTGTTGGCGGCCTCGACCGCTCCGTTGGTTTGCGGCCGGTAGGTGGATGACTTATGAAAAGCCACGTTGTATTTTTCCAACAAGTCAATCATTTCCTTCTTGAAGTGGGAACCATTATCTGAAACGATCTCGTTCGGGACCCCATAGCGACAAATGATGTTGTTTCTGATAAACTTCGCAACGTGTGACGCCTTCAACACCGCATACGATTGGGCCTCGACCCACTTCGTGAAATAATCTATCACAACCAGGATGAACTCATGCCCATTCGACCCCTTTGGAGTGACGGCCCTGATCACATCGATTCCCCATACTGAAAAAGGCCATGGCGAAGTCATGTTGTACAGCTTCGACGGTGGGATGTTCATGCGGTTTGCATGAATCTGACATTTGTGGCATCGCTGAACAAAACTAATACAATCCTCCTCCATGGTGGACCAGTAATAACCCTGTCTGAGGATCTTCCGTGCTAGCATTACTCCGTTCATATGCGCACCGCATTCTCCTCCATGGATGGCCTCCATCAGGCGCTTTGATTCCTCGGCTTCAACACACAGCTTGTGCATTCCCAGATGACCTCTCTTATATAGCTTACCCCCACAGATGATGAACTGGATGGCCATTCTTCTGATTGCCCTTTTATCCTTGGCATTTACCCCTGGCGGGTATGCTTCTTTTTCCAAGAAATTCCAAATGTCATAATACCAGGGGTTTTCGTCCTGAACCTCATCTATAGCAGCGATCGACTCATAGGCTGGCGCAAATTTCTGGTCAATGACGACTGGACGCATCTGGATTCCAAATGGGATGTCTATCATGGAAGATAGAGTTGCTAAAGAATCTGCAAACTTGTTGTTCTCTCTTGGAAGATGAGCAAAGTTTAGCTTTTCAAACCGAGGGATTAGCAAGTCCAAGGTCTGATGGTACATCATCATCTTTTCTTCTTTGACTTTCCAGTCTCCGTTTGCTTGAGATACAACAAGGTTTGAATCCCCGATGACGTCCAACCGTCTTGTCCCTAGTTCTAGGGCCGCTTCTAGACCGGCAATGCATGCCTCATATTCTGCTTCGTTGTTCGAGACTTTGAAACGGAGTTTGAAGGCTAGAGGGATACGGGAATTGTCGGGCGCTATCAGCAACACCCCTATCCCATATCCGTACTAATTTGATGCTCCGTCAAAGTACATCGTCCAATATTCGTCGTCGATGTGCAAAATGGCTTCATCTGGGAATAAGTACTCCACTGCTTCACCTTCTTCGACTGGATGATCGGCCAAGAACTCTGCCACTGCTCTTCCTTTGACTGACTTGCGTGTCACATATTTCAGATCGAATTCGGAGAGCAACAGCAGCCAACGAGCTAGCCTACCCGTAAGTGCCGGTTTCTCGAAAAGGTATTTGATGGGATCCAGTCGTGAAACCAACATTACGGAGTGAGCTAACAGGTAGTGTCGCAGCTTCCTGGTAGCCCATACCAAAGCTAAGCAAGCCTTCTCGAGCGAAGTGTAGTGGGTCTCGTAGTCCAACATCTTCTTACTCAGATAGTAGATGGCCCTCTCCACCTTATCCTCTGATTCTTGTGCGAGCATGCAGCCCATTGTAGTCTCAGTCACTGAAAGGTACAATATCAACGGTTTCCCCGGCTCTGGTGGCGACAACACGGGTGGGTTCTGTAAATATTCTTTGATCTATTCAAAAGCAGCATGGCATCGGCTGTCCCATTGGAACTTCTTGCCTTTCTTCAGAAGACCAAAAAGTGGTTCACAAGTCAAGGTTAATTTTGAGATAAACCGTCTTATGAATTGCACTTTACCCAGAAAGCCTCGCACCTCCTTTTCAGTCCTTGGTGGTGGCATTTCTAAGATGGCCTTAATCTTTGAAAGGTCGACCTCGATGCCCCTTTGTGTAATCAGAAACCCCAGCATTTTTCCCGCTGTAACACCGAACGTACACTTCTGAGGATTTAGCCGCAACCGGACTTCCCTGATCCTTTGAAAGAACTTTTGCAAGGCGGTGTAGTGGCCTTCTCTTTCCTTGGATTTGACAATCATGTCGTCCACGTACACCTCAACCTCTTTGTGGATCATGTCGTGCAATATTGTGGTCGCGGCCCGTTGATAAGTAGCTCCGGCATTCTTCAACCCAAACGGCATTACTCTGTAGCAGTATGTTCCCCACGGGGTGGTGAATGCAGTCTTTTCTCTGTCTTCTGGTGTCATTACTATCTGATTGTACCCTAAGAAGCCATCCATGAATGAGAGCAAAGCATGCCCTGCTGTAAAGTCCACCAACTCATCAATATGCGGTAAGGGAAAGTCATCCTTCGGACTAGCTCTGTTCAAATCCCTGAAATCCATGCATACCCGGATCCTGCCATCCTTCTTCGGCACTAGAACGATATTGGCCAACCAAGTCGAGTATTCGGATACCAGCAGGAAGCCTGCATCGATCTGCTTGGTGACCTCTTCCTTAATCTTGAGAGCCCAATCCGGGCGAATCCTTCTGAGTTTCTGCTTGACAGGCCGGGCTTCGAGGTTAAGGGGGATCCGGTGCTGTACAATCTCAGGATCGATCCCAGGCATGTCTTTGTAGGACCACGCGAAAACATCTTTGAAATCTTTTAGTAAAGCGACTAAGCGCTCGCGTTCCTCCGAAGACAGCGTGGACCCGATCTGGACCAGCCGCGGGTCCTCCTCAGTACCAATGTTCATGGTAATGATTTCATCCGTTAAGGGTTTGACAAATCTCTCCTGCTCCTGCTCAATTAAACGTTGTAAAATCGGAGGAATTTCGTCCTCGTCGTTTTTATCAAAATTTTGAAAGTCTGAGTTCATGCAATAAATTAAGGGCACAGAAAAGTACTCAGAAACCACAGTCACTTGATTCTCATTAAGCACATCCAAATCGTCCGAATTCTCGGTTACAATAGACTCAAATGAGAAAGAAAAAGACGACCTGGACATAACTGTGGCATCCGGGTTATCATCCCCAGGATTACCAGACTCAGACTCAGTCGAGCTGGAACCTGATTCCGACTCACAGGACTCGGTGGAATCAGATTCCGGCTCACTACCTGACCCGGTGTTGCTGGACAAAAATCCCTCCTCGTACTGCCAAGTGAGAGAGGGTGCGATAGATGCATCCAAGATAGTCGCTGGAAGGCCCGCAACTGTTTCATCCTCAATCATGGAAATCGAGGAGTTATCCCCCAAGCACTTTTGGTCGATCGAAGGATCTGAAAGTAGACATGCCAGCGCTACCCCCATCTCAAGTTCGGTGCTCTCGGAATCCACTGCCTTACACTGCCCAACCTCAGCTGATGGGTCTGTCTGCTCTTCGGCAACGTCATCCCCGGGTAGTTGCAGGTCGAAGAAGATCTCGAAACCAGGCACGCGCTTCTTCTCCGCGTTCAGCCATGGTTCTGGGAAGCCGCAAAACGGAAAATTTTCCCCCTCCCGGACGAAGCGTCCGTTTAGGATACCCTGAATGGGCCGATGTATTAATTCAAAAGGCTTCCCAGCCTTCTTTGCTCTGGCTCTTCCGGCCATCTCTTTACCCTTCCTCACCCAGTCCTCTTTGGTGGGCAGATAACCTAATCCAAAGGTGTGAGGGTTGTGTGGCACTTCGGCCAATGCTGCGACGCCCTTCCGGCCGCTCCATCCCAATCCCATTCCGGGGATGTGTTGTAACTTGTTCATGAGGTAGATGGATTGAGCACTGACGTACACCCCCTCATTCACAGCCATAATATTCTGCACCACTTGAGCCTCAGCCAAAGTGAACCCTGATAAGAACACATCCTCAGTGCCATGCTCGATTTCCAAGACTGGTGTGGACACTTCCGGTGGCGAATGGATTGATGAATTCCCGAAGACAATTGCCACCCCCTTCTCGTGAGGGTACTTTAACATTTGATGCAAAGTGGAAGAGACTGCCTTGACCTGGTGTAACCACGGTCGCCCCAAAAGTAGGTTAAAGGTTGCGGGAACGTCCAAGACATGGAATTCAATGTTGTGTTGTCCTGGACCAACCTGGGTTTGAATTTTGACAGTCCCCATCACTTCCTTGCTAGTGTTATCGTATGCTCTGATCACTTGAGTAGTCGGCACGAAGTCTGCGGGCTTCAACCCGATTGCATACGCTGTTCAGGTTGGGCAGACATTAATGGCAGACTCGGTATCAACAAGTACCACCGGTATCCACTTGTCTCTACATTCCACAGAAATGTAGAGGGGTTTGTTGTGATTTGTGCCCTCAGACGGTAGTTCTTTGTCTAAAAAGGTTAATGCCGGGGAACCTCCTCCCGGAAAAACCAACCCAACCAGCTGTTCTGGTGTAGTATCTGTGGAGAGTTTGGACTTGTCCATAGCAGATAAGACAGCTTGCCTATGTACTCGCGACGCCATAAGCAGTCCCCAGATGGAGATGTCTGCTTGTATCTTCTTTAGCTGTTTCAGCACAGCTTCCTCTTCGATCTGCTTCTCCTTCTGTTTCTTAGCTTCTTTATCCGTCCCGGATGCCTCCAGTTGGTTTAGGTGCGGGGGCTTGAAGTACCGCCCACTTCTTGTCATGTGATCAACCTCATCGAGGTACCAAGTGTCATCCGGTTGATTGCTTCCCCAGTCTTCGTCTGTGTGGGCAAGACATAAGTCATCGTCTTCCCACCACATTTCGCTAGCATTCAAAAGGCACCTGTCTGGTTCGGACATGTTTGTACTCACAGCACTTTCAGTCTGTATGCCCACAGCATCCTCTGTTTTTGTGCCCGCAGCACTTCCGATCCCTTCGTGGATTTTGGCTTTCCCAGTTCTCTCAGAACCCTGTTGTTCTACCTGCGTCAGTGCAGTTTGTTGTTCAACCTTCACAATGCTTCCGTTCTAAGCGAAATTCTTCGTACCGGCGCTCTCCGGCAATGTAACCTAACTTCCGGCCCTTTCGGCCACAGCTGATACTCTCGCCCCTGCCGGGCCCTATTCTGGTTGGGATTCTCTCACCACATCTGGTTGATCATCGAGCCATCCAGTGGCCTCTGCCGATTCCTCATAGTCAAACCAGTTGACTGCCGCGTCCCCTGATTCTTGATCATCGAAAAATTGTAGGTTAGCAAAGTCCTCCTCTATAGCTGTTAGATCATCTGCCCCTTGCCCAGATCCATCCCCCCGGATCATACACAGTTCTTCCTTTCCTGGCAATTCTATACCCAGCCCAATCTGGCCTGTTGACAAGATGTACTCACATGGATCGTAGGCTTTCCCAGCAAAACTCTGTTCAATCCCAGACTTAACAATCTCATTCTTTCCCGAAATCTGCCCTGCCCCATCTTCGATGGTCACCACCGTCGACTCTGGTTGGGTTGTGGAGATGTCCAACATGCACAAGAAGTCAGTGCAGTCGGGAAGGAACACCTCCGGCTTGGGTAGATGGGTAGGAGTAATATAGATGCTAGGATCGCAAGACACGACCGTAGTCTGGATAAGATTGACTCTTTTGGGAGGTGGAGTTTGGTTGTGTGTAGGGAGGGGGTTGGTTGTGACGTTGGGTTTTTCTGGTGGCAAAATCACATTTTTGTCAATGAGGTCTTGAATCTCGTGACACAACCTGAAACATTGGTCAGTATCATGACCGTGCTGCTGGTGATATGCACAGTACTTGGCTGGGTTGTGAGAGGGAGGAAGTGGATTCGGCAATGGCCTCGGCTCTAGGGGTTTTAGATGCCCCTTTCTGATCAAGACCCCCAGAGCCTTAGACAAAGGCATGTACAGTGGGGTGAAGGTTCTTTGGCCTCTGGGTGGGTATTTAGAGGTTTGAGTATTGCTTCCGGATGCACCGGAGAAGGGTGTGGCTGCCATGGGCCTTGGAAGGGGAGGGGGAATGGTGGTGACCATGCTGACCTCCGAAGCTCTTGCGTTTGCAGCGCCACTCGGGCCTACATTGTTGTTACGGTTGAATGTTCTCCGGGGTTGCTCCCTGTCCTGGTCAATCAGACCTTGCTTCATCGCGTCTTCGATTTGTACCCCCATCTCATGTAAATCTGAGAAAGTGGGGAAGGGGAGTACAATCATCTTCTGCATCAATTTTGGTTGGAGATTGCGCACAATCATCCGGATTTGGTCCTTATCAGTGGGCCTCAAAGTCATCATCGACGCCTTTGCCCTCCACCGAGTTACAAAGTCTGAGAAAGTTTCCTTGGGCTCTTGCCTTGTCGTTTCGAGATCACGAGTTGTAATCTCGATCTGGGTGTTGTACGAGTATTGTGCGACAAAGGCCTCAGCCATTTCATCCCAACTCCTTTTTACCTCATCCTCTAACTTCGCGTACTAGATAGCGGCCACACCCGACAGGGTTCGGCCGAACAGCGAAAGCTTTTGTGGTCGGGTTAGGCCCATTGGCCGCAGGATGTCTGAGAATAGCCGAAGATGGACCATGGGGTCTCCGAATCCGTCGAAACGGTCAATTTGCGGCATCTTGAACCTATCGGGCAATGTCACGGCCACATCGATATATCCGTCCTCGATATCCGGAATAGCCTTTACCCCTTGCGATTTCTTGAAGAGCTTCTCAAGCTTGCTTAGTTTCAGAGCTGTATGGTCTATTTCGAACTCGAAGGGAGAGTCCGGGTGGTTGGGTGTATGGGTCTTGGATAGTTGAGGCGGAAGCGGGGGCGGAGCTGGCCCCGTTGAAAGGTTCGTGTCCTTTTGTATGTTCTGGATATTTGGCACGGTGTTCTGGGTGTTTGGCAGAGCGTTTTGGACAGTAGGTGCCTGCTCGGGTAATGGAGCCCCTGGCGGAGGAGGAACTTGATGTGAAACGGATGCCGCATTCTGCTGTTGCAGTCTAGTGATTAGCTCGGCCTGCTGGGCCATGATCGCGGCCTGCTGTTTGGAGAATTCCGCTTGACGGGCGGCATCCTCCTACATTTGTCTCATGCTCTCCTGCATCTGGCGCATCAGGGCTTCCACCCCTGTTGTATTTTGCTGATCCATCCGACTAACTGGTATGTCTATTTCTATAGCAACAATCGAGACCTCAGTCCTATTGTCCTCTGATGGAGTAACCCACTGTTCTGGCAACCTCTGTTCTGATACACTGCGCTTTCTCGGCCTTCTTCTGACAACTGGGGGTAGAGAATAAAACACTGGCTGTCCGTCAATTAGATCCTCGGATCGATTGAGTCGGCGACCTCGTGTCCAAAGTGCTTGGGGAATATCTACTGGGTTGGAAGCAATTGTGCTAGAACTATCCTAGCAAAAAGATAAATAAAGTGAAAAGGAAATAAATAAACAGATAAACGGACAGCATAACAGCTTAAAGTAAATGCATGACACACAGTCGGGCATAACAACACACGGTCGACAAGCTGAATACACACTGTCCTCCAACACTGATTATTATCCCTGAATCACTGCCCCCAAAACTGAATCTCTGATACCCGCAGATAACTGATTCTGAAATACTAACTGATGCCCGCAGGCCTGATACCCACAATACTGAACTGACGCCCGCAGGCCTGATGCCCAAACCCTGTAAACTGATACATGTATTCGTATAGAGACGCACCCCAAAGCATATAACAAGTAAATGAGAGCCAAAACACCCCTATGTTGGGGTAGGGTTTCCCTGTCCTATTTTGTCAGGAGCTAGGGTTTCACTACGCACGCAGCGGTTTCAAACAACCTATAAACGGGTAAGCAACCTGTCCTAGTTTGGAATGGTCACTATGGATCCGAATATGCACTAGGTCGAATGGTCAAAAAGGGTGCCCTAGTAAAACCGGGGTTTGTGTTCCCATACTGGCAGAGCCCACAACTGGTCAGCCTTATGGTCATGCCTTGACAAGACAAGCCTCCGGCAAACCGTTCAGGAATAGCAGATGGCAAACACGGTGTCCTAGGCACACCAATGCAAATGCAATGCAAAGAAACACACAAGTGTAGTCAAAAACAGATATCATGAGTTCGAGTCAAGTTCTCTAAATCCCTAGCAGAGCCGCCAGAAACTGTAGACGTCCCCGAACGCTCCGGGAGGGTGAGTCCCCCGTTCCGTTCATTTGGGGTCATTACAGCTCAGGACTTTCAAATTGTCACGGTTCGTAATCTGAACCAAAGAGTCCAAATCCGGCAAATCGTTTTGAGAAAACAGATTTTGAAAGAAGTGCCAAACATGGACTGCTTTGCTAGATACAGAGTCGCCACCTAAATATTTTATTTTGGGAAAATTTAGGAAACCCTGACTCGTTTGCCTAAGGCCACGTGTCCGTCATCACCAAAGTTGCCTCGGCTCAGGAACTTGGGTACGATTGGGGAAGGTCACTTCGTGAGCACCCCCGCTCGCCCGATCAAAGATCGGCCTCTACTAACCATGATATCAAGTTTTTGAAAACATTGTGTGTTCTTATTCCGATTATTAGCCTAGATTACTATGTGATGCGCACAGCATACAAGTATAGACTGGATCGCCTGAATTGGAAAAAAACATTTCATGTTTGTTTTTGAAAGATGGTTTGCTACTCGCAAGTAGGCTTAAAATGCAGATTTTGCCACCCTCAGGTGGGCTTTAAGAAAAGATGTTTTGCCACTATCTAGTGGGCTTAAAACTCACAGTTGATGATTTGTTCCAATCCAAATAACCCAACCTTCACCCACAGGCATTCAGGCAGTTATATCACATAAGCACATAGCCTCATGGTAAGCATGCTATTCATGGCAATCACTCACACGCATGCAAGGATGCTAAAGCATAAAACTCACCGAGTACTCCAAGCCAAAACAAAAGCTCATTAGAAATCCATGCATGATCCTAATTATACGGAAATGCCTAATGAAACACATGCAAAATGCAACTATAGCAGGCTCGGCTATTCTAAACATGGCATATGAAATGCTACAGCTAGCATGTACTCAACTTGGAATTGAAATACGAATGCAGTTAGTATGATGCGTCGAGCCCGGTGCATGCAAAACAGATGAATGAATGCAAACATGCTATCATACTGTATGCTAATTGAAATATGCCCTAATCTTACCATCATAAGCAGGTAAATAAAAGGGAGAAAGACGTGGGGTTGGAAGACATATATCACACACACGCACACTCATTACAGTTATGCCCTTGCGCAGAGGGTCCGAATAAATAGTACAGTCCAAATAATACAGATTCCTAATTAATTTACAAATTAACTAAGAAAAAACGTAAACTGGCATGCAAGCCAGGGACTGCCTTGACTCTTCTTCAGATGATGGATGATGCATGTCTGAGCTACCTTGCGCGGAAATCCACTGGGATGCCCCAATTAGCCTATGTTTGCAATTTATTCTTGGAAAGCGCGCCAGGCCCCGAAAGACTGCTGATTCTTGATTTGCTGCAACAGAGAGCAGGAAAGGAGCATAGCAATGTATTTTCACAAATGTGTGCATGCCTCGATCCTCGTGCCACCAATCACGCATCTCGATGCATGATGGTCGAGGAGTCGAATTGTGCAACTCAATATAGAATGAATGCACATGAAAACAACAAGACCTAAACTCCATCATGGATTATCCGGAGTGTCGGTGACTAGGAATTGAGACACGTTCCGTCACTTGAAGTACGAAACGTCCCTCGTTTCCCGTGCTCAGGCTAACCCCTATCCCAAGCACGATGCAATATGCATGATATGCATGAAATGCGACTAAGATGCAACCTAGCACACGCAATGCTATGAAATGGCATACATGATGCATGAGGTAACATGGCATACACAATGCTCTAACATACAACCTAGCATACGCAATGCTATGAAATGAAATGGCATACACAATGCATGATGGACTTACACCAACATGAGTGGACCTCAGCCACACTCACATAAGAGGCCATGAGATGAAAATGAGACACTCGGGATGCGTGCACGCATGCACACAAACCGAGGACCGACCCTAAGGCACCAAATGCCACTCTAACAAGACATGGCGAGGCATGAAATATGACGTGCAAACATGCAAATTTCAGCGCTAAAATATGACCCGAAACAGCCCCGAATCATGACAATATAGCACCCAATGCATGAAATGGTCCCGAAATGCAAGATTAAGCACATGAAATGACTTGTAGCTACCTCAAGCATGCATTATTTGCTCATGACATGTGAAGACAGATTCAAGGCAGCCCCAAAACAAGCATGTTTACAGTTTCAAGCAAGGCCAAACAGCAAACACAAATAGGGAAAAACTAGCATGCAAAAATGGCCCTAAATGTGAGATAAAGAAGTGAGTCACAGATGCAGACCTCAAACAGATGAGGGCCCTTCAACAATGTTGAAGAGGGGCCCAAAATATGATGTTTTACAGTTTACAATAAACCCCAAAAACCAGCACAGGTATGGCTAATATCTCATGCAAGAAATGGGCCAAAAGAGGGTCAAAGAAGCAAGTGGTGGTTTCTGGCCTCAAACACAAGGGGCCCTTTAACAATGTTGAAGAGGGGCCCAAAATATTGCACTTTACAGTTGATGGCCGGACCCAAAACAGTACGCAAGAATGCTCAAAATGCCATGCAAAATAAGGCCAAAAAGAGAGATATAACACAAAGTATATAAAGGATGCCTCAAATAGTGAAAGACCCTTAATGAAACATGAATATAAGGCCATTTTTAGTTCGGACCAAAGCTAAAAAACAGAAGCATAAGAGGCTAATAAATCATGCAAAAATGGAGCCAAAAGGGAGATATAAAGGCAAGTAATAAAGGAAAGCTTCAAACAGCAATGAGCCCTTCAACAATGTTGAAGAAAGGCTCAAAATAAGCCACTTTTCAGTTCATGACAGAGCTCAAAACAGTTTATACATATGCCAAAAATACTACACAAGACAATGGCATACAAGGGAGATAATGAAGCAAGTGCAGCAAGGAGACCTCAAACAGGTAAAGACCCTTAATCAAACATGAAAAATGACTCAAAATAAGCCTATTTCCAGTTAGGGTCGGAGCCCAAAACAGCAAGCAAGAATGACTTATAAATGAATCAAGAAAATGCTAGAAAAGGGAAAATGGAAGCTCACCCTTGAAGACTTGTCTTTGGCAGCTCCTTGGCTTGAGTTGCAGCACTCCTAGGCTCTGGAAAACAACTTCAAATGGCTGCAATGGAGGTTGGAGGTATGGTGCTAGGTGGTGGTGTAGAGAAGGGTGTAGGAACTTGAGGGTTTTGGGACATGGAGATATAGAGAGAGAGAGAGATATAAGGCAAGAGCTCAAAGGGAAATTTTGTAACCCTAATAACAGAGCTGGAGCTCCTGTTATATAGGCAAAAAGAGGGGGAAAATGGGGGGAAAAAATGGAGGGAAAACAAACCAAGTTTCCCTCCAAAGAGCACCTCCCCGGATACAGAATCTGAGGGGAAAAAGAGGCTGTATCTGCACTGTAGATGATGTAAGGATTCTGGCCGGCCAGTTATCTAGGTTGCAGGTGGTCGGCCGGCTACTTCCCATGACCGGCCCGCCAAGGGTCAAAAGGTTCAAGTGTGATTAGTGGCCGGCCACCACAGAAAGAGGGCCTCTGATGTGTGCACAACACAACCCTATGGTTAAACACTGGAAATAGTGAACCAGGAGAGAGAACAACCCACTTTTCAAAGGGGTTCAAAAGGGTCAGGAAGGATTGCTGGCCGGCCACCAAATATTGGTGGCCTCCTAGATGTGTACATCACAAATATGGGGTTTAGGGTTCAAGAAAATGGCCCAAGGGTGTTCAATATTGGCTTTGAAGTGAGGAAAATCGGGCGACGGAGGGCAATGAAGGGATAAAGTTGGCTGACAGAACAATTACTGGCCTCCCACCCTTCTACAGCCTTCTTACCAATGAAACAGAGGTCCCTGCCAAAAATGAAGCAAAACCGATGCAGAATGAAGGTTCGGGGGCCGAAACGCGCAGTCCGAGGCCCCGAAAATCAGCTGTTAGGCACCGAGAGTGGTGTTCAACCACGAAGTCGGTCTCTCAGACCACAGTGTCCCTCAAAAGGGAGCAAATAAGAAGTATGCCAAAAACTGGAGCAAACGGAGATGGTTAAGCGGTCCCGAACCGAGGCACACGGCCAACGGCTCCGAAAAACCAAAAACTGGACTCCAAACGGGCAAAATGGCCTACGACCACGAAACGTAGCCTACGGCCACTGAGAGATGATCTACCCTCCCTTCGCGAAGAGAAAACAGAGAAAACAGAGCCTGGTTCGCAAACTGAGGCAAAGCACAAAAGAGTTCGGAAGTCCGGAGGCAAGGCTCACGGCCAAGACTCTGAAACCTCTGGACGAGCATGATATGCAACATCACCAAGCGCTCAATCGGTGATGTCTGAGTTTTAAGGTCGGTAAAAAATGGGGTGTCTACAGGGGGCCGAATATTGGGAGTCGTAGAGATTCCGGAGAGTCGAACATTGAAGAATCAAGTTTCGAAACATTCGGCCATTGCCACGGAAACTCGGACCCAACCTTATTCGGCTAGATAGTCGATTAAGCAAGGGGCCGAGTGAAGATCGGTTTATTACAAAATATACCAAATAGGAGGTTGGATTTGGAACTAATCCCGAGGCCCAAAGAAGAAAAGATATAAATAGAAGAGACATCAGCCAGAAAGAAGTATGTGATAATTGTGTTGTTTAACTTAGAATACAAGCAATCTAGAACGAGAGACTAACTTATCCGTTGGAGTGCTAATTCTGGCACCCCCGACCGGAGTGTTTTCTTCCTTTCAGGTGCCTATCGGTGGATCACGAGCGTCCCCCAGGATCAGAAGAGTATTTCCAAAAACCACTTCTCCACAGAGCCAAAATTATTTTATTTTATTTTTTTATTTTAGTTTGTTTTTTAATTGACAATTGAGACTAAAATTTTTTTTAATAGGATCAACCATTTTTTGCAAGTACTCAAAAAGTCTAGATGAATAATAAGAAAAATGCTTGAGACCTACCAAAAAAAAAAAAACACCCACAATTGTATCCACAATGATGTGGTATCATATGTGTCAGCTCTTGATTTGTCATACACTTAATAGCATGGGGCCTATAACGATTCTGGTATAGACCCGACCCATTTATTGCTTTTAGATCTGAGAACCAGTGTATTTAATTGTTGTTCAACTCATTTCCATCTTATTGTTTATTGAGTTTGGCTTTTGGGAGTTTTGATTATGTTTGAAACACATTAGGAAGTTAGTTTTTCAAAGTGTTGTTGCCTAGAATTTTCCTTGTTCACTCGAGTGACTACTCCTTTGCTCGAGCGATCTTTTACAGTCTGCAAAACTATTGGGAGTTTGGATTCTTCGCTCGAGCGGTCTTCTTGCGGACGAGCGAACTTTTGTAGGTTTGAAACTACTGAGAAGGGGTCATTGTGCGCTCGAGCAGTGGTTTTGGTCATCAGTACCTGAAAATGGTTTTCCCTAAATAGAGTGAACTAAAGCCCAGTAGAAATAATCTAACATAATATATGAATCTTAACAAAGATATAATGGTGAAATGCATATACAATGCCCACGTCAAAACAGTTTACATTTCTTTCTCAAAATCATGCCATGCTCAAATTATATCATAATTCTCAATTCATGTCCTTTATCATAGGAAATAAGGGGAAATTCTCAAACCGGTACAACCTTTCATCGATATTTCATTTGCAGGAAACCGTTAAACGGTATCCACGTAAATGTAGTCTATACAAGTGCTACTATTCCATTTTATGGATATTTCATCCGCAGGAATCAGCACCCATGTATACGCACGTTTTTCAGAACTTTCATCCTGGATACACATGCCAACTTAGTTTGGTGATACACACCCATAGACACCCCATTTTGACCGCCCTTACGACTTGGACGTCATCCCTTGCGTACCCAATGATGAGTGCATATGCTTGTCAAGTGTTCGAGATCCTCAGTGGAATACCACAGCTTTGAGCCTTTTAAACCTTGCACCCCTATTTCCTTGTTTTTGGACCAAAACCATGGATTTTCAAGCCTGCAACCTTTGGTGACCTGTCGGCCACTACTTTGGGCTGTCAGCCATTACTTCTGGTTGCCGGCCACTGATGTGGCCTGCTAGCCACCATTAATGGCCTGCCGGCCACCAATGTGTTTTGCAGATATTTTGTGACAGTTGTGCCGGTTGTTTGCACGGATGCTTGCATCTGCTCCCACATGTATGGTTGGATGTTTTTGAGTGAGGTTCATGTTTTTCTATATATAGGAGGCCTCCCCTCTTTCCATGAGGTTATAAAAATTTTGGGAGCAAAAATTTTTTCTCTCTCTCTCTCTCTCGCCACTTGCATAGCCTTTGACCAAACGCTCTAAACCAAACCTAGAGAGCTTCTTGCTGAGGTGATTTGGGCTTGAATTTGAGCTCTTAAGGCACTTGAGAGTGTGAAATTGGTGGTTTGTAACTCAAGGGTTCATTCATCTTCAAGAGGTATACCTTCTCTTTCTTTTACACCATCTCTACACCACTTGTTTTCCATATTTTCTACTATTTTGGGGCTATATAAACTCTGTATTTTTGGGCTAAAACTTGTGGTTTAAGGCCAATAAAGGTTGAGGGGTGGTTCACCCTTCTTTACACCTTGCTTTCAAGGCCTTTGCCCTTGTGTTTCTCACATTTATAGTATCTTTTTTTGAGCTTTTAAACACTGATTTTCAGAGTTATTTCAGTGGCTAAAATCATGTTTTGAAGTCCAAAATTGGAGGGGTTAGCATCCCCTCCTTGTGTTTTGCTTACTAGCCTAGCATAGCTCTATGTTTTAGCTTACTCTTTTAGCTATTTTCACTTCGATTCCAACATTGTTTTAGCTTCATTTAGGACTATTTTGAGGTGTTTATTTCATTTATGCTTTGTATAGTATGCTTGTAGTGTAATTGTCCTCATAAGTTTGGTGTTTTAGGCCTTAGACACTATCTTATTTGAGTTGATTGCATTTATTTAGTGCTTTTCTTACTTGTTCTCACCTTGAATCACCTCTGTAACCTCCCTTCTTTCTTGGCTTTTTCTTTGCTTTGAAAGTGGTTTCAAATTATTTGTTTGTTTAAGCATGAGATTGAGGTGTCATGCTTAATAGTTTAATTCCTTTAGGGGTTCATTACCAATGGTATGATGTCTCTTTCATGCCCAAAGTAACACTTGGTTTGAACCCTCTTTCCATTAGAGGACTTAAATTCACCTTTGGACTCAATTGATTAAAGAATGGATGGTAATCTAAAATGAAGTAATAAAATTGGTGAGTAAAAAAGAGCAAGATAATAATTTGGTTTGGGTTCAATCAGACGTTAATTGAACCCTTGAGTCTTGAGTCGTTTCATACTCATTAGTGATGAAAACGGTTCAAGATTCATTGTCAACTACTTCCTTGATCTTTCATGATTGTTTTGTTGCATTCATTCAACTTGCACACTTGATTCATAAGCCATCATGCAATGAAATTACATCCATTGGTGGTTTGTGAATCAAACTTACTACTCCTTTAGGCTATTCAAATGATAAGGAGGGGTGAGTTGTGCAAACAAACCCTTGAGAATACCTTGTCCCCGCTCTGTTTGCTCTCTATTGCAGCAGAACAATCCAGTCATCAGTGGCCGACAGGCCACTATTTGTGGACGGCAGGCCATCTGCCGGCCACCAGTACAAAATCCAGCAGTGTGTTTTTGAAGCAGAACAGAGTTGGTTCTTGAGGTGAAAAAAGTGCAAATGTTCTATTGTGCAACAGAGGCATCTGGCAGCAGAAACAGTGGCTTTTTTGAGTGGAGAGTCCATGCATGCATAAGCATTCCTCGTTTCCTAAGGCAGAGTAGTTACAATAATTAGCTTAGCACTCTTTTCATGATTGTATCCATGTAAATAATTAGTTCATTTTTATTTGTTGTAGTAATTAGTTAACTAGAATAGTTAATTAATTTGTTGTAATAATTAGTTAAGTAGATTAACTAAATTATTCATTTGGGTTTGTAATAATTACTTAATTAGCTTAGCTTTAGCTAGTTAGCTAGTTAGTTCATTCAGACCCTCCTGCGCGAGGGCAAGCAATTTGTAATAATGTGTATGTCTTCAAACCCCACGTCTTTCTCCCTTTTATTTAATTGCTTACGATGGTTAAATTAGAACATCATGTTTTGTTTAGCATCTCTCATGCCTTGCATCCACTTGTCTTGCATGCACCGAGGCTCAGTTCATCATTCTAACTTGCATTGTTAGTTAACGCTTCTTTGAATACGTGCTTAAACCGCATACTATCAAATTGTTTCATATGCCATATTAATAGCTGAGCCTAGTAATTGCATATCGCATGTGTTGCATTAGTCATGTTGCATTAGTTAGAGCATACATTTTTCTAACTCTTTTCTTTTGGCTTGCCTTGGAATACTAGGTGAGCATTTTATTGCTTTAGCATAATCACATGTGTGTGATTGTTGCCATGTTTAGCATTCTTGCCATGAGGCTAAATGCTTAATTGATAAATTGCTTGAATGCCTGTAGATGAAGACTAGTTGCTTGAATTGGAATAATTTGAGTAATGTTTATATGCGATCACTTTTTTCAAGTGGTACATATTCGAAACAATTTTGCAAACAAACATGAATCGAGATGTTCCAATTATTGCAAATTAGTCAATACTTGTGTGTGTGCGCATCACATAGTAATTTTAGCCTAATAAATCGGAACAAGAGCATATAATGTAGATAAGATTCATATCATGATTAGTAGAGGCTGATCTTTAATCGGGCGAGCGGGGGTGCTCAATTCATGACCTTCCCCTCTCGTACCTAAGTTCCCGAGCCGTGACAATCTTGGTGATGACGTACACGGGGCCTTTGGCACGAGTCATGGGTTTCCTAAATTTCCCAAAAAATATTTAGGTGGCGACTCTGTATCTGACAAAGCAGTCCATTTTTGGCATTTTTGATTCAAAATTAATTTTCCAAAAAGATTTGTCAGATTGGGACTCTTTGGTGTTTATTTATTTCACATTGCACTTGTGAGATCAGATTCAAAATCACAGGAGTTCGATACTGTTAGGGCTTATTCATCTTCCAAGATGGGGCACGAAAAGTCAAGCTACAGTTTCTAGCAACTCTGCTGGGGAAATTAGAGAACTTGACTCAAACTTCATGATGTGAAATTTTATCTACACTTATAACTTCTTTGCATTTGCATTGGTGCACTTAAGTCACTGTGTTTGCCATATGCTATTCCTAGACGGTTTGCAGAAGGCTTGCCCAAAAGCTTGCCAAAAGGCTGACCGGCCACGGGCTCTGCCATGATGGGAACATAACCCTTGGATCTGGACTACCGCTGTACCGTTTGATCCTCATTTCATTTCTCGATGTTAGGTGTGAGAGGTATATTAGGTAGTCTTGCTGAGGTACCCTTTTGACCATTCGGCTTAGTTACATATCGAAAAGTATAGAGACTGTTCCAAACTAGGACATGATGCTTACCCGAATACAAGATTGTGTGAAACCACTTTGTTTGAATAATAAACCCTAATTCCTAACGAAACTAGGACAGGGTAACCCTACCCCCTCATAAGGGTGTTTTGGCTCTCACTTAATTGGTATGTGCTTTACAGTGAAACTGTACACGAATGTGCATATCAGTTGCAAGGTTGCTATCTATTTTGGGGCAGAAGTCAGTGTGGAGTGCAGTTACTTAGCTGTGATCATATTTGTTCCAGTGAAATTAGGCTGAGGTACTATTTATTTTCTCTTTTTCGAGGTAGTCTTGGAATCATTGCTTCAGAAGGCTCCGATATCCCCCGGGCACTCTGGACCAGTGTCGATAGACTTTGTAAGGTCGGGGACCTAGTTCAGGGGCAATCAGTGTTTGCTTCATAGTCGCTGGTTATAAGGCGAAGGAGGATTAGACAGAATTCACCAGTCCAGTTCCTATGGCAGTCACCCCTCGACTCGCCTGTGTCTAGTCAGGTTCAGGAACAGTCATCTACTACCAGTCCAGCACAAAACCAGTCACCTATTCCAATGGCACAGTATCCCCCGGCCAGTATGGAGGTATTAATACATCATTTGCAACAGACAGTTAAGACACTGTAGCATGATGCGGTCCGTCAAGTCGAGGTTATGACCAGTCAGGCCAAGGTTATAACTAGCCTACAGCAATAGCAACTGCCACCAGCAGCGGCCTTTGCATCACATGTACCCACCGCGGCTATCCCTGTGTCCGGTACCATAGCTAATGCTGCCACTACTCAAGATCCACAAACCAAAGGTGTTCCGATTTTCCCAGTCCAAACAGAACCCATCCCAGCACAAACTTCTAGAGCCCCGGTGTATCAAACCAAGGCACTGTTCGAATTCGAGGTTGATCCAACCGTGCTCAAAGTTAACAAGCTGGAAAAGCTGTTCGAAAAGGCACAGGGGGTCAACTCTATTCCAGACATAGAGGATGGGCACACTGAATCGACAGTTACCTTACCGGAATGGTTCATGCAACAACCTTGACCACGTGTAACGTTAATTCATGCTTAATATGCCTAATAAGTTTTGAGTTTATATGTGTGTTGCATTATTTGTGATTATATCTGTTTAACGTAGAAAGATCTGTTCACGTTTTCTTTCTGGTTTGCGAATTGAAGGCCTTATCGGCATCCGATTCAAAAATTGATTTGATTTATGTGTTATTTGGAATTTTTAGAACCTTATGGTAGGTTTAATTAAAATTCGATTTGGAACGATTAAATTAGATTAAGTTAATGCCCACTTATTTAACCTTAATTAATTACACTATTATCCAAGCCTATATAAGGCACCAATTGAGCTTCCAATCATCTCTTTATTTCTTCATTTCAATACATTTTGAGCCTATTCAAGTAAGAAAACGTGAGAGAGGAAGAGTAGGAAGAAATTGAGCTCAAACAAAGAAATTGCTAGGAAATGTTGTGAGATTAAAGAGAATTTGAGAATTTCAACATCGACTTTTGTAAACTCAAGTCTCTAGGTAAGAATTTTATCCTTAAGCCTTGGAATCTAGACTATATTGCATGAACACAAGAGAATCATGTTGATAAATGGAGAATTGAGTTAGAAATGAAGAGTTTTGAGACATACCATGCATGCATGCATATTTTCTCATATTTTGAGTTTAATTTCCAAGATTTCCCTCGTGCATGTCTTGACTTTACCTTAATTTTGGGAAACCATCAAGTCTCATGTTGTTTTGGAGGATTTGATCATGTATTGGAGGTTGAGAACTCAAGTGATTACATGCATGTCATATTTAGAGCATGTTCTTACATTTTAAGTTGAATTTTGCACAATTAGCAAGCTAATGGGCCATGATTTCTTGAATTGATCTTTAATTCATGTTGTTTTAAGAGTTTCCATGTATTTCCTCAAGTCTTGGCTTAGAAAAATCAAGTTTTGAAGCTTTAAGTTTGAGTTTGAGCTTGGAGATCAAATCTGGAAATTCCAGAATTTGTATCTATGCTCGAGTGTAGGAACCCACGCTCGAGCGACCACTTTGAGTGCGTGCACTTCTGCTTGAGCGACCTGAAGTACGCTCGAGCGTGAAATGCAAGCCCTGAGAAGTTTTTGTGTTTTGCAACACGCTTGAGCGACAAAAGTCATGCTCGAGCGAGGGTCTGACTCTCACGCTCGAGCGGGGATCGAGCATCCGTCGAGCGTGAAAAACAAGCAACCAGTACTTTTTCAAAGTTTGCAGACCGCTCGAGCGGACCCTCACATTCTGTATGCCCACTCGAGCGAGGAAAGACACGCTCGAGCGTGGACCCTGTTTTTAACAAGTTTTGGAAAATGTTTTCAAGTACATTTTTGCATCCTCATTCCATCTTAGGCATTCCTAGGCCATGATTAAGACACCATAATGAGGTTAATGAAGTAGAAACACACAAAACAAGAAGGGGCTAAGTTATCATTTCCGGGTGTGTAATTCAGTATACGTTCATTCTGTAACTGTGTAGGTCATGCGCCACAAGGAAGTTGAATTGTCTACTTACAGCATCTGTTACCTATGAGTGATAACTTAGTAAAGCTATGTTCAAGTTAAATTATTTTCGGTATATGAAATAAGATCTGTTGAATGGAATGTCATGTTTTATACTATGAATGATTGACTAGCAATAACAAGCATTTATGACATTATGTTATGATCCAAGTATGTTACAAGTGACATTATGCTATGATTCAAGTATGTTACAAGTTCCCGGTACCGGAGGTACCTTATGGAACTAACAAGCTACCTGTACCTGGCTGGAGGTTCCTACGTGGAATTGACAAGTTTACAAGTTCCCAGTCCAAAGGTTTCTTCATGAAACTGACAAGTTATCCTTGCCCGACCAGAGATTCTTCTATAGAACTGACAAGTATGATTTATGGTACTCTGTATATGGTCTGTTAGTGCTAACGGATGCATTATGCAAGATTAAGCATGAACTCTAATTTTTGTATACATATTCAGAATGAGAATACGAATGTGAACTTTGAATTCAGACATAGTTATGGGACATCATTCATTTACCCATTTACTTTGTTATTATTCATTGGGCCTCCGCTCACTAGTTATTTATTATGTATGTAGGTGAGCAGGCTCGTGTTCAGGCTTAAGATGATGCCTAAAGCATTTCATGTTGTGTTTGTCAGCCACCTTTTGTGCCTTACAAGGAGGTTCCAGATCAAGTCATGTCTTGTGGCTGTGTTAATATGAATGCATAAGACTGTTCCTTTTGCTCTATGAACTAGTTTTCCTTTTATATGTACATGAAGTGATGTGTAAATACTATGTCTATGACGTCACTCATATGTTTATAAAAGTTAAGATTATCAGTCCCATGTATGTCTGCACAGCTCAATGGACTACGTATATTTCTTTTATATATTTACTTCCTCAACCCCTAATTACAAGTCTAATTGTTAAGAGGCCGTCGGTAATCCAAGGATTACTGGCCGGTTACGATGCTAAACCTGTAGGGGCGGGTTTGGGTCGAGACAGTTCAAGATGCTGCATATTGACCGCTTAAATGGCTCTGGAGATCTAATGGTGCATCTGCGTCAGCTTTCTCATGTCCTACGACCTATGGGTTTGACCCGAGTACAGAAGTTGTCACTATTCAGCCGAACCGTGTCTAGAATAGCTGTCATCTGGTATGCTAAATTGGAGGACTCTGTGAAACAGAGCTGGCAAGAGCTGGTTGAATCCTTCGTTGCCCAATATTCCTACAACACGCAGATCGAGGTCACAACTCGTGATCTTAAGGCAACGCGTCAGGAACTGAAGAAGGACTTTTCAGAGTTTGTTATTCGATGGAGGGCAAAGGCGGCTATGATGGCAAGTAGGCCTCCAGAGAAAGAGCAAGTTCGTATAATTGTTAGAAATCTGCACGAAAGGCTATTGCAGAATATGATAGCCCTCCCATTATTCAACTTTAAGGACCTCCATGAAATTGGGGTTCAAATCGAGAATGCCATCAGGCAAGGGATCATTGTGGAGGGCAATGAACCTATGAGAAGGAATGTTGTTCGCAGCTCCAATGGTAGCACAGTTATAAAATGCTCAAAAGTAAACACTGTCACCAGTCCCATCAAAAACCCTTTTGCTAATAATAGCCTACCAACCACTTCAACTCGGCCCTAAGCCCGAAATTTCCATCCTCTTTAAATGAGTCTCTCTCAAGCCTTGAAAATGTTGCTAGAAAAAGGGCACCTAGAGCTCCTAGAACCCCGACCCCTCCCAAATCCTCTTCCACCAAGACATGACCCCACTAAATACTGTGCGTATCATCAACAATACAGTCATGACACAAACTGTTGCATCCGCCTCCATCATAAGATTCAGGATCTTATTGACGAAGAGATCATAGCTCCACCAAAATGATCTCAGGCAAGCACTAACCTGTTACCGTCACACCTCAACCTAATCCATACATTGTCGTCCACCTACAACCCCAACATATTCATCACGCCAACCCATTTACCCAAGCCTACAGTGTTCATTCCAGAAAGTACGGACTTATGTATGATGGATGCACTTGAACCCCAATCATCTCAAACTCATGAACCCACTACTTTTGAGCTAATGAGCATGATTGAAGATCTTCAGAGAACTGTGGCAGATTTAGAGAAAAAAATAATAAAAATACTATAATGATTAGAAATTAATATCGAGTAATAATATAAAGTTAATAATATTTTTTAAAAATAATTTTCAGTAAAAAAAATATATAGACTATTAAATTCAAAATAATGCGAATAATTATACAAAAATTTTAGAAAATATATTATTTTTATTATATAAAAATACAGGGTTTCACACACACAAACCACATTAAGCAAATGCTTATGTATACACAATTGTAAACCAATCGACAACAATGTGAATGCTCACAATGATTTTATGATTTCTAAAAATATAATAACATCAACATTGCATTAATCAGATATCATCATTTTTTTTTTTTTGTGTACACAAACATGAAGTATACGTTTATGCATAATCAAATTATTGATGTGAGTGTTAATATCATGAATAAAACATCAAATAAATTAGTTTAATCACATTAAGCTAATGGTTGTGTACACAGTTATAAAGCAACAGAAACCAATGTAAATATTAACATTAACTTTTTAATAGCAAACGTTATGACAACATACCAATGAACCTTATTAGGCATAACCAAAATAACTAATTATGGCTCTTTTGTTCAATCAATATGTATTCCAATATTTTTACAAAATTGCAAAGGATGTGAAGTTCACATCTATTAGTAGTGGATTCATTGGTTTTGTATGAAAATCATGGATTTTGTATCGGAGAAAACTATATTATTCAAATCAATAATAGTTTTTTGGCGGGCTTGTAAGTTTCCAACATGTGTATGAAGACGTCATCAAACTTCGAGCATATGGCAAGGTCAATCTTAGCATTCATCAATGCATCAAATAATATCCAAAATGGAGTTTGCCTCAATCAGTCCAGCTAAGCCTCTGAGAACTTAGTTCTTGTCATCAATTTAATTTAGCCTGTAATATTTGGTTGGTAGTTATTGTTAGTTTATGGCTCATTGTCTATTTCCAAATTGGTTTGAACTTGAAATATTCTATTTTCTGTAGATTAGGATTATAGAAATACTTGTTTGACTTGGTTTAGTTATTTCCTTGTTAAATAGGATTGTAAGAAAACCAAATTAATTTGGGGACTAGAATCCTACTCTTTATGGATTTGGGTTTTGGGTAGAATTTCTCTACTATAAATATAGGTGGGTTCTCTCATAATTGAAACACATTATGAGTTTTGGTGAGAGATTAAAAGAAACGCCATTGTAGCTCTTTGAGCATTTGTTCTAGTTTGTTAATAAAACTAGTATTTGTGGGATTGTCTGATGTCCATGGAGGTAGGCTTTTACGAATCACGCAAATTCTTGATGTCTTGTATGCTTAATTCTCTCTCTCTCTCTCTCTCTCTCTCTCTCTCTCTCTCTCCGTCTATTCTCTACACTTGTTCTTGTTCTCAATATTCATAGTCATCATCAACCTTTGAGATGGTTGAGTGTTCTAGTCGCTCTCTGCACCAAAAATTGGTACCAGAGCTCCAGGTTTTGACCTAAGGCATTCGTTTGCTTTTGTAAAAATCGTTTGGTTGGTGGTCCATGAAAATTTGAGGAAAGATGGCAAAAGATAAAGTTTCTTCAGGTAAATCGACGCAACGAAATATGGTCTCCAACGCGAAGTTCGAAGTTGAGAAGTTCAATGGGACTAACAACTTTGGTAAGTAGCAGTGCAAAGTCTTAGACGTGCTCTTCCAACAAGACTTGGATATTGTTTTGGAGAATAAACTTGAAGATATGTCTGACAAATATTGGGTCAAGATTAATTAGCAAGCGTGTGATACCATCCAGTTATGTCTTGTAAAGGATTAGAAGTACTTTGTCATGAAAGATACGAATGCTAAAGATCTATAGAAGAAGTTGGAGGATAAGCACATGATGAAAAGCATTGAAAATCGATTGTACTTGAAGAAGAAGCTCTTCTGGTTCTAGTATAGTGCATGTATTTCAATGACCAAACACTTGAATAATTTTTATAAAATTATTGTCGATCTACTCAATTTGAATGTCGAAATTGATGATGAGGATAAGGCTTTACTTTTGTTAAATTCCTTGCCCAATACATATGAACATTTGATTACTACACTGCTGTATAGGAAGGAAGAGATTAAACTTGATGATACGTCTAATACTTTGATCAACAATGAGTATCGAAAGAATGACAAACAGGTCCATCAAGACATATCTAGTGAAGCCTTACACATTAGGGGGAGATTGGAAAGAAGCAATTTGGGAAGGGACATGGCAAATCCCGCTCTAAGTCAAGAGGAGCGTCAACCAAATAAAGACTTGTTAAAGATGAGTGTGCCTTTTGTTATGAAAAAGGGCATTGGAAGATTGATTGTCCAAAATTGTAGCAGAAGGAAAAGGACAATAAGACTTCTAAAGCCAATGTTGCTCAAGATGATGATGATTCATATATTGCTTTGATTTGCCATTCTGACGAGTGGATTTTAGATTCGGGGTGTACGTTTATATGTATCCCAATCGGGATTGGTTTTCTAACTTTGCAAAGTTAGAAGGCGGTGCAATTCTTATGGGCAATGATAACACCTATAAGATAATGAGGATAGGAAGCATTCGACTGAGGTTGCATGATGAAACAGTTCGAATCTTGACAGAGGTATGATATGTATCGGAATTGAAGAAGAATCTTATCTTGTTGTGCACTTTAGATTCCAAGGGTTTAAAAATTACCATGGAAGGTGAAGCTCTCAAGGTGGTATTAGGGGCATGGGTCGTGATGATAGGCAACAAGAAGAATAATTTGTACTTTTTGCACAGAAGTATAGTTATAGGTGGAGAAGCTACTAGTTCTGGAAAACTTGAAGAGGTTGACACGTATTGCACTAGGCTTTGGCACATGCGCTTCGGACATGCTGGTTAGAAAGCTATGGAAGGCTTGACAAAGCAAGGACTACTCGAATGGGGTAAAAGTTGTAAGTTATCGTTTTGTGAGCATTGTGTCTTTGGAAAGAAAACTAGAGTCAAGTTCGAGATAGCAATTCATCGTACGAGAGGAACACTTGATTATGTGCGTATTGATGTGTGGGGGCCTACAAGAGGTGCATTTTTAGGAGGTAAGCACTGGTTTGTTACTTTTGTTGATGATTATTCTCGTCGTGTTTCGGTGTACATTACAAGACAAAATGGTGAAGTGTTGAGCATCTTCTCAATTTGGAAGAAGATGATTGAGACTCAGACTGGTAGAAAAATTAGAAGGCTTAGATCAGACAATGGTGGAGAGCACATAGTTGATTCATTCAAAGAAATCTGTCAAAAAAAGGGTATAACGCAGCACTTCACAATTAGTTATATTCTACAGCAGAATGGAGTGGCAAAACAGATGAATCAAACTTTGTTAGAAAATATACATTGTATGCTTGTTCAATCTGGTTTGGGAAAACAATTTTAGGTTGAAGTTGTGATATATGCAAGCCACCTTATCAACCATTTGTCGATTATTGCAAATGATGGTAAAACACTCATAGAGGTATGCTCTGGTACTCATGCTACTAACTATGATCAATTGCATATATTTGGTTGTCCGACTTGCTACCGTGTGCAACAAAGTAAACTTGATCCTAGAGCCATAAAAGCAGTTTTCTTGGTTGTTAGTTTTGGTATGAAAGGGTATAGACTTTGGTGCTCAGAATCGTAGAAGGTCATAGTTAGTTAAGATGTCATGTTTAATGAGTTTGAGATACTTAAGCAACTCAAGCAAAAAGACTCTAATGATGATAGCAAAGTTGTTGGTGATTCGCAGTAAGTGGAGATTGATGTACCAGTTTGGAAAGAAGACTCGGTTGATATAGATTGAGAAGAAGACAATAGAGTATAGGTTGGCTCACCGGTCACGACAAAATCACAGCAATCAGAGTCTATTTCTACAAGCAAAGCAAAAAGAGAGACTAAAAAAGGGGCAAGATTAACAAATATGGTGACTTATGCTTTTCCAATAATTGGGGATGATATCCTATCTACCTACAAGGCAGCCATACAATCTCTTTAATGGAAAAATTGGCAGATAGCTATGGATCTCTTCACAAAAATTAGACTTGGGACTTGGTTCCTTTTCCGAGGGGAAAGAAGGAAATCAACTGCAAGTGGGTATTCACCAAGAAGGATGATCCAATGTCAAAGGATATAGAGCTATTCAAAGCAAGATTGGTAGCTAAAGGATATGCTCATAAAGGGGGCATTGACTACAATAAGGCATTTTCACCAGTGGTCAAGCATTTTTCAATTCGTATCTTGTTGGCATTGGTTGCACAGTTAGAACTCAAGTTAGGTCAACTCGATGTAAAGATGACCATATTACATAGTGACTTGGAGGAAGAAATATATTTGTCCCAACCTAAAGGGTTTTGAGATTAGTTGCAGGAATTGTGCAACAAAGTGACGAATCTTCGTAAGAAACGTGATTTCGCGTTTCTTAGAAAGAAGCATGTAAGAATCGCATTTCTGTAGAGAGAGAAACACAATCCTGTCCAAGATGGGATCGTTGGTGGAAATAGAACAACTCAAAAGCAATAAATAAAACTCAAAATATGGATCTGAAGTAGATTTTGGGTATGGATCTTAATCACAAATACAAAAAGAAAAGCAAAAAATACAAAATGAGAAACTTACAGTAAAGAAAGAAGCGAATCTGGTGGAGAAGGAAATGATCGCGATCGCCATCTCGATCTGTCTTTTTCTCTCTATCAATCTCTTGATTTGTCTTCTTCTCTCAGTCGATCTGTCAATCTTCTTCTCCTTGTCGATTGATCTTCTTTCTCTCTCTCTCGATCTTCCTTTCGTTTCCTCTATCTCTCGGTCTCTGTCTCTTGATCTTCGTCTCTCTCTCTCTCTCATTTTCTCTCTCTTCTTTACTGCTTTTTGATATTTTATTTCATTTATGACATATACATATACATACATATATATATATATATATATAATATGGGTTTTGATTTCATAAAATGGGTTTTGAAATGGATTTAATTCCTTAATGGGAAATGAGTGTTGATTTTTTGTAGTTTTGAAAAGCTTTTGAAATAGGTGTTAATTTCTTACGATTTGCCAAAATCAAATCACAAATGTCAGAGAAAATAGAGTGAAAAAAATAAAAGAAATCATGAACGAGAAAGAAGGGACTCATCGCTGCCTCTACTCCGCGACTGTCCACCACCATTGAAGAGGAAGATCGAACAAAGGAAATAAAGGGTTTGTTATTTGAGCTCTGAGAGGAGATGTATTGTTTGTTCAAAGGTGAGAGAGGATGAGAGAAGGAAATGAATGAGAGAGAGAGAGAGAGAGAATGAGTGGGGAAGATGTAGAGATAGAAAGTTAGCAAGTGGGGAAGAGATAATAGGTAGAAAGAGAATGAGTGGGGGTAGATGGAGAGAGAATGAGTGGGAGACAAGAGAGAAAGAGAGTAAGTAGAAAAAGAGAGAGAGAGAGGGAGAGATAGATTAAATAATTATGTTTAGTAAGAGAGAGATCGAATAATTATGTTTAATCGAAATAAAAAAAGACTGCTTTTTTTAATCTAAATAAATAATTATAGAGTGTTTGTTCTTTCAATATATATTTTTTTATTTATATTAAAAACACGCATAGTCTCTAATTATTGAAGTATTTTATATCAAATCAAGTTTTTAATTAATTTTTTACTCAAATTTGATGAAAAGAAAAGATGAAAGATTACTATTCATTTTAAAATAAAACTCTCAAAATATAATTTATATTCACAAAAATAATTGTAGTGTTTTTTTATATGATTTATATATGAATATGTTTTAATTATAATTATAGTACTATTTTGTTATACTACATTAAAATATCATCACATATGATACATTTTTTTTTTAATGAAATAAAAAATGAAGTTAAATTATTTTTATCATTTGTGCATAAATTATCATATATAGCGTCAAAGTTGCTGGGGTCAAATAATTATTCCTGCCCACTTGTGAATTATATGGCATTTTTTTGAAAAACATTAGATAACCAAACAATTGCACCTAAGCAATCCAAATTTAGTGGATATTTGAGAGTAATTTTTTTATATGCAAATTATTATTTTTTTAATTTTTAAAAAAACCAACACTTTTATATTCTATTCGACTAGACAAATTTGAAAAAATATATATATTTGAAAAAGATTCAAAAAAGACAAATCAAAAATCAAAACCACTGTCTTACCACCACCAACACCACTACTCTACCACCACCAACGCTATCATTGCCACCATAACCAGTATCCTTCCACCACAACCACCACTACTCTACCTCTCACCCTTCCACCAACAACACTATCGTTACCACTACAACCATTATCCCTTCACTTCCATCCCCACCACCACCATTCTACCTCTACCACACCACCCTTCTACCAATAACACTATCGTTACCACTATAACTGTTATCCCTCCACCTCCACCCCTACCACCACCACCACCACACTCTACCTCCACTACACCACCCATCCACTAACAACACTATCCTTTCCACTGCAATCGTTATCATTTCACCTCCACCTCCACTCCACCATTCTACTTCCACTACACCACCATTCTACCATCAACACTATCGTTACCACCACAATCGCTATCCCACCACCACCACCACCACTCTATTTCCACTACCACCAGTGACCACCAACAACACCATCATTATCACCATAACTGCTATCCTTTCATCTTTACTACCACCATTGTCACCTTTACTATGAACACATCTCTACAACAATTTAAAAATTAAAACAAAATTAAAACACAGTAATATTGTTGAAATTATTAAATATAATAAATTTTGAATTTTATCGTACTATAAATGTCCAAAAAAAAAGTGTAGGCATTAGAAGCATTCCACATCACCAATAACCACGTGCCAAGATAAATATGAAACCAAACTATTTTTCAATAACCAAACTATTTTTTTAAACCAAACTAATTTTTTGAGGGCTAATGATTACCAAACTTGTGCTACACTTTTGGTCATGCTACTCCCAATGTACAAATAAAATGATTTCTTTTGCAAGACTATTGATCTTCTTCTACTCTCAATGTATCCACCATACCAAGATGACACGCATGCACAAGCATTAATGCATGACAAGCTATCAGCTGTACAGTGAGGAGACCTCTATTATTATTTTGATGGATGGTGTATTTTTCTATTCTTGATAACCAGTAGGTGTATCTCAAAAAAAAATCTCTCTGATCCTTACTCCCGCTAACTCTATATAACTATCAACATCCATCTCATTCATCAAAGTGGAGTTAAAGTTGTATAGACAAATATATAACCAGAGCTTGAAGAGTTCAAATAGGGTGATTTTGGTTTCTAAGGCACACGCCGTTTCATGTACATTCATGATTTTCTCTATTGGTTTCCATTTCTATTTATTTTCTCTTAGTTATTTTTTCTAATCTGTTGTATGCTTGAATGATTTCACACTACAGATTTTGAATGGATTTAAGCCAAAGCATTAACTCTCAAGAAGTTGTGGAAGATGAGGATGTTGACGAGCCAACTGCTACTCCACTTTGGAAATATGTCACAAATTTTTTTGATGAATCACCCAATTCCAAAGGTGGAGGTGGCTCTGCAAAATTTATATGCTATTTTGGTTGCAAATTAGAGGCTTATACTGGTTCTTATTCCTGAGTTCGTGCACACTTAATAGGAAAATTACCAGCCAACGAGCTCAAGGTATACAACTATGTCCAAAGGTGAACAAGATTGAGAGGGAGTTGCTAAAACAAGAGGAACTAGATGCACAACGACTGTTTTTGGGAAATGCCAAGGCCAGAAAATTTCCTAGGTCCACTTTAACATCACAGGTACAATCTCAAACTATTAGGTCCTCTGATGTGCCACGCTTAGTCACAGTTTCAATTGACAACATGTTTCATAGAAGAAACAGAGAAGAAGTGGACCAAACGATTACTAGGTGTCTTTATAGCAATGGCATTGCTTTTAATGTTGTGAGGTCTCCATGGTGGGCAGATATGGTTACTACTAGTAATAATGCTCCAAAAGGGTACAAGTCTCCTAATTATGAGAAGGTGAGGACCAGCTTGTTGGACAAAGAACCAAGCAAAGTTCAACAATCCCTCAACCCTTTAATACAAGATTAGAGCATATATGGAGTTTCCATTGTTTCTGATGGTTGGCCAAATTTAAAGAATCAAACTTTGATTAACATCATGGTTGTTTTGGTGGTAAGGCCATTTTTATTAATGGATATGACGTTTTTTCAAAAGAGAAAAATGAAACAAATATTGCTGATTTGTTGTTTAAAGCAATTCAATTTGTTGGACTCTCCAATGTGGTCCAAGTAGTTACTAACAATGCCACTAATTGCAAGGCAGTTGGAGCAATAATTCAACACAAGTATTCCCATATATTCTAGTCAGGTTGCTTAGCCTATACTTTGAATCTCTTGATGAAAGACATAGCCAAATGCGAGGATCCAACTTTGTTATTTGTTAATGAATTGTATAAGAGGGGTAAAGAAGTGGTAAAATACATAAAAAAAAAACCATAGATCTTGTCAATACTTGTTCAAAACATTTTCCAGTCTGGATCTTCTCAAAGTAAAGAGGACTAGGTTTGGGCACCTTTTCATTGTTTTACAACGTCTTGTTAAAGTCAGACCTGCTTTGTTGTCCATGGCTCTAAGCAAACAATGGGAAAATTTGAGAAAAAGTACATTTCCTCATCAGCATGACATTGTCCACCAAACCATTATGGATGATGATTTTTGGAGAAAAGCAAAAAGAGTCCTCACCATCACAAAACACATTTATAAGATGCTTAGATTTTAATATTCTGATAAGGCTGTGATTAGAGAGGTTTATGAGTTGATGGATACTCTGTTAGTGAACATTAAGGATACTCATTCAAATGATCCTATTGTTTATGATTTGATACATCAATTTGTGGTGGAAAGATGGGATAAGATGAACATTCCTTTGCATTGTCTAGCCTATATTCTTGTTCCTAAGTACTACAAAAATTCTTGGTTGTCAAAATCTGCCCCAGGTGGTGTGAGAAAGAAAAAACCTCATTTTGATGCTGAGGTGCAAAAGGGGTATCTTGAGGTAATGGAAAAAATGATTTCTGATCAAACTGAAGCAGCTGTTATAAGAAAAAAAATTAGTGATTTTGTCAGTTGCAAAGGAGTTTTTTCACAACCTCAAGCAGTAAATAACAAAGCAACCATAGATGCACTATCATGGTGGCATTTGTATGGTGGGGCAGCACCTGAATTATACTCTTTAGCATTGAAAGTGTTGTCTCAAAGTGTGAATACTTCTTTTGCAGAAAGGTGTTGGAGTACCTATTCCTACATTTATAATGTGAAAAGGAATAGGTTAAGTGTTGATCGAGCTAAAAAGTTGGTTTTTGTGCACTATAATCATAGACTCTTGTCAAGGTACATGGAGGACTATGAGAATTTTAAAAATTAGGATGCACATCCAGAAGATGCCAACATTGAAGAGGATATTATGGCAATAGAAGAAAGAGATAATGTATCACTTTCAAACAGTGAAGATGATACCACTCTTGTAGCTTCAGATGTTCAACCATGTCCAACTCCAACACCATTGCCTACATTTTCATCATTTCCACTTCCTACTTCTCAAGAGCATTCAATAGAACAAGTAGTAGCACAAAGGAGACTTGAAAAAGCACGTGGCAAAAGACAGAAAAAGTGAAAAAAAGGCAGAATAAGAGAAATATTTTGTTATATGGAATTGTAATATTTTGTTTTTTTACCTTAGTTTTTGACTTTCTTTTTGGTTGCTTACTTTTTGGAAATTATGAGAATTAGTGAACTCTTTTGGTTGTCAAGTCTTTTTGTTTGATTAGATAATTAAGAATTAATGATATTTGTATTAGTGATGAATTTTCTAATGGGATTCTATTATATTTTTTGTGTAGTAATGTAAGTCATCAAATTTAATATATTTAAATAAAGCCAATCCAAAAAACAAATACATGCTGAATTTTTGAATTAATTTTATTTATATATACATACTATACACACACACACACACACACATATATATATATAACCGCTCCCTGAGGCGCTTCCAACCTAAGAAACTTCTATCGGCTCATGCTTTTCCGCTCCCGCTCTTACATCTGCCCGCGTCGTGCAACTAAGGTTTCGAGCTGCTGGAAAGGATAAGTTGGTTTGTAAATTGAAGAAGTCTTTCTGTGGTTTGAAGCAGTCGCCTCGACAGTGGTACAAACGGTTTTACCAAAAGTGCAGGGGGTTGATTGTCATAATTTCATGTGTAGGGACCAAAGTGAGCTTTGTTACAAAGTACAGGGGGGGAAAAGTGTAATTTACCTATAAAACTAGTATTTGTGGGATTGTCTATGGAGGTAGGCTTTATCGAACCATGTAAATTCTTGGTGTCTTTTTATGTTTAGTTCTCTCTATATATTCTCTATACTTGTTTTTGTTCTAGTTCTTGTTCTGAATATTCATAGCTATCATCAACCTTTAAGGTGGTTGAGTGTTCTAGTTGCTCTCCCCACAACAGCTAACACGACCATTGTCGATGTGGATGATTCTCTCTGTCAGCACGCTATCATTTTTGATATGGTAATCCTCTTTATTCCTCTTCGGCAGAATTTAGGGGCAGCATCTGTTACATGCACATGCATATTAGTGAGCGTCTATATGAACATTTAAATTGTTAACATCACAAAATAGTCAAACTTAAACCAATAGTTAAGGTTTACATTAAAATCGAACTACAACTAGAAGACACTTTATTATTTGGAGATTAACTTGATGTAAATGTTCACAATGTACCATACAATTGGGCAGTCCACAACAATCATGTAACAAATTTATTCATAACATGGTTCCCAAGATTGTAGCACCTGATTTCGAAAAGGGAAACAAATAGAGAGAGATCAAAGTTGTAGTGCCTGGTTCGAAAAACCAATGTCGAACAAAAGGTGTTAGTTTAAACATATATCACTGAACAAATATTGGTGTTGCAGTCATAGACTATCGAACTAGATATATGCAATGTAGACCATTGAACAAATAGTAGTTGTTTGGACATATAATACCGAACAAATGGTAGTGGTTTGGTCATAGGCTGTCGAACCAGATCTAGACAAATTGCAAAAAAGGCTGATGGTCGTGAATGGAGGGTTCAAGAGAGTCACTAGAGATGCGACTTGGGTAGTGATGAGGTGCGAATGAGGTGATGGAGAGGGGCTGGAATGGTTGTGTGGCCAAAAAAAAGGTGGTGGATGGTTGACAAGGACTGCCGGTAACGGGAAAAAAAGAGTTGTTGGTAGAAAGCTTGTGGTAATGGTAGGGGTTGAAAAAGATGAGTACTTTTGGGAGATTGGATGAGGTCCCCCCACCCCACCCCAAAAAAAAAGTAGAGGTGAAGGGGTTCAAAGAAGAGGGGATCCAATTAACAACACTAAAAAAAGGCGATAGAAAAGAAAACAACCAAAGAAAGGATCACAACGTAGAGAGTGAGAAAGGAGACAAATCCGTTTGGATCGTAGGGTGAGAAAATAAAAAGAAATGATTGTGGTCTCTCATTTAGGTAAGAAAATAAAAGAAATGAAATGAAATAATTTTGTTTTCTCATTATCTTGTTTGGATGGGTAAAAAAGAAAAGCATATGAGAGAGTGATATGAGTAAGATTTATTTTTCTTTCTTTGTATTTTAAGAGACAGTTTTAATATTATAAATATTTTACAATCAATTAATTTATTTTGCACAAAATCTTACTACTTTTGATAATAATTAAAATAAACTTTATGCCTTATTTGGAGAGTAGGAAAAAAAGCCAAAACCATGTTACATCACTTTCTCTATTTTTGTATGTACAATTTTATTTATTTATTTTTATTTTATAAAAATCTCAAAAATCTCCCACTTGGAGCATCTCCAATCCAGCATGAGATGATTAATCAAATTTGAAATTTGATGAAAAGCACCAAATGATGTACTTTAACCCTTTCACCAAAATCATATCAAATAAAGGCAAAACTAAAACTTTCATCAAATGAAAGGAGTTTTTCATCTTTCATCAAATTTAAATTTACTGTTGGGCCGGATATCCTCCTGGATGTCCACCAAGAGTAATTTTGACAGCTTTTTTGTTCATGCTCGAACGACCTCTAGGACATCTGTTCGGACGTTTTCTCGGACAACTAGAGATGTAAAAAAATCTGATGAAAATTTTAATTTTAATATTAGAGTGAACAATATAAAATCAAATTTTACTTGAATTTAATAAAATTTTTAATTCACAATTAGAAATGGTCTTATAATAAAACATGAGAAAATAGTTGACTTTTGTCATCATCACTTATCACTTATCCCTTTAAATTATATGTACCTTTAATTATAATATTATTTTAATTATGCCTTATAAAATTTTAATTATATCTCATATTATATTTAATTATGATATTTTTTTAATTATGACAAATAAATTGAAATTATCTAATTTTTCTTTTTACATATGTTAATGTTTCCAGCATTTCTTACCAAATCACCCATGTCAACGGAGTGGGGGAGGGAGAGAGGGAGAGGGAGAGTGGGACGGCTGAAGAAGAGGAGAGAAGGCAGAAAACGCAGAGAAAGAAGACCGAAGAGGATCAGAGAAGACGAAGCCAGGTTCCTCCTCCAACTTGCAATTGAAAAATTAACAGGTTTGGGGCTTTTGATTTGGAGTTTTTGATTGAGGATTTAGATTGAGAATTGAAAAATTAGGGTTTTTGATTTGGTTTTTAAAAAATACCAACAAGAGTCACTAATAAATGTAACAGTACACGTTTCTAAATTCTTCCAATCATAAAAACCATCTTAGGGAAGCCTATATAAGAAATTACACTGTTTAAGACAAGCCTAATTTGTAGAAAATAATTTGTAAAATCTCCTAATCTGTAGATATGTCTTTTAATCAAATGATTGAGAACAATGAAGAAAATATATAAACATAATGAGATACGAAGATTGTAGAAATGAAAATGATGAATTTATGTTTATCAATGACAAATAGTGTAAAAGTTCAGCCTAGGCATAACTATTATGTTTCTCCTTGGGACTAAAATAATGAAAAACTATTAACTTCCTTTGCAGATTCACAATTTATGCAAGTTGGGTTGCATCTATAGAGTCAATCCTTCAATTATTTGCTTAGAAAATGCTAAGAAAATACAACTAAATGGGGAATTATATGCCTCTTAACAGCCATTTTTTTTTCCTTTTCAACTTTTTTTAGGGTGCGCTATTAGAACCCATTTTAAATTATACAGTAGATGGAAAATTAAAGAGTCTTATCTAGTTAGATGATGCACCTATGTTACACGGACTCGGGTATGGGTATCGGGTGCGGGTGCGTATCTAGGGGTCGGACACTTCAAAATTAAAAATTAAGGATACGTGGATATGTATCCAAATTTAGATACGGGTACGGGGATACGTTAAATAGTTTTTTTTTTTAAAAATATATTTATTTTATGAAGATGAGTTATATTATATATATATATATTTTTTATAAATATTTTTATTTTAATATACATTAATTATTTAATTTATTTATTATATTTTTTAAACAATGTGTTCTAATTAATTTTTTTATTTTATTTTACATACATGTGTTTATTTTTTTTATTAATATATATAAGTATATATTATTTTATAAATATATTATATGTTATATAATAATAATTATTTAATATATAATAATAATAGTTATTATTATAGTTATTATAATAATAGATAGATACGAATATATAGATAGAGATATGAATCAAGAAGAAGATAAAACGAGAGAGAGAGAGAGAGAGAGAGAGAGAGAGAGAGAGAGAGAGAGAGAGAGAGAGAGAGAGAGAGAGAGAGAGAGAGAGAGAGGGAGAGAGAGCGAAGCGATCGCGATCGCGAGGGAGAGAGAGAAGGCGAGAGAGAGAGACCGGATGGAGCTTTGATCGACTGATGGAGCTTCGATCTTCGACTGGATTGACCGGATAGAGCTTCGACTGGAGGTCTTCGATCTTCGACTGAATGGAGCTTCAACCAGGTTCTCTCTTGCTCTCTCCTCTTTCATTTCTTTTGCTGTTTGTGAAGAGCCGTGTCTGAGAGAGAACAGGCGAATCCGACACAGATCCCACACCCGCACCCGTGTCGTGTCGTGTCGACACTGGTACTTCGCCCCAAAGTGCCGAGTCCATGTAACACAGTGATGCACCACATCATTAGAGTACAAAAGTTTTTTTCAAACAACAAATTTCAAAATTATTCTAAAAGATGAAGACTATTTAAGCTATTCTTGGTTATTACATGGTTAAATCTTTTTTAGTTTTCCAACCCTGGTAATCTTTTAAGATCATCCCAACTACAAGTTGTGCTTTCAATCAAATACCTTCCACCAAAATCAAGCAAACAAATCAATCAAACCAAACAAGCCACCATGCATTCAATCAATACCTTTCACCAGAATCAAGCAAATAAATCAATCAAACCACACAAGCCACCCCAAGGATTTCAATTTGTATTCAAGGCAAAAATTTATGCATTAATGACCAAGTTATAGGTGCTTGATCAAAAAGTGTCACAACCTGAACCCGCCCTTCGAGCGGTGAAAGAAAGATCCCAGAATCTCTCTAACTCGCACAAATCGCTCGAGAGGTCAAAACTAAAACTTTCATCAAATGAATGGAGTCTTTCATCTTTTATCAAATTTAAATTTATTGTTGGGCCGGACATCCTCCCAGATGTCCACCAAGTAGGGATGAGCAGCGGATATACCGATCCGCCCAAACCGACCAAACCGAACCGATCCGCCGCATTTTTACCGGATGCGTGATGACGAGCGAACGGTTGCTGATTGATTTTTTCCAATCTGCCTAGTTTTGGACGGATGGCAGATTTGAGGTTCCTTTGGCCGCAACTGAACTATCAAACCGCGAGCATCCCTAGTAATTTATAAGACTTTAAATTTTCAATTTGTTTAGATATTCTATTTGTGTTTTTAATCGAAAAAGAGTTTAACTATTATGTTGAATATATTCTGTTGAAAAAGAGCTGTCAACTTGAATATATTTTTTGAATTGAAAAAAAATAAATGTATAATTTATCTATATTTTTTTGTTTTTAAATCTAACTCTAAAAATAATAGTTTTTGTTTTGAAAAACAAATATAGATGTAACAATACAGAGACATACAATCTCTACTACTGCTCTATTCATGGTTTTGGTGGTTTGAATTATTTTTATATTTTAGGAACCACAAATTGTAATACTTTATGTGGATGAGACATGCTGTGATTGTAATATGTGGATAAGGCATGTAGTGATTGTAATATTCTAAAGTTTCAAACTTTTTTTCTTTGGATGAGGCATCCAATGATTGTAATACTTTTTTAAGTCATTGACTATAATACTTTTTTTTATTTTTATTTTTAGAAAGTGTACAAGTTGAATTCTGTTGAAAAATTATAAAATTTTAAACCGCCAAACCGATTCGTATCCATCTGCTAATCCGCCAATCTGTTCAATCCACACCCGCTAGATTAGCGGACGGATGCGGATTGATTTTCTTCAATCTGCTAATCTGGCGGACGGATGGCGGATTGGAGGTTCTGTGGCCGCAACCGATCCACGCCCACCCCTACCCTTGTAATCTTTTATGATCATCCCAACTACAAGTGCTTTCAATCAAATACCTTCCACCAAAATCAAGCAAACAAATCAATCAAACCAAACTAGCCACCATGCATTCAATCAAACACCTTCCACCAAAATCAAGCAAATAAATCAATCAAACCACACAAGCCACCCCAAGGATTTCAATTTGTATTCAAGGCAAAATTTATGCATTAATGACTAAGTTATAGGTGCTTGATCAAAAAGTGTCACGACCTGAACCCGCTCCTAGAGGTTTAGGTCATGAAGTAATCCCAGATTACCTTCGGCCTCAATAACAAATTCAAATCATAATATAATAACGGGGCTTAGCAGAAGTAATAACAAAATATAAATGAATCCATTGAGTGGTGCTTACATGCTAACCTCATAAATAGAATAAGTCACTATCATACCATAATAATAATATTTACAACAAAATTCAACTTCAGCTTCATACATATAACTTGTTTCACAATTCCAAAAGCAAACACAAAAAGACTACACAAAAGGTTGACAAAGACTTGGCTCTCTAAAGACCAAGTATCGCCCCATCACGGAGGCACTTCCCCATTCGGCTTCTCCAAAGGGGTGGATTCTCAAAGCAACTCTTAAACTTGACGATCCACATGCTCACCTACATATATATAAAAGGGAGAGAGGTGAGCTGGAGCCCAGTGAGTAACATCAATATAAAGGATTTAATGAATAAAGTCCAACATTTCATAGAACATATCTTTTCAATAACCATAACAATTCATATAACAGTCATATATCAAATTCATATCAATCTTCTGTTTCAACAATAACCAATGCAAATCATTATACGTGGTATCATTTATCAAAAAATAAAAAATAAGAAAATCATTATATGTGGTAACATCCAATAAAGTAACAATATATCAATGTGCTGAAGCCAATGGGACCATTAAGGTCTATTTAATGGGATCGCAATGGGTCAATCAATAAAACCACATGGGTAATTCAATGTGGACCACTAGGATCTAACATCAGAGACCTCTGTGTTTCAATTAATCCAATGGGCCATGGTATTGTTTCCCCCAGGCGAGGACCTCACTAAAGGATGCCACGATTACAAGTTCAAAAAGGATCTTCTTTCATAGATAACAAAATAAGATTTCAGAATAACATTCTTGAACAATTCAAAATGCTTTTCGAACATATCTTTATAAAGAAATTACTCACAGTGGGCTTGTACTGACGTTATGCTACGGGCGACCAACCTACATAAAACACATAGCAATACACATTGAAACACATTGACTAAATAAACATTATATCTTAATCTAATTTCCTGAAGTGTGTTTCTAGCTTACTTCATCTTGAATGATATCCAAACAATACTTAAGAATGCCTAAAAGATCATGAGAATGAAAGTATGCAATTAAAAGTATTTTTCAAAAGTTACTGAAACAGGGCAGTTTGCTCGAACGCACATTTAATCGCTTGAGCAGTCTGCATGGTCTGTAAAAGTTTTGGATGTCCGAAATCTAGGCTCGATGGTCGTTTGAGCCAAGTGCAATAAAAGGTAAGTTTGCTTGAGTAGACATACGGTCGCTCGAGCTATGGGCAATCTGTCTGCAAAAATATTGGTTGCATGCAAAGTGCGCTCGAGCGACGACTTCATTGCTTGAGCAATGCAGTTGGATTATGGAATTTTCAGGATAGAATTCAAGTCTCAAAACATGGGTTTCTAAGTTCAAAGCTTGCATGGTTGGTGGAGACATGTACAAACACTTTATAACTCTTGAATACATGATCATTTTCAAACCATAGATCCAAAATCTCCTTCAATTTTCAAAACGAGAACCCATAACTCCATAATTTTGCTATGCATGTAGAGGAACCAACTTTTTCCTTCAAAATATGGATATATGAGGCGGTGAGTGTAGAATTATGATGAACCTTTAAGAATATCAAGCTTGAGCTCCATGCATGTAGGAGTTTTTGGAAAATCAAACTCAAAAATGAAGAAATATGCATGCATGTCCATAATTAACTTATTTTCACTATATTCAAGTTGATTCTAACATCTAGATGAATTATCTACAAAGATTAATGTTGTAGTTCTTACCTAGAGCTTGACGGTTTGTTAGCTTAATTCCCTTAATTCTTCTTCTTCCTACACAAATTGAACACTTCCTCTCTCTAGAAGTTGATCTCTCTCTCCCTCTCTACCATTTTTCAGCTCAAGAGTTAAAATGAGCTCAAATTCATGCTTAAGACACATAAATATATAGTTAGATTAGATTAGGCTAATTAAGTGGGATTAAGATTAATTAATCTAGTTTAATTCTAATTGATTTATTCTAATTATTTTAATATGAATCAAATTTTTATCAGATTTCCCATATGGTTCTAAATATTCTAGTTAGCTTATTGAATTAGTCAATTTCTGTTTCTGAATCCGTTAAGGCTTTCAATTTTCGATTTGAAATAGGCATTCAAACAGATATTTCATAAACAAATAGATATGAGCAAAATGCATGCAAATTCATACAATAATTTAAGATGCAATAATGATATGCAAGTCAGGGTCGTCACAAAAAGTGTACAATTAATCAAGTATAAAAAAGCTATACAAACCTCTTGTGCATCTTTGCCTCTAGTAACTGCCTTATTCTTGTTATTCTCTAAAATGATGTGCTCAAAGTTGGTGTTTGGTACACTTTTATAATGTACAATTTCATAGGGAAGCTTCCACTCCATTTATCTTGGTACCAGAAATTCGTATCTTTATGGAAGTCAACAGAGCCAGTCATTCTGCAATGCCAAAGAATTGGCCACTAGAACAAATGTCATATGGACTAAGCAAACACAAAAATCCAATAATAATTAAGAAAGGTTTCACATAATAGAAAATGTAGATTTGATGATTCTTGTCATTTTTCCTCAAGCTATGTTTCTTTGCTGAGGGTAAGAAAAAAGGAAAGGGAAATAAAATTACTTAAATATTTTTCATTTGTTAACTAAACAAAAAAATTGAATTTTTTTAGAAATTCCTATTCATTTTCTTCTCATTTTTGTTAGTCCAACAAAAGACAAAACTTCTCTCCTTCATTTTTCGTTTCTTTTGTCTTTCCTTTTTGTTTCCCTCCATAAATCCTAGAACCAAACAAAGCATGACGTCACAAGCATAAATGAAGTTAGAAGAGTAACCTCAGTATCAAATGCAAGTATTTAAAACAAAGAAAATCTCATATTCACATTAAAAAAAAAAACTCCCATAAGGAATCCTCATATCTACTGATCTACTATACGAACACCATGCAACATAACAAATGTACCGATCTACTATACGAACACCATGCAACATAACAAATGTACAAGAAGTACCCTAGAGGATCCGAACGCAATGATCTAGTGTTATGGGCTCACCATTGTAGAAATAAATAGTTGGCATCATGGCATGGCACGACATGTCTATATCATCAGTCCTGACGCAACATAGACCCTAAACAATAGTTGAATCACGTAGCAAAGAAAGCTATAACTCTTCTACAATATATTGAATCGGAAGATTATTAGAAATATTGGAAAAAGAAGAGAATTCTCTCAATAAATTGTTTATAATATCAAAATTTGTTTTTCCCTAAGGTTTATACTAGGACGAACCCTAATTCAACTTAGGAAATAAATTGGAAAAGGCAACGCTTGCTAATCAAGCCTAAATAAAAAAATTACGAAAATTACTAAAAATAAAAGATTTGAATTAAGCTTAAGTCTGGAAACTATAATGAAAAATACATAGTTCGGAAAAAATCTATTTGTCTAGATCGAGTAATTGATGAATCAATTATTTTCAAAAATGGCAAAATCGCGAATTGAAGGGGCCTAAACATTGGAATTTGACCAAAATCCATCGTAGGCCATGGCGAAGCAATGGGTATTGGTTGTGATGTCATTTTCCATGTTCCGGTTGAATTCCACACCATTCTGAGCACGTGCCATTTTTGCCTTTGCCTTGTTTGTCCAAGAGTTCTAGAAACTCCATGGCTAAACACTCTGCATCAAGTCCACATCGTAGGGTAAAATTGTAGTAGACAACCTTCCGTTGACAATGTCAATTGGACAAAGGAGGTCAATGTCATATAGAAACCTCAGGAGGTATTGTAATTTCATTAAACTTCAAGGGACGCTAGTGTAATTTATCATTTTTTTTCCTACTTTGGTCCAATTGCTAACTTTTATCATGTTTAAAGGGCAACGTTGGAATTTTAAAATTAGCTTTCCACTTTGGTAATTGAAAAATTAAATTTTCTCACTTTGGTCCCTAAAAACAACCAAGTTTTCCCACTTTGGACCCTAAATCCAAATTCAAACCTAATCCAATCGCAAAAGCATCCTCGCCCCATAACTCATCTCACACCCATCCAATCTCAAAAACCAATTTCATATTGGTAAAACTTGAAAAAAATAATGGTAATGCACCGATTGAGGAGCAAACAGATTGTGAATTGAAATATGGGGCTGATGGGTTGGCCCCACAAAAGATATAATGGAAGCAAAGGGAAGTTGAAGGGAAAAGAGGGCCAAGTTGAGAGGAACGAGAGTGGTGGTGACTTATAATGAAAGGCATAGGGAAAGGAAAAGGGAAAGTGTAAGGAAGAGGATTGGTCGAGTGGTAGCTACGGTGGAGTGAAAGGAAGAAAGAGAACTAGAGGGGAATGGATCAGGCCATAAAAAGTGGCAAGTGGCGATGGTTTACAGTAGATGGCATTAGAGCAGTGGTAGGTGGGTCTTCATGGGCTGCAAATGGAGGTGGTCTATGATGAAGGGTTGTGTGTCGAGTATTTTGGGGGGTGGGTGAGGGAGGTAAAGTGGTTGGTTGTGAAGGTGAGATGGTAGGAAGGTACATAGGAGGTGAAGTGAGGGGAAAATGAAATATAGTGAAGGTTTAAGTGTTGTGATCACATTTTTTTATGGATGTTGTGATAAATTGTGATTGTAAGAAATTATATATATTTTTAGTTAAGATTACGGTTTTTTTTGGGGGTTAGGGAGCAAATTGAAAAAATCTTGTTCTTCAAGGGCCAAAGTGAAAAAATGCCTATACTTTAGGCGGTGAACCCGATCCACATAGCATGTTTGATCACAAACATATGATATCCATTACAATTTGAATCCAATTGAGAAGAATTTAATAGTTTAAGGACCAAAATGAGAAAATCTTTTTTGGGGACGACAATGAGAGAATTCCTAATATGAGAAAAGGGTTATACTTAAGGGGGTACAGTATAATTTACACTATTCTTTGTTTTTTATAGTTTTATTAAAAAATAAAGTGTAGTCATAGTATTATATTTTTTTAGAAAAATTGCAAAAAAAAAAAAAAACTTCCAAACTTTGGTAACAAATCAAATCAAACCTTAACTTTTAATTATTTTAATTTAAACTCTTTATTTATTAAATCATGTCAATTCTAACCATAACGAAATGGGCCATTTAGACAATTTAACCACTTTTTGTCAGTAGTGCTGGACAGCGCCGATGACTACAGACCAGGGAAGGAATGAGCAGGGTGACAATGAGCTGTGGAAAGGTAGGAGTAGTGGTGGACTTGAAAAAGGGTTGAAGCAGTGGCAGTGGGTTGGGGAAAGATGAGAGGTAGTGATGAATGACAATGAAGGTGGGAGGTGGCTGTCAACGATGCGATGCAGGTAGCAACTGAGCTAATACTGTTGATGAGGGTTTTTTGGGTTATGGGTGGTGTGTTGGACGACGATCACGTTGGGTGGTGTTGAGATCGTCGACTTTGGTGTAAGTCAGAAGCTGTGTAATGAAGCTGTCAGTAGGTGATGAGGCTACTTCTGTTGGACGTAACTATGAAAAGAGTCAGTATGCTTTAAACTATTTTTCATGGAGCCAAGTTGTATTAAGTTTGCCTACTTGCCACATGAAATCTATGCCTTATTAAAGGCCAAATCCAAAGCTCTCTCCTTTCCCTTTTTGTTGTATGAAATCTACGCTGATGCCTCCTCTGCTCAACCTACAGTGTCAGCCTCTGCTCCTGTTAAGCCCACAATGCCAACCAACCCACCTTGCACCCGCCTCTAGCCATCTCGTGATTCCTACTTGCAGGTACATATTCTTCCTTTGAAAATTGAGGCTAGTAATTTATTCATTGAGAATTTGTAAAATCTGCAAGAGGTCCATAGTAGTGTATTTTCTTGCTTTGAAAAAAAAAAAAAAGGTTTTTAATTGCATTCATGGATCGCCAAACATACTTAAGCAAAGAGTTTCAAACTATACGCAAGGCTGTGAATGAAATAAGGGAGACTATAAGGAGCGTAGAAATGGATTTTCATATGGATATTTGAAAGTATTTTAGTGAATTACACAAGTTGTTTTAGGTATACCACAATTTGATGGGAATAAACTTAGTCATTCAATTATTTAACCTAATTGTGGGAAAACAACTTGTAGAGGGATCCCTCTTCTATTGTTAAGAGACACAATCATGGTAAACAAGTGAATCTTGAGCGAAACGTGTGCTTCTCATAAGACTCCACTTCTTAATGTCACGAGTATTATGATTGCTTTATTGATAGTCATGTTCTGTTGATCTGTTTCCCTTCTCGTAATATGACACCGAAGTTAGATGATGAGCTTCACCCTTGAAAAATAATTCCTTTTTCGCACCACATGACTTGACCAGTGAGAACCAACATGTTGAATCATTACCTGTGCCAACTGTTAATCAAAGTATTGGAGCCTATTCATCCATCGCTACTACAGATGAAGAGAATGCTTGTGAGTTTGTCTTATCCTCAACCTCTCTTGAGTCTAGTATTCTCTCATTTTGTATCAGTTGTTGCGAGTTCACCTTTTATAGATCATACATTTTATGAGTTGTGTTAATCCTGAACCATTACTTGATCTTTACAACTCTCTTGAAGATGTCTGTGATTATTTTAAACTGTACTCCTTTGCATCACAACTCTTCTTCCTGTGAGTATATCACATTGGCATTTAATATAAACATTTATGCAATTCTTGAATAGGGACCTAATGCAAGTTTTACTGGTTTACGATTGAATTTAAATATTGGTCCAATTTTTCATGTGGAGGATATGATACTTGATCGAGGCATCTCGGAGCCTCCGATCATGCTTGTTGACTTTTCTATAGGAGTCGATTCTTTCCTACCACTAGCTTGTAGATGTGACCTTGTTCTCTTCCATGGAGATTTTCACTCTTATTATGTGGTGGAGGCAGTTCATTGATCACATGCCCCATAGGTTGAAGAATTGTTTTGCCAGCACGAACTTCATCTCAGGGAGTACCTTTATCTCTGGTGGAGAATTTCTATCAGCTGGGGAGAAATGATGGGGATTGTAAAGATATCGGATGACAAATAAATTGGAGAATCTTTGAATTTTAGTATCATTAAGAATTATGATTTAATAAGAATTTATGTTTTTAGGATTTTATATTTTTATTAGTAGTTTCCAATTCCATTTTTTCCTAATTAGATGGCACTTATGGTTATATATATGGCTTATGTCATGTTTTGGATACTTAGACTTGAATGATTATTAATTATTGAATATTGAAAGTGATTTGAAATTGTGATTTTTATTTATTTTTCTTCTTCATTATTCTTTCTTTTATTCTTCTTTTTTGAAAACCCTTGTTGTGGTCTTGTGCCGATTCCGTCTTCTAGTTCTACATCACACTTCCTCTTGTGAATGACCCTCTCCTTATTTGTTTGGTGCTTGTAAAGTCTCTTTTTCGGCATGTAATAGTTGTAGTTATTTTTGGATGATGATAATATGTTAAATTGTATTTTTCATTTGAGAGTTGGGATGTATGTTCGGGAGACTTAACCTCACCATAAAATGGTTTGCTCGTATTTAAAATTGCCACAATTAATTTTATCACTGCTTGTCTGCTCGTATCTAAACAAACTTAATCTTATGAAATTTTGAAGTTCGATATACTTTAACAAGTTTAGATAATTTTCAAATAAATTGGACTTTGAATCCAGATTAAAATTAACGAGTTGTCAAGCTTAAAAACCGGAATGTATTCCTCGACCACATTTTGGGTCGTTGGACACTTACCTAATCATGGACTTCTTTAATTGGTTTGACTTTTAGTTACCCATTTAACTTCCTTCCGTTCATCTTCTTGGGGTTAGAAATCTGGGGCGTGACTGTCCTCAAGGCCTCAACCAAGCCCTTCCTTTCTCTCTCCATCATCTCATGCTATTGTAGCCTTTGTTGTTGCTACTTGGGGCCAACTTCTGGAATGTAACAAGAATGTTATATACTTCTTAAAGAAAATGTATACTAGAGGTGGGTACACATGCAATTTGCGTGAAGATATATGTAATTTAGGAATGAAGAAGATGAATAGAAACTGTGTATGTTTGTGGAGTTTTAAATATCTAAATTTATTAGATTTTTTCACATGACAATTTTGAAACTCATCAATTGTTGGTATTTTTGGAAAATGAAAAAAGCATAACAAAGTGTTCACATCAACTGACTTGTATACTTTATGTAATGTAATAGTATAGATACATATGTGGTTCTATTATGTATACTTGTAACCATGGATTCAATAATTTGAAACAGGGTCTGAAAATGGGATCTTCTGTTGAAGCTATACAAGCTGCTAAGGTTTATCGCCAGCTTCTGAAAGCTGTCAAGAAACATGTTGATAAAGAAGAGAAAAAGAGTCATTTCATCGAGTTCATATCGCAGGAGTTCCGAACGAGCCATGAACAATTGGACCTCTCATCCATCCATCAAAAAATAAAGCTTGCCCGTGATTACACGTTCCTTCTAAATAGTGTCCACCATCACAAGGTAACACCTACCTTTTATCTTTCATGCCTATGTATATGCATAATACACACACATATGTATATGCATTCATATTATGTATTTATATATGAAGTATTGATTTTGTCTAGAAGCTTCAAGTCCGCAAACATTGAAATGAATTGACATTTGTTATTTATTATATGAAAATCAAAATTTCTCAGCTCACTTAAAAAAAAAAAAAAAAAAAAAACAGCAGCTCGCTTTTGTCTAATCTGCATAATTTACAATTGTGTGTCGTTAGCACATAGAGAATTTTCAGTGAGATGTATAGATAACATAAAACTTTTTTTTTATTTTTTTCCCTATTAAAATCACTGATCCAATCAGAAAGTTGAGAACTATATGGTGGGTTTCTGGTTTATATTCTTCAAACCATTGGAAGGGAATTCAAAGCAAATGGAGACTTTCTAATGCCATAACTTGGTTCTGTTACTGTGGTTTAGGGAATCTTCTCAATGGTAGATTGATATTGTTTGGTTTTGTCATCTCCGTGCCCTTTATTACCAAATAATTTCTGTTTATTCATTCAATAATATGGCTTTTGTAGTGGAAGAAACTACCTAACAAAATTTTAATTGTTTCCATCATAAATTTGAATGTGAATTCCTTGCGGTTGTGTAGGACTTGTTGTTTTCTTACAACATTGCTGTGGATAGATCTGATGAAATGAAAAAAGTTTTAGGAAAATCTGCTGCAAGTGTGGGTCTTCAACTTCCTGAAGTTTATCAGTCTTGATTGTTCGTAAGTTCCATGCCCTTTCTTTTGTTGGAAAATTTCCTTTATGCTAAATCAATGAGGCTCATTCTCATTCCTATTCCACTGTTGTAAGGATGCGAAAAGTTTGGTTTTGCTATGACTTCAATTTGAAAAATGTAACTTAACCCCAAATCTGTTGTGAATTTAGATTGGAACAGTGCAGAACCATTGGTGGACTCATTGTGTCATGAAATTTGACTGAAACAAATTACTCTTATATGAACTAATGAAATGCATATGGTTTGATACACGAAAGGCAAACTGGAGAAGGATTTGATTTTTTTTTCATTATTTTTTATTTTTGGGGATTTAAGCTTTTAATTTTCTATGTATCCTGCTTACATCAACACCATATGAATTATTAAAATGATAAGAATTTTATCTTGTTTGAAGCAACCAGATGCCATAGGTTTTTTTCAATCATTGAAGTGATATTGTTGAGTGTTATATGAACACAATAGCCCTATTTCTTCATCAGAATTGGTGGAGACTTTTTCTTATTGGCATTGCTCTTTAGTAAACCTATTTCCTGTTTGCCTATGAGTTGAGCAAAAACTCACTTCCCTCTCATTATACTTGTTATGTTTCTTGTTTTGGTCAAAAACCTTGCAGTTGATAGTGTATTTGATTTGAAGCATTTTGGGAAGTTTTGGTATCTCCCACCATTTTGAGCATTCTTAATTTTGTTTAAAAAATAAAAAAAAATAAAATTTCTTTTTTAGCTATTACTGTTTTTGAAGTGGCAAGATTAGAGAAGAGAGTTATTCCCAATGTTGCAGTTGGAAGAGAACCTTATTATCTATTATCATATGGTTGTGTTGTACCCCTGTACCCCGCCTGGTAAAAGATTGTTTATCAATTTATGTACACACTCTACAATCTTAGCTTATGTTTCCCTAATCAGAAGATAATGTTGAAGCATTGCAATTTATATTTGACTACTTCAGGGTTTTATGTTTATGTTTTTGTGTGTAGAAAACTAAATATTGATCCCCTTCCTGTGATAATTAATATGTTTTGATATGCTAACTATAAATTATTTGTTACGTGTTTTATTTAATTTCACAACTGTAGTCCGTGAACACCAGATTTGTCTATTTCTAGTATGCTTCATTCCATTGTGTTTTGGGGAGATGGGAAGGAATTGCCAACCAAAATGTAGGCAGGCTGGCAAGGGGTTCCATTCTTGACCTTACCCATTGAGCAGGACTTATATGTTAAATATATCATTAATAACAATTTCATTTTAAGGTAATTATGGAATTCTTGTTTCTTTTTAATTTTTACATCTGTCAGAGTCTTTTAATTGAGTTAATAAAAAAAAACTAAAATAACCAAATTACCCTCCACTACCAAAAAATATTTACGCAACTACCCTACCCAAACTATCTCTATCATTCTCTCTCACTTTAGCATACAGCAACTTTCCCACCCCTCTCCTTATCACTGCTGTTACCTTACGGAACCAAACAACCAAAACCCCCATGTAATCACAGCCATCCACGATCATGACCTGTAGACTTGGTGTAGAGAGAGAGATGGTGGTGATTGGGATGGGTTGAGGCAGATTGTGGCAATTGTTCATAGGTGATGCCACTATTTTCATTGAGGATTGCAATGCAGATAGTTTTAGGGTTGCGACACAGATCAATTACCACTTCCCTTATCTCACAACCCACAAGATCAACAAATGAGGGACAGAAAAGTACACAACCTTTCAACTTTCAAAAACTACATAAAGTCGTTTGATTGGCAAAGCAAAACCCCCAAATTCTTAGTATTTGGTTCCTTCAATCTACACTTGTACCTCAAGCATCCTTGCACAAATTGCATCAGCAATGGCATCACCATGAGATTGATGAGTCTCGCTAGTAAAGACAAGTATAGGGGTATCTTCATCAGCTCCTTTCTATCCCTATGTTGGTTCTCCAATGGCTATGATTGAGGGTAAACTGTTGTAGAGATAGAAAGGAAAGTAAAGAGAGAAGGATAGGGAGATCAGGAGAGAAGAGAAACAAGGAAGGGAGAATGATTAGTCAAGTGGCTATGGAAACTATTGATGGGTGGTGGTGGCAATTGGTGGGGCGTGATGGTGGCTTGAGGCGTGATTGGGTAGCTGGGGCAGTGGTAATGTGGGGATTGGGGGTCAAAGGAGGGAGAGAGGGGAGATGTAATTTGGTTTCTCTAATGTTAGGCTTTTTTTTTTATAACTGTTTTCAAATAATGTACAACTGCTTGATGCTTTTAAGGCTTGTACATACTTGGAGAAAGTTTAATTGCATAGTAATAATTATATTATTCTCATGCCAACTGATAAATCAAATTTTCTCAAGTAGATTATAATGTAAATTAATTATAAATTCATTAGATTATTAATGGGGGTAAAATGAGTATTTGGATAAATGAATGAATTTGCTGACAATATCATATTTAGTTAGTTGACCCAACAACTGACTAATAGAAGGATATCTGTTGTGCGATTTGAAATCTTTGGCAGTGGGATTATTTTCCCGAATCTGAGGGTGTCAGATGTATTTATCAAAAACCTCAATGGGATAACTGTAATTTATCCTCATTAAATTATAAATCAAATTTCATTTTTCTTCTTGTATCGACAATTTATTTTTATTTATTAATATAGTTACACATGTCGCACACATAACCCATCTAGGATGTCATGTCAAACATGGCTACTAGTTTGATCATTCTGATTTTTTATCCACTTGTTATAAATGATTTTTCAATAATAAAACTTTAGTCACATTAGCAGATGTGTGTAAACTACTTCAAATCGTATCTAATTCTAAGTTCCCCGTAGGACATTGTGTATAATTTAAATACATATATTCATTTAATTTTTCCTTTTGCAACAGTTATTAACTCATTTGCTGTACTTGTGCTTCAGTGCAGAGCAGTTGCATCTCACGGAGTGGAAGAGGTCAGACAAATACATTTTAGGCTGTATTTGGATTTTGGAAATAATGCATTTTTGCCCTCCTAGTGAGCATTCACTATTTTGTCTAAATGTTGGTTCAAACTATGTACTATTTGATGTGTTGCAACTGGTAATTGTGATGTAGTAGTATTCATTTGACAAGTCTGTATAGTTTTGTAGTTGACACTAGAATTTTGGAGTATTTGATTGATAGGTTCATGATTTGATGAATACACTGGTATGTTTACTAGAAGGGTTAATTACACTTTTTATGGCCTATAGTTTGTTTGAAATTTCACTTTAGCTCTTATTGTTTCAATTTGAACAATTTGAAACTATAAGGACTAAAGTGTTCAATTTGAAATTATGAGGACTAAAGTGAAATTTGAATCAAATTATAGGAGTGAAAAGTGTAATTGGCAACTTTCAATTTTAGTTAAAAAATCAAAAGGTCACTATAAGTTATCATATCACTATCTCTATTTTTTTGTACATCTTTTCATAAAAAATTTAAAAGTTATTAAGGCCTATTTTGGAAAATGGGTAAAAAGCCACTTTCTAGTTTTTAACCTACTTTTCTTTCTCACAAAAAAGTCAAAAAATAATTTTTAATCATCTTCTCAAAATACTCTTGAAGTAGCCTGTTTCTAAACGAGACGTAAAACTATGAAAGACTTGTTCAAGGTCAGATGGACCTGATTTCTTGTTTGCTTTTGAACATTGTAATTGTTCTTATCACTCTCAATTTGCACGGCTTCTTTTGCCTAATCTAAAACCAAATCAAAGGTCTCTCTACGCATAGCAAATCTAAAGGCTTCTAGCTCGGCATTTTGTCACCACTGATATATGAGAGTGTTAATCATATTATTTAATTTTGATGATGTCTAAAATATTATTTGTAATAATTTAGATTTTTTTAATGTTCATATTTATTTGACACAAAATATTATCTTTTTAAAATATATATATTTGTTAAATATTAGTTAAATAAAAATATTTTTGAAAATTTTACTATTCACTTTTTGAAAATTTAGGCTGATCATTCACTTTTTGACCAAATTAAAAATTAATTAATTATATTATTTTGACAAAAATGATTGATTGGTTGTATTATTTTGACAAATTTGATATTGATAGGTTGTCTTGTTTTGACAAAATTAATATGGAATAGTAGGATATAGTTAATTTAAAATCTTTACAACATATATAATATTTTAAAGAGGACATATATTTTTAGATTCATCATAAATATGATTTAAAGAAATTTTTCTATGTATGCAAATATTTGATTAGAACATTATATATATATATATATATATATATAACTTTATATATATAATGCATATAATACAAATAGTATACATCACGGAGCAATTATATTTTTTTTTACATAACATTAATTGTATCATATATATTAGTGTGTAGAAACATTGAATATTAACATATGAAAATATTAATTATTAGCATGTGGGAAGTCATACAAGATATAATTCAAATTAATTTTTCTTTTTCTTTTTTGTACACTTTTGACTAATACCTAAAGATGTTCAAATTTGCAAAAGTGCAAATTTTCTTACACGTGATTCTCTTCCAAACTAATGTCATCCATGACGTCAGCAAGGAGCGTGCTTATGTAAATCATGACGTCAGCAAGGAGCGTCTAACGGGTATATTTTTGTGTATAAATAGAAGTTTTGTGTGTGGAGAAAAATCAAGAACTTGAAGAGAAAATTTTCTGTGAGCTCCAAAATTCTGAGTATATTGTATTCTGCTCTTTCACTTTCAGATCTAAGTCTAACATTTGTTCTTACACTTTCATATCTATTCTTTGTGAGAGAATTATTGTAAAAGAGGGTTTATGTACCACTTATTCTTATTCCTTATTTTTGTGAGAGATTTTGTAAGGGTAGGCATTTATTGTTGAGTGAGGCTCAATAGATAAGAGTAAGTCCTGTGCCAAATTCACAAGCTTGGTGGTGTATTTATTCAATTAATAGTAAAGAAATTCTCAAGGAGGTTCCTTGGGGAGTGGACGTAGGCATGGCGTGCCGAACCACTATAAATCGCAGTTTTTGATTTTCTCTCCCTATCTCTCTTACTTTTATATTGATAATTATTATTCTGTTTTTTTTATTTATTTATTAGAATTCTGAATATTGTGTTAATTTTAATATTGTGAAATTTTTAGTAACCCAATTCACCCCCTCTTGGGTTGCCTATCTGGGATAACAGTTGGGAGTTTGACTCTTGCTAGAGAGAAGAGAGGGTAATACTGCTCCTTCACTTAAAGCTGCAAAATTGATCCCTCATTGCTGGTTTACCTGTTGTTGCTGCTTAATAACTTCCCTTATTTAAACCCTTAAGAGTAGGTTAGATATATAAATTAAGTTCTGAATCCAGTTATCATGTTTACAGTACATTTTTTTGGGATAACATACAGTACATCTTGGACGGCCTAATCTTCCTAAAAAACAAACCAAAAAAAAAACATTTTGTAGTGACAACTTTGAAAATATTGTTTGTAGTGAGAACTTGGAAAGCAAGCGATATGGTTTTTTCGATATCTTCATACAAAACAAAAAGTGAATGATGATTACTATAGCGATCCCGGTATTTCCTGTTGTTGTTTAACTGTAATCTGGACTCGGTTCCGTAAATTCGTTGTTGTCTTATCCTCATTTCTATCCCCTACTCTTTTAATTAGAGTTTTGGGTTGTGTTGGGCAAGTTGGGAATAAGTTGGTCGTGTTTTAAAACTTAGAATTTTTGCCCAGGTTTTGGTCTCTCCGCTCGAGCGGAGATTTGACGCTCGAGCGGGATTTTGTTGCTGCCTTTCCGCTCGAGCGGCAGTTTGGACGCTCGAGCGTGAATTTCCTTCTCTCAGCATTTTGGACATCTGCAGAAAATTCTGGGAGAGTGCATCCGGCGCTCGAGCGGATCTTGGGACGCTCGAGCGTGAACCTGTGTCTGACGCTCGAGCGGACCTGTTTTTATATCAGTCCGTGAAATCACTTTTTTGATCACTTTTTGATTTCCTTTCTCTCTCTTACTTTTTCAAAACCTCCATTGAAGAGCACCTCACTCTAAAACCCTAACTTCTCTCTTAGGTTTGATCTAGTAGGAGTTGTTTTCTCACCTTGGGCCTTTACAAAAGTTGTGTTGATCGTAGAGGGCTATTTTTTAATCTGAAAATTTCGGGATTTGGAGCATTTCCGTTTCTTCATCTCCTTCGTTGAGCCCCATCATTCGAGGTAGGGATATCCTACTCCTCTTTATGAGTTTTGTCTTTGAATTTTAGCATTTTGATATGTCGGGGGTTGTTGGGTAATTTTGAGAAAGTTTGGGCCTTTGTGTAATTTTACAGAAGTTGGGATTTTATTTATAATAAACCTGGAAGCATGTTTGGTGTAGAGAAATGGAATAAATGTTGAATCATTGATGAAAATGGGACCTAAGGGTTGGGATGGTAATTATGGAAAATGACTTAATTACATTGTTTGATTAATTGAGATAATTAATTGTGAGAAATGAGGGAATGAAATGGAATTGTTGAGATTGGGAATGTATGGGAAAAAGGGTGTAGTTAAATTATTTATCACTCACCGAATTGAAATGTTGATTGAATATCCATTTGTGCATTTATTTCCTGCTTAGAAATAATTGCTTTGGGCTACCGGTGGAGGGTAGTGTTGATTGTTGTAGACAATGCATGATGATTAGGCAAACTAAAACTAATCAATCGGATGTGTCATAGAGTATGACGGTTGATAGAATACATTAACTTTATGTATTGAGTGATTGTGTATATGACCAATGTGTTTATATGCATTATGTGTAGACGGTTGGTAGAATGCATTAACTTTATGTATTGATTGATTGCGTATGTGATTCTGTGTTTGCATGCGTTATATTGTGTATAGAACCTTTGTGTTTATATGCATTGTGTAGAGGAGAAGATGGGGGATGTACTCCGCGGTTTAGGGGAAGATGGGGGATGTACCTCTAAACCGGATAGGATTGGGAGGAGATGGGGGATGAACTCCGTAGATACAGCTCATATGCTTGTCTAGTGAAGTGTAGATACAGCTCATACGCTTGTCTAGTGAAGTGTAGATACAGCTCATATGCTTGTCTAGTGAAGTGTAGATACAGCTCATATGCTTGTCTAGTGAAGTGTGGATACAGCTAATATGCTTGTCTGTTGATGTGTGATATGCTTATCTATTGAAAAGTCTGTTTGATTTGATATAGCATTAAAATGTATATCATCATCGTTTGTGAAGTATGGAAGTAGTTTATGTGTTATTGATACAACACCAAAATGTGTATCCACCGTGAATTTTGAAAATGTTCTAATGATGAACTATAATCTCATCAAAATGTTTTGGCCAGAGTACTGAACCCCGTTTTCAAACTCAAAGTTGAATAAGAAATGAAAGGTGAATTGTGACATAGGTTTGGTTGTCATGGAATTGAAATAAGATGTAAATGGAAGTGTAAGTATCGACCACCTATCAGTTGCTAATCTTTTAATCATTGTTCATAGTTGGTTTAGTATATCTCTGCTGGGCTGTGGCTCACCCGATATGGGAACATCATTTTCAGGTACAGGTAGCATGCCGCCTCTACGAACATAGCTTGGGAGGCTAGGGACAAGACATACTTTTGTTGCCTTATTTTCCTTTTGATGTGTTACATGTAAATCCAATGCCAAGGGCTTAATGTGTAACCGAGTCAATACTCTCTTTGTAACCAAGTGTTAACTTGGAAAGCTGTAAGCCCGTATACTTTTGTTGTTAACGTGTAATACTTTTGTAATGAAGTACTCTGATGAATTGAGGAAATGTGGATCATTTGTATATAAATGTATGTTTATATTGATGGATTTAATGTTATTATTTTGAGGGCGTGACAATTACTATTCTAGTGTACTTTAAAAAGTGCTATGCTGTACGAGTTTGGGGATGCGCTAACTGTTGCGCATCTTATTGGACTCATTTTAAGGATTAATTTGATAATTTAAACTGTTCACATTTGAGAAGATATTAAATAGAATATACCAGCATAAAATTACGTTAATCGGATATCATTGGCCCTTTCATCAAATCATATTTATATTTTTAATAAAAAAAAAGAAGATAAATGTAATTTGAAATATAAAACTCAATGCAAATGTGATTTGATGAAAGAGATAACGATATCTGATCGACGTGATTTTTTATAGGTATATTCTACTCGATACCTTTTAAAATGTAAACGGTTTAGATTATCAAATTAAGCCCTGAAATGGGCCCAATAAAGTGGGCAACAATTGTTGTTGCACACCATGCGTAGCAGCAACCCCAATCACATGTTGTACACGAGAGAAAACAGTAAGACGAATTATTTTTACATAATTTTATGGGATTTTTTTTTTTAGAAAAATGTTAGGGATACAAAAAAATAATTTTTTTTTTTACCAAATCACTCACATGGGCATGAACTCACACCCATGCTAGTGTTTGGTAGATTTTTTGATAAAAAATTTGGTAGCATTGTTTTTTGAGAAAATTGTTGAAAAGTCCAAGGTAAGGAGAGTATAAAGCATTAAGTTCAGTAGATATATATATATATATATATATATTGGTGAGAGATTCACCCTTTGTGAAATAGTTTGGTGAAAAGTCTTGGAAGACTTTTTTTTTTTAATTTTACTCTTTAATTTATCTGTTGACTTTTTTTTTTTAATACTATTTGTTCAAATTTATATTTATCTGTTCATATTTTTTTACTATCTATTCAAATTTTTATCTATTTGTTCAATTTTTTTTGACTATTTGTTCAATTTTTTCCCTTATCTGTCCAAATTTTATTATCTGTTCAATTTTTTTCGTAAATTCTATCTGTCAATATTTTATCTATTTAATTTATTTTTATTTTTATTTTTACTATCTATTGAAAATACCAAACCAAACCAAATCCTATCTATTAAAATACAAAGCCAAACCAACAGATCGAGATCTCATATCTATTCAATTTTTTTGCTAAATTCCATTTTTGATTTTTTATCTGTTCAAATTTTAAACAGATCAAAAAAAAAAAAAAGTCCATTCCATTACAAAGACATTTCTGATAGCCAAACCAACACCTATCTGTTCAATTTTGTTTCTATGCCCGTGCATTTTAGCTTTCTAGTGTAGCAATTAGCAGTTAAACTTAGAAATCTTCAAAATATAGCATCTGAAATCAGAATAATGAAAAATGAAATGGTCATCAAAACATCCAAACTGAGTAGAAATAACTTTAATTTGACGTATATATGCTTCCATGCAAACCTATATGCAAGCTCATTTACAAATTTTCATTCGGCCAAATTGAAAATGATTATGAACTGACGGTAGACTTGGAGCTTTAATTCGTTAGTAAACAATCAAAACAAAAACCCTACCCAGAAAATCATCGAATCGGTCTACAAGGAATGATTCAAACCTTCTTTAATACATAAAACCCTAACATACTAATTTACTAGTAATTTGTATCATCAACTGTGTTTACAAGCCTTAAGAAAGTAAAACATACAGATCTGAGGTCAAAATGAGCATGAATCAGCAATCAAAATCAAATACGAATAACCAATCAAAATCACATAGGGTTTCGTCAGATTAAGAAAGGTAATTGATAAGAAAATGACGATGTATGAGGGAGGAGGAGAGAGAGAGATAGAGAGTAGTGGAAGGTGTTGTTTGTTACCCCATAATAGCATACATGCCCTTTCCAGTTATACATATAAATATATACATATATAAAAGATTAAAGAAATGAATGCCAATCAACACTAGGGAGATTTTTATGATTAGCTGAAGGTGGAGTGGAGATAGCAACGATGGAGTAGAGAGATGTAGCGGTGGCAGTGGTTGACGATGATCTGCTGTAGATATGAGATTTGTGGTGGTGGATCTGATGGGTTAGATTTGGTAGCGACAACACAACAGTAGGGGTTGTTGTTGATGTGAGAGAGAGAGAGAGAGAGAGAGAGAGAGAGAGAGAGTGGAGCGGCAGAGTCCAGATTTGAGAAAGTAAGGAGGTGCGGTGGGTGTTGAGGTGAGAGAAAGGTAGCGGCGATGGAAGGGGTAGTTGTTGGAAAAATGGTTTATATAGGCATATTTTGGGCCAACTTTGAGTTAAAAATTGAGTGGGCCCCAAACGTATTTTGGGGCGGGTCCGAAGAGGTGAAGTGTTCCTTGCCGCGTGGCAAGTCACACGGTGAAGAAGGAACGTCAAAACCATTTATGAGTGAATGAGAAATTGATGTCATTTTCGGGTCTAACATTAATTTTATTTTAGACAAAATTCATTTGAATTTTTTCAACAAAAAAAATTATTGTGGGAATTTAATTTAAATCTAAATTCAAATTTTTGGGTTCCTGAGTGGTTTCCTAAAGTTTGTCAAATAGATTAATATTTATATTCCAAACAGTTTTTAATAAATCTTTTCAAGTGAATTGGCTTTATTTGATTAAACTATTCTAATAGTTTAATAAGAAATATTCCAAACAGTTTTAAACTTTGTTCACCAACGGCTATGTTTTCAAAATTGTTTGGAAGGGAAAAAGAAAACTGTTCTATGTGATACAGGCAGAAACTGTTTGAAACAGTTTTGCACCTGTTCACTACATGTTTTGTACCTATAAATACAATTCATTCTAGCAGTGTTTGTACACCCGAATTTCAGTTTGCAATTCTTGCTTTTGCTGTCCAGATTTTGCTCTAGTGCATTTATTCTTCATATATTAGTTTTAGATTAAATAATCAGAGAGTAAGAACACATGTTTGGTTCGCCGAACAATTTGTTTTGGAGTGCTACTACAAATTGTGAAGATCATTGTATCCTGGGAGATAGACGCCACTCAACCGTAAGCACCGTAGTGGGGCGAATCTGTCTTAAGGACAGAGTGTCACACACTCAACTTGGTCTTTAACTATTTATTTGGTTTGACAAAATAAATTCTGTAAGTTTTATTTTATTTTGTTTGATTTTGTTTCAAGTTATTTTATTTACACAGAAGATTGTTCCAACAATCTTAAGACAGATTCGAATTATTCTGTTTACAGAATTTTTCGTTTGTTTCCTTTTCTCTTTCTTCTTTTAAGAAAATTATTTTCTGTGGATTTACAAAATAATATTCTGGTTGAAAAAATAAATAGTGATTATATACTATTTGACAGATAGTAGTAATATACTGTCTATTTTCTTTGACAACTAGTAGTACAATACTGGTGTCATTAACAATTCAGAATATATTTTTGTGAAATTTTGTCAAAAAATTAATTTTGGTTTTTAGAAATTATTTTCTGAGTTTTCATTAATTAAAATTCTGTTTCAGTATTTTAATTATTGAAGTGTTACTGAAATTAATTTTCGGTGTGGAATTAATTTGGTTGAATAAAATTTTATTTTATTTCCAAATTAATTGAAAAATAAAAGTTATTTTCTTATTTCTTTTATTTTACAAAATTTAATTTTTCTGTGTGGAATTAATTTGGTTAAATAAAATTTTATTTTATTTCCAAATTAATTGAAAAATAAAAGTTAGTTTCTTATTTCTTTTATTTTACAGAATTTAATTTCCTGTGTAGAATTAATTTGGTTGAATAAAATTTTATTTTATTTCCAAATTAATTGAAAAATAAAAGTTACATTCTTGTTTCTTTTACTTTTACAGAATTTAATTCTGTGAATTTGGTTTAATTTTTTGTGTAGTGTAAATTCTAATTATAAATTTTGTTTTATAAATTAGAATTGATGGCTACTGAAACTAATGCCCAAACAAGTATTATTGTGGTGGCTGCAATTGCACCAACCCTCTCTCCTGTGGTGACAGTACCAATAAATCATGGAGAGAAGCCAGAGAAGTTCTCAGGAACTGACTTTAAAAGATGGCAACAGAAAATGTTGTTCTATCTTACAACTCTGAACCTGGCTCGTTTACTCCGTGAAGATACTCCTATCCTGAAAGAGGATGAAATCGACCGGCAAGTGGTTGCTGCGGTAGATGCTTGGAAACATGCCGATTTCCTTTGCCAGAACTACATCTTGAACGAACTTGACAACACATTATACAACGTCTACAGTCCTATGAAGACAGCAAAGGAACTTTGGGAGTCTTTAGAGAAAAAATACAAAACGAAAGATGCCGGCTCAAAGAAATTTGTGGTAGGCAGATTCCTGGATTTTGTAATGGTTGATTCAAAAACTGTGATCAGCCAAGTTCAAGATTTCCAACTCATTATGCATGACATTCACGCAGAAGGTGTGTCTCTCAGTGAATCCTTCCAAGTTGCAGCCTTAATTGAAAAATTACCAAAAGGCTGGAAGGAATTCAAGAACTACCTCAAACGCAAGCGCAAAGAAATTTCTATGGAAGAATTAATTGTGCGTTTGAGGATTGACGAGGACAACCGCAATTCTGACAAACGGGCTGGTAAGCATCCTATGGAGTCTAAGGCAAATGTGGTGGAACATGCTTCAAAAACCAAGAAACGAAAGTCTTCTAGAGAAAGTTCATCACAAGGCTCTAAAGAGAGGGAAAATAAAAAGTACAAGTTTAATGGCAAATGTTGCATCTGTGACAAAGAGGGACATCGGGCCAAAGATTGTCGTAGCAAAGGCAAAAGCAAAAGAAGAACACGTAAGAAGCCTGCTCAAGCCCATATGACCAAAGTGGACAAGATTTCCAATGGTATAGATGACATCAATTTTTTTGTAGTTGTTTCTGAGGCAAATCTTGTCAGAAATCCTAAAGAATGGTGGGTGGACACTGGTGCTACTCACCATATTTGTGCCGACAAGAAGATGTTCACATCTTATTCTATAGTGGACAATGGTGAACAACGTTTTATGGGCAACTCCTCAACTTCCAAAGTTGAAGGACAACGAAAGATTGTACTCAAGATGACATCTGGAAAGAAACTCACTCTCAACAATGTGCTGCATGTATCGGATATTCGCAAGAATCTTGTTTTCGGATCTCTGTTGAGTAAGAATGGGTTTAGGCTAGTATTTGAGAGTGATAAATTTATACTTACAAAAAATGGGATGTATGTTGGAAAATGTTACATGTCTGATGGCCTTTTCAAGTTAAATGTAATGACCGTTGTACCCTCAGTTATTAATAATAATACATCTTCTTCTTACTTGCTTGAGTCTTCAAATTTATGGCATGGTAGACTAGGACATGTTAATTATGGATCTTTGCATAGATTAATTAATATGGAATGTTTACCTAAATTTGACATTGATTCAAATCATAAATGTGAAATTTGCGTTGAGGCAAAAATATCTAAAACTCCTTTTCATTTAATTGAAAGAAGTACGGAACCACTTGAACTAATTCATAGTGACATTTGTGATTTTAAATCAATTCAAACTAGAGGTGAGAAAAAGTATTTTATCACTTTTATAGATGACTATACTAGATATAGTTATGTTTATTTAATTCGAACCAAGGATGAAGCTTTGGAAACTTTCATTCAATATAAGAATGAAGTTAAAAATCAACTTGGTAAGAAAATCAAGAAACTTAGAAGTGATAGAGATGGTGAATATGAATCACCTTTTGGTGAATTTTGTAAAGAACATGGAATAATTCATCAAACCACTGCTCCTTACTCACCTCGGCAAAATGGAATTGCTGAAAGGAAAAATAGGACTTTAAAAGAAATGATGAATGCCATGTTAATCAGTTCTGGATTACCTCAGAACTTGGGGGGGGAAGCAATACTTTCTGCTAATTATATACTTAATAAAGTATCCCGAAAGAAAGTGAATCAAACACCTTATGAATTGTGGCATGGAAGAGTACCATCCTACAAATACTTAAAAGTGTGGGGGTGTTTCGCTAAAGTAGCTATTCATAGTGCTAAAAAGACTAAGATAGGTCCTAAGACCATTGATTGCGTTTTCATTGGTTATGCCAAGAATAGTAGTGCATATCGGTTTTTGATTCATAAATCAGAACATTCTGAAATGCATGTAAATACTATTATTGAATCTCGGAATGCATCTTTCTTTAAACATGTATTTCCAAATAAGACTGGACAAGAGATTAGTAACCATAAAAGATTTCATGATGCTATTACTAGTCAGGATCAAGAACATGATCAAGAACAAGTGTTAGATCAAAATGAGGAAGAGGAACCTAGGCGTAGTAAACGTGCTAGAACCTCAAAATCTTTTGGTCCAGATTTTCTAACATATTTGTTAGAAAATGAGCCTTTAACTTTTAAAGAGGTTATGTCCAGTCCTGAGGCTCCTTTATGAAAAGAAGCTGTCAACAGTGAAGTTGAATCCATCTTACAAAATCACACTTGGGAATTAGTGGACTTGCCACCAGGTTATAAACCTCTTGGGTACAAGTGGATTTTCAAAAGGAAAATGAAAGCGGATGGATCAATTGACAAATACAAGACAAGACTTGTGGTCAAAGGTTTTAGGCAAAAAGAAGGTCTTGATTACTTTGACACATACTCACTGGTTACTAGAATAACGTCCATTAGAATGCTAATTGCCATTGCATCTCTATACAATCTAGAAATTCATCAAATGGATGTTAAAACTGCTTTCTTAAATGGTGAGTTAGAGAAAGAAATTTACATGGAACAACCAGAAGGGTTTTCTGTTTCAGGGAAAGAAAAGAAAGTGTGTAAATTGGTTAAATTATTATATGGTTTAAAACAAGCGCCAAAGCAATGGCATGAAAAATTTGACAAGGCAATGATGTCAAATGGATTTAAAATTAATGAGTGTAACAAATATGTTTATATTAAAAACACAGACAAAGGTTATGTCATTATATGTCTTTATGTAGATGATATGCTCATCATAGGTAGTAATAATGATATGATTAAAACTACCAAGAAAATGTTGAATAAACATTTTGACATGAAAGACATGGGCATTGCTGATGTAATTCTTGGTATGAAAATTACCAAAACATCAGAAGGATATGCTTTGTCACAATCTGACTACATTGAAAAAATACTTGACAAATTTAGGAAAGATGAAGATCATCTTGCTAGAACACCTGTAGATGTTTAATTTGTATCTTTCTAAGAATGTACATGAAAGTATTTCTCAATTAGAGTATGCCCAAATTATTGGAAGCTTAATGTACTTGATGAACTGCACTCGCCCAGATATAGCTTATGTAGTAAGTAAATTAAGTAGATATACGAGTAATCCGGGAGTAGAACATTGGAAAACAATTATAAGGGTTCTAAGATATCTCTGATTTACTCATAACATTGAGCTTAATTTGTAACAACCTAGATTTTTTATTATTCTGTAGAATTTATACTAATATTATTTAATCTCAGTTCGGAAAACATATAATTTATTATATATTATTATGCATAATTTTGTAAAATAATATAATTATTAAAAGTTTAGGGGTCAAAATATAAATAATAATAATATAGATAATATAAATAATAATAATAATGGGTGTGGTACTAAAATAAATAATTAATTTTCCATTAGTATATATGATAAAGTATAATTTAATTAAAAATTATTTTATTTATATAATTATATTAAAATATTGGGTCAAAAGGTAATTATCTTAAATATCTATTAAGGATAGGAACGAATCTATATAATTATAGTCGAATCTGCGGATTGAATTGGGGAGGGACGCGTGTTGACTGAAGAGTGGGTTCACCTCCCTATATATAGGGGGGTGATTCGGCTGAAAGAAGAAAGAAAAGGAAAAGGAGGAAAAGAAAGAAAAAGAAAGAAGAAAGAGAGGAAAGGAAAGAAAAAATAGTGGAAGTTAAAAGGGTCTTTGATAGTGGAAAGAAAGAGTAAGGTATTAAAGTTAAGGTGAGTTATATTATATCTTGAGTCACCAAAATGTATTTTACATATATTTTAACTTACCAAAATCTGTTTTATACAAGTTATGTTTTTAATAAAAGTTATGTTTTATAAAGGTTTCAGTTACGTGGTTTATCTTCTGAACCCTATTTGCTCAAAAGGAAACCCATGGATATGTCTGTTTATATTTTAAAGAATATTTGACTATGACCTTATAAACAATTATGCTTTGTAAGTACCACCACGGGAGTCCCACGCCTTGGGGGACTTAAATAACCATTGGCCTCTGTTTGACCACTTTGTGGTCCTCTGTTTGTCATGGATCCACTGACCTCTGTTTTGTGCGGACCAAAGTGATGTGCGGAACTAAGTGCTACACTATTGTGGGAGCCACCTCTAGAATCCGTACGAGCCACCTCTTGAATCCGTACCTCTGTTCTGTGCGGACCAAAGTGCTGTGCGGAACTAAGTGCTACACTATTGTGGGAGCCACCTCTAGAATCCGTACGAGCCACCTCTTGAATCCGTACCTCTGTTCTGACTGTCACTTCTGTGACCTCTATTCTGTTCTGTTCTGTTTAGTATCGTGGTTATGGTCATTTACTTACATAATTTCTGTATTTCAGTTCTGCTACATAAATGATTTATTTACATAATATCAGTTTTGCTACTTAAAGGATTATTTATTCCGACTAAGTTATCCTAAATGTTTTGGCCTAACTAACTATCCATGGTTATTTCGTGTCCGTTATACTCTTGGTATAATATTTCTCACCCTGCCATGTGTTTATAGTTGTTTACCAATTTTCAGGAAACAATGCAATTCAAAAATAGCTTATGGAAAGTCTTAGATGCGGGACTGCGGAATAGACACACACAGTATTTTTATTGATATTTTTCTATGTAAATATCGACCTTTTTGGTCAATAATTTTGTAATAAAAATAGAAGCTCTAATGATTATTTTGGTACCCTTACTCAAATATTTCTTCCGCTTGCATTTATTAATTTGTTTATGAATTGGCCGTAGGTAACTTCAGTTACTGGCCATCACGATGCTTAACCCTTGGGTACGGGGAGCGGGTCGTGACATAATTATACTAGATATCCAGCAGTACTTGAAGGATACTGTGATGCAAATTGGATATCGGATACTAGAGACTCGAAGTCCACCAGTGGGTATGTCTTTACTCTTGGTGGGGCAGCTGTATCTTGGAAATCTTCCAAACAGACTTGCATTGCTAGGTCTATTATGGAATCAGAATTCATAGCTTTAGACAAAGCTGGGGAAGAAGCAGAATGGCTTCGCCACTTCCTTGAAGATATTCTAATTTGGCCAAAATCGGTGCCTGCTATATGCATACATTGCGATAGTCAATCAGCTATAGGTAGAACACAGAGTCATATGTATAACGGTAAGTCACAACACATTCATCGTCAACATAATACCGTGAGACAACTACTCTCTAATAGAATTATTTCCATTGATTATGTGAAGTCTAAAGACAACATAGCGGATCCACTAACCAAAGGGTTAGCAAGAGAGCTAGTTGAGAATTCATCGAGAGAAATGGGACTAAAGCCTATTAAATAAGAGTTACCACAACGGCAACCCAACCTAGTTGACTGGAGATCCCAAGATCTAGGTTCAAAGGGACAACCGAGTTGTGTATGACTCAGAATGATCACTGGGGAGTCCAACTCCTGCCCATTTCTATGATGAAATAAGTGATGTCTACAGCGTTTTAGGTTAAGTAAAATTTTAATGATTTTTATATCTAGGTAAACCTAGTGGAGTATGGCAGGATACTCTTCATAAGAATCACCTATGTGAGTGTGAACTGGGCCGGTTCTATAAGATTTGTGAAGGGCTACAAGCCTTTAGAGCACTCATAAAAGACCAGGTTGTTTAGGGCCAAAATGAACACAATAGTGAGAACTAAACTGTGTCTGGGGATATACTGTGTGAGTTCTATTGTCTTGGTTTACACAAACGGCTGAACAGTTCAAAACATCATGTTCACTGGTTATATAGTAAATCCGATAATGTCTCACAAGGGAAGGTTCAAAGCCAAAAGCTACCTATCCTTTGCAGAATATTTCCAATTTCTGTACTCTCTGATATTAGATTATGTTGTTGCATTTTCTCTCCGTCAAATTCCATTCATGTGGGGGATTGTTGGAAAAATGGTTTATATAGGCATATTTTGGGCCAACTTTGAGCTAAAAATTGAGTGGGCCCTGAACGTATTTTGGGGCGGGTCCAAAAAGGTGAAGTGTTCCTTGCCGCGTGGCAAGTCACACGGTGAAGACGGAACGTCAAAACCATTTATGAGTGAATGAGAAGTTGACGTCGTTTTCGAGTCTAACATTAATTTTATTTTAGACAAAATTCATTTGAATTTTTTCAATAAAAAAAATTATTGTGGGAATTTAATTTAAATCTAAATTTAAATTTTTGGGTTCCTGAGTGGTTTCCTAAAGTTTGTCAAATAGATTAATATTTATATTCCAAACAGTTTTTAATAAATCTTTTCAAGTGAATTGGCTTTATTTGATTAAATTATTCTAATAGTTTAATAAGAAATATTCCAAACAGTTTTAAACTTTGTTCACCAACGGCTATGTTTTCAAAATTGTTTGGAAGGGAAACAGAAAACTGTTCCATGTGAGACGGGCAGAAACTATTTGAAACAGTTTTGCACTTGTTCACTACATGTTTTGTACCTGTTCAGGTCATTTGTTTGCCTATAAATACAATTCATTCCAGCAGTGTTTGTACACCCGAATTTCAGTCTGCAATTCTTGCTTTTGATGTCCAGATTTTGTTCTAGTGCATTTATTCTTCATATATTAGTTTTAGATTAAAGAATCAGAGAGTAAGAACACAGGTTTGGTTTGCCGAACAATTTGTTTTGGAGTGCTACTACAAATTGTGAAGATCATTGTATCCTGGGAGATAGACGCCACTCGACCGTAAGCACCGTAGCGGGGCGAATCTGTCTTAAGGACAGAGTGTCACACACTCGACTTGGTCTTTAATTATTTATTTGGTTTGAGAAAATAAATTCTGTAAGTTTTATTTTATTTTGTTTGATTTTGTTTCAAGTTATTTTATTTACACAGAAGATTGTTCCAACAGTGGTTAGTCGGCAGTGAGGGAGGTAAAGAGAAAATGAGAAAGATGAGAAATGCAGAGAGGGTGGCGAGCTAGCGTTGTCGTGGCAGAGGGATTGGACGTTGGAGTATCGGAGTTGGTTAACAGAGTTCCACTATTGCCGATAGAAGAGAGAGAGAGGGAGTTAGTGGATTTGATGGCGTATGCCATATATATATGTATGAGGTTATTCTGGTCATTTTGCTTAACTATGTTCCTATGGACAAAATATTTTTTGAATGTGGACCTTTTGACAAAGAAAATTCAAAAGTGAGTGTCCTTGTTTTTTTTTTTGTTTAGCTCCCTACAAAATATTTTGTATTGGTTTAAGGATAAGTAAAATATGTTTATCAGTTTAAGGACACTAACTCTTTTTTGGACAAAACTATCCTTAATCAAGTTTTATTATTCCACAATCTCCAACCAAAACTGTCACTGCCACTTTTAGCCGCCACCTCTAGTTGTTGGGGACTATCTCCGATCACCAACGCCAACTTTTCGGTGATCACTGCCAGTCCATTTTCGAAAACTCTCTGACAAAGTAAAATTTCACTAACTTAGCACAATAAAATTCTTCGATGACTCTCCAACAAAGACAAATTTCAACGTGACAGTAAAATTTTACTTAATTTTACTTTCATGATGAAATTTCATTGTGTGATAGTGAAATCGAATTGTTTTTAACAAAAAAAAAGAAATAGAAAAGGGGAGAGAGAGAAAAAAAAAAGAGAGATAAATAGAGAGTGTAACGGCCCAAAAATTATAAACCTTTATATAGTCAATTTTTATTAAATATTCACCAGTTTCCATCAAATAAAACCATTTCTTCTAAGATATGCTTTAAGAAAAATATTATATTTCATTAAGTAAATCTCGTTTTCATTGAACTATATTAAACTATTACATCTTATGCGCACAATACAAGTTATAGTTCACAAAATTAAAGAAATTAAAAATAAAGATGCCCTAATGACGTACAAGTTTCAAGGGTAATCCCTTGGTTACACAAAAGAGTGGACATTTAGCCCCAACATACATTAGCTTTGGAGCTTCAACAATAACATCCAATGAGCCTATGTGCTCCATTCAAAATCTTTACTAGCTTGTCACTTAGGCGGAGTCACACCATCAATTCTTGAAATGTTGTTAGTTTGGGGTGAGCTAATGCCTAGTAGGAAATACTATTAATAAAATATATATATAATCAAGATGCATATGATCATGCTATGCACTTGTCAGGATAAAATTCATATTTTCTCTTTTAAAAGAAAAAAAATGTTCAATGCATGATTTCCATTCAAAGTCTCATTTACAACCACAAAGTGGTAAATACGCTATGTCGTCCTAAGCAAGAGCCGCAAACCATACATACATATATAGAATTATTTACAGAAAATATTCCAACATTTGTCAACTCTAAAAACTACGGGACGATGGGCACCCAAAACTTTGCCCTTTTATATTTGTCGACTCCTGAAACGATGGGCTCGTGGATACCCAAATCTATGTTTTTTCACATTTGCCGATTCTAAAAACGGCGGGCTCATGAACACTCAAAAACCTTTTTCTACATTCGTCCTGCGATAAGTTCAAGACAAGGCAATTGGGCACCTTGACTCCCCGATCGGGTACCAAATACAACACACAACTCAATTTCCAAAACCTAACTCAACTACTTGGACTCATACGCTATTTACCCCCTTTGACATTTTCCAAACATCCACAAGATATTGTAAAATCACATGAGAAAAATTATAATACACGTGATGCATGAATTTTCAAATTCAATTTACTTAAAGTTTATTCAATTCATAAATAAGATTTAACAACACCAACAACAAGAGATTACTCCAACTTTTCAATTCCACAATTCCCTCATTCATCTATTTCAATACAAGTATTCAAGAAGGTTCACAAAAGCTCATGTCTCAACACCATTACCACAATCATTCACCCAATTTCAAGATTTAATAGTCAATTGAGCCAAACCACATTATTTAATCAAGTTTGAAAACTAGGATTTTTGAAAAAATTGGGGCTTTTCCCTTAAAGGGTCAATTTTTATCATCAACAACAATAATTAATAAAACATTCATAGTCTTTCTCAAAAAAATTTGGATATATGCCTTTTTATTTATTTATCAAACTCTCTTTATATCACAAAATCATCTCATACATTATTATAACTAAGACAATACCACACACACACAGACATATATATATATATATCAAATCATAAATATATCAAGTTAAAAGTACCCTTACCTCAAAAATGAAGACAAGAAAATGAATATCCAAAGAGAATTTTGAAGGTAAAGCGATTCAATTGGTAGATATGTTGGTCTTCACTTCCTCTTTGCTTATCTTGCAAAATCAAGGATGAATCTTTGATAAAGGTAGAAGAAATCAAGGTTGGAAGGCTAGGGTTTCAATATGGAAGAGGAGGAGAGAAAATAGAGAGAAAAAGTGATAAGATTTGGCCAAAAAGAGGGATTTTAAAGTGGTAACTTCGAATAGATCGCTTGAGCGGTCAAAACTTGGCTCGAGCGGTGAAAGAAAGATCCCAGAATCTATGTAACTTGCACAGACCACTCGAGAGGTCAAAAGTTCGCTCGAGTGGACTTGCCTCCAACACAGGTACTCAAATTTCAAACATGCATAATTCCTTTGTCTAGACTCCATTTTGGGTCATTCTTGTGTCTAAATCGAAGCCCCGGAAGCAAACTTTCCAATGGTTCTAGCTAGATTCAAAGTGTGGAAAGAGAAAAATGAAAAAGAGTGAAGACTACTCATAAGACAATTATCCAAATCAATATTTTTGGTTCAATCCTACTTTACCATTATGATACCACCTCAATCAATATTCTAAAATGAATCAAAGCGGCTCCAAGTACAATAATAAGGGTGTCAAGAGTAATCCCACTAGTCAAAGGAATACGAAGTGTTACAGAGAGAATAGAAATAAAAGATCTGGAGTGTGATTACGAATGGTACGACTCGTTTCAGATTTGGATAGTAGTGGTGATGGATCTGAAAGTGGCGGTAGTGGATCTAGAAACAGTTGTAGTAGATTTGGAAGAGGCAGTGACAAGTTTGTAGATATAAATGACACTCTGTTCAAATATGGACTGTGATTGCGAATTATGATGATTCGTTTTAGATCTGAATAGTGGTTGTGAACAATAGTAGCGGTAGTGGTGTCGATGGGAAGATGGTTGAGACAGGGTAGAGAGAAAGAGAGAGAGACATAAACTGGAATTTGTTGTAGTGTTTTTAGAATATCTTTCACCATTTATCTCAAAACTTTTCCTTGTCCTACTAAAATTTGAAATTCAGGGACGCTAACTAGTATGCAATCTTTCAATGTTCCATAACTCTTATAAAAATTTGTAGAGGGATCTATCTTTAATTCCCCTTTTTAATAATAGTGAATTTATACAATAATTCATTATAAATTTATATTTGATAAATCTCGATGAATAAGTTTTAAGACTTTATTTGCTTTGAGATTTCAGAAATTATTTTTAGATGAATTTTCGTTTGTTTTTGCTATTTTTTTTTAAATTGTTTATACATCAAGATTAGATGCATCTGAAAAGTATAAAAAAAAAATTAAACCAAAGTATGAAGAAAAAAATCACTAAAAAAAATGAAAACCTAAACAAAAATACAGACAAATTTTTGTTTGATTTTAGTAATTCTTTTAATATTTTAGTCATTTTGGTTTACTTTTTAGATGCATCTTGATTATATGCATCTTAAAAGTACAAAGAACATTGAGTAAAAATAAAAAAAAAATCCACTAAAAGTAAATAAAACTCATCTAAAATAGTTTTTGAAAAATCAAACGATACAGACACTTAAGTTTTATTGAAAATAAAATAAGTAAAATAAAAATGATGATATTTTAAAATTTAAAACATTAAAAAACAAATATAGGTGCTACATTAGCATGTTGTCATGACCTGTCAAGTTCCTTACACAAAATCCCTACCAGAGGAGGTCTGACGCATTGGTGGCCAATGGAAGGATCCGAAGCCTTCCGACAGGATTGAGAGAATGCAATAATATTGTCTATCATTTTAGAACTTGTATAGAACATTCTAAAATAGATTCTAGATAGTTTTGGAAAGGTTGTGGAAGGTTCTAAGAGGATTCCACAAACCACATTAATTGTACATTCTAGAATAATCCTAGAAGGCTAGGTCCCCTATATAAAGAGAGGCCTCATTTGGCCAAACCACCAAATGAAATCATTTATCAACATTCTCCAAGTGTTTCTCTCCCTAGAGTGTTTCTCTCTTTAAAATTTCTTGTGTGTGCAAAACTTTCCCAACTCTCTTTTAAGTAGGCTAGCTTAGGTGCAAAGCAAGCAATTGATAAGCATCTAAGGGTGCACGGTTGGCTTGAAAAAAAAAACTAAGACCAGTTGGCTTGAAAAAAACTAAGGTAATGATAGTGGGCTTGAGCTTCATCTTGGGTTTCCACACTATATTTGAAACTAAGGTCATGATAGTGGGCTTGAGCTTTATCTCGAGTTTCCACAATTGAGGATAAAATGGTTCAAAAAATAATAATCATACAAAATGAAACTTTGATCTTGATTTGTTTCAAAAAAATAATAACTATAGATACCCTTTTTTGACTGATTGTTAAGAGTTAGGTGCTCCCACGCTTCTTGATAATGAAATGGTAAAACTTTGTCTTCAGAGATACTTGAAGTTACTAGGAGATGCTACATCACCTTGTTTTAAGCCAAAACTATCTTTTTCCAAAAAATAACCATTTTACCTCTAGACTAATTTGTATTCAAATCTACTTTTTTGGTCCCACTTAGAAGAATGAAATGTCCGGTTGAATCTAAATTGACGACATTTTCAAAAACATTGACCAATTTTCATTAAAAACGTCAATTGGGAGTTAATTTGGCTTTCTTGATCAACAAGCAGGCCCAAGGATCAAGGAATTGACTTGGAACCTCATAGGCCAGTAGGTTGACCAACACATGGCTACACTCTTGGAGAGTCAGTTTGTACGTTGCATGAAAAATCCGCACGTCTACATGAAATTTTGCAGATTGAGTTTATGGTCGTATGTGTGCCCTAATTGGGTACATGTGGCCGCACAAGAGGAAGGGCGGCCACATGTGCAGTTGGCCATCCCAGATTCCTTTTTCATTTGAGACTGTGTTGCGTTTTAGACGGAAGGCGCTATGAGTTAGCCATGTAGGAACCGTAGCTACACCTTTCTTAGCCTCTAAGGCTCCCATGGCCTATAAAAGCATCCCTCTACCTCATCTTTGAAAGGGATCAAGAGTTTGTGCAATTTTGAGTTGATTAGTTAAGTTAGAAGAGTGAGATCTTTACCCCATAGCTCCTATTCTGAAACCCTAACCCTAATACAACTTATGAGTAATCTAAAATAGATCTTGTTAAGACTCTTATATTGTCAATCCCGCGAACAAACACATTTGAGTTGTATTGTTGTGATTCTGAGTGTTTTGTTTCTTCTCTTTGGCTTGTCAAACTACATAGACCACTCAAGCAGTCATGTTTGCACTCAAGCGCAAAATTGGATCATCCAGTGTTTTAGTCTACAGTCTGAGATACTAAGAGGTATTGTTTACTGCTTGAGTGGTAAGTCTTCTGCTCGAGCGAAGTGATAAGTGTGAGTTTTTTACAACTGCCCCTAGACACACCGCTTTAGCGGTCTTTCCTGTGCTTAAGCGATCTTCGTGACCCTATTTGTTTTAAACGGCCTCAGATGCTCATTTCAGGGGTAACCGTTAATAGGTGAATGAGAAATTGATTCCAAAGTGCACCATTTGAGTTTGGTTTTAAAACAAAGTTTATTTGATTTAAAATTAATTTTATTTAAATAAATTCATTATTTATTTGGGTCAAAATTGAACCACATTCAATACGGAATTCAAACCTATTTGAAAGAATAATCATGTCTGTTCTATTGCACTTATTCATTGAAAGAATTGTTTCTCTTCATTGAAAAGTCATTATGACTAATCAGGTCCCCACTGCATTCATTAAACATCGAATTTATCTTGAGTTTTTCCTCTTCTTTGGCGCTCTGTACTTATTTTGTAAAAGAGAATTCTGCACAGTATGGTTCACTAGACTTGCAGTGGTTGTGTTGCTTCTGCAAGGTTCGATTGTTGTATTCCATGAGACGAACATCCATTAAAATCTCGTGAGCACCGTAGTAGGGGACGAATTTGTCTTAAAGAAATTGTGTTCAACCCAAGTCTCGATCAACTTTGATTTCATTTCCAAATTCATACAATCTGTCTGTAAGTATTTATTGCTCTCTGTATATGGTATGGTTTGGTTTTATCCAAACAGGTTACCTTGTTTTCAACTTATATATTCTATATATATATTCGGTATAACTATTACGTGTTTCACTTAGTACACATAAGCATTTAATCCAACAATCTTAAGACAAATTCGACATTCATTTCTATAAAGAATTGTTTTACTACATTTTTCCTTTTCAAATATGTGATATAGATTAGAATTTGTGTGTATGTCTTGTGTAATGTCTAATTTGTTACAAACAGAACATTATTGTGATTATTTTGATCACCAACACCGTGGAATCATGGCGCACACAATTATTTTGCAATAGGCATTTCAGATGTATTGCATCTTTCTTCTTGTTATGATTTTAATATTGATTATATTTTGTATATTTTTGGTTCTGTTTAATGCAAAATTAATTTTGTATTTTACTAGTTTGATTAATACTGAATTTGATTATGTATGCTTGTGGTTTCATTAAATACATTCTTTGTATTTAAAAATACAATCGGTATTGTCTTTATAATTTTAAAAATGTTATTGAAAGTTCATTATGAATATGTTTTCCTATATAAACTTTTTGTTTGTAAATAATTTTCTTATATATATATATATATTTATCTCATCTACTTATCCCATGTTGTATAACTTATATCCCATCATACTACCATTTATAATTGTATCATATATTTAATCATTCATTCCATTGAATTTCACCAAAGAGTAATATTATTTTTAATATTGAGTAATGTTTAGTTTATTGAAATAAAAAGTGAAATGTAATATAGTACTTTTATTAGCTTCCCAATAAGATAATCTTATATGTATTGTAACGAATCAAATACTACTTTCAATCAAACACTAAAAGCATTATATTTCTGAAATTTAAATTTAGGAACAGTTACTAATAAATCCTATATTCATGACTTATGAACCATTTAGTCCCGCACATATTCGTATGTACTCATTAGTCCTATCTCACGTTAAAATCTCTCAAATGAAGTGTACCCACATCTGAAAACATAATAAGACAATAGTGCATACATTAGAATGTCTCATTGTCACATTTAAAAATGACACATTTAACAAAAGTTTAATAAGATAATAGTACACAAATGTCCCATTGTTACATTTTAAGAAGAATGATGCATTTGGCAAAAAGTTTAATACAATAGTACACACATTAGAATGATATCCCATTGTTACATTTTAAAAATAACACATTTGACAAAAATTTAATAAGACAATAGTACATAAATGTCCCATTGTCATATTGTAAGAAAAATGACAGATTTGGCAAAAGATATAAGATAATAGTGCACATATTAGAATGATGTCCCATTCACAATTTAAGAATGACACATTTGATGAAGGTTTAATAAGACAATAGTGCACAAAATAAAGCATACTCATATTTGGAATATGTAGAAAATGTAGTGAAAGGACCTCACGGTGTCCCTTTTCTGAGTTCGTGTTTTGTTCGATAAACTAGGACTGCAGGACATGGCTGAACAAACTTTTTGCTTGGTAGGAAATGGATGATCAAATCAAGTTTGTTCATGTCCTACCAAACGGGCAAAAATTGATTAATTAGTCATGTTTTGTAACACCCTAGAAACAATGATAACCGATACACCTCATAATCCTTGAACATGCATGCGGAAGCTTAACAATCTCAATAATATTATGAACATTTCCAAAACTATAATTTATTCATTTACCTCCTTAAAGTATTACAAAAGACAACACATGTGTTAATACATTTACCAATCCTGGATTATGAATTGATAGCATGTGACCTAAATATAGGAACAAAAGTAAATAAATACAAGTTCATACCCTAAAGGCTACAAATTTCCAAGACTTCTCTTGGTTACAACAAAAGTGGATCAAAACCCAATATAAGGAAAGCCCTAGGCTTGCACAAAACAAATTTACAAAAAAAATGAGCGTTCAGCTCCAATGTCCTCCCAAGCTCTCTCCTTAGTGGAGATATACCATCAGCACCTGAAAGTTGGTTTCCACATAAGATGAGCTAAAGGCCAATAGAGATAAGTTTAATGACATGTATGATGTTTAGCAAAGCCGTATGGTGAATGCATATGAAATGCCATTACAAAGACATGTATTTTCTCTTTTTAAACAATATTATGCCAGAGTTCAAATCACAGTTTTATATACCTTTGCTTCAAAATAGGAAAAAAAAATGACAGTAAATACATACACTGGTAATCTCTAAGTACGTGTTTGCAAGTAGGCTATGAAAGCATTACCAAAGCCAGTTTACTGGCAACTAACCGGAAGGAAGGCATCCTAACGAGCGCAAATTTTTGGATTTTCACCAAAGACACAAAGGCCAACTTAATTAACTATAACGACATCTCCTAACTAGATTCACCATGGTATTCACCAATTTTTCTCAAAATGATACTTTTCAATGCATAAGTAAGAAACAATGCTCCAATTGAATGCATGAGTGGATGGATTTCAGCTAACCTAGTTCTCATGCAATTTCTACAACAAGCAATGCTATCTTCCACCAATAGCCAAAACAATTATTTGTATTCAGTATATTCCAAACTGGACAATATATAAATAAAAATAACCAATCACTCCCACAACATTTTCACAATGAATATAGTCTTATCTTAACATTTCTCAAAGAAATCTCATTTATTTCCATATATGGTTCAAAACCATGATTCCACAACAAAACCAACATCATAATTCACTTCTCAACCTTGAACACCAATCACGGGTTTGGGTAAAAGACTTGGGGTTTTCATTCTTTTTAAAACCAACTCATCCATTACTAATACAGTTCATTATTTTGAATTTCCAAATTGAGTTTTAAGAAAACCTTATGAAAGCCCTTTTCTAAACATCAAAACATACGATAATCAAACCCAAATCCCTCAAAATGTTACTCTAATCAAATATCACACAGCAAAGTTAAATAACATGCAAATTATAGTGACCCCGGTCTTTTCCTTTTGGTTGTTGTATCCGGACTTAGGTTCCCTGGATTCTCTCATTGTATAATTGTGGTTGTCATCCTTTATTTTCTCTTTTGAGTTATCAGATGTGTTGGGCAGGTTTTTTTTGTTTTGGTTGGGTTTAGAAACCAGGTGTTACTGTCCAGAAATTGGGTTGGTCGCTCGAGCGAGAGTTTGTTCGCTCGAGCGAGGGTTGTGTTTTGTGTCTAGTGGCTCGAGCCAGGGTTTCTTCGCTCGAGCGAGCGTTTGCGTCTAGTATAGACCTGAGAGCTGTGTTTCTTCGCTCGAGTGAGCGTTTCTTCGATCGAGCGAGCTTTTCCCGTGTCTGGTCGCTCGAGCGACCAAGTCTTCGCTCGAGCGAGCCCGTCCAGTTTAAATAGGCAGCAGCGGGTTTTGATCAGTCTTTTTATCCTCTTCTAGTTTCCAAACCCTAGGTCCGACTTCTCTCTCTCTAAACTCATCTTCTTTCTAGGTTGTCATCTACTTCTAGTGTGAATCCATCTTAAGTTCTTTGTAAGTATGATAGAGGGCGGCTTGGGCTTTATTCTAATCTGAAAAATTGTGGATTTGGAGCACTTGGATTTTGGGTCATCTTCTTCATTTGTGTTCTTCGTTCGAGGTAGGGATTCTCCTTGTTTCTTTTCAATACTTCGTCTATAGATAGACATGTGGTAGTTTTTGTATTGCATAAAAAAATTGTATCATGTTGGATTTGTGAAAATCATGGGATTGAACCTTGGGTTGGTTGTTAAATTTGGATTTATTATCATTAGTTGTGGTTTGGGCTAATTGGAGTGTTAATTAGCACGTGGTTGTTGAAAGGAGAGGAAACCCTAATTTTTTGTATTTGATTTAATAAATTAATTGAGGGGTTTTGATCTTTGGGCTAATACTAGGGTATTTTGAGTCTAAATTGTGGTTATTGTTGTTTATTGATGTTAATTGGGCCTTTTTGGTCAATATTGAGAAAGAGGAAGGAAAAACCCTAATTTATTGTTTATGACTTAGTTTGCATAATTAGTTCGAAATGGCTTTGAAAAGAATGTAGTGAATTTAAATGAGGTATGGTTTTTGTCCATGGGAATGATTTTGTAAAAACAAAGGAAATGGAATTCATTTTGTGAAATGGGAAAAGTAATTTGAAACAAGTATAAGGAAATTGGAATGTTGTATCTTGAGTGTTGAACACACTTGTGTGGGGTATAGCTTTAACTACCATGTTCATGTTATTGCTGAGTTTTGTAATCTCATGTTAGTTGGGTCTGTTGATAGATGTACAATATGCATGCATCTAGAGATTTTGGTCATCGGTGGAGGATGATAAGGTTGTGTTGAATTGTTGTGTATGTATTACACCATTGTTGATTGAACATCATATGTAATGAAATGCTGAATTACATTATATTTGTATACCGGTTGGGGAGAAGAGAGGGGTTGTACTCTAGTGTGTGTGAGAAGATAGGGGATGGACTCTACACACTTATGTGTTCAGCACTTATAATCAGAGGTATCATACCCTTCCAGCTAGCGCCTGGAGAACTGACGCGCTGATAATCTAAGGTACCATACCCTTCCAGCTAGCGCCTGGTAAACTGGTAGATTGTGGTGAGAAGTGTATCTTTGGCTTACTACGCATATAGCTAGTAGTGCAGTGTTGTTTTGTTATTGTTTCTGTGTATCTGGAAACATTGTGGATTGTATTTGTTACAGTGTTGGAGGGACGAGTTGACTCATTGATTGATTTTAGGTGTGTAGTTGAGTTGTTTTTTTTTTTTATAGAGGTGTGTATGGATAATTATGATATAATTGGAATTGCGTTGAAATGCCAAATATGTTTTGAAAAGGCACATCTGTTGTATGTGTGGCAAATGGAAGAGTAATGGGCTTAGTGAATCTATTTTTTTTTAAGTAGTTGTTAATGTTATAAAAGATTGGGAACGGGGGTTAATGAAAGGAAAAATGAAGGATAAATCGCTTATAGCGGTGAATTAAATGATTGTTTTCAAGAAAAGTTCATATATATACTCATATATATATTTTTTGTATAAACTGTCACATTATTATTCTAGTATGAGATTGGGTGTTCATGATCATAGCTATCTGTAATGTTGTTATTGTTAAGGAGCATGTTGAGTTCCCTACTGGACTATATGTTCATCCCACGTTGTTGAATCTTTTTCAGGTGTTTAGCAGGGTGTGCTACAAGATTTGGATCTTCTTATTTGTTGGCCACGGGGCCTCTGTTATGTTGGCGGAATGCCATTGTTGTAAAGGGTTACACCCTTCTTCTTGTACTTTTAATGATGTAAGCCCAAGGGCAATTTATTAAGTTAGTTCATGTAATATTTACTTTGCATACGAATGAGAGTATTGTTAATCACTTCTACGGATTGAAAGTATGAGTTTATTTCCGCATGTTATCTCTGAAATTGAATTAAGTTAAAGAATTTGGTAATGACTCCGAGTAATAAAAAGTGGGGCGTTGACAACTTGGTATCAGAGCGAGCCGGGTTTGAATACTTTGGGCTCGTGGGAAGTGGTTTTTATCACTGTGGGTTTACTGCGTGTAGTAAGGACGTTGCATATAGATATCATGAAAGTTAGGACTTATGTGTTGCATTTATGTGAGCATGGGATTCAGTCTCTTGGATAGTATTCATAGCCGGTGAACTTGCTTTGAGGTTCTCTTGGAAACGCGCCTGATCAACGTGGTTTCTGATAGGAATTCCTTGAGAGTTCCGGGATGAGTGGCTATCTTTGTGGACTTGATTCGATTATGTGTCTACATGTTTAAATGTTTATATGTATTAGAAATGTAAATTTTGAGACTAAGTGTGTCTTGCGACTTAACAATAGTGGAGTGTGTCTCGGAGAAGGCTATAGTGTTTTGCGCTAAGTGTAATTTACCTTTGTGCTTTATAGGATGTCTACATGAGGGAGTAGAGGATGGTTGAATAGTAGGAGTGTCGGTAGGGGCACATCAGTTCCTTTAGCACCCGTCATTGCAGCATCGGCTGTCGGCGTGGATGTCGCACGTGAGATTGCGAGAGCAGTGCAAGACGCCCTAGCTCGTACTGAGGGCGGCAACGGGCATGCTCTCAAGCTTACTAAGGAGTTCTTTCGCTCCGGTCCACCTGAGTTTGTGGGGGAGGCTAAACCGTTGGAGGCAGAGAGTTGGTTAGAACAGATTACCAAGACTCTTGATATGCTCAGAGTCGAAGATGAGGAGTTAAGGGTCTCTTTGGTAACTTTTCAGTTGAAGGGTGATGCGAGTTATTGGTGGAAGAATGCTAAGAATAATGTGGGTAGCACGTGGGTTGCTTTTACCGAGGCCTTTTGGGCCAAGTATTTCCCTCCTTCTGCTCGGGAAAGGTTGAGGGATCAGTTTTTGGAGTTGCGTCAGGATGATACTCCTGTGGCGCAGTTTGAGATGCGGTTTGCTAGCTTGTCGAGGTTTGCTCCAGAGTTGGTGGCAACAGAGGAGCGTCGTTGTTTTGAGTTTGAAAGGCGGTTGTGTTTCGATATTCGGGAAAAGGTAGCTAGATCCTTGTGGAAGGATTACTATAATCTAGTCGAGGCAGCGGCCCATGTGGAGGCCATGGTTGCAAGTGATGATAGGGTTGAGGAGGAGATCATCTCGGTAAGTTCTACGGTTTCTAAGCACTCTAGGCTCAGTAAGGGGTGGATGCGGAAACATGCTCAGTCGGGAGCTAGTTCCTTTTCTTCGCCAGGGGTTTTGGATCCTTCTGTTGGGGTTTCTGGGGAGGTGCAGGTTCCAGACCAGCCTCAGAGTAGAGGGTCTGGTGGTTGTTTTGTTTGCGGTCAGCTGAGCCATGGTAGACGTTTTTGTCCTTTGCGCGTAAATTCTACGAGTGTTTCAAAACCTAGTCAGACTCAGTCGTGCCCGTCCAGTCGGGGACGTTATCGGTACCAGAAACATGCAGGCCAGGCTTCGAGAGCCTCGCGAGGGGTGACTTATTAGTTAGTCCTTTGGTATTACCCTGGAAGGGATTTTTGTGTTATTGGCCGGTGATGTATTATATGAATCATTTCGTTGTGGACCGGTGTACTGTTGGATGCTGAGGCACTATGTTTATGTATCGCATATGTATGCATAGTATTGTTTGTTTAATCCTCATGTATTGGGGAGTATGTATGGAATTTCGAACTCTCTAGTATATATATTGAGAAGTTGTTGATGGGATCAATGATCCTAGTATTGTTGCTTGCTTGATACTGTATATTGAGTTAGCCTTGTGATGGCCTGTGGGCCTTGTTCACTTTTAGAGTTTATTTGTTGTGAATGGGAATCTGTGAGTGGATGTGATTGATGAGATGGTTTAGAGAATTGCGTGGTATTGGCAAGGTTATGTGGGATTTGTGTCTCAAGTTAGAAGGAATGGTACTTGTATGTTGGTTCGTGTTTTGGGCCTTGCTATTCAGTGAGTCCGTGGTGACCCCATCGGTTGTGTAGGGGTAGTGTTTGTATTGTGATTGGTTAGCAATTATTGGGTATGGCTTGAGTGGCACATCAGTGTGTGGACTACTGAGTGTGGAGTTTATTGAGTTGATTAGTCAGCTCGTTGGTATCGGGTTTTGGGTTGACATTGGTCACCATGAGGTTAGCCTCGTTTGTTGTAGACTTTGTGTGTTGATTAGGGGAAAACTGAAATTAATTATCCGGTTGAGTCATTGAATATGGCGGTTATTATAATATAGCAATTATGTGTATTGAATTAACATTGTGAATGATTGGATTTTTTATATATATATATATACTTTATGTGTATGTATATTGTTTGGGAGGAGATAGGGGATGGACTCCGATGATACAACACCAAAATGTGTATCTATTGAAAGATTGATATAGCTCATATGCTTATCTATTGTGAAGTGAAAAAAAATGTTTTAAATGAGTTATTATTTCATTTAATTGTTTGGCCAGATTCTGAGCCGGGTGTATGTTATTTAATTGGGTAAGTAAAAAGAGGCGGAATAGAATTGCAAAACCATGAATTTCTTATGCCTTATGTGTTAATAGTATTGTTATTATTTCTATTAACTATTATTATAGAAATGTTATGTTCTGTGTTGCTTGTGGCATCACTGTGTGCGTGATGGTTGTTGATAGGGTTATTTTGGAAAGAATTGGAAAACAAAACTTTTTCTAGTGTATGGGCCATCTAAGGGCGTTGTTGAGAAATTGATTTAATTCAAGGGTTTTGAGGAATTCCAAATGAATCTTTTGGCAAATAAACTGTGGATGATTATGTGTTTTGGATAACACCGTGGTTGTGAAAATATATATATATATATATATATATATATATATATTTACAAAACTATTGAGTTTCGCATGGAAAATGAAAGATTTATTTTGGAATGTCTACATTGAGAAATGTCTCTTGAGCAAGAAAGTGTTTTCCTATAATTTGCTCAAAAGATTTGCTTTGGTCGTATGGTTGAGAATTATGTTGTTGAATAGTGACTTAGCTTGTTGTGCTAGTCAGTTGTTGGTCATTGTTTCGGGAAAGGTTTGGGTTGTTGAGGTTTTCGTACCTAAGTGTTGTCATTTGGAATGTTTCCCTTGGTTAGTCTTTTCTTTGGCAAGAGTGGATTAAAGGTTTGTTGTGAGATTATTTTTCTTCCTTTGGGATTCGGGTGTTGGTGTTGTGTGATCAGTTGGCTTTGTGTTTTGGGCGTACCCTTAATTTCGGGGACGAAATTCTTTAAGGGGGGGGAGGTTATAGCGACCCCGGTCTTTTCCTTTTGGTTGTTGTATCCGGACTTAGGTTCCCTGGATTCTCTCATTGTATAATTGTGGTTGTCATCCTTTATTTTCTCTTTTGAGTTATCAGATGTGTTGGGCAGGTTTGTTTTGTTTTGGTTGGGTTTAGAAACCAGGTGTTACTGTCCAGAAATTGGGTTGGTCGCTCGAGCGAGAGTTTGTTCGCTCGAGCGAGGGTTGTGTTTTGTGTCTAGTGGCTCGAGCCAGGGTTTCTTCGCTCGAGCGAGTGTTTGCGTCTAGTATAGACCTGAGAGCTGTGTTTCTTCGCTCGAGCGAGCGTTTCTTCGATCGAGCGAGCTTTTCCCGTGTCTGGTCACTCGAGCGACCAAGTCTTCGCTCGAGCGAGCCTGTCCAGTTTAAATAGGCAGCAGCGGGTTTTGATCAGTCTTTTCATCCTCTTCTAGTTTCCAAACCCTAGGTCCGACTTCTCTCTCTATAAACTCATCTTCTTTCTAGGTTGTCATCTACTTCTAGTGTGAATCCATCTTAAGTTCTTTGTAAGTATGATAGAGGGCGGCTTGGGCTTCATTCTAATCTGAAAAATTGTGGATTTGGAGCACTTGGATTTTGGGTCATCTTCTTCATTTGTGTTCTTCGTTCGAGGTAGGGATTCTCCTTGTTTCTTTTCAATACTTCGTCTATAGATAGACATGTGGTAGTTTTTGTATTGCATAAAAAAATTGTATCATGTTGGATTTGTGAAAATCATGGGATTGAACCTTGGGTTGGTTGTTAAATTTGGATTTATTATCATTAGTTGTGGTTTGGGCTAATTGGAGTGTTAATTAGCACGTGGTTGTTGAAAGGAGAGGAAACCCTAATTTTTTGTATTTGATTTAATAAATTAATTGAGGGGTTTTGATCTTTGGGCTAATACTAGGGTATTTTGAGTCTAAATTGTGGTTATTGTTGTTTATTGATGTTAATTGGGCCTTTTTGGTCAATATTGAGAAAGAGGAAGGAAAAACCCAAATTTATTGTTTATGACTTAATTTGCATAATTAGTTCGAAATGGCTTTGAAAAGAATGTAGTGAATTTAAATGAGGTATGGTTTTTGTCCATGGGAATGATTTTGTAAAAACAAAGGAAATGGAATTCATTTTGTGAAATGGGAAAAGTAATTTGAAACAAGTATAAGGAAATTGGAATGTTGTATCTTGAGTGTTGAACACACTTGTGTGGGGTATAGCTTTAACTACCATGTTCATGTTATTGCTGAGTTTTGTAATCTCATGTTAGTTGGGTCTGTTGATAGATGTACAATATGCATGCATCTAGAGATTTTGGTCATCGGTGGAGGATGATAAGGTTGTGTTGAATTGTTGTGTATGTATTACACCATTGTTGATTGAACATCATATGTAATGAAATGCTGAATTACATTATATTTGTATACCGGTTGGGGAGAAGAGAGGGGTTGTACTCTAGTGTGTGTGAGAAGATAGGGGATGGACTCCATACACTTATGTGTTCAGCGCTTATAATCAGAGGTATCATACCCTTCCAGCTAGCGCCTGGAGAACTGACGCGCTGATAATCTAAGGTACCATACCCTTCCAGCTAGCGCCTGGTAAACTGGTAGATTGTGGTGAGAAGTGTATCTTTGGCTTACTACGCATATAGCTAGTAGTGCAGTGTTGTTTTGTTATTGTTTCTGTGTATCTGGAAACATTGTGGATTGTATTTGTTACAGTGTTGGAGGGACGAGTTGACTCATTGATTGATTTTAGGTGTGTAGTTGAGTTGTTTTTTTTTTTTTTTATAGAGGTGTGTATGGATAATTATGATATAATTGGAATTGCGTTGAAATGCCAAATATGTTTTGAAAAGGCACATCTGTTGTATGTGTGGCAAATGGAAGAGTAATGGGCTTAGTGAATCTATTTTTTTTTAAGTAGTTGTTAATGTTATAAAAGATTGGGAACGGGGGTTAATGAAAGGAAAAATGAAGGATAAATCGCTTATAGCGGTGAATTAAATGATTGTTTTCAAGAAAAGTTCATATATATACTCATATATATATATTTTGTATAAACTGTCACATTATTATTCTAGTATGAGATTGGGTGTTCATGATCATAGCTATCTGTAATGTTGTTATTGTTAAGGAGCATGTTGAGTTCCCTACTGGACTATATGTTCATCCCACGCTGTTGAATCTTTTTCAGGTGTTTAGCAGGGTGTGCTACAAGATTTGGATCTTCTTATTTGTTGGCCACGGGGCCTCTGTTATGTTGGCGGAATGCCATTGTTGTAAAGGGTTACACCCTTCTTCTTGTACTTTTAATGATGTAAGCCCAAGGGCAATTTATTAAGTTAGTTCATGTAATATTTACTTTGCATACGAATGAGAGTATTGTTAATCACTTCTACGGATTGAAAGTATGAGTTTATTTCCGCATGTTATCTCTGAAATTGAATTAAGTTAAAGAATTTGGTAATGACTCCGAGTAATAAAAAGTGGGGCGTGACACAAATTATTAAAGAAATCTCTACCTCAAAGCAAGAAGAAGGATGAACATTTCCCAAAATCGACGAAGACGAAAACCCAAAATTTTCAGATTAAAACAATCCTCTCCTCAAGCCCAACCTTAAATCCCAAAGCATGAATATCAAAAAATCTACGGATCAAGCGAGAACTTAAGATTTAAACAAGGATTCTAGAGAGAGATGTGAGCAAAAAAGGAAAAAAGATCTTTGCAGAGAGATAGAGAGAGAGAGAGAGATGTCAAAAGGTGAGTAAAAATTGACTTTCCTCGTAACTTTATACAAATAGGCTGCTCGAGCGTCAGACACAACATATAGCTCGAGTGAGCAACCCTAGGCTCTAGCGAAAAACCCAAACTCCTAGAAGTACAAACTGCAAATAGACCACTTGAGTGACCAAAACATCGCTCAAGTGAGAAACCCCTACTCCCAGAAATTTAGACTATAACCCAAAATCTAAGAGAAAAAAAATACCACTCGAGCAACCAAAACACTGCTCGAGTGAACTCAAGTCCACACATCCAAAATCTCACCAGAAATCCCAAATCCCACCTATTTCAACATAACTCAAAAATCAAATTCTCAACTTCAAAAAACAACATAGGATCAGAATAGATGTCAACAATACTAATCAAATACAAAACTAAGTGTATAAAAGTGTTGGATCTTAACCCGGGCAGCTATATGTTTGGCTATTAAAGTCCGAACAAACTTATATTGTCCAACTACCAAATGTCAAACAATTTCAATTTTTTTCAGTGAGTGAGAATCGAAAGGAATTTTGAATTTTTCAAATAATACCAAACTATACTAAGATAATTGAAAATCTTACCCCAATATTTTTTAAACATAAAAAACTTGCTTATTATTTATTTATGTTTGTTTTTTGTTGTTTATATATATTCTTTAATCTGTCGATGGATGGAGAGAGTAAGAGATAGGAGAACGGGTGGAGGTGGTTGGTGGAGAGAATGGATGGTCGCTAGGTGGTGGTGGTTGGTGACGAAAAGAAAAATGAAAGGGTGTAAACTGAAATGTGGAGAGGAAGGTTTTGGGCTTTTAGTCCTTAATAATAATTTTATAAATGGATAAAAATGTAATAAAAAATTAAAATGAGGGATGTAATGAGCTAAAAGTGCTGTGTAAGTGAAATTTCTCCTACGAAAATTCTTGAAACGTCCATAATTTTGAGTAGTTACGAGTTGATCATGTGAATTAAACTTATTTACTAAGAGGTCCTACTTCAATTTTCACTGATAAATTTATTACTGTAAAAATATTTTTAAGAAAATACAATTCAACTACTACAATTCTTGCGTCAAATTGCAATACAAACTAACACAAATAGACTAAAAATAAGTTAAAAACTCACAAACAAAATTCAAAATGTCTCAATCATTATTACTTTGATAAAATTTCTAGTATTATTACTAGCACCAAATGATTAGTCCACAAACACAAAATACATCTAAAAAGTCACAAAATTTTGTTAATTATCAAAACGAGAGGTAAATATGTTAAAAAATATTCACTCAGAATATATAAGCAAATAAATTTATTCAATACGACATACTAATCATTATTCAAAAATTTGAACACATGTTATGGATTGACTTTAATAGAATCTGTGAGTAAATCCACTGTTGCTAAATATGTTATAAATTGACTTTGAAAGATCTCACACAATATAGCAGTGCAAGGAAAGTTTTGGATAAATGAGGTATACACAATCAAAAGTACCTGTGGACATAATAAACTGAGAAAATAAGAAGAGTAAATTGGTGATAAAATCTGAGAGTATTAGGCCTAGTGATTTTTTTTTTTATTGACGAGAGGTTTACTCTTTGTGAAATAGTTTGGTGAGAAGCCCTTTTATTTATTTTGAAAGACATTTTATTTTTAATTTTACTCCTTAATTTATCTGTTCAAATTTTTCCGTATTTGTTCAAAATTTTTCCTATTTGTTCAAATTTTTTCCCTATCCGTTTAATTTCTTTCCTATTTGTTTAATTTTTTTATCTTGTGTATTTAATATTTTAATGTTTTCAATTCAAATTTTCCTTATCTATTTAAATATTTGTGCAAATAAAATTCTATCTGTCCAAATTTTTTGACTATATATTTAATTTTCCCCTTATGTGTTTAAATATCTGACCAAATTTGATTATCTGTTGAAATTTACCTATTCAAAAATCCTATCTGTTCAAACTATCTATTAAAATTCTATAATCTTCTTTGCTATCTGTTGAAAATGAACCCAGATTGAATATGTAAACAATAAATATTTTCCCTATCTGTTCTCTCTCTCTCTCTCTCTCTCTCTCTCTCTCTCTCTCTGTTGCAATTTGTTTCAAAATAAAGAAAAAAATAAAAATAAACCAAAACAAAACAAAACAAAACAAAAAAAATCAACAACTATTGTTGAAAATCTATCTATTCAAATATAACAACAACAACATACAGGTATTCAGTGGAATTTCGATACGCTATTGGAATTGTTTCAATCTTGAAATGGAAAAGCTTCAACTGATTGATATTTCTTTAGAAGATGATTTTCTTATTGCTTCTTATTTGCGCGATAGCTTCCAAGACTTTCGACTTTCAGGTTCATCTTAATCTTCCTTCTTATATGTAGTTATGTCCATATCTATGTTTGTGTTTGTTTATCTCGGTTATATACAATTGTTATATAGGTTTCAAATTTCCAATTCATTCCGAAACTAAACGAAGGTTGGGGTTTGAGGATTAATTTTGATGCCCATCTTTAACCCATTTTAAACCCATTTTTCGTTGGTACAAAGATGTGTTTTTATTAAAAGTTATGCAGCGGCCTGATGCAAACAGTAGCCATTGGAAAGCCAAATTTATTGATGGCCTTCCTAATCTTTTTGCAAAAAAAGTTCGAAAAAAATTTTGAGATCGCCATGATCGCATGAACATTCCTTATAACCAGTACACCTATGGCCAACTCATAGGCCTCATCGTAGAAGAAGGTCTTTCTTTGTGTAATGACCTTAAACTTCAATACTAGATGAAAAAACAGAATCTTACTGGAAAAAAGAATTAGGTGAATTTTGGGATCAGTTTGCCTATGACACCAAGATCCAGTATCTCTCAAAAACTAGAAAATCTTATCATAAAAAGTTTTCCAAATAGTATCGTAAACATTCTAAAAAATCCCACAATGTTCCTTCTCACCAGAAAAGGTTTTCCCCTCCAACCAGGAAACATCCCACCAAAAGGACAACATCTAAGAAAGATGTTAAGTGTTATAAATGCGGCACCATCGGTCATTATGCTAATCGTTGTAGATCTAAATTGAAGTAGAAAATTAATGCACTGACTTTGATCCTCTTATAACTTAATAGTTATTACAAACATTATCAGAAAAAGAATCCAACACTAGCTCTGAGTCAGATGGACTTGTTGAGCTCTATTCTCCATCTACCTCTGGTGATGAGTTAGAAACACCAGAACCCAATTGTTCTTGTTCTACAAATCTGAATCAGATTTCTAAAATAAATTATTGGAAATCTATTGTTGAACTGAATGGTTTGGACCTTGGAGGTCCTAGTATTCATGTTTTAATTGATGATTAGAAATCCATGCTATATCTTGTTGAGCAAATTAGGGATCCAGGAATGAAGCTAAAATTTTTAGACATTTGTTATCAACAACAGAAAGCTAGTACTGAACCTCCTTTGATTTCCATTCAATCTTATAGCATGAAAGATGTTTTGAGTAGAATGCAGTCTTCACCTATAATTAAAAAACCAGTCACCATTTAAGACTTAAAAATGGGAATTAATGTCTTAAAATAGAAATAAGGCATCTTTAAACTGCCAACCAAGCTATACAAGTTGATACACATTAGCTTAAAACAAAAAAAACAAAAAAATAAAGATATTGCTCCAGAAACCTCTGAGCAGAAAGATAACCAGTATCTAATCCTTGTTAATCAGGTTATATTTTAGAAATGGTATATTCGTATTACTTTTGTTATTCAACCTAATTTTATTATCAAAGATGCAGTCGCCCTTGTTGATAGTGGTGCTGACATGAATTATATACATGAAGGATTAATTCCAACCAGATATTTTCAGAAAACTACCCAGTCACTTACTAGTGCTAGTGGCAACTCTATGCATATCAAGTATAAAATACTTGAAGCTCTTCTCTGTAATTAGGGCATTTGTTTATCTACATCTTTTGTCCTTATCAGAAATATGTCTCTAACCATTATTTTGGGAACACCATTCTTATGTCTCTTAATGCCTATTACTAAGATTGATCCTATAGGCATTCATACGACTATTAGTAATCAATCACTTATTTTTGAATATATAACAGAACCCTATACAAAAGAGCTAGATCAAATTCATGATCTAGTCACTTTTAAAGAAAAACAAATTAATTTTCTTCAAACAAAAATTCATTTTCCTACTACTGAACAATGGTTACAACAACTCTCGTTACAGAATAAATTCAAGCTTATTGAAAAAGAATTTCAAACAGAAATTTGTAATGATCTTCCAAATGCTTTTTGGGAAAGAAAAAAACACATTATTTCTCTTCCCTTTGAAACCGATTTTGATGAAAAATTCATCCCTATCAAAGCTAGACCTAGTCAAATGAAAAAAGACTATCTTGAACTTTGTAAAACAGAAATTCATGCTCTTATTCAAAAAAAATTAATCAGAACTAGTCACTCACCTTGGAGTTGCACAGTATTTTATGTTAATAAAAATGCGAAAATAGAAAGAGGTGTGTCAAGATTGGTAATTAATTATAAACCTCTTCATGAAGTTTTGAAGTGGATCAGATATCCAATTCTAAATAAAAAAAAGATCTTTTAGATCGTTTACAGGATGCTGTGATTTTTTCTAAATTTGATCTTAAATTCGGATATTAGCAAGTACAAATTGCAGACCAGGATCGTTATAAAACTGCTTTTACAGTACTTTTTGGGCATTTTGAATGGAATGTTATGCCTTTTGGTTTGAAAAATGCTGCTTCAGAATTTCAGCATATCATGAACAACATTTTTACTCCTTATACAAAATTTGTTATCTGTTATATAGATGATGTTCTTATTTTTTCATCTTCTATTGATTAGCGTATTAAACATCTTAATATCTTTAAGCATGTTATTATCAGAAATGGTTTAGTTATTTATGCCCCAAAAATGAAACTTTTTCAAACAACAGTACAAATTTTGGGCCATAACATTCATAACGGGAGTATTATATCCATTAACTGCAGTATCGAGTTTGCATCTAAATTTCCTGATGAAATCAAAGATAAAACTCAATTACAGAGATTTCTTGGTAGTCTAAATTATATTCGAGACTATTATAATCAGTTATCCCATGATGCATCTATCCTTTATACCAGATTATAGAAAAATCATTCTCCGTGGATTGTGGAACATACCCAAGCAGTACAGAAAATTAAGGCTAAAGTTAAGAAACTTCCTTGCCTTCATCTTCCTAATTCGATGTGGAAGAATATTGTTGAAACTAATGCCTCTAATCAAGGCTATAGTGGGATTTTGAAACAATTTAATCCTACTACCTCAACAGAAGACCTTTTACATTTTACATCTAGTAGTTGGAAATGACCTACTTTATATTATCCAACTATTAAACAGTAATGTCTTGCCATTGTTAAATGTGTTTTAAAATTTCAAGATGATTTACTCAACTAACATTTTCTTGTTCGAGTCGATTGTTCTGCAACCAAACAGATTTTAAAAAAAAATGTTTTAAATCTTGCATCTAAACAGATATTCGTCACTTGGCAAAGTATTTTATTAGTATTTGACTTTGAATATATCAAAGGTGCCTAGAATTCTTTACTTGACTTTCTGACCCGTGAATACTTGCAAGGCCCAGCAAACTCATGACCAGCAGAGGCCGGGGCCGCCGTGGCCATGGTCGGGGATCCAATCCTTACCAAACCGAATTTTCAAGGCTCCAAGCCTCTAATAGTAAAGGTGAATCCAGCCAAACAGTTAAGGATATTCTCTTTAAACTTGAAGAACGGTATACCGCAAACAGTATTACTGAGGAAACAGTCCTCTATATTAAATCAGCAGATGAACAGTGGATGTCCGATCCGTGGGAAATTAAACGTACGGTATCTTACTACTCAACAATTTCCTCCTCATTTTGACCAGTATCGATATGTTTATGAACAGATACTCATTGAGACTGCTGCTACTGAGATCAAGCACACTTTGCATGATCCTTTCAAAATAGCTAGCCCTATTCAATATAGCAAAATAACTACCCGAAACATTATGCCCATTACCACATGGGGAATCCATCCGCATACAACTTGTCAACTCGACCACAACAAAGAAACCCGGTGTAGTTATTGGGACTATATCGATGCGTTTACTCAGACTTTTTACTATCAGAATCCCATTAAAAACCATTCTTGGTTTATCCGTATTTTACCAGTAGAAAGATCATTAAAACTTTTGAACATGAAGTTCCTTTATAGAATGAAGATAAAGTAATCCAATTATTACAAATACAAGATTTAGTACTTTTTTTGAAAAACTACAAATACGTCCATGTAAGACTTGTCCAGATAGCTTTTAAACCCTTGACTCTGTTAGGACAAAATACCAGTCTTACTTGTACACTTAGAGATGGTCGATGTCTTGATTGGAAAGCTTCTTTGATGTGAGCCATTAAAACCAGTTTATCTCATGGACCAGTATATTTCAATATTTTATCCAAGTTTGAGTATAGCACTCATAGACCCTAACCTGTCTAAATTTCTTGAACTTAGAATTTTAACTAATAGTTACCAGTATTTACCATGATCACCACCTTTATTAGCCATTTTCAGAATTCATCTTAAGGTTTTAAGTACTTTAAATTCTTATATCAGAAAACACAATGAGTTAGGTCAAACTATCCTTATTGATACTAATCTTTTCAGCAGCCAGGTAGTGTAGACACCCCATTTTTGACCGACCTTAAGACTCAGACGTCACCGATTGAGCGCTTGGTGATGTTGCGTATCGTGCTCGTTCAGAAGTTTCAGAGTCACGGCTGTGAGCCCTGCCTCCGGACTTTCGAACCCTTTTCTGTGCCTTGCCTCGGTTTGCGAACCAGACTCGGTTTTCTCTGTTTCTTTTCCTGAGGGGAGAGAGAGGTCCCGTAGACCATCTCTCAGTGGCCGTGGGCTACATTTTGTGGCTATAGGCCGTTTTGCCCATTTCGGAGCCCGATTTTCAGTTTTTCGGGACTATTGGCCGTGTGCCTCGGTTCGGGACCGCCTAACCATCTCCGTTTGCTCTGATTTCGTGCATACTCCTTATTTACTCCCTTTTGAGGGACACTGAGGTCTGAGAGACCCACTTCTTGGTCGAATGCCACTTTCGGTGTTTAACAGGTAATTTTCGGGACCCCGAACTGCGCGTTTTGGCCCCCGAGCATTCGTTTTGCATCGATTTTCATTCATTTTTGGCAGGTACCTCTGTTTCATCACCAGGAAGGCTGTAGAAGGGTGGGAGGCCAGCAATTGTTGCAGCAACCAGTTATATTCCTCCGGCACCCTCCGACGCCCGTTTTTTCTCACTTCCGAGCCAATGTTGAACAATCTTGAGCCATTTTCTTGAACTTTTAACCACATATTTGTGTTGTACACACATGGGAGGACAACAAAAGTTGGTGGCCAGCCAGTAATTCCACCTTACCCTTTTGACCCCCCCTAAAAATGGCTTGTTTTCTCTCCTGTTTCACTGTTTCCAAATTTGAACCATAGGGTTGTGTTGAGAACACATGGGAGGACACCAATTTGTGGTGGCCGGCCAGAAAGTCTTGTTGACCTTTTTGACCCTTGGCCGGCCGGCCATGGGAGGTGGCCGGCCGGCCATCTGCAACTCCAAAAAGTGGCCGGTCATGATCCTTGCAATGTGTACTTTACAGCTGTATAGCTGTTGTCCCCCAAAAGGATCTGTATCCGGGGGGACAACTTTTGGGGAAAAAATTGGCTCCTTTTCCCCCACTCTTTCCCTCTATGCTCCCCCTCTCCTTGGTCCATATAACCAGCTGCCAGCATTTGTATTAGGGGTTAGAAAAAATTGCTTCAAGCATTGCATTCATATCTCCCTCCATCTCTCTCATTTTCTCAAAAATTCCTAAGTCCTACACCTCATTTCTTCATCACCACCAAGCACCACCACCACTACCCCATTTCCAGCAGTTTGGGGAGCTTTCCAGTAGCTAAGAGGCACCACTTCTCAAGCCAAGAAGCAACCAAAGACTTGTCTCCAAGGGTGAGTACCATTTCCCTCTTTTTTGGCTTATTTTTGCAACTTTTCTTAGCCATATATGCTTGCTGTTTTGAGCTCCGGCCCTAACTGAAAGTGGCCTTATTTTGAGCTCTTTTTCACTTTTTCTTAAGGGCCTCTCACTTTTTGAGGCCCTCTTGATGCACTTTCTTCATTATCCTCCTTGAATACCATTTTCTTGCATGATATTTTTAGCCTATATGTGATCTGTTTTGGAGCATGATGTAAACTGTAGATAGGCTTATTTTGAGCCCTTCTTCAACATTAAAGAAGGACTCATCACAGTTTGGGACCTCCATGTGCCACTAGTCTTTATATCCATCTTTGGTCCCCATTTTTGCATAGTTTATTAGCTTATTGTGCTTCCATTTTTGGATGATTTTCAGAACTAAAAAAAGTCTTACTTTGGCCTTCTCTTCATGTTTCATTGAGGGTCTTTCATGGTTTGAGGCATATTTTATACACTTTGTGCTATATCTCTCTTTTGGTCCCCATTTTTGCATGATTTATTAGCCTACTATGCTTCTGTTTTTGGGCGATTTTCAGAACTAGAAACAGTCTTATTTTGGCTTCCTCTTCATGTTTCATTGACGGTATTTCACTATTTGAGGCATCATTTATATACTTTGTGTTATATCTCTCTTTTTTGGCCATATCTTGCATGATATTTTTGGCTTGTGTGCATACTGTTTTGGGTCCGGCCATCAACTATAAAGTGTATTATTTTTGGCCCCTCTTCAATGTTGTTGAAGGGCCTCTTTGTGTTTAAGACCAGCAACCTCCACTTGCTTCTTTGGCCACCTTTTGGCCCATTTCTTGCATGAGAGCTTAGCCATACCTGCTTTTGTTTTTGGACGATTTTCAGAACTGCAAAAGATCATTTTTTGGGCCCCTCTTCAACTTTGTTGAAGGGCCTTAATCTGTTTGAGGGCAGCAGCTGTGAGTTGCTTCTTTATCTTGCATTTAGGACCATTCTTGCATGCTAGTTTTGTTAACATAAATTTCAGAACATAAACCTTACACTTTGGATCATTTACCATGTGTATTATCAAGAAATGAAGACAAAATGACATACCTGAATCCATTGATGAACGGTTAAATGGAAGCGTGATTATCAATGAACTCTTTGTTATTGATTATGTTATTGCCTTCTAATCCTTTCCCTTTTGGTGCCTTATGTTTCTCCTTGAGAGGATTTAGAAAGAAAAATGACAGTGTTCTTATTTTCACCTTTGGGAAGGAATAGGGACCATAACCTTTTAAAGGTTGTAATTGGTTTTCAAAACTGAAAGGTTGCGGAAGTTCAAAAGGTATGAAAACCAACTTTAACCATTATTGGTTTTAATTTCTATTTATTGGTTTTCAAAACTGAAAGGTTGTAGAAGTTCAAAAGGTATGAAAACCAACTTTAACCAATATGTTTTAATTTCTATTTCTACCCCTCATAGAAATAGAAATTATACAACTAGTATCTACACATTAGGTCCATAACACATATACCCTTAAGCCTATTAACTAAATTGAATCACTTAAATTGTAGGCTTCTTATAAATGATAACACCACATTTAATTATGTGGTCCTATTGAGACATTATCTAACAAGTTTTTCCCTGTTTCTGTTAGCTGTTTGGCCATGCTTTGAACTGTAAAAATGCTTATTTTGGGGCTGCCTTGCTTCTGTCTTTTCATTCCATGTGCAAATTATGCATGCTTTGTATAGCTGTAAGCCATTTCATGTACCTAATTCTGCATTTCGGGAGAAATTCCATGCATCGGGTGTCATTTCGCCTTGTTTCGAGGCTGTTTTCCCCCTCATTTTGCTACTGATTTTTGCATATTTGCATGTTATATTCCATGTCTTTGCCATGTCTCATTAGAGTGGCATTTCGATGCCTGAGGGTCGGTTCTCGGTTTGCGTGCACGCGTGCACGTATTTTGAGTTGTCTTGTTTTCATCTGATGGCTTCCTATGTGAGTGTGGCTGAGGCTCTCTCATGTCGGTGTAAGCCCATTATTGCATTGCGCATGCCATTTCATCCATAGCATTGTGTATGCTCGGTTGTGTATTACCTCGTGTAGCGTGTATGCCATTCCATAACATTGTGTATGTTAGGATTGTATCTTAGTTGCATTTCATGCATGTCATGCATATTGCATCGCGTTCGGGATAGGAGTTAGCCCGGGCACGGGAAACGAGGTACATTTCGTACTCCGAGTGACGGAATGTATCTCAATTCCCCAGTTGCCGACACTCCGGATTATCCATGATGGAGTTAGGTTTTGTTGTGTTTTCATGTGCATTCATTTCATATTGAGTTGTGCAATTCGACTCCTCGGCCATCATGCCTCGGTATGTGTGATTGATGGCATGAGGATTGAGGCATGCATATATTTGTGAAAATACATTGCTATGCCCCTTTCCCGCTCTCTGTTGCAGCAAAATGAAGAATCAGCAACTTTTCGGGGCTTGGCACACATTTCAAGAACAGGTGCAAACAGAGGCTAATCGGGGCATCCCAGTGGATTTCCGCGCAAGGCAGCCTAAACATACATCATTCATCAGAAGCAAGGCAGTCCCTGGCTTGCACGCCAGTTTTACAGCTTTCCTAGTTAATTTGTTAATTAAATAGGAATTTGTACATTATTTGGACTGTAATATTTGGACTGTACTATTCTTTCATTTGGGACTGTATATTTAATCGGACCCTCTGCGCGAGGGCATAACTGTAATAAGTGTGCGTGTGTGTGTTGTATGTCTTCCAACCCCACGTCTTTCTCCCTTTTATTTATCCGCTTACGATGGTTAGATTAGGGCGTGTTTCAATTAGCATACAGTATGATAGCATGTTTGCATTCATTCATCTGTTTTGCATGCACCGGGCTCGGCGCATCATACTAACTGCATTGTATTTTCAATTCCAAATTGAATACATGTTAGCTGTAGCATTCCATATGCCATGTTTAGAATAGCCGAGCCTGCTATAGTTTGCATTTTTGCATGTGTTGCATTAGGCATTTCTGTATACTTAGGATCATGCATGATTTCTAATATAGCTTCTGTTTTTGCTTGGAGTACTTGGTAAGTTTTATGCTTTAGCATCCTTGCATGCGTGTGAGTGACTGCCATGAATAGCATGCTTACCATGAGGCTATATGCTTATGTGATATAACTGCCTGAATGCCTGTGGGTGAAGGTTGGGTTATTTGGATTGGGACAAATCATCAACTGTGAGTTTTAAGCCCACTAGATAGTGGCAAAACCATCTTTTCTAAGCCCACCCGAGGGTGGCAAAATCTGCATTTTAAGCCTACCTGCGGGTAGCACCACCAAACCATTTTCAAACAAACAAACATAAAATGTTTTGCTCCAATTCAGGCGACTCAGTCTATACTTGTATGCTGTGCGCATCACATAGTAACCTAGGCTAATAACCGGAATAAGAACATACAATGTTTTCAAAAATAGATATCATGGTTAGTAGAGGCCGGTCTCTGACCGGGCGAGCGGGGGTGCTCACGAAGTGACCTTCCCCAATCGTACCCAAGTTCCCGAGCCGAGGCAACTTTGGTGATGACGGACACGTGGCCTTAGGCAACGAGTCAGGGTTTCCTAAATTTCCCAAAATAAAATATTTAGGTGGCGACTCTGTATCTGGCAAAGCAGTCCATGTTTGGCACTTCTTTCAAAATCTGTTTTCTCAAAACAATTTGCCAGATTTGGACTCTTTGGTTCAGATTTAGAACCGTGACAATTTGAGAGTCCTGAGCTGTAGTGACCCCAAATGAACAGAACGGGACTCACCCTCCCGGGAGCGTTCGGGGACGTCTACAGTTTCTGGCGACTCTGCTGGGGATTTAGAGAACTTGACTCGAACTCTTGATATCTGTTTTTGACTACACTTGTGTGTTTCTTTGCATTGCATTTGCATTGGTCCGCCTAGGACACCGTGTTTGCCATCTGCTATTCCTGAACAGTTTGCCGGAGGCTTGTCTTGTCAAGGCATGACCATAAGGCTGACCGGTTGTGGGCTCTGCCAGTATGGGAACACAAACCCCGATTTTACCGGGGCACCCTCTTTGACCATTTGACCTAGTGCATATTCGGATCCATAGTGACCATTCCAAACTAGGACAGGTTGCTTACCTGTTTATAGGTTGTTTGAAACCGCTGCGTGCGTAGTGAAACCCTAGCTCCTGACAAAATAGGACAGGGAAACCCTACCCCAACATAGGGGTGTTTTGGCTCTCACTTATCTGTTATGTGCTTTAGAGTGCGTCTCTACAGGAATGCATGTATCAGTATATGAGTTTGGGCATCAGGCCTGAGGGCATCAGTTCAGTATTATGGGTATCAGGCCTGCGGGCATCAGTCAGTATTTGAGAATCAGTTATCTGCAGGTATCAGAGATTCAGTTTTGGAGACAGTGATACAGGGATAATAATCAGTGTTTGAGGACAGTTTGTATTCAGCTTATCGACTGTGTGTTGTTATGCCCGGTTGTGTGTCATGCATTTACTTTACGCTGTTATGCTGTCCGTTTATCCGTTTATTTATTTCCTTATTGCTTTATTTATCTTTTGTCTAGGGTAGTTCTAGCACAATTGCTTCAAACCCAGCAGATACCCCCCAAGCACTTTGGACACAAGGTCGCCGACTCAATCGATCTGAGGATCTAATTAACGGACAACCAATGTTCCATTCTCTACCCCCTGTTATCAGAAGAAGGCAGAGAAAGCGCAGTGTATCTGAACAGAGATCACCAGAACAGTGGTTTCCCCCATTAGTGGACAGTCGGATTGAGATCCCCATTGTTGCTGTAGAGATAGATCTGCCAGTAGTTCAGATAGATCAAAACAGTATGGCGGCACCAACAGGAGTTGAGGAGATGATGCGCCAAATGCAAGACACCATGCGGGCCATGCAGCAGGATGTCGTTCGCCGAGATGAGTTCGCCAAGCAACAGGCCGAGATCATGGCCCAGCAGGCTGAGCTAATTACCAGACTGCAGCAGCAGAATGCGGCATCTGCTTCACATCAGGTCCCTCCTCCACCAGGGGCTCCATTACCTGAGCAGACAACTACTGTCCAAAATGCTCCGCCAAACACCCAGAATGCCGTGCCAAATATTCAGAACCTACAAGAGGACACGAACCTCCCAACGGGGCCAGCTCCGCCCCCGCTTCCGCCACAACTGTCCAAGGCTCATACACCCAATCACCCGGACTCTCCCTTTGAGTTCGAGGTAGACCACACAGCTCTGAAATTGAGCAAGCTTGAGAAGCTCTTCAAGAAATCGCAAGGGGTGAAGGCTATTCCGGATATCGAGGATGGATATACCGATGTGGCCGTGACATTTCCCGATAGGTTCAAAATGCCGCAAATTGACCGCTTTGACGGGTCCGGGGACCCTATAGTTCATCTTCGGCTATTCTCAGACATCCTGCGACCAATGGGCCTGACCCAACCACAGAAGCTCTCACTGTTTGGCCGGATTCTGTCGGGTGTAGCCGCCATTTGGTACGCAAAGCTAGAGGATGAGGTCAAAAGAAATTGGGATGAAATGGCTGAGGCCTTTGTCGCACAATACTCATATAACACCCAGATCGAGATTACTACTCGTGATCTCGAAACGACAAGGCAGGAGCCCAAGGAAACTTTCTCAGACTTTGTAACCCGATGGAGGGCAAAGGTGTCGATGATGACCTTGAGGCCCACTGATAAAGATCAAATCCAGATGATTGTGCGCAATCTCCAACCAAAGCTGATGCAGAGAATGATTGTACTCCCCTTTCCCACCTTCTCAGATTTACACGAGATGGGGGTGCAAATTGAGGATGCCATGAAACAAGGTCTGATTGACCAAGACCGGGAGCAACCCCGGAGAACATTCAACCGTAACAACAATGCAGGCCCGAGTGGCGCTGCAACTGCAAGAGCTTCAGAGGTGAGCATGGTCACCACCATTCCCCCTCCTCTTCCAAGGCCCATGGTGGCCACACCCTTCTCCGGTGCGTCCGGAAGTAATAACCAAACCACCAGATTCCAACCTCGAGGCCAAAGAACCTTCACACCCTTATACATGCCCCTGTCCAAAGCTCTGGGGGTATTGATCAGGAAAAAGCATTTGAAACCCCTAGAGCCAAAGCCACTACCGAATCCACTCCCTCCCTCTCATGACCCAGCAAGATACTGCGCGTATCACCAACAACACGGTCACGACACCGACCGTTGTTTCAGATTGTGTCACGAGATCCAAGATCTTATTAACAAGCAGGTGATCGCACCTCCCGACAAACCCAATGTCACAACCAATCCTCTCCCACCGCATAACCAAGCTCCTCCTCCCAACAGAATCAACTTTATCCAAACTGGGGTCGCATCTTACGATCCTAGTATCTATATCACCCCATCCCACCTACCCAAGCCGGAGGTGTTCCTCCCCGACTGCACCGACTCTTTGTGCATGTTGGACATCTCCACAACCCAACCAAAGCCAACGGTGGTGACCATCGAAGATGGGGCAGGGCAGACTTCAGGAGAGAATGGGGTTGTTGAATCTGGGATTGAACAGAGTTTTGCTGGGGAAGCCTACAATTCGAGCGAGTACATTTTATCAACAAGCCAGATTGGGCTGGGTATTGAATTGCCAGAGGAAAAGGAAGAGCTGTGTGTCATCCAGGGGGATGGATTTGAGCAAGGGGCAGATGATCTGACAGCTATAGAGGAGGACTTTGCCAACCTGCAATTTTTCGATGACCAGGAACCAGGGGATGCGGCAATCAACTAGTTCGACTATGAGGAATCGGCAGGGGCCACTGGATGGCTCGATGATCAACCAGATGTAGTGGGGGAATCCCAACCAGAACAGGGCCCGGCAGGGGCAAGAGTATCATCTGTGGCCGGAAGGGCCGAAAGTCAAGTTATATCGCCGGAGAGCGCCGGTGCTAAGAATTTCGCTCGAGACTTGGGCATTTCGAATACGGGAATTGTTGAACAACCAACTGTACTGATGCAGCTGGAACAAGAAAGGTTTGAGGATGCCGAGAGAATTCGGAAAGCTAAGGGCCCTGAGGGGACTGAAAGTGCTGTGTGCACGAAGATAGAGAATGCTGCGAGCATGTGGACAGAGAGTACTGCGAGTGCAACTGAACCGGAGCCAGACAGGTGTCTGTTGGCTGCCGACGGAATGTGGTGGGAAGACGATGACTTATGTCTTGCCCACACCGATGAAGATTGGGGAAATAATCAACCGGATGACACTTGGTACCTCGATGAGGTGGATCACATGACGAGAAGCGGGCGGTACTTCAAGCCCCCGCACCTAGACCAACCCGAGGCATCCGGGAAGGATAGAGAAGCCGAGAGGCAAAAAGAGAAGCAAATTGAGGAAGAAGCTATGCTGAGACAGTTAAAGAAGATACAAGCAGACATCTCCATCTGGGGACTGCTTATGGCTTCGCGGGTACATAGGCAAGCTGTTTTAACTGCTATGGACAAGTCCAAACTCTCCATCGATACTACACCAGAGCAGCTGGTTGGGCTAGTCTTCCCGGGAGGAGGTTCCCCGGCATTGACCTTTTCAGACAAAGAACTACCGCCTGAGGGCATAAATCACAACAAACCTCTCTACATTTCCGTGGAATGTAGAGACAAGTGGATACCGGTGGTACTTGTTGATACCGGGTCCGCTATTAATGTCTGTCCAGCCAGAACATCATATGCAATCGGGTTGAAACCCGCGGACTTTGTGCCAACTACGCAGGTAATCAGAGCCTACGACAACACTAGCAGAGAAGTGATGGGGACTGTCAAGATCCAGACCCAGGTTGGTCCAGAGCAACACAACATTGAATTTCATGTCTTGGACGTTCCCGCAACCTTTAACCTACTCTTGGGGCGGCCGTGGTTGCACCAGGTCAAGGCAGTCTCTTCCACTTTGCATCAGATGCTGAAGTACCCTTATGGGAAGGGGGTAGCAATTGTTTTTGGAAATTCGTCAATCCATCTGCCGCCGGAAGTGTCAATGCCTGTTTTGGAAATCGAGCACGGCACTGAGGATGTGTTCTTATCCGGGTTCACTTTGGCTGAGGCTCGAGTGGTACAAAATATTATGGCTGTGAATGAGGGAATATACGTCAGTGCTCAATCCGTCTACCTCATGAACAAGCTACAACACATCCCCGGAATGGGATTGGGAAGGAGCGGCCGGAAGGGCGTCTCAGCGTTGGCCGAAGTGCCACACAACCCTCACACCTTTGGGCTGGGTTATTCGCCCACCAAAGAAGACTAGGTGAGGAAAGGAAAGGAAATGGCCGGAAGAGCCAGAGCAAAGCAGGCTGGAAAGCCTTTCGAACTGATGCATAGGCCCATCTGGGGTACCCTGAACAGACGCTTCGTCCGGGAGGGGGAAGATTTTCCATTTTGCGGCTTCCCAGAACCATGGCTGAACGCGGAGAGGAAGTGCGTGCCTGGTTTCGAGATTTTCTTTGATCTGCAATTACCCGGGGATGATGTTGCCGAAGAGCAGACAGACCCATCAGCTGAGGTTGAACAGAGCAAGAAAGTGCAGTCTGAGGATGTTGAACCTGAAATGGGGGTAGCGCTGGCAAGTCTGCTCTCAGATCCTTCGATCGACCAAATGTGCTTGGGGGATAACTCCTCGGTTTCCATGATTGGGGACGAAACGGCTGCGGGCCTTCCAGCGACTATCTTGGATGCATCTATCGCACCCTCTCTCACTTGGCAGTACAAAGAGGGATTCTTGTCCAGCAGCGCCGGGTCAGGTAGGGAGCCGGAATCTGATTCCACCGAGTCTTGTGAGTAGGAATCAGGTTCCAGCTCGACTGAGTCTGAGTCAGGTAATCCTGGGGGTGATAACCCGGATGCCACAGTTATGTCCAGGTCGTCTTTCTCTTTTTCATTTGAGTCTAATGTAACCGAGATTTCGGACGATTTGGATGAGCTTAATGAGAATCAGGTGACTGTGGTTTCTGAGTACTTCTCTGTGCCCTTAATTTATTGCATAAATTCAGACTTTCAAAATTTTGATAAAAACGACGAGGACGAAGTTCCTCCGGTTTTACAACGTTTGATTGAGCAGGAGCAGGAGAGGTTTGTTAAACCCCTAATTGATGAAATCATTACCGTGAACATTGGTACTGAGGAGGACCCACGGCTGGTCCAGATCGGGTCCATGCTGTCTTCGGAGGAACGCGAGCGCTTAGTCGCTTTACTAAAAGATTTCAAAGATGTTTTCGCGTGGTCCTACGAAGACATGCCTGGGATCGATCCTGAGATTGTACAGCATCGGATCCCCCTTGACCCTGAAGCCCGACCTGTTAAGCAAAAACTCAGAAGGATCCGCCCCGACTGGGCTCTCAAAATTAAGGAAGAGGTCACCAAGCAGATCGATGCAGGCTTCCTGCAGGTATCCGAATATCGGACTTGGTTGGCCAACATCGTTCCAGTACCAAAGAAGGATGGCAGGATCCGGGTATGCGTGGATTTCAGGGATTTGAACAGAGCTAGTCCAAAGGACGACTTTCCCTTACCGCATATTGATGAGTTGGTGGATTTTACGGCAGGGCATGCTTTGCTCTCATTCATGGATGGCTTCTCAGGATACAATCAGATAGTGATGGCACCAGAAGACAGAGAAAAGACTGCATTCACCACCCCGTGGGGGACATACTGCTATAGGGTAATGCCATTTGGGTTAAAGAACGCCGGAGCTACTTATCAACGGGCCGCGACCACAATATTGCACGACATGATCCACAAAGAGGTTGAGGTGTACGTGGACGACATGATTGTCAAGTCCAAGGAAAGAGAGGGCCACTACACCGCCTTGCAAAAGTTTTTCCAAAGGATCAGAGAATTCCGGTTGCGGCTGAATCCTCAGAAATGTACTTTCGGTGTCACAGCGGGAAAAATGCTGGGGTTTCTGATTACACAAAGGGGCATCGAGGTCGACCCTTCAAAGATTAAGGCCATCTTAGAAATGCCACCACCAAGGACTGAAAAGGAGGTGCGAGGCTTTCTGGGTAAAGTGCAATTCATAAGACGGTTTATCTCAAAATTAACCTTGACTTGTGAACCACTTTTTGGTCTCTTTAAGAAAGGCAAGAAGTTCCAATGGGACGGCCGATGTCAAGCAGCTTTCGAACAGATCAAAGAATATTTGCAGAACCCACCCGTGTTGTCGCCGCCAGAGCCGGGGAAACCGTTGATATTGTACCTCTCAGTGACTGAGACCACAATGGGCTGCATGCTCGCACAAGAATCAGAAGATAAGGTGGAGAGGGCAATCTACTATCTGAGCAAGAAAATGCTGGATTATGAGACCCGCTACACTCCACTTGAGAAGGCTTGCTTAGCTTTGGTATGGGCTACCAGGAAGCTGCGGCACTACCTGTTAGCTCACTCCGTAATGTTGGTTTCGCGACTAGATCCCATCAAATACCTTTTCGAGAAACCAGCACTTACGGGTAGGCTAGCTCGTTGGCTGCTGTTGTTCTCTGAATTCGATTTGAAGTATGTGACACGCAAGTCAGTTAAAGGAAGAGCAGTGGCAGAGTTCTTGGCCGACCATCCAGTAGAAGGAGGTGAAGCAGTCGAGTATTCATTCCCAGATGAAGCCATTTTGCACATCGACGACGAATATTGGACGATGTACTTTGACGGAGCGTCAAATCAATACGGATATGGGATAGGGGTGTTGCTGATAGCACCCGACAATTCCCGTATCCCTCTAGCCTTCAAACTCCAGTTCAAAGTCTCGAACAACGAAGCTGAATATGAGGCGTGCATTGCCGGTCTAGAGGCAGCCCTGGAACTAGGGGTAAGACGGTTGGATGTCATTGGGGATTCAAACCTGGTTGTATCTCAAGCAAATGGAGACTGGAAAGTCAAAGAAGAAAAGATGATGATGTACCACTAGACCTTGGATTTGCTAATCCCTCGGTTTGAGAAGCTAAACTTCGCTCATCTTCCAAGAGAGAACAACAGGTTCGCAGATTCTTTGGCAACTCTATCTTCTATGATAGACATCCCGTTTGGAATCCGGATGCGTCCAGTCGTCATTGACCAGAAGTTTGCGCCAGCCTATGAGTCGATCACCATTATAGATGAGGTTCAGGACGAAAACCCCTGGTATTATGACATTTGGAATTTCTTAGAAAAGGAAGTATACCCGCCAGGGGTAAATGCCAAGGATAAAAGGGCAATCAGAAGAATGGTTGTTCAGTTCATCATCTGTGGAGGTAAGCTGTATAAGAGAGGCCATCTGGGAATGCACAAGCTGTGTGTAGAAGCCGAAGAATCGAAACGCCTGATGGAGGCCATCCATGGAGGAGAATGCGGTGCGCATATGAACGGAGTAATGCTGGCACGGAAGATCCTCAGACAGGGTTACTACTGGTCCACCATGGAGGAGGATTGTATTAGTTTTGTTCGGCAATGCCACAAGTGTCAGATCCATGCAAACCGCATGAACATCCCGCCGTCGAAGCTGTACAACATGACTTCGCCGTGGCCATTTTCAGTTTGGGGAATCGATGTGATCGGGGCTGTTACCCCGAAGGGGTCAAATGGGCATGAGTTCATCCTGGTTGCGATAGATTATTTCACAAAGTGGGTCGAGGCCCAATCATATGCGGTGTTGAAGGCATCACAGGTTGCAAAGTTTATCAGAAACAACATCATCTGTCGCTATGGAGTCTCAAACGAGATAATTTCAGATAATGGTTCCCACTTCAAAAAGGAAGTGATAGACTTGTTGGAGAAATACAACGTGGCTTTTCATAAGTCATCTACATACCGGCCGCAGACCAACGAAGCGGTCGAAGCCGCCAACAAGAATATCAAACACATACTGCAGAAGATGGTGGAAACCTACTGGGATTGGCCGGATAAGCTGCCATTTGCTCTGTGGGGCTACAGGACTTCAATCAGAACTTCTACCGGAGCGACTCCGTATTCATTGGTTTATGGGATGGAGGCCGTTCTACCTATTGAGATTGAGGTTCCGTCGTTACGAGTATTGGCTGAGTGTCAAATAGCCGAAGCAGATTGGCAGCAGAGCAGATTTGAGGAACTCATGCTCTTTGATGAAAGAAGACTGAAAGCACTGTACCATGTTCAAGGCTATCAACGCAGAATCGCCCGGGCTTTCAACAAGAAAGTTAAGTCCAGGAATCTAAAGGAAGGAGATCTGGTGCTCAAGGACAACCGAGCTCCCATCCACGACCCAAGGGGCAAGTTCAAACCCAATTGGACTGGTCCCTACATCATCAAAGCTATCTGGTCAGGTAGAGCTGTGGTTCTGATGGATCTAGATGGCTTAGGGTTTTCACAACCGATCAACATGGACAAGTTGAAGAAATATTACCCTTGAGAGGCTCGCTAGGCCGAAAACCCGAAAGGGCGACCTAGGCAAAAGTTAGAGCACAAAAATTGGAAAATATAAAAATTGAGCTCGCAAGGTTGAAAACCCGCAAAGGGCGGCCTTGGCAAAAGTCAGAGCGTAAAAGGAGAGTGAAAATACCCGAGTGAACCTAAGCCTAAACTACGTAAGGCTTGATTCCCATCTTCGGGATACGTAGGCAGCTTCATCTTGAAGTTCAGCCATAAACTTTTCCTTGATCAACTTTGTCCATTTTGACCATCTCGGTCATCTTTATCCATCAGCATTTATCGTGATCTCCGGTGCAGTGCTATTCAGACTAGGGGCAACTTTCCGTTGCCATGCAGTGCCGCGGTACTCTTCAAACTAGGGGCAACTTTCCAGTTGCAGGGATCTGGGGTTGTGCATCTCAGTGACAGATCTTAGGCGTGTCCAGTTCTGATCCATATCGAAAATAGTTTTGAAAAGTTTTAGTAAAAGTTGACTTTGCTCAAATTAATCTCTTTACAACTAAGACCATTTTTGGACCAAAGCGGAAAATTTTCAGTACCACAAACTTCAATTTCATTGATTTCAAAACAGAGTTCTCCTGCTCTTGCATACAATCGAGGTTGCTTTTTATTACATTCATGAAGAAAACTTGAAAGTACTAATAAAGAAATAAATCTAGGGCATAGTTGAGTCAAACATCCCTGCGCCCCCTCCCAGAGCTGGTCGGAGCCTCTGACGCCAAGCTAGGCCCAACCTGTGCCTCCTCGTTGAGCCAATCCAAGCACTCATCAGACAAAGTGCAATTGAAAGTGGGAGCAGGAGCCAAGAGTTCTCTAGTCCTCCATGCTGTGGCATATCGGGCAAGTTGTGCACCCCGGACCGGGAAAGCAGTCGGGCACTCAATCCCCTCTGGTGGGCAAATCTGATCATGACCGAACTAGCGCAGGAACAGGAACGGGAAGTAGAACACACAGTGGGTCAAACCAATCAACTGGATCCCGATCAGCCGGGACATGCTATAGCTCATTGCCGGGAGATTGAGCCAGGAACAACGCCAAGTAATGCGATCTGCGGACAAATTGCACATCCAGTCAAACCACTACCTTTCATCAAGGGCATTGACTAGGCGCTGTCGAAAGAAATAGCCTCTAGCTGAGTAGGCCAGGCAAGAGTCCACGACCTGTAATTTGTCCATTAACCATACTTGGGGAGGGATGAAAAATGAGAGAATAAAGAACAGAGAGATGTACGATGAGAGAAAAGAAAGACAAGGGTTTTGTGAGAAAAATCGAGCCTGAGGGCCGAGTGATGTGAGCGAATATATATGTAAGATGGGGTGGGAAACATTACCTGCAACAGCAGTGGACTCCCACCGAATCTAGTCGTCTCCCGGTGATGAAAAGCATCCAAGCCCATCAGCGTCTCGGCCAAGGTCATGGCAATGCAACTCTTCCCTTCTCTCAAACCTTGAGCAACTTCAATCAGACGGATGCCAGATCCGCCAAAGCCCGAGGAAAGCAGAAAATGAGACAACAAGCACAAACAAAGGGCGTGTTGCCGGAAACCTTGCCAATAATGGTTACTGCGGTCACCGGCGTCAAAAAAACGATGGATCAAGCCAAGGATGTCCAGTTCCCCATTACAGACCAGAGATCGAGCATCATGAGCGGTGAGTCCGCACATCCGCCCCAAGGCCTGGGCATGGCTGAAGCGGAACTGGGGCAAGATCTCTTCTTGACCTTCAGATTCCATCAAAACTTGAAAATCTTCAAAAGTCGGACATACCTCTTGCCCGCCAAAGCTGAAGATATGCGTCACCGGGTTCCAGAACCTCACCGTGGCATGGAGGAAAAGAAGATGCAACGGAGTGCGACTCAGCGTGAACAGTGCGTTCAAGCCGAAACCCCAGAAGTTCAGCTTTTCAGAACCATCTAGAGAAGCGATCCAAGCTGTAAGGTTTTCAACAAGAAATGTTTCCATTCCTGATGCAAAACTGAGGTGACTTGAATGAACCATGGAGCTGGGGCTTTTAAAGAGGGAAAAACACTATTCAGGAGGACACGTGTCAAAAACTGGGCGGCTGCAGGGATAAGTGGCCGGCCGGCCACCTTTTCTGGCAGGCCGGCCATCTCCTTTTTCAAAAACTGGCCAGCCACCTCCCCCTCTCCATGAAACTGGCCGGCCGGCTCCCAAAGGTGGCCGACCATGCTCCAATGTCTGTCCTTGGCCCTGTTTTACCCTCCGAGGGAAAGTTTCAAGTATTTCCGTGCGACAGAGAGTCAAAGGCCTTCATTTCCCTCTGTCTTCGGATGCATTCCGTTGCCCAGATTGTCCGGAGTACACTTTCTGTTGTTGAGTTTTGTTTATCGAGTTATTGTTTTGATTATCGAGTTGTCGTTTTGCTTATCGAGTTGTTTGTCGAGCTGTCGTGTTTCGTGTTTTGAGTCATTGCTCTCTGTTTAAGCAATCTTTGTTTAAGTCTTGTTTATTTGCATTGTCAACGCTATTGTATTTTGCTTATTGAGTTGTAAACTTGCTAAGATTTTTGTTATATCTTAGAAAGTTAGGTTGTTGCGTCGGTTCACTACCTGACTGGGCGAAATGCATATTACGCGCTTCCATTCAATCCCATTTTGGTGCAAAATGATGCGATATGATGCTAAGTGTTTAAAATACAATACTTTTGTCAAAAGCTGTTTCATTCCATCATGCCTCGTTTGTTACAACATTTTACAGACTAAGGCACAAGTTTTACAGAAAATAAACTGCCTGATAATGTACAAATGTGCTATAACTACTAGCAAAAAGATAAATAAAACAGGAAAACAGCTGTGTCTGTGCTCTCAGGAGCGGGAATAAGAGGCTCTCCTCGTCCTCTTCTGCGGGACAACCTCTGCATCACCATCATCATCCGGGTCGGAGCTGTCGTCCTCTGGATCCCCCTCAGCCTCGTCTCCACTCCCGGAACCAAGACCAGAGTCCCCCTCCTCAGCAGATGTCTCTGACTGACGGTCTGTGGCCTCCTCCTCCTCCTCCTCATTAGGCTCTGCCTCTATAACATGCGCCCTGCGTCTGCGGGAGGACCCTCCTCGAGCTCCTCGGAAAGGCCTGGAGGGCCCAGCTCCCCGATAAGGCCTGGATGGCCCAGCTCCCTGAAAAGGCCTGGATGGCCCAACTCCGTGGAAGGGCCCAGATGGCCCAGCTCCCCAAGAAGGCCCAGGTGGCCTGGCCAGCAGCTGAGCGTACACCGGAGGCATCTGAAAATAAAGAGTTCAATTCAAATACATCAGTCCAAATATGTACATCAAATGCAGATACAAGCAAAAAACTACATGAAATGAGTGCATGTAAACACAATGTACAAGTGGGGTGTGTGTCAGATGTGCTCTACACAAGTAGCCTATCAATGCAGTAGAAATCAGCATGTCATCAGAAGTATGATAAATGCCGAAAAACTGAAGGGTACCTGGATGCCCGCGATGGACAACTGTGCCTCCCTCCACAGGACCATCCCCTCAAGCGAGGCCACCAATCCGACCACCTTCTTCACGTACTCTCAGGGTGGCTGCAAATACGAGCTCATAATCATCAATGAATGGAGGAATGTCTAAATGTTTGAATGATAGATGAAAAACAATGGGGCGTACCAGTGGTGAGTCGGGATCAATGGCGTATCGATCACCGGGCATCGGAGGCTCTAGCGGGATCGGAGTCGGAGAGGTAGTCCCATACTGCCACCCCATCAGCTCAGTCGGCATGTCTGGCCATCCAGGATGATAATAAGTCGGAGGAATCGGGGGAACCGGTCTACCCCCACCTCTCGATGTACCAGCCCTGCTGGTGGAAGGGGCGTCTGCAGCCCGAGCCCGGGCCTGGCTCGAGGATGACGTACCAGCAGACCTCGTCATCGGGGTGCGAACTCCCGTCAATGGAGGCATCAAATATGTATGATGGTAAGTGGCGTAGTCCCCCTCCTCGAGATGTAGCAAAGTATCACTACCCAGCATGACACCGACTACCTCCTGGGAAGAGAGCCTATCAGCGGTCCGCATACTGGCTGGGGGTGCCGCGGGAGGATCTTGAGAATCGTACCCCCATACCTGACGCAGAAAGCGTTCCCCCAGGAACCATGCTCTGCCAACCGGTCCTTCGAGCAGGACCCTGTACTGGGAGGTGCCCGATCCTCCGGCATACTGAAATCGGAGACCATCACCCAAGGGCGCCCAGGGAGCTCAACATACCAATCCCTCGCGGCGGTGGAGCCATATCCCCGTACACCACGAGAACCAACCTGCATTTAGAATGAATACATGTGTCAGTATAAAAATGAATGAGCTGTGTGCCAATGAAAAGAATGAGCTGTGTGCCAATGAAATGAATGAGCTGTGTGCTAATGAAATGAATGAGCTGTGTGTTCAAAGTGTGATGTACAAGCTGCGTGCAAAGGAAATGAATGAACTGCGTGTTCGACTTCTAAAAACTGTGGACTGCGTGTTCAGAAAATTAAAGTTTGGGTTGCGTGTTCAACTTTCAATCAAATGTGGGCTGTGTGTTCACCTCAAATTTGGGCTGCGAGTTCAGATTTCAGAAAATTAAAGTTTGGGCTGCGTGTTCAACTTTCAATCAAATGTGGGCTGCGTGTTCACCTCAAATTTGGGCTGCGTGTTCAGATTTCAGAAAATTAAAGTTTGGGCTGCGTGTTCAACTTTCAATCAAATGTGGGCTGCGTGTTCACCTAAAATTTGGGCTGCGTGTTCAAATTTCAGAAAATTAAAGTTTGGGCTGCGTGTTCAACTTTCAATCAAATGTGGGCTGTGTGTTCACCTCAAATTTGGGTTGCGTGTTCAGATTTCAGAAAATTAAAGTTTGGGCTGCGTGTTCAACTTTCAATCAAATGTGGGCTGCGTGTTCACCTAAAATTTGGGCTGCGTGTTCAGATTTCAGAAAATTAAAGTTTGGGCTGCGTGTTCAACTTTCAATCAAATGTGGGCTGTGTGTTCACCTCAAATTTGGGCTGCGTGTTCAGATTTCAGAAAATTAAAGTTTGGGCTGTGTGTTCAACTTTCAATCAAATGTGGGCTGCGTGTTCACCTAAAATTTGGGCTGCGTGTTCAGATTTCAGAAAATTAAAGTTTGGGCTGCGTGTTCAACTTTCAATCAAATGTGGGCTGTGTGTTCACCTCAAATTTGGGTTGCGTGTTCAGATTTCAGAAAATTAAAGTTTGGGCTGCGTGTTCAACTTTCAATCAAATGTGGGCTGCGTGTTCACCTAAAATTTGGGCTGCGTGTTCAGATTTCAGAAAATTAAAGTTTGGGCTGCGTGTTCAACTTTCAATCAAATGTGGGCTGTGTGTTCACCTCAAATTTGGGTTGCGTGTTCAGATTTCAGAAAATTAAAGTTTGGGCTGTGTGTTCAACTTTCAATCAAATGTGGGCTGCGTGTTCACCTAAAATTTGGGCTGCGTGTTCAGATTTTAGAAAATTAAAGTTTGGGCTGCGTGTTCAACTTTCAATCAAATGTGGGCTGCGTGTTCACCTAAAATTTGGGCTGCGTGTTCAGATTTCAAAAAATTAAAGTTTGGGCTGCGTGTTCAACTTTCAATCAAATGTGGGCTGCGTGTTCACCTAAAATTTGGGCTGCGTGTTCAGATTTCAGAAAATTAAAGTTTGGGCTGCGTGTTCAACTTTCAATCAAATGTGGGCTGCGTGTTCACCTAAAATTTGGGTTGCGTGTTCAGATTTCAGAAAATTAAAGTTTGGGCTGCGTGTTCAACTTTCAATCAATGCGGGCTGCGTGTTCACCTAAAATTTGGGCTGCGTGTTCAGATTTCAGAAAATTAAAGTTTGGGCTGCGTGTTCAACTTTCAATCAAATGTGGGCTGCGTGTTCACCTAAAATTTGGGCTGCGTGTTCAGATTTCAGAAAATTAAATTTGGGCTGCGTGTTCAACTTTCAATCAAATGTGGGCTGTGTTCACCTAAAATTTGGGCTGCGTGCTCAGATTTCAGAAAATTAAAGTTTGGGCTGCGTGTTCAACTTTCAATCAATGCGGGCTGCGTGTTCACCTAAAATTTGGGCTGCGTGTTCAGATTTCAGAAAATTAAAGTTTGGGCTGCGTGTTCAACTTTCAATCAATGCGGGCTGCGTGTTCACCTAAAATTTGGGCTGCGTGTTCAGATTTCAGAAAATTAAAGTTTGGGCTGCGTGTTCAACTTTCAATCAATGCGGGCTGCGTGTTCACCTAAAATTTGGGCTGCGTGTTCAGATTTCAGAAAATTAAAGTTTGGGCTGCGTGTTCAACTTTCAATCAAATGTGGGCTGCGTGTTCACCTAAAGTTTGGGCTGCGTGTTCAGATTTTAGAAAATTAAAGTTTGGGCCGCGTGTTCAACTTTCAATCAAATGTGGGCTACGTGTTCACCTAAAATTTGGGCTGCGTGTTCAGATTTCAGAAAATTAAAGTTTGGACTGCGTGTTCAACTTTCAATCAATGTGGGCTCCGTGTTCACCTAAAATTTGGGCTACGTGTTCAGAGTTCAGAAAATTAAAGTTTGGGTTGCGTGTTCAACTTTCAATCAATGTGGGCTGCGTGTTCACAATCAAATTTGGGCTGTGTGCTCTAAAAATCAGAGTTTGGGCTGCGTGTTCTACTCTTAATCAATTTGGGCTGTGTGCTCTAAAAATCAGAGTTTGGGCTGCGTGTTCTACTCTTAATCAGTGTGGGCTGTGTGTTCACCTTCAATTTGGGCTGTGTGTTCAGAAAATCAGTGTGGGCAGTATGTTCACTTTCAATTTGAGCTGCATGTTCAGAAAATCGGAGTTTGGGCTGCCTGTTCTACTCCTAGTCAGTGTGTGCTGTGTGTTCACCTTCAAATTTGGGCTGTGAGTTCGATAAATCAGTGTTTGAGCCGCGTGTTCACTTCTTAACTAATGTGTGCCGTGCGTTCGCAACAAATTAATGAGCCGAGTGTTTAGAAATTCAAGTGTTTAAGCTACATGTTCAGGATGCAAACAAAGTACTATGTCATAGGCTAAACTGTGTGTTCAAGCATGACAAAGGCACGAAATGCACGAGAAATGCAGAAAATAAAGTAAATACCTCTCGTGCCTCATAAGAGAGGTGATGCTCTGGCTCCCGCAGAAGTAGATCCCCAGGTGCTCGCTCATCAAAATCAGTGAAATGACGAAAAACGGCACGGGGAAGGACATGTGCTGGCGGAGCGTACCTCCCGGGAATAAAAGGTCGGACCCTCGGGGGCAAGGTCATGGCATCAAAATCATCCCCAGCACCCGGAAAGCCTCCACCATGTGGAAAATTGCCTGCCATTTCGAAAAAAACTACAAAAGGAGCAAAAATGAGCCAAAATTGGAAAAAGTCAACAAAAGTCAATTCTCGGGAAATGAAAAAGTCAACAAAAGTCAACTCCCGAGAAAATCTTCCAAATATTGAGACAAACTCACCTCAAGTGGCGAAAATGAGAAAAGAAGCCCCGAAACTAAAATTTAATCAGTTCAAAGTGCTTGAAACTGAATGTTCTCGCGAAAACAACTTGCGTGGGGCGTTGGAAAACGCGTATGGAGCTCAGATCTGAGGGAGAAAATGGTTTGGGAAGCAAGTGGAGAAGATTTCGTGGCTGCATTTATAGGATCAAAGTGTTTGGGTGAGAGAGCATAAAGAAAAGGAGGTGAAAAGACCAAATTGTCCTCGGATTTGGGCAGGTGGCCGGCCGGCCACCTTTTCTGACTGGCCGGCCATTCTCTTTTTTGGAAAACTAGCCGGCCACCTCCCCCCTTCATAAAACTAGCCGTCCATGTCCCCCACATGCTCACCTAGCTCTCTGCAAATTTTGAGGAAGATTGGAGTCCCCGGGACCTGAAAAAGTTCAAGGAAAGTGCACTTTCTGTCGCAAAATTGCTCCGCCGGAACTTCAGCTTCAAGTTCTGACATGTGGCTCATCATCATTCATCGAAATCAAGATGTATCCTTTTTGAATGTGTTATAGCCTTTCCAGGAAGTGAGTTGGAGGCCGTGATCGAGTCGCCTTCGCCGAAACTCGCGTTTCCTTGCTCGTTATTTCGTAACAAACGGGCACCTTGATTTATGCTCGTTTTGCACTGTCATGCACATAACTTGCATTCTCATGAGCATACTTGCATTTTTATGCACATTTCTTGATATTACCATACCTCTGTGCTTGAGCATGCGTTGCCACGCACGTTCCTTTCTCGCATCGCGATGCATTCACTCGCCGGCACTGCGTGTGTCAAACTTTCGGAATCACATTGAATATATGTTGGTAGCATATTGTGCTTGTTGAATTTCTCTCTTTTGCAGGCACGATATTGTATGTACGGTTCATTTGAGGCTGGTGCGACCAGACGAATCGCGCAGGTATCGTATCTTCTCCGTGTGAGACGTGGCGAGGATTGAATAATCCTCCGCATTCTTAACTGCATGAAATGTAGTTGTTGCTTTGCATTCTTGCTTAAAACTGTTGCATCTATTTGCGAATACTTGCTTCATTACAGCTTGCTGCATTTGCATGATCATTGAGTTACCTTCGGCTTCTTGCATTTTCGGTTGCATTTTGCCCCCTGCCTGCGGGCATGCCTGCGGGCACATCTCTGTTTATCTTGTATGTTTGTCTAAGTCTTCGGCCTTGTCAAAAATGGGTCGTCTCTGGGCTTTGACATTCACTCCCGTTACTTGTGACTTCCGAGTTCTGTCAAAGAGAGGCAACTGTAAACACCCCATTTTTGACCGACCTTAAGACTCAGACATCACCGATTGAGCGCTTGGTGATGTTGCATATCATGCTCGTTCAGAAGTTTCAGAGTCACGGCCGTGAGCCCTGCCTCCGGACTTCCGAACCCTCTTCTGTGCCTTGCCTCGGTTTGCGAACCAGACTCGGTTTTCTCTGTTTCTTTTCCTGAGGGGAGAGAGAGGTCCCGTAGACCATCTCTCAGTGGCCGTGGGCTACATTTTGTGGCTATAGGCCGTTTTGCCCATTTCGGAGCCCGGTTTCTGATTTTTCGGGATTGTTGACCATGTGCCTCGGTTCGGGACCGCCTAACCATCTCTGTTTGCTCTGATTTTGGGCATACTCCTTATTTACTCCCTTTTGAGGGACACTGAGGTCTGAGAGACCCACTTTATGGTCGAATGCCACTTTCGGTGTTTAACAGGCAATTTTCGGGACCCCGAACTACGCGTTTTGGCCCCCGAGCATTCGTTTTGCATCGATTTTCGTTCATTTTTGGCAGGTACCTCTGTTTCATCACCAGGAAGGCTGTAGAAGGGTAGGAGGCCAGCAATTGTTACAGCAACCAGTTATATTCCTCCGGTACCCTCCGACGCCCGTTTTTTCTCACTTCCGAGCCAATGTTGAACAATCTTGAGCCATTTTCTTGAACTTTTAACCACATATTTGTGTTGTACACACATGGGAGGACAGCAAAAGTTGGTGGCCGGCCAGTAATTCCACCTGACCCTTTTGACCCCCCCTAAAAATGGCTTGTTTTCTCTCCTGTTTCACTGTTTCCAAATTTGAACCACAGGGTTGTGTTGAGAACACATGGGAGGACACCAATTTGTGGTGGCCTGCAAGAAAATCTTGTTGACCTTTTTGACCCTTGGCCGGCCGGCCATGGGAGGTGGCCGGCCGGCCATCTGCAACTCCAAAAAGTGGCCGGTCATGATCCTTGCAATGTGTACTTTACAGCTGTATAGTTGTTGTCCCCCAAAAAGATCTGTATCCGGGGGATAGCTTTTGGGGAAAAAATTGGCTCCTTTTCCCCCACTCTTTCCCTCTATGCTCCCCCTCTCCTTGGTCCATATAACCAGCTGCCAGCATTTGTATTAGGGGTTAGAAAAAATTGCTTCAAGCATTGCATTCATATCTCCCTCCATCTCTCTTATTTTCTCAAAAATTCCTAAGTCATACACCTCATTTCTTCATCACCACCAAGCACCACCACCACTACCCTATTTCCAGCAGTTTGGGGAGCTTTCCAGCAGCTAAGAGGCACCACTTCTCAAGCCAAGAAGCAACCAAAGACTTGTCTCCAAGGGTGAGTACCATTTCCCTCTTTTTTGGCTTATTTTTGCAACTTTTCTTAGCCATATATACTTGTTGTTTTGAGCTCCGGCCCTAACTGAAAGTGGCCTTCTTTTGAGCTCTTTTTCACTTTTGCTTAAGGGCCTCTCACTTTTTGAGGCCCTCTTGATGCACTTTCTTCATTATCCTCCTTGAATGCCATTTTCTTGCATGATATTTTTAGCCTATATGTGGTCTGTTTTGGAGCATGATGTAAACTGTAGATAGGCTTATTTTGATCCCCTCTTCAACATTGAAGAAGGGCTCATCACAGTTTGGGACCTTCATGTGCCACTTGTCTTTATATCCATCTTTGGTCCCCATTTTTGCATAGTTTATTAGCTTATTGTGCTTCCATTTTTGGATGATTTTCAGAACTAAAAAAAGTATTATTTTGGCCTTCTCTTAATGTTTCATTGAGGGTCTTTCATGGTTTGAGGCATATTTTATACACTTTGTGTTATATCTCTCTTTTGGTCCCCATTTTTGCATGATTTATTAGCCTACTATGCTTCTGTTTTTGGGTGATTTTCAGAACTGGAAACAGTCTTATTTTGGCTTCCTCTTCATGTTTAATTGAGGGTATTTCACTGTTTGAGGCATAATTTATATACTTTGTGTTATATCTCTCTTTTTTGGCCATATCTTGCATGATATTTTTGGCTTGTGTGCATACTGTTTTGGGTCCGGCCATCAACTGTAAAGTGTATTATTTTTGGCCCCTCTTCAATGTTGTCGAAGGGCCTCTTTGTGTTTAAGGCCAGCAACCTCCACTTGCTTCTTTGGCCACCTTTTGGCCCATTTCTTGCATGAGAGCTTAGCCATACCTGCTTTTGTTTTTGGACGATTTTCAGAACTGAAAAAGATCATGTTTTGGGCCCCTCTTCAACTTTGTTGAAGGGCCTTAATCTGTTTGAGGGCATCATCTATGAGTTTCTTCTTTATCTTGCATTTAGGACCATTCTTGCATGCTAGTTTTTCCCTGTTTCTGTTAGCTGTTTGGCCATACTTTGAACTGTAAAAATGCTTATTTTGGGGCTGCCTTGCTTCTGTCTTTTCATTCCATGTGCCAATTATGCATGCTTTGTATAGCTGTAAGCCATTTCATGTACCTAATTCTGCATTTCGGGAGAAATTCCATGCATCGGGTGTCATTTCGCCTTGTTTCAGGGCTGTTTTCCCCCTCATTTTGCTACTGATTTTTGCATATTTGCATGTCATATTCCATGTCTTTGCCATGTCTCATTAGAGTGGCATTTCGATGCCTGAGGGTCGGTTCTCGGTTTGCGTGCACGCGTGCACGCATTTCGAGTTGTCTTGTTTTCATCTGATGGCCTCCTATGTGAGTGTGGCTGAGGCTCTCTCATGTTGGTGTAAGCCCATTATTGCATTGCGTATGCCATTTCATCCATAGCATTGTGTATGCTCGGTTGTGTATTACCTCGTGTAGCGTGCATGCCATTCCATAACATTGTGTATGTTAATATTGTATCTTAGTTGCATTTCATGCATGTCATGCATATTGCATCACGTTCGGGATAGGAGTTAGCCTGGGCATGGGAAACGAGGTACATTTCATACTTCGAGTGACGGAATGTATCTCAATTCCCCAATCGCCGACACTCCGGATTATCCATGATGGAGTTAGGTTTTGTTGTGTTTTCATGTGCATTCATTTCATATTGAGTTGTGCAATTCGACTCCTCGGCCATCATGCCTCGGTATGCGTGATTGATGGCACGAGGATCGAGGCATGCATATATTTGTGAAAATACATTGCTATGCCCCTTTCCTGCTCTCTGTTGCAGCAAAATGAAGAATCAGCAACTTTTCGGGGCTTGGCACGCATTTCAAGAACAGGTGCAAACAGAGGCTAATTGGGGCATCCCAGTGGATTTCCGCGCAAGGCAGCCTAAACATACATCATTCATCAGAAGCAAGCCAGTCCCTGGCTTGCACGCCAGTTTTACAGCTTTCCTAGTTAATTTGTTAATTAAATAGGAATTTGTACATTATTTGGACTGTACTATTCTTTCATTTGGGACTGTATATTTATTCGGACCCTCTGCGCGAGGGCATAACTGTAATAAGTGTGCGTGTGTGTGTTGTATGTCTTCCAACCCCACGTCTTTCTCCCTTTTATTTATCCGCTTACGATGGTTAGATTAGGGCATGTTTCAATTAGCATACAGTATGATAGCATGTTTGCATTCATTCATCTATTTTGCATGCACCGGGCTCGGCGCATCATACTAACTGCATTGTATTTTCAATTCCAAATTGAATACATGTTAGCTGTAGCATTCCATATGCCATGTTTAGAATAGCCGAGCCTACTATAGTTTGCATTTTTGCATGTGTTGCATTAGGCATTTCTGTATACTTAGGATCATGCATGATTTCTAATATAGCTTCTGTTTTGGCTTGGAGTACTTGGTAAGTTTTATGCTTTAGCATCCTTGCATGCGTGTGAGTGACTGCCCTGAATAGCATGCTTACCATGAGGCTATATGCTTATGTTATATAACTGCCTGAATGCCTGTGGGTGAAGGTTGGGTTATTTGGATTGGGACAAATCATCAACTGTGAGTTTTAAGCCCACTAGATAGTGGCAAAACCATCTTTTCTAAGCCCACCCGAGGGTGGCAAAATCTGCATTTTAAGCCTACCTGCGGGTAGCACCACCAAACCATTTTCAAACAAACAAACATAAAATGTTTTGCTCCAATTCAGGCGACTCAGTCTATACGTGTATGCTGTGCGCATCACATAGTAACCTAGGCTAATAACCGGAATAAGAACATACAATGTTTTCAAAAATAGATATCATGGTTAGTAGAGGCCGGTCTTTGATCGGGCGAGCGGGGGTGCTCACGAAGTGACCTTCCCCAATCGTACCCAAGTTCCCGAGCCGAGGCAACTTTGGTGATGACGGACACGTGGCCTTAGGCAACGAGTCAGGGTTTCCTAAATTTCCCAAAATAAAATATTTAGGTGGCGACTCTGTATCTAGCAAAGTAGTCCATGTTTGGCACTTCTTTCAAAATCTGTTTTCTCAAAACGATTTGCCGGATTTGGACTCTTTGGTTCAGATTTAGAACCGTGACAATTTGAGAGTCCTGAGCTGTAGTGACCCCAAATGAACAGAACGGGACTCACCCTCCCGGGAGCGTTCGGGGACGTCTACAGGTAGTTGTTCCTAAAATGATTCCTTGGAACAATATTACTTTTCCAAAAAGATGGCAAATTAATAATGTTGTACTAGTCAGACCAATCATCAGACAAACCTTATATGATGTTATTCAGACACAAGGAGGTAATTTTTATCTTAAATTTCAACGACCTCTTAGTCGAAGCTTGTTCAGTATGAGTCATCACTCCTATAATCTGCCTTATCAAGTCGATTTACCTGAATCCTCTAGACATTCTATGTCTGAACCCATAGAATTTGTAAATCAAGGAATGCTTTCTAGGCCTCCTAGTCAGTCCTCTCCTAACCCTCTTCCTGAAACTCTAATCCAGGGTATTCACATATCCACCAACCAAATTCCTCATGGGGTATATGAAATCGGAAGGCCTGAGAGCCCAATTGCTAGTGATATGAATTTTGAAATTTAATGGATTTTACACCAGGAAGTGAAATTAGAAACCAACTTAACCATGATTTTATTTAAGATAAATATCAGGAATTTAGAATATGGTATTTTAATAACCATTCTACGTATCAACTTCAACAGTTAAAAAATTAGTATTATTTTCATTTAGAGAAGTATCAAATTCTTAGACCTTTTCCTAAATGGTATTATGAATTTAGTACAGTCATGGACATAATACCAAATCAACAAATTAATGTCCTGGAGAACATCCAAAGAACATGGACAACAGTAAGTGGTTAAGCCATAGTATCTGTCTATCCACCACTGCAGTCTTTAGAGTTAACATCTAGTGATGTTTGACAACAGCCTTTGATCATCACTGCAAATGTGGAAACTCCTTCCAGAATGGCTCAAAAAGAGTCACTACAGATGAAAGATATTGTACCACTCATTAAATAGAATAATTATACTAATTTATGTTTTCAAACAGTAGGAAAACAATTGACTCGTATCGAGGAAACCATTGACACTTTTAAAAATTGTCAACTGGTCCCGCCACCAGTCTCTACTCTTCAACCAGTAAATATTAAACCACCTTTAGAAGTAACTAATTTTAAGTTACACTCTGTTCAAAAGGATAATGAATTTATGGATACCTTTTTGAAGAAAATGAATGAATTAAATTTAGGAAAATCGACACCAGGCAGTAAGTCCATTAACATGTTGTCTACTCAACAAACTCCAGAAATCCAGCAGGATGATGACGACATAGTTACACCTTCATTAATTTATGAAATCCAGAATAATTTTCATTATATGTAAGATATGCAATCTATTAACAAAATCAAATTTCTAAAACAAACCAGCAAGACAGCCTCACAAGGCTCCAACAGGTATTATTATCATAGACCTACAACATAGGATATTCTTTATGAAGAAGATTTCTTTCATGGCCAGAACTCTTATCATGGAAAAACCATTTATGAATGGAATATAGATGGTTATTTTGAATATCAGATATTTGAATGTATACATCAGATTATTATGTATGCCACTGTTTGTAAACAAAATAATAATTCTGACCATCAGATAGTTAGATTCATTGTTAATGGATTTTCAGGCATCCTTAAGGGATGGTGGGATAATGTTCTCATTTCCGCTCAACAGCATGAAGTTTTAAATGCCACCAAAACTGAAACAGACCCCATTAGTAATACTGTTACTCAATGAGAGGATGCAGTTTATACTTTAGTCTAGACAATTCTCTACCATTTTATTGAGAGTAGTACAGTTAATTTTTGAAATAAAATAAAGAACTAATATTTTGAAAATAACTTATATTTTAAAAAATTTATATTATTTTAGTCCTTAATTTTTGAAAATAACTTATATTTTAGAACAATAAAAAATAAAATAAAGACTTAATATTTTGAGATGGAGAGACTAATAAAATTTAAGATGAAAAAATCATTTTTTAAAAAACTTTTGATAAAAATTTAATAAAAAATTAGAATAACCCATATCAAAAACAAATTTTTATTCAAATTTAAAATCAAATAAAAAATTTAATAAATGATTGGAAATGGTCTGCCAGTATCTATTTTTCTTGTCAGATCAGTCATTTCCAAAATTTTTGTAACTCATTTCTTAATTAAATTCATTAATCAACTTTTATTCTCTTGAAATTCAAAATTCTCTCTCTCTCTCTCTCTCTCTCTAAATGCATATATATACTCGCATACACATACAGGTATTTAGTGGAATTTTGACACGCTATTGGAGTTGTTGCAATGAAGGAGAACAATCTTGAAATGGAAAAGCTTCAACTGATCGATATTTCTTCAAAAGATGATTTTCTTATTGCTTCTTATTTGCGCGATAGCTTCCAAGACTTTCGACTTTCAAGTTCTCTTTAATCTTCCTTCTTATATGTAGTTATGTCCATATCTATGTTTGTGTTTGTTTATCTCAGTTATATACAATTGTTATACAAGTTTCAAATTTCCAATTCATTCCGAAACTAAACGAAGGTTGGGGTTTGAGGATTTATTTTGATGTTTGTTAATTATGAAAATCTTGATGAAGCTTGATTTTGTGAATTGTGACATGTTCTTGTATGAAAGGAACATCTTTTCTTGATCTCAATTGGATTATTTATTTTTTTATTTTTGGAAAAATCTCTATTGGATTTTTGTCATTACCTTTAAGTAACTGTGTGATATAAGGGAAAGACTTTAAATTGTACTTGAAGGGTTAAGTTGCTTGAGGGTATTAATAACAAAATCAAAGAATCCAACTTTGATTAGATAGTATATTAGTTTCTACTTGTATATATATATATATATATATATTCTTCAAAACCTAACATTGTAGGGTTTGGGAAAGATTCTAGCATTCACCCGAACTTCTTCCCCCTAATTTAATTCGGATTTCGGAGTACCTCTCCTATAGATTTGACATTCATTGCAACCTATGAAATACGGATACTTCTAGATGAGAGTTGCATTTGTATCGAATATCAATACTTCTCAGATACTAGCATAAACCTATTTGATACCTCTTAAATGTATCTATAATTTGAAATTTATTTTATTTTATTTCAAACAAGTACTAAATCGGCTATTCAATTGATCCTAAAATCAGAATGTGTGGAGAATTGATCTAAAAGAGAAGATCAAAAAGTTTTGAGCAAAACTAGAATAGAGAAGAAGAATACAATGGTCAAAACCTTAATCTCAGAGAAATGGCCACAACCTTTAACTAGCCAATATTATTATCTCAAAGCTAACCTAAAACTATTACATAGAGCCATATATACAGGCAACATAGGAAACCCTAATTAAAAATAACAAAGTAAATCATGACATTATTTGGAAGCCTAATTTGTAATAAAATAAGTAACTAAATATACTAAGGTTTTAATTAAATTATTAATAAAAAAAATAAATAAACATAAATCAAAAAAATGCAAATAAATAAATCCGCATATCACGTTCTGCATCATCTAGATCATGTGTATAACTTATTTTGAAAGTTGAGTATTTCTTGCATAGCATTAGAGTAATTGTTAGGATAAATACAAGAGTAGTTTCTAGGTAAGAAGAATTGGGAAACATTTAGAATAAAGCATGTCAAATTTGGTCCAAGTTCGAGTGGACATAATGAACCCTCAATATATCTTATATGAATATATTATCAATATTAATATATAAAGGGGCTCATTTTGGTGTCGATCATGTACTGAAGCTGTGTATTATTTTTCTTCTATCAAGTTATGGGCAATAATCAAAATTCTCACAAACTCCTTTCCACTTAGAAACATTAAAATCAACTTACCACAAATTCACATCCTGACAACTTCTCCCGAAACTGCTTTTCACTTGCAGGGCCGGCCATGAGTTCGTCGGGGCCTAAGGCGAATTTCGGAAATGGGGCCCTTTTATATTGGAAAAAAATTCATGAATAAAATGATAAGTTGCAATTTTTTTATTTGTTTGTAGCCATAAAAAAATTTACTTACACATATAATTAATAAAATTATAAATAAAACAATTTAATAAAACAAAATTAGAACAAAAAAATTAGGAAAAAATTATTCAATTAAAATTGATAAAGACCTAGGTAAAAAAATTTGAGCAAAATTATTTATTCCACTAAAATCTAATAGATAAAGAAGGTAAAAATAAAAAATAAAAAAAATAGGGCCCATATATTGTATGTATTATTTTTCTTGAGCCCAAACACTTTTTTTTTTAATATATATTTTCATTTTAATAAATATGGACCAAACTACACTTATAAATAAATATGGAGTAAATCATACATGGACCCAAAAAAATATTTTGGGGCTCTTTAAACTGATCCTAAAACCAAAAAAAAAAAAAAAACATTGAGCCTATAATATTTTACCAAATTTAGGGGCCCTATTTTTGGGCCAAATTTAGGGGCCCTATGTTATATATGTTTATATGTTTTACCAAATTTAGGGGCCCTATTGTTTTTTATTTATTTATTTATATATTTTCATTTTAATAAATATGGGCCAAACACATTTATAAATAAATATGGGCTAAATTATACATGGGCCCAATAAAACATTTGGGGCCCTTTAAATTGATCTTAAAACCAAAAAAAAAAAAGGTTGAACCTATAACAATTTTTTAAATTTGGAGGCCCTATTTTTGGGCCAAAATATGGGGCCTAAGGCACAAGCCTTACCTGCCTTAGGGCAGGGCCGGCCCTGTTCACTTGCCAACTTTCTCTTTCAAATCAAATGGTTTCCTATATGAATTGGAGGATGTCTGTGGTGCAAGTGCTATTATAGATCAAGTGTTTTCCTGCTTATACTAGTGTTGCAACTTGAAGTATAACATTTTTGCTCAAAGGCCTCAGGGTAGGTTGGGTCTTTGATTAAATAATGATTGTCATTCAGTTTCTTGTTAAAGTGGAAAAAACAGAGTTGGAAAGTACATCGTCTCTGCGTGTATTATATAGATATATTTGCTCTATCAAAGAGGAATAGACTTTCCAATTCCTCCAAACCAATAGTATAGAGAAGAAGAACATTCAATTATCTCCTTGGATTTGTTCAGTAATTTTATACTATCACCACCACCTCGGTTTAAATGACATCACTCAAAAGACTTTTCTTCATTTTTCCGTACATATACATCTACCATAAATTGTATGTATATATATATAATTTATTTTGATTTTTTTTGTGTGATGTTGTGTATGATGCTTTTTATAGTCATTGTCGCTATATGCTTAGCTAGATATAGTGATCTATCTGCCTACAATTTTCATTTCATTCATTGTTATTAATTTCCTATGTCAAGTGTGTTACAAAGAGATTAAATAACTTCAATTTGATGATGGTATTATATCCCATGAAAAAAAAAACAAAAATTGATGATATTCTAAACATAAAATTAAACAGAGACTTTGAATATTTTGTTGATTGATTTTTTATTTTTCTTTTTGTCCATTTTTTTTTTTAAAATTTACTGGGTTGCTGATGTTTTGAAGTAATTTAAAGCATCATTTCTAGTAACATTTCATTTATGCCATAAATTTTATATTTATAATTGTTTATTGTCTTTCAATGATTTATGCACACTTTGTGCGTGCTATGACTTCTAGTAGTTTGAAAAAAAGTCTTCACAAAATTACTTTTTAAATTTATATATGTTTATATATTGTCGTATCTTTAACATAATCCATATCATACTTTTCCAGAATTTGTATCGATGTATCCATATTGTGTCATACCTTTATCTTGTATCCCATTCCATGCTTTATAGATTGCAACTAGTCACTTAATCTCAGCCAATATAGCACTTTGAATTTTTTTGCATGCTGTGACTTCTAGTAGCTTGAAATTAAGACTATTTGGTAGACTAGAAAGTCAACACATGCTTGATGTGCGTGAATACATCGTAGGGAAGCATTGCAACTCTTGATGGTAGTGGAGTTATATGCGGAACATGGGACTGGAAGTAGAGAGCTTACATACTTCACGGTGGTTATGTAACCGTGTATATAAAATAACTATGCGACTCTCAAATGATTTCATTAATTATCACCATCTAAATAAATTAATCAATTTTTATTGAACTTTTTCTAGAAATCGAAAGTTTGACTTGGCTTCGCCAAATTAGAGTGTTTCCTAATTATAGATAAATAAAGAAAAATAGTCTATCCTAAAAGATTTATGACAAAATTACTTTTTAATTTATGTATATTTTTATACAAGGTCGTATCCTTTAACATAATCTATATCCTACTTTTTCAGAATTTGTATCGATGTATCCATATTATGTCATACCTCTATCTTGTATCCCTCTATCCATGCTTTATAAATTGTAACTAGTCACCTAATCTCTGCCAATACAATACTTTGTACTTATATCTTAACTAACGGTAACCCGTGCGATGCACAAAAAAATTGACTATATATATTTTGTGTGATAAATAAATCATCTTAATCTTAAATTATGTCTTAATAGCGAAAAGCCATGATATTAAGCCATCTGGGTAGATGTTAACAATAATTAACCCACATAATTTTACAATAAAATTTGATATGCATAAGAAATTATTAATTATAAAAATTGTTGAGAATAATAATATCACAATTACTTGATAACATAAGTAACTTGTATCAAACTAAACAAAACATTAAAAGAGAAATTCTATAAGCTAAGAAAAGTTATCATAAATTTACTTGGACTTTTAAATCAGTGGTGTATATTATTATTGTGGGATCAAATTATAAATAAATATCAACTTTTAATTATAATTTATAAGTAATTTTGAAAAACTTTTAATCTAAGTTTGTTGCCTTGCTTATAAAAAGAACTTCTCAAACAAATTATTAATTGATTATATTAGCAACTCTATATCTTTGATTTCCTCTATCAATGACACACACATATCATATCAAAGTATAAATCCTTCTCCATAGTTTGAATAATACTTGCATTGTAACGCCCTCAAAATTAACCCATTATATATCATTGACATGCATTATTTAAAGAAGACAATTTATTAATTCATTCATCAGAGTATTACTAAATAAAACATTACATGCAACATTGAATAAAATGCCTTACAGGCTTACATCTTTCCAAGCCAACACTTGGATACAAAAATATGAGTTCTAACTCAATACAAGAAAAGCCCGAGGCTTGAATGTTTACATGTACTAATAAATAAAGACAATTAACTAAAGGTAGTCTTCTTCAAACCAGAAGCCAAACCCTCCCAAGCTAAGTCCTTGGAGGTAGTTTATCACCTGAACCTGAAAATGATGTTCCCATAAAGGGTGAGCCACAGCCCAATAGAAATATACTAAACCACATATAAGCAATGAATAAAGCAATAGCATTCAACAGATGGTTAACCAAAATAATCAATTACTTCATTTTACAGTCTCATGACACTATTGCCAAAGATACGTTTTACTTTCCAATTTTATCAACATGGCTCAGAACCTGGCCAAACTTATAACAGTGAATCACATATATCATATTCACATCCTTCCAATATCAACAAACAAATGAGACTCAAGCTCAAATCAAACACTTCATACTTCCAAATTGATACACATTTTAGTGCTGTATCAATAAAACACTTCTATATAAATAAGCACACATAAATGTGATGCTAATGGAGTCCATCCCCTATCTCCTCCCAAACAAAATCCGGTTTAGAGGTCCATCCCCTATCTTCCCCTAAACCGTGGAGTACATCCCCTATCTCCTCCAACACACAAAACAATGTATGCAAATGCAATGCTCAATCAATACACATATTTTCTGTATCAATGCCATAGTCAAAATTAATGACTTAACCAATGTGATTAGTTTTAGTTATTCCTAATCCACATGCAATGTCTACAACAATCACGACTATCCTCCACCGATAGCCCAAAACAGTTATTTCTAAACTGAAAATAACTATGTCAACAATTCAATAGACAAATAATTCCAATTACCCAATTACGCTATCTAACCAATGAATTCCCCAATTCCATGAATTTAACCATCTTTTCCCAATTCCATGAATTACTTATACAAATTAATTCAATAATACAACTAGGGTTTTTCCCCAAAATTTACCAAAGTATCCCCAACATATCAAATTACCAAAGCTTAGAACAAAACCTATAAAATGGAGTAGGAAATCCCTACCTTGAAGAAAATAACCCGAATGGAGAAGATAGAGATGAATGCCCAAATTCCAATGTGCTCCAAATCACCAAATGTTCAGATTAGAATGAAGCCCAAGCCGCCCTCTAACTTTCTTACAAAGAACTTAAGATGGATTCACACTAGAAGTAGATGAACACCTAAAGAGAAGATGAGTTTTGAGGGAGAGAAGTTGGACCTAGGGTTTAGAACCAAAAAGAATAAGAAAAAACTGATCAAAACCCGCTGCTGCGTATATAAACTGGACAGGCTCGCTCGAGCGAAGACTTGGTCGCTCGAGCGACCAGACACAGAGAAACTACGCTCGAGCCAAGGAAGCCTTGCTCGAGCCAACAACTCAAAAGCTCGCTCGAGCGAAAGAAAGCTCAATCGAGCGAAGAACTCAAACCCTCAGGTCTGCAATAAGACACACGCTCGAGCGAAGGAACTATTGCTCGAGCGAAGGATGAACTCACTCGCTCGAGCGAAGAAAATCTCGCTCGAGCCAAGAATGCACAGCTACAGGTCCAAATCAAACGCAACCACTCGCTCGAGCGAACAACTCCTCGCTCGAGCGAAGAACCAAAAACCTGGACAGCATCACTTGGTTTCTAAACCCAACCAACCTGAAACAAACCTGCCCAACACACCCTATAATTCCAAAAGAGAAAATAAGGGACAACAACAACAATTATACAATGACAGAATCTACGGAACCTAAGTCCGGATACAATAATCAAGTGGGAAAAGACCGGGGTCGCTATAACCTCCCCCCCTTCAAAGAATTTCGTCCTCGAAATTAAGCATAAGTTTTTGAAAACAGATTTTTTTTTAACAATTCATTAGTAAACATCTTGACCCAAAACTGGTCATTTCATCTCTTTATCAAGAGGCATCTCATATTAAATATATAACACGACATATATCTCAACCTGTATCATTATTATGCATTATTCCTTTCAATGTTAACAATCCCCATATCATATTCAATTGCATGATATATATAACACACTCAGCAATGTAATCAACATATGCAATGCTATACTAAACTTCTATAATGAAGCAAGTTTCAAGATACACCCATTTACCAAAACATACTCAACGTTTTACAACTTAAGACATATGTAAAGCTCTTAAGTTCAACAATATTACAAAATCTAAATACAAGATTACAAATGAATAAACATGTCCGGGTATTTTTCACGGACTTCCAATTCACGCTCCCAAGTGGCTTCCTCCACTCCATGATGTTTCCACAAAACTTTTACCAAAGGGATGGTCTTGCCTCGCAAAACTTGATCCCGCCTATCCAATACCCAAACCGGTCTCTCCTCATACGAGACATCCTCATCAACCACTAAATCGGTCCAATCCAACACATGTGATGGATCCGGCTCATACTTCCGAAGCATACTCACATGAAACACGTCATGTACTCCGGACAACTGCGGCGGCAAAGCTAAACGATAAGCAGCCTCGCCAATCCTCTCAAGGATCTCGAACGGACCAATGAACCGAGGGGACAACTTCCCACTCTTCCCAAACCTCATCAAACCCCGTCTAGGTGATATCTTCAGAAAGACGTGATCACCCACCGCAAACACCAAGGGTCTCCTCCTACGGTCGGCATAAGATTTCTGACGACTCTGTGCTGTAACAAGCCTCTTACGGATAAGCTCAACTTTTTCCGTCGTTTCCCTCACCAACTCCGGACCCAACAGAGGTGCATCACCCACCTCAGCCCAACAAACAGGAGATCTACACGGTCGGCCATACAAGGCCTCAAATGGTGCCATACCGATACTAGACTGGAAACTGTTGTTGTAGGCAAACTCTACTAACGGCAAGTGCCTCTCCCACGATCCACTAAAGTCTAGAACACAACCCCGAAGCATATCCTCAAGTATCTGAATAGTACGCTCGGACTGTCCGTCAGTCTGAGGATGATAAGCCGTGCTAAAGGTCAACTTAGTGCCTAAGGCACTCTGCAAACTCTGCCACAACCTGGCAGTAAAACGAGGATCTCTATCTGAGACGATCGTCACTGGGACCCCGTGTAACCTCACTATGTCCCGAATGTACAAGTCGGCAAGATGATCTACCGAATCTCTCACGCGCATAGGAATGAAGTGCGCCGACTTAGTCAACCGGTCTACAACCACCCAACTAGCATCACTACCCCGCTGAGTCCTCGGAAGACCTACAAATATTTCAGACTCTTATGATCCGAGAATACCTCAAATTTCTCACCATAAAGATAATGCCTCCAAATCTTCAAGGCAAATATCACAGCTGCTAACTCTAGATCATGCGTAGGGTAATTCTGCTCGTGAATTTTCAACTGACGTGAGCCATAGGCAACTACTTTCCCCTCTTGCATTAACACACAACCCAGACCCTCTCGTGAGGCGTCACAATAAACTGTATAACCCAACCCTCTCTCTGGAATAATCAATACTGGAGTGGTGGTCAGTCTAACTTTCAACTCCTGAAACGACTTTTCACAAGTCTCACTCCATACAAATTTGACTCCCTTCCGAGTCAATCTAGTCAAAGGCGAAGCTAATCTGGAGAAATCTTTCACAAACCGACAGTAATACCCAGCTAATCCCAGAAAACTGCGGATCTCAAATACACTCTTAGGCTGTGCCCAATCCTGCACTGCCTCCACCTTAGATGTATCAACAGACACTCCTTTCCCGGATACCACGTGGCCTAAGAATTTGACTTCCCTCAGCCAGAACTCACACTTCCCAAACTTGGCATACAGCCTATGGGCTCTAAGTAACTCAAGCACCACTCTCAAGTGTTCCTCGTGCTCCTCCTCAGAAGGCGAATAGATAAGAATATCATCCACAAAAACGACTACAAACCGATCCAAGAACTTCCGGAAGATCCGGTTCATCAAATCCATAAAAACTGCTGGTGCATTGGTGAGCCCAAATGGCATCACCAGAAACTCATAGTGGCCATACCGCGTACGGAATGCCGTCTTCGAAATATCCTCTTCCCTGACCCTCAACTGGTGGTAACCCGATCTCAAGTCTATCTTAGAGAAACAACGGGAACCCTTCAACTGGTCAAATAGATCATCTATACGAGGCATAGGGTACTTATTCTTAACCGTAGCCCGATTCAATTTCCGGTAATCTATACAAAGTCTCAAAGCGCCTCCTTTCTTTTTAACAAAGAGGGCTGGTGCTCCCCACGGTGAAACACTAGGACGAATAAAGCCCTTATCTAGCAACTCCTGAAGTTGGATCTTCAACTCAACTAACTCAGCTGGGGCAAAACGATAAGGTGCCATCGAAATCGGTGCCGTGCCGGGCACTAGGTCAATGGAGAACTCAATCTCCCTATGCGGTGGCAAATCAACAAGATCCTCGGGAAAGACGTCCGAGTACTCACAAACCACCCTTGGCAACACAATCTGTGTCTCAACATCCTCACTAATCGAAAGGTTAGCAAGTAGACCACTAAGCTCACTCCGTCCTCGTGGAACATACCCCGGTGGCAACACATCACCAACCCGGTCCCCCAGAAAATGAAAATACTCTCTGCTCACAGTACAACAAGTGACCCTCTGGCGGTAGCAATCAATAACTGCCCGGTATGACGATAACCAGTCCATACCCAAAATAACATCGAAACCCCTCATAGGCATAACTACAAAGGAAAATGGGATTCTATGATAATCAACCTCTATATCACAACCCCTAACACCTTGTTTCAAAATCAATTCACCCCCAAGAGGTGACACTACACAAATAGGAGATGCTAGCTGTGCTAACTCCAACTCCAAAACAGATGCAAATGCAGCAGACACAAAGGAATGAGATGCACCCGTATCAATCAAAACATTAGCAACCGAGTTGCAAAACAAAAAGGTACCTCTCACAACTGATGGCGCTGGTACAAGATCCTGCGCGGTAACAGCATACATGCGCCCAGACGACCTCTGATCAACTTGCTCAACCCTAGGAGCATAAGATTGCTGCACCGACTGAGACGATGAAGCCCCCCCCTGATTGGCCCTCGAGGCCTGACCCGACTGAGCTGGCTGCTGACCCTGAATCGGCCTCAAACCAGATGCACCAGATGTGCCACCCAACTGCGGGCAATACCTCTTCATATGCCCTGGCTGACCACACTGATAACACGAGAGTGGCTGGCCTCTACCTTGACTCTGGCTCTGAGACCGAGCTGAAGAAGATGCTGCTCTCTGAACTCCTCCCCTCTGAGGACAAACTGGAGACTTGTGGCCCAGCTGGCCACACTTGAAACAGGTAATGTCTCCCTGACTGCCTTTCCCCGAACTAGCACTTGGCACAGGAAAAGTCGATCTAGAAAAGCTACCCTGAGACTGCTGAGGATTAAAACCCTTCTGTCTCCTACCATCACTCTGACCATCCTGACTCCTCTTGAAGCCCTTCTGTCCCTCCTCCTCCTCCTGCATCATAATTTCCATGTGGGTTGCAGCATCAACCATACGTCCATAATCCCGAATCATAGTTCCCCCAACTCTCAGCTTGAGGCCACGCCTCAACTTCTTCTCAAACTCAATACAACGGCGTTCCTCAGACGCCACCAACTCAGGTGCAAACCTGGACAAACTAGTAAATGCAGCCTCAAACTCGGCCACTGAAGAACTCAACTGCTTAAGCTGACAAAACTGGTCTCGCAGCTTCTCCCTGACAGCTGGAGATAAGAATTTCTCCTGGAAAGCATTCACAAAAGCCTCCCATGTACCTCCTATACGCCCCTTAGTAAACTTCCACCACTGACCTGCATCCCCCTTCAACTGGAAAGATGCCAAGGTCACTCTCAACCCCTCGTCTTCGATGCCAAGCATCTCAAACGTCTTCGTTGTCTGTTCGAGCCATTCATCTGCCTTAAGCGGCTCTTTTGGATCACCCACAAATTCATCCGGATTAGACCGGAAGAACTCCCTCTTCAGAAAGGAAGGTCCTGCATCAGCAGCAACAACTTGAGCTTGATTCTCAGCTCTGAGAATGCCTACTGACTCCCTGAATGCTCCTGCTATCTCTCGAGCTAAAGCGCCCATAGCCTGCTGGCCTACTGGCTCGGCCACATTAGCCTGGCCAATTCCCTCCTGAACTGCCGGAATCTCCTCTGGCACAGGCACCTCCTGCCTACCCGGCCTACCACGCCTACCGCGTCCTCGTCCTCGTCCTGACATCCTAATAAAGGAAACAGAGACATTAGCACATTAATAAATGTGCCGAAGCTAAACACTCGCGTCCTAATGCAATGGACAACAATAATACATTCCACGTAAGCACATAATCACATAAGCATCTACGAATTTCATTCCCGGATAATGATAGTCCCGATGCGTTACTATAGTTCCGGTTGGAAGCAGCAGTGATCAAGTGCCTTTCCAACAAGACTACTAGAAACTCAAGGGTCCAATCAACATCCTAGAAACTACATTCCATACCCACATAATCACATAAACATGTTATCACATAAGCATATAACATTACACTAAGTCTCTATCAAACGAGACGAACCCAATGTGATACTAATCACTTCCCACGTACCCAAAGTATTCAAACCCGGTACGCTCTGATACCAAGTTGTAACGCCCTCAAAATTAACCCATTATATATCATTGACATGCATTATTTAAAGAAGACAATTTATTAATTCATTCATCAGAGTATTACTAAATAAAGCATTACATGTAACATTGAATAAAATGCCTTACAGGCTTACATCTTTCCAAGCCAACACTTGGATACAAAAATATGAGTTCTAACTCAATACAAGAAAAGCCCGAGGCTTGAATGTTTACATGTACTAATAAATAAAGACAATTAACTAAAGGTAGTCTTCTTCAAACCAGAAGCCAAACCCTCCCAAGCTAAGTCCTTGGAGGTAGTTTATCACCTGAACCTGAAAATGATGTTCCCATAAAGGGTGAGCCACAGCCCAATAGAAATATACTAAACCACATATAAGCAATGAATAAAGCAATAGCATTCAACAGATGGTTAACCAAAATAATCAATTACTTCATTTTACAGTCTCATGACACTATTGCCAAAGATACGTTTTACTTTCCAATTTTATCAACATGGCTCAGAACCTGGCCAAACTTATAACAGTGAATCACATATATCATATTCACATCCTTCCAATATCAACAAACAAATGAGACTCAAGCTCAAATCAAACACTTCATACTTCCAAATTGATACACATTTTAGTGCTGTATCAATAAAACACTTCTATATAAATAAGCACACATAAATGTGATGCTAATGGAGTCCATCCCCTATCTCCTCCCAAACAAAATCCGGTTTAGAGGTCCATCCCCTATCTTCCCCTAAACCGTGGAGTACATCCCCTATCTCCTCCAACACACAAAACAATGTATGCAAATGCAATGCTCAATCAATACACATATTTTCTGTATCAATGCCATAGTCAAAATTAATGACTTAACCAATGTGATTAGTTTCAGTTATTCCTAATCCACATGCAATGTCTACAACAATCACGACTATCCTCCACCGATAGCCCAAAACAGTTATTTCTAAACTGAAAATAACTATGTCAACAATTCAATAGACAAATAATTCCAATTACCCAATTACGCTATCTAACCAATGAATTCCCCAATTCCATGAATTTAACCATCTTTTCCCAATTCCATGAATTACTTATACAAATTAATTCAATAATACAACTAGGGTTTTTCCCCAAAATTTACCAAAGTATCCCCAACATATCAAATTACCAAAGCTTAGAACAAAACCTATAAAATGGAGTAGGAAATCCCTACCTTGAAGAAAATAACCCGAATGGAGAAGATAGAGATGAATGCCCAAATTCCAATGTGCTCCAAATCACCAAATGTTCAGATTAGAATGAAGTCCAAGCCGCCCTCTAACTTTCTTACAAAGAACTTAAGATGGATTCACACTAGAAGTAGATGAACACCTAAAGAGAAGATGAGTTTTGAGGGAGAGAAGTCGGACCTAGGGTTTAGAACCAAAAAGAATAAGAAAAAACTGATCAAAACCCGCTGCTGCGTATATAAACTGGACAGGCTCGCTCGAGCGAAGACTTGGTCGCTCGAGCGACCAGACACAGAGAAACTACGCTCGAGCCAAGGAAGCCTTGCTCGAGCCAACAACTCAAAAGCTCGCTCGAGCGAAAGAAAGCTCGATCGAGCGAAGAACTCAAACCCTCAGGTCTGCAACAAGACACACGCTCGAGCGAAGGAACTATTGCTCGAGCGAAGAAAATCTCGCTCGAGCCAAGAATGCACAGCTACAGGTCCAAATCAAACGCAACCACTCGCTCGAGCGAACAACTCCTCGCTCGAGCGAAGAACCAAAAACCTGGACAACATCACTTGGTTTCTAAACCCAACCAACCTGAAACGAACCTGCCCAACACACCCTATAATTCCAAAAGAGAAAATAAGGGACAACAACAACAATTATACAATGACAGAATCTACGGAACCTAAGTCCGGATACAATAATCAAGTGGGAAAAGACCGGGGTCGCTATATGCATAGTTTCTACGTCATTTTAAAAAAATTAATCAATATAAGAATTTCATAGTATTATAAAAATTATATAAGAGAATAGTTTTAATCCATTTTATTTATAAAAAAATGATGAAAAATTATTTGAATTTTACTTGAAAAAATGTAACAAATGATAGCTTTAATCATTATATACCCCCAAAAAAAATTATATCGGTTACTCAATGAAAAAATGGTCGAATACAAATAAAGTCATGGACATTGAATTAAATCATATGAGCTCTAAATTGATAGTATAATCTAGCAAATCAACTAATAATAATATAGAGATATTGATAAATATTTAGTACTTTCCTATCATCTTTGTATTATATTCATTAATTTCACATATTATATGAAAGTTTTATTCGTCTCGATCCTTCAATAAAATAAGGACCAAGAAAACAAATTTGATAAGAAATTTATTCTAAACTTAATTATTGAAAAAACAAAAATTTCAAATAGAGAATTTAGAGATGGGATTGAAGAAATACTATAATGAATGCCTTATAAAAGAAAAAAAAAAAAGAAGCATAACAATGATCTAATACAAATTATTTTAAATAATTAATAGAAAGAATATCAAATTATTACTTTTTATAAATATAGTGAAGAAAATTAATTTTGTGAGATTTTTGTGCTGCCTTCTCCCATGTAGCCTATATTATTTCATTATTAATACTCTTCTCATACAAAGCGAACCAATTTCATTATTAATACTTTTCTCATTCAGAGCTAATAATTTTTTTTTTAAAATCTTTATCACTTAGTAGATAATAACGAATAATAAAATTATCAAGAGAAGGTTAAGAATTTAATAGGAGATAAAAAGTTATAGATAACGGCATTTCATAAGATAAAAAATTTAAAATAAAAGAAAGATAGTATGTGATAGGAGAAAAAAAATATGCCTAAATCAAAACAAAGATTTAGATATATATGTTTTTGATAAATATATAGATTAACAAATCATATCTTTATCTAAATTTTATTATTTTAATTTTTTAAAAATCAATTATTTAATCTTTATCTTTATCTGTAGGCCACAGAATTAATCTTCATAAATTATTTATCAATTTTTATATGTTTATTTATCTATAAGTCATGAAATTTATAGAAATTAATTTTTTTAAATTAATTGTTTAATTTTTATCTTTATCTATAGACTATAAAATTAATTTTCAGTTTTTATATGTTTATCTATATGGAGGAATTTTGAAATTCAAATCTTTATCCATAATTAATGAAATTAATTTTAATTTTAATTAATCAAACGAATAGAAAATGAAGAGAAATAGAAAACATGAACGGCAATCAAACAAGGTTTCCACGTAGGAAAGAGAGAGTTTTAAAATTATGAAAATTTAGGAATAAATATTTAGAGGCTTTTGACAAAACAACTACATTTGGTGTTATATATACTAGCGATAACCCGTGCGATGCACGGAAAAATAGATTATTTATATTTTGTGTGATAAATAAATCATCTTAATCTTAAATTATATCTTAATAGCGACAAACCATGATATTAAGCCATCTGGGTAGATGTTAACAATAATTAACCCACAAAATTTCACAATAAAATTTGACATGCATAAGAAATTATTAATTATAAAAACTATTGAGAATAATAGTATCATAATCACTTAATAACATAAATAACTTGTATCAAACTAAACAAAACATTAAAAGAGAGAAATTCTATAAGCTCATAAAAGTTATCATAAATTTACTTGGACTTTTAAATCAGTGGTGTATATTATTATTGTGGGATCAAATTATGAATATCAACTTTTAATTATAATTTATATGTTGTTTTTTAAAAATTTTAATCTAAGTTTGTTGCCTTGCTTATAAAAAGAACTTCTCAAACAAATCATTAATTGATTATATTAGCAACTCTCTATCTTTGATTTCCTCTATCAATGACACACGCATATCATATCAAAAATATAAATGCTTCTCCATAGTTTGAAGAATACTTGCATAGATCCAACGTCATTTTAAAAAAATTAATCAAGATAAGAATTTCATAGTATTATAAAAATTATATAAGAGAATAGTTTTAATCTATCTTATTTATAAAAAAAAATGATGAAAAATTATTTGAATTTTACTTGAAGAAATATAACAAATGATAGCTTTAATCATTATATACCAAAAAAAAAATTATATATGTGGGAAAAAATGGTCGAATACAAATAAAGTCATGGACATTGAATTAAATCATATGGGCTCTAAATTGATAGTATAATATAGCAAGTCAACTAAAGTAACATAGAGATATTAACAAACATGTAGTACTTCCTTATCATCTTTGTATTATATTCATTAATTTCATATATTATATGAAAGTTTTATTCGTTTCGATAAGGACCAAGAAAACAAATTTGATAAGAAATTGATTCTAAACTTAATTATTGAAAAAACAAAAATTTCAAAGAGAGAATTTAGAGATGGGATTGGAGAAATACTATAACGAATGATAGTCTTAAAAAAAAAAAAAACATAACAATGATCTGCTGCAATTTATTTTTAATAACTAATAGAAAGAATATCAAATTATTATCTTTTATAAATATAGTGAAGAAAATTAATTTTGTGAGATTTTTGTGTTGCATTCTCCCATGTAGCCTTTATTATTTCATTATTAATACTTTTCTCATTCAGAGCCAATAATTTTTTTTTAATCTTTATCACTTGGTAGATAATAACGAATAATAAAAATTATCAAAAGAAGGTTAAGAATTTAATAGGAGATAAGAAGTTATAGATAAAGACATTTCATAAGATAAAAAATTTAAAATAAAAAAAGATAATATGTGATAGGAGAAAAAAAATATGAACAAATGAAAATAAAGATTCAGATATATATGTTTTTGATAGATATATAGATTAACAAATCATATCTTTATCTAAATTTTATTATTTTACTTTTTTTGTAAATCAATTATTTAATCTTTATCTTTATTTGTAGGTCACGAAATTAATTTTTATAAATTATTTATCATTTTTCATATGTTTATTTATCTATAAGTCATGAAATTATTTTTTTAAATAATTTTTTAATTTTTATCTTTATCTATAGGTCATGAAATAAATTTTCATAAATTATTTATGAATTTTTATATGTTTATCTATAATGAAATTAATTAAAGTACGAAATGAAGGGAAGAAAAAATGAGTAATTTTGTTTTTTTTTTTAAAAAAAAAACAATTATTTAATCTTTATCTTTATTTGTAGGTCATGAAATTAATTTTTATAAGTTATTTATCAACTTTTATTTGTTTATTTATAGGAAGAAATTTTAAATTATCTATAAGTTATGAAATTAATTTTTTAATTTTTATCTTTATCTGTAGACTACAAAATTATTTTTTAGTTTTTATATGTTTATCTATATGGAGAATTTTGAAATTCAAATCTTTATCTATAAGCAATGAAATTAATTTTAATTATAATTAATCAAACAAATAGAAAATGAAGAAAAATAGAAAACATGAAAGGCAGTCAAAGAAGGTTGCCACGTAGGAAAGAGAGAGTTTCAAAATTATGAGAATTTAGGAATAAATATTTGGAGGCTTTTAACAAAACAACTACATTTGGTTTTTATCACTTGGTAGATAATAACGAATAATAAAAATTATCAAAAGAATGTTAAGAATTTAATAGGAGATAAGAAGTTATAGATAAGGCCATTTCATAAGATAAAAAATTTAAAATAAAAAAAGATAATATGTGATAGGAGAAAAAAAATATGAACAAATGAAAATAAAGATTCAGATATATATGTTTTTGATAGATATATAGATTAACAAATCATATCTTTATCTAAATTTTATTATTTTACTTTTTTTGTAAATCAATTATTTAATCTTTATCTTTATTTGTAGGTCACGAAATTAATTTTTATAAATTATTTATCATTTTTCATATGTTTATTTATCTATAAGTCATGAAATTATTTTTTTAAATAATTTTTTAATTTTTATCTTTATCTATAGGTCATGAAATAAATTTTCATAAATTATTTATGAATTTTTATATGTTTATCTATAATGAAATTAATTAAAGTACGAAATGAAGGGAAGAAAAAATGAGTAATTTTGTTTTTTTAAAATAATTATTTAATCTTTATCTTTATTTGTAGGCCATGAAATTAATTTTTATAAGTTATTTATCAACTTTTATTTGTTTATTTATAGGAAGAAATTTTAAATTATTTATAAGTTATGAAATTAATTTTTTTAAATTAATTTTTTAATTTTTATCTTTATCTGTAGACTATAAAATTAATTTTTAGTTTTTATATGTTTATCTATATGGAGAAATTTTGAAATTCAAATCTTTATCCATAAGCAATGAAATTAATTTTAATTATAATTAATCAAACAAATAGAAAATGAAGAAAAATAGAAAACATGAACGACAGTCAAAGAATGTTGACACGTAGGAAAGAGAGAGTTTCAAAATTATAAGAATTTAGGAATAAATATTTGGAGGCTTTTAACTAAACAACTACATTTGGTTATATATATAGTATAGATATACATATATATATATAGTACAGATATATAGATAGATAGATAGATATAGATATAGATATAGATATTTGTTTTAGATTTTTTTTAATATACAAATTATTTTCTTAGATTTTTTATAAAAATAATTTAACAATCCCATCATAACTACAGTGTATGAGAGAAGTTGAAAAGGGTATAGTAGTAGGTATAAGAGAAGTCAAAAAGACTTGTGAGTTAGAAGAAGTCAATAAATGCTAAGGTTTTTTTTTTTTTTTTTTTAAAAAAAAAAAAATTCAAAAACTTAGAACATTAAGATTGGAATATTGGAGCTCTCACAAGGCTTGTGAGTTAGAAACCCCTTTTTTCCTTATATATAGATGTAGATGTGAGATATCATAAGTATATTGGAAGAAATACTCTTTAATAATCTAATTGTAGGTTATATAGTACGTGAATGATATTTCTCTGCTCCATATAGGCATGTTTATATTCTAATTCTAATTTTCATGTCTTATTGTTTATCACAGTGTTAAGACTAATAATCAATCCATTAGAATAGACTTGTGTTTCTAATTCTTCAGTTACTTTTGGGGATGAAAGCAAAATTTTAAGAACCTTAATCTTTTACAGTAGTTCCTTTATGGTAGGTCTGAATTTCTGATATCGTTTTATTTGTGAGATATTTCATAGTTTTGCATCATCTTTGACTCTCCTAATTCCTAATAACTAACACATCAATATCTAAAGGACTCTAATTCGCTTAGGCTACATGAAAAACCACCAACAGATCTTAGTTTCTGTATCAACATTAGGAACAATTCTGCAGTTACTTGAACAAATACATTTTTTCGTTTTCAATTTTCACCTGAAACATTTTATTCTTGAATTCATTTTCACAGTAGTGTTGGAGAAAATAGATGAGCAAGAAGGTTTCAAGCTGTTTGGGACCACAGATTCTCGAGAACCTGAAAATGTAGCAGAAATACTCGAGCAAAGGGAGTAAAAGCTCTTATTTTATGAATCCACTGAGTTAGGAAAAGCAAGCAACTTGCGCAAAAGTTTAGCTTGGGATAGTGCTTTTTTCACTAGTGCAAGTATGCTTTTACAAGAAATCTAAAATATTTGGTGCCTTCTACCAATGTTAACTCATTTCATATGATTAGAGCAAGTTAAAATTTGAAGTCATTAATGCTTCATGCGTGATTAGGAGTTCTAGATCCAGAAGAGTTGTTTATTATAAATAAAGGATTTGAGAAGGCTGGAGCTCACATATTACCCGTAATTCTAGAAGATCTGTGTAGGTGGAGATATGTAGACTCAGAATCTACATTAGATAGTGATGACTTCTCTTTGGACAACAACCAAAGCACTGAGGTTGATCTGTTTGAAGAAATAAGAGCATCCATTGAGAAATCCAATTTAATGTCCAATATTTGCAAGTCAATTTGCAAATCAGGAGTTGGAGAAGCCCACAAACGGGAAACCCATTGTAAGTATATTGCAAATTCAGAACAAATTTTATTGTGAATGGAAGAAGAAATTTTTGCCTGTTCATTTTGTATGAGAATTGCAATGTGATTGCTTTTAAGGTATCCCAAAGAGATTTAATGGGTAATCAGGTCTTTTGCTATTGTTGCAGCAAGAAATATTGAAACCTCACGTGTCCTAAATTTTTTTTCTTACTCTTAGGCTTAGTAAGCATAATATCTTGTGTTGAGGATGTAACGCCCCAAAAAATTGGGTAGGGTATATCTATTTATACAATAAACTGACCTGATAGACAAACACATATATATATAGCTAACTATTCCATACATCCATTTCCATTTAACTAGCGGTAACCCGTGCGATGCACGAAAAATTAAACTATATACATTTTGTGTGATATATAAATTATTCTAATCTTGAATTATATTTTAATAGCAGCAAGCCATGATGTTAGGCCATCTTGGTTGATGTTAACAATAATTAATCTTCAAAATTTCACAATAAAAATTTGATATACATAAAAATTTGTTAATTATAAAGATTGTTAACAATAATTAATCTTTATCACTTGGTAGATAATAACAAATAATAAAATTATGAGGATTAGGTTAAGAGGAGATAAGAAGTTATAGATAAGAGTATTTCACAAGATAAAAAATTCAAAATAAAAAAAGGTAATATGTGATAAAAGGAGAAAAAAAATATAAGTAAACCAAAATAAAGATTTAGATAGATATGTTTTTGATAGATATGGATTAACAAATCATATATTTATCTAAATTTTATTATTTTAATTTTTTTTTTGTAAATCAATTAGTTAATCTTTATCTTTATCTGTAGACCATGGAATTAATTTTTATAAATTATTTATCAATTCATATATGTTTATTTATCTATAAGTCATGAAATTATTATTTTTCAAATAATTTTTAAAATTTTTATCTTTATCTAAATGTCATGAAATAAATTTCCATAAATTATTTATGATTTTTTATATGCTTATTTATAATGAAATTAATTAAAGTACAAAGTGAAGGGCAAAAAACATGAGTAATTTTCTTTTAAATCAATTTTTTAACCTTTATTTTTATCAGTAGGCCATGAAATTAATTTTTATAAATTATTTATCAATTTTTATATGCTTATTTATGGGAAGAAATTTTAAATTATCTATAAGTTATGAAATTAAGTATTTAATTTTTAACTTTATCTGTATACCATGAAATTAATTTTCAAAAATTATTTATCAGTTTTTATATGTTTATCTATATGGAGGAATTTTGAAATTCAAATATTTATCCATAAGCCATGAAATTAATTTTCATTTTAATTAATCAAACAAATAGAAAATGGAGGAAAATAGAAAACACGAAAGACAATAAAAAAGGGTTGCCACGTAGGAAAGAGATGATTTTAAAATTATGAGAATTTAGGAATGAATATTTACAGATTTTTGACAAAACCACTACATTTGATTATATATATAGTATAGATAGATATCTTTATCACTTGGTAGATAATAACAAATAATAAAAATTATGAGGATTAGGTTAAGAGGAGATAAGAAGTTATAGATAAGAGTATTTCACAAGATAAAAAATTCAAAATAAAAAAAGATAATATGTGATAAAAGGAGAAAAAAAATATAAGTAAACCAAAATAAAGATTTAGATAGATATGTTTTTGATAGATATGGATTAAAAAATCATATATTTATCTAAATTTTATTATTTTAAGTTTTTTTTTTGTAAATCAATTAGTTAATCTTTATCTTTATCTGTAGACCATGGAATTAATTTTTATAAATTATTTATCAATTCTTATATGTTTATTTATCTATAAGTCATGAAATTATTATTTTTCAAATAATTTTTAAAATTTTTATCTTTATCTAAATGTCATGAAATAAATTTCCATAAATTATTTATGATTTTTTATATGTTTATTTATAATGAAATTAATTAAAGTACAAAGTGAAGGGCAAAAAACATGAGTAATTTTTTTTAAATAAATTTTTTAACCTTTATTTTTATCAGTAGGCCATGAAATTAATTTTTATAAATTATTTATCAATTTTTATATGCTTATTTATGGGAAGAAATTTTAAATTATCTACAAGTTATGAAATTAAGTATTTAATTTTTATCTTTATCTGTATACCATGAAATTAATTTTCATAAATTATTTATCAGTTTTTATATGTTTATCTATATGGAGGAATTTTGAAATTCAAATATTTATCCATAAGCCATGAAATTAATTTTCATTTTAATTAATCAAACAAATAGAAAATGGAGGAAAATAGAAAACACGAAAGACAATAAAAAAGGGTTGCCACGTAGGAAAGAGATGATTTTAAAATTATGAGAATTTAGGAATAAATATTTACAGATTTTTGACAAAACCACTACATTTGATTATATATATAGTATAGATATCTTTATCACTTGGTAGATAATAACAAATAATAAAAATTATGAGGATTAGGTTAAGAGGAGATAAGAAGTTATAGATAAGAGTATTTCACAAGATAAAAAATTCAAAATAAAAAAAGATAATATGTGATAAAAGGAGAAAAAAAATATAAATAAACCAAAATAAAGATTTAGATAGATATGTTTTTGATAGATATGGATTAACAAATCATATATTTATCTAAATTTTATTATTTTAATTTTTTTTTTGTAAATCAATTAGTTAATCTTTATCTTTATCTGTAGACCATGGAATTAATTTTTATAAATTATTTATCAATTCATATATGTTTATTTATCTATAAGTCATGAAATTATTATTTTTCAAATAATTTTTAAAATTTTTATCTTTATCTAAATGTCATGAAATAAATTTTCATAAATTATTTATGATTTTTTATATGTTTATTTATAATGAAATTAATTAAAGTACAAAGTGAAGGGCAAAAAACATGAGTAATTTTTTTTAAATCAATTTTTTAACCTTTATTTTTATCAGTAGGCCATGAAATTAATTTTTATAAATTATTTATCAATTTTTATATACTTATTTATGGGAAGAAATTTTAAATTATCTATAGGTTATGAAATTAAGTATTTAATTTTTATCTTTATCTGTATACCATGAAATTAATTTTCATAAATTGTTTATCAGTTTTTATATGTTTATCTATATGGAGGAATTTTGAAATTCAAATATTTATCCATAAGCCATGAAATTAATTTTTATTTTAATTAATCAAACAAATAGAAAATGGAGGAAAATAGAAAACAAAAAAGACAATAAAAAAAGGGTTGCCACGTAGGAAAGAGATGATTTTAAAATTATGAGAATTTAGGAATGAATATTTACAGATTTTTGACAAAACCACTACATTTGATTATATATATAGTATAGATAGATATCTTTATCACTTGGTAGATAATAACAAATAATAAAATTATGAGGATTAGGTTAAGAGGAGATAAGAAGTTATAGATAAGAGTATTTCACAAGATAAAAAATTCAAAATAAAAAAAGGTAATATGTGATAAAAGGAGAAAAAAAATATAAGTAAACCAAAATAAAGATTTAGATAGAAATGTTTTTGATAGATATGGATTAACAAATCATATATTTATCTAAATTTTATTATTTTAATTTTTTTTTTGTAAATCAATTAGTTAATCTTTATCATTATCTGTAGACCATGGAATTAATTTTTATAAATTATTTATCAATTCATATATGTTTATTTATCTATAAGTCATGAAATTATTATTTTTCAAATAATTTTTAAAATTTTTATCTTTATCTAAATGTCATGAAATAAATTTCCATAAATTATTTATGATTTTTTATATGTTTATTTATAATGAAATTAATTAAAGTACAAAGTGAAGGGCAAAAAACATGAGTAATTTTTTTTAAATCAATTTTTTAACCTTTATTTTTATGAGTAGGCCATGAAATTAATTTTTATAAATTATTTATCAATTTTTATATGCTTATTTATGGGAAGAAATTTTAAATTATCTATAAGTTATGAAATTAAGTATTTAATTTTTAACTTTATCTGTATACCATGAAATTAATTTTCATAAATTATTTATCAGTTTTTATATGTTTATCTATATGGAGGAATTTTGAAATTCAAATATTTATCCATAAGCCATGAAATTAATTTTCATTTTAATTAATCAAACAAATAGAAAATGGAGGAAAATAGAAAACACGAAAGACAATAAAAAAGGGTTGCCACGTAGGAAAGAGATGATTTTAAAATTATGAGAATTTAGGAATGAATATTTACAAATTTTTGACAAAACCACTACATTTGATTATATATATAGTATAGATAGATATCTTTATCACTTGGTAGATAATAACAAATAATAAAAATTATGAGGATTAGGTTAAGAGGAGATAAGAAGTTATAGATAAGAGTATTTCACAAGATAAAAAATTCAAAATAAAAAAAGATAATATGTGATAAAAGGAGAAAAAAAATATAAGTAAACCAAAATAAAGATTTAGATAGATATGTTTTTGATAGATATGGATTAAAAAATCATATATTTATCTAAATTTTATTATTTTAAGTTTTTTTTTTTGTAAATCAATTAGTTAATCTTTATCTTTATCTGTAGACCATGGAATTAATTTTTATAAATTATTTATCAATTCTTATATGTTTATTTATCTATAAGTCATGAAATTGTTATTTTTCAAATAATTTTTAAAATTTTTATCTTTATCTAAATGTCATGAAATAAATTTCCATAAATTATTTATGATTTTTTTATATGTTTATTTATAATGAAATTAATTAAAGTACAAAGTGAAGGGCAAAAAACATGAGTAATTTTTTTTTAAATCAATTTTTTAACCTTTATTTTTATCAGTAGGCCATGAAATTAATTTTTATAAATTATTTATCAATTTTTATATGCTTATTTATGGGAAGAAATTTTAAATTATCTATAAGTTATGAAATTAAGTATTTAATTTTTATCTTTATCTGTATACCATGAAATTAATTTTCATAAATTATTTATCAGTTTTTATATGTTTATCTATATGGAGGAATTTTGAAATTCAAATATTTATCCATAAGCCATGAAATTAATTTTCATTTTAATTAATCAAACAAATAGAAAATGGAGGAAAATAGAAAACACGAAAGACAATAAAAAAGGGTTGCCACGTAGGAAAGAGATGATTTTAAAATTATGAGAATTTAGGAATGAATATTTACAGATTTTTGACAAAACCACTACATTTGATTATATATATAGTATAGATCCCAAATGCCAAATACATGCTGTTCACATCTCAATGCCCCAGTTCCAATCCCAAGCATGCATTTTACAACAAGTATGAAATGGAAGCCAAACAGATAATAAGTGCCCTACAGACTTATAAATTTATCCAAAAACTTCTCAGTTACACAAAATGGAGTTTCAACTCGACGCAAATACAGCATTGGGCTTACATTCAATAAATAACCATAAAACCAAAATGAAGCCTTAGCTTCGAGTCCTCCCAAGTCAGTGCCTTGGCGGAGGCATAGCACATGTACCTGAAATGGTTTTCCTTATAGGGTGAGCCACAGCTCAGTAGAGATATATTACACAACATATGGACCATGACAAGACTAAAGAGGAGTATACTCATGCCATGCTCATGATAAAACTGTTTATCTCTCTTTTTATAAAGCATGCAGTGCTGAGATGCAATGACAGATATAAAACCATTTCTATTTTGAACCATATCTGTTACATGAATACAAGCTCTGTGAATCTCTAGGTGAGTGTCTGCAAGTAGGCCCTAACGCACTACCACTGTCATTTTTACCAGTAAACTGGAAGGCTCGACACCTAACCATGCGGTTCTACACCCCCTACCCAGATCCACCAAGTATTCATTTTTTTGCAAACAGATACATATCCACTCATTTTCCAAAAACAGATACATTTCTAATGAAATGAATGTAATGTAATGTACAATGCAACAAATAAGGAATGTGGTTCAATTTACCTAAGTCTCATGCATTTCTACAACAATCATGGTTATCCTCCACTGATAGCCCAAAACAGATATTCCTAAACAGATATTTAAACAATTAAATTCTAAAAATTTTGATAAATACAATCTATTCCACATCTCATCAAATATGAACAACTACACTAGTTTTCATATCACAATCACGTCCGGTAACCTCTCAAGGTCCATTTCTAACCGTAACGATTTTATTCCAACAGATACATTAAGCAAAATAATACCGTTAATGTCCAAGAAAACATCATTTTCTTTCCAAACTCAATTTCCAAGAATTATTCAACTATGGCATCCTATTTTGATCAAAATCCCCAAAAGTTAAACATAATTCATTTGTTTTCTTTAAAAATGCTCTTTTGGTCGCAAACCGGTAAAAATTTCAAAACCGATCGAGTCGGAGTCCGTTTTTGTTCAAATTTAAAATATAGCTCTTTCATGACCTTACAAACATATTCCAAGTTTACACTTTCACAATTTGGGAATCAACTTTTCATTCTTCTCAAAATTTCTCTTTTGAGCAAATAAATCACAATTTTTTCAAAAATTCTAATTAAATTATATACAACTCTAAGCTCCATATAATCAAGAAAAAGTGCATAAAAAAGTGTAGGAAAAATCCCTACCTCAAGCCAAGAAGCTTTCAAATTTTTTTGGCAACAGAAATTAAATCTATTCGGAGCCAAACGATGCATTTTTCGCCCTCTACGTTTTGATCCAAAGCACTAGGAGTCAAAAATGACTTACACTAGATCAAACCCAAGAAAAACCAACTTCGAACCCCTTTTTTCTTTCCTCTCGGCAAGAACTCCCAAAAGTATGAAGAAAAAAAAATCTATTAGGTTACTATTTATAGATATTTTCTTTTTTGCTGTTTTGTTTTTAACTAAAAAAATATCTAACCATATATATATACACCTATATATATATATATCAATTAAAAATACATTTCAACATCTTTAATGACAAAAGTAAATATAATATTTTCTCACTACAAAATATATTTGGTTTAATGGTACACACCATAAATATTCACAACTCTTTTATGGTAATCAAATAATAATAATAAAACTACAACAATATTACACGGTTACTAACGAGGTCATGATTCAATTAATTGGGTCCAAAATGAATGGAGTTTAATAGTTTAAAATAAATCCCCAACTAAGATTAAAGTATAAATTCAATTCGATTCAACTCATTACGTATGAGGTTATCCATCCACAAATCGTCCAGGCATATATAAATCTCAGAAAATGAGATTATATAGTTCCTTTTAGTATTTAGTATGCATAAGTGTTCATCATCTCGATTGCTCAAATTGAAAGGTTGCATTATTATTTATAACTTACAAGTTACAAGTTTGTCCAGGCATGTATAAATCGAAGACAATGAGATAATATGGTTCCTTTTAGTATTTAGTATGCATAAGTGTTCATCATCTCGATTGCTCAAATTGAAAGGCTACATTATTATTTATTACTTACAAGTTACAAGTTTGTCCAACATTTGGTAGTCTAACATGTTGGATATGCAGACACAAGATTGTGTAAGGAAATGAAATTGTAACTTTAGGATATGAATTAACTGACTCAAATTAATTTGATCAATACAGGATGCTGAAAAAAAATGGTGAATCTAATTCGTTTTCTCATAAGTCACCCAAGATATTAAGCAGGATGAGCATGGTGTCAGCAGGACAAAGAAAAAAGATCTTAGGTGCGGACCATGTCAAAATGGGAAACAAAGTTACAACCCTTGGATCTGGTAAGAACCATCATAAAATTTAAAAGTTCCTTTCTTCCACTTCTAATGGAATTTCCATCAAAATGAATGGACTGTTACAGGGGAAGGTTTGATAGTATCCAAAAACTCTGGATTGGAGAACTCATGTTCCGTTAGCTCTACAACATCCCTTGAATCATCTTCTTTAGTTTCTATCACCACCAGTAATGATTCATCAGCTTTTTGTTCTCTATCCGGTAGTGTTTCATCATTAAAATCTTCTTCAAACTTGAGAACGAACAGTTTCCAGGAAAAGTAGACTTGCTGCCTCTAGTTTAACCTCCAAGACTCCTCTCAGGTGCTCACTAGGAGACAAAATTGTGTTGGAAAATCCTGGTTTGTCCACCCTTCATTGTCCATGTCAAACCATTCTTATGAATCACTTGCTAGCTCTATTGATGGATGGTCCTCAAAATCATCATCAACTGCCAACCAAAGCTCCAACTGTTTAGAGGTCAGTTTTCATACCAATACTTCCAAAGAAGCTTGTTTAAGAAATGATGCTACCCAAGCATTAAATTTTCAGAGTTGCCCACATGATGAATGTTTTGATGATCAAGAAAATCATCAAATAAGGTTTCCAAATCTATGTCTTGAAGTAGTTAGGGGAACTGCTAATGATCCTGCAAAATCAACCAGAAATTTCAAACCTTCGGGTCTCCAAATGCCATCACCAAAGATTGGGTTCTTTGATGAGGTAGTTTTATTTTCTTCCAATTTATTTAGTTCTATGTTATGAGTATTACCTTGAGAAGTCAGTATTTCAATCAAGTAAAGCTTATTTGCTTTGGCAGGACAAAGCTATGATGTCGATGGTAGGTGGAGATTTCCTGTTTCATTTTGGAGCGCAGAGTGCTTTGCCTAATATCAGTGGGGTGACAAACAGAAAAAGGCTGGATAAACTTCAAACTACAAAAATTTTACTAGAGAATGGAGATACAAAGCTTGGTTCTGTGCAAAATGGAGTGATAAATCCTTCTTTGAATGCCATTCGCAGATATGCAGCACAGAATCAAGAGCTAGATAAAAATTCCCCAAAAATGTCCAGCACGTCTATAACCTCGAGATACTTACCAGGGAAAATTTCAAAAGGTCAGACTGATACATCTCCTCTATTGTGCAGAGAAAATTATTGGACAATCTTCACTGTATTTAAAAATATAAATTTTGTTTGTGTACTTAACAACAAATGGAATACAGAAGAAATAAAAGAAAGGAGAGAGTATGTTTGATTACAAAAATCAAACCAGAAAATAAAATAAAATAAATAAAACAGATTTTTATTTTGTTACAAAAACAAAATCAAAATCTGAAATAGAAAAAATAATAAAACAGAAAAGTAAATTAAATACTTACCAAATTAATTTGTTGAACAAATATTCTGATCAAGTCCAGTGTTTAGCATTGTGTCCTTAAGACAGATTCGTCTTCTCCACGGTGCTTTTGGATTGTGAACGTCTATCTCCTAGGATAAAATGATCAACAACGAAAAATTGCAGTACTACAGATTTTTCATACAACGAACACATTCATTGTATACACTCTTTCTCATAGAAAATTAATGGAATTAATGTAGCAAAATGCAGGGATGAAAGGCAGCAGAGAAGAACGAAAATTGGAGTAAAAAACCAAATGAAGGACTTGTCTTATGTATAGATGATTTCGTGGCTGTACAGATTTGAATGAACAGGTGCAAAACCTGTTTGGTTTGAATGAATAGGTAATGTGGCTGTTGGGTTTAAAGTTAAACAGATATGAATTTGTTTGGTTTAAATTCAAACAGATATTCATCTGTTCGGTTGGGAAAAAATCGAAGCCCATTTTGAATTCAATTTTCGAAATTCAAATTCCAAAAAATTAGAATTTAATTTTAGAAAGATAAAATTCAAATGTTTTTGGCCCAAAATGATAGGTATTGGGCCGGACAATCCCAACCCAACCACACATCATGCACCCGCGCCCAAGCCCAGCCCAGGTCGCTCGGCCGGACGGATGGACTGCGGCGGCGCACGCGTGTGTTTATTTTGGATCCAATGGGTCTAGCCCACTTTGCCCATAACTTTCCTCTCTACAAAACTTGGGTGCCCCTTGGGGCCTACCCCAAGTTCCAAACTCATGGCTTATAAACCCACTCAAAGTATGCCCACCAAATCAATGTGGGACAAGCCTTAAACCAAACATTTAGGAAATTTCACCAAAAACACCATTTCCATGTGTAGACACCCCATTTTTGACCGTCCTCAAGACTTGGACGTCACCGTTTGAACACTCAGTGATCATCCATGTTTGTGTTCGTTTGGAGTTCCCGGAGGTCTCAGCTCGCGCGCCTTGCCTCAGGATCTCCGAACTTGACTGTTTAGTGTCTGGCTTTACACCAAACACTTGTGTTTTGCCTTGGGGAGGCAGGGTAGGGCTTGTAGACCATCCCCACCCACCACCGGCAGTGGCTAGAGGCCACCGGCTGGTTTTTGCTGCGCCGGCCGGCACTACTTGTTGCCGGTCAACACTTTTTAGTGCCGGCCGGCACTCTTTTTGGCCAAGATGGCATTTTTTGCCGGCCGACTACTGTGCATCTGCTTTTGCAGATATTTTAAGACAGCTGTCTTGCTTTTGGCTCCCCTCCATGTATGGAGGGATCTCTCCCTTGGAAGCTTGTCTTGTAAGCTATACAAGACAAAAAGCTTCTATATAGAGAGAGGTTGGTCTCTTGGCTTAAGGGGTTAGACACTTAAGATATTTTGAGAGCTTAGACAGCCATTGTTAGGGTTTGAGTTCTAGGGTTAGGGTTAGATACACATCATATCTCTCTTTCCCTCTCTTTTGTGCTCTTGTGTGTGTTTTAGTCCATACTATTGCACACAAGCACCTAGTGTTTCACCTTCCTCTTGGAACTGAGGTTCTAAGGGACTGATTTTGAAGTTTTGGTGTTGGATTCAAGCTAAGGAAGGCCATTGGAGCATCATTGTTGAAGAAGGCTTCAAGGGTAAGAATCTCACCCCTTTTTACCCCATTTTTGCATTGTATTTCTACCTATCTTAAATTCGTTTTTGAGCTTAGTGTATAATACAAAAAAGTTCTGTTTTTAAGCCCTCTTGGTTGTTTGTTAAGAGTTTTTTGTGGTTTGGGTAAGTTTGAATACCCTTAGGCCTTGAAAGGCCTCGTTTTGTGCCCTTTTGTGTGAACTCCGGGATTTTGGTGTTGGGGTCTCTTCACCACTGAAATCTTGAGGGATTTCAGTGGTGAAGGTGATGCCTTGAAGTCCCAAGAAGGAGAGGGCCACCCCCTCTCCTTGTTGTCCTTGAAAAGGGCATGTTTTGGCCTCTTGAGAGAGCATTATGTTTGAGGGTGTATTGACCATGACTTGGCTGCTTTTTATGCTTAATATGTCATGTTATGCCTCTGTTTTTACTTGGTTTTGGTACTCCATGCATGCTTAGCATAGTTGCCATGTAATGCCTTGTTATGCCTTAACATGTCTTAGGTTGTGTGCCTTTGTTTCTAGCATGTTTTAGGCTTACATTTGTGAAGATTTTGTGCTTATCTTGACATGTTTTAGGTCTGTCCATAAGTGTTTGGGTTGATTTTGGCATGCTTGGTATAGCTCCTTTGTATTTGGGCTTGTTGGCCTTGAGCATATGAATGTATAGCATGACATCTTTGCATTGATTTGGTGATTTGGGATCATCCACCATGTCATTTCAGTCCTATTTGCATGCCTATATGTTTACCTTGGATGCATCTTTAATGCCTCATAAGCTTGTGTAGCAATGCTCCATGTTTTGGTGTTTATGCATGCCTTTGTTTTTGAGTCATTTGGATGCCATCTAAGTGGTCCTTAGGCCTTGTATTAATGTCCCAAAACTCTGTTTTTCGTCAATGAGTTCATGCCATATTTGGTCTTGCTAAGTGTAGTTCAATACTCTATTGGTTTGCTTTGAGCATTTGGGCCATTTGTTGCATGCTTGGCTTGATTTATTGCTTGGTTTGGCACCATGTTTTAGCATGATTTCAATGCTTATGTTGCATGCTAATTAGTCCATGATTCCCCCTTTCAAATGTGTTTGAGGGTTGTTCAATTTGTGCTTAAGTGTTAGCCTTTCAACATATGTATGTGTGCATGTGTATTTGGTCCCTCATTGTAGTACTTTGGCCCTTGTTTAGGCCTTATTGGAGCTGCCTAAATCATGCCTAAGCCCACCTTTTCATTGGCTAGCATTGCCTCATGTTTGCTTGCATGCTTGCATAAGTGTATCGCCATGCCATGTTGCATCCTTAGCTTGCATGCCTAGGTTGCATTGCATTTTGCATGCATGCTTTGTTCCTTGACTTAGTGATAGGAATTGGGCCTTGTTTGGTTTGATTTGGTTTGCATGCATTTGAAATCAAAGTTGCATACTTGATTCCTTAGGCAATCATGCATGGAAATGCGTGATTGGTGGTCCGAGAATCGAGGCACATGCCCCTTTGAGTCATTATCATGATAAGGGACATGGTTGGTGCATATATGTCTTGAATTGTGCTGCCATGCTTTGTCTTGCCCTCTGTTGCTGTCATTTGCAGATTTTGCAAGAACACTCTGCCGACCGGCAGTGTAAGGTGCCGACCGACAATAATTTCCCTGTCGATAGCTTTGTTTTGTGTCGGTGGCCACACCACACTGCCGGTGGCAATTCCATGCAGCCGGTGATGTCTCCCAGCATCCAAGGAAGCAGTCCTGAGGTTTTGGCAACCTCCAGAGGAGTGAAAGAAGGGAAAACAGAGGCAGCCTATGCATGGCGGCGCGTTTCCCGAGGCGATTTTCCTGCTTTCTTAGTTTTAGTTAATTTGCTTAGTTGATTAGGCAATTTGTAATATTTAATTAGCTTGCGTAGTTAATTAATTTGTAATATTTATTTGGTCCCTCCGAGTGAGGGCAAATCTGTAATAAGTGTGTGTGGGTGGTGTGTATGTCTTCCAATCCCCACTTCTTTCTTCCCTTTTATTTACCTGCTTATGATGGTAGATTAGGGCATCTTTAAAATTAGCATACCTTATGCTATGCATGTGTGCATCCATTTGTATTGCATGCATTAGGCTCGGTACATCACGCTAACTGCATTTGTACTTTAATTCAAGAAAATTGAATATGTGATAGTTGATCGCATTTCATATGCCATGCTTAGATTAGCCGAGCCTATCTAATTGCATCCTGTATGTGTTGCATTAGGCAATTTAACATGAACTAGGACACGCATGTTTGCTAACTAGTTTACTGTTTTGGCACGGAGTACGATGTAAGTATTTACGCTTTAGCATCCTGCATGCGTGTGAGTGTTGCCATGACAGTGTGCCTGCCATGCGGCTAAATGGTTTAAACTGTTTGAATGCCTGTGGGTGGAGGTTGGATTGTTTGAGTTGGAAAAACTCATTGAAATTCGTGTTTTAGCCTACTTGCGAGTAGCAAATTCCAAAGCATTTTCAAAACAAACGGATATGCAATGTTTCTTTCCAAATTAGGCAATCTAGTCTATACTTGTTTGCTGCGCGCATAACATAGTAATTCTAGGCTAATAAATGGAATAAGAACACATAACGTTTTCAAAATCGGATATCATGGTTAGTAGAGGCCGGTCTTCGGACCGGGCGAAAGGGGGTGCTCATAGCTGACCTTCCCCGATCGTACCCAAGCTCCCGAGCCGAGACAACTCCGGTGATGACGGACATGTGGCCTTCGGCACCGAGTCAGGGTTTCCTAAATTTCCCCATTTAAAAAATATTTAGGTGGCGACTCTGTATCTGGCAAAGCAGTCCATGTTTGGCACTACTTTTTCAAAAATCTGTTTCTCAAAACGATTTGCCAGATTTGGACTCTTTGGTTCAGATTAAGAACCGCAACAACAAAATCGCGAGTCCGAACTGTAGCGAAGGTCCTTCCGCGGGCGCGTCTACACCATGGAGCTCTCTTTGGCTTCAATTTCCCATTCACTTGATAATGGTTTTGAGCAACCAAATATACTACGTGAATCACAACGCGGCATAGAACGCATTACCACTTAGACCCGCCAAATTTGGCGCATGGGTCCCACCTAAAAATTAGACCAAAGTTGAGGAAAAGTCCTATTTTTTTTCTTCCCAAAACTTCCAATATCATTTCTGACAATCCCCCACATGAATGGAATTTGATGACAACGGAAATACAACAATATGCAAAATTTATCGAAATAGTATAAATCGAAAATATCTTGCATCATGATAGGTAGCTTTTGGTCTTGAACCTTCCATAGTGATAATCTATCGGACATACTAGCTAACCAATGGACGTGGTGCCTTGAATTGTTCAGCCGTTTGTGTAAGCCAAGACAATAGATTTGACACAAAATATCTTTTGACACATCGTGGTTCTCACGGTTGTGTTCATTTTGGCCTTTAACGCTCTTGGTTTTCATGAGTGCTTCTAGAGAATTTAGCCTCTTTATTCTCATAGAATCGGCCCTAGTTCGACACTCATATAGGTGATTCTTATTATGAGTATCTCCTTATACTCGTCTTGATTTTTATGCTTAAATCAAGATATAAATAATCATTAAAAACAAAGCTTATCCTTAGACCCTTGCATGTAATATATGTTGTAGATATCACTCTCACCATAGGAATGGGTAAGGAATTTTAAAACCCTTGCTGATTTCTGGCGAGCCACACATAACTTAGTTGTCCCTTTAAACTTAGTTCTTGGGTCATCTAAGTAGGGTTACCATTATGATGACTCTTATGTTAGGCTTTAATCTCATCCCCTTTGATGAACTATACACTTGCTCTTTTATCAAATCTTTTGTTAACGGATCCGCAATATTCTCTTTAGATTTTATATAATCTATTGAGATTATTCCATTTGAGAGCAGTTGCCTTACGGTACTATGTCGATGACGGATATGTTGTGCCTTACCATTATACATATGATTTTGTGCCCTGCCTATTGCAGATTGACTATTACAATGAATGCAAATAGCTGGCACAGGTTTTGGCCACATTGAAATGTCTTCTAAGAAGTGGCAAAGCCATTCTGCTTCTTCTCCTATTTTGTCTAAAGCAATGAACTCAGATTCCATTGTGGATCGTGCGATGCATGTTTGTTTCATGGATTTCCAAGAAATAGCAACGCCTCCCAGAGTAAAGACATATCTACTAGTGGATTTTGAATCTTTAGTATCTGATATCCAATTGGCATCATAATAACCTTCTAGTACTGTTGGATATCGAGTAAAGTTTAAACCATGATCACGGGTACACCTTAGATATTTAAGAACCCGAATGATCGCTTTCCAATGGTCTTTTCTAGGGTTATTAGTGTACCTACTCAATTTACTGACAACATAAGCTATATCAGGACGAGTACAATTCATTAGATACATTAAGCTTCCAATGCTTTGAGAGTATTTTAGCTGAGACACCGCATCACCTTTATTTTTTGATAAATAAAGACTGATGTCTACAGGTGTTCTAGCTACATTTATATCATCCTTGATAAATTTACCAAGAATTTTCTCAATATAATGTGATTGAGATAATGCATATCCGTCAAATGTTTTAGTAATTTTCATTCCTAATATAACATCTGCGACCCCCATATCTTTCATATCAAATCTTCTATTCAGCATTTGCTTAGTTGATTTGATCATGTTTTGACTGCTTCTAATGATAAGCATGTCATCCACATAAAGACAAACTATGACATATCCTTGGTCAGTGTTTTTAACATAGATGCACTTGTCACATTCGTTTATCTTAATCCCATTAGTAAGCATAGCATGATCAAATTTTTCATGTCATTGCTTAGGAGCTTGTTTTAATCCATAAAGAGATTCTACAAGCCGACAAACATTTTTTTCTTGCCCTGGCACTACAACCCCTTCAGGTTGCTCTATATAGATCTCTTCATGTAGATCACCATTTAAGAAAGCTGTCTTAACATCCATTTGATGTATTTCTAAATTGTACAACGCTGTTATAGCAATAAGCATGCGGATGGATGTTACTCTTGTCACAGGGGAATATGTGTCAAAATAGTCTAGACCTTTTTGTCTGTAACCTTTTACCACAAGTCTTGCTTTATACTTGTCTATTGAACCATCTGCTTTCATTTTTCTCTTGAATATCCATTTATATCCAAGAGGTTTAGAACCGGGTGGAAGATCCACCAATTCCGAAGTATGATTTTGCATAATGGATTCAATTTCATTATTAACAGCCTCTTTCCACAAAGGTGCTTCAAGACTTGTCATTACTTCCTTAAAGCTTTGAGGTTCATTTTCTAATAGGTATGTCAAAAAATCTGAACCAAAGGATTTTGATGCTCTTGCTCTCTTACTTCAGCTTGGTTCATCATCAGTTAAATCCTGCTAGTCGAAACCATTACTAATATCTTGTGTTTGATTGTCATTAGTCTCTTGACTTTGTGTACAATCATAAGCTCTTTTCTGTGAACTTAATGCCTATCCTTTCTTGTAAAGAAAGACATGTTCAAAAAACACAGCATTCCTTGAGTCTATAATAGTGTTCACATTTATATCAGGTATTTCTGATTTATAAGTCAGAAACCAATATGCACTACTATTCTGAGCATAACCAATAAACACACAATCCACTGTTTTTGGTCCTATCTTTGTCTTTTTAGGAATAGGAACTTCAACTTTTGCCAAACACCCCCACACTTTTAAGTATTTGTAGGAAGGTGGTCGACCTTTCCACAATTCATAAGGAGTGCTGTTGGTTTTCTTGTGGGGTATTCTGTTAAGAACATAATTAGCAGACAGTATTGCTTCCCCCATAAGTTCTGTGGTAAGCCTATCACTTCTAACCATTTTAATGGTTTTACCAAGTTGATTTTTAATTTCAGTTTTGTAGAGTTTAAACATTTCCAAAGCTTCATCTTTATTTCTAAGTAAATATACATAACAATATCTTGTGCAATCAACGATAAATGTTATGAAATACTTTTTGCCTCCTCTAGTTTGAACAAATTTAAGATCACATACATCAGTATGAATTAATTCTAGAGGTTCGATTTTTCTTTCAACCGATTTAAATGGAGCCTTAGTTAGTTTTGCTTCTACACAAATCTCATATTTGTGATTAGGATCAATTTCAAACTTTGGTATATAATCCAAACCAATTAATCTATGCAAAACATCAGAATTTACATGTCCTAATCTACCATGCCATGAATTCGACTCAAGAATATAAGCAAAAGATGTGTTATTCTTATTAATAGCAAGTTTTGGTACAACTGCCATTACACTCAACTTGAAGAGACTATCACTCATGTATCCCTTACCAACATACATACCACTCTTTGTTAATACAAATTTATCAGACTAAAAAACAAGCCCAAAACCATTTTTACTAAACAAAGAACCAGAAACTAAATTCTTCCAGATGTCTGGTACATGTAGTACGTTGTTGAGGGTAAGTTCTTTCCCTGATGTCATCTTCAAGATCTCCTTTACTTGTCCAGCCACAGTAGAAGTAGAAGAATTTTCCATGAAAAGTTGTTCACCATTTGCAGCCTCATTGTAAGTAGTGAACATCTTCTTATCCGCACAAATGTGTCGAGTTGCCCCAGTCTCAACCTACCATTCCTTGGGATTTCCATTCAAATTAGCCTCAGACACCACAGTAGAGAGATTAATGTCATTTACTCTGTCAGAGATGTAATCTAATTATGTTACATTGGCTTGATTGGTGGTCTTCTTGCTTGTACTTCCGCGATCCTTCTTAGGGCGGCGGCAATCAGAAGCTCGATGTCCAGTCTTGCCACAGTTATAGCATTTTCTTTTGAATTTCTTATTGCCGTTGTTATCGCCTTGTTTAGGACCATCTCCAGCAAACTTTCTATTTTTGTTATGTGGGTTTGTGCACTTGTTCAACGACATTAGCCTTGGACTCAATGGGATTTTTACCATTCATGTTTTCAGCCTTTCGGTTATCTTCCTCAATTCTTAGTCTTATAATTGATTCATCCATGGTCATCTCCTTGCATTTATGTTTTAAATAATTTTTGAAATCTTTCTAAGCTGGTGGTAACTTTTCCAGTAAAGCAGCGATTTGGAAAGACTTGCTAAGAGACATACCTTCAGAATGAATATCATGCAAAATTATTTGAAAATTTTGAACTTGAGAAATTACCGTTTGGGAGTCTACCATAACGAAGTCTAGAAATTTACCAACAACAAATTTCTTTGTGCCGGCATCCTCTGTCTTGTATTTTTTCTCCAAAGAATCCCAGAATTCTTTTGCTGTTTTTAGAGGGTTGTAAACATTATATATCATGTTGTCAAGGCCATTGAGGATGTAGTTTTTGCACAGAAAATCAGAATATTTCCAAGCGTCTACAGCTGCAACAACTTGCTGAACACTTTTATCCTCTCTACGTACTGGAGTCTCTTCACGAAGAAACCGGGACAAATTTAGAGTTGTAAGATAAAACAACATTTTCTGTTGTCATCTCTTAAACTCAGTGCCATTAAATTTTCCCCCTTTTTCTCCATGATTTATCGGAACTTGAACATGGTTCTAGATAGGGACTGGAGTTATTGTAACGATCGGATTTCGAGTACTACTTTCAGCAGCCATAATATCTGATTACAAAAATCAGAAAAAACCAAAACACAAATTAATTTTCTAGTTACTAAAACCAGAAAATAAATTACAACACAAATAATTTTATTTTTCTTGTTACTAAACCTAGAAAAATAAAATACCACTTGTGAAATCACAGAAAATTATATACAATAAAGACACCAAGAAATAATCTGTCTTAAGATTGTTGGACAATCTTCACTGTATTTAAAAAATAAATTTTGTTTTTGTACTTAACAACAAACGGAATACAATAGAAATAAAGGAAATGAGAGAGTTTGTTTGATTACAAAAATCAAACCAAAAAATAAAATAAAACAGAATTTTCTTTTGCTATAAAAACAAAATCAAAATCTGAAACAGAAAAAATAATAAAACAAAAAATTAAATTAAATACTTGCCAAATTAATTTGTTGAACAAATTTTCTGATCAAGTCTAGTGTTTAACACAGTGTCCTTAAGACAGATTCGTCTTCTCCATGGTACTTTCAGATTGTGGACGTCTATCTCCCAAAATAAAATGATCAATAACGAAAAATTGCAACACTACAAATTTTCCGTACAACGAACACACTTAGTGTATACACTCTTTCTCACAGAAAACTAATGGAATTAATGTAGCAAAGTGCAGGGGCGAAATGCAGCAGAGCAGAACGAAAATTGGAGTAAAAAACCAAATGAGGGACTTGTCTTACTTATAGATGATTTCGTGGCTGTACAGATTTGAATGCAAAACCTGTTCGGTTTGAATGAATAGGTAATGTGGCTGTTGGGCTTAAATTTAAACAAATATGAATTTGTTTGGTTTAAATTCAAACAGATATTCATTTGTTCGGGTGGGAAAAAACTGGAGCCCATTTTGAATTCAATTTTCGAAATTCAAATTCCAAAAAATTAGATATTAATTTTAGAAAAATAAAATTCAAATGTTTTTTGCCCAAAAAGATAGGTATTGGGCCAGACAAGCCTAGCTCGAACAGACAGCAGCGCGTGTTTATTTTGGGTCCAATGGATTTAGCCAACTTTGCCCATAACCTCCCCTCTACAAAACTTGGATACCCCTTGGAGCCTACCCCAAATTCCAAACTCAAGCCTCATAAACCCACTCAAAGTATGCCTACCAAATCAATGTGGGATAAGCCTTGAACCAAACCTTTAGGAAATTTCACCAAAAACACCATTTCCATGGAGCTCTCTTTGGCTTCAATTTCTCATTCACCCGATAATAGTTTTGAGCAACCAAATATACTACGTGAATCACAACGCGGCATAGAACGCGTTTCCACTTTAGACTTGCCAAATTTGGCACATGGGTCCTACCTAAAAATTAGACCAAAGTTGAGGAAAAATCTTGTTTTTTTTTTTCTCCAAAACTTCCAAAACCATTTCTAACAAAAATAGCTCAAGATCTAGTAAAGTTATTGATGGGGGACATAATTCAAAAAAACTAGGCCTACATTCTAGTTTGAAGGCAGAAAGGAAAAGAACAGAAGGGATATTGAAAAATGAAATGGGTGGAGAAAGCAAGAGGCCAATGATGAAAGAACATAAAAGGGCCAGCAGGCGCCCTATTGAGAATGATCCTCATTCACTTCATGATAATGAAAAAGAAAGCATACCTAGTTTTGAAGATCATGTTAATGGTTTAAGTAGATGTTTGGAGGTCATTGATCTCAACAGGGATGCGGTGATAGAGCTCGAAGGGAAGAGGGGTTGCTCTCATTCCCACCTTGGTGACAATTTTTCTGAAAACGAAAGAGCCCCCATATATTCATCATCCTTCTCTAAGGAGTACCATTTTTCCCACCAGCAGGTTTCACCAAATATGCTGTCAAAGACTGGACCACTCTCTTTCCACGACAGTTGAGTTCATGCCCAGCACAAGAACTCCATTGGCGGACAAAAATTCTGCTCCCATGTAGCAGCAGATTAATTTATGTTTATAACAGAATCAGATTCAACAATAGACAAGGCAGCGGAAAAGGTGTCAAAAAAATGCTCCATTACATGGCATTGGAGATCAGAATTGCTGAGTTCTACTCATAAGTCTTGTGCAAGTATGCCTACAAGGTACGCGCCTTTTTTTTTTTCAAGGCATGGGTCTCTTTTCTATATCTCTCTCACCTAAGTTTATTCATCTTTAAGTTGGTTCTTCTGTGAACACGTCCCATATATTAGCAAATTGTCCGATTAAGCTTGTTATTTAGTGTTTTCTGATTGTGCAAGAGTTTAATTGGATTGGAGTTCATAGTACTTGTACTGGAAAAATTGTTCTTGAAGAAACACATACTATTTGTCAGATCAGATATAATAAATGTGTTGGATTTCTCATCTGTTTTCAGATTTGAATACTAGCGTATACTTGCATCATTGGATTAGCACATATAAACGTGGAGAAAACAATTAAGGTAATATAGAACATCATTAAAGTTGATTTGTCTAGAGTGTCAAAATTATCAAATTCAAAATTACTGCAAACACTCAGATTCTAAATCTGATAAAACAGAATAGTTAGTTATAGCGATCCCGGATTTACCCTTGTTGTACAGTGATCCGGACATGTGTCCGTGGATGTTGGTAGTTGATTATTATCTTGTTTACATCCTTTTTACTTTGTATTTGAGTGATGGGATGTGTTGGGCAGGTTTGTTACAGGTTGGTTGAGTTTAGAAACCAAAACTAGTTGCCTAGATTTTGACCTGTCCGCTCGAGCGGGGGTTTTGGCGCTCGAGCGGGAATTGCACCCATCCAGTATTTCCTGTGCAGTGTTAGAAGCTCGAGCGTGGGATTGGCCGCTCGAGCGGGGTTCTGTGTGTGACGCTCGAGCGGGAGAGTTGACGCTCGAGCAGAGACCTAGTTCTGTAAAAGTTCTGGGAGTGTGCATCCGCCGCTCGAGCGGGATTGTTGACGCTCGAGCGGGAGTCTGTGAGTGACGCTCGAGCGGGGAGACTGGGTTTAAGTTCCGAGTTTTGACTTTTCAAATCACTTTTTCACTTTCTCTTCTCTCTCCTACTTTTCCAAAAACACCATTGTTGAGCCTCTCACTCTAAAACTCTACCTTCTCTCTAGGTTTTGATCTAGTAGGAGTGATTTGCTCATCTTTGGCCTTTACAAAAAAGTTGTTGATCGTCGAGGGCTACATTTTAATCTGAAAATTTCGGGATTTGGAGCACGTTGGGTTTTGTCATCTTCTCCCTTGGGGCTCCGGATTTGAGGTAGGGGTATTCTACTCCTCTCTATGGATTTTGTCTTTAAATTTTAGTATTTTGGGATGTTGGGGTTGGTTTGGTAATTTTGTGAAAGTTTGGGGCTTTTGTGTTATTTTACAAAAGTTGGGGTTTTATTTATAATAAACCTAGATGCATGTTTGGCATAAAGAAATGGAATAAACGTTGAATCATTGATGGAAATGGGACCTAAGGGTTGTAATGTTAATTATGGAAAATGACCTAATTACATTGTTTGGTTAATTGGGATAATTAATTGCGAGAAATGAGGAAATGGAATGGAATTGTTGAGATTGGGAGTGCATGGGGTTAAAGGGTGTAGTTGAATTATTTATCACTCACAGAAATGAAATGTTGATTGAATATCCATTTGTGCATTTATTTTCTGTTTAGAAATAACTGCTTTGGGCTATCGGTGGAGGATATTCGTGATTGTTGTAGACAATGCATGATGATTAGGCAAATGAAAACTAATCAATGGAATGTGTCATAGAATTTGACGGTTGATAGAATACATTAACTGTATGTATTGAGTGATTGTATATAGAACCAATGTGTTTGTATACGTTATGTGTAGAGGAGGAGATGGGGGATGTACTCCGCGGTTTAGGGGAAGATGGGGGATGTACCTCTAAACCGGATAGTATTGGGAGAAGATAGGGGATGAACTCCGTAGATACAACTCATATGCTTGTCTAGAGAAGTGAAGATAGAGCTCATATGCTTATCTTTGTGAAGTGTGGATACAGCTTATATGCTTATCTGTGAATGTGGGATATAGTTGTTATACATATCTGTGGAGGATGTGGATATAGCTTATATGCTTATCTGTGAATATGGGATATAGTTTTTATACATATCTGTTGAGATGATGATAGAGCTAATATGCTTATCTGTTGAAAAGGGAAAATGAAAAGTAACTTGGACTCATAAGTCGTATGACATAAAGTGTGATTTATGTGGATGTATCAATGTTGGCCATCTATCAATTGCTAATCTTTTAGTCATTGTTCATGGTTGGTTTAGTGTATTTCTACTGGGTTGTGGCTCACCCTATATGAGAATATCATTTTCAGGTACAGGTAGCATGCCACCTCCAAGGTCATAGCTTGGGAGGCTAGAGGCGGGCAGATTTTTGTTGTTTAAGTTCCCTTTGATGTATTACATGTATATTCAAGCCGAGGGCTTAATGTGTAGATGAGTTAGCACTCTTTTGTTGTAACCAAGTGTTAACTTGGAAAGCTGTAAGCCCGTAGGGCATGGGCATTTTGCTTTTGTCGTTAACATGTAATACTTGTGTAATGAAACTCTGGTGAATAGAAGGATGTGGAACTTTTATATATCAATGCATGTCTCTATTGATGGGTTTAATGTTATTATTTTGAGGGCGTTACAAGTTATGATCTGATTGGCTGGAAAACAGTTCCCGTTTTTAACAAGAATTTGATATGATGGGTTCGACATGTACATTATGGCCTGGTTTGATAATTGGTGTAAGATTTGTGAGTCAACTTGAAGATTTGTAAGTTGTTTGGACAATGTAACCTTTTTATTTTTTTTAAAATTTTGACAATCAATTATATTTGACTTATTATATTTTTATTTAAAATATCAATGTCCATAAAATTACTTTATAACAATAGCACAGTTCTTTGTGGAATTGGGATTCTTGTTGTGCTTACTGCTGTGAGGCCTATTGAGGGCTTGTCCAGATCTTTTTTGATAATTTGAACCATTTATATTGTAAGATTCGTTGAGTAGATCATTTATGCTAAAAATAAACAGTTAATATGATTTTTAAGAGCACATTTATTTTTAAATAAATGGTTAATATGATTTTAATATTTTTTTAAAAATAATTAAGATGTGATCATGGGGTTACTAATATTCAATTAACTTAATTTTTTACATGGATGACATACTCAATAAATCTTATAATATGAACGATTTAAACTATCAAAATAGGTTTGAAATTAACCCCTAAAGATCCTCAGAATAGGACTATTGTTAATTTGTTCTCCTCAAACATTTTGAGACGCGCTAAATAATTTCTCTGAAACTCTTCTTTCCCAAGCTATGTATTTATGTTTATGAATTTTTCTGTCGTTTATTTTGTCATATTATTGACCTCACTTATTATACAAATTACAAATACCAAAAACCTTTTAAATTATGTCATATTATCAATTGGTACAGTAGTTAGTGTGCATATAACCTTATTCTTTTCTCTCACTTTAGGTTTAGAATATCTTTCTTTGTTTATAAATTATTGTTGATTATTTTTTCTTCAAAACTCTTCTTTCTCATCCTTTATTATCTATGTTTATAAATTTTTTCTTCATTTATTTTTCTCTCAATTCACTTTTAGAATATTGTTTCCTCTTTTTCTTCCCTCCATGTCCTAATTTCACAATTCGAATCTTTGTATCGCAATCGAGGTGATGCAAAAAATCTCAAACTCCCAATTTTTAAAGCCTCTATTGATTTTGGTATCTAACAACATAAATTAAGGTGAAAAATGACAAATATATGAAAGAGAATTCAAGGCGATTTTGTTATCACCTGCCGCCATAAAAATGAACCACTGAAAAAATGTTAATTTGTGTTGAACTTTGAGATGTTTTGGTTTGACAAGTCTAATGAAAATATAAAAAATTTAGTTGAAGTTTGGTTTAGTTTTTGAAAGATGTTTTCTAACTTTATATTTTTTGTGATTTTTTAAAAATCATTAGTCAACCTTTTTATATTTAGAGTTAATTTTTTAGATACACCTAAAGAGTAAAATATATGGAAGATATCCAAAAAGAAAAAGAAAAAAAAATCACAAACGACCCCCAAAAAATGTGCATAATTTTTTTTTCTTTAGTAAGTTTGTTTTCTTAGATTTGTTCATATACTTAACTAAAACCTAAAAGTAAACTTTTTTTATTTTTATTTTTAAACTAAAGCAAAAAAATTATATCAAAATTCTTGAGGCAAACTAACTATTAAGGCTATGTAAAATACCATTCAATCCGCTAAAATTATCAATTCTCGCTGATTCGCCCACGGATTTGTTTGATTTGTGGTTTGAGATTCTGCATTTGAAGCTGTCCCATCCTAGAACGATTCTAATTTAGACCCGGCCTATTTATTGTTTTGGATCCGAAATTTCCTTGTCTTATTGGTTTTCAACTCTTTTTCATCTTATTGTTTGTTGGGTTTGGCTATTGGGAGTTTTGGTTGAGTTTGAAACAGGTTTGGAAGTTAGTTTTTCAAAGTGTTGTTGTTCAGAAATTTTCCTGTTCGCTCTAGCGACCATACCTACACTCGAGCGGTCACTCTTGTGCTCGAGCAAACTTTTACAGGTCTGAACCATTGGGAAGGGTGCATTAAGCTCTCGAGCGACCTTTCTCGCGCTCTAGCAGTGTCTCCATTGTGTCTGGTCTATTTTAAGTTTGTTGTTAAAATTGTGTGATTAAATAATATAAATAGATTCATATTTAGGAATTAAAAATTTCAGAACCAGATACGAACTGGAAATTACAAGAAGATTGAACGGAAATACATAATCAAATAAAATAGCAAAAAGGAAAGAAACCGAAATCTGCACTAGACAGTTTCCTTAAAACAGATTCGCCGCCTCATTGGTGGGGTGTTGGAGGTTCTTCGATGTTTGTCTCCCAGGGTATGACGGTTAGACCGGCTATAGTAATGCACTTACTGTGTAGCTTCGGTGAACAAAACTCACAGTAGGAAAAAAAATTGGAATTTTGGAAGAACACACAGATAACAAAAATTCTGGTGTTGAAACTGAAGGAGAAGGGTCTCCTTTTATACACATGGAGGGAGAGAGGAAGAGGCTCCCTTACAACAAATGTATGATTTAATTTTTGCAAACCGATGGATTAAAATCCATCATGAATAGAGGGGTTACCAACTCTATTATACACATGTGATTTGTGTGTATATTCCTGCAGCCCACAGATCTAGCTTGGCTTAAAAAGATTAAAACAGGTGGGCCCAACTCAACACTCACTCAATCCAGTCCAACAAGCCTCAAGCCCAAGCCCAAGATCTATGACCCACGTCTACAATCAATGTGGGATAGAAGGTTTTACACCTTTTTTAACACCTCTTTCATGAGACCAAATTAATGAGTCAATTTCTCATTCAAATCTGAATTGTTTTTGGTTATTCTTTTTGTGGTGTAAAGGTTTCACTACAAAGAATTTACCCACTTTAATCCACCTTAATTGAGAATTGACACCCACTTTAATATTGCATTAAAGTCAATAAAAATATTTATTTTCCAACAATCCCCCACATGAATAAAAATTGACCGAATAATAACAAACGAACAACGCTTTACAACAAAGACTCAAAGAGAGAGTGCAATGGAATAACTGGCTTTGAACCCTTCTTAGTGAAGTGTGTCAGATTGACTGGCTACCTAGTGAACACGAAGTCTTGAACTGTGTTGTCATTTATGTAAACCAAGACAACAGACCCCACACAGGTATTACTCTAACCATCGTTCTGTTCTCACTGTTGTGTACGGTTTGGCCCTGGAACACTAGCCTGGTTTAGTGAGTGGTTTAAAGAATTCAGCCTTGTCAATTCTCATAGAAGCGGCCCCACTTCACACTTACATAGGTGACTCTACTTGAGTATCCTGTTATACTTAGCTCAACAGCTCAACACTCCAGAGTCATTAAAAGCTTAGCTTAACCTCTACACTTGTAGGTATCACTCATAAAAAGAATGACTGGAGGTTTACCCTCCTTAATGACATACCACCGTTACATGCAATTAGGTTGTCCCATTGAACCTAGACAAATGTATACATATGTACACATCCACGATAGACATGTCAATTTTATGTACAAAAGAAAACATCAGTTAAAACCAGTCAAACAAAAAGACCTCAAAACAAAACTATTATATTTGATCACAATGTCAAAAGGGTGAATGCCCCACCACCCAAAAGCCTTCAAGCTTGACTAATAAGAACCTCGAAGTGAGGCACAACAGTTGACTTGACAAAACAAGACTCAGGTCTAAGCCACTAAGTCCGGTCCGGTGCTTGATCACCTACATTTATATATTAAAACAATGAGCTAGGGCCCAGTGAATAACAATTATGTAAAGGGGTTTATGAATGATATCCTTGTAACAATTTCAAACAGTCAGTTCACAAAGCAGTATTACATACATTTCAGAATCATATGCATTTCAGAGTCATAATGAAATCATAGTAGTCATACGTGGTACATCCAATATCAGAACAGTACAGTAGGCCATAAAGATGAAGTAATCATAGATGATGGCCATCAATACAGTAAACAGAAGTTCCAAGAATTGGAACTGACAGAGATCTCTGTAACAGTAATAGTGAACAGTATCAGCAACATATGTTATGGATGCCACGAATACAGTTCATAAAATAGGAAAATCATTCATGCAGTGAACATTATCGTTTCAGAAACCGAACTTGATAATATCATTTAGAAAATAATTAGAATTTGAACATAGCTTTACAACATTGTTACTCACAATTGGCTCCTTGAAACATGTGGTTAGGATGTAGCGTTTGACCTACACAGACACATGCAAGCACAATAATTCAAAATATATTCCATCTATTCAATTGGTTCATAACCTATCCGTTACTTATTCCCTAAAGTGTTCCTGTTCGATCTTCTATTTCTTTTGTGGTCATGAAATGCATATGCATATGAAAAACACTTGAAAACCATGCAAACGGAGGCCTGGAAGTCAAAAAATAGAAAGAAAACAAAATCGAGCCTGCCCTGTTGGCTGCACATGCGGTGGCCTTGGCCACATTAGCGGTGCCAAAGCAGAATGCATTTTGAGCAAAGGAGGGCTAGCCAGTCGTGCGGTGGCCTAGGCCGCTCGAGCGGTCTAGGTGGAGTTGCAGTCCGAAATTCTGCTGAAAAATTGAACTTTTCCCTTTTACAAAACCAACTTTAATTTCATGAAAATCAAGGCCCAAAACCCTCAAAAATACCTTCAATTTCACATTTCTAACCTCCAACAAAATCATAACTTAAAAAAATAAGATTCATTTTGTCATTTACAAGATCAAAAGCTTGAATTTAAGAAGAAAATCAAGAATCATGCATATGGGGAGTTCCAAGTTCAAAATCCAAGGAGATCTCCTCCCCAAATCTCAAAACTCATACAAGAAGCAAGGAATTAAATAAGCATAATGCCATGTATGTCAATGATATGAGCTTAATTCTTTCACTTCTTCAATTTATGTTCATATTGAGTCTCAACTCTAAATCTTCCCACCAAAACCCTTACTTTATCATGCATTCATTCCAATCCAAACCAAATTCTAAGGGATTATGAGTGTGGTAGCTCAATTTAAGAAAGTAATGGAGAATTCTTACCTTATTTAGTTGAATTTGTGAAGATTTGCTCCAATCCCCCTTTCTTATTCTTCTTGAGCTCTAGGGTTTTCTCTCTCTCTCTCTCTAGAACTCTCTCTCAATTTTGGTACAAAACCCACTGAGCCTATAGTCTTCTTCTTATTTGTCGACTAACTCATTACTATAGTTCTTAATTAATTCCAAGTTTAAATTCATAATCAAGTTCACTTAATTACCATCATAATCTAATTTTCTTTGTGCTAAATTGACACATACTATGGTAAATCAGGCGCTAATTTCTTATTCCAAATATTAAATTCTACCCTTATGGTTTACTGATTCAAACATGTTTATTTGTATTCACCATGCATCTGTTCATATAACTACAAGACAAATAACACATGGCAAATATAACACATGGCACATCATTAACATAAAACGCATAATCAAGACTAATCATATAATTTAGCAAGTAATTAAGGTGGTGGTTGTTACAGTCGGCAACAATGGTAGTTTGTGGTAGATAGGTGATATTAATGTAACGCCCCAAATTTTTAGCCCAAATGATAATGCAACAATCATGGCTCTCTTAAAGGAAAACCAAATATAACTTCCCATACTTGCATTACATAATAATAATAGTTCCTCATGTGATATTACATTGATTCAACAACAAGTAAATAACCAAATAAGCACCCCCAAGGGTTTAAAATCTTCCAAGGCTTAAGCCTGGTACACAAAATGGTTATTCAAGGCCACACATGCATAGCCCTTGGCTTACAAATAGGATCACAACAAATGAGAACTTTAGTGCCCTCAACACACACATTTCCAGGCCCTTAATTAGGTGGATTCACTACGTCTTTTCTTGCACAAAAATCCGGTAGGGTGAGCATAAAGCCCAGTAAGAAATCATCAACAAAGTATATACATTTTATACAAGTCTTAAGAGATGAATGCACATGCCATGCCATGCTTTTTTGAAAATAAAACACATCTTCATCTTTTGAAAACCATCATGCTCAATGATGTTATGCAACTGCAACTGTTCAAAATTTATCAATTTAATTAAAGGGGGCGGTAAATACAACTCTGGTAATCCCTAGGTCGGTGTTTGCAAGTAGACTATACGAGTATAACCAATTGTTATTTTTACCGGTATTAACCGGAATGCTCAACACCTATCCGTGCGACTTTCTGGTCTTTCACCAATGACACTTAGGCCAACTTAAACAATTTCATCTACACCACCTATCAAGACTTACCACCGTATTTACCCCAAAACCATTTCATGAAAACCCATTTCCCAACATTCTTTTCTCAATGCAAATTTTCAAAGCTTAACATAGTCCAATGAATTGAAATGCCAATGTATGCTTAATAATGCAATGCAACATTACTTCGATATTCAATTGTTCCACACAATATACCATTGTGATCAAAATTCCCAATCCTCTTTTCAACACAATTCCACAAGATGAATATATATATATATATATATACTTTTATATCCAATTCATTCAAGAGAATAACGTAATTTCCACATTTCGAGCAATCTCAACAATTTAGTCAATTCAAGACTAAATCAACATTTTGACAACAATTTCCAAAATAAACAACATTTCTCATTTTTTTCACAAAATTCGTCATTTATATATAAATAAAAAATTTTCAAAACATCCATTTATTTTAGTACACAAAATAAATATGACAACATCTTCCAAGGATTTTCAACATCTTTCAAAGAAAAGAAACAATTTCTAGGTTTTCTCACCAAAACCATTCATCTCCAAGATATTTAGAAGAATCTTCCCAAAATCATCTTTCTTAAATCAATATGGTTCAAAACCTTCAATTTCTATTTTAAAAGGAAAAGAAATTAAACCATCTTTCAAAATCACCCATCTTCTTGAAATCAACAATCAGTTTCTCAAAGCTAATCAAAGGATGATTTCGAAAATCATCAAGATCTTGAAAAAACATATATATAACTCTAAGAAAAATCCTTACCTCAAGTTTTGAAGAAGAAATGAGATGAAACCCCCAAAATCAACAATGTCGAAACTCGATCTTCACCGCACACAACGAAGCCTTCGAGATGATAACTGTGTGGGTAATTTTCTTACCACACTACCCGTCTAGTAATCAGCTGGAGAGCACCGGCAGAATAGATGGCTTTAGTAAACCTGTAACAGAAAGAAAAGGTATAGCGACCCCGGTCTTCTCCCATTTGATTATTGTATCCGGACTTAGGTTCCGTAGATTCTGTCATTGTATTATTATTGTTGTTGTCACTTATTTGCTCATTTGGACTTATAGGATGTGTTGGGCAGGTTTGTTTCAGGTTGGTTGGGTTTAGAAACCGGGTGTTGCTGTCCAGAATTTTGGATCTTCGCTCGAGCGAGGAGTTTGTCGCTCGAGCGAGCTGTTATTTTTGGTTCTTCGCTCGAGCCGGGGTTTGGTAGCTCGAGCGAGAGGTTGCGTCTGATTTGGACCTGTAGCTGTGCATTCTTGGCTCGAGCGAGCTTTTCTTCGCTCGAGGGAGTTAGTTCGTTCTTCGCTCGAGCAATAGTTCCTTCGCTCGAGCGTGAGTCTGGTTACAGACCTGAGGGTTTGAGTTCTTCGCTCGATCGAGTTTTCTTTCGCTCGAGCGAGCTTTTGGGTTGTTGGCTCGAGCAAGGTTTTCTTGGCTCGAGCGTATCTTTTCTGTGTCTTGTCGCTCGAGCGACCAAGTCTTCGCTCGAGCGAGTCTGTCAGGTTTAAATAGGCAGCAACGTATTTCAGATCTGTTTTTCTTGCATTTTCATATTCCAAAACCCTAGTTACGAGTTCTCTCTCCCTCTACACACCTTCTCTCTTAGGATTGATCTACTTAGAGTGAGTTTCTACTTTAGATCCTTTATTAAAAAGATAGAGTGGGTCGAGGGCTTCCATTTAATCTGAATTGTTGGTAGTTTGGAGCACTTTGGAGTTTGGGCTTTCATCTCCATCTTCTCTTTTGGGGCTATTTCTTCGAGGTAGGGATTTCCTACTCCATTTTATAGGTTTTGTTCTAAGTTTTGGTATTTTGATATGTTGGGGCTACTTTGGTAAATTTTGGGAAAAACCCTAGTTGTATTATTAAATTAATTTGTATAATTAATTCATGGAATTGGGAAAAGATGGTTAAATTCATGGAATTGGGGAATTTATTGATTAAATGGCGTAGTTGGTTAATTTGAATCATTTGTCTATTGAATTGTTGACATAGTTATTTTCAGTTTAGAAATAACTGTTTTGGGCTATCGGTGGAGGATAGTCGTGATTGTTGTAGACATTGCATGTGGATTAGGAATAACTGAAACTAATCACATTGGTTAAGTCATTAATTTTGACTATTGCATTGATACAGAAATTACGTGTATTGATTGAGCATTGCATTTGCATACATTGTTTTGTGTTGGAGGAGATAGGGGATGTACTCCACGGTTTAGGGGAAGATAGGGGATGGACCTCTAAACCGGATTTTGTTTGGGAGGAGATAGGGGATGGACTCCATTAGCATCACTTTTATGTGTGCTTATCTATATTGAAGTGTTTTATTGATACAACACTAAAATGTGTATCAATCTGGAAGTATGAAGTGTTTTGATTTGAGCTTGAGTCTCATATGTTTGTTGATATTCGAAGGACGTGAATATGATATATGTAATTCACTGTTGTAAGTTTGGCCAGGTTCTGAGCCATGTTGATAAAATTGGAAAGTAAAACAGGCGTTAGACAATAGTGTCATGAGACTGTAAAATGAAGTAATTGATTATCTTGGTTAACCATCTGTTGAATGCTATTGCTTTATTCATTGCTTATATGTGGTTTAGTATATTTCTACTGGGCTGTGGCTCACCCTTTATGGGAACATCATTTTCAGGTTCAGGTGATAAGCTACCTCCAAGGACTTAGCTTGGGAGGGTTCGGTTTCTGGATTTTGAAGAAGACTATCTTAGTTAATTGTCTTTATTAATTAGTACATGTAAACATTCAAGCCTAGGGCTTTTCTTGTATTGAGTTAGAACTCATATTTTGTATCCAAGTGTTGGCTTGGAAGGATGTAAGTCTGTAGGGCATTTTATTCGATGTTACTTGTAATGCTTCTATTTGGTAATACTCTGATGAATGAATTAATAAATTGTTTTCTTTAAATAATGCGTGTCAATGATGTATATATAATGGGTTTATTTTTGAGGGCGTTACAACTTGGTATCAGAGCGTACCGGGTTTGAATACTTTGGGTACGTGGGAAGTGATTAGTATCACATTGGGTTCGTCTCGTTTGATAGAGACTTAGTGTAATGTTATATGCTTATGTGATAACATGTTTATGTGATTATGTGGGTATGGAATGTAGTTTCTAGGATGTTGATTGGACCTTGAGTTTCCTATAGTCTTGTTGGAAAGGCACTTGATCACTGCTGCTTCCAACGGGAACTATAGTAACGCATTGGGACTATCATTATTCCGGGAATGAAATTCGTAGGTGCTTATGTGATTATGTGCTTACGTGGAATGAATTATTGTTGTCCAATGCATTAGGACGCGAGTGTTTAGATTCGACACGTCTATTAATGTGCTAATGTCTGTGTTTCCTTTATTAGGATGTCAGGACGGGGACGAGGACGCGGTAGGCGTGGTAGGCCGGGTAGGCAGGAGGTGCCTGTGCCAGAGGAGATTCCGGTAGTTCAGGAGGGAATTGGCCAGGCTAATGTGGCCGAGCCAGTAGGCCAGCAGGCTATGGGCGCTTTAGCTCAAGAGATAGCAGGGGCATTCAGGGAGTCAGTAGGCATTCTCAGAGCTGAGAATCAAGCTCAGGTTGTTGTTACGGATGCAGGACCTTCCTTTTTGAAGAGGGAGTTCTTCCGGTCTAATCCGGAGGAATTTGTGGGTGATCCTAAAGAGCCGCTTAAGGCAGATGAATGGCTCGAACAGACAACGAAGACGTTTGAGATGCTTGGCATCGAAGACGAGGGGTTGAAAGTGACCTTGGCATCTTTCCAGTTGAAGGGGGATGCGGGTCAGTGGTGGAAATTTACTAAGGGGCGTATAGAAGGTACGTGGGAGGCTTTTGTGAATGCTTTCCAGGAGAAGTTCTTATCTCCAGCAGTCAGAGAGAAGCTGCGAGACCAATTTTGTCAGCTTAAGCAGTTGCGTTCTTCAGTGGCCGAGTTTGAGGCTGCATTTACTAGCTTGTCCAGGTTTGCACCTGAGTTGGTGGCGTCTGAGGAACGCCGTTGTATCGAGTTCGAGAAGAAGTTGAGGCGTTGCCTCAAGCTGAGAGTTGAGGGAACTATGATTCGGGATTATGGGCGTATGGTTGATGCTGCAGCCCATATGGAGATCATGATGCAGGAGGAGGAGGAAGGGCAGAAGGGCTCCAAGAGGAGTCAGGATGGTCAGAGTGATGGTAGGAGACAGAAGGGTTTTAATCTCCAGCAGTCTCAGGGTAGCTTTTCTAGATCGACTTTTCCTGTGCCAAGTGCTAGTTCGGGGAAAGGCAGTCAGGGAGACATTACCTGTTTCAAGTGTGGCCAGCTGGGCCACAAGTCTCCAGTTTGTCCTCAGAGGGGAGGAGTGCAGAGAGCAGCATCATCTTCGGCTCGATCTCAGAGCCAGAGTCAGGGTAGAGGCCAGCCACTCTCGTGTTATCAGTGTGGTCAGCCAGGGCATATGAAGAGGTATTGCCCGCAGTTGGGTGGCACACCTGGTGCATCTGGTTTGAGGCTGATTCAGGGTCAGCAGCCAGCTCAGTCAGGTCAGGCCTCGAGGGCCAATCAGGGGGCTTCATCGTCCCAGTCAGTGCAGCAATCTTATGCTCCTAGGGGTGAGCAGGTTGATCAGAGGTCGTCTGGGCGCGTGTACGCTGTTACCGCGCAGGATCTTGTACCGGCACCATCAGTTGTGAGAGGTACCTTCTTGTTTTGCAATTCGGTTGCTAATGTTTTGATTGATACGGGTGCATCTCATTCCTTTGTGTCTGCTGCATTTGCATCTGTTTTGGAGTTGGAGTTAGCACAGTTAGCATCTCCTATATGTGTAGTGCCACCTCTTGGGGGTGAATTGATTTTGAAACAAGGTGTTAGAGGTTGTGATATAGAGGTTGATTACCATAGAATCCCATTTTCCTTTGTCGTTATGCCTATGAGGGGTTTCGATGTTATTTTGGGTATGGACTGGTTATCGTCATACCGGGCAGTTATTGATTGCTACCGCCAGAGGTTCACTTGTTGTACCGTGAGCGGAGAGTATTTTCATTTTCTGGGGGACCGGGTTGGTAATGTATTGCCACCGGGGTATGTTCCGCGAGGACGGAGTGAGCTTAGTAGTCTACTTGCTAACCTTTCGATTAGTGAGGATGATGAGACTCAGATTGTGTTACCAAGGGTGGTTTGTGAGTACGCGGACGTCTTTCCCGAGGATCTTGTTGGTTTGCCACCGCATCGGGAGATTGAGTTCTCTATTGACCTAGTGCCCGGCACGACGCCGATTTCTATGGTACCTTATCGTTTTGCCCCAGCTGAGTTAGTGGAGTTGAAGATTCAGCTCCAGGAGTTACTAGACAAGGGTTTTATACATCCTAGTGTTTCGCCGTGGGGAGCACCGGCCCTCTTTGTTAAAAAGAAAGGTAGTGCTTTGAGACTTTGTACAGATTATCGGAAATTGAATCGGGCTACGGTTAAGAATAAGTACCCTATGCCTCGTATAGATGATCTGTTCGATCAGTTGAAGGGTTCCCGTTGTTTCTCGAAGATAGACTTGAGATCGGGTTATCATCAGTTAAGAGTCAGGGAGGAGGATATTCCGAAAACGGCTTTCCGTACGCGGTATGGCCACTATGAGTTTCTGGTGATGCCATTTGGGCTCACCAATGCACCGGTAGTCTTTATGGACTTGATGAACCGGATCTTCCGGGAATTCTTGGATCGGTTTGTAGTCGTTTTTGTGGACGACATCCTTATCTATTCGCCTTCTGAGGAGGAGCATGAGGCACACTTGAGGGTGGTGCTTGAGTTACTTAGAGCACATAGACTGTATGCCAAGTTTGGGGAAGTGTGAGTTCTGGCTGAGGGAAGTCAAATTCTTAGGCCACGTGGTGTTTGGGGAAGGAGTGTCTGTTGATACATCCAAGGTAGAGGCAGTGCAGGATTGGGCACAGCCTAAGAGTGTGTTTGAGATCCGCAGTTTTCTGGGATTAGCCGGATATTACCGTCGGTTTGTGAAAGATTTCTCCAGATTAGCTTCGCCTTTGACTAGATTGACTCGGAAGGGAGTCAAATTTGTATGGAGTGAGACTTGTGAAAAGTCGTTTCAGGGGTTGAAAGTTAGACTGACCACCGCTCCAGTCTTGATTATTCCAGAGAGAGGGTTGGGTTATGCAGTCTATTGTGACGCCTCACGAGAGGGTCTGGGTTGTGTATTAATGCAAGAAGGGAAAGTAGTTACCTATGGTTCACGTCAGTTGAAAATTCACGAGCAGAATTACCCTACGCATGATCTAGAGTTAGCAGCTGTGATATTTGCCTTGAAGATTTGGAGGCATTATCTTTATGGTGAGAAATTCGAGGTATTCTCGGATCATAAGAGTCTGAAATATTTGTTTACACAGAAAGACTTGAACTTGAGGCAGAGGAGGTGGATGGAGTTCATAGAGGATTATGATTTTGAATTGCATTATCATCCGGGAAAGGCCAATGTGGTGGCCGATGCCCTTAGTAGAAAACCTGTTGGTGTCATAGCTAGTATAGCCATCCGAGAATGGGAGATGTTGAGTGCACTTGGGGAGTTTGATTTACTTCTGGGCGAGTCCGTTGAGGCTGCGGCCTTGTTTTCTATTGTTGCACAGCCTACACTTGTGACTCGAGTGTTAGAGGCTCAGAGAGGTGACCTTGAGGTAGAATCTCTCCGTGAGAAGATTTTCGGTGGGAAGGTTGAGAAGGGTTTGACGGTGCATCCCGACCTGAGTGTGAGATACCGAGACCGTCTGTTTGTGCCAGAGTCTTGTCGAGAGGAGGTACTCTGAGTTTTTCATCGTTCACGTCTTGCGATGCATCCGGGGGGCACTAAGATGTACCGGGATTTGGGTCGTCAGTTCTGGTGGCGGGGTATGAAAAGAGATGTGGCAGCTTTCGTATCTAAGTGCCTTACTTGTCAGCAAGTGAAGGCCGAACATCAGAGGCCAGCAGGTTTGTTGCAACCCTTGCCTATTGCCGAGTGGAAGTGGGAACACGTCACTATGGACTTCGTGGTGGGTCTTCCGAGGACTCAGCGGGGTAGTGATACTATTTGGGTGGTTGTAGACCGGTTGACTAAGTCAGCACACTTCATTCCTATGCGCGTGAGAGATTCGGTAGATCATCTTGCCGCCTTGTACATTCGAGACATAGTGAGGTTACACGGGGTTCCAGTGACGATCGTCTCAGATAGAGATCCTCATTTTACTGCCAGGTTGTGGCAGAGTTTGCAGAGTACCTTAGGCACTAAGTTGACCTTTAGCACGGCTTACCATCCTCAGACTGATGGGCAGTCCGAGCGTACTATTCAGATCCTTGAGGATATGCTTCGGGGCTGTGTTCTAGACTTTAGTGGGTCGTGGGAGAGGCACTTGCCGTTGGTGGAGTTTGCCTACAACAACAGCTTCCAGTCGAGTATCGGTATGGCACCATTTGAGGCCTTGTATGGCCGACCGTGTAGATCTCCTGTTTGTTGGGCCGAGGTGGGTGATGCACCTCTGTTGGGTCCGGAGTTGGTGAGGGAAACAACGGAGAAAGTTGAGCTTATCCGTAAAAGGCTTGTTACAGCACAGAGTCGTCAGAAATCTTATGCCGACCGTAGGAGGAGATCTTTGGTGTTTGAAGTGGGTGATCATGTCTTTCTGAAGATATCACCTAGACGGGGATTGATGAGGTTTGGGAAGAGCGGGAAGTTGTCCCCTCGGTTCATTGGTCCTTTTGAGATCCTTGAGAGGATTGGCGAGGCTGCTTATCGTCTAGCTTTACCGCCGCAGTTGTCCGGAGTACATGACGTGTTTCATGTGAGTATGCTTCGGAAGTATGAGCCGGATCCATCACATGTGTTGGATTGGACCGATTTAGTGGTTGATAAGGATGTCTCGTATGAGGAGAGACCGGTTCGAGTCTTGGATAGACGGGATCAAGTTTTGCGAGGCAAAACCATCCCTTTGGTGAAAGTTTTGTGGAAACATCACGGAGTGGAGGAAGCCACTCGGGAACGTGAATTAGAAGTCCGCGAGAAATATCCGGACATGTTCGTTGATTTGTAATCTTATAATTAGATTCTGTTATATTGTTGAACTTAAGAGCTTTATATATGTCTTAAGTTATAAAACATTGAGTTTGTGTTGGTAAATGGGTGTATCTTGAAACTTGCTTCATTATAGAAGTTTAGTGTAATATTGCATCTGTTGAGTACATTGTTGAATGGGTTGTTTATATCATACGATTAAATATGATATGGGAATTGTTAACATTGAAAGGAATAATGCATAATAATGATACAGGTTGATATATATGTTGTGTTATATATTTAATGTGAGATGCCTCATGATAAAGAGATGAAATGACCAGTTTTAGGTCAAGATGTTTACTAACGAATTGGTAAAAAAAAAATCTGTTTTCAAAAACTTATGCTTAATTTCGGGGACGAAATTCTTTGAAGGGGGGGAGGTTATAGCGACCCCGGTCTTCTCCCATTTGATTATTGTATCCGGACTTAGGTTCCGTAGATTCTGTCATTGTATTATTGTTGTTGTTGTCACTTATTTGCTCATTTGGACTTATAGGATGTGTTGGGCAGGTTTGTTTCAGGTTGGTTGGGTTTAGAAACCAGGTGTTGCTGTCCAGAATTTTGGATCTTCGCTCGAACGAGGAGTTTGTCGCTCGAGCGAGCTGTTATTTTTGGTTCTTCGCTCGAGCCGGGGTTTGGTAGCTCGAGCGAGAGGTTGCATCTAATTTGGACCTGTAGCTGTGCATTCTTGGCTCGAGCGAGCTTTTCTTCGCTCGAGCGAGTTAGTTCGTTCTTCGCTCGAGCAATAGTTCCTTCGCTCGAGCGTGAGTCTGGTTACAGACCTGAGGGTTTGATTTCTTCGCTCGATCGAGTTTTCTTTCGCTCGAGCGAGCTTTTGGGTTGTTGGCTCGAGCAAGGTTTTCTTGGCTCGAGCGTATCTTTTCTGTGTCTTGTCGCTCGAGCGACCAATTCTTCGCTCGAGCGAGTCTGTCCGGTTTAAATAGGCAGCAGCGTATTTCAGATCTGTTTTTCTTGCATTTTCATATTCCAAAACCCTAGTTACGAGTTCTCTCTCCCTCTACACACCTTCTCTCTTAGGATTGATCTACTTAGAGTGAGTTTCTACTTTAGATCCTTTATTAAAAAGATAGAGTGGGTCGAGGGCTTCCATTTAATCTGAATTGTTGGTAGTTTGGAGCACTTTGGAGTTTGGGCTTTCATCTCCATCTTCTCTTTTGGGGCTATTTCTTCGAGGTAGGGATTTCCTACTCCATTTTATAGGTTTTGTTCTAAGTTTTGGTATTTTGATATGTTGGGGCTACTTTGGTAAATTTTGGGAAAAACCCTAATTGTATTATTAAATTAATTTGTATAATTAATTCATGGAATTGGGAAAAGATGGTTAAATTCATGGAATTGGGGAATTTATTGATTAAATGGCGTAGTTGGTTAATTTGAATCATTTGTCTATTGAATTGTTGACATAGTTATTTTCAGTTTAGAAATAACTGTTTTGGGCTATCGGTGGAGGATAGTCGTGATTGTTGTAGACATTGCATGTGGATTAGGAATAACTGAAACTAATCACATTGGTTAAGTCATTAATTTTGACTATTGCATTGATACAGAAATTACGTGTATTGATTGAGCATTGCATTTGCATACATTGTTTTGTGTTGGAGGAGATAGGGGATGTACTCCACGGTTTAGGGGAAGATAGGGGATGGACCTCTAAACCGGATTTTGTTTGGGAGGAGATAGGGGATGGACTCCATTAGCATCACTTTTATGTGTGCTTATCTATATTGAAGTGTTTTATTGATACAACACTAAAATGTGTATCAATCTGGAAGTATGAAGTGTTTTGATTTGAGCTTGAGTCTCATATGTTTGTTGATATTCGAAGGACGTGAATATGATATATGTAATTCACTGTTGTAAGTTTGGCCAGGTTCTGAGCCATGTTGATAAAATTGGAAAGTAAAACAGGCGTTAGACAATAGTGTCATGAGACTGTAAAATGAAGTAATTGATTATCTTGGTTAACCATCTGTTGAATGCTATTGCTTTATTCATTGCTTATATGTGGTTTAGTATATTTCTACTGGGCTGTGGCTCACCCTTTATGAAAACATCATTTTCAGGTTCAGGTGATAAGCTACCTCCAAGGACTTAGCTTGGGAGGGTTCGGTTTCTGGATTTTGAAGAAGACTATCTTAGTTAATTGTCTTTATTAATTAGTACATGTAAACATTCAAGCCTAGGGCTTTTCTTGTATTGAGTTAGAACTCATATTTTGTATCCAAGTGTTGGCTTGGAAGGATGTAAGTCTGTAGGGCATTTTATTCGATGTTACTTGTAATGCTTCTATTTGGTAATTGTCACGCCCCCAAACCGCCCCTAGTAGTTTGGTGCCGTGATGGCCAGTAACCCGAGGTTACCGAAGGCCGTCTTACAAAAATCACACACAATCAGAGTATGAAATATGGGGCTTACAAGAGCGGAAGCAAAATATACATATAAACCGAGTTGTCCATGAGAGCCGTGCATAAGTCCAATGGAATGCCATACATCAAACATCTTTACAAGTCTTACAATTTTAGATACAACAAAATGGAACACAAAATACATCCTGACCAAAAGGCTTCTCAAGCCGACATATGCCAAAACAAACAAAGAAAACATAAGCCGAGAAGCATAATCTTCAAGACGATGCAAAACGCAAATCCAAAACATGTCGGCAAAGCACCCAAAACACATCGGCAATCACGTCTAGGCCTCAACGCCTTCTTGTTCATCACCTACATATATATAGAGAGGGTGAGCTTGGATACTCAGTGAATGATACTAGAAATAAAGGTTTTGCATGATTGATATCCAAGATTTCTTTCAAAACTATACATAGCATACTTTTCGATCAAGAGGGAAATCAAGTTCATTTGCCGGCTTTCAAGTTCCTTGGATGTTAATAACATCTACTTATTTCAAGGGGTGATGACATATCAAGACAAGAGTTTCAAGACAAGCTGTGCTGCGAAAGTTTAGAGTCCTCTAGCACTAAGGACTGTCAAGACAAGCTGTGCTGCGAAAGTTTATAGTCCTCTAGCACTAAGGACTGTCAAGACAAGCTGTGCTGCGAAAGTTTATAGTCCTCTAGCACTAAGGACTGTCAAGACAAGTCATCAAAACAAGATAGCATTTGATATACAAAATAGGGATAGTCATTCATGCTAGATCAAGTACTTTTCAAAACAAGGCAAGACGAGATTTATGAAAGCAAGTGTAACATAACTTTATTAAAAATACCACTCACATCGTTTCTTCACACGTCGGGGTCGAGACAAGCCCAAGTCCTACAACACATGGCAAAGCCTATTGAATGCGCTTTCAAACAAGTCTCTCATATACACAAATGTTTTCGGAAAACATGCTGGGCACCAACCAGGTCTAGGCCGAGGTTCCACACCTCCTTGCCGAGGTGTGTTCCCGAGGGTCACATGCAAGGAAAGAGGTCGGGAAACTCTGGGTTTCCCTCTGTTGATGAACATGAAGAACATGAGTGTGAAAACATGAAAAATACGAATGCTTGATCATAATCCGCCATCACAAATCTGGGATTTTCGTGCTATGAGTTTGAAAACATGGACCTGGGTACCCGTAGTTGAAAATCATGCAAGAACAAACACAAAACATGAGTCTAGGCGAAAAGCTTTCGGATCAAAACAAGACTTTCTTGAAGAACACATGAATGTCATTTTCTCTTTCTAGAATCGAGCTTCAAAACGATGCATGGCTTACAAATCATTTTCAATCATGCAATGCAATAACATAAACATAAAGAACATCATGAGCAGATCAAGAATCTAACCTTAGAACACGGATCTAACGGTTCGATCTCTAGGAATCAAGCTTGAAGATTTACTTCTCTCTCAAGAACTCTTCTCCCTCTTCTAGAGCTTCTCTCTCTCTACAAGGCAAGTTTATGATACCAAATGATAGTTTTCTATACCCGGTTCTGGGGTTAACCCTCTGCTGAGACACGTGGCGGCGACTGGTTGGGTTCATCCTGAAAAGGTGGCTGACAGGCCAGACAAAGCATGGTGGAAGGGTATTCAAAAAGCAAAGCGGTATGGGCTCTCTGACGGGGCAATGACATCGGCTAACAACAAGGCGTATCTAACACGCTACACAGAATGACACTCCGGCAAGGGGTGACATCGGCTAACAAAGACTTCGGCAACTAAGGTGACAATGACCTCGGCTAGGAAGGACAACACTTGACTAAGCTGTGCCACATCTTGGCCTAGATGCGCCACACGTCGGCCTAGGTCATACCACTTCCAGGACGAGATCACTTGGGTGCAAGGTAACATCTCGGCTAAGGTGGTCAAGGCAAGGACTGAGGTCGACAAGGGGTTTCAAGATACTAAGGCCAGACTAAGGAAGACCTCGGCATTGAAATAACGTCGGCTAGAAGCAAGGCGTGACCTAAGTTTTAACATCAAGGAAGGAACAAGACAAGTACACTACACTTAGACAAATCACAAGGCTTCAAATCAAGGCACGAATCTCACTTGTTAAAGCAAAACAAGTCACAACACACACATGCAAGCTTAACAAGTCATAATCATGCAAATGCTCATGAACATGATTAAGATGAAAAAATGTGGGTTCTTACAGTCTACCCTCCTTAAGGAAGTTTGGTCCCCAAACTTAAGTTACCTTGACCTACGAATAACTCCGGGTAACAGATTTTCATCTCCTCTTCCTTTTCCCATGTGGCCTCCCCGCCATAATGCTTCTCCCATTCGATTTTCACCATCGATATCGACTTGTTTCTCAACTGTCTCACTTGTCTGTCAATAATCCTCATCGGTTTCTCTTCGTAGCCCAAGTCTTCATTAACTACAACCCCGGAGTAATCTATTACATGCAGTGGGTCTCGGATATATTTTCTCAGCATCGAAACATGGAACACACTGTGGACTCGACTCAAATCTGGTGGCAAAGCAAGCCTGTAAGCAACGGTGTTAATCCTCTCAAGAATTTCAAATGGCCCAACGTATCGGGGTGCAAGCTTGCCCTTCTTCCCAAATCTCGTAACTCCTGTCATCGGCGAGACCTTCAAAAATACATGGTCCCCAATTTCAAATTCTAACTCCCTCCTTCTTTGATCGGCATAACACTTCTGTCGACTCTGTGCAGTCTTAATCCTTTGCTGAATGAGTTTGATCTTTTCAGTTGTCATTCGAACCAATTCGGGGCCAATTAGAGCTTTGTCTCCCACTTCAGTCCAACATATCGGCGATTTACATTCCCTTCCATACAAAGCTTCATACGGCGCCATGCCAATGCTGGCTTGATAACTGTTGTTGTACGCGAACTCTACTAATGGCAAATGTGATTCCCAACTTCCCTAGAGGTCCAACACGCACAGTCTGAGCATGTCTTCGAGTGTCTGAATCGTTCTTTCTGTCTGTCCGTCGGTCTGGGGGTGAAAGGCTGTGCTAAACCTCAACTCTGTCCCCAAGGCTCCTTGTAGACTCTGCCAAAATCTAGAAACGAACTTCGGATCTCGGTCTGACACAACGGACATCGGCACACCATGAAGCCTAACGATCTCATTCATGTACAATTCGGCAAGTCGGTTGGCATTGAATGTAGTCTTGACAGGCAAAAAGTGAGCTGACTTAGTAAACCTGTCAACTATAACCCAAATGGAATCCATACCTCTTTGCGTCCTCGGCAAACCCACTACGAAATCCATGGAGATGTGCTCCCATTTCCACTCAGGAATTGACAAGGGTTGAAGAAGTCCTGCTGGTCTCTGGTGTTCTGCCTTCACTCGCTGACAACACAGACACTGAGATACAAACTCGGCTATCTCTCTTTTCATGTTTGGCCACCAAAAGGTCCGCTTTACGTCCCGATACATCTTGGTGCTCCCTGGATGAGCGGCAAATTTGGAACTATGGGCCTCTTGCAAAATCTTCCTTTTTAACTCTGGTACGTCGGCCGCGCACAATCTTCCTTCAAACTTAAGCACCTGATTCTCTATAGTGTATCCCGGCCTCGGCTTGGTGACGAATTCATCAGTTACCTTCTTGAGGAATTTATCCTCCCTCTGACTAGTCTTCACTTCCTCAATAATAGTTGGTTCCACCGAAACCGCTGTCAGGCACGCCAAACTTCCAACTAACTTCCTGCTCAATGCGTCGGCTACGGAATTTGCCTTACCTGGGTGGTACTGAATCTGCATGTCATAATCCTTCAGTAGCTCGAGCCATCTTCTCTGCCTCATATTTAACTCTTTCTGGGTGAACAAGTATTTCAGACTCTTGTGGTCGGTGAAAACTTGGCAAGATGTTCCGTACAGGTAATGACGCCAGATCTTCAGAGCAAAAACCACGGCAGCTAACTCCAGGTCATGGGTAGGATAATTCTTTTCATTGGGCTTCAATTGACGAGACGCGTACGCTATGACTTTACCTTTTTGCATTAAAACGCAACCCAAACCTTTGTGTGAAGCATCGCTGTAAATCTGAAATTCTTCATTAGCTGATGGTAGTACCAAAACTGGTGCTGTAACCAACCTCGCCTTCAGCTCCTGGAAAGCTGATTCTCTTTCGTCGGTCCATTCATAAGCTGTTCCCTTCTTCGTTAGTTGTGTCAATGGCACTGCAATCCTCGAGAAATCCTTTACAAACTTTCTGTAATAACCTGCCAAACCCAGAAAACTACGAATCTCGGACACGTTGGTCGGCGTCGGCCAATTCACAATGGCTTCAATCTTACTGGGGTCAACTGATATACCGTCTTCATTAATCACATGCCCTAGAAACGAAATGCTGGAAAGCCAAAACTCGCATTTACTTAACTTGGCGTACAACTTCTTATCTCTCAAGGTCTGCAGGGCAAGTCTCAGATGATTCTCGTGCTCGCTCGCACTCCCAGAATAGATCAATATGTCGTCGATAAAAATAATGACAAATTCATCTAGGTACGGCTTAAAGACTCTGTTCATCAGGTCCATGAATGCTGCTGGGGCATTGGTTACTCCGAAGGGCATCACCAAAAATTCGTAGTGGCCATATCTTGTCCGAAAAGCAGTCTTCTCGATATCCTCGGCTTTAACCTTCAACTGGTGGTAGCCCGACCTAAGGTCAATCTTGGAAAAGACTCGTGCTCCTCGTAGCTGATCAAGCAAATCATCGATTCTTGGCAATGGGTATTTGTTCTTAATGGTCACCTTATTAAGTTCTCTGTAGTCAATGCAAAGACGAAGGGTGCCGTCCTTTTTCTTAACAAATAAAACGGGTGCTCCCCACGGTGAAGTGCTCGGCCTGACGAATCCCTTATCCAACAATTCTTGTAATTGCGATTTCAGTTCTCTAAGTTCAGCTGGAGCCATTCTGTAGGGTGTTTTGGAGATAGGTTGTGTTCCTGGCAAGACGTCCACAGTAAACTCTATTTCTCTATCGACAAGGTGGCCAGGCAACTCAGTCGGAAAGACGTCGGAGAATTCCTCCACAACGGGTATGTCGGCTAACTCAACATTTCCATTCAGATCACTTAGTATACTGCATAAGTAACCCTTACATCCTTTTTGGATCAACTTGTAGGCCTTCATGGATGAGATTAAGTAAGGTGGGGGTACAACTCCTTTACCCTGGAAAATGACCTCGGCTTGACTTGGGGTCTTCAATGTGACGTTCTTAGTAACACAATTAATGGATGCATGATTCGCCGCTAACCAGTCCATTCCCAATATAACATCGAAGTGAGTCATGTTTAATGGCATCAAATCAACTAACAATTCTACACTCTCAATCATAGCAATACACGCCCTATAAATGGATGTAACAATCATATTTCTCCCAGATGGGGTAGACACAGATAATACATAATCAAGGGGTTCTAATTCTCTATCCAACTTCTCGGCGAATATAGTGGACACAAATGAATGCGTAGAACCCGAATCAATCAGTACGTATGCATCTTGAGAACAAATTGAGAGGGTACCTGACACTACCGCCTCGGCATTCTGGGCGTCTCCTGGTACTAATGCAAAAACTCTGCCCTGCCTCGCCTGTATTCCCCCGATGTTATTCTTCTGTGTAGAGCCCGAGGTGCTTCCATTCCTCTTCCCATCATCGGTCCTTGCTTTCGGGCAGTCCTTCACGCGATGGCCTATCTCGCCACACTCATAACAAGCTCCCGTTGCCCAACGACAAACCCCGAAATGTTGCTTTCCACAACTCGCGCACATCGGCTTGGCGTTACCTTCCTGATTTGAGTTGCTGGAACTGTCTGTGCTCATTCTCTTCTTGGCATTGAACGGAACTCGGCGACTATCATAATTCTGTCTCTTCCTCTGACCCTCACTTGAACTCTGGTATCGGTTTAAATTAGCTTCAGCCAGGATGGCCTTGTCCAGTACTCCGGCGTACGTCGGCATATTGAGCATATTGACCCGATCTTGTATCGGCCCACGCAACCCACTTTCGAACTTCCTCGCCTTTCGATACTCGTCATCAACCATATGAGGCGCATATCTCGCTAGTTCAGTAAAGGCACGATCGTATTCTGCGACCGTCTTGTTCCCTTGGACCAGATTCTGAAACTCCGTGGTCTTTCGGTCTCGGACGCTGAGGGGGAAATGCTTGTTGTAGAACAACTCCAAAAATTTTGCCCAAGTCAAACCCGGATTGCTTTCTCGGACCATCATCCACCACCTACGAGCATCGTCGTCTAACGTGAATGCTGCCAGAGATACCTTCTGAGCGTCTGTACTGGGGAAAACTTCAAACAACTTCTCCATCTCTAAAACCCATGCCTCGGCTTTCATTGGTTCTATGCCTCCCTGAAATCTCGGCGGTTTCATCTTCTTGAACTCTCTGATTAGAGTTATCGTGTCGTTCCCATACAAAGCTTGCTGCGGAGGCACTTGTGGCACCGGAGGGGGTGGAGCTGCATATCGGCCATTCGTCTGTTCGGCATGCATAGAAGTGGTACCAGTATCCTGCGGCCTAGATTGCCTCTGCTCACGAACCAAGCCTTCGACTAACCTTTCCAATCTCTCCAACCTGTCTTCCGATCGATCTCGGCCAACCGGGGGTCTACCTCTCCTCATGATGCTAGGGGGGGTGGGGAGATGCAAGATGAGACTTTAAAACAACTAAACAGATAACACATATGCAAGTAACGAGCGTCTAAGCCAAAACGATGCACACATAGTCAAGTAGCAAGCAATATGATGCAATCTTAACTTTCTTCTAAGGGAAATCCTAGGCTCTCTAGAACTCAAGGTGTGTGATTAACGTACTACAAGGATCTTGTGCTCTGATACCAATCTGTCACGCCCCCAAACCGCCCCTAGTAGTTTGGTGCCGTGATGGCCAGTAACCCGAGGTTACCGAAGGCCGTCTTACAAAAATCACACACAATCAGAGTATGAAATATGGGGCTTACAAGAGCGGAAGCAAAATATACATATAAACCGAGTTGTCCATGAGAGCCGTGCATAAGTCCAATGGAATGCCATACATCAAACATCTTTACAAGTCTTACAATTTTAGATACAACAAAATGGAACACAAAATACATCCTGACCAAAAGGCTTCTCAAGCCGACATATGCCAAAACAAACAAAGAAAACATAAGCCGAGAAGCATAATCTTCAAGACGATGCAAAACGCAAATCCAAAACATGTCGGCAAAGCACCCAAAACACATCGGCAATCACGTCTAGGCCTCAACGCCTTCTTGTTCATCACCTACATATATATAGAGAGGGTGAGCTTGGATACTCAGTGAATGATACTAGAAATAAAGGTTTTGCATGATTGATATCCAAGATTTCTTTCAAAACTATACATAGCATACTTTTCGATCAAGAGGGAAATCAAGTTCATTTGCCGGCTTTCAAGTTCCTTGGATGTTAATAACATCTACTTATTTCAAGGGGTGATGACATATCAAGACAAGAGTTTCAAGACAAGCTGTGCTGCGAAAGTTTAGAGTCCTCTAGCACTAAGGACTGTCAAGACAAGCTGTGCTGCGAAAGTTTATAGTCCTCTAGCACTAAGGACTGTCAAGACAAGCTGTGCTGCGAAAGTTTATAGTCCTCTAGCACTAAGGACTGTCAAGACAAGTCATCAAAACAAGATAGCATTTGATATACAAAATAGGGATAGTCATTCATGCTAGATCAAGTACTTTTCAAAACAAGGCAAGACGAGATTTATGAAAGCAAGTGTAACATAGCTTTATTAAAAATACCACTCACATCGTTTCTTCACACGTCGGGGTCGAGACAAGCCCAAGTCCTACAACACATGGCAAAGCCTATTGAATGCGCTTTCAAACAAGTCTCTCATATACACAAATGTTTTCGGAAAACATGCTGGGCACCAACCAGGTCTAGGCCGAGGTTCCACACCTCCTTGCCGAGGTGTGTTCCCGAGGGTCACATGCAAGGAAAGAGGTCGGGAAACTCTGGGTTTCCCTCTGTTGATGAACATGAAGAACATGAGTGTGAAAACATGAAAAATACGAATGCTTGATCATAATCCGCCATCACAAATCTGGGATTTTCGTGCTATGAGTTTGAAAACATGGACCTGGGTACCCGTAGTTGAAAATCATGCAAGAACAAACACAAAACATGAGTCTAGGCGAAAAGCTTTCGGATCAAAACAAGACTTTCTTGAAGAACACATGAATGTCATTTTCTCTTTCTAGAATCGAGCTTCAAAACGAAGCATGGCTCACAAATCATTTTCAATCATGCAATGCAATAACATAAACATAAAGAACATCATGAGCAGATCAAGAATCTAACCTTAGAACACGGATCTAACGGTTCGATCTCTAGGAATCAAGCTTGAAGATTTACTTCTCTCTCAAGAACTCTTCTCCCTCTTCTAGAGCTTCTCTCTCTCTACAAGGCAAGTTTATGATACCAAATGATAGTTTTCTATACCCGGTTCTGGGGTTAACCCTCTGCTGAGACACGTGGCGGCGACTGGTTGGGTTCATCCTGAAAAGGTGGCTGACAGGCCAGACAAAGCATGGTGGAAGGGTATTCAAAAAGCAAAGCGGTATGGGCTCTCTGACGGGGCAATGACATCGGCTAACAACAAGGCGTATCTAACACGCTACACAGAATGACACTCCGGCAAGGGGTGACATCGGCTAACAAAGACTTCGGCAACTAAGGTGACAATGACCTCGGCTAGGAAGGACAACACTTGACTAAGCTGTGCCACATCTTGGCCTAGATGCGCCACACGTCGGCCTAGGTCATACCACTTCCAGGACGAGATCACTTGGGTGCAAGGTAACATCTCGGCTAAGGTGGTCAAGGCAAGGACTGAGGTCGACAAGGGGTTTCAAGATACTAAGGCCAGACTAAGGAAGACCTCGGCATTGAAATAACGTCGGCTAGAAGCAAGGCGTGACCTAAGTTTTAACATCAAGGAAGGAACAAGACAAGTACACTACACTTAGACAAATCACAAGGCTTCAAATCAAGGCACGAATCTCACTTGTTAAAGCAAAACAAGTCACAACACACACATGCAAGCTTAACAAGTCATAATCATGCAAATGCTCATGAACATGATTAAGATGAAAAAATGTGGGTTCTTACAGTAATACTCTGATGAATGAATTAATAAATTGTTTTCTTTAAATAATGCATGTCAATGATGTATATATAATGGGTTTATTTTTGAGGGCGTTACAAAAGGGCTCCGGCGGTGGCTCTTCCACCCGGGGGCACTCCGACGATCAAGTCAGTATATCTCTCAAAGATAATCAAGTGCTAAACTCACAAGCTTGGGTATAAAACTGCGTACCTTAGACCCACGGGGGTGCCTCTCTTTTATAGTTTACTCAATCCTAGTCCCACTAGAAGCCTGACTTCTATGGACTCCAATTCAATACTAACTTGGACTCTTCAAGAGATAAAGATAGAACTCCCTAAGAGTTTTATCCTTATCTTGGCTAAGTCTTTTTTTTTCTCTAGGACTCTTGTCCCTTATCCATTTCTCCGCTTATCTCGGATTCTGATATCCTCGGAGATAACCTCGGCCTCGCCAAAGGTAACCTCGACATAACTACCACGACACGTGGCACCTCGACTGACACGTCGGCGTCGTCATGCCACGTGTTAGTAATCAGAAAATACATCCCCACAACTACCCCCTAGGTTCTATTACCTCAGCATTCTGAGGTGATGGAACCTATGTCTGTATTTTCTTCCAGTACCTCGGCGTAAGAACTTTTTGGCCGAGATCATTCATTTTAGGCTGACATGCCTTCATCAAAGAACATGAACTCAAACGAACTCCTTCACGCGCATGAGCTGTCATGCACCTTTTCTCAACAGTTCCCCTCACGTGCTTTATCTTTATTGGCCCGTGTCTGTGACGCGCCTGAAAGCTGTATTTCACCCATCTGCGCCGTCTGATGTGTGCATTGCTCCAGGCGTAATAAATGCCCTGCTTTTGCCGCCGTTTCAAGTTTTTTTACAAAACTTTTCCCCCTTTCTTTTCGTTTCTTTACTTTTGTTTTCGATTTTTCTGGCTTTCTCTCTCTCTTAAACCTTCTCAAATCTGCCATTGCTCTAGCTCCAAGCTCTGCAATCATCTTCATTCTTTCTTTGAAGCTTTCGCTGTTCCGCTGTGTCTGCAACCGTTGCCTTACCTCGGCGACCTTTTATTTCGGCTTTATTTGTTCTGGTAAGCCTCTGTTCCTCTTATTCCAAATTTCTTCTATGTGCTTTTGTTTACCTGCTGCCATTATTGCTTTGTTTCAAACCTTTGATTTTGCTGAACTATTTGTCTGGACGCACTTATTCCATGATTTCACTTATGTCTTGAACACTTGTACTGTTTCAATACTTTTTTTGCCTTTGTTCTTGAGCCTGTATTTCTTTCGCTTTTGAGAACCATACCTCTGTTCTTGATTCTGAAACGTCATTCTTTGTTTCTTGTTTCCTGTGTTGTTTTCCAGATCTCTACCTTCAATTCTTGCTTTCAATCTTTGCCTTCATAGATTTAGGTTTGGGTTTTGTCTGTAGAACCTTCAATTTTTTAAGGAAAACTGAAACAAGCCTTATCAGTCCTTACCTAGGGTTTTGCCGAGGTCCCAATAACCCCTTAAGAGCACCTTCTTCCTGAAATCTAGCCATCTGACTTTAGGCCGACGTTATGGGCATGTGGAGACATAGGGTTGATACCCCGACCAAACTTGAGTACTTTAGGCAGGAGTTCTCCATCCCTGCCGATGTTCATCTGAAACTGGCTGGGGATGGTGACTCCATCATGCCTACCAAAAACACCATGCCTCTCCCTATTGTAGCCTTTACTGAGTGTGGACTTCGGCTTCCACTTAACATTCTTTTTCGCGAGATTTTGCATTATTATAAGCTGAACCCTATGCAACTTGCCATAAACTCTTATCGAGTGATTTTTGGTATCATAGCCCTAGCTAGGCAGGAGAATGTTAGGATCACCCTTGCCGATGTACAATATTGTTATACCATGTGCCCCCTTAACCTGAAGGAAAAAGGTTACGTCTACTACCTCAAGCCGAGGTCTACTGAATTCAAAATTGTAGCCGACCTCCCGGACTCCAACAACGGAGCCGGGGATGACTTTGTCATTGCTTCGGGAAATTGGGAATTTGGTCCAGACGAAGATGTTCACCTCTACCCTTTTCCTCGAACAGTTAAAGAGGGCAAGGGTAAGAGCCCAGCATCAATACTTAGTTATTTCTTTTCCAAGTCTTCAAAACTTTGTCTGTTTCTAATGTCTGTTTGTTTGTCCTGCAGATCTTCATCAGCCACCAAAAAACTTCCGCCAATCCTTCTTCCCTGGAAAAGATTTAAAGAAGCTTCTAGATCTTCCAATCCACAAGCGCAAGGCTCCCCTGTTACTGAATTTTATTCCGACATACAAATCCACACTGCCCGACGTCCCAAAAAGAAAGAAGAAGAGCCTATCTCCTCCCTCTGCTACCACTCTACAAACAGCATCAACATCTCGGGCTGACCAAGGGTCAACCTCTGATCCAGCCGACCAACCATCAACTTCTAGCCCATACCTAATCCCCATACCAGAAAGAAAACGTCAGCAAAGACTCGTAAAAATTGCTGAGATGGGTCGCCCGAAGCTTGTTGCCCAAGATCTCCTAGCCGACCTTCCAACCGAAATCGATGCTGTTCCGACCCAACCTTTGCCCCCACCGAAACCAAAAAGAACTAAGAAGGCCCAGCCTAAGGCCAAGGCTACTGAGGTTGAGGCTGAGGATGCTCTACCCATCTCCAAGCTGGCTGAAAGCAGCAAATCTCAACCTTCCACTGGGAAGAGGCGTGCAGAATCCCAGCTATCACAATCTACTCAACCCAAGAAGCTGAGGTAATCGTCTGCGACGACCTCGGGGTCCAAAAAATCTGATGTTCCTTGGGCTCCCCAGATTACTCTGGAAGATAGGCCCATAATGACCAATGAAAGCGCCGATGACATAAATATCGGCGTTGCCCTTACTACGGCGCTGCTCCTTCTTGGTGATTTGGAGCGGAATGCCGGGTATAGTGAATATGAGAACTATGCCCTAATGCTCCAGCACTCTGTTCAAGTAAGTGTTCCTGCTTGGTACTTTTTCTTCCATTCTGCTTTGTACTTAAAAAATATTTCTAACACTTCTGTTTTCTTTCAGGCCATCCAGCATGCCCACTCATTTTCAATACAGTCTTTCCAGAATCAAGAGAAGCTGGTCGCCCTGAGGAGGGAGGTTTCTGCCCTCAAAAAGGAGAACAAAAATCTCCTTTCAAAAATGAAAAAGCTGGAAGACCAGGCTGAGGCTGCCACCAAAGCCCAAACCTTAGCCGAGGAAAAGGCCGAATCTATTGAGGCCATCAAGACAGTTGCTGAATCCCAAAAGAAAGAGGCCGAGGGGAGAGCGGCCTAGGCCGAGAAGGAACTTCACGAAGCCTTGGCCACAAAGGAAGCCGAAATCAAAGAGGCTGATGAGAAGGCATATGCTCAGGGCATGGCCGACGTCACTGAGGATTACAAGCTTCAAGTCAGGTAGGCATGCAACAGGGGATTTTCCCTTGGTTGGATGTCCCTGATAAAAAAACTTGATCTCCCCGTTGACTCGCCTTTCCGCAATGCCGATGCTATTCCTCTCCCATTTCCTCCTCTTCCACCTCCAAGTCAGGCCGAAGAAGAATCTGAGTCTGAGTCTGAAGTCGAGGATGAGGATAACAATGATGATGAGGCCTTGGTGAGGAAATCCAAGGATGCTGCTGAGGCCAAGTCCCCTCGTCCAACTGAGCAAGTTATGGACTTAACCTTGGATGAAGAGGGTGATGAGGTTGGGGAGGTGCCAAGGGAAGCTGTTACAGGGCAATTATCATCTGACCTTCTTGATGCCGAGCTGGCTGCAGAGAAGGCTGCCGAAGTAGTTCCCCAGGAATCTGCCGAGGTCCAGGCCCAAATCGCTCCTGAAACTGAAGAATCATAACTTTGGATGCCTTCCGTACTTTTTTTTGTTTCTTTGGATAATATAAGCTTTTTTGTACTTCTGGTTTTAAAGCAATGTAAGCTCTTCTAGTTAGCTAATGTATCTTCTGCTTCTGTTGAATACAACTTTATTTCTGGTTGGCCGTAGTGCCTTCTTTGTATACAATTGCAACTGTTTTCGTCTGAACGCTTTAATCTTTAATTTCTCTCAATTGCGTCTGTATGACTCTATACTTGGGATATTTTGCATGCCTTTCCATTTTGCCTCCTTTGTGCAATAACGTTTTACTTCGGCAAGATACAGACCTGCAAACTCTTCATAAATTCCAACAAGTGTTTATCATATACTATTCAATGTTAACTTTGCAAGCTTCTTCTCAAGTTTCAACAAGTATTTAAAGGGTGATCTCGGTCTAACCTACTTGTAAATTGCTACAAATTTCAACAAGTGTTACCATATACTGTAAAAAAATTTTCTCAAGTAATAACAATGATCAACTTGTAAATTGCTATAAATTTCGACAAGTGTTTAAACAATACACTTAGCTTTTACCTCAACCTGTAAATTGCTGTAAATTTCAACAAATGATCACATGTCGGCTTAACATTATCTTGTAAATTGCTACAAATTTCAACAAGTGTTAAGCATCTTCTTTGGTTGGATCAACCTGATTGCTATAAGTGTGCAAACTATAACTTCGGCTTCACTTCGACTTGTAAATTGTTACAAATTTCAACAAGTGAAGAGAAACAATAATCTCGGCTTAACTTCAACTTGTAAATTGCTACAAATTTCAACAAGTGAAGATAAGGAATCAGCTTAACTCCAACTTGTAAATTGCTACAAATTTCAACAAGTGGATTAAGGAATCAGCTTAATTCCAACTTGTAAATTGCTACAAATTTCAACAAGTGAATTAAGGAATCAGCTTAATTCCAACTTGTAAATTGCTACAAATTTCAACAAGTGAATTAAGGAATCAGCTTAATTCCAACTTGTAAATTGCTACAAATTTCAACAAGTGAATTAAGGAATAATCTCGGCTTAACTTCGACTTGTAAATTGCTACAAATTTCAACAAGTGAAGATAAGGAATCAGCTTAATTTCAACTTGTAAATTGCTACAAATTTCAACAAGTGAATTAAGGAATCAGCTTAATTCCAACTTGTAAATTGCTACAAATTTCAACAAGTGAACTAAGGAATCAACTTAATTCCAACTTGTAAATTGCTACAAATTTCAACAAGTGAATTAAGGAATCAGCTTAATTCCAACTTGTAAATTGCTACAAATTTCAACAAGTGAATTAAGGAATAATCTCGGCTTAACTTCGACTTGTAAATTGCTACAAATTTCAACAAGTGAATTAAGTGTCTCTGTCTTCTCTCTACCCCCAATGTGAACCTGAGTTCTACTTGGGTTCTCATTATTCATGTCTTAAAAAACACCAATATGTTACTTTATCAAATATATGTGTTTTAAGAAAAGGGGAAAGATTTTATTGATGACATCGGCCAAAAATACTGCACATCTAATGATAGAAGAATTCCAAATTACAAGTGTTCCAAGGTCTTGGCAGTGCTTTGCCCTCGTTATCTTTAAGCCGATAAGCTCCATTGCCTAATACTGAAGTAATTCTGTAGGGTCCTTCCCAGTTTGGGCCAAGCTTGCCCTCTCTGGGATCCTTCTTGTTGCCGATGACTTTTCTCAGGACTAGGTCGCCGACTTGAAAATCTCTTGGATTAACCTTTTTGTTGTAAGCTCTAGCAAGCTGTTGCTGGTATACTGCTAGCTGAATTGCAGCTTTTTCTCTTCGTTCTTCCAGAAGATCCAGATCTCGGGCTAAGAGTATGTCATTGGTGCCATTCTCTACTCCCTGGGTCCTGATCCCTGGGATGCCGATCTCTAATGGGATGACTGCTTCTGTGCCATAAGCCATGGCAAAGGGGGATTCCCCTGTTGATCTTCTCGGCGTAGTCCGATATGCCCAAAGCACGTTGGGCAATTCGTCTACCCACTTTCCTTTTGCTGCCTGCAGCCTCTTCTTTAGTCCATCGAAAATTACTTTGTTGGATGCTTCTGCTTGACCATTACTTTGGGGAAAACTTGGTGTTGAAAAGTAGTTCTTGATCTTGAATTTGGCACAAAAGTTCTTGATGAGTTTGCTGTCAAACTGTGTTTCGTTGTCGGCAACTATTGCTCTTGGAATGCCAAATCTGGTGATGATGTTTCTCCATATAAAGTTCTTGACGTCCACATCTCGGATTTTGGCAAGAGGTTCTGCTTCTATCCACTTGGTAAAGTAATCTGTTGCCACCAGCAGGTATTTTCTCTGCCCAGTTGCCTGGGGAAGTTGCCCGACAAGATTCATGCCCCATTGGGCAAACGGCCAAGGGCTGGATACTGGGTTCAGGTCAGCAGCTGGCTGATGTATTAAAGGTGCAAACCTTTGGTATTGTTCACACTTCTTCACGCAGGCTTCAGCATCCTTTTGCATATAGGGCCACCAATACCCCTGGGTAATGGCCCTATGGGCTAATGATCTGCCCCCAGCGTGGCTTCCACAAATTCCTTCATGAATTTCATATAGGAAATCTTCAACCTGCAAAGGGTGTACGCACCTTAAAAGGGGTCCAGTGAAGGATCTTCTGTAAAGATGTCCATCTTCTGTCAGACAGAATCTTGCAGATTTCAATCTGACTTTGTGTGCCTCCTTACGATCTTCTGGCAACTTTCCTTCTTTCAGGAATGCAATAATTGCATCCATCCAGCTTGGCCCCATGTCCACACACATTGCTTGCTGCTTTGTGCTCTCTGGTTCTATGCTCGGGCCTGACATATAGTCGATCATAATTGTTCTTGTTTTTCCAGTCTGTATTGAACTTGCCAGGTAAGCCAACGCGTCGGCGTGGGTGTTGTCATCTCGGCTGACTTGCAGTAGTCGGCAGTTCTGAAATAGGGCTGCCAATCTGATGACCTCTTTTGCATATGCCGACATCCTTTCGTCCCTGGCTGCAAATTCACCTGTTGACTGGTTAACAATAAGTTGAGAATCACAAAAAACTATTACCTCATCTGCTTCTGCTGCTGCTGCTGCCAGTTTTAGTCCTGCAATTAATGCTTCATATTCTGCTTCATTGTTTGAGGCCTTGAACCCCAGACGGATGGACTGTTCTATTATTTCTCCATCTGGAGATATCAGCAGTACTCCTGCCCCCGCTCCTTGTCGGTTCGAACTTCCATCGACGAATAGTCTGAATGAGTCGCCGATGTAGATGCTGCAGGGTCTGAGCTTTTCCTTCCTTTGCTCTTTTGCCTTTGGCTGGGATTCTCCTTGCTTGCTGGGACAATGCTCATCCTGGCTCAACGGAGTCTGATGTTCGATGGTTTCGGGGGTGAATTCTGCCACGAAGTCGGCCAAAATTTGGCCTTTAACTGCTGTTCTCGGCCTGAACTCCAGGTCATACTGACCTAGGGCTACGGCCCATCTTGCTAGCCTTCCTGTTAAGTCTCTTTGCTGCAACAAGGACTTCAGTGGATGTTCTGTTAAGACCACAATCTTGTGTGCCTGAAAGTAATGGTTCAACTTCTTTGAAGCCATTACTAAGGCTAGCATTAATTTCTCCAGTGGTAGATACCTTGTTTCTGCATTGGCCAAGGTTTTACTTACATAATAAACGGCCTTTTGCTCCTCTTTTTCTTCTCGGATTAGTACTGCACTGACTGTGTGTTCTGAAATTGCCAAATACAAAAACAGTTCTTCCCCTGGTTCTGGATTGGAAAGAACCAGAGTTGTGGTCAAGTACTTTTTTAGGTCGGTTAAAGCGGCTTCGCATTCTTCTGTCCACAGAAAGTCTGCGGCTTTTTTCACCAAGTTGAAGAAGGGTCTGCATTTATCTGAGCTTCTGCTGATGAATCTGTTTAGGGCTGCGGCCCTTCCAGTAAGCATCTGAACCTGTTTTGCCGACGTTGGGCTCTTCAGCTCTAGGATGGCCTTGATTTGGTCTGGGTTGGCCTCAATGCCCTTTCTTGTTACCAGATACCCTAAAAACTTACCTGATCCAACTCCAAACGCGCACTTTGACGCGTTGAGTCAGAGCCGGTATGTTTTAAGTATATCAAAGACTTCTTTTAGGTCGGCAAGATGACCCTTAGATTCCTTGGTCTTCACGACCATGTCATCGATGTAGACTTCTACCGTTTTGCCAATCAGGTGCTTGAACATCTTTGTTACTAACCTTTGGTAAGTTGCTCCTGCGTTTTTCAACCCAAAAGGCATTACCTTGTAACAGTACAAGCCTTTAGGGGTGATGAACCCAGTCTTCTCCTCGTCTGGTGGGTACATGGCAATCTGGTGGTATCCCCTGTATGCATCCAAAAAACTCATCCTTTCGTGCCCTGAAGTTGTATCTACTAGCTGGTCAATCTTGGGTAGAGGAAAGCTGTCTTTAGGGCAGGCTTTGTTGAGGCTGGTAAAGTCTACACAGACCCTTCATTTACCGTTCTTCTTTTTCACTACTACTGTGTTGGACAGCCATGTTGGGTAGTGAACTTCTCGGATGGCCCTGGTTTCTAGAAGTTTGTCTACTTCTTCTTCTACTGCTTCGACGTGCATCAATGTCGGTCTTCTGGCTCGTTGAATCACAGGTTTTGCCGTCATGTCAACATTCAGTCTGTGGCAAGTGACCTCGGGGTCAATGCCAGGCATTTCATAAGGTGTCCAGGCGAACACCTCAATGTTGACTTTCAAAAAATCTTCCAGTTCTTTTTCCTCTTCTTCGGCTAAGCCTGAACTGAGAAGAAAGAAACGTTCTTCGTCGCCCTCCTGGACTAGGATTTTCTTTAGTGTCTCTTCACTCTTTTCGGTTGGCTTCTTGCCGACATCATCTAGGACCTCCATGTCCTCGTCTTCAATCTCTGCCTCTTTTGGCTCTTGAATGTTGCAAGTGGACTCTGTTGCTGCCTGTAGACACCCCATTTTTGACCGTCCTCAAGACTTGGACGTCACCGTTGGGACACTCGGTGATCATCCATGTTTGTGTTCGTTTGGAGTTCTCGGAGGTCTCGGCTACGCGCCTTGCCTCAGGATCTCCAAACTCGACCGTTTAGTGTCTGGTTTTGCACCAAACACTTGCATCTTGCCTTTGAGAGGCAGGGTAGGGCTTGTGGACCATCCCCACCCACCACCGGCAGTGGCTAGAGGTCACCGGCTGGTTTTTGCTGCCACCGGCAATGTATATTGCCGGTCGGCACTGTTTAGTGCTGGTCGGCAATTTTTAGTGCCGGTCGGCACTCAATTTTGCCAAAATGGCATTTTTGGCCGGCCGACTACTGTGCATCTTCTTTTGCAGATATTTTAAGACAGCTGTCTTGCTTTTGCTCCCCTCCATACACGTGTATGGAGGGATCTCCCTCTTATGAAGCTTGTCTTGTAAGCTTTACAAGACAAGAAGCTTCTATAAGGAGAGGGGATCTCTCTTGTTGCTAAGGTTAGAGGGTTTAGACATTTTAGAGAGAAAAAAACACAGACCAAGCTCTGGTTTTAGGGTTTGAGTTACATACACATCCTATCTCTATATTACACTTGTGTGTGTTTTAGTCCATACTATTGCACACAAGCACCTAGTGTTTCACCTTCCTCTTGAAACTAAGGTTCTAAGGGCTTGTTCTTGAGGTTCTTGACTGGTTTCAAGCCAAGGAGGGCCATTAGAGCATCACTTGTAAAGGGGTCTTCAAGGGTGAGAATCTAGTCCCTTTTTACCCCAATCTTGCATCTTGTTTTTGCCTATTTTAAAATCGTTTTTGAGCTTAGTATATAATACAAAAAAGTTCTGTTTTTAGACCCTCTTGATTGTTTATTAAGGGTGTTTTGCGGTTTGGAGGTGTTTGGCCCCTCCTAGGCCTTGAAAGGCCTCATTTTTTGCTATTTTGTGTGAGTTTCGAGACTTTGGTGTTTGGGCCTCTTCACCACTGAAATCTTGAGGGATTTCAGTGGTAAAGATGGTGCCTTGAAGTCTCCAAAAGGGGAGGGCCACCCCCTTCCCTTGTTGTCCTTGAAATGGACCATTTTTGGCCTCTTAAGGAAGCATCATGTTAGAGTGTGTATTGACCATGTCTTGGCTGCTTTCCATGCTTAATATGTTGTCATATACCTTTGTTTATTGTTGGTTTTGGTACACCATGCATGCTTAGCATACCTACCATGTAATGCCCTAGAATTGCCTTAATATGCCTTAGGTTGTTAGCCCTTGTTAGAGCATGTTTTAGGCTTAGTCTTGTAAAGATTTTGTGCTTATCTTGACATGTTTTAGGTCTGTCCATAAGTGTTTGGGTTGATCTTGGCATGCTTAGTATAGCCCCTTTCCATTCCGGCTTGTTGGCCTTAAGTGCATGCATGCATAGCATGACATCTTTGCATTGTTTCGGTGGTTTGGAACCACCCTACACGTTATTTCAGTCCTTTTAGCATGCCTAAGTGTTTGCATTTTGTGGCCCTTTTGTTGCTTCAAGAGTTGATGCTCCATGCTTCATATTTGTGCCATGATGTATACCTCTAGGATTAGGTTACTTGGATGTCATCTAAGTGATTCTTGAGGCTTGTTTTTGCATGATTTGGGACTGTTTTCGTCCAATTTGGTCATTTGCTTCATGAGTCATATGATCATGCTTTAGGTCCTTGGGCCTCGTTGTATGTATAGCTTGCATTGGTAGGTCAATTTGGCATCATGTCCTACATGTTTTCAAGGCTTATAATGCATGCTAATTAGTCCATGATTGCTCCTTTCAAGTGTGCTTGAGGGTTGTCTAATTTGTGCCTAAGTGTTGGCCCTTAATCATATGTATGTGTGCATGTGTTTTAGTCCCTTGTTTTGGTCATTTTAGCCACTGTTTTGGGCCTATTTTGAGCTGCCCAAATCATGTTCAAGACCACCTTTTCATTGGTTGGCATTGCCTCGTGTTTTCTTGTATGCTTGCATAAATGTCTTGCCATGCCATGTTGCATCCTTAGCTTGCATGCCTAGGTTGCATTGCATCTTGCATGCATGCCTTGTTCCTTGACTTGGTGATAGGAATTGGGCCTTGGTTTGTTTGATTGGTTTGCATTTCATTTGACATGAAAGTTGCATACTTGATCACTCGGGCCATCATGCATGGAAATGCGTGATTGGTGGTCCGAGAATTGAGACACATGCCCCTTTGAGTCATTACCATGATAAGGGACATGGTTGGTGCATACATGCCTTGAATTGTGCTGCCATGCTTTGCCTTGCCCTCTGTTGCTGTGAGTTGCAGGTTCTGCAGGCTTTCTTTGCCGACCGGCAGTATATATTGCCGACCGGCAGTAAATCACCAGCCGATAGCTTTATTTTGTGCCGATGGTCACAGGCCACTGCCAGTGGCAATTCCATTCAGCCGGTGGTGTTCCCCCATGTCCAAGGAAGCAGTCCTGAGGTTTTGACAGCCTCCAGAGGAGTGAAGGAAGGAAAACAGAGGCAGCCTATGCATGGCAGTGCATTTCCCGAGGCAATTTCCTGTTTTCTTAGCTTTAGTTAATTTGCTTAGTTGATTAGGCAATTTGTAATATTTAATTAGCTTGCGTAGTTTATTATTTGTAATATTTATTTGGTCCCTCCGAGTGAGGGCGAATTTGTAATAAGTGTGCGTGAGTGGTGTGTATGTCTTCCAATCCCCACTTCTTTCTTCCCTTTTACTTACCTGCTTTGATGGTTAGTATTAGGGCACGTTTAATTTGGCATACCTTATGCAATGCATTCGTGCATTCATGCATTTGTATTGCATGCATCAGGCTCGGTACATCATGTTAACTGCATTTGTACTTCAATTCAAAAATTGAATATGTGATAGTTGATCGCATTTCATATGCCATGCTTAGATTAACCGAGCCTATCTAATTGCATCCTGTATGTGTTGCATTAGGCAATTTAACATGAACTAGGACACGCATGTTTGCTAACTAGTTTATTGTTTTGGCACGGAGTACGATGTAAGTATTTATGCTTTAGCATGTCGCATGCGTGTGAATGTTAACATGACAGTATGTTTGCCATGCGGCTAAATGCTTATGTGAGATAAATTGTTTGAATGCCCGTGGGTGAAGGTTGGATTGCTTGAGTTGGAAAAACTCGTTGAAATCCGTGTTTTAGCCTACTTGCGAGTAGCAAAATCCAAAGCATTTTTCGAAACAAACGGATATGCAATGTTTATTCCCAAATTAGGCAATCTAGTCTATACTTGTTTGCTGCGCGCATAACATAGTAATTCTAGGCTAATAACCGGAATAAGAACACATAAAGTTTTCAAAAACGGATATCACGGTTAGTAGAGGCCGGTCTTCGGACCGGGCGAAAGGGGGTGCTCATAGCTGACCTTCCCCGATCGTACCCAAGCTCCCGAGCCGAGACAACTCCGGTGATGACGGACATGTGGCCTTCGGCACCGAGTCAGGGTTTCCTAAATTCTCCCATTAAAAGATATTTAGGTGGCGACTCTGTATCTGGCAAAGCAGTCCATGTTTGGCACTACTTTTTCAAAAATCTGTTTCTCAAAACGATTTGCCAGATTTGGACTCTTTGGTTCAGATTAAGAATCGTGACACAAATCGAGTCCGAACTGTAGCGAGGTCCCCCCTCCGCGGGCGCTGTTACACTGCCATGGAGCAACTTTTTGCCTGCAGTTGATCTCCTCTGACTTCTTCAATTCCATGCTCTGTGGAGAACCGTAGTAGTTGATGCAATGTTGAGGGAACTGCCCCCATTGCATGCAACCATGTCTTCCCAAGATAATGTTATATGGTGAGGGTGTGTCAATCACCATAAATTCTGTTTTGATCTTCTTAGTACCAGCTTGTACTTCCACGCTTGCTACGCCCAGTGGCCATGTCGGCGTTCCATTGAAGCCGACCATAGAGTTGCTGGATTGTTCTAGGTCGTCAGGATGAAGGCCCAGCTCCTTGTAACATCTGACGTACATGATGTCACAAGAGCTGCCTTGATCTATTAGGATGTGTTTTACTTGGCATTCCCCAACCTGGAGGGATACTACCAAGGCATCATTATGCGGATGCTGGACCATCTCTAGGTCGGCTTCAGTGAAGGTTATCATTGGTCCTTGGCTTTCTTCAGGCCGAGGTCATTTTTCCCCGATTTGGTAGACATGCTGTAAATGCCTTACCCTCTGGGTCTCTCCTCTGACTTCGTTCTCGTTGACCCTTGAGTGGATCACATTAACCACCCTTGGCCCTCCTACCTGTGGTTGCTATGCTGGAGGTGGTGGAGTTGCTGGTGCTTGAGGCAATCTTGCCTGTTCTTCTCTTGTCCTGGCCTCATCAATAAGGTCCCTCAGATGGCCTTGTCTTACCAAGTCTTCTAAGTGTGCTTTTAGGGCTCTGCAATCCTGAGTTGGGTGCCCTTCTTCATTGTGGTAAGCACAACGCCTACCAACGTTTCTTCCCATGAATTCCCCTGGTGTTCTTACTGGAGTTCTGAAATAGGGTTGGTTTCGTATTTGATCCAAGACTTTATGGATAGGAATTCGGAACACCGTCGTCACTACCTGTTTACCCTTCAATTCTGTTTCTTGTTTGGTCGGTCCGTTGTTACCTCGGCCTCGCTTCGGCGAGCCGTTTCCTTTCTCCTACTTTATCTCTTTGTTTCCCGATGCATCTTCCTCGGCTCTGGCGTACTTCTCAATTCTTGCCATGAGTTCTTCCATGCTTTTTGGCTGTTTTTGCCAAAGACTTCCGTAGTGGGCAGTCATCTTTCAGGCCGTTCTTGAAAGATACAACCGCCACTTCTTGGTTGCATTTGGGTATTCGATTGAACACCTCGTAGTATCTCTTCGCGTAGGCCCTAAGGCCTTCTTCCTTGGTGATTCTTAAAGCCATCAGGGCGTCGACCCTCAAGGGCTGTAGTTTGTTTGTTACAAACCTGGCCACAAACATCTCGGCTAGGCCTTCCCATGTCTTCACGCTTCCCTTTGGTAGCTTATGGAACCAATCGGATGCAATTTCCCCAAAGGATGAGGGAAATACTTTGCAGAGCAATGGCTCGTTCCCACTGTATAATGTCATTGAGTTCAGGTATAGTCCAACATGAAAGTTGGGGTCTGACTTACCATCATAAATTTGGAACCTTGGCATATTGAATCTCTTTGGTGCTTCAAATTTGTCCAGTTCGACCGAGAATGGTGTTCTCGGCTTAACTTTAGAAGTCACCTCGGCTTCAACATTCTGCTGCCTCCTTTTGAAGTAGTCTCTCAAGTCTTCCTTACTCCTACCTGGAGCTCGGCTATCTCTGGACTTCAATCTTTTCGGCACACTACTTTCGGCCTCGTGGTGGGCCTGTTTCGATCTTTCTCCATGGGTTGTGTCAAAGCAGAGTGCTTGTCCTTGAATATGCTGATGTTCTTTGGGCCCTGGATCCTTCATGCGATGTGTCCTTCGAGACTCTTCTTGCCTTGGTTCCTCTCGTCCGACTTCCCTGGAAGGTCGGTGAGAGTGGCTTCCACTCCTGGTGTGCTGAGGGGCTTCGGGGATTGCTTTTCTTCCTCCCTTCTGGGTATTAATTGCTGGCATCGGCGTATCTTTCAGCGGGTATGGTGGCTGCATAACATTGTTTTGCATCATGAAGTTGACCACTGACTGTAGGTCTGCCAGCTTGTTTGCCAAGTCTTTTACTTCCTCATCCCTTCGTAGGCACCTATCCCTCCAAACCTGAAGGTTATCTTCGTTATAGTACTTGCTTTGGTTTGTCCTTTTTGAAGCGTCGCCCTCCTGGCCGACGTCTTTTTCTCCGTGGCCCTGGTCATGATTTTCTATACTGTGGTTGTCCCCTTCAACGTCAAGGTCAATTGGTCTACCACTCCCAGCAGGGGTGTCGCCCCCAATGTTTTCCCTCTGTCCGTCACTGGCCATCTATTCTTCTAAGCTTCCTACAGACGGCGCCAAATTGTGTGGGTAATTTTCTTACCACACTGCTCGTCTAGTAATCAGCTGGAGAGCATCGGCAGAATAGATGGCTTTAGTAAACCTGTAACAGAAAGAAAAGGGCTCCGGCGGTGGCTCTTCCACCCGGGGGCACTCCGACAATCAAGTCAGTATATCTCTCAAAGATAATCAAGTGCTAAACTCACAAGCTTGGGTATAAAGCTGCGTACCTTAGACCCACGGGGGTGCCTCTCTTTTATAGTTTACTCAATCCTAGTCCCACTAGAAGCCTGACTTCTATGGACTCCAATTCAATACTAACTTGGACTCTTCAAGAGATAAAGATAGAACTCCCTAAGAGTTTTATCCTTATCTTGGCTAAGTCTTCTTTTTTCTCTAGGACTCTTGCCCCTTATCCATTTCTCCGCTTATCTCGGATTCCGATATCCTCGGAGATAACCTCGGCCTCGCCAAAGGTAACCTCAACATAACTACCACGACACGTGGCACCTCGGCTGACACATCGGTGTCGTCATGCCACGTGTTGGTATTCAGAAAATACATCCCCACAATAACCAACTTTGGTGAAGAACGTATGGATTTGGAGAAATCAAAGAGAGAAGATGACTTCTAGAGAGAGAAGCTCTCGATCTGGAATTCTGGAGAGTTTTAGAGAGAGAGAGGACTAAAAAAGTGATATGAAATATCAGATTCATGAATTGATATAACATGGTTCGCTCGAGCATTAAATACACTAACCCAGTACTTTTGCAGACAGGTCAAACTTCTGAAATCAAACATTCTCCGCTTGAGCGTATAAACGGCCGCTCGAGCGGACAAGCAACTTCGAATGCATTTTGCATTTTTTTTAGGGGCGTTGCCCGTCAACCTCGCCAAGGCGCTGCCCTAGGACCTACCAAAGGGCGCTGCCCCCTGGACCCCCGTGAGCTGACCGGGCAGCTCGACCCTCGATCGGCCCAATCAAAATGGCAAAACATGTAAGAAGGATCAAAACTGGGATCGCTACAATTAAATAGATAAGTGACACGTGTATAGATAGTGAGGCATTTGAACAGATAGTTGCATTGATATGTAACACATGCATACATTTGAACAAATAGTTTGGACATTTGAATATATAGTTTGACAAATAGTTACATTGATAAGTGACACATGTACACATTTGAACCGGTCATTTAATCTCATAAATTATGATAGATCATTTAAAAAAAAAAATCGTATTTTCAAATTTAAGTGACAATACATAATCAAATTTGATGTAGCAATATGATATGTGATTTGTGCTTGTGTAAGCATAGGGGGCCTAATATTGTATGAAAAATAGAAGGCTTAATTACTGACTGGTCCTACTTTTTGGACTTATTACCCACTAGTTCTTGACTTAAAGTCTTATGTACATATAAGTCTTGTCCCATATGTTTTCTTTTTCCTTTTTTATCCTTGAGTGTTTTGTGTTGCCCTAAATAATATTTTTTTCTTTCTCTTTCTCTGTGTCGTCTCTTTCTCTCTACCATTTCTCTCTCTCTCTCTCTCTCTCTCTCTCTCTTTTCTCTCTCTTCATCTCCACCATTTTTTAAAAAACTTCACATAATTATTGGCCACTACCATTGTTTCCATCTACTGCCACCGTTGTGATCTACTGCCACCACTATCGTCACCGTCTACCACCATCGTTGTCGTTTGGTCGCTGCAACCGTTCATTAATTATCACCACTGGCGATGTATACACCACCTCCACCATCTTAGATCCACCACCACTGTTGCATTTCTACCTCCACCATCGCAGATCTACACTCCATCGTTGTAGATCTACGCTCTGCCGTTGCCAATCTACATTTTGCCATCACCGATCCACTTTTACCATAGCTGATCTATACCGACCTAGTTGTTTTAAGTGATCAAATCGACTCTGAATAATGGTACTTTTTCAGATCTCGCCCATTTCTCTCTCTCTCTCTCTCTGCCCCTTCCTTCCTCTCTTTTTAACTAGATTTGTTGCAAATTTGATTCGGATTCAAATTTTTTTTAGTAATAAATTTATTAGTCTTTCTCTCTCTTTCTTTCACACTTTTCTTCTTCCTCTTCTTCTATGTATGAAAGGAATGATGGATTCTTATAGGTGAATATGAGTAAGATTAAGTGAATAAGATTTTTCGTTTGTAATTTTTTTTATTTTTGTACAATTGATCAACTATAAATTATTATTGACAAATTATGAGTGATTTTATTAGTGATTGTTTTAGGGATAAATTTATCACTGAATATATTTTTGATTAGTTTATTAGATTAGTCTCTGTTACTTTTTTATGTGTATATGTCTATGTGTGGTTGTATTTTTGTGAGTGCATAAGTAGATAAGTAAATGACAGTGAGTGTGTGTGTGTGTATGTAAATGTGAGTGAGTGTGTAAGAATAAATGACTAAGTGTTGTTTGTGATGACAATAGTGATTTGATGATAGATGTTTATTTTTGTTGAAAAAAAATCTAAAAAAATTTCGTCGAAAACTATTATCGGAGGTGGGTGCCGGAAACTATCACAGGAGATGATCATTGGCGGTCGGAGATGATGAAGATGGGTAGCAAGCAAGTTGCTGGGTAGCGGGTTTTGGTCTAGGGTAAAATTTGAAAAATGAGTATTGGATAAGGACCTAGTAGGTATTAAGTTGTTGAATCAGGATTGTCCCATAACTCTCCCAAAACAAAACAAATTGGTTCTGTAATCTCATGCTAAATATAAGGATTGGCATTGAGCCAAATTGAGTTGTAGAAACGATATCCAAATTTATTAATAGGATAAGCTTTTATTTTTTTATTTTATTATTATTATTATTATTATTTTTAACAGATTAGCCCAACCCTTATTCTAGAATCATAGGGCACAAGTTTTTTAAAAGCTTGTTGGATTGGATTCGAATGCATTCGATTCATGAATTAATCCTGTCAATGTAATTTATATCTATCACAACTTATCATATCATATTCAAGTTTGTCAAATACAGATTTGTTGAATTAGGCCAAGACCGAATCTGAATTACATCTAATTTGATGGCATGTTTAAAATTAGACTATCCGATCGCAAATTCTACCTCTCTAAAGTCACCATTCAATTGTCAAGAAAAGAAAATATAAGAGAATTAATTTTTTCAAATTTTTTCTATGTTCAGTTAATAAGAAAATTATGAAATTCCTATTTTTAACTTTCTCATTAAGATAAGTTTTTTCCTTAAAATGTGTACTACAAAAAATACAAATGGAAAAACAAAAATTCTTTTTTCTTTCACTTTACGACATTATTTTCTGCAAACAACTTTCTTACAAGTAAACACAGCCTAAAAAAAAAATGATTAGGTTAAGATAGAACAAAAGAATGGGACAATGATACCTCTCCTTGTATTTTTAGACACAACACAAAAATAAATTAAAAAATAATTTTTTTTTGTTGTTTTTGTTGCAGATAAGAATTAATTATGTTTCACATTTCTATAACAATAACATTTTGATATTTGTATTACCATTATTGAATTGAGTTGGGGTTTGACTATGAGCCCGTTAGGCCTCGTTTGAGAACTTACTATTTTAATAATTTTTTAATTTTTTATGAAAAGATGTGTAAAAAAGCAGAAAGAGTGATGTGGCGACTTATAGTTACTTTTTGACTAAATTATTTAGTTCCCGAATGAGGCCTAAGAGCATCTTCATCTAAAATTTCAAAATTTGGTATGTTAAATTTTTTTTTTTGAAAACTTGGGTGACAAATTGATATATGTTAATTTGATATGGAAACTCTCCACTCGATATGTTAAATATATTATTATATTATTTTTAAAATTTAAGCTCTCTAGACATTCCCCTCTTAGGACGACCATTTTAAACTATTGAGGTCATCCTCCAAGACATCTCCCAAGATGACCACCTTTTATCAACAAATTGTGCCATTGGATGCTTTAATTCAAGGCAAAAAAAAAAAAAAGAAAAAAAAAAGATTAAAAAAAAAAGGAAGAAGGCATCCAAGAGTCTTTATGTCAAAATTGGCATGAAGGGGTTATGCTAAAAACCACATCAGTTTTTGGCACACTGGATGAAATTGATACTTTATCAAAATATGACTATTGAACTATCATATCAGATTAAAGTATCGAATAGAGGTGTTTTTATAAGTAATTTTATTTAATATGTTAGTTTTAGACAAAGTTGATTAATAGTGTTGATTTCAATTTTAAATTACAGTTGATTTGACATTTTAAACTTATTTTTTTAAGAAGGTTTTTATTTTTACAATTTATATATATAGTTGCTTATTTGAAATTCTTAAACAATATTGACAAAATAACTCTTTCTCTTTTGTCTTAATTAAAAATTTTGAGAGAATTCTAGCTGAATATTTATACAAGAACAAAAGTTATGTGACAAGTTATCTAGCTAAACATGTTCAACCTTTCATAGATTATCAAAATTTGCACCAAATAAACTAACTTATAAGTATAATCATAAAATTACAACTTATTTTATAAGTTTTTTAAGCTAATAATCTAAAAATATAAAATCATAAAAAAACTTACCTCGTAAAGATACCAAACACACCCTATGAAAATTTAGTACTTATTAAAGCTAGAGCAGACTGGGCTAGGAAAGGGAGCAGTTTATGTACACTCTTGGCCCAGCTCACGCCCAACTGGGTCAGCCCAATACTACCATATTTTCTTCGGCGTTTAATGACTGGTGTGTCCTCTTAAACAGATTTAAGGGACAATCACACAAAAAAAAAAAATTCAAAGATTGAGTCTTGTAACACAATAAATTATAAAATTTTAATTTTATTTAAATTTAAATTTTTTGATTTCTTTTCAATTTAAATCATTTTTCTATTTTTATTAGGTAAAATTGACCCAAAAAAAATCATTAAACTCAATATAGATATTCATAAAATGTCTAAAATATACTTTTTATTTAATTTAATGACTAAAATACTTATTTTTTTCATCAATTTTACTCAATGGAAATAGGCAAATGGTTTATATTGAAAACAAATAAAAAGTTTAAGGTATAAATTGAAAAAATTAAAAACTCAAAATTTATTTTGTTAAAAGACTCAAACTCTTGGATTTTTTTTTTTTTTTTTGGGGTAATTTCCCCTAAATTCAAAATGGGGGTTTCAGCCAAAACCCACCCTGACCCAATATTTTGGTACGAAAATGACACAAATCAATTGTATCATGTGAAACACCATTCTTTATTAAAATATAAAATGAATTGACTATAATAGCTTTGTATGTATATAGAGAGACAGAGACAGTCTGCATACACCAAATCATTATTGCTCTCATTTATTTCTAAAACACTCTTTGAAAAATCCTTATTCGAAAGCGAAATCATCGCTTTTTGGTACTTATTCATTACTATTTCTCTTACACATTGGTTTTCACATCACAAATATTATCTTCTACATAATCATTGATCATCAACTCATCTCCGATGCCGATTTGTTTCAATATTAAGGTTGGAAATTTAGATCTATAAAAATCTTTCAATTTTTAATAGTTTATTTAAATTTGAAGTTTTTTTTTTTTTTTTTTTTTTGTTATGACCAGTTCGAATACTGAGGTTGAGATCTCAAACGAAGACGTTGTTGCAGTATGTTTAGTAGCAAAAATAATAAATTTATTACCTACTAGAGTAAAATTTTAATGTGTAGGAATAAAAAATGTCAAACCAAATAAAAGTTTACTATCAATTTTATGAACAAACCAAAGTAAAATTCTACTATCATTTACAAATAGATTGTCACCAAACAAAACTAACCAGAGTAAAATTTTAAAAGTTGACACAGTATATATTAAAAATTGATAGTAAAATGTGTGACATTTTGTTCTAGGTAACCGCTTGAGCGGTGAAAGTACTACTCGAGTGAAGATTGAGGGCATCCAATAGTTTTGCAGGTCAGGGTGGATCGCTCGAGTGACCATTAGTTCGCTCGAGCGAAGATGCAAGGCTCACAGAATCTCGTTTTGCAGACAAAAATACAGAGAAGCCTCGTTCACCGCTCAAAAGATGAAAAGACCACTTGAGCAGTCTGTGCAAATTCAATAGATTGAAAAGGGCATTTCTAGATCATTCTTTCCATTTCCCTTTTCTCTCTTTCTCCTTCTTGTTTTGAGTCTGAAAAACCCTACGTTTCTTGCCCTAAATACTCTCCATTCCTCTAAGATCTAGTTGAAATCACTTGCAAGGAGTGAAGTCCGAGTGAAGATCTTTCTTCCTACCGATTGGATTTCATTTTTGCGAATAATTTTCCTAGAAATCAAGCTTTCTTGCTCTTTGCTTGAGGTAGGGTTACTTTTAACGTAGTATCTCTTGATTTGAAGATGTTTATATGGTATTTGTGACGACCCCGACGTTTGTACTATTATATTATATTGTTTCAATAAGTTTAATTTCATAATTGTGTGTTTAATTATGTGTTTACATGCTAAACTTTGTAGTTATCTGTTATTACATGGAATATCTGTTCACTTATCGACTTAGAATCAAAAATTGAAAGCCCAAACGGCTCCAGAAGCTGAAATTGATTAGCCCAATAGGCTAATTAGAATATTTAGAATTTTATTGTAACTTTCATCAAAATTTGATTCGGATTAAAATAATTAGAATAAACTGATTGAACTTAGTTAGAATTAAGCCTAATTAATTAACCTTAATCAACTTTGATTAAGCTAAGCTAATTACACCCTATCCAAGCCTAATACATGTCATGAACTCACATATACAAACATTTTGGCTGAGATTTTGAGAGAGAAGGAAAGAGAACTTAACATTTAGAGAAAGAACAAGGAGCATTGTAGAGAATTTGTGGAAGATTTGAAGATTGGAGCCATAACACACTTGAATTCACACATTAAGTATGAAATTCATCCTAGATTCTTGGAATTAAGTCATGTAGGAACTAAGTTCATGGAGGTGTAGGATCATTTGCATGAGTTGAGTGGATTGAACATGAATTACCATGAATATGATGGATTTGAGTTGAATTATACACATGCGTGCTTGATCCTTTGTTTTTGAGTTGAGATTTCTTGAATTTCATACATGCATGAGGTCTAGAAGGCATAAACTTGAAGGTTTTTCATGGTTTTACACATATCATGTCATTTTGCTATGTTTTGAGAAGAAAAGAGTGATTAATGTCATGCATGGTTCCAACTTTATGATCTAAGTTTGATTTTGAGAATTGGGTCCATGATTTTGAACAATTGGTTTCAAATTAACTATGTTTCCATGTTTTATGATGTTTCTCCATGTTTTTGTATCAAAAACACGAGTTTTGGACCGTTGAATATCAAATTTGAACTTCAAACTCAATTCTGGAAATTCCAAAATTCGACATGTTCACCCGAGCGAAGAAAGTGTCGCTCGAGCGTAAAAATTAAACTCCTAAAAGTTTTGCAAAAAATTACACGGTGGCTTGAGCGTCCAAATCTATGCTCAAGCGAACCCTATTTTGCTTTGCTCATCGCTCAAGCAACAAGAAGCTCGTTCGAGCGTAAAAAAATGTGCAACTAGTACTTTTACAGAGTTTTGAAGACCACTCGAGCGACCAAAGTGGCGCTCGAGTGAGGACCTTGTTTTCAACAAATTTTGATTAACTCTTTTAAGTGCATAACTGCATCCTCATGTCATTTCAACTACTCTTAGGCACCAATTGAACTCATATAAACATGGAATGAGTTAGAAACATATGAGGAGAATTGAATTAAGTGAAATGGATATTGAATGGTGCTTCAATTGTATTTTTATTATGTGTTTTGTATAGGTGGCGTTTGAGGCCTAGTGACAACATAACCCATAGTGAGTAATAACTTTATAAAGATATGTTCAAGTGATATTTATTTTAAAAAATGTTATTGTTATCAAAATTGATTCATGATTGATTGAATGGTTTATTGAAGTACTATTTGGTTACTAATGAATGAAGTTCATTTTTTTTTTTTTTTTCAAAGTAAACTTGTGGCATCCTTTAGTGAGGCCCTTGCCTGGGGGAAATTAATACCATGGCCCATTGCTAAATAGGCCCACGCTTGGGGAAAATTAATACCATGGCCCATTGTTTAATAAGCCCATGCCTGGGGGAAATTAATACCATGGCCCATTACTAAATAGGCCTATGCTTGGGGGAAATTAATACCATGGCTCATTGTTTAATAGGCTCTTGCCTGGGGGATAAAATACCATGGCCCATTGGCCCTCACCCGGGGGAAACTATACCGTGGCCCATTAAATAATTGAAATACAGAGATCTTTGCTGTTATACTTTAATTGTCACATTGGATAAGATACATTGATTGACCCATTGTGGTCCCATTGATTGACCCTCGAGGTCCCATTGTTACTGACACATTGTTACTCTATTGGATGTACCACGTAAATTGTCATTGAGTGAGTATTGTTATTGAGATAACATGGATTATTAAGAATTGTATTGAAATTGGAATTGTATTGAAAATGATAACGAACAATGGTTCTGTTATTGTAGAGGATTGATATGACAGTGTAGACACCCCATTTTTGACGGCCCTTACGACTTGGACGTCCTTGCAGGTAAACCTGATGATGAGTCTGTTTGCTCGTCAAGTGCTCGAAGTCCTCAGCGGAATGCCACAACTTTGAGCCTTTCAAACCCTGTATCTTCTTTGTCTCATTTTTGGACCATGCCTTGGTCTTTCTAGCCTGCAAGCTCTGGTGGCCTGCCGGCCATCCCTGAAGGCTACCGGCCATCATTTTTGGTGTGCTGGTCACCAATGATGCCTTGCCGGCCATCACTGATGGTCGTTCGGCCACCAGTGTTTTCTGTAGATATTTTATGCTAGTTGTGTCAACTGTTTACACAGATGCATGCATCTGTCCACACGTAGAGGGCTGGATCGCCTTGTAGAAATTTCATGTTTTTTTATATATAGAGACCCCCTCTTTCTTGTAGAAGGGTTAGAAAATTTTGGACTCAAAAATTTTCCTTTATCTCTACAATTCTCTCTCTCTCTCTCTCTACAAATTCTCTACACTTCAGCCTACTTACACTACACTCTTGCCTATACCTCCTTAACCAAAGTTGATCACCTTTGACCTGAGGTTCCTTGAGGCCTTCTTGGAGCTCTTGAAGTTGGTTTTGGCTTGAATTGTTGCCTAGAATCACTCTTCTTTTCAAGAGGTATAATACTAACTTGGTTAGCTTGTTTTGCATACTTGTTTTTCTACCTTTTCCTACTGTTTGTGGGCTGTTTTCGGGCTATAAAAAACTCTGTTTTTATGGGTTGAAATTGGTGTTTTAGGCTATTTAAGGTTAGGGGGGTGGCTCACCCTTCTTGATTCCTTGTTTGTAAAGCCTTTTCACCTTTGTTTCCCATTTTCAAACCATCTTTTTTTGGGCCTTTAAAAACTGAATTTCAGACTATTTTCGGTGGTGAAAATCATGTTTTGAAGTCCAAATTTGGAGGGGTTAGCTTTCCCTCCTTTTGTCTTGTTTGCTAGCCTAGTTGGTGCCATGCTTTAGCTTATTTTTCTAGCTTGTTGTAGCTTAATTCCAACATGTTTTAGCCTCTAATTTAGACTATTTTAACTCTGTTTTGGGTTGGTTAAGTCATTTGATTCTTGTTTTGCATGCGTCTAGTGTAATAGTCCTCACAAGTTTGGTGTTTTAGGCCTCTAGACACCTCTTGTTTGAGTTGATTGTATTGTTTTAGTGCTTTTCACACTTAATTTCAGCACTAATCATCTCTGCAACCTCCCTCATTTCTTGGCTTTTACTTTTTCTTTGAAAGTGGTTTCAAGTCACTTACTTGCCTAAGTGTGAAATTGAGGTTTCATACTTAATGGTTTAATCCCTTAGGGGGTTCATTACCAACGGTATGATGCTTCTTTCATACCCAAAGCAACTTGTGTTTTGAGCCTTCTTTCCATTAGAGGACTTTAATTCACCTTTTGGACTTAGTTGGATTAAATGATGGTTGGTAAGTTCAAAATGAGTAACTAAAACTTGGGACTAAAAATGAGCAAGATAATAACTTGTGTGTTCAATTAATTGAACACAAGGAAGCTTGGGCCATTTCATACTTACTAGTGATGAATTGATCCAAGTCTCCAAGGTCAACTTCTTCCCTTGATCTTTCATGAAAGGGAGGAGGTTCGTGTCTTGTTTTGCATTTATTGAGCTTGCACATCTTGAATCACAAGCCATCATGCAATGAAAATGCTTGAGTTGGTGGTTTGTGGCTTAAGGTTCATCACTCCTTGGATTTGCTCATGAAAATGAGGGGTGGTTGTGCAGACAATCCTTGAAAATACCCTGTAAATGCTATGTTTGTCCTCTGTTGCAGCAAGATGAACCAGCGCATCAGTGGCCAGCAAGCCACTTTCCATGGTCGGCAGATGGCTGGCAGAGCACCATTTATGGCCAACAGGCCACTTTTATGGCCGGCAGGTGGCCGACAGTCTTTACCAATGGCAGGCTAGCCAGTGATGCAAAGCTCAATAAGTTGTTGGAATGGTGGAGCAAATTTGTTCTGGAAGTGTTCAATTGTACAAACAGAGGCTTTTGGGAGCAAACGGTGGTCTTTTCGGGTGATAACCGAGCATGTGCATGCACATCTTCCATTTCCCGAGGCAAAGTAGTGGCAAAGTAGTTAAATGCTTTAAATTATTTAGCTTATTTGCATTTATGTTGTAATTTAATTAGCTTACTAATTAGTTCAAGTGTTGTAATAATTAGTTAATTAGTTTAGCTATTTATTTCATTCAGTTTTGTAATAATTACCTTAAGTAGCTTAGCTTTATTTAGTTTCTAGTTAGCTTAGTTTATTCATTCGGACTCTCCTTCGTGAGAGCGTAATGTAATAATGTGCATGTCTTCCAACCCCACGTCTTTCTCTCTTTTATTTATTCGCTTTTGATGGTTAGATTAGGAGCATCACATTTTCAGTTAGCATATCTTATGCTTGCATACATTCATCTTGTCTTGCATGCACCGAGGCTCAGCACATCATTCAAACTGCATTGTCATTTCAATATTTCTTGAATACGTGTTTAGACCGCATGATATTTCATTGATTCATATGCCATATTAGTAGCCGCGCCTATTAGTTGCATATCGCATTTGTTGCATTAGTCATCATATATAGCTAGGAATCATGCATTTTTCTAACTAGTTTCTTTTTTTGGCTTGGAGTACTAAGTGAGTTTTTAGTGCTTTAGCATACTTGCATGAGTGTGAGTGATTGTCATGTCTAGCATGATTGTCATGTCTAGCATGCTTTCCATGAGGCTAAATGCTTAATTGTTATAACTGCTTGAATGCCTGTGGATGAAGGCTTGTTGCTTGAATTGGAACAATTCAATGAATGTACGTTTAAGCCCACTTTGTTGAGTGGCAAATTCGTAAATTTTAAGCCCACTTGAGGTGGCAAATTCAAACCCTTTTCGCAAAACAAACATGAAATTGAATTGTTCCAATTCTTGCAATTTTAGTCTATACTTGCTTGTGCACATCACATAGTAATGCTAGCCTAATAAACCAGAACAAGAGTATATAATATACATAAAAATCATATCATGATTAGTAGAGTTCGATCTTTGATCGGGCGAACGGGGGTGCTCAGTTCATGACCTTTCCCTCTTGTACCTAAGTTCTCGAGCCGAGGTGACTTTGGTGATGATAGACACGTGGCCTTTGGCATGAGTCATGGGTTTTCTAAATTTTTCCAAAATAAAATATTTAGGTCGCGACTTTGTATTTGACAAAGTAGTCCATTTTTGGCAATTTGATTCAAATCGATTTTCCAAAAGATTTGTCGGATTTGGACTCTTTGGCGTTTATCAATTTCACATTGCACTTGTGAGATTAGAGTTAGAACCGCGGGAGTCCGAACTATAGGGTGTAGACACCGCATTTTTGACCGCCCTTAAGACTTGGGCACTACTGATTGCTTACTTAATGATGCAGGCTATGCAGTGCAAAGGTTCGATTTCTTCAGCAAGAGGAAAGTCAAATCCAAACCTCGCACCCCATTTTTGGACAAAAACTATTTTGAATGGTTTTTAGACCTTAAAACCCTCTCTTTCAAAATATTTTTGAAATAAAGTTCCTACGATGTTCCGATGCTCGCATTTTGTTAAATGTTATGCTTTTCGGTAAACTGAGCAAGGAGAAAGTGGAAATGAATGAAAGAGAGATGAACTCTTTGAAAAATATTTCAAAACACCTTGCTTAGGGGGTTTGGATTTGAAGAAAAGAGGAAAGGAGAGAAGAAACCTAGTTGAGGAAGAAGTTGGGTATGAATCGTTAAGAGAGAGACGAGCAGTCCTCGCTAAATCGGGCCTATACTTTTGTATACTTGGATTTAAGCTATGAGGCCACCGTCGTTGGAAAGAAGACTTCTGGGGCTTCATTTTACACTCAAGAATCTCCTAAAGCTGAGTCCGGATGGAGGAGATATGGTTGGTTGAAGTTAGGCATCAATCCGATTGAGCCAGAAATGAGCAGTCTTCACTAAAAAAGGGATATCTCTTAGAACACTTGGAATTTTGATTCAAGGCTGCCACCATTGGAAATCTTACTTCTGGGGCTTCAATTTGGACACAACAATGACTTGAAAAGGAGTCCAGATGAAGGATTTATGCCTAGTGCAAGTCGAGGACTGGGGTTAGTTTTTGCCATCGGCCTCTATGGGAGTGCATCGGCCACAATTGGAGCTCATCGGCCATAGGTCGGCCAAGAGTGAACCTAATCGGCCACAAATGGTGGCCGGTCGACCAACAAAGTGGCCGGTGGGCCAGAAATGTCCAGAAAGCCCAGAATTGGCAGATATTTCTCCTCCAGCTGTTTCCAGCTTGTGCCACCTGTCCCAAATCAGATATTTCGACCCAAGCTTGATATTTTGTATATATGAAGCCTTATATCTCATATTCAAAGGGTTAGAATATTGGAGGATAGAATAGAACAATTTTGGCAAAAGATTTGGGAGCCTCTCTCTCTAGAAACTCTCTCTAGATTTCACTCTCTCTAAGGATTTTGTGCTTGAAGGCTTGCATACATCCATCTTCAACCTATCAATGCTTAAGAAGACTTGATCACCCCTTGGAACTTGTTTTGGGCTGCTAAAGCTTGGTTTTAACTCAGAAATCTTGATGTTTTGCTGTTTGGCTTCAAGGGTAAGCACTTGTCCCTCTAAAGCTTTGTTTTGCATGCTTGTTTTACCACCTTTGTAAACTATTTTTGGCTTGGTTTTGAACTAAAGGAAACTCTGTTTTTCAGTCCTAAAAATGATGGTTTAGGCCTGTTTTGTGTTAGGGGGTTGTCTCTCCCTTTTGTTCCTTAGCTTGTATAGCTTTTGAGCCATCTTCCAAGGCCTTTCAAAACAACTTTTTGTGGAGAATTTTTAGTGGTAAAAACCCTGTTTTGAGGGCCCAAATAGGAGAGGGTGGTCCCCTCTCCTCTTGTCTTGCTTGCTAGTGTTGATGGCCAACCAAATGAGCATGTGTTTTTTACTTTTTTATGGCTTTGTTTAGGCTTATTTTTGTGACTTCTTAAACCTACCATAACTCTATTTTTGGCTTGTTTAATCATTGGTTGCATGCTTCATGCACTTGTAATGTAAATCCTCTTTGCTAGCTTTGCATGCCTAATGAGTTAGCTTGTTATTCTAGCATGTGTTGGCTTGGTCTTAGCCCATTTTTGGTGTTGTTTTGGCATGCTTTAACTCTGATTTTGGTTGGTGAGTTCACCTCTTGCTTGGTTTATGCACTTGTAGTGCAATCTGGCCCATTAGCCTAGTATACTTGGTGTTTTGGCCCTTCATGCTAGCTTGTCTTGGCTATACTCCACACATGTTTTAGCATTATTTTGACATGCTTTAGGACTGTTTTGGGCTGCCTTGGTCATATGACTCATGTTTTGTATAGCTATAGCGCAAATGCCTTGACTAGTCTTGAGTTTTGAGGTCCCTACCATGCTATACTTGTGATATTTGCATGCTTTGGCATCATGTGACATGTTATTTCAGAGCATATGGTGTTGTTACACTTCCATGTTTTTCACTCTTTAAGTGCTCTTGAGAGTTGCACCTTTATGCCTTGTTTGTGAGCCATTGCATGAGCATCATTTTCTTGCCTTTCAAGCTATCATTTCAGATCATTTTGACCATTGTTTTGGCATGCATGAGATCTTTTTGGTGTTAGTTTAGTCCATTGAGTATTGTGTTGCATGGTCCTAGTGTTGTATCCTTCACTAGTGTTTAATGCTTAAGTGTTCTAATGTTGTGCATGAGTGTTTGCATGATAGAATCTTGTGCATACCACCTTAACATGTCAAGATTAGCATGTTGGTAGATGAGCATGTTGTTTGCATGTGTGTAGCATTGCATTGTGTTTGGATCGGACGTTAATCCAAACACGAGGAACGAGGGACGTTTCATACTCAAAGTGATGAAACGTGCCTCATTCCTTAGGTCACTGACACCTTTGATCATGTATGATAAGGTGGAGGTTCATCGAGTCCTATGTGTTATTTGTGCATTCATCAACATTGTGCAAACTTGGCTTCTCGGCCATCGTGCATTGCGATGCTCGATTGGTGGCCCGAGAGTCGAGTACCGCACTCCCTTGAGCTTGAGAAATGATAGAGAGGATGGTTGTGCACACATACCTTGCAAATACACTGCCATACCTTGCACACATACCTTGCATGTGTGTAAGTGACTGCCATGATAGCATGCTTGTCATGAGGCTAACTGCTTAAGTGTTTAATTGCATGAATGCTTGTGGTTGAAGGCTTCATTGCTTGAATTGAAACAATTCATCAAAATGTGCGTTTTAAGCTCACTTTGCGGAGTGGCAAAATCATGTTGTTTTCTAAGCCCACTTGAGGGTGGCAAATCCGCGTCTTAGCCTGCTTGCGAGTAGCACTTTCAAACCATTTTCAAAAAACAAACATGAGATGTTTTGTTCCAATTCTTGCGATTGAGTCTATACATGTATGCTGTGCGTATTACATAGTAAGCTAGCTAATAAACTGGAATAAGAATGCATGTGTTTTCAAAAACAACATATCATGTTTAGTAGAGGCCGATCTTTGATCAGGCGAGCGGGGGTGCTCATTTCAGGACCTTCCCATCTCGTACCCAAGTTCCTGAGTCGAGGCAACTTTGGTGATGACGGACATGTGTCCTTAGGCACGAGTCAGGGTTTCCTAAATTTCCCAAAAACAAAATATTTAGGTGGCGACTCTGAAATCTGGCAAAGCAGTCCATGTTTGGCGCTTTTTGATTAAAATCGATTTTCTAAAACGATTTGCTGGATTTGGACTCTTTGGTGATTTATCAATCTTACATTGCACTTTGTGAGATTAGATTCAGAACCGTGACAGGAGTCCAAACAGTAGTACCTCGAACCACAATTCGCGCCCTTGCGCGCAGAGCGGAATTTCGGGCGGTCTACATAGGGCTTCCTTCAAACCTCCGAAAAGGGGCGCAAAAAAGCTGAGCTACAATTTCTAGCGACTCTGCTGGGGATTTAGAGAACTTGACTCGAACTCATGATATGAAATTTTATCTACACTTATGTATTTCTTTGCATTACATTTGCATTGGTGCGCCTAAGTCACTATGTTTGCCATCTGCTATTCTTGGATAGTTTGCCGAAGGCTTGCTTAAAAGCTTGCCAAAAGGCTGACCAGTTGCGGGCTATGTCACGATGGGAACACAACCCTTGGATTTGGACTACCACTATACCGTTTGATCCTCCTTTAACTTCTCGGTGTTGGTGTGAGAGGTATATTAGGTAGTCTTGCTGAGGTACATTTTTTTGACCATTTTGCCTAGTTACATATCAAAAACCAGAGAGACTGTTCCAAACTAGGACAGGTTGCTTACCTGAATACAGGATTGAGTGAAACCGCATTGCTTGAATAGTGAACCCTAGCTCCTGACGAAACTAGGACAAGGTAACCCTACCCCCTCATAGGGGTGTTTTGGTTCTCATTTAACTGTTATGTGCTTTTAGAGTGAAACTCTATACGCGTATCAGTTACAAGTTTGGGTATCAGATTTTGGGGCAGAAGTCAGTGTTGAGTGCAGTTCTACAGCTTTTGATTACAACTATGTGTTGCTTACATCTAAGCTGAGGTGCTGTGCGATTTCTGATTTTTGTTTCCTTTTTTGCTTTATTTCTTTTTGCAAGGTAGTTTATCACAATTGCTTCGAATAGTTCAGATATCCCCCAAGCACTCTGGACCCGTGTAAGGAGACTACCGATCCAGAGATCTTGTTAGGGGACAGCCTGTGTTTTTTTTGCTCCCATCGGTTATGAGACGGAGGAAGGTTAGGCATAACTCACCAGTTCAACAATCACCTGCATCTAGTCAGGGATAGTCTTCTGCATCCAGTCCAGTAAGAGACTACTTGTCAATTCTGATGGCTCAACATCCCCCGGTCGGCATAAAAGACTTGATTTGTCATCTCTAGCAAACCATTGAAACTATGCAGCAAGATGCTGCCCACCAAGCTGAAGTTACAGCCTAGCAAGCCGAAGTGATAAATAGGCTGCAACAATAGTAACCATAGCCAGCAGCAGCTTCTGCTTCTCATGCACCTCCTGTGGGTATCCCAGCACCCGGAATCACTGCTAATGTCCAAGAGAATCTGGGCAATCCAGTTGACCCCATCCCATCACAAGCCTCTAAGGCACTAGTGTACCAAACTGAGGCACCATTTGAATTCGAAGTTGACCCGACAGTTCTGAAGGTCAACAAATTAGAGAAGCTTCTCAAACAGGCACAGGGTGTGAATTCAATCCCTGACATCGAAGATGCATGCATCGACTCCGCAGTAACTTTGCTGGACCGATTTAAAATCCCACACATAGATCGATTTGATGGCTCTGGAGACCCCATGGTCCATTTCAGTTATTCTCTAATATCCTGTGGCCGATGGGCCTTACCAGACTTCAAAAGTTGTCACTTTTCGGCTAGACCATGTCGGGAATAACGGCTATCTGGTATGCAAAACTAGAAGACTTTGTGAAGCGGAGCTGGGAGGAAACGGCTGAGGCCTTCATCGCATAGTACTACTACAATACTTAGATCGAGATCACGACCCGTGATCTTGAAGCAACCTGTTAGGAGCCAAATGAGGGCTTCTTGGACTTTGTAACGAGATGGAGGGCCAAGGCTTCGATGATGACTACTAGGGCATCAGAGAAGGATCAAATTAGGATGGTGGTCCGCAACCTGCAAGGAAAACTATTACAGAAGATAATAGTCTTGCCATTGTTAATGTTCAATGTGCTCCATGAGATAGGGGTTCGGATTGAAGATGCAATGAAACAGGGGTTGATAAATGATGAAATGGAACAACCTAATAGGCCTTTTTCACGCAGTTCCAATGCAACCACGAGTGGAAGTACATCTGCGCAGCCATTTGATGTGAATGTAGTCACCACTACAGCTAAAACTGCTATCCCTTTCACCAGTACAAATCCACAAACCTCAAACAACTAGGCTCGATCTCAAAGGGTCGTCACCCAACTTTATATGCCTTTATCTCAAGCTCTGAGGGTGCTGATCAAAAATGGGCTTCTTAAGCCGTTAGAACAATGCCCACTACCCGACCTTCTCCCACCCAAACACAACCCAGCTAAAAATTGTGTTTTCCACCAGCAGCACGGTCATGACACCGACCAATGCTACAGGCTGCGTCATGAGATTCAAGATCTCATCGACAAAGGTGATAGCACCACTATAGCGATCCCGAGTTTACCCTTGTTGTACAGTGATCCGGACATGTGTCCGTGGATGTTGGTGGTTGTTTATTTTTTTGTTTACATCCTTTTTACTTCGTAATTGAGTTATAGGATGTGTTGAGCAGGTTTGTTTCAGGTTGGTTGAGTTTAGAAACCAAAACTAGTTGCCCAGATTTTTGGCCTGTCCGCTCGAGCGGAGATGTTGGCGCTCGAGCGGGGAATACACCCATTCAGTATTTTCCTGTGCAGCGTTGTACGCTCGAGCGTGGTATTGGCCGCTCGAGCGGGGTTGTCTGAGTGCCGCTCGAGCGTAGAGTTGGAAGCTTGAGCGGAGGCCTGGTTCTGTATAGATGCTGGGAGAGTGCATCCGGCGCTCGAGCGGAAGTTTGGACGCTCGAGCGGGAGTCTGTGAGTGACGCTCGAGCGGGGTGTTTTACGCTCGAGCGGGAGACTGAGTTTAAGTCCCGAAATTGTGACTTTTCAAATCACTTTTTACTTTCTCTTCTCTCTCTTACTTTTCCAAAATCACCATTGTTGAGCCTCTCACTCTAGAACTCTACCTTCTCTCTAGGTTTTGATCTAGTAGGAGTGATTTGCTCACCTTTGGCCTTTACAAAAAAGTTGTTGATCGTCGAGGGCTACATTTTAATCTGAAAATCTCGGGTTTTGGAGCACGTTGGGTTTTGTCGTCTTCTCCTTTGGGACTCCGAATTTGAGGTAGGGATATCCTACTCCTCTCTATGGATTTTGTCTTTAAATTTTGGTATTTTGAGATGTTGGGCTTGGTTTGGTAATTTTGTGAAAGTTTGGGGCTTTTGTGTAATTTTACAAAAGTTGGGGTTTTATTCATAATAAACCTAGATGCATGTTTGGCATAGAGAAATGGAATTGATGTTAAATCATTGATGAAAATGGGACCTAAGGGTTGAAATGGTAATTATGGAAAATAGCCTAATTACATTGTTTGATTAATTGGGATAATTAATGGTGAGAAATGAGGAAATGAAATGTTGATTGAATATCCATTGTGCATTTATTTTCTGTTTAGAAATAACTGCTTTGGGCTATCGGTGGAGGATAGTCGTGATTGTTGTAGACAATGCATGAAGATTAGGCAAACTGGAACTAATCAATGAAATGTGTCATGGAACTTGACGGTTGATAGAATACATTAATTGTATGTATTGGGTGATTGTATATAGAACCAATGTGTTTATATACGTTATGTGTAGAGGAGGAGATAGGGGATGTACTCCGCGGTTTAGGGGAAGATAGGGGATGTACCTCTAAACCGGATAAGTATTGGGAGAAGATAGGGGATGAACTCCGTAGACACAGCTCATATGCTTGTCTAGAGAAGTGAAGATAGAGCTCATATGCTTATCTTTGTGAAGTGTGGATACAGCTTATATGCTTATCTGTGAATGTGGGATATTGTTGTTATACATATCTGTTGAGAATGTGGATATAGCTTTTATGCTTATCTGAATGTGAGATATAGTTTTTATACATATCTGTGGAAATGATGATAGAGCTAGCATGCTTATCTGTTGAAAAAGGGAAAATGAAAGGTAACTTAGACTCATAAGTTGTAAGACATAAATATGTGATTTATGTGATTGTATCAGTGTTGACCATCTATCAATTGCTAATATTTTAGTCATTGTCCATGGTTGGTTTAGTGTATTTCTACTGGGCTGTGGCTCACCCTATATGGGAATATCATTTTCAGGTACTGGTAGCATGTCACCTCCAAGGACATAGCTGGGAGGCTAGAGGCGAACATGTTTTGTCATTTTACTTTTGATGTATTATATGTAACTTCAAGCCATGGGCTTAATGTGTAAACGAGTTAGTACTCTTTTGATGTAACCAAGTGTTAATTTGGAAAGCTGTAAGCCCGTAGGGCATTTTGTTATGATGTTAACATGTAATACTTATGTAATGGAACTCTAAGGAATAAAGGATTGTGGTTAGTTTATATGTAAACGCATGTCTTATCAGATGGGTTTAATGTTGTTATTTCGAGGGCGTTACAACTTGGTATCAGAGCGTACCGGGTTCAAATACTTTGGGTACGTGGGAAGTGATTAGGATCACAATGGGTTTGTCTCGCTTGATAGAGACTTAAATGTAGTATCATATGCTGTGTGCTAAATTGATAACATGCTTATGTGACTATGTGGGTATGGGATTTAATTTCTAGGATGTTGATTGGATCCTTGGGTTTCTGGGAGTCTTGTTGGAAAAGCACTTGATCAATGCTGTTTCTGACCGGAACTCTAGTAACGCCTTGGGACTATCATTATCCGGAAATGAAATTCGTAAGTGCTTATGTGTTTATGTGCTTATGTGGAGTGAATTACAGTTGTCCATGCATTAGGACGTGAGTGTTTAGTTTCGGCACATTTATGAATGTGCTAACGTTCTGTGTTGCCTTTATTAGGATGTCAGGACGAGGAAGAGGTGCTAGGCGTGGTAGACCTGTGAGGCAGGAAGCACCGTTACCGGGTGAGATTCCGGCAGTGCAGGAGGGAGTTGGTCAGGCCAATGTGGCCGAGCCAGTGGGTCAGCAGGCCATGGGTGCCTTGGCCAGAGAGATAGTAGGAGCTTTGGGTATTCTTAGAGCTGGGAGTCAGGCAGCTGAGGCAGGGCCTTCTTTCTTAAAGAGGGAATTTTTCCGGTCTAATCCGGATGAGTTTATCGGGGATCCGAAGGAGCCACTGAAGGCTGATGAGTGGCTAGAGCAAATGAGTAAGACGTTCGAGATGCTTGGCATCGAGGACGGAGCACTGAAAGTGACCTTGGCATCCTTCCAGCTGAAGGGAGATGCGGGTCAATGGTGGAAGTATGAGAAGGCACGTGTTGGTGGTACTTGGGAGGTGTTTATAAATGCTTTTCAGGAGAGGTTTTTGTCTGCAACAGCTAGGGAGAAGCTGAGGGATCAGTTCAGCCGGCTTAATCAGCAGGGCTTGTCAGTGGCCGAGTTTGAGGCTACTTTTACCAGTCTGTCCAGGTTTGCACCTGAACTGGTGGCGTCTGAGGAACGCCGTTGCTATGAGTTTGAGCGGAAGTTGAGGCGGGGCCTCAAGTTGAGAGTTGGTGGGTCTTACATTCGAGAGTATAGACACCTGGTTGATGCTGCTGCTTATATGGAGATTATGATGCAGGAGGAGGAGGAAGAACAGAGGGGCTCCAAGAGGAGCCAGGATAGTCAGAGTGATGGCAGGAGACAGAAGGGTTATAACCCTCAGCAGTCTCAGGGTGCAGTCTCTAGATCGACCTTTCCAGTGCCGAGTGTAGGCTCGGGGAGAGGCAGTCAGGGGGAATTCACTTGTTACAAGTGTGGCCAGCTGGGTCACAAAGTTTCGGTTTGCCCGCAGAAGGGTGGGGGTCAGAAAGCTGCTTCTTCTTCAGCTAGACCGCAGAGTCAGAGTTTGGGCAGGGGGCAGCTCTTGACTTGTTATCAGTGTGGACAACCTGGGCACATGAAGAGGTTCTGCCCACAGTTGAGTGCCACTTCGGGAGCGTCTGGTTCTAGGCAGACGCAGGGTTTTCAGCCAGCTCAGTCTGTGCAGGCCTCGAGGGCCAATCCGGGAGTTTCGTCATCCCAGTCTGTGCAGCAGTCTTTTGCTCCGAGAGGTGAGTAGGTAGACCAGGGGCCTACGGGGCGCGTGTATGCTGTTACCGCGCAGGATTTAGTACCGGCTCCATCAGTAGTGAGAGGTACTTTTCTGTTTTGCAACTCGGTTGCTAGTGTGTTGATAGACACGGGTGCATCTCATTCTTTTGTATCTGCTGCATTTGCATCTGTTTTGGAATTGGAGTTAGCACAGTTAGCATCTCCTATTTGTGTGGTATCGCCTTTGGGTGGTGAGTTGATCCTGAAACAGGGTGTTAGAGGATGTGATATAGAGGTCGCCGACTATAGGCTTCCTTTTCCGTTTGTTGTCATGCCCATGAAGGGCTTTGATGTTATTTTGGGTATGGACTGGCTATCGTCATACCGGGCTGTTATTGATTGCTACCGCCAGAGGGTCACGTTATGTACCTTGAGCGGGGAGTGGTTCCATTTCTTGGGAGACCGGGTTGGTAGTGTTTTGCCACCGGGGTATGATTCGCGAGGGCGAAGTGAACTTAGTAGTCTACTTGCTAGCTTTGGGAGTGGTGAGAGTGGTGAGACCCAGCATGTATTGCCGAGGGTGGTTTGTGAGTATTCGGATGTTTTTCCCGAAGACCTTGTTAGTTTGCCACCTCACGGAGATAGAGTTCTCTATTAATTTAGTGCCCGGCACGGCGCCGATTTCTATGGCACCTTACCGTTTTGCTCCAGCAGAGTTGGTTGAGTTGAAAGTTCAGCTCCAGGAATTGCTAGATAAGGGTTTTGTTCGCCCTAGTGTTTCACCGTGGGGAGCACCGGCACTCTTTGTTAAAAAGAAAGATGGTGCCTTGAGATTGTGTATTGACTATCGGAAGTTGAATCGGGCTACGGTTAAGAATAAGTATCCTATGCCCCGTATAGATGATTTGCTTGACCAGTTGAAGGGTTCCCGTTGTTTCTCTAAGATAGACTTGAGATCGGGTTACCATCAGTTGAGGGTCAGGGAGGAAGATATTCCGAAGACGGCATTCCGTACACGGTATGGCCATTACGAGTTTCTGGTGATGCCATTAGGGCTTACCAATGCACCGGCGGTCTTTATGGACTTGATGAACCGGGTTTTCCGGGAGTTCTTAGACCGATTTGTGGTCGTCTTTGTGGACGACGTCCTTATCTTTTCACCTTCAGAGGAGGAGCACGAGGAACACTTGAGAGTGGTGCTTGAGTTGCTTAGAGCCCATAGGCTGTATGCCAAGTTTGGGAAGTGTGAGTTCTGGCTGAGGGAAGTCAAATTCTGAGGCCACGTGGTATCCGGGGAAGGGGTGTCTGTTGATACATCCAAGGTTGAGGCAGTGCAAGATTCGGTACAGCCTAAGAGTGTGTTTGAGATCCGCAGTTTTCTGGGATTAGCTGGGTATTACCGTCGGTTTGTGAAAGATTTCTCCAGGTTAGCGTCACCGTTGACTAGACTGACTCGGAAGGGAGTCAAGTTTGTGTGGAGTGAGACTTGTGAAAAGTCGTTCCAAGAGCTGAAAGTTAGATTGACCACCGCTCCGGTGTTGATTATTCCGGAGAGAGGGTTGGGTTATGCGGTTTATTGTGATGCCTCACGAGAGGGTTTGGGTTGTGTGTTGATGCAAGAGGGGAAAGTGGTAGCTTATGGCTCACGTCAGTTGAAAATACACGAGAAGAATTACCCCACACACGACCTAGAGTTAGCAGCAGTGATCTTTGCCTTGAAGATTTGGAGGCACTACCTTTATGGTGAGAGGTTCGAGGTGTTCTCGGACCACAAGAGTTTGAAGTATCTGTTTACACAGAGAGACTTGAATTTGAGGCAGAGGAGATGGATGGAGTTCATCGAGGATTATGATTTTGAGTTGCACTATCATCCGGGAAAGGCCAATGTTGTGGCCGATGCCCTTAGTAGGAAGACCATTAGTGATGTAGCTAGTATAGCCATCCGGGAATGGGAGATGTTGGGAGCACTTGGCGAGTTTGATTTGCTACTGGGCGAATCTGTTGAGGCTGCGGCCTTGTTTTCTGTTGTTGCGCAGCCTACACTTGTGATTAGAGTGTTAGAGGCACAGAGAGGTGACCTTGAGGTAGAATCTCTCCGAGAGAAGATCTCCAGTGGGAAAGTTGAGAAGGGTTTGACGGTGTATCCCGACCTGAGTGTGAGATACCGGGACCGTTTGTTTGTACCGGAGTCTTGCCGAGAGGAAGTACTCCTAGAGTTTCATCATTCGCGCCTTGCGGTGCATCCGGGAGGTACTAAGATGTATCAGGATTTGGGTCGCCAGTTTTGGTGGCGAGGTATGAAGAGAGATGTGGCTGTTTTCGTATCGAAGTGCCTTACTTGCCAGCAAGTGAAGGCCGAGCATCAGAGGCCAGCGGGTTTGTTGCAACCCTTGCCTATTGCCGAGTGGAAGTGGGAGCATGTCACTATGGACTTCGTTGTAGATCTTCCGAGGACTCAACGGGGTAGTGATGCTATTTGGGTGGTTGTAGACCGGTTGACTAAGTCGGCGCACTTTATTCCTATGCGCGTGAGAGATTCGGTGGATCATCTTGCCGATTTGTATATTCGGGACGTAGTGAGATTGCACGGGGTCCCAGTGACGATCGTCTCAGATAGAGATCCTCGTTTTACTGCTAGGTTGTGGCAGAGTTTGCAGAGTGCCTTGGGCACTGAGTTGACCTTTAGTACGGCCTATCATCCTCAGACTGACGGGCAGTCCAAGCGTACTATTCAGATCCTCGAGGATATGCTTCGGGGTTGTGTCTTGGACTTCAGTGGAACGTGGGAGAGGCACTTGCCATTGGTAGAGTTTGCCTACAACAACAGTTTTCAGTCTAGCATCGGTATGGCACCGTTTGAGGCCTTGTATGGCCAACCGTGTAGGTCTCCAGTTTGTTGGGCCGAGGTGGGTGATACACCTTTGTTGGGTCCGAAGTTGGTTAGGGAGACGACGGAGAAAGTTGAGCTTATCCGTAGGAGGCTTGTTACAGCCCAGAGTCGGCAGAAATCTTATGCTGACCGTAGGAGGAGGCCTTTGGCGTTTGAGGTAGGTGATCATGTCTTTCTGAAGATATCACCTAGGCGAGGCTTGATGAGGTTTGGGAAGAGTGGGAAGTTATCCCCTCGGTTTATTGGTCCTTTTGAGATTCTTGAGAGGATTGGTGAGGTTGCTTATCGGTTAGCCTTACCGCCGCAGTTGTCCGGTGTACATGATGTGTTTCATGTGAGTATGCTTCGGAAGTATGAGCCAGATCCATCACATGTGTTGGATTGGACCGATTTAGAGGTAGATGAGGATGCCTCATATGAGGAGAGACCGATTCGGGTCTTGAATAGGCGGGATCAGGTCCTGCGTGGCAAGACCATTCCTTTGGTGAAAGTCTTGTGGAAACATCACGGAGTGGAGGAAGCCACTTGGGAACGTGAGTTGGGAGTCCGTGAGAAATATCCGGACTTGTTTATTGATATGTAATCTTGTATTTAAATTTGGCATTTTGTTGAACTTAAGAGCTTTTATATATGTCTTAAGTTGTAAAACATTGAAAATGTTTTGTTTATTGGAAGTATGTTTTGGAACTTGCCTCATATGGAAGTTGAATGTAACATTATATATGTTGAATATATTGTTCAAATTGGAAAAGATAATGCATAATGTTGATGCATGTTGAAAGTACATATGTTGTTTACATATTGTGATGCCTCTTGTTAAAGAGATGGGATGACCGGTAATGGGTCGAATTGTTGAATGTTAAAGTGTAACATTGTCTAAAATGAAGAAAAACTTGTTTTTGAAAACTTGTGCTTAATTTCGGGGACGAAATTCTTTAAGGGGGGGAGGTTATAGCGATCCCGGGTTTACCCTTGTTGTACAGTGATCCGGACATGTGTCCGTGGATGTTGGTAGTTGTTTATTATCATGTTTGTATCCTCTTTACTTTGTATATTGAGTTATAGGATGTGTTGGGCAGGTTTGTTACAGGTTGGTTGTGTTTGGGAGCCTAGTGTTGCTGCCCAGATTTTTGGACCTTTGCTCGAGCGAGGAGTTGGTCGCTCGAGCGAGAGTGAGGTTCGTGTCTGGTGGGTCGAGCCAGGGTGGCTTCGCTCGAGCGAGTGTTGCGTCTGGTTCTGGACCTGAGAGTTGCCTTTCTTGGCTCGAGCGAGCTTTTCTTGGCTCGAGCGGTCTGGGTTTTTCTTCGCTCGATCGAGAACTTCTTGGCTCGAGCGAGAGTTTCTGTGTCTGGTCGCTCGAGCGACCAAGGCTTCGCTCGAGCGAGCGTGTTTTATATCAGCGGACAGTAGCGTTTTGAACATCACTTTTTCATCTTCTTTTTTTTGATTAAACCTAGATTCGAGACTCTCTCTCTCTACACTTATATTCTCTCTAAGAATTGATCTCCCTAGAGTGTGAATCTAACCTAGGGCCTTTGTTAAAAAGATAGAGGGCACTGAGGGCTTTGTTTTAATCTGAAAAAGTTTGGATTTGGAGCAAGTTGATCTTCGAGTCTTCATCTCCTTTTTGGCTTAAACTTCGAGGTAGGGATACCCTACTCCTCTCTATGGATTTTGTCTTTAAATTTTGGTATTTTGAGATGTTGGGCTTGGTTTGGTAATTTTGTGAAAGTTTGGGGCTTTTGTGTAATTTTACAAAAGTTGGGGTTTTATTCATAATAAACCTAGATGCATGTTTGGCATAGAGAAATGGAATAAATGTTGAATCATTGATGAAAATGGGACCTAAGGGTTGAAATGGTAATTATGGATAACGACCTAATTACATTGTTTAATTAATTGGGATAATTAATTGTGAGAAATGAGGAAATGAAATGTTGATTGAATATCCATTGTGCATTTATTTTCTGTTTAGAAATAACTGCTTTGGGCTATCGGTGGAGGATAGTCGTGATTGTTGTAGACAATGCATGATGATTAGGCAAACTGAAACTAATCAATGAAATATGTCATGGAACTTGACGGTTGATAGAATACATTAACTGTATGTATTGGGTGATTGTATATAGAACCAATGTGTTTATATACGTTATGTGTAGAGGAGGTGATAGGGGATGTACTCCGCGGTTTAGGGGAAGATAGGGGATGTACCTCTAAACCGGATAGTGTTGGGAGAAGATAGGGGATGAACTCCGTAGATACAGCTCATATGCTTGTCTAGAGAAGTGAAGATAGAGCTTATATGCTTATCTTGGTACAGTGTGGATACAGCTTATATGCTTATCTGTGAATGTGGGATATTGTTGTTATACATATCTGTTGAGAATGTGGATATAGCTTATATGCTTATCTGAATGTGGGATATAGTTTTTATACATATCTGTGGAAATGATGATAGAGCTAGCATGCTTATCTGTTGAAAAAGGGAAAATAAAAGGTAACTTAGACTCATAAGTTGTATGACATAAATGTGTAATTTATGTGAATGTATCAGTGTTAGCCATCTATCAATTGCTAATCTTTTAGTCATTGTTCATGGTTGGTTTAGTGTATTTCTACTGGGCTGTGGCTCACCCTATATGGGAATATCATTTTCAGGTGCAGGTAGCATGCCCCCTCCAAGGACATAGCTGGGAGGCTAGAGGCGGACATACTTTTGTCGCTTAACTTTTGATGTATTACATGTAACTTCAAGCCAAGGGCTTAATGTGTAAACGAGTTAGTACTCTTTTGTTGTAACCAAGTGTTAACTTGGAAAGCTGTAAGCCCGTAGGGCATTTTGTTTTGATGTTAACATGTAATACTTATGTAATGGAACTTTGATGAATAAAAGAATGTGGTTAGTTTATATGTAAATGCATGTCTTGTCTGATGGGTTTAATGTTGTTATTTTGTGGGCGTTACAAATAATAAAAATTATCAAAAGAAGGTTAAGAATTTAAAAGGAGATAAGAAGTTATAGATAAAGACATTTCATAAGATAAAAAATTTAAAATAAAAAAAGATAATATGTGATAGGAGAAAAAAAATATGAGCAAATGAAAATAAAGATTCAGATATATATGTTTTTGATAGATATATAGATTAACAAATCATATCTTTATCTAAATTCTATTATTTTACTTTTTTTGTAAATCAATTATTTAATCTTTATCTTTATTTGTAGGTAACGAAATTAATTTTTATAAATTATTTATCATTTTTCATATGTTTATTTATCTATAAGTCATGAAATTATTTTTTAAAATAATTTTTTAATTTTTATCTTTATCTATAGGTCATGAAATAAATTTTCATAAATTATTTATGAATTTTTATATGTTTATCTATAATGAAATTAATTAAAGTACGAAATGAAGGGAAGAAAAAATGAGTAATTTTGTTTTTTTTTTTAAAAAAATAATTATTTAATCTTTATCTTTATTTGTAGGTCATGAAATTAATTTTTATAAGTTATTTATCAACTTTTATTTGTTTATTTATAGGAAGAAATTTTAAATTATCTATAAGTTATGAAATTAATTTTTTTAAATTAATTTTTAAATTTTTATCTTTATCTGTAGACTACAAAATTAGTTTTTAGTTTTTATATGTTTATCTATATGGAGAATTTTGAAATTCAAATCTTTATCTATAAGCAATGAAATTAATTTTAATTATAATTAATCAAACAAATAGAAAATGAAGAAAAATAGAAAACATGAAAGGCAGTCAAAGAAGGTTGCCACGTAGGAAAGAGAGAGTTTCAAAATTATGAGAATTTAGGAATAAATATTTGGAGGCTTTTAACAAAACAACTACATTTGGTCTTTATCACTTGGTAGATAATAACGAATAATAAAAATTATCAAAAGAATGTTAAGAAAGAAGTTATAGATAAGGCCATTTCATAAGATAAAAAATTTAAAATAAAAAAAGATAATATGTGATAGAAGAAAAAAAATATGAGCAAATGAAAATAAAGATTTAGATATATATGTTTTTGATAGATATATAGATTAACAAATCATATCTTTATCTAAATTTTATTGTTTTACTTTTTTTGTAAATCAATTATTTAATCTTTATCTTTATTTGTAGGCCACGAAATTAATTTTTATAAATTATTTATCATTTTTCATATGTTTATTTATCTATAAGTCATGAAATTTTTTTTTAAAATAATTTTTTAATTTTTATCTTTATCTATAGGTCATGAAATAAATTTTCATAAATTATTTATGAATTTTTATATGTTTATCTATAATGAAATTAATTAAAGTACGAAATGAAGGGAAGAAAAAATGAGTAATTTTGTTTTTTTTTTAAATAATTATTTAATCTTTATCTTTATTTGTAGGCCATGAAATTAATTTTTATAAGTTATTTATCAACTTTTATTTGTTTATTTATAGGAAGAAATTTTAAATTATTTATAAGTTATGAAATTAATTTTTTTAAATTAATTTTTTAATTTTTATCTTTATCTGTAGACTATAAAATTAATTTTTAGTTTTTATATGTTTATCTATATGGAGAAATTTTGAAATTCAAATCTTTATCCATAAGCAATGAAATTAATTTTAATTATAATTAATCAAACAAATAGAAAATGAAGAAAAATAGAAAACATGAACGGCAGTCAAAGAAGGTTGACACGTAGGAAAGAGAGAGTTTCAAAATTATGAGAATTTAGGAATAAATATTTGGAGGCATTTAACTAAACAACTACATTTGGTTATATATATAGTATAGATAGATATACATATATATATATATATATATATATATATATATATAGTACAGATATATAGATAGATAGATAGATAGATATAGATATAGATATAAATATTTGTTTTAGATTTTTTTTAATATACAATTTATTTTTTTCGATTTTTTATAAAAATAATTTAACAATCCCATCATAACTACAGTGTATGAGAGAAGTTGAAAAGGGTATAGTAGTAGGTATAGCGATCCCGGATTTACCCTTGTTGAACAGTGATCCGGACATGTGTCCGTGGATGTTGGTAGTTGTTTATTATCTTGTTTGCATCTTTTTTACTTTGTATATTGAGTTATGGGATGTGTTGGGCAGGTTTGTTACAGGTTGGTTGTGTTTGGGAGCCTAGTGTTGCTGCCCAGATTTTTGGACCTTCGCTCGAGCGAGGAGTTGGTCGCTCGAGCGAGAGTGAGGTTCGTGTCTGGTGGGTCGAGCCAGGGTGGCTTCGCTCGAGCGAGTGTTGCGTCTGGTTCTGGACCTGAGAGTTGCCTTTCTTGGCTCCAGCGAGCTTTTCTTGGCTCGAGCGGTCTGGGTTTTTCTTCGCTCGATCGAGAACTTCTTGGCTCGAGCGAGAGTTTCTGTGTCTGGTCGCTCGAGCGACCAAGGCTTCGCTCGAGCGAGCGTGTTTTATATCAGCGGACAGTAGCGTTTTGAACATCACTTTTTCATCTTCTTTTTTTTGATTAAACCTAGATTCGAGACTCTCTCTCTCTACACTTATATTCTCTCTAAGAATTGATCTCCCTAGAGTGTGAATCTAGCCTAGGGCCTTTGTTAAAAAGATAGAGGGCACTGAGGGCTTTGTTTTAATCTGAAAAAGTTTGGATTTGGAGCAAGTTGATCTTCGAGTCTTCATCTCCTTTTTGGCTTAAACTTCTAGGTAGGGATACCCTACTCCTCTCTATGGATTTTGTCTTTAAATTTTGGTATTTTGAGATGTTGGGCTTGGCTTGGTAATTTTGTGAAAGTTTGGGGCTTTTGTGCAATTTTACAAAAGTTGGGGTTTTATTCATAATAAACCTAGATGCATGTTTGGCATAGAGAAATGGAATAAATGTTGAATCGTTGATGAAAATGGGACCTAAGGGTTGAAATGGTAATTATGGATAACGACCTAATTACATTGTTTAATTAATTGGGATAATTAATTGTGAGAAATGAGGAAATGAAATATTGATTGAATATCCATTGTGCATTTATTTTCTGTTTAGAAATAACTGCTTTGGGCTATCGGTGGAGGATAGTCGTGATTGTTGTAGACAATGCATGATGATTAGGCAAACTGAAACTAATCAATGAAATATGTCATGGAACTTGACGGTTGATAGAATACATTAACTGTATGTATTGGGTGATTGTATATAGAACCAATGTGTTTATATACGTTATGTGTAGAGGAGGAGATAGGGAATGTACTCCGCGGTTTAGGGGAAGATAGGGGATGTACCTCTAAACCGGATAGTGTTGGGAGAAGATAGGGAATGAACTCCGTAGATACAGCTCATATGCTTGTCTAGAGAAGTGAAGATAGAGCTTATATGCTTATCTTGGTACAGTGTGGATACAGCTTATATGCTTATCTGTGAATGTGAGATATTGTTGTTATACATATCTGTTGAGAATGTGGATATAGCTTATATACTTATCTGAATGTGGGATATAGTTTTTATACATATCTATGGAAATGATGATAGAGCTAGCATGCTTATCTGTTGAAAAAGGGAAAATGAAAGGTAACTTAGACTCATAAGTTGTATGACATAAATGTGTAATTTATGTGAATGTATCTGTGTTAGCCATCTATCAATTGCTAATCTTTTAGTCATTGTTCATGGTTGGTTTAGTATATTTCTACTGGGCTGTGGCTCACCCTATATGGGAATATCATTTTCAGGTGCAGGTAGCATGCCACCTGCAAGGACATAGCTGGGAGGCTAGAGGCGGACATACTTTTGTCGCTTAACTTTTGATGTATTACATGTAACTTCAAGCCAAGGGCTTAATGTGTAAACGAGTTAGTACTCTTTTGTTGTAACCAAGTGTTAACTTGGAAAGCTGTAAGCCCGTAGGGCATTTTGTTTTGATGTTAACATGTAATACTTATGTAATGGAACTTTAATGAATAAAAGAATGTGGTTAGCTTATATGTAAATGCATGTCTTATCTGATGGGTTTAATGTTGTTATTTTGAGGGCGTTACAGTAGGTATAAGAGAAGTCAAAAAGACTTGTGAGTTAGAAGAAGTCAATAAATGCTAAGGTTTTTTTTTTTTTTTTTTTTTTTAAAAAAAAAATTCAAAAACTTAGAACATTAAGATTGGAATATTGGAGCTCTCACAAGGCTTGTGAGTTAGAAACCCCTTTTTTCCTTATATATAGATATAGATGTGAGATATCATAAGTATATTGGAAGAAATACTCTTTAATAATCTAATTGTAGGTTATATAGTACGTGAATGATATTTCTCTGCTCCATATAGGCATGTTTATATTCTAATACTAATTTTCATGTCTTATTGTTTATCACAGTGTTAAGACTAATAATCAATCCATTAGAATAGACTTGTGTTTCTAATTCTTCAGTTACTTTTGGCGATGAAAGCAAAATTTTAAGAACCTTAATCTTTTATAGTAGTTCCTTTATGGTAGGTCTGAATTTCTGATATCGTTTTATTTGTGAGATATTTCATAGTTTTGCATCATCTTTGACTCTCCTAATTCCTAATAACTAACACATCAATATCTAAAGGACTCTAATTTGCTTAGGCTACATGAAAAACCACCAACAGATCTTAGTTTCTGTATCAACATTAGGAACAATTCTGCAATTACTTGAACGGATACATTTTTCCGTTTTCAATTTTCACCTGAAACATTTTATTCTTGAATTCATTTTCACAGTAGTGTTGGAGAAAATAGATGAGCAAGAAGGTTTCAAGCTGTTTGGGACCACAGATTCTCGAGAACCTGAAAATGTAGCAGAAATACTCGAGCAAAGGGAGTAAAAGCTCTTATTTTATGAATCCACTGAGTTAGGAAAAGCAAGCAACTTGCGCAAAAGTTTAGCTTGGGATAGTGCTTTTTTCACTAGTGCAAGTATGCTTTTACAAGAAATCTAAAATATTTGGTGCCTTCTACCAATGTTAACTCATTTCATATGATTAGAGCAAGTTAAAATTTGAAGTCATTAATGCTTCATGCGTGATTAGGAGTTCTAGATCCAGAAGAGTTGTTTATTATAAATAAAGGATTTGAGAAGGCTGGAACTCACATATTACCCGTAATTCAAGAAGATCTGTGTAGGTGGAGATATGTAGACTCAGAATCTACATTAGATAGTGATGACTTCTCTTTGGACAACAACCAAAGCACTGAGGTTGATCTGTTTGAAGAAATAAGAGCATCCATTGAGAAATCCAATTTAATGTCCAATATTTGCAAGTCAATTTGCAAATCAGGAGTTGGAGAAGCCCACAAACGGGAAACCCACTGTAAGTATATTGCAAATTCAGAACAAATTTTATTGTGAATAGAAGAAGAAATTTTTGCCTGTTCATTTTGTATGAGAATTGCAATGTGATTGCTTTTAAGGTATCCCAAAGAGATTTAATGGGTAATCAGGTCTTTTGCTATTGTTGCAGCAAGAAATATTGAAACCTCACGTGTCCTAAATTTTTTTTCTTACTCTTAGGCTTAGTAAGCATAATATCTTGTGTTGAGGATGTAACGCCCCAAAAAATTGGGTAGGGTATATCTATTTATACAATAAACTGACCTGATAGACAAACACATATATATATAGCTAACTATTCCATACATCCATTTCCATTTAACTAGCGGTAACCCGTGCGATGCACGAAAAAATAAACTATATACATTTTGTGTGATATATAAATTATTCTAATCTTGAATTATATTTTAATAGCAGCAAGCCATGATGTTAGGCCATCTTGGTTGATGTTAACAATAATTAATCTTCAAAATTTCACAATAAAAATTTGATATACATAAAAATTTGTTAATTATAAAGATTGTTAGGATAATAGTATTACAATCACTTGCTAACATAAATAATTTGTATCAGACTATAGTGTCATGCCAAAAAAAAAAAACAAAAAAAAAAACAAAACAAAAACAAAAACAAAGCATTAAAAGAAATAAATTGTATAAGTTATCATAAATTTACTTATTTTAAATCAATGATTTATATTATTATTGTGGGACCAAATTATGAATAAATCTCAACTTTTAATTATAATTTGTAAGTAATCATTCTCCATAACTTGAATAATACTTGCATAGTTTCTACAATATTTAAAAAAAAAAAATCAAGATAAGAATTTCGTAGGATTATAAAAATTATATAAGAAAATAGTTTAATCCATTTTATTTATAAAAAAAATGATGACAAATTATTTGAATTGTATTTGAAGAAATATAACAAATGATAGCTTTAATCATTATATACCCAAAAAAAAAAATTATATAGGTTACTCAACAACAAAATGGTCGAATATAACTAAAGTCATGGACATTGAATTAAATCATATGGGCTCTAAATTGATAATATAATCTAATAAATCAACTAATAATAAAAGAGAGATATCAACAAATATGTAGTATTTCTCTATCATCTTTGTATTATATTCATTAATTTCATATATCATATGAAAGTTTTACTTGTCTCAATCTTTCAATAAAATAAGCACCAAGAAAACAAATTTGATAAGAAATTAGTTCTAAACTTTATTATTAAAAAAATAGAAATTTCAAAGAGAAAATTTAGAGATGAGATTGAAAAAATACTATAACAAATGACAATCTTATAAAAAAAATAAAAAGAAAGAAAAAGAAAAAACACATAGCAATGATCTAATATAAACAATTTTTAAAAATTAAAAGAAAGAATATCAAATTATTACCTTGGATAAATATAGTGACGGAAAATAATTTTGTGAGATTTTTGTATTGCCTTCTCCCATACAGCTTTCATTATTTAATTATTAATACTCTTTTTATTCATAGCCAACCATTCTTTTTTTATATATATCTTTATCACTTGGTAGATAATAAAAAATAATAAAAATTATGAGGATTAGGTTAAGAGGAGATAAGAAGTTATAGATAAGAGTATTTCACAAGATAAAAAATTCAAAATAAAAAAAGATAATATGTGATAAAAGGAGAAAAAAAAATATAAGTAAACCAAAATAAAGATTTAGATCGATATGTTTTTGATAGATATGGATTAACAAATCATATATTTATCTAAATTTTATTATTTTAATTTTTTTTGTAAATCAATTAGTTAATCTTTATCTTTATCTGTAGACCATGGAATTAATTTTTATAAATTATTTATCAATTCTTATATGTTTATTTATCTATAAGTCATGAAATTATTATTTTTCAAATAATTTTTAAATTTTTTATCTTTATCTAAATGTCATGAAATAAATTTCCATAAATTATTTATGATTTTTTATATGTTTATTTATAATGAAATTAATGAAAGTATAAAGTGAAGGGCAAAAAACATGAGTAATTTTTTTTAAATCAATTTTTTAACCTTTATTTTTATCAGTAGGCCATGAAATTAATTTTTATAAATTATTTATCAATTTTTATATGCTTATTTATGGGAAGAGATTTTAAATTATCTATAAGTTATGAAATTAAGTATTTAATTTTTATCTTTATCTGTATACCATGAAATTAATTTTCATAAATTATTTATCAGTTTTTATATGTTTATCTATATGGAGGAATTTTGAAATTCAAATATTTATCCATAAGCCATGAAATTAATTTTCATTTTAATTAATCAAACAAATAGAAAATGGAGGAAAATAGATAACACGAAAGACAATAAAAAAGGGTTGCCACGTAGGAAAGAGATGATTTTAAAATTATGAGAATTTAGGAATGAATATTTACAGATATTTGACCAAACCACTACATTTGATTATATATATAGTATAGATATCTTTATCACTTGGTAGATAATAACAAATAATAAAAATTATGAGGATTAGGTTAAGAGGAGATAAGAAGTTATAGATAAGAGTATTTCACAAGATAAAAAATTCAAAATAAAAAAAGATAATATGTCATAAAAGGAGAAAAAAAATATAAGTAAACCAAAATAAAGATTTAGATAGATATGTTTTTGATAGATATGGATTAACAAATCATATATTTATCTAAATTTTATTATTTTAATTTTTTTTTTGTAAATCAATTAGTTAATCTTTATCTTTATCTGTAGACCATGGAATTAATTTTTATAAATTATTTATCAATTCATATATGTTTATTTATCTATAAGTCATGAAATTATTATTTTTCAAATAATTTTTAAAATTTTTATCTTTATCTAAATGTCATGAAATAAATTTCCATAAATTATTTATGATTTTTTATATGTTTATTTATAATGAAATTAATTAAAGTACAAAGTGAAGGGCAAAAAACATGAGTAATTTTTTTTTGAATCAATTTTTTAACCTTTATTTTTATCAGTAGGCCATGAAATTAATTTTTATAAATTATTTATCAATTTTTATATGCTTATTTATGGGAAGAAATTTTAAATTATCTATAAGTTATGAAATTAAGTATTTAATTTTTATCTTTATCTGTATACCATGAAATTAATTTTCATAAATTATTTATCAATTTTTATATGTTTATCTATATGGAGGAATTTTGAAATTCAAATATTTATCCATAAGCCATGAAATTAATTTTCATTTTAATTAATCAAACAAATAGAAAATGGAGGAAAATAGAAAACACGAAAGACAATAAAAAAGGGTTGCCACGTAGGAAAGAGATGATTTTAAAATTATGAGAATTTAGGAATGAATATTTACAGATTTTTGACAAAACCACTACATTTGATTATATATATAGTATATATAGCGATCCCGGGTTTACCCTTGTTGTACAGTGATCCGGACATGTGTCCGTGGATGTTGGTAGTTGGTTATTATCGTGTTTACATTCCTTTTTCTTCATATTTGAGTTATAGGATGTGTTAGGCAGGTTTGTTACAGGTTGGTTGTGTTCGGGAGCCTAGTGTTGCTGCCCAGAATTTTGGACCTTCACTCGAGCGAGGAGTTGGTCGCTCGAGCGAGAGTGGGGTTCGTGTTTGGTGGGTCGAGCCAGTGTGGCTCGCTCGAAGGAGTGGTTGCACCTGGTTCTGGGCCTGAGAGCTGTCTTTCTTGGCTCGAGCAAGCTTCCTTCGCTCGAGCGGTCTGGGTTTTTATTCGCTCGATCGAGAACTTCTTGGCTCGAGAGAGAGTTTTCTGTGTCTGGTCGCTCGAGCGACCAAGTCTTCGCTCGAGCGAGCGTGTTTTATATCAGCGGACAGCAGCGTCTTAAACATCACTTTTTCACTTCCTTTCTTTGATTAAACCCTAAATCCGAGCCTCTCTCTCTCTAAACTTACATTCTCTCTAAGATTTGATCTCCCTAGAGTGTGAATCTAGCCTAGGGTCTTTGTTAAAAAGATAGAGGGCGTTGAGAGCTTCGATTTAATCTGAAAAAGTTTGGATTTGGAGCACGTCAATCTTCGGGTCTTCATCTCCTTTTGGGCTCAAACTTCAAGGTAGGGATATGCTACTCCTCTCTATGGATTTTGTCTTTAAATTTTGGTATTTTGAGATGTTGGGCTTGGTTTGGTAATTTTGTGAAAGTTTGGGGCTTTTGTGTAATTTTACAAAAGTTGGGGTTTTATTCATAATAAACCTGGATGCATGTTTGGCATAGAGAAATTGAATTAATGTTGAATCATTGATGAAAATGGGACCTAAGGGTTGAAATGGTAATTATGGAAAATGGCCTAATTACATTGTTTAATTAATTGGGATAATTAATTGGGAGAAATGAGGAAATGAAATGTTGATTGAATATCCATTTGTGCATTTATTTTCTGTTTAGAAATAACTGCTTTGGGCTATCGGTGGAGGATAGTCGTGATTGTTGTAGACAATGCGTGATGATTAGGCAAACTGAAACTAATCAATGAAATGTGTCATGAAACTTGACAGTTGATAGAATACATTAACTGTATGTATTGGGTGATTGTATATAGAACCATTGTGTTTGTATACGTTATGTGTAGAGGAGGAGATAGGGGATGTACTCCGCGGTTTAGGGGAAGATAGGGGATGTACCTCTAAACCGGATAGTGTTGGGAGAAGATAGGGGATGAACTCCGTAGATACAGCTCATATGCTTGTCTAAAGAAGTGAAGATAGAGCTTATATGCTTATCTTTGTGATATGTGGATATAGCTTTTATGCTTATCTGTGGATATTGTTGTTATACATATCTGTTGTAGAATGTGGATATAGCTTATTTGCTTATCTGAGAATGTGGATATTGTTGTTATACATATCTGTTGAGCATGTGGGTAGTGCTCATATGCCTATCTGTTGAAAAAGGGAAAATGAAAAGTAATTGGGACTTGTAAGTCGTTTGACATAAATATATGATTTATGTGATTGTATCAGTGTTGGCCATCTATCAATTGCTAATCTTTTAGTCATTGTTCATGGTTGGTTTAGTATATTTCTACTGGGCTGTGGCTCACCCTATATGGGAATATCATTTTCAGGTACTGGTAGCATGCCACCTCCAACGACATAGCTGGGAGGCTAGAGGCGGGCATACTTTCGTTGTTTTACCTTTGATGTATTACATGTAACTTCAAGCCAAGGGCTTAATGTGTATGAGTTAGTACTCCTTTTTGTGTAACCAAGTGTTAACTTGGAAAGCTGTAAGCCCGTAGGGCATTTTGTTATGATGTTAACATGTAATACTTATGTAATGGAACTCTAAGGAATAAAGGAATGTGGTTAGTTTACATGTAAATGCATGTCTTATCAGATGGGTTTAATGTTGTTATTTTTAGGGCGTTACAGCTTGGTATCAGAGCGTACCGGGTTCGAATACTTTGGGTACGTGGGAAGTGATTAGGATCACAATGGGTTTGTCTCGCTTGATAGAGACTTAGATGTAGTATCGTATGCTATGTGCTTAATTGATAACATGCTTATGTGACTATGTGGGTATGGGATTTAATTTCTAGGATGTTGATTGGATCCTTGAGTTTCTGGGAGTCTTGTTGGAAAAGCACTTGATCAATGCTGTTTCTAACCGGAACTCTAGTAACGCCTTGGGACTATCATTATCCGGAAATGAAATTCGTAAGTGTTTATGTGTTTATGTGCTTATGTGGAGTGAATTACCGTTGTCCATGCATTAGGACGTGAGTGTTTAGTTTCGGCACATTTATGAATGTGCTAACGTTCTGTGTTGCCTTTATTAGGATGTCAGGACGAGGAAGAGGTGCTAGGCGTGGTAGACCTGCGAGGCAGGAAGCACCGTTACCGGGTGAGATTCCGGCAGTGCAGGAGGGAGTTGGTCAGGCCAATGTGGCCGAGCCAGTGGGTCAGCAGGCCATGGGTGCCTTGGCCAGAGAGATAGCAGGAGCTTTGGGTATTCTTAGAGCTGGGAATCAGGCAGCTGAGGCAGGGCCTTCTTTCTTGAAAAGGGAGTTCTTCCGATCTAATCCGGATGAGTTTGTCGGGGATCCGAAGGAGCCACTGAAGGCTGATGAGTGGCTAGAACAAATGAGTAAAACGTTCGAGATGCTTGGCATCGAGGACGGAGCACTGAAAGTGACCTTGGCATCCTTCCAGCTGAAGGGAGATGCGGGTCAATGGTGGAAGTACGAGAAGGCTCATGTTGGTGGTACTTGGGAGGCATTTGTGAATGCTTTTCAGGAGAGGTTTTTGTCTGCAGCAGCTAGGGAGAAGCTGAGGGATCAGTTTAGCCGGCTTAATCAACAAGGCTTGTCAGTGGCCGAGTTTGAGGCTACTTTTACCAGTCTGTCCAGGTTTGCACCTGAACTGGTGGCGTCTGAGAAACGCCGTTGCTATGAGTTTGAGCGGAAGTTGAGGCGGGGCCTCAAGTTGAGAGTTGGTGGGTCTTACATCCGAGAGTATAGACACCTAGTTGATGCTGCTGCTCATATGGAGCTCATGATGCAGGAGGAGGATGAGGGGCAGAGAGGCTCCAAGAGGAGCCAGGATAGTCAGAGTGATGGTAGGAGGCAGAGGGGTTCTAATCCTCAGCAGTCGCAGGGTGGTGTTGCTAGATCGACCTTCCCAGTGCCGAGTGTAGGCTCCGGGAGAGGTGGTCAGGGGGAATTCACTTGTTACAAGTGTGGCCAGTTGGGTCACAAGGTTTCTGTTTGCCCGCAGAAGGGTGGGGGTCAGAAAGCTGCTTCTTCTTCAGCTAGACCGCAGAGTCAGAGTTTGGGCAGGGGGCAGCCCTTGACTTGTTATCAGTGTGGACAGCCTGGGCACCTGAAGAGGTTTTGCCCACAGTTGAGTGCCACTTCGGGAGCGTCTGGTTCTAGGCAGACGCAGGGTTTTCAGCCAGCTCAGTCTGTGCAGGCCTCGAGGGCCAATCCGGGAGTTTCGTCATCCCAGTCTGTGCAGCAGTCTTTTGCTCCGAGAGGTGAGCAGGTAGACCAGGGGCCTACGGGCCGCGTGTATGCTGTTACCGCGCAGGATTTAGTACCGGCTCCATCAGTAGTGAGATGTACTTTTCTGTTTTACAACTCGGTTGCTAGTGTGTTGATAGACACGGGTGCATCTCATTCTTTTGTATCTGCTGCATTTGCATCTGTTTTGGAATTGGAGTTAGCACAGTTAGCATCTCCTATTTGTGTGGTATCGCCTTTGGGTGGTGAGTTGATCCTGAAACAGGGTGTTAGAGGATGTGATATAGAGGTCGCCGACTATAGGCTTCCTTTTCCGTTTGTTGTCATGCCCATGAAGGGTTTTGATGTTATTTTGGGTATGGACTGGTTATCGTCATACCGGGCTGTTATCGATTGCTACCGCCAGAGGGTCACGTTATGTACCTTGAGCGGGGAGTGGTTCCATTTCTTGGGAGACCGGGTTGGTAGTGTTTTGCCACCGGGGTATGATTTGCGAGGGCGAAGTGAGCTTAGTAGTCTACTTGCCAGCTTTGAGCGTGGTGAGAGTGGTGAGACCCAGATTGTATTGCCGAGGGTGGTTTGTGAGTATTCGGATGTCTTTCCGGAAGATCTTGTTAGTTTGCCACCTCACCGAGAGATAGTGTTCTCTATTGATTTAGTGCCTGGTACGGCGCCGATTTCTATGGCACCTTACCGTTTTGCTCCAGCAGAGTTGGTTGAGTTAAAAGTTCAGCTCCAGGAATTGCTAGATAAGGGCTTTGTTCGCCCTAGTGTTTCACCGTGGGGAGCACCGACCCTCTTTGTTAAAAAGAAAGATGGTGCCTTGAGATTGTGTATTGATTACCAGAAGTTGAATAAGGCTACGGTTAAGAATAAGTATCCGATGCCCCGTATAGATGATTTGTTTGACCAGTTGAAGGGTTCCCGTTGTTTCTCTAAGATAGACTTGAGATCGGGTTACCACCAGTTGAGGGTCAGGGAAGAGGATATTCCGAAGACGGCATTCCATACGCGGTATGGCCATTACGAGTTTCTGGTGATGCCATTTGGGCTTACCAATGCACCGGCAGTCTTTATGGACTTGATGAACTGGGTTTTCCGGGAGTTCTTAGACCGATTTGTGGTCGTCTTTGTGGACGACGTCCTTATCTTTTCACCTTCAGAGGAGGAGCACGAGGAACACTTGAGAGTGGTGCTTGAGTTGCTTAGAGCCCATAGGCTGTATGCCAAGTTTGGGAAGTGTGAGTTCTGGCTGAGGGAAGTCAAATTCTTAGGCCACGTGGTATCTGGGGAAGGGGTGTCTGTTGATACATCCAAGGTTGAGGCAGTGCAAGATTGGGCACAGCCTAAGAGTGTGTTTGAGATCCGCAGTTTTCTGGGATTAGCTGGGTATTACCGTCGGTTTGTGAAAGATTTCTCCAGGTTAGCGTCACCGTTGACTAGACAGACTCGGAAGGGAGTCAAGTTTGTGTGGAGTGAGACTTGTGAAAAGTCGTTCCAAGAGTTGAAAATTAGATTGACCACCGCTCCGGTGTTGATTATTCCGGAGAGAGGGTTGGGTTATGCGGTTTATTGTGATGCCTCACGAGAGGGTTTGGGTTGTGTGTTGATGCAAGAAGGGAAAGTGGTAGCTTATGGCTCACGTCAGTTGAAAATACACGAGAAGAATTACCCCACACACGACCTAGAGTTAGCAGCAGTGATCTTTGCCTTGAAAATCTGGAGGCACTACCTTTATGGTGAGAAGTTCGAGGTGTTCTCGGACCACAAGAGTTTGAAGTATCTGTTTACACAGAGAGACTTGAATTTGAGGCAGAGGAGGTGGATGGAGTTCATCGAGGATTATGATTTTGAGTTGCATTATCATCCGGGAAAGGCCAATGTTGTGGCCGATGCCCTTAGTAGGAAATCCATTAGTGATGTAGCTTGTATAGCCATCCGGGAATGGGAGATGTTGAGAGCACTTGGCGAGTTTGATTTGCTACTGGGCGAATCTGTTGAGGCTGCGGCCTTGTTTTCTGTTGTTGCGCAGCCTACACTTGTGATTAGAGTGTTAGAGGCACAGAGAGGTAACCTTGAGGTAGAATCCCTCCGAGAGAAGATCTCCAGTGGGAAAGTTGAGAAGGGTTTGACGGTGTATCCCGACCTGAGTGTGAGATACCGAGACCGTTTGTTTGTACCGGAGTCTTGCCGTGAGGAAGTACTCCGAGAGTTTCACCATTCGCGCCTTGCGGTGCATCCGGGAGGTACTAAGATGTATCAGGATTTGGGTCGCCAGTTTTGGTGGTGGGGTATGAAGAGAGATGTGGCGGTTTTCGTATCGAAGTGCCTTACTTGCCAGCAAGTGAAGGCCGAGCATCAGAGGCCAGCGGGTTTGTTGCAACCCTTGCCTATTGCCGAGTGGAAGTGGGAGCATGTCACTATGGACTTCGTTGTAGGTCTTCCGAGGACTCAGCGGGGTAGTGATGGTATTTGGGTGGTTGTAGACCGGTTGACTAAGTTGGCGCACTTTATATAGCGATCCCGGGTTTACCTTTGTTGTACAGTGATCCGGACTTGTGTCCGTGGATGTTGGTAGTTGTTTATTATTTTGTTTACATCCTTTTACTTTGTATTTGAGTTATAGGATGTGTTGAGCGGGTTTGTTACAGGTTGGTTGAGTTTAGAAACCAAAACTAGTTGCCCAGATTTTTGGCCTGTCCGCTCGAGCGGAGGTGTTGGCGCTCGAGCGGGGAATACGTCCATCCAGTATCTTGTTGTGCAGTGTTGTGAGCTCGAGCGTAGGGTTGGGAGCTCGAGCGGAGTCCTGGTTCTGCAAAAGTGCTGGACGAGTGCATTATGCGCTCGAGCGGGAGGTTGGCCGCTCGAGCGGAAGTCTGTGAGTGGCCGCTCGAGCGGGGTGTTTTACGCTCGAGCGGAAGACTGGGTTTAAGTCCCGAAATTGTGACTTTTCAAATCACTTTTTCACTTTCTCTTCTCTCTCTTACTTTTCCAAAATCACCATTGTTGAGCCTCTCACTCTAGACTCTACATTCTCTCTAGGTTTTGATCTAGTAGGAGTGATTTACTCACCTTTGGCCTTTACAAAAAAGTTGTTGATCGTCGAGGGCTTCATTTTAATCTGAAAATCTCGGGTTTTGGAACACGTTGGGTTTTGACGTCTTCTCCTTTGGGACTCCGAATTTGAGGTAGGGATATCCTACTCCTCTCTATGGGTTTTGTCTTTAAATTTTGGTATTTTGAGATGTTGGGCTTGGTTTGGTAATCTTGTAAAGGTTTGGGGCTTTTGTGTAATTTTTACAAAGGTTGGGGTTTTATTCATAATAAACCTAGATGCATGTTTGGCATAGAAAAATGGAATGATTGTTGAATCATTGATGAAAATGGAACCTAAGGGTTGAAATGGTAATTATGGAAAATGGCCTAATTACATTGTTTAATTAATTGGGATAATTAATTGGTGAGAAATGAGGAAATGAAATGTTGATTGAATATCTACTTGTGCAATTATTTTCTGTTTTAGAAATAACTGCTTTGGGCTATCGGTGGAGGATAGTCGAGATTGTTGTAGACAATGCATGATGATTAGGTAAACGGAAACTAATCAATGGAATATGTCATGGAACTTGACGGTTGATAGAATACATTAATTGTGTGTATTGTGTGATTGTATATAGAACCAATGTGTTTATATACGTTATGTGTAGAGGAGGAGATAGGGGATGTACTCCGCGGTTTAGGGGAAGATAGGGGATGTACCTCTAAACCGGATAGGTATTGGGAGGAGATAGGGGATGAACTCCGTAGACAGAGCTCATATGCTTGTCTAGAGAAGTGAAGATAGAGCTCATATGCTTATCTTTGTGAAGTGTGGATACAGCTTGTATGCTTATCTGTGGATATTGTTGATATACATATCTGTTGTAGAATGTGGATACAGCTTGTATGCTTATCTGTGGATATTGTTGATATACATATCTGTTGTTGAGTGTGGATACAGCTTGTATGCTTATCTGTGGATATTGTTGATATACATATCTGTTGAGAATGTGGATATAGCTTTTATGCTTATCTGAATGTGAGATATAGTTTTTATACATATCTGTGGAAATGATGATAGAGCTAGCATGCTTATCTGTTGAAAAAGGGAAAATGAAAAGTAATTGGGACTTGTAAGTCGTTGACATAAATATGTAATTTATGTGATTGTATCAGTGTTGACCAACTATCAATTGCTAATGTTTTAGTCATTGTCCATGGTTGGTTTAGTGTATTTCTACTGGGCTGTGGCTCACCCTATATGGGAATATCATTTTCAGGTACAGGAAGCATGCCACCTCCAAGGACTTAGCTGGGAGGCTAGTGGCGGGCATAGTTTTGTCAGTTTACTTTTGATGTATTACATGTAACTTCAAGCCAAGGGCTTAATGTGTAAACGAGTTAGAACTCTTTGTTGTAACCAAGTGTTAACTTGGAAAGCTGTAAGCCCGTAGGGCATTTTGTTATGAGGTTAACATGTAATATTTATTTAACGGAACTCTAATGAATATAAGAGTGTGGTTAATTTATATGTAAATGCATGTTTTATCTGATGGGTTTATTGTTATTATTTTGAGGGCGTTACAACTTGGTATCAGAGCGTACCGGGTTCGAATACTTTGGGTACGTGGGAAGTGATTAGTATCACAATGGGTTTGTCTCGCTTGATAGAGACGTAGGAGTAGTACCATATGCTATGTGTTTATTTGATAACATGCTTATGTGACTATGTGGGTATGGGATTTAATTTCTAGGATGTTGATTGGATCCTTGAGTTTCTGGGAGTCTTGTTGGAAAAGCACTTGATCAACGCTGTTTCTAACCGGAACTCTAGTAACGTCTCGGGACTATCATTATCCGGAAATGAAATTCGTAAGTGCTTATGTGTTTATGTGCTTATGTGGAGTGAATTACAGTTGTCCATGCATTAGGACGCGAGTGTTTAGTTTCGGCACATTCGTGAATGTGCTAACGTTCTGTGTTGCCTTTATTAGGATGTCAGGACGAGGAAGAGGTGCTAGGCGTGGTAGACCTGCGAGGCAGGAAGTACCGTTACAGGGTGAGATTCCGGCAGTGCAGGAGGGAGTTGGGCAGGCCAATGTGGCCGAGCCAGTAGGTCAGCAGGCTATGGGTGCCTTGGCCAGAGAGATAGCAGGAGCTTTAGGTATTCTTAGAGCTGGGAATCAGGCAGCTGAGACAGGGCCTTCCTTCTTGAAGAGGGAGTTCTTTCGGTGTAATCCGGACGAGTTTATCGGGGATCCTAAAGAGCCGCTTAAGGCAGATGAATGGCTCGAACAGACAACGAAGACGTTTGAGATGCTTGGCATCGAGGACGGAGCACTGAAAGTGACCTTGGCATCTTTCCAACTGAAGGGAGATGCGGGTCAATGGTGGAAATACGAGAAAGCTCGTGTTGGTGGTACTTGGGAGGCGTTTGTGAATGCTTTTTAGGAGAGGTTTTTATCAGCAGCAGCTAGGGAGATGCTGAGGGATCAGTTTAGCCGGCTTAATCAGCAGGGCTTGTCAGTGGCCGAGTTTGAGGCTACTTTTACCAGTCTGTCTAGGTTTGCACCTGAACTGGTGGCGTCTGAGGAACGCCGTTGCTATGAGTTTGAGCGGAAGTTGAGGCGGGGCCTCAAGTTGAGAATTGGTGGGTCTTATATTCGAGAGTATAGACACCTAGTGGACGCTGCAGCTCATATGGAGCTTATGATGCAGGAGGAGGATGAGGGTCAGAGAGGCTCCAAGAGGAGCCAGGATAGTCAGAGTGATGGCAGGAGACAGAAGGGTAATAACCCTCAGCAGTCTCAGGGTGCAGTCTCTAGATCGACCTTTCCAGTGCCTAGTGTAGGCTCGGGGAGAGGCAGTCAGGGAGAATTCACTTGTTACAAGTGTGGCCAGCTGGGTCACAAGGTATCTGTTTGCCCGCAGAAGGGTGGGGGTCAGAAAGCTGCTTCTTCTTCAGCTAGACCGCAGAGTCAGAGTTTGGGCAGGGGGCAGCTCTTGACTAGTTATCAGTGTGGACAACCTGGGCACATGAAGAGGTTTTGCCCACAGTTGAGTGCCACTTCGGGAGCGTCTGGTTCTAGGCAGACGCAGGGTTTTCAGCCAGCTCAGTCTGTGCAGGCCTCGAGGGCCAATCCGGGAGCTTCGTCATCCCAGTCTGTGCAGCAGTCTTTTGCTCCGAGAGGTGAGCAGGTAGACCAGGGGCCTACGGGGCGCGTGTATGCTGTTACCGCGCAGGATTTAGTACCGGCTCCATCAGTAGTGAGAGGTACTTTTCTGTTTTGCAACTCAGTTGCTAATGTGTTGATAGACACGGGTGCATCTCATTCTTTTGTATCTGCTGCATTTGCATCTGTTTTGGAATTGGAGTTAGCACAGTTAGCATCTCCTATTTGTGTGGTATCACCTTTGGGTGGTGAGTTGATTCTGAAACAGGGTGTTAGAGGATGTGATATAGAGGTCGCCGACTATAGGCTTCCTTTTCCGTTTGTTGTCATGCCCATGAAGGGTTTTGATGTTATTTTGGGTATGGACTGGTTATCGTCATACCGGGCTGTTATTGATTGCTACCGCCAGAGGGTTACATTATGTACCTTGAGCGGGGAGTGGTTCCATTTCTTGGGAGACCGGGTTGGTAGTGTTTTGCCACCGGGGTATGATTCGCGAGGGCGAAGTGAGCTTAGTGGTCTACTTGCTAGCTTTGAGAGTAGTAAGTGTGATGAGACACTGATTGTGTTGCCGAGGGTGGTTTGTGAGTATTCGGATGTTTTTCCCGAAGATCTTGTTAGTTTGCCACCTCACCGAGAGATAGAGTTCTCTATTGATTTAGTGCCTGGTACGGCGCCGATTTCTATGGCACCTTACCGTTTTGCTCCAGCAGAGTTGGTTGAGTTGAAAGTTCAGCTCCAGGAATTGCTCGATAAGGGCTTTGTTCGCCCTAGTGTTTCACCGTGGGGAGCACCGGCACTCTTTGTTAAAAAGAAAGATGGTGCCTTAAGATTGTGTATTGACTACAGGAAGTTGAATCGGGCTACGGTTAAGAATAAGTATCCTATGCCCCGTATAGATGATTTGTTTGACCAGTTGAAGGGTTCCCGTTGTTTCTCTAAGATAGACTTGAGATCGGGTTACCATCAGTTGAGGGTCAGGGAGGAAGATATTCCGAAAACGGCATTCCGTACGCGGTATGGCCATTATGAGTTTTTGGTGATGCCATTCGGACTTACCAATGCACCGGCAGTCTTTATGGACTTGATGAACCGGATTTTTCGGGAGTTCTTAGATCGATTTGTGGTTGTCTTTGTGGACGACATCCTTATCTATTCGTCTTCTGAGGAGGAGCACGAGGCACACTTGAGAGTGGTGCTTGAGTTACTTAGAGTTCATAGACTGTATGCCAAGTTTGGGAAGTGTGAGTTCTGGCTGAGGGAAGTCAAATTCTTAGGCCACGTGGTATCCGGGGAAGGGGTGTCTGTTGATACATCCAAGGTTGAGGCAGTGCAAGATTGGGCACAGCCTAAGAGTGTGTTTGAGATCCGCAGTTTTCTGGGATTAGCTGGATATTACCGTCGGTTTGTGAAAGATTTCTCCAGGTTAGCGTCACCGTTGACTAGACTGACTCGGAAGGGAGTCAAGTTTGTGTGGAGTGAGGCTTATGAAAAGTCGTTCCAAGAGTTGAAAGTTAGATTGACCACCGCTCCGGTATTGATTATTCCGGAGAGAGGGTTGGGTTATGCGGTTTATTGTGATGCCTCACGAGAGGGTTTGGGTTGTGTGTTGATGCAGGAGGGGAAAGTGGTAGCTTATGGCTCACGTCAGTTGAAAATACACGAGAAGAATTACCCCACACACGACCTAGAGTTAGCAGTTGTGATCTTTGCCTTGAAAATCTGGAGGCACTACCTTTATGGTGAGAGGTTCGAGGTATTCTCGGATCATAAGAGTTTGAAGTATCTGTTTACACAGAGAGACTTGAATTTGAGGCAGAGGAGGTGGATGGAGTTCATCGAGGATTATGATTTTGAGTTGCACTATCATCCGGGAAAGGCCAATGTTGTGGCTGATGCCCTTAGTAGGAAGACCATTAGTGATGTAGCTTGTATAGCTATCCGGGAATGGGCGATGTTGGGAGCACTGGGCGAGTTTGATTTGCTACTGGGCGAATCTGTCGAGGCTGCGGCCTTGTTTTCTGTTGTTGCGCAGCCTACACTTGTGATTAGAGTGTTAGAGGCACAGAGAGGTGACCTTGAGGTAGAATCCCTCCGAGAGAAGATCTCCAGTGGGAAAGTTGAGAAGGGTTTGACGGTGTATCCCGACCTGAGTGTGAGATACCGAAACCGTTTGTTTGTACCGGAGTCTTGCCGAGAGGAAGTACTCCGAGAGTTTCACCATTCGCGCCTTGCGGTGCATCCGGGAGGTACTAAGATGTATCAGGATTTGGGTCGCCAGTTTTGGTGGCGGGGTATGAAGAGAGATGTGGCTGTTTTCGTATCGAAGTGCCTTACTTGCCAGCAAGTGAAGGCCGAGCATCAGAGGCCAGCGGGTTTGTTGCAACCCTTGCCTATTGCCGAGTGGAAGTGGGAGCATGTCACTATGGACTTCGTTGTAGGTCTTCCGAGGACTCAGCGGGGTAGTGATGCTATTTGGGTGGTTGTAGACCGGTTGACTAAGTCAGCGCACTTTATTCCTATGCGCGTGAGAGATTCGGTAGATCATCTTGCCGCTTTGTATATTCGGGACGTAGTGAGATTGCACGGGGTCCCAGTGACGATCGTCTCAGATAGAGATCCTCGTTTTACTGCTAGGTTGTGGCAGAGTTTGCAGAGTGCCTTGGGCACTAAGTTGACCTTTAGTACGGCTTATCATCCTCAGACTGACGGGCAGTCCGAGCGTACTATTCAGATCCTCGAGGATATGCTTCGGGGTTGTGTCCTGGATTTCAGTGGGACGTGGGAGAGGCACTTGCCATTGGTAGAGTTTTCCTACAACAACAGTTTTCAGTCTAGCATCGGTATGGCACTGTTTGAGGCCTTGTATGGCCGACCGTGTAGGTCTCCAGTTTGTTGGGCCGAGGTGGGTGATGCACCTTTGTTGGGTCCGGAGTTGGTTAGGGAGACGACGGAGAAAGTTGAGCTTATCCGTAAGAGGCTTGTTACAGCCCAGAGTCGACAAAAGAGTTATGCCGACCGTAGGAGGAGGCCTTTGGCGTTTGAGGTAGGTGATCATGTCTTTTTGAAGATATCACCTAGACGAGGCCTGATGAGGTTTGGGAAGAGTGGGAAGTTATCCCCTCGGTTTATTGGTCCTTTTGAGATCCTTGAGAGGATTGGTGAGGTTGCTTATCGATTAGCCTTACCGCCGCAGTTGTCCGGAGTGCATGACGTGTTTCATGTGAGTATGCTTCGGAAGTATGAGCCAGATCCATCACATGTGTTGGATTGGACTGATTTAGAGGTAGATGAGGATGCCTCGTATGAGGAGAGACCGGTTCGGGTCTTGGATAGGCGGGATCAGGTCCTGCGTGGTAAGACCATTCCTTTGGTGAAAGTCTTGTGGAAACATCACGGAGTGGAGGAAGCCACTTGGGAACGTGAGTTGGAAGTCCGTGAGAAATATCCGGACTTGTTTGTTGATGTGTGATCTTGTATTTAAATTTTACGTTTTGTTGAACTTAAGAGCTTTTATATATGTCTTAAGTTGTGAAACATTGAAAATGTTTGGTTTATTGAAAATATGTTTTGAGAACTTGCCTCATATGGAAGTTGAATGTAACACTATATATGTTGAATATATTGTTGAAATTGGAAAGGTAATGCGTAATGTTGATGCATGTTGGAAGTACATATGTTGTTTACATATTGTGAAATGTCTCTTGTTAAAGGGATGGGATGACCGGTAATGGGTCGAATTGTTGAATGTTAAAGTATAACATTGTTTAAAATGAAGCAAAACTAGTTTTTGAAAACTTGTGCTTAATTTCGGGGGCGAAATTCTTTAGGGGGGGGAGGTTATAGCGATCCCGGGTTTACCTTTGTTGTACAGTGATCCGGACTTGTGTCCGTGGATGTTGGTAGTTGTTTATTATTTTGTTTACATCCTTTTACTTTGTATTTGAGTTATAGGATGTGTTGAGCGGGTTTGTTACAGGTTGGTTGAGTTTAGAAACCAAAACTAGTTGCCCAGATTTTTGGCCTGTCCGCTCGAGCGGAGGTGTTGGCGCTCGAGCGGGGAATACGTCCATCTAGTATCTTGTTGTGCAGTGTTGTGAGCTCGAGCGTAGGGTTGGGAGCTCGAGCGGAGTCCTGGTTCTGCAAAAGTGCTGGACGAGTGCATTATGCGCTCGAGCGGGAGGTTGGCCGCTCGAGCGGAAGTCTGTGAGTGGCCGCTCGAGCGGGGTGTTTTACGCTCGAGCGGAAGACTGGGTTTAAGTCCCGAAATTGTGACTTTTCAAATCACTTTTTCACTTTCTCTTCTCTCTCTTACTTTTCCAAAATCACCATTGTTGAGCCTCTCACTCTAGACTCTACATTCTCTCTAGGTTTTGATCTAGTAGGAGTGATTTACTCACCTTTGGCCTTTACAAAAAAGTTGTTGATCGTCGAGGGCTTCATTTTAATCTGAAAATCTCGGGTTTTGGAACACGTTGGGTTTTGACGTCTTCTCCTTTGGGACTCCGAATTTGAGGTAGGGATATCCTACTCCTCTCTATGGGTTTTGTCTTTAAATTTTGGTATTTTGAGATGTTGGGCTTGGTTTGGTAATCTTGTAAAGGTTTGGGGCTTTTGTGTAATTTTTACAAAGGTTGGGGTTTTATTCATAATAAACCTAGATGCATGTTTGGCATAGAAAAATGGAATGATTGTTGAATCATTGATGAAAATGGAACCTAAGGGTTGAAATGGTAATTATGGAAAATGGCCTAATTACATTGTTTAATTAATTGGGATAATTAATTGGTGAGAAATGAGGAAATGAAATGTTGATTGAATATCTACTTGTGCAATTATTTTCTGTTTTAGAAATAACTGCTTTGGGCTATCGGTGGAGGATAGTCGAGATTGTTGTAGACAATGCATGATGATTAGGTAAACGGAAACTAATCAATGGAATATGTCATGGAACTTGACGGTTGATAGAATACATTAATTGTGTGTATTGTGTGATTGTATATAGAACCAATGTGTTTATATACGTTATGTGTAGAGGAGGAGATAGGGGATGTACTCCGCGGTTTAGGGGAAGATAGGGGATGTACCTCTAAACCGGATAGGTATTGGGAGGAGATAGGGGATGAACTCCGTAGACAGAGCTCATATGCTTGTCTAGAGAAGTGAAGATAGAGCTCATATGCTTATCTTTGTGAAGTGTGGATACAGCTTGTATGCTTATCTGTGGATATTGTTGATATACATATCTGTTGTAGAATGTGGATACAGCTTGTATGCTTATCTGTGGATATTGTTGATATACATATCTGTTGTTGAGTGTGGATACAGCTTGTATGCTTATCTGTGGATATTGTTGATATACATATCTGTTGAGAATGTGGATATAGCTTTTATGCTTATCTGAATGTGAGATATAGTTTTTATACATATCTGTGGAAATGATGATAGAGCTAGCATGCTTATCTGTTGAAAAAGGGAAAATGAAAAGTAATTGGGACTTGTAAGTCGTTGACATAAATATGTAATTTATGTGATTGTATCAGTGTTGACCAACTATCAATTGCTAATGTTTTAGTCATTGTCCATGGTTGGTTTAGTGTATTTCTACTGGGCTGTGGCTCACCCTATATGGGAATATCATTTTCAGGTACAGGAAGCATGCCACCTCCAAGGACTTAGCTGGGAGGCTAGTGGCGGGCATAGTTTTGTCAGTTTACTTTTGATGTATTACATGTAACTTCAAGCCAAGGGCTTAATGTGTAAACGAGTTAGAACTCTTTGTTGTAACCAAGTGTTAACTTGGAAAGCTGTAAGCCCGTAGGGCATTTTGTTATGAGGTTAACATGTAATATTTATTTAACGGAACTCTAATGAATATAAGAGTGTGGTTAATTTATATGTAAATGCATGTTTTATCTGATGGGTTTATTGTTATTATTTTGAGGGCGTTACACTTTATTCCTATGCGCGTGAGAGATTCGGTAGATCATCTTGCCGACTTGTATATTCGGGACGTAGTGAGATTGCACGGGGTCCCAGTGACGATCGTCTCAGATAGAGATCCTCGTTTTACTGCTAGGTTGTGGCAGAGTTTGCAGAGTGCCTTGGGCACTAAGTTGACCTTTAGTACGGCTTATCATCCTCAGACTGACGGGCAGTCCGAGCGTACTATTCAGATCCTCGATGATATGCTTCGGGGTTGTGTCCTTGACTTTAGCGGGACGTGGGAGAGGCACTTACCCTTGGTAGAGTTTGCCTACAACAACAGTTTTCAGTCTAGCATCGGTATGGCACCGTTTGAGGCCTTGTATGGCCGACCGTGTAGGTCTCCAGTTTGTTGGGCCGAGGTGGGTGATGCACCTTTGTTGGGTCCGGAGTTGGTTAGGGAGACGACGGAGAAAGTTGAACTTATCCGTAGGAGGCTTGTTACAGCCCAGAGTCGACAAAAGAGTTATGCCGACCGTAGGAGGAGACCTTTGGCGTTTGAGGTAGGTGACCATGTCTTTCTGACGATATCACCTAGGCGAGGTCTGATGAGGTTTGGGAAGAGTGGGAAGTTATCCCCTCGGTTTATTGGTCCTTTTGAGATCCTTGAGAGGATTGGCGAGGTTGCTTATCGGTTAGCCTTACCGCCGCAGTTGTCCGGAGTGCATGACGTGTTTCATGTGAGTATGCTTCGGAAGTATGAGCCAGATCCATCACATGTGCTGGATTGGACTGATTTAGAGGTAGATGAGGATGCCACGTATGAGGAGAGACCGGTTCGGGTCTTGGATAGGCGGGATCAGGTCCTGCGTGGCAAGACCATTCCTTTGGTGAAAGTCTTGTGGAAACATCACGGAGTGGAGGAAGCCACTTGGGAACGTGAGTTGGGAGTTCGTGAGAAATATCCGGACTTGTTTGTTGATATGTGATCTTGTATTTAAATTTTGCATTTTGTTGAACTTAAGAGCTTTTATATATGTCTTAAGTTGTGAAACATTGAAAATGTTTTGATTATTGGAAGTATGTTTTGGAACTTGCCTCATATGGGAGTTGAATGTAACATTGTATATATTGAATATATTGTTGAAATTGGAAAGATAGTGCATAATGTTGATGCATGTTGAAAATACATATGTGGTTTACATGTTGTGATATGTCTCTTGTTAAAGGGATGGGATGACCGGTGATGGGTCGAATTGTTGAATGTTAAAGTGTAACATTGTCTAAAATGGAGGACAACCTGTTTTTGAAAACTTGTACTTAATTTCGGGGACGAAATTCTTTAAGGGGGGGAGGTTATAACGATCCCGAGTTTACCCTTGTTGTACAGTGATCCGGACATGTGTCCGTGGATGTTGGTAGTTGGTTATTATCGTGTTTACATTCCTTTTTCTTCATATTTGAGTTATAGGATGTGTTAGGCAGGTTTGTTACAGGTTGGTTGTGTTCGGGAGCCTAGTGTTGCTGCCCAGAATTTTGGACCTTCGCTCGAGCGAGGAGTTGGTCGCTCGAGCGAGAGTGGGGTTCGTGTTTGGTGGGTCGAGCGAGTGTGGCTCGCTCGAGCGAGTGGTTGCACCTGGTTCTGGACCTGAGAGCTGTCTTTCTTGGCTCGAGCGAGCTTCCTTCGCTCGAGCGGTCTGGGTTTTTATTCGCTCGATCGAGAACTTCTTGGCTCGAGCGAGAGTTTTCTGTGTCTGGTCGCTCGAGCGACCAAGTCTTCGCTCGAGCGAGCGTGTTTTATATCAGCGGACAGCAGCATCTTAAACATCACTTTTTCACTTCCTTTCTTTGATTAAACCCTAAGTCCGAGCCTCTCTCTCTCTAAACTTACATTCTCTCTAAGATTTGATCTCCCTAGAGTGTGAATCTAGCCTAGGGTCTTTGTTAAAAAGATAGAGGGTGTTGAGAGCTTCGATTTAATCTGAAAAAGTTTGGATTTGGAGCACGTCAATCTTCGGGTCTTCATCTCCTTTTGGGCTCAAACTTCAAGGTAGGGATATCCTACTCCTCTCTATGGATTTTGTCTTTAAATTTTGGTATTTTGAGATGTTGGGCTTGGTTTGGTAATTTTGTGAAAGTTTGGGGCTTTTGTGTAATTTTACAAAAGTTGGGGTTTTATTCATAATAAACCTGGATGCATGTTTGGCATAGAGAAATTGAATTAATGTTGAATCATTGATGAAAATGGGACCTAAGGGTTGAAATGGTAATTATGGAAAATGGCCTAATTACATTGTTTAATTAATTGGGATAATTAATTGGGAGAAATGAGGAAATGAAATGTTGATTGAATATCCATTTGTGCATTTATTTTCTGTTTAGAAATAACTGCTTTGAGCTATCGGTGGAGGATAGTCGTGATTGTTGTAGACAATGCATGATGATTAGGCAAACTGAAACTAATTAATGAAATGTGTCATGAAACTTGACAGTTGATAGAATACATTAACTGTATGTATTGGGTGATTGTATATAGAACCATTGTGTTTGTATACGTTATGTGTAGAGGAGGAGATAGGGGATGTACTCCGCGGTTTAGGGGAAGATAGGGGATGTACCTCTAAACCGGATAGTGTTGGGAGAAGATAGGGGATGAACTCCGTAGATACAGCTCATATGCTTGTCTAAAGAAGTGAAGATAGAGCTTATATGCTTATCTTTGTGATATGTGGATATAGCTTTTATGCTTATCTGTGGATATTGTTGTTATACATATCTGTTGTAGAATGTGGATATAGCTTATTTGCTTATCTGAGAATGTGGATATTGTTGTTATACATATCTGTTGAGCATGTGGGTAGTGCTCATATGCCTATCTGTTGAAAAAGGGAAAATGAAAAGTAATTGGGACTTGTAAGTCGTTTGACATAAATATATGATTTATGTGATTGTATCAGTGTTGGCCATCTATCAATTGCTAATCTTTTAGTCATTGTTCATGGTTGGTTTAGTATATTTCTACTGGGCTGTGGCTCACCCTATATGGGAATATCATTTTCAGGTACTGGTAGCATGCCACCTCCAACGACATAGCTGGGAGGCTAGAGGCGGGCATACTTTCGTTGTTTTACCTTTGATGTATTACATGTAACTTCAAGCCAAGGGCTTAATGTGTATGAGTTAGTACTCCTTTTTGTGTAACCAAGTGTTAACTTGGAAAGCTGTAAGCCCGTAGGGCATTTTGTTATGATGTTAACATGTAATACTTATGTAATGGAACTCTAAGGAATAAAGGAATGTGGTTAGTTTATATGTAAATGCATGTCTTATCAGATGGGTTTAATGTTGTTATTTTGAGGGCGTTACAGTATAAATAGATATCTTTATCACTTGGTAGATAATAACAAATAATAAAAATTATGAGGATTAGGTTAAGAGGAGATAAGAAGTTATAGATAAGAGTATTTCACAAGATAAAAAATTCAAAATAAAAAAAGATAATATGTGATAAAAGGAGAAAAAAAATATAAGTAAACCAAAATAAAGATTTAGATAGATATGTTTTTGATAGATATGGATTAACAAATCATTTCTTTATCTAAATTTTATTATTTTAATTTTTTTTTGTAAATCAATTAGTTAATCTTTATCTTTATCTGTAGACCATGGAATTAATTTTTATAAATTATTTATCAATTCTTATATGTTTATTTATCTATAAGTCATGAAATTATTATTTTTCAAATAATTTTTAAAATTTTTATCTTTATCTAAATGTCATGAAATAAATTTCCATAAATTATTTATGATTTTTTATATGTTTATTTATAATGAAATTAATTAAAGTACAAAGTGAAGGGCAAAAAACATGAGTAATTTTTTTTTAAATCAATTTTTTAACCTTTATTTTTGTCAGTAGGCCATGAAATTAATTTTTATAAATTATTTATCAATTTTTATATGCTTATTTATGGGAAGAAATTTTAAATTATCTATAAGTTATGAAATTAAATATTTAATTTTTATCTTTATCTGTATACCATGAAATTAATTTTTATAAATTATTTATCAGTTTTTATATGTTTATCTATATGGAGGAATTTTGAAATTCAAATATTTATCCATAAGCCATGAAATTAATTTTCATTTTAATTAATCAAACAAATAGAAAATGGAGGAAAATAGATAACACGAAAGACAATAAAAAAGGGTTGCCACGTAGGAAAGAGATGATTTTAAAATTATGAGAATTTAGGAATGAATATTTACAGATATTTGACCAAACCACTACATTTGATTATATATATAGTATAGATATGTTTATCACTTGGTAGATAATAACAAATAATAAAAATTATGAGGATTAGGTTAAGAGGAGATAAGAAGTTATAGATAAGAGTATTTCACAAGATAAAAAATTCAAAATAAAAAAAGATAATATGTCATAAAAGGAGAAAAAAAATATAAGTAAACCAAAATAAAGATTTAGATAGATATGTTTTTGATAGATATGGATTAACAAATCATATATTTATCTAAATTTTATTATTTTAATTTTTTTTTTTGTAAATGAATTAGTTAATCTTTATCTTTATCTGTAGACCATGGAATTAATTTTTATAAATTATTTATCAATTCTTATATGTTTATTTATCTATAAGTCATGAAATTATTATTTTTCAAATAATTTTAAAAATTTTTATCTTTATCTAAATCTCATGAAATAAATTTCAATAAATTATTTATGATTTTTTTATATGTTTATTTATAATGAAATTAATTAAAGTACAAAGTGAAGGGCAAAAAACATGAGTAATTTTTTTTTTAAATCAATTTTTTAACCTTTATTTTTATCAGTAGGCCATGAAATTAATTTTTATAAATTATTTATCAATTTTTATATGCTTATTTATGGGAAGAAATTTTAAATTATCTATAAGTTATGAAATTAAGTATTTAATTTTTATCTTTATCTGTATACCATGAAATTAATTTTTATAAATTATTTATCAGTTTTTATATGTTTATCTATATGGAGGAATTTTGAAATTCAAATATTTATCCATAAGCCATGAAATTAATTTTTATTTTAATTAATCAAACAAATAGAAAATGGAGGAAAATAGATAACACGAAAGACAATAAAAAAGGGTTGCCACGTAGGAAAGAGATGATTTTAAAATTATGAGAATTTAGGAATGAATATTTACAGATATTTGACAAAACCACTACATTTGATTATATATATAGTATAGATATCTTTATCACTTGGTAGATAATAACAAATAATAAAAATTATGAGGATTAGGTTAAGAGGAGATAAGAAGTTATAGATAAGAGTATTTCACAAGATAAAAAATTGAAAATAAAAAAAGATAATATGTGATAAAAGGAGAAAAAAAATATAAGTAAACCAAAATAAAGATTTTGATAGATATGTTTTTGATAGATATGGATTAACAAATCATATATTTATCTAAATTTTATTATTTTAATTTTTTTTTGTAAATGAATTAGTTAATCTTTATCTTTATCTGTAGACCATGGAATTAATTTTTATAAATTATTTATCAATTCTTATATGTTTATTTATCTATAAGTCATGAAATTATTATTTTTCAAATAATTTTAAAAATTTTTATCTTTATCTAAATGTCATGAAATAAATTTCCATAAATTATTTATGATTTTTTTATATGTTTATTTATAATGAAATTAATTAAAGTACAAAGTGAAGGGCAAAAAACATGAGTAATTTTTTTTAAATCAAATTTTTAACCTTTATTTTTATCAGTAGGCCATGAAATTAATTTTTATAAATTATTTATCAATTTTTATATGCTTATTTATGGGAAGAAATTTTAAATTATCTATAAGTTATGAAATTAAGTATTTAATTTTTATCTTTATCTGTATACCATGAAATTAATTTTCATAAATTATTTATCAGTTTTTATATGTTTATCTATATGGAGGAATTTTGAAATTCAAATATTTATCCATAAGCCATGAAATTAATTTTCATTTTAATTAATCAAACAAATAGAAAATGGAGGAAAATAGAAAACACGAAAGACAATAAAAAAGGGTTGCCACGTAGGAAAGAGATGATTTTAAAATTATGAGAATTTAGGAATGAATATTTGGAGATTTTTGACAAAACCACTACATTTGATTATATATATAGTATAGATCCCAAATGCCAAATACATGCTGTTCACATCTCATTGCTCCAGTTCCAATCCCAAGCATGCATTTTACAACAAGTATGAAATGGAAGCCAAACAGATAATAAGTGCCCTATAGACTTATAAATTTATCCAAAAACTTCTCAATTACACAAAATGGAGTTTCAACTCAACGCAAATACATCATTGGGCTTACATTCAATAAATAACCATAAAACCAAAATGAAGCCTCAGCTTCGAGTCCTCCCAAGTCAGTGCCTTGGCGGAGGCATAGCACATGTACTTGAAATGGTTTTCCTTATAGGGTGAGCCACAGCTCAGTAAAGATATACTACACAACATATGGACCTTGACAAGACTAAAGAGGAGTATACTCATGCCATGCTCATGATAAAACTGTTTATCTCTCTTTTTTTAAAGCATGCAGTGCTGAGATGCAATGACAGATATAAAACCACTTCTATTTTGAACCATATCTGTTACATGAATACAAGCTCTGTGAATCTCTAGGTGAGTGTCTGCAAGTACGCCCTAACGCACTACCACTGTCATTTTTACCAGTAAACTGGAAGGCTCGACACCTAACCATGCGGTTCTACACCCCCTACCCAGATTCACCAAGTATTCATTTTTTTGCAAACAGATACATATCCACTCATTTCCCAAAAACAGATACATTTCTAATGAAATGAATGTAATGCAATGTCCAATGCAACAAATAAGGAATGTGGTTCAATTTACCTAAGTCTCATGCATTTCTACAACAATCATGGTTATCCTCCACTGATAGCCCAAAACAGATATTCCTAAACAGATATTTAAACAATTAAATTCTAAAAATTTTGATAAATACAATCTATTCCACATCTCATCAAATATGAACAACTACACTAGTTTTCATATCACAATCACGTCCGGTAACCTCTCAAGGTCCATTTCTAACCGTAACGATTTTATTCCAACAGATACATTAAGCAAAATAATACCGTTAATGCCCAAGAAAACATCATTTTCTTTCCAAACTCAATTTCCAAGAATTATTCAACTATGGCATCCTATTTTGATCAAAATCCCCAAAAGTTAAACATAATTCATTTGTTTTCTTTAAAAATGCTCTTTTGGTCGCAAACCGGTAAAAATTTCAAAACCGATCGAGTCGGAGTCCGTTTTTGTTCAAATTTAAAATATAGCTCTTTCATGACCTTACAAACATATTCCAAGCTTACACTTTCACAATTTGGGAATCAACTTTTCATTCTTCTCAAAATTTCTCTTTTGAGCAAATAAATCACAATTTTTTCAAAAATTCTAATTAAATTATATACAACTCTAAGCTCCATATAATCAAGAAAAAGTGCATAAAAAAGTGTAGGAAAAATCCCTACCTCAAGCCAAGAAGCTTTCAAATTCCCGGAGGTCCCGGCTCGCGTGCCCTGCCTCAGAATCTCCGAACTCAACCGTTTAGTGTCTGGTTTTGCACCAAACACTTGCATCTTGCCTTTGAGAGGCAGGGAATGCCATGTAAGGCATCCCCACACACCACCGGCAGTGGCTGGAGGCCACCGGCTGGTCTTTTTCTGCCATCGGCACTTTTGTTTGCCGGTCGGCACATTTTAATGCCGGTCGGCATAGTTTGTTGCCGGTCGGCACTGTTTTTTGCCGAAATAGCATTTTTGGGCAGCCGACCACTGTTCATCCACTTTTTGGAGATATTTTGTGCCAGCTGTGATAGCTGGCACCAACTCTTCTCCCCTCCATACACGTGTATGGAGGGATTTCCCTCTAGCCAAGCTTGTTGTATAAGCTTTGCAAGAGGGAGTCCTATAAGAGAGGGGCTTTCCTCTTGGTTCTAGGTTAGAAAAACAGAAGCAAAAACCAGCCCTTAGCAATATAGATACATATTATCTCTATACCTCCCCCTCTCTCCTCCTTTGTGTGTGTTTTTTAGCTCAAAAGGTGTGTTTTACCTTACTTTTGCACCATTACACACACCATTACACCTTACTCCGAGATTGAGGGACTTGGAGGAGTTGTTTCTTGAGTTTTGGACTGGTTTTGATCCAAAGAAGGAGGCTAGACCATTTGTTCTTCAAGGGTTCTTCAAGGGTGAGCATCTTCCTTTTTATTCCCCAAACTTGCATTGGTTTTCTACCTATTTTGTTTACTGTTTTAGCTCTTGTTTATAACATGAAAAAGGCTTAAATTTTCCTGCTCTAGCACTTTCATTAAGGTCATTTTGTGGTTTGAGTGCAAACTCACCCTCATAGGCCTTGTTTGGTCTATTTTGGTGCCTCTTTGATAAGGTTTTGTTCACTTCAGCATTTTGATCTTTTCATCACTAAAAATCAGTGTATTTTAGTGTCAAAAAAGTTGGTTTGAAGTCTTGCATAGGGGAGGGACACCCCTCTCCCTTTATGGTTTTGTTTCCTTGCCTTTTGGGCTCAAAAGGATAGCATGTGTGCTTGTTGTTTCTTGGCTTCATTTCAGTATTTTTTTAGGCATCTTAGGTCATATATAACCTCTGTTTTTGGTCGGATTTGGGCCTCCTTGTATGCTTGTAATACTTGCTTTGTATTGCTCCATCTTGCTTAGAAATACATCTCATGATTAGGCCATGATTCTTGTGAGAGTTGGTTTAGTTTCATGAAGTTCTTAGTGATGTTTTTCCATGCTTAAGGTTTATTGGTTATCCATTTAGTCATGCTTGACATGTTTGTTAGGGTTGCTTTGTATTTTAGCTTAAAAGCTTTAAGCATGTTGACCTCTAACATGTATGTTTGTGATTATCCTCATGATTTAACATCATCTAAGGACCACATTTTAGTCCAAGAATCATGCTTGTATGTGTGCATGCATGGCCTCTTTCATACCTTGAGGGTGTGTCCTCTTATGCCTAGGATTGAGCCTTAGCGCATTCGTTTCATGGGGGATACTTTAGCTGCCATATTAGGAGTTTTTGGGGTCCTATTTTGCATGCCAAAACTCTGTTTTTACTTGTTTTGATCATGCCATGAGAGGTCATGTTGGTGGGGGGAAGTTGTCTCCTTTTGTGCCTTAACTTTGGGACCATAAGTTTGCTTGTTAACATAAGTTGATTGTTCATCATTTTGAGCACTTTTGGCCACTGTTTTGAGAAGGGTGAGGGCCTGCCCTTTTACCATTTTAAGCCCTCTTGCATGCTTGCTCCATGTTTGTTGCATTGTTGTTCCATTAAGCTTTGTAGCACATCAATCCCATGGTCAATTTGGTCCATGTTTGTATCATGTTTGCATCTTGTATGCTTGGTGTTATACGTTTGTCATGTTGGTTGCATAATGCTTGTTGTGCTTTACATCTCGGTGGCATGATACATTTGAGGCTTGTAAGCATTACATGCATTGCATTTACTTGGCTTGGGGTGTCAAACCAAGTGTGGGAATCAAGGACCATTCATACTTCAAGTGATGCAATGTGCCTCGATTCCCGGTCATCGGGACCTTTGACTCCAACTTGATAAGGCCTCGGTTTTTCATGTTGTTTGTTGCATACATCCTTACATTAAGTGGCAAATTTGATCCTTCGAGTCATCATGCACCATTGATGGCTCAAAGGTCGAAGGTCATGCTTCTTTGAGTTCAAAATATGATAAGAAGTAGGACCATGCTTACATGTGTCCAAGAACTCCATACCATGCACTGTCTGTTCTCTGTTTGCTGTCAAATTGTCTTCTGCAGGAAGTTTCTGCCGACCGGCACTATCTGGAGTGCCGATGAATCCAATGAAGTGCCGATGGGAACTGTGAAGTGCCGGTGGTAATTTTGTCCGGCCGGTGGTGCTCTGCAGGACGCAAGGAACTTGCTCCAGTACTTTGGCAATTTTCAGAAAGACAAGGCAGTACAAACAGAGGCGACAGGAGCGTAGTACGGGTTTTCCGGACGAGGTGGATTCGAGCATGCATCATCTGTGCACCCCGAGGCAGAGGCTGTGGCCACCCTCTTCTTTCTTTTACTTCCTTTCTTTTAATTAATTAGGAAATTTTGTAATATTTTCATTTGTTCATTATTTTGGGACTGTAATATTAATTCGAACCCTCTGAGTGAGGGTAAACATGTAATAAGTGTGGGTGAGTGTGTGTATGTCTTCCAATCCCCATTTCTTTCTTCCCTTTTATTTACCTGCTTATGATGGTAGATTAGGGCATTTTTGAAATTAGCATACCTTATGATATGCATGCGTGCATTCATACATCTGTTGACATGCACCGGGCTCGGTACATCATACTAACCGCATTCGTATTTTCAAAATTCCAAAATTGAATACATGAATCAGTTGGTTGCATATCGTATGCCATATTTAGGTTAACCGAGCCTAACTAAAATTGCATCTTGTATGTGTTGCATTAGGCAAAATAACATGAACTAGGACACGCACGTTTGCTAACAGGTTCTTTGTTTTGGCACGGAGTACTATGTAAGTATTTCCGCTTTAGCATATCACATGAGTGTGAATATTGCCATGACAGCATGCTTAACATGTGGCTAGATGCTTATGTGTTAAACTGTTTTGAATGCCTGTGGGTGAAGGTTAGATTGTTTGTGTTGGAAAAACTCGTTGAAATCCGTGTTTTAGCCTACTTGCGAGTAGCAAACTCCAAAGCATTTTCAAAATGAACGGATATGCAATGTTTCTTTCCAAATTAGGCAATCTAGTCTATACTTGTTTGCTGTGCGCATAACATAGTAATTCTAGGCTAATAATTGGTTTAAAGAACACATAAAGTTTTCAAAAACGGATATCACGGTTAGTAGAGGCCGGTCTTCGGACCGGGCGAAAGGGGGTGCTCATAGCTGAACTTCCCCGATCGTACCCAAGCTCCCGAGCCGAGACAACTCCGGTGATGACGGACATGTGGCCTTCGGCACTGAGTCAGGGTTTCCTAAATTCTCCCATTTTAAAATATTTAGGTGGCGACTCTGTATCTGGCAAAGCAGTCCATGTTTGGCACTACTTTTTCAAAAATCTGTTTCTCAAAACGATTTGCTAGATTTGGACTCTTTGGTTCAGATTAAGAACCGTGACACAAATCGAGAGTCCGAACTGTAGTAGCGAGGTCCCCCCCGCGGGCGCGTCTACAGTTTCTGGCGACTCTGTTGGGGAGTTTAGAGAGCTTGACTCGAACTCGTGATATCCTGTTTTTGATCTCATTTATGTGTTTCTTTGCATTGCATGTGCATTGGTGCGCCTAGGAACACAGTGTTTGCCATCTGCCATTCCTGAACGGTTTGCCGGAGGCTTGTCTTGTCAAGGCATGTCCGTAAGGTTGACCGGCTATGGGCTCTGACAGCATGGGAACACAAACCCCGGTTTACCGGGGCACCCTTTTTGACTATTCGACCTAGTGCATATTCGGATCCATAGTGACCATTCCAAATTAGGACAGGCTGCTTACCCGATATTAGGTTGTTTGAGAACCGCTGTGTGCATAGTGAAACCCTAGCTCCTGACAAAATAGGACAGGGAAACCCTACCCCAACATAGGGGTGTTTTGGCTCTCTTTACTTGCTATGTGCTGTTAGAATGTATTTCTGCAGGGAAATGAACACACCAGTTTGTAAGTCTGGGCATCAGGCCTGAGGGCATCAGTATCAGCTTTAAGAGAATCAATTATCTGCGGGTATCAGGGTTCAGTATTAGGAATAGAGATTTTGAGAACAGTGATCAGTATCGAGGAACAGTGTGTTCGGCTTATCGACTATGTGTTTTGAATATCCAACGGTATATTATTTGTTTATTTTATGCCGTTGTGCTGTCCAGTTGTTGGTTTATTTATTGCTTTATTTATCTTTTTGCTAGGTAGTTTAGCATCATTGCGTCCAACCCAGTAGACATTCCCCAAGCACTCTGGATCAGAGGTCGCCGGCTCCATCGATCTGAGGATCTGATAGAAGGACAACCAGTGTACCATTCTCTACCCCCGGTTACTAAACGGAAAGCAACTAGGCAGAGGACATCGGTTCAACAATTAGTACAGAGGGCTTTGTCTACCCCACCTGTGTATAGTAGGGATCAGGATCCCGTTTCACCCACAGAGAGGGAACGCATACCAGCAATTCAACCAGAGCAGAACAGTATGGCTAGCTTAGAGGAGATGGTGCACCAACTTCAGGAAAGCATGAAAATGATGCAGCAAGACGCTGCCCGACAAGCAGAATTTGCCAGGCAACAGGCTACAGTTATGAGTGAGCAAGCGGATTTAATTGGGAGATTGCAACAGCAAACTGGGGCATCACCTTCGCAGCAAATCCCTCCTCCATTAAGGGTTCCAATACCCGAAGAGACACCAAACGCCCGGAATGTCCAAGAAGATACAGACATCCCAACGGGGCCGGCTCCACCCCCGATTTCGCCTCAACAATCCAAGGCACCCACTCCCATTAATGTATCGGATTCTCCCTTTGAGTCTGAGGTAGACCCCATGACGTTAAAAATGCACAAGCTTGAAAAGCTATTCAAGAAATCTCAAGGTGCGAAGTCCATTCCGGACATTGGAGATGGATACATCGACACAGCTGTGACGCTGCCAGATCGGTTTAAGATGCCCCAAATCGATCGTTTTGACGGATCTGAGGATCCCATGGTACACCTGCGACTGTTTTCAGACGTCCTAAGGCCAATGGGCCTCACCAGATTACAGAAGCTGTCTTTATTCGGCCGTACCCTGTCGGGTGTAGCGTCCGCGTGGTACGCCAAGTTGGAGGATGACGTCAAGAGAAGTTGGGACGAGATGGCTGAGGCCTTCATCCTGCAATACTCATATAACACACAAATCGAGATCACGACCCGAGATCTCGAGACAACGAGACAAGAACCCAAGGAGAGTTTCTCAGAATTTGTAACCAGATGGCGAGCTAAGGCTTCGATGATGACCTTAAGACCCACGGACAAGGACCAGATTCGGATGATTGTGCGCAATCTCCAGCCGAGGCTAATGCAAAAGATGATTGTAGTCCCCTTTCCTACCTTTGCTGATCTGCATGAAATGGGGGTGCAGATCGAAGACGCCCTAAGACAAGGGTGGATTGACAATGACCGGGATCAACCCCGCAGAAATTTCAATCGTAGTACTAATGCAGGCCCGAGTGGCGCTACGACTGCCAGGACCTCCGAAGTGAGTATGGTCACCACTAACCCTTCCCCAAGAAACACGGCAGCCACACCATTCTCCGGTGCGTCCGGAAGCAACTCACAAACAGCCAAATACCCTCCCAGAAACACCAGAACTTTCGCTCCACTTTATATGCCCCTGTCTAAAGCTTTGGGGGTTTTGATCAGAAAAGGGCATCTGAAGCCCCTAGAGCCGCGGCCCTTACCCGACAGACTACCCGCCACCCACAACCCAGCCAAATATTGTGCGTTCCACCAGCAGCACGGTCATGACACCGACCTATGCTTTCGTTTACGTCATGAAATTCAAGATCTCATTGATAATGGGGTGATTTTACCCCCTGAGAAACCCAATGTTACCACAAATCCTCTTCCCACACATAACCAAGTTCCACCACCCAAAAGAATCAACTTCATCTACACTGGGGTCGCATCCTACGATCCCAGTATCTACATCACACCCTCCTACCTGCCTAAACCTAAAGTTTTCCTCCCTGATTGCACCGATTTGTGCATGATGGACATCTCCATAACCCAACCCAAGCTAGTGGTGGTGACCATCGAGAACAGGAAAGAGGTTGTCAAACCAAAGTCTGCGGAGTCTGAGAATGATGTTGGGAATGCTTACAGTCCGAGTGACTACATTTCACCAGTGGGCCAGAATAGACCAAATGTCGGATTTCCAATCGAAGGAGAGCTGTGTGTAATTAGAGGGAACAGTCCAAGACAGGGAACGGATGATTTGGCAGCCATGGAAGGGGATTTTGTCAAGTTCCAATTTCACGATGACCAAGACTCAGCCATCAACTGGTTCAATTATGAAGAGTCGGCAGAAGCCACGGGGTGGTTAGACGATCAACCGGATGCAATAGAGGAGTTCCAGTCAGAACAAGGCCCGGCAGGGGCAGGAATGTCAACGACGGCCGTGAGTGTCGAAGAGCAGAATACATCGCCGGAGAGCGCAGGTGTCGAGAGTTTCGCTCGGGAATGGAGCATTTTGAGTACAGGGATCAGTGAGCAATCTACTGCATTGACACAGTCAGAACAAGAAAGATTCGAGGATTCTGAGAGGATCAGGAAAGCAAAAGGCCACGTGGGGGTCGAAACCGCCACGGAAACGAAGGATGCTGCGAGCATAGGGATAAAAGGTACTGCAAGTATCGGGATAGTTGTGCCAGAACCAGACAGATGCTTGTCGGTCGCAGATGGTATGTGGTGAGAAGACGACGATCTATGTCTTGCCCACACGGACGAGGATTGGAAAGGTAACCAACCAGATGATACCTGGTATATCGACGAAGTCGATCACATGACTAGGAGTGGACGGTATTTCAAGCCTCCACACCTAGATCAACCAGAGGCGTCTGGAAAAGATAATGAAGCAGAGAAACAAAAGGAGAAGCAACTCGAAGATGAGGCCGTATTGAGACAATTGAAAAAGATACAAGCAGACATCTCCATCTGGGGACTGCTTATGGCTTCTCGAGTACATAGGCAGGCTGTCCTGTCAGCCATGGATAAGGCCAAACTTTCCATAGATACCACGCCCGAACAGCTGGTGGGCTTAGTCTTTTCGGGAGGAAGTTCCCCAGCATTCAGTTTTTCTGACAAAGAGCTGCCACCCGAGGGTGCGAACCATAACAAACCGCTCTACATCTCTGTCGAGTGCAGAGATAAATGGATACCTGTGGTACTTGTCGACACGGGGTCCGCCATCAATGTCTGCCCGGCAAGGACAGCTTATGCGATTGGTTTGAAAGTCGCGGATTTTATACCAACGGCCCAGGTGATTCGGGCGTATGACAACACAAGCCGCGAAGTAATGGGGATAGTTAAGATTCAAACAAAGGTTGGGCCAGGACAACACGGGATAGATTTCCATGTCTTGGAGGTTCCTGCAACGTTCAACTTGCTTTTGGGACGGCCGTGGTTGCATCAGGTAAAGGCGGTCTCCTCTACCTTACATCAAGTGGTGAAATACCCCTATGGGAAGGGAGTAGCCATTGTTTTTGGAAACTCATCAATTCATCCACCACCAGACGTATCTACGCCTGTTCTAGAAATTGAGCACGGTATAGAAGATGTGTTCATATCAGGTTTTACCTTGGCCGAGGCTCGGGTCGTACAGAACATCATGGCAGCTAACGAAGGGGTGCATGTCAGCGCCCAAGTAGTTTATCTCATGAACAAACTCCAGCACATCCCCGGGATGGGATTAGGCAAGAGCGGTAGGAAAGGCGCCGCAACATCGGCCGAAGTGCCACATAACCCCCATACCTTTGGTTTGGGCTACCTACCCACCAAAGAGGATTGGATAAGGAAAGGAAAGGAAATGGCCGGAAGGGCCAGGGCGAAACAGATGGGAAAGCACTTTGACTTAATGCACCAGCCCATTCAGGGGACCCTGAACGGACGTTTCGTCCGGGAGGGGGAGGACTTTCCGTTCTGTGGCTTCCCAGAGCCGTGGCTCAACGCGGAGAAGAAGCGCGTACCGGGATTTGAGATTTTCTTTGATTTACAGTTACTTGAGGATGACATCGCCGAAGGGCAGGCAGATCTATCGGCTGTGGCTGAGCAAAGTAAGGAAGTGCAGTCTGAGGACGCCGAAAATGAAATGGGGGCAGCGCTGGCGTGTCTGCTTTCAGATCCTCCGATCGAACAGAGTTGCTTGGGGGATAGCTCCTCGGTATGTGTGATTGGGAATGAAGCGGCCGCGGGCCTATCATCAGCTATTTTGGATGTGTCCATCGCACCTTCTCTCATCTGGCAATATGAAGAAGGCTTTTTATCAAGCAGCACCGGGTCAGGTAGTGAGTCGGAATCTGATTCTACCGAATCTTGTACGTCGGAATCAGATTCCAGCTCAACTGAGTCTGAGTCCGGTATTCCCGGGGGTGATAACCCGGATGCCACAGTCCAGTCTAGGTCGTCTTTTTCATTTTCTTTTGAGTCTGTTGTAACAGAGGAATCCGACGGCTCAGAAGTATTTAATGAGAATGACGTGGATGTGGTTTCGGAGTATTTTTCTGTGCCTTTGATTTATTGCTTAAATCAGGATTTTCAAAATTTTGATGAAAACGACGAGGAAGAAATTCCTCCGGTTTTGCAACGGTTAATTGATCAAGAGCAGGAAAGATTTGTTAAACCTTTAATGGATGAAATCACTACTGTGAATGTTGGTACTGAGAAGGACCCGCGGCTGGTCCAGATCGGGTCCACGTTGTCTTCTGAGGAACGCGAGCGCTTAGTCGCTTTGTTAAAAGATTTCAAAGATGTTTTCGCGTGGTCCTACGAAGACATGCCTGGAATCGATCCTGAGATTGTACAGCACCGGATCCCTCTTGACCCCGAGGCCCGACCTGTCAAACAGAAGCTCAGGAGGATCCGCCCTGATTGGGCCATTAAGATCAAGGAAGAGGTCACCAAGCAGATTGATGCAGGCTTCCTGTTGGTGTCTGAGTATCCGACTTGGCTGGCCAACATTGTTCCGGTGCCGAAGAAAGACGGCAGAATTCATGTCTGTGTAGACTTCAGAGATTTGAACAGGGCCAGTCCGAAAGACGACTTTCCCTTGCCGCACATTGATGAACTGATAGATTTCACGGCAGGACACGCCTTGCTTTCGTTTATGGATGGTTTCTCAGGCTATAATCAGATAGTAATGGCACCCGAAGATCGGGAGAAGACTGCATTCACTACCCCGTGGGGTACATATTGTTATCGAGTGATGCCATTTGGGCAGAAAAACGCGGGAGCTACCTATCAACGGGCAGCAACCACAATATTGCATGATATGATCCATAAAGAGGTCGAGGTGTATGTGGACGACATGATTGTCAAGTCCAAAGAAAGAGAGGGCCACTACACCGCCTTACAAAAGTTTTTTCAAAGGATCAGAGAATTTCGGCTGCGGCTGAATCCCCAGAAGTGTACTTTTGGTGTTACAGCAGGAAAGATGCTAGGGTTTCTGATAACGCAAAGGGGCATCGAGGTCGACCCTTCCAAAATCAAGGCCATCTTAGAAATGCCACCACCGAGGACTGAAAAGGAGGTGCGAGGCTTTCTAGGTAAAGTGCAATTCATAAGGCGGTTTATCTCTAAATTAACCTTGACTTGTGAACCACTTTTTGGCCTCCTGAAGAAAGGAAAGAAATTCCAATGGGACGGCCGATGTCAAGCAGCTTTTGAGCAGATCAAAGAGTATCTACAGAACCCACCTGTGTTGTCACCGCCAGAACCAGGGAGACCGTTGATACTGTATCTTTCGGTAACTGAGACCACCATGGGCTGCATGCTCGCACAGGAGTCAGAAGACAAAGTGGAAAGGGCCATCTACTATCTAAGCAAGAAGATGCTGGATTACGAGACCCGCTATACACCACTGGAGAAGGCTTGTTTGGCCTTGGTATGGGCTACCAGGAAGCTGCGGCACTACTTGTTAGCTCATTCTGTAATGTTGGTTTCACGTTTGGATCCCATCAAATATCTTTTCGAGAAACCAGCACTTACGGGTAGGCTAGCTCGTTGGTTGCTATTGCTTTCCGAATTTGACTTGAAGTATGTAACACGCAAGTCGGTGAAAGGGAGAGCGGTAGCGGAGTTCCTTGCCGACCACCCGATTGAGGGGGATGAAGCGGTTGAGTACCTATTCCCAGATGAAGCCATTCTGCATATCGAGGATGAAACTTGGACGATGTATTTTGACGGAGCGTCAAACCAGTATGGGTATGGGATAGGGGTGTTGCTGATAGCGCTTGACGATTCCCGTATCCCTTTAGCATTCAAGCTCCAGTTCAGAGTCTCGAACAATGAGGCAGAGTATGAGGCATGTATTGCTGGTCTGGAAGCAGCCCTAGAGCTAGGGGTAAGACGGTTGGACGTCATTGGGGACTCGAATCTTGTTGTGTCTCAAGCAAAAGGAGACTGGAAAGTCAAGGAGGAAAGGATGATAATTTACCACCAAACCTTGGATTTGTTAATTCCTCGATTTGAGAAGCTAAATTTCACCCACCTCGTAAGAGAGAATAACAGATTCGCAGATTCATTAGCAACTCTATCTTCTATGATAGACATCCCGTCGGGAGTCCGGATGCGTCCAGCCATCATTGATCAGAAGTTTGCGCCAGCATACGAGTCAATTTCCGCCATAGATGAGGCCCAAGACGGCAACCCCTGGTATTACGATATTTGGAACTTCTTGGAAAAGGAGACGTATCCACTAGGGGCAAGCGCCAAGGATAAGAGGGCCATTAGAAGAATGGCTATTCAGTTCATCATCTGCGGAGGTAAGCTGTACAAAAGAGGTCATCTGGGAATGCATAAGCTCTGTGTAGAAGCTGAAGAGTCGAAGCGCCTAATGGAGGCCATCCACGGAGGGGAGTGTGGTGCACACATGAATGGAGTAATGTTGGCCAGAAAGATCCTTAGGCAGGGTTACTACTGGTCGACCATGGAAGAGGATTGTATCGGCTTTGTTCGGCGATGCCACAAATGCCAGATCCATGCAAACCGTATGAATATCCCACCATCCAAGTTGTATAACATGACTTCCCCGTGGCCGTTTTCCGTATGGGGGATCGATGTGATCGGAGCTGTTACCCCGAAGGGGTCGAACGGACATGAGTATATCCTAGTAGCGATAGATTATTTCACAAAGTGGGTCGAGGCCCAATCATACGCAGTGTTGAAAGCGTCGCACGTCGCAAAGTTCATCAGAAACAACATTATTTGTCGCTACGGGGTGCCAAATGAGATCATCTCGGATAATGGATCCCACTTTAAGAAAGAAGTGGTTGACTTGTTGGAAAAGTATAACGTGGCTTTTCATAAGTCATCTACGTATCGGCCGCAAACCAATGGAGCAGTTGAGGCCGCCAACAAGAACATCAAACATATACTGCGGAAAATGGTGGAGACCTATCGAGATTGGCCAGATAAGTTGCCGTTTGCTCTGTGGGGCTACAGGACTTCAATTAGAACTTCTACCGGAGCAACTCCGTATTCGTTAGTTTATGGAATGGAGGCTGTTCTACCTATTGAAATTGAAGTTCCGTCTTTACGGGTATTGGCCGAGTGTCAGATAGCTGAGGCAGATTGGCAGCAGAGCAGGTTCGAGGAACTAATGCTCTTTGACGAAAGGAGACTGAAAGCACTGTACCACATTCAGAGTTATCAGCGCAGGATTGCTCGGGCTTTTAACAAGAGGGTTAAGTTCAGAAATCTAAAGGAAGGGGATTTGGTACTCAAAGACAACCGAGCTCCCATCCACGACCCGAGGGGCAAGTTCAGACCCAATTGGACTGGTCCCTACATCATAAAAGCTATCTGGTCAGGCGGAGCTGTGGTTCTGATGGATTTAGATGGCTTAGAATTCTCTCAACCGATCAATATGGACAAGTTGAAGAAATACTATCCTTGAGAGGCTCGCTAGGCCGAAAACCCGAAAGGGCGACCTAGGCAAAAGTTAGAGCACAAAAAATTAGAAAATATAAAAACTGAGCTTGCAAGGCTGAAAACCCGCAAAGGGCGGCCTTGGCAAAAGTTAGAGCGCAAAAGGAGAGTGAAAATACTCGAGCGAACCCAAGCCAGAACTACGTGAGGCTTGATTCCCATGTTTGGGATACGTAGGCAGCTTCATCCTGAAGTTCAGCTATAACACTTCCCCGATCAACTTTGTCTATTTGATCATCTCAGTCATCTTTGTTCATCAGCATTCGTTGGAATCTCCGGTACGGTGCCACTCAGACTAGGGGCAACTTTCCGTTGCTATGCAGTGCTGCGGCGCTCTTCAGACTAGGGGCAGCTTTCCAGTTGTAGGAATCTGGGGTTGTGCATCTCGAGTGACAGATCTCAGGCGTGTCCAGTTCTAATCCACATCAAAAATATCTTTGAAAAGTTTTAATATAAGCTGACTTTGTTCAAATAATCTTTTTTACAACTTTGACCATTTTTGCACCAAGGTGGAAAATTTTCAGTGCCACAACTTTCAATTTCTTCGATTTCAAAACAGAGTTCTCCTGCTCTTACATACAATTGAAGTTGCTTTTTATTACATTCATGAAAGAAAACTTGAAAGTACTAATAAAGTAATAAATCTAGGGCATGGTCAAGTCAGGTGTTCCTGCGCCCCCTCCCAGAGCTGGTCGAAGCCTCTGATGCCAAGCTGGGCCCGATCTGTGCTTCTTCATTGAGCCAATCTATGCACTCGTCAGACAAAGTGCAACTGAAAGTAGGAGCGGGGGCCAGGAGTTCTCTCATCCTCCACGCAATGGCCTGCCAAGCAAGCTGCGCGCCTTGGGCTGGAAATGCAGCAGGATACTCTATCCCCTCTGGCAGGCAGGTCTGATCATGGCCAAATTGGCGTCGAATCCGAAATGGGAAATAGAATACACAATGAGTGAGACCAACCAGTTGAATCCCAGTCGGCCGAGGCATATTGTAACTCATTGCCGGAAGGTTCAACCAAGGGCACCGCCAAGCAATACGGTCTGCGGACAAGTGGCACATCCAAGCGAACCACCATTCCTCATCCAAGGCATTGACTAGACGATGCCGGAAGAAGTAGCCGCGAGCTGAATATGCTGGGCAGGAGTCCACAACCTGCAATTTATCCATCAGCCACACCTGGGGAGGGATTGAAAAATGAGAGGTTAAAGAATAGAGAGGTGTACGAGGAGAGAAGAGTGAGAATGGGGTTTTGTGAGAAAAGACCGAGCTCGAGGGCTGAGTGATGTGAGCAATACAGAAATGCGAGATCGGGTGGGAAACATTACCTGTAGTAGTAGTGGACTCCCCGCCAATCTGCACGTCTCATGACGGGAAAAGGCGTCTAAGCCCATTAGCGTCTCGGCCAGAGTCATCGCAATGCAGCTCTTGCCCTCCTTCAAGCCTTGGGCGACCTCAATCAGCCGGACACTAGCCCCTCCAGAGCCTGAGACGAATAGAAAATGGAATAGCATGCACAAGCAGAAGGCATGGCGCCGGAAGCCTTGCCAGTGATGGTTGTTGCGATCACCAGCATCGGAAAACCGATCCGTCAAACTCGGAATGTCCAGCATCCCGTCACAAATCAGAGACCGAGCGTCACGCATGCTGAGTCCACACATTCGCCCTAAGGATTGGGCATGACCAAAATTAAGTTGGGGCAAGAGCTCCTCGTCGCGCTCGGATTCCATTAGAGCTCGGAAATCTTCGAAGGTAGGACACATCTCTTGCCCGGCGAAGCTAAAGACATGTGTCACCGGATTCCAAAACCGTGCCGCGGCATGAAGAAACGGGAGATGCAACGGGGTACGACCCAGAGTGAACAGTGCATTTATGCCAAAGCCCCGGAAATTCACTTTTTCCGAGCCATCCAAGCTAGCAATCCAAGCTGTGAGATTTTGGGCAAGAAACTCTTCCGTTGGAGCAAATCAGTGTGAAAATGAGAAAAACTACGAAGCTGGGATCTTTTGTAGGAGATAAGGTTGAGTGGGGGACAGGTGTCAACATTCTGGTGGTCCCCCTCGTTTAGTGCCGACCGGCCAAAAAAATCTGCCGACCGGCCATTTTAGTTTGCCGACAAAACAGGCATATGGCCGGTAGCCACTCCTTGCAGCCGGTGGTCCCTACACCGTGCCGGTGGGCTTCCTCCTGGTTTCCTGAGCTGTTTATGCTAAGAATTGGGGAACTTCAACACCCTCAACCCCCCCCCCCCGGCGATAGACTCTTTCGAAGCCACGCCCGTCTGCTTGTCGAGTTTTTGAACATTTGCTTATCGAGTTGTATTTCACTCTCTTTGAGCTCTTGATTTGCTTATCGAGTTGTATTCACACTTGTTTGGTTGTGTCATGTCCTTGTTTTTCTTATCGAGTTGTAAGTCGGTTCACTACCTGATTATTACGATGGCAACTTTCCAAAATGAGTTCAATTTTGTTCACATTGTGGTGTGATACCCTGCGATGCGATGCATAGAAGATCCCCAAATGCAACATCTTTTGAATAAAATGATTCGTTTCATTTCCATCACATGTTTTGCAAAGTGTGTGAATTTTGAGAAAGAAAATAAACCTGCCTGAGGCAGTGCAATGTGCTTAAACTACTAGTAAAAAGGGAAATAAAACGTAGAGTGGCAGGGTAGCCAAGTATCAGAATTGATACCGGTGAAACTCCCCTTGCGGTTAACGCACCTTCCGCATCTTTGTTCGGGTCAGCCACGTCGTTGGACGCCCTCACAATACGGGAAATCACACCTTTGAAACGTGAACCTTTGAGTTGACCTCAGGCCACAATTTCTGCGAGCAACGCTCGATGCGTGCGAAGAATGTCCCGCCCCGTATCCTTTTCATGCTTTGTGAACCCCGCAAATTGTTTCGATTATGCTGTGTAATAGTACGTTCCTTTACTTGCGTAGACCGCATGCTTAATTCCATTACCTGCGTAGACCGCATGTTTTGATTGCGTAGACCGCATGCTTAATTCCATTACCTGCGTAGACCGCATGTTTTGATTGCGTAGACCGCATGCTTAATTCCATTACCTGCGTAGACCGCATGTTTTGATTGCGTAGACCGCATGCTTAATTCCATTGCCTGCGTAGACCGCATGTTTTGATTGCGTAGACCGCATGCTTAATTCCATTACCTGCGTAGACCGCATATTTTGATTGCGTAGACCGCATGTTTTGATTGCGTAGACCGCATGTTCAGTTTCATCACCTGCGTAGACCGCATGTTTTAATTGCGTATACCGCTTGTTTGTTTTGTTACCTGCGTAGACCGCGTGCTTATGATCAATTTCGTCACCTGCGTAGACCGCGTGTTCATGATCAATTTTGTTGCCGGCGTAGACCGTTTACCCCGCTTACCTGATTGTCTTTTCACAGCATTGTTATGCTCCCCACTTGCCTTGCGCTATCACGCATTTCAAGTATGCTACTGTGCGTATTGCTAACAATATTGTACATGTTAAGTTTGTTTTCTTTTCAGGCGCGATATTGTATGTACGGTTCATTTGAGGCTGGTGCAACCAGACGAGCCACACAGGTATTTTATCTCCGAGTGAGACGTATTGAGAATTCCATAATTCTCTTACATCCTTTCTGCATTGTAGTGTAGTTTGGTATGCTAGCTTAAAACTGTCGCATGTTTGCTTCATTACAGCTTTATTTGCATGATCATAAGTTATGCTCGGCTCTGTGCATTGTCTTGCATTTTGCCCCTGCCTCCGGGCGCGTATCTTATTTGTCTTGTATGTTTGTCTAAGTCTTCGGCCTTGTCAAAAATGGGTCGTCTCTGGGCTTTGACATTCACTCCCGTCATTTTTATGACTTTCGAGTTCTGTCAAAGAGGGGCAACTGTAGACACCCCATTTTTGACCGTCCTCAAGACTTGGACGTCACTGTTTGAGCACCCGGTGATCATCCATGTTTGTGTTCGTTTGGAGTTCCCGGAGGTCCCGGCTCGCGTGCCCTGCCTCAGAATCTCCGAACTCAACTGTTTAGTGTCTGGTTTTGCACCAAACACTTGCATCTTGCCTTTGAGAGGCAGGGAATGCCATGTAAGGCATCCCCACACACCACCGGCAGTGGCTAGAGGCCACCGGCTGGTCTTTTTCTGCCATCGGCACTTTTGTTTGCCGGTCGGCACATTTTAATGCCGGTCGGCATAGTTTGTTGCCGGTCGGCACTGTTTTTTGCCGAAATAGCATTTTTGGGCAGCCGACCACTGTTCATCCACTTTTTGGAGATATTTTGTGCCAGCTGTGATAGCTGGCACCAACTCTTCTCCCCTCCATACACGTGTATGGAGGGATTTCCCTCTAGCCAAGCTTGTTGTATAAGCTTTGCAAGAGGGAGTCCTATAAGAGAGGGGCTTTCCTCTTGGTTCTAGGTTAGAAAAACAGAAGCAAAAACCAGCCCTTAGCAATATAGATACATATTATCTCTACACCTCCCCCTCTCTCCTCCTTTGTGTGTGTTTTTTAGCTCAAAAGGTGTGTTTTACCTTACTTTTGCACCATTACACACACCATTACACCTTACTCCGAGATTGAGGGACTTGGAGGAGTTGTTTCTTGAGTTTTGGACTGGTTTTGATCCAAAGAAGGAGGCTAGACCATTTGTTCTTCAAGGGTTCTTCAAGGGTGAGCATCTTCCTTTTTATTCCCCAAACTTGCATTGGTTTTCTACCTATTTTGTTTACTGTTTTAGCTCTTGTGTATAACATGAAAAAGGCTTAAATTTTCCTGCTCTAGCACTTTCATTAAGGTCATTTTGTGGTTTGAGTGCAAACTCACCCTCATAGGCCTTGTTTGGTCTATTTTGGTGCCTCTTTGATAAGGTTTTGTTCACTTCAGCATTTTGATCTTTTCATCACTAAAAATCAGTGTATTTTAGTGTCAAAAAAGTTGGTTTGAAGTCTTGCATAGGGGAGGGACACCCCTCTCCCTTTATGGTTTTGTTTCCTTGCCTTTTGGGCTCAAAAGGATAGCATGTGTGCTTGTTGTTTCTTGGCTTCATTTCAGTATTTTTTTAGGCATCTTAGGTCATATATAACCTCTGTTTTTGGTCGGATTTGGGCCTCCTTGTATGCTTGTAATACTTGCTTTGTATTGCTCCATCTTGCTTAGAAATACATCTCATGATTAGGCCATGATTCTTGTGAGAGTTGGTTTAGTTTCATGAAGTTCTTAGTGATGTTTTTCCATGCTTAAGGTTTATTGGTTATCCATTTAGTCATGCTTGACATGTTTGTTAGGGTTGCTTTGTATTTTAGCTTAAAAGCTTTAAGCATGTTGACCTCTAACATGTATGTTTGTGATTATCCTCATGATTTAACATCATCTAAGGACCACATTTTAGTCCAAGAATCATGCTTGTATGTGTGCATGCATGGCCTCTTTCATACCTTGAGGGTGTGTCCTCTTATGCCTAGGATTGAGCCTTAGCGCATTCGTTTCATGGGGGATACTTTAGCTGCCATATTAGGAGTTTTTGGGGTCCTATTTTGCATGCCAAAACTCTGTTTTTACTTGTTTTGATCATGCCATGAGAGGTCATGTTGGTGGGGGGAAGTTGTCTCCTTTTGTGCCTTAACTTTGGGACCATAAGTTTGCTTGTTAACATAAGTTGATTGTTCATCATTTTGAGCACTTTTGGCCACTGTTTTGAGAAGGGTGAGGGCCTGCCCTTTTACCATTTTAAGCCCTCTTGCATGCTTGCTCCATGTTTGTTGCATTGTTGTTCCATTAAGCTTTGTAGCACATCAATCCCATGGTCAATTTGGTCCATGTTTGTATCATGTTTGCATCTTGTATGCTTGGTGTTATACGTTTGTCATGTTGGTTGCATAATGCTTGTTGTGCTTTACATCTTGGTGGCATGATACATTTGAGGCTTGTAAGCATTACATGCATTGCATTTACTTGGCTTGGGGTGTCAAACCAAGTGTGGGAATCAAGGACCATTCATACTTCAAGTGATGCAATGTGCCTCGATTCCCGGTCATCGGGACCTTTGACTCCAACTTGATAAGGCCTTGGTTTTTCATGTTGTTTGTTGCATACATCCTTACATTAAGTGGCAAATTTGATCCTTCGAGTCATCATGCACCATTGATGGCTCAAAGGTCGAAGGTCATGCTTCTTTGAGTTCAAAATATGATAAGAAGTAGGACCATGCTTACATGTGTCCAAGAACTCCATACCATGCACTGTCTGTTCTCTGTTTGCTGTCAAATTGTCTTCTGCAGGAAGTTTCTGCTGACCGGCACTATCTGGAGTGCCGATGAATCCAATGAAGTGCCGATGGGAACTGTGAAGTGCCGGTGGTACTTTTGTCCGGCCGGTGGTGCTCTGCAGGACGCAAGGAACTTGCTCCAGTACTTTGGCAATTTTCAGAAAGACAAGGCAGTACAAACAGAGGCGACAGGAGCGCAGTACGGGTTTTCCGGACGAGGCGGATTCGAGCATGCATCATCTGTGCACCCCGAGGCAGAGGCTGTGGCCACCATCTTCTTTCTTTTGCTTCCTTTCTTTTAATTAATTAGGAAATTTTGTAATATTTTCATTTGTTCATTATTTTGGGACTGTAATATTAATTCGAACCCTCTGAGTGAGGGTAAACATGTAATAAGTGTGGGTGAGTGTGTGTATGTCTTCCAATCCCCATTTCTTTCTTCCCTTTTATTTACCTGCTTATGATGGTAGATTAGGGCATTTTTGAAATTAGCATACCTTATGATATGCATGCGTGCATTCATACATCTGTTGACATGCACCGGGCTCGGTACATCATACTAACCGCATTCGTATTTTCAAAATTCCAAAATTGAATACATGAATCAGTTGGTTGCATATCGTATGCCATATTTAGGTTAACCGAGCCTAACTAAAATTGCATCTTGTATGTGTTGCATTAGGCAAAATAACATGAACTAGGACACGCACGTTTGCTAACAAGTTCTTTGTTTTGGCACGGAGTACTATGTAAGTATTTCCGCTTTAGCATATCACATGAGTGTGAATATTGCCATGACAGCATGCTTAACATGTGGCTAGATGCTTATGTGTTAAACTATTTTGAATGCCTGTGGGTGAAGGTTAGATTGTTTGAGTTGGAAAAACTCGTTGAAATCCGTGTTTTAGCCTACTTGTGAGTAGCAAACTCCAAAGTATTTTCAAAATGAACGGATATGCAATGTTTCTTTCCAAATTAGGCAATCTAGTCTATACTTGTTTGCTGTGCGCATAACATAGTAATTCTAGGCTAATAATTGGTTTAAAGAACACATAAAGTTTTCAAAAACGGATATCACGGTTAGTAGAGGCCGGTCTTCGGACCGGGCGAAAGGGGGTGTTCATAGCTGACCTTCCCCGATCGTACCCAAGCTCCCGAGCCGAGACAACTCCGGTGATGACGGACATGTGGCCTTCGGCACTGAGTCAGGGTTTCCTAAATTCTCCCATTTTAAAATATTTAGGTGGCGACTCTGTATCTGGCAAAACAGTCCATGTTTGGCACTACTTTTTCAAAAATCTGTTTCTCAAAACGATTTGCCAGATTTGGACTCTTTGGTTCAGATTAAGAACCGTGACACAAATCGAGAGTCCGAACTGTAGTAGCGAGGTCCCCCCCGCGGGCGCGTCTACAGGCATTTGAACAGATAGTTGCATTGATATGTAACACATGCATACATTTGAACAAATAGTTTGGACATTTGAATATATAGTTTGACAAATAGTTACATTGATAAGTGACACATGTACACATTTGAACCGGTCATTTAATCTCATAAATTATGATAGATCATTTAAAAAAAAGAAAATCGTGTTTTCAAATTTAAGTGACAATACATAATCAAATTTGATGTAGCAATATGATATGTGATTTGTGCTTTTGTAAGCATAGGGGGACTAATATTGTATGAAAAATAGGAGGCTTAATTACTGGCTGGTCCTACTTTTTAGACTTATTACCCACTAGTTCTTGACTTAAAGTCTTATGTACATATAAGTCTTGTCCCATATGTTTTCTTTTTCCTTTTTTATCCTTGAGTGTTTTGTGTTGCCCTAAATAATATTTTTTTCTTTCTCTTTCTCTGTGTCGTCTCTTTCTCTCTACCATTTCTCTCTCTCTCTCTCTCTCTCTCTCTCTCTCTCTCTCTCTTTTCTCTCTCTTCATCTCCACCATTTTTTAAAAAACTTCACATAATTATTGGCCACTACCATTGTTTCCATCTACTGCCACCGTTGTGATCTACTGCCACCACTATCGTCACCGTCTACCACCATTGTTGTCGTTTGGTCGCTGCAACCGTTCATTAATTATCACCACTGGCGATGTATACACCACCTCCACCATCTTAGATCCACCACCACTGTTGCATTTCTACCTCCACCATCGCAGATCTACACTCCATCGTTGTAGATCTACGCTCTGCCGTCGCCAATCTACATTTTGCCATCACCGATCCACTTTTACCATAGCTGATCTATACCGACCTAGTTGTTTTAAGTGATCAAATCGACTCTGAATAATGGTACTTTTTCAGATCTCGCCCATTTCTCTCTCTCTCTCTCTCTGCCCCTTCCTTCCTCTCTTTTTAACTAGATTTGTTGCAAATTTGATTCGGATTCAAATTTTTTTTAGTAATAAATTTATTAGTCTTTCTCTCTCTTTCTTTCACACTTTTCTTCTTCCTCTTCTTCTATGTATGAAAGGAATGATGGATTCTTATAGGTGAATATGAGTAAGATTAAGTGAATAAGATTTTTCGTTTGTAATTTTTTTTTATTTTTGTACAATTGATCAACTATAAATTATTATTGACAAATTATGAGTGATTTTATTAGTGATTGTTTTAGGGATAAATTTATCACTGAATATATTTTTGATTAGTTTATTAGATTAGTCTCTGTTACTTTTTTATGTGTATATGTCTATGTGTGGTTGTATTTTTGTGAGTGCATAAGTAGATAAGTAAATGACAGTGAGTGTGTGTGTGTGTATGTAAATGTGAGTGAGTGTGTAAGAATAAATGACTAAGTGTTGTTTGTGATGACAATAGTGATTTGATGATAGATGTTTATTTTTGTTGAAAAAAAATCTAAAAAAATTTCGTCGAAAACTATTATCGGAGGTGGGTGCCGGAAACTATCACAGGAGATGATCATTGGCGGTCGGAGATGATGAAGATGGGTAGCAAGCAAGTTGCTGGGTAGCGGGTTTTGGTCTAGGGTAAAATTTGAAAAATGAGCATTGGATAAGGACCTAGTAGGTATTAAGTTGTTGAATCAGGATTGTCCCATAACTCTCCCAAAACAAAACAAATTGGTTCTGTAATCTCATGCTAAATATAAGGATTGGCATTGAGCCAAATTGAGTTGTAGAAACGATATCCAAATTTATTCATAGGATAAGCTTTTATTTTTTTATTTTATTATTATTATTATTTTTAACAGATTAGCCCAACCCTTATTCTAGAATCATAGGGCACAAGTTTTTTAAAAGCTTGTTGGATTGGATTCGAATGAATTCGATTTATGAATTAATCCTGTCAATGTAATTTATATCTATCACAACTTATCATATCATATTCAAGTTTGTCAAATACAGATTTGTTGAATTAGGCCAAGACCGAATCTGAATTACATCTAATTTGATGGCATGTTTAAAATTAGACTATCCGATCGCAAATTCTACCTCTCTAAAGTCACCATTCAATTGTTAAGAAAAGAAAATATAAGAGAATTAATTTTTTTCAAATTTTTTCTATGTTCAGTTAATAAGAAAATTATGAAATTCCTATTTTTAACTTTCTCATTAAGATAAGTTTTTTCCTTAAAATGTGTACTACAAAAAATACAAATGGAAAAACAAAAATTCTTTTTTCTTTCACTTTATGACATTATTTTCTGCAAACAACTTTCTTACAAGTAAACACAGCCTAAAAAAAAAATGATTAGGTTAAGATAGAACAAAAGAATGGGACAATGATACCTCTCCTTGTATTTTTAGACACAACACAAAAATAAATTAAAAAATAATTTTTTTTGTTGTTTTTGTTGCAGATAAGAATTAATTATGTTTCACATTTCTATAACAATAACATTTTGATATTTGTATTACCATTATTGAATTGAGTTGGGGTTTGACTATGAGCCCGTTAGGCCTCGTTTGAGAACTTACTATTTTAATAATTTTTAAATTTTTTATGAAAAGATGTGTAAAAAAGCAGAAAGAGTGATGTGGCGACTTATAGTTACTTTTTGACTAAATTATTTAGTCCCCAAATGAGGCCTTAGAGCATCTTCATCTAAAATTTCAAAATTTGGTATGTTAAATTTTTTTTTTTTGAAAACTTGGGTGACAAATTGATATATGTTAATTTGATATGGAAACTCTCCACTCGATATGTTAAATATATTATTATATTATTTTTAAAATTTAAGCTCTCTAGACATTCCCCTCTTAGGACGACCATTTTAAACTATTAAGGTCATCCTCCAAGACATCTCCCAAGATGACCACCTTTTATCAACAAATTGTGCCATTGGATGCTTTAATTGAAGGCAAAAAAAAAAAAAAAAGAAAAAAAAAGATAAAAAAAAAAGGAAGAAGGCATCCAAGAGTCTTTATGTCAAAATTGGCATGAAGGGGTTATGCCAAAAACCACATCAGTTTTTGGCACACTGGATGAAATTGATACTTTATCAAAATATGACTATTGAACTATCATATCAGATTAAAGTATCGAATAGAGGTGTTTTTATAAGTAATTTTATTTAATATGTTAGTTTTAGACAAAGTTGATGAATAGTGTTGATTTCAATTTTAAATTACAGTTGATTTGACATTTTAAACTTATTTTTTTAAGAAGGTTTTTATTTTTACAATTTATATATATAGTTGCTTATTTGAAATTCTTAAACAATATTGACAAAATAACTCTTTCTCTTTTGTCTTAATTAAAAATTTTGAGAGAATTCTAGCTGAATATTTATACAAGAACAAAAGTTATGTGACAAGTTATTTAGCTAAACATGTTCAACCTTTCATAGATTATCAAAATTTGCACCAAATAAACTAACTTATAAGTATAATCATAAAATTACAACTTATTTTATACATTTTTTAAGCTAATAATCTAAAAATATAAAATCATAAAAAAACTTACCTCGTAAAGATACCAAACACACCCTATGAAAATTTAGTACTTATTAAAGCTAGAGCAGACTGGGCTAGGAAAGGGAGGAGTTTATGTACACTCTTGGCCCAGCTCACACCCAACTGGGTCAGCCCAATACTACCATATTTTCTTCGGCGTTTAATGACTGGTGTGTCCTCTTAAACAGATTTAAGGGACAATCACACAAAAAAAAAAAAAAAAAAAAATTTCAAAGATTGAGTCTTGTAACACAATAAATTATAAAATTTTAATTTTATTAATTTAAATATTAATCTTTTGATTTTTTTTCAATTTAAATCGTTTTTCTATTTTTATTAGGTAAAATTGACAAAAAAAAAATTTAATCATTAAACTCAATATAGATATTCATAAAATGTCTAAAATATACTTTTCATTTAATTTAATGACTAAAATACTTATTTTTTTTCATCAATTTTACTCCATGGAAATAGGCAAATGGTTTATATTGAAAACAAATAAAAAGTTTAGGGTATAAATTGAAAAAATTAAAAACTCAAAATTTATTTTGTTAAAAGACTCAAACTCTTGGATTTTTTTTTTGGTTAATTTCCCCTAGATTTAAAATGGGGGTTTCAGCCAAAACCCACCCTGACCCAATATTTTGGTGCGAAAATGACACAAATCAATTGTATCATGTGAAACACCATTCTTTATTAAAATATAAAATGAATTGACTATAATAGCTCTGTATGTATATAGAGAGACAGAGACAGTTTGCATACACCAAATCATTATCGCTCTCATTTATTTCTAAAACACTCTTTGAAAAATCCTTATTCGAAAGCGAAATCATCGCTTTTTGGTACTGATTCATTACTATTTCTCTTACACATTGGTTTTCACATCACAAATATTATCTTCTACATAATCATTGATCATCAACTCATCTCCGATGCCGATTTGCTTCAATATTAAGGTTGGAAATTTAGATCTATAAAAATCTTTCAATTTTTAACAGTTTATTTAAATTCAAAGTTTTTTTTTTTTTTATTTTTTTTGTTATGACCAGTTCGAATACTGAGGCTGAGATCTCAAACAAAGACGTTGTTGCAGTATGTTTAGTAGCAAAAATAATAAATTTATTACCTACTAGAGTAAAATTTTAATGTGTAGGAATAAAAAATGTCAAACCAAATAAAAGTTTACTGTCAATTTTATGAACAAACCAAAGTAAAATTCTACTATCATTTACAACTAGATTGTCACCAAACAAAACTAACCAGAGTAAAATTTTAAAAGTTGATATAGTATATATTAAAAATTGATAGTAAAATGTGTGACATTTTGTTCTAGGTAACCGCTTGAGCGGTGAAAGTACCACTCGAGTGAAGATTGAGGGCATCCAATAGTTTTGCAAGTCAGGGTGGATCGCTCGAGTGGCCATTAGTTCACTCGAGCGAAGATGCAAGGCTCCCAAAATTTCGTTTTACAGACAAAAATACAGAGAAGCCTCGTTTACCGCTCGAAAGATGAAAAGAACACTTGAGCAGTCTGTGCAAATTCAGTAGATTGAAAAGGGCATTTCTAGATCATTCTTTCCATTTCCCTTTTCTCTCTTTCTCCTTCTTGTTTTGAGTCTGAAAAACCCTACGTTTCTTGCCCTAAATACTCTCCATTCCTCTAAGATCATGTTGAAATCACTTGCAAGGAGTGAAGTCCGAGTGAAGATCTTCCTTCCTACCGATTGAATTTCATTTTTGCGAATAATTTTCCTAGAAATCAAGCTTTCTTGCTCTTTGCTTGAGGTATGGTTACTTTTAACGTAGTATCTCTTGATTTGAAGATGTTTATATGGTATTTGTGACGACCCCGACGTCTGTACTATTATATTATATTGTTTCAATAAGTTTAATTGCATAATTGTGTGTTTAATTATGTGTTTACATGCTGAACTTTGTAGTTATCTGTTATTACATGGAATATCTATTCACTTATCGACTTAGAATCAGAAATTGAAAGCCCAAACGGCTCCAGAAGCTGAAATTGATTAGCCCAATAGGCTAATTAGAATATTTAGAATTTTATGGTAACTTTCGTCAAAATTTGATTCGGATTAAAATAATTAGAATGAACTGATTGAACTTAGTCAGAATTAAGCCTAATTAATTAACCATAATCAACTTTGATTAAGCTAAGCTAATTACACCCTATCCAAGCCTAATACATGTCATGAACTCACATATACAAACATTTTGGCTGAGATTTTGAGAGAGAAGGAAAGAGAACTCAACATTTAGAGAAAGAACAAGGAGCATTGTAGAGAATTTGTGGAAGATTTGAAGATTGGAGCCATAACACACTTGAATTCACACATTAAGTATGAAATTCATCCTGGATTCTTGGAATTAAGTCATGTAGGAACTAAGTTCATGGAGGTGTAGGATCATTTGCATGAGTTGAGTGGATTGAACATGAATTACCATGAATATGATGGATTTGAGTTGAATTATACACATGCATGCTTGATCCTTTGTTTTTGAGTTGAGATTTCTTGAATTTCATACATGCATAAGGTCTAGAAGGCATAAACTTGAAGGTTTTTCATGGTTTTACACATATCATGTCATTTTTCTATGTTTTGAGAAGGCAAGAGTGATTAATGTCATGCATGGTTCCAACTTTATGATCTAAGTTTGATTTTGAGAATTGGGTCCATGATTTTGAGCAATTGGTTTCAAATTAACTATGTTTTCATGTTTTATGATGTTTCTCCATATTTTTGTATCAAAAACACGAGTTTTGGACCTTTGAATATCAAATTTGAACTTCAAACTCAATTATGGAAATTCCAGAATTCAACATGTTCACCCGAGCGAAGAAAGTGTCACTCGAGCGTAAAAATTGAACTCCCAAAAGTTTTGCAAAAAATTACACGGTGGCTCGAGCGTCCAAATCTATGCTCAAGCGAACCCTATTTTGCTTTGCTCCTCGCTCAAGCAACAAGAAGCTCGTTCGAGCGTAAAAAAATGTGCAACTAGTACTTTTACAGAGTTTTGCAGACCGCTTAAGCGACCAAAGTGGCGCTCGAGTGAGGACCTTGTTTTCAACAAATTTTGATTAACTCTTTTAAGTGCATAACTGCATCCTCATGTCATTTCAAGGACTCTTAGGCACCAATTGAACTCATATAAACATGGAATGAGTTAGAAACATATGAGGAGAATTGAATTAAGTGAAATGGATATTGAATGGTGCTTCAATTGTATTTTTATTATGTGTTTTGTATAGGTGGCGTCTGAGGCCTAGTGACAACATAACCCACAGTGAGTAATAACTTTATAAAGATATGTTCATGTGAGATATGTTCAAGTGATATTTATTTTCAAAAATGTTATTGTTATCAAAATTGATACATGATTGATTGAATGGATTATTGAAGTACTATTTGGTTACTAATGAATGAAGTTCATTTTTTTTTTTTTGAAAGTAAACTTGTGGCATCCTTTAGCGAGGCCCTTGCCTAGGGGAAATTAATACCATGGCCCATTGCTAAATAGGCCCATGCTTGGAGGAAATTAATACCATGGCCCATTGTTTAATAAGCCCATGCCTGGGGGAAATTAATACCATGGCCCATTGCTAAATAGGCCTATGCTTGGGGGAAATTAATACCATGGCCCATTGATTAATAGGCTCTTGCCTGGGAGATATAATACCATGGCCCATTGGCCCTCGCCCGGGGGAAACTATACCACGGCCCATTAAATAATTGAAATCCAGAGATCTCTGCTGTTAGACCTTAATGGTCACATTGGATAAGATACGTTGATTGACCCATTGTGGTCCCATTGATTGACCCTCGAGGTCCCATTGTTACTGATACATTGTTACTCTATTGGATGTACCACGTAAATTGTCATTGAGTGAGTATTGCTATTGAGATTACATGGATTATTAAGAATTGTACTGAAATTGGAATTGTATTGAAGATGCTAACGAACAATGGTTCTGTTATTGTAGAGGATTGATATGACGGTGTAGACACCCCATTTTTGACGGCCCTTACGACTTGGACGTCCTTGCAGGTAAACCTGATGATGAGTCTATTTGCTCGTCAAGTGCTCGAAGTCCTCAGCGGAACGCCACAACTTTGAGACTTTTAAACCCTGTATCTTTTTTGTCTCATTTTTGGACCATGCTTTGGTCTTTCTAGCCTGCAACCTCTGGTGGCCTGTCGGCCATCCCTGGAGGCTACCGGCCATCATTTTTGGTCTGTTGGCCACCAATGATGCCTCGCCGGCCATCACTGATGGTTGTTCGGCCACCAGTGTTTTCTGTAGATATTTTATGCCAGCTGTGCCAACTGTTTGCACAGATGCATGCATCTGTCCACACGTGGAGGGCAGGATCACCTTGTAGAAATTTTATATTTTTTATATATAGAGATCCCCTCTCTCTTGTAGAAGGGTTAGAAAATTTTAGACTAAAAAATTTTCCTTTATCTCTATAATTCTCTCTCTTTCTCTCTCTACAAATTCTCTACACTTCAGCCTACTTACACTATACTCTTGCCTATACCTTATAGCGATCCCGGGTTTACCCTTGTTGTACAGTGATCCGGACTTGTATCCGTGGATGTTGGTAGTTGGTTATTATCGTGTTTACATTCCTTTTTCTTCATATTTGAGTTATAGGATGTGTTAAGCAGGTTTGTTACAAGTTGGTTGTGTTCGGGAGCCTAGTGTTGCTGCCCAGAATTTTGGACCTTCGCTCGAGCGAGGAGTTAGTCGCTCGAGCGAGAGTGGGGTTTGTGTTTGGTGGGTCGAGCCAGAGTGGCTCGCTCGAGCGAGCGGTTGCACCTGGTTCTGGACCTGAGAGCTGTCTTTCTTGGCTCGAGCGAGCTTCCTTCGCTTGAGCGGTCTGGGTTTTTCTTCGCTCGATCGAGAACTTCTTGGCTCGAGCGAGAGTTTTCTGTGTCTGGTCGCTCGAGCGGCCAAGTCTTCGCTCGAGCGAGCGTGTTTTATATCAGCGGACAGCAGCGTCTTAAACATCACTTTTTCACTTCTTTTCTTTGAGTAAAACCTAAATCCGAGCCTCTCTCTCTCTCTCTACACTTGCACTCTCTCTAAGATTTGATCTCCCTAGAGTGTGAATCTAGCCTAGGGCCTTTGTTAAAAAGATAGAGGGTGTTGAGAGCTTCGATTTAATCTGAAAAAGTTTGGATTTGGAGCAAGTTGATCTTCGAGTCTTCATCTCCTTTTTGGCTAAGAATTCAAGGTAGGGATATCCTACTCCTCTCTATGGATTTTGTCTTTAAATTTTGGTATTTTGAGATGTTGGGCTTGGTTTGGTAATTTTGTGAATGTTTGGGGCTTTTGTGTAATTTTACAAAAGTTGGGGTTTTATTCATAATAAACCTAGATGCATGTTTGGCATAGAGAAATAGAATTAATGTTGAATCATTGATGAAAATGGGACCTAAGGGTTGAAATGGTAATTATGGAAAATGACCTAATTACATTGTTTAATTAATTGGGATAATTAATTGTGAGGAATGAGGAAATGAAATGTTGATTGAATATCCATTTGTGCATTTATTTTCTGTTTAGAAATAACTGCTTTGGGCTATCGGTGGAGGATAGTCGTGATTGTTGTAGACAATGCATGATGATTAGGCAAACTGAAACTAATCAATGAAGTATGTCATGGAACTTGACGGTTGATAGAATACATTAACTGTATGTATTGGGTGATTGTATATAGAACCATTGTGTTGGTATACGTTATGTGTAGAGGAGGAGATAGGGGATGTACTCCGCAGTTTAGGGGAAGATAGGGGATGTACCTCTAAACCGGATAGTGATGGGAGAAGATAGGGGATGAACTCCGTAGATACACCTCATATGCTTGTCTAAAGAAGTGAAGATAGAGCTTATATGCTTATCTTTGTGATGTGTGGATATAGCTTTTATGCTTATCTGTGGATATTGTTGTTATACATATCTGTTGTAGAATGTGGATATAGCTTATTTGCTTATCTGAGAATGTGGATATTGTTGTTATACATATCTGTTGAGCATGTGGGTAGTGCTTATATGCCTATCTGTTGAAAAAGGGGAACTGAAAAGTAATTGGCACTTGTAAGTCGTTTGACATAAATATATGATTTATGTGATTGTATCAGTGTTGGCCATCTATCAATTGCTAATCTTTTAGTCATTGTTCATGGTTGGTTTAGTATATTTCTACTGGGCTGTGGCTCACCCTATATGGGAATATCATTTTCAGGTACTGGTAGCATGCCACCTCCAAGGACATAGCTGGGAGGCTAGAGGCGGGCATACTTTTGTCGCTTAACTTTTGATGTATTACATGTAACTTCAAGCCAAGGGCTTAATGTGTAAACGAGTTAGTACTCTTTTGTTGTAACCAAGTGTTAACTTGGAAAGCTGTAAGCCCGTAGGGCATTTTGTTATGATGTTAACATGTAATACTTATGTAATGGAACTCTAAGGAATAAAGGAATGTGGTTAGTTTATATGTAAATGCATGTCTTATCAGATGGGTTTAATGTAGTTATTTTGAGGGCGCTACATACCTCCTTAACCAAAGTTGATCACCTTTGAGCTGACGTTCCTTGAGGCCGTCTTGGAACTCTTGAAGTTGGTTTTGGCTTGAATTGTTGCCTAGAATCACTCTTCTCTTCAAGAGGTATAATACTAGCTTGTTTAGCTTGTTTTGCATACTTGTTTTTCTACCTTTTCCTACTGTTTGTGGGCTGGTTTTGGGCTATAAAAAACTCTATTTTTATGAAATTGGTGTTTTAGGCTATTTAAGGTTAGGGGGGTGGCTCACCCTTCTCGATTCCTTGTTTGAAAAGCCTTTTCACCTTTGTTTCCCATTTTCAAACCATCTTTTTTTGGGCCTTTAAAAACTGAATTTTAGATTATTTTCGGTGGTGAAAATCATGTTTTGAAGTCCAAATTTGGAGGGGTTAGCCTCCTCTCCTTTTGTCTTGTTTGCTAGCCTAGTTGGTCCCATGCTTTAGCTTATTTTTCTAGCTTGTTGTAGCTTAATTCCAGCATGTTTTAGCCTCTAATTTAGACTATTTTAACTCTATTTTTGGGTTGGTTAAGTCATTTGATTCTTATTTTGCATGCGTCTAGTGTAATAGTCCTCACAAGCTTGGTGTTTTAAGCCTCTAGACACCTCTTGTTTGAGTTGATTGTATTGTTTTAGTGCTTTTCACACTTAATTTTAGCACTAATCATCTCTACAACCTCCCTCCTTTCTTGGCTTTTACTTTTTCTTTGAAAGTGGTTTCAAGTCACTTACTTGCCTAAGTGTGAAATTGAGGTTTCATACTTAATGGTTTAATCCCTTAGGGGGTTCATTACCAACAGTATGATGCTTCTTTCATACCCAAAGAAACTTATGTTTTGAGCCTTCTTTCCATTAGAGGACTTTAATTCACTCTTTGGACTTAGTTGGATTAAATGATGGTTGGTAAGTTCAAAATGAGTAACTAAAACATGGGACTAAAAATGAGCAAGATAATAACTTGTGTGTTCAATTAATTGAATACAAGGAAGCTTGGGCCATTTCATACTTACTAGTGATGAAATGATCCAAGTCTCCAAGGTCAACTTCTTTCCTTGATCTTTCATGAAAGGGAGGAGGTTCGTGTCTTGTTTTGCATTTATTGAGCTTGCACATCTTGAATTACAAGCCATCCTGCAATGAAAATGCTTGAGTTGGTGGTTTGTGGCTTAAGGTTCATCACTCCTTGGATTTGCTCATGAAAATGAGGGGTGAGTTGTGCAGACAATCCTTGAAAATACCCTGTAAATGCTATGTTTGTCCTCTGTTGCAGCAAGATGAACCCGTGCATCAGTGGCCGGCAAACCACTTTCCATGGTCGGCAGATGGCTGGCAGAGCACCATTTATGGCCGACAAGCCACTTTCATGGCCGGCAGGTGGCCGACAGTCTTTACCAATGGCCGACCAGCCACTGATGCAAAGCTCAACAAGTTGTTAGAATGGTGGAGCAAATTTGTTCTAGAAGTGTTCAACTGTACAAACAGAGGCTTTTGGGAGCGAACGGTGGTCTTTTCGGGTGATAACCGAGCATGCGTATGCACATCTTCCATTTCCCGAGGCAAAGTAGTGGCAAAGTAGTTAAACGCTTTAAATTATTTAGCTTATTTGCATTTATGTTGTAATTTAATTAGCTTCCTAATTAGTTCAAGTGTTGTAATAATTAGTTAATTAGTTTAGCTATTTATTTCATTCAGTTTTGTAATAATTAGCTTAATAAGCTTAGCTTTATTTAGCTTCTAGTTAGCTTAGTTTATTCATTCGGACTCTCCTTCGTGAGAGCGTAATGTAATAATGTGCATGTCTTCCAAACCCACGTTTTTGTCTCTTTTATTTATCCACTTTTGATGGTTAGATTAGGAGCATCACATTTTCAGTTAGCATATCTTATGCTTGCATACATTCATCTTGTCTTGCATGCACCGAGGCTCGGCACATCATTCAAATTGCATTGTCATTTCAATATTTCTTGAATACGTGCTCAGACCGCATGCTATTTCATTGATTCATATGCCATATTAGTAGCTGAGCCTATTAGTTGCATATCGCATGTGTTGCATTAGTCATCTTATATAACTAGGAATCATGCATTTTTCTAACTAGTTTCTTTTTTTTTTGGCTTGGAGTACTAAGTGAGTTTTTAGTGCTTTAGCATGCTTGCATGAGTGTGAGTGATTGTCATGTCTAGCATGCTTTCTATGAGGCTAAATGCTTAATTGCTATAACTGCTTGAATGCCTGTGGATGAAGGCTTGTTGCTTGAATTGGAACAATTCAATGAATGTACATTTAAGCCCACTTTGTTAAGTGTCAAATTCGTAAATTTTAAGCCCCCTTGAGGTGGCAAATTCAAACCCTTTTCGCAAAACAAACATGAAATTGAATTGTTCCAATTCTTACAATTTTAGTCTATACTTGCTTGTGTACATCACATAGTAATGCTAGCCTAATAAACCAGAACAAGAGCATATAATATACATAAAAATCATATCATGATTAGTAGAGGCCGATCTTTGATCGGGCGAACGGAGGTGCTCAGTTCATGACCTTCCCCTCTTGTACCTAAGTTCCCGAGCCGAGACAACTTTGGTGATGACAGACACGTGGCCTTTGGCATGAGTCATGGGTTTCCTAAATTTTTCCAAAATAAAATATTTAGGTCGCGACCTTGTATCTGGCAAAATAGTCCATTTTTGGCAATTTGATTCAAAATCGATTTTTCAAAAGATTTGTCGGATTTGGACTCTTTGGCGTTTATCAATTTCACATTGCATTTGTGAGATTAGATTTAGAACTTCGGGAGTCCGAACTGTAGGGTGTAGACACCCCATTTTTGACCGCCCTTAAGACTTGGACACTACTGATTGCTTACTTAATGATATAGGCTATGCAGTGCAAAGGTTCGATTTCTTCAGCAAGAGGAGAGTCAAATCAAAACCTCGTACCCCATTTTTGGACCAAAAATATTTTGAATGGTTTTTAGACCTTAAAACCCTCACTTTCAAAATATTTTTGAAATAAAGTTCCTACGATGTTCCGACGCTCGTATTTTGTTAAATTATACGCTTTTCGATAAACCGAGCAAGGACAAAGTGGAAATGAATGAAAGAGAGATGAACTCTTTGAAAAATCTTTCAAAACACCTTGCTTAGGGGGTTTGGTGTTAAAAAAAGAGAAAATGAGAGAAGAAACCTAGTTGAGGAAGAAGTTGGGTATGAATCGTTAAGAGAGAGACGAGCAGTCCTCGCTAAATCAAGCCTATACTTTTGAATACTTGGATTTAAGCTATGAAGTCACCACCTTTGGAAAGAAGAATTCCAGGGCTTCATTTTACACTCAAGAATCTCCTAAATCCGAGTCCGGATGGGGGACATATGGTTGGTTGAAGTTACGCATCAATCTGATTGAGCTGGAAATGAGCAGTCTTCACTAAAAGAGGGATATCTCTTAGAACACTTGGAATTTTGATGCAAGGCTACCACCATTGGAAAGCTTACTTTTGGGGCTTCAATTTGGACACAAGAATGACCTGAAAAGGAGTCTAGATGAAGGATTTATGCCTAGTGCAAGTCGGGGACTGGGGTTAGTTTTTGCCGTCGGCCTCTATGGGAGTGCATCGGCCACAATTGGAGCTCATCGGCCATAGGTCGGCCAAAAGTGAACCTAATCGGCCACAAATGGTGGCCGGTCAGCCAGAAATGTCCAGAAAGCCAAGAATTGGCAGATATTTCTCCTCCAGCTGTTTCCAGCTTGTGCCACCTGTCCCAAATCAGATATTTCGACCCAAGCTTGATATTTTGCTATATATGAAGCCTTATATCTCATATTCAAAGGGTTAGAACATTGGAGGATAGATTAGAACAATTTTGGCAAAAGATTTGGGAGCCTCTCTCTCCAGAAACTCTCTCTAGATTTCACTCTCTCTAAGGATTTTGTGCTTGAAGGCTTGCATACATCCATCTTCAACCTATCAACCCTTAAGAAGACTTGATCACCATTGGGCTAAGGTCCCTTGGAACTTGTTTTTGGCTGCTAAAGCTTAGTTTTAACTCAGAAATCTTGCTGTTTTGCTGTTTGGCTTCAAGGGTAAGCACTTGTCCCTCTAAAGCTTTGTTTTGCATGCTTGTTTTACCACCTTTGTAAACTGTTTTTGGCTTGGTTTTGAACTAAAGGAAACTCTATTTTTTAATCCTAAAAATGATGGTTTAGGCCTATTTTGTGTTAGGGGATTGTCTCTCCCTTTTGTTCCTTAGCTTGTATAGCTTTTGAGCCATCTTCCAAGGCCTTTCAAAAAAACTTTTCGTGGAGAATTTTTAGTGGTAAAAACCCTATTTTGAGGGCCCAAATAGGAGAGGGTGGTCCCCTCTCCTCTTGTCTTGCTTGCTAGTGTTGATGGCCAACCAAATGAACATGTGTTTTTTTACTTCTTTATGGCTTTGTTTAGGCTCATTTTTGTGACTTCTTAAACCTGCCATAACTCTGTTTTTGGCTTGTTTAATCATTGGTTGCATGCTTCATGCACTTGTAGTGTAAATCCTTTTTGCTAGTCTTGCATGCCTAATGAGTTAGCTTGTTATTCTAGCATGTGTTGTCTTGGTCTCAGCCCATTTTTGATGTTGTTTTGGCATGCTTTAACTCTGATTTTGGTTGGTGAGTTCACCTCTTGCTTGGTTTATGCACTTGTAGTGCAATCTGGCCCATTAGCCTAGTATACTTGGTGTTTTGGCCCTTCATGCTAGCTTGTCTTGTCTATACTCCACACATGTTTTAGCATTATTTTGGCATGCTTTAGGATTATTTTGGGCTGCCTTGGTCATATGACTCATGTTTTGTATAGCTATAGTGCAAATGCCTTGACTAGTCTTGAGTTTTGAGGTCCCTACCATGCTATACTTGTGATATTTGCATGCTTTGGCATCATGTGACATGTTATTTTAGAGCATATGGTGTTGTCACACTTCCATGTTTTTCGATCTTTAAGTGCTCTTGAGAGTTGCACCTTTATGCCTTGTTTGTGAGCCATTGCATGAGCATCATTTTCTTGCCTTTCAAGCTATCATTTCAGATCATTTTGACCACTGTTTTGGCAAGCATGAGATCTTTTTGGTGTTAGTTTAGTCCATTGAGCATTGTGTTGCATAGTCCTAGTGTTGTATCCTTCACTAGTGTTTAATGCTTAAGTGTTCTAGTATGTTGTGCATGAGTGTTTGCATGATAGAATCTTGTGCATACCACCTTAACATGTCAAGATTAGCATGTTGGTAGATGAGCATGTTGTTTTGCATGTGTGTTGCATTGCATTGTGTTTGGATCGGACGTTAATCCAAACACGAGGAACGAGGGACGTTTCATACTCAAAATGATGAAACGTGCCTCATTCCTTAGGTCACCGACACCTTTGATCATGTATGATAAGGTGGAGGTTCATCAAGTCCTATGTGCTATTTGTGCATTCATCAACATTGTGCAAACTTAGCTTCTCAGCCATCGTGCATTGCGATGCTCGGTTGGTGGCCCGAGAGTTAAGTACCGCACTCCCTTGAGCTTGAGAAATGATAGGGAGGATGGTTGTGCACACATACCTTGCAAATACACTGCCATGCCTCTGTTTGTGCTCTGTTGCAGCAAAAGGAGAAATTGCAGGAAGCAGTGGCTGACCGGCCATCAGAGCTATTGACTGGCCATCAAGTCTGCCGATCGGCTATCAAAATTGGCCGATAGCCATGAACTCTGGCCGATGGCCATTCCTCTTGGCCGACCACCCCTCAGCATGTTCCTAAGGTGGATTAGAAGTATTTTGGAAGTTGGCACAATTTTCAAAAGTCCAAAAGAGCGCAAACAGAGGCATCACGAGGCGCGATAGTAGATTTTTGAGCGAAGCTGACCAAGCATGCATACACCCCTCACCCCGAGGCTCCTTTTAACTGCTTTACCTAGCTAGTTAACTATTTGGTTCTGTACTTAAGTAGTTAATTCACTTAGCTATTCATTTGCATTTGTAATTAGTTAACTTGTTAGTTAATTAGTTTCGGTTTGTAATTAATTAGCTTAGCGTAGCTAGTTAGTTGATTTATTCGGACCCTCCATCGAGAGGGCAAATTTTGTAATAAGTGTGCGTGTGTGTGGTGCATGTCTTCTAACCCCACATCTTTCTCCCTTTTACTTATCTGCTTTTAGTGGTTAGATTAGGGCATATTTCAATTAACATACTTATGCTTGCATGTGTGCATCATTCATTCCGTATTGCATGCACCGGGATCGGCACATCATTCAAACTGCATTGTACTTCAATACACTTACTTGAACATGTGTTATCAAGTGTTGCATTCATATGCCATCTTAGAATAGCCGAGCCTATTTTAGTTGCATTTTGCATATGTTGCATTAGACATTGTTGACATAGCTAGGATCATGCATTGATTTCTAACTAGTTTTCTTTCTTTGGCTCGGAGTACACTGTGAGTGTTTACGCTTTAGCATCCTTGCATGTGTGTAAGTGACTGCCATGATAGCATGCTTGCCATGAGGATAACTGCTTAAGTGTTTAACTGCTTGAATGCTTGTGGATGAATGCTCATTGCTTGAATTGGAACAATTCATCAAAATGTGCATTTTAAGCTCACTTTGTGGAGTGGAAAAATCATGTTGTTTTCTAAGCCCACTTGAGGGTGGCAAATCCGCGTCTCAGCCTCTTGCGAGTAGCACTTTCAAACCATTTTCAAAAAACAAACATGACATGTTTTGTTCCAATTCTTGCGATTGTGTCTATACTTGTATGTTGTGCTCATCACATAGTAAGCTAGCTAATAAACCATAATAAGAACGCATGTGTTTTCAAAAACAACATATCATGTTTAGTAGAGGCCGATCTTCGATCGGGTGAGCGAGGGTGCTCATTTCAGGACCTTCCCCTCTCATACCCAAGTTCCCGAGCCGAGGCAACTTTGGTAATGACGGACACGTGGCCTTAGGCACGAGTCAGGGTTTCCTAAATTTCCCAAAAACAAAATATTTAGGCGGCGACTCTGAAATCTGGCAAAGCAGTCCATGTTTGGCGCTTTTTGATTAAAATCAATTTTCTAAAACGATTTGCTAGATTTGAACTATTTGGTGTTTTATTAGTCTTACATTGCACTTTGTGAGATTAGATTCAGAACCGTGATAGGAGTCCGAACTATAGTACCTGGAACCACAATTCGCGCCCTCGCGCGCGGAGTGGAATTTCGGGCGGTCTACATAGGGCTTCCTTCAAACCTCCGAAAAGGGGCGCAAAAAAGCCGAGCTACAATTTCTAGCGACTCTGCTGGGGATTTAGAGAACTTGACTCGAACTCATGATATGAAATTTTATCTACACTTATGTATTTCTTTGCATTACATTTGCATTGGTGCGCCTAAGTCACTGTGTTTGCCATCTGCTATTCCTGGACAGTTTGCTGAAGGCTTGCTTAAAAGATTGCCAAAAGGCTGACCGGTTGCAGGCTCTGTCATGATGGGAACACAACCCTTGGATCTGGACTACCACTATACCGTTTGATCCTCCTTTCACTTCTCGGTGTTAGGTGTGAGAGATATATTAGGTAGTCTTGCAGAGGTACCCTTTTTTGACCATTTGGCCTAGTTGCATATCAAAAACCAGAGAGACTGTTCCAAACTAGGACAGGTTGCTTACCCGAATACAGGATTGAGTGAAACCGCATTGCTTGAATAGTGAACCCTAGCTCCTGACAAAACTAGGACGGGGTAACCCTATCCCCTTATAGGGGTGTTTTGGTTCTCATTTAACTGTTATGTACTTTTAGAGTGAAACTCTACAGAAACGTGCGTATCAGTTGCAAGTTTGGGTATCAGATTTTGGGGGCGGAAGTCAGTGTCGAGTGCAGTTCTATAGCTTTTGATTACAACTATGTGTTGTTCACATCTAAGCTGAGGTTCTGTGCGATTTCTAATTTTTGTTTCCCTTTTTGCTTTATTTCTTTTTGCAAGGTAGTTTATCACAATTGCTTCGGATAGTTTAGATATCCCCCAAGCACTCTGGACCCGTGTAAGGAGACTATCGATTCGGAGATCTTGTTAGGGGACAGCCTGTGTTTTTTTTGCTCCCATCGGTTACGAGACGGAGGAGGGTTAGACATAACTCACCAGTTTAACAATCACCTGCATCCAGTCAGGGATAGTCTTCTGCATCCAGTCCAGTAAGAGACTACTCATCAATTCTGATGGCTCAATATCCCCCGGTCGGCATAAAGGACTTGATTTGTCATCTCTAGCAAACCATTGAAACTATCCAGCAAGATGCTGCCCACTAAGTTGAAGTTACAGCCTAGCAAGCCGAAGTGATAAATAGGCTGCAGCAACAGCAACCATAGCCGGCAACAGCTTCTGCTTCTCATGCACCTCCTACGGGTATCCCAGCACCCGGAATCACTGCTAATGTCCAAGAGAATTTGGTCAATCCAGTAGACCCCATCCCATCACAAGCCTCCAAGGCACTAGTGTACCAAACTGAGGCACCATTTGAATTCGAAGTTGACCTGACAGTTCTGAAGGTCAACAAATTAGAGAAGCTTCTCAAACAGGCACAGGGTGTGAATTCAATCCCCAACATCGAAGATGCAAACATCGACTCCGCAGTAACTTTGCTGGACCAATTTAAAATCCCACACATAGATCGATTTGATGGCTCTGGAGACCCCATGGTCCATTTTCAGTTATTCTCTGATATCCTGTGGCCGATGGGCCTTACCAGACTTCAAAAGTTGTCACTTTTCGGCCAAACCATGTCAGGAATAACGGCTATCTGGTATACAAAACTAGAAGACTTTGTGAAGCAGAGCTGGGAGGAAATGGTTGAGGCCTTCATCGCACAGTACTACTACAATACTTAGATCGAGATCACGACTCGTGATCTTGAAGCAACCTGTTAGGAGCCAAAGGAGGGCTTCTCGGACTTTGTAATGAGGTGGAGGGTCAAGGCTTCGATGATGACTACTAGGCCATCAGAGAAGGATCAAATTAGGATGGTGGTCCGCAACCTGCAAGGAAAACTATTACAGAAGATAATAGGCTTGCCATTGTTCATGTTCAATGAGCTCCGTGAGATAGGGGTTCGGATTGAAGATGCAATGAAACAAGGGTTGATAAATGATGAAAAGGAACAACCTAATAGGCCTTTTTCACACATTTCCAATACAACCACGAGTGGAAGTACATCTGCCCAGCCATTTGATGTGAATGTAGTCACCACTACAGCTAAAACTGCCAACCCTTTTGCCAGTACAAATCCACAAACCTCAAACAACTAGGCCCTATCTCAAAAGGTCGTCACCCCACTTTATATGCCTTTATCTCAAGCTCTAAGGGTGCTGATCAAAAAGGGGCTTCTTAAGCCGTTAGAACAACGTCCACTACCCGACCTTCTCCCACCAAAACACAACCCAGCTAAAAATTATGCTTTCCACTAGCAGCACGGTCATGACACCGACCAATGCTATAGGCTGCGTCATGAGATTCAAGATCTCATCGACAAAGGTGATAACACCACCCCAAAAGCCAAATGTAACCACCAACTCTCTCCCGGCTGTAGACACTCCATTTTTGACTGCCCTTAAGACTTGGGCACTACTGATGGTTTACTTGGTGGTGAAAGGTGTGCAGGGCAAAGGTTCAGTTTCTTCTGCAAGAAGAGAGTCAAATCCCAACTTCATACCCCTTTTGGACCAAAACAATCTTGATCAAAAGATTTTAGACCTTGAAACCCTCTCTTTCAAAATGTTTTGAAAATAAAGTTCCTACGATGACGCTCGCATTTCGTTAAATGTTGCACTTTTCGGTAAACTGAGCAAGGACAAAGTGGAAATGAATGAAAGAGAGAGGAAATCTCTAAAAAAAATCTTTCAAAACACCTTGTTTAGGGGTTTTGAGTTAAAGAAAAGAAGGAAAGAGGGAAGAAACCCAGTTTGGGGGGGGGGGGGAATGTGCATGAACCGTTAAGAAAGAGTCGAGCAGCCCTCGCTGAATCGGGCCTATTCATTTGTATATTTGGATTTTAGCTATGAGGCCACCACCATTGGAAATCTTACTTCTGGGGCTCATTTTTCACTCAAGAATCTCCTAAAGCCAAGTCTGGATGGGGGAGATATGGTTGGTTGAAGTAGGGAATCAATCCGGTTGGTTTGAAACTGCGCGGCTTTACCAAAACGGCATAACTTTTTGCACAGTTGGAATTTTGATGCAAGGCTGGTGTCATTGGAAAGATAACTTCTGGGGCTTCAATTTGGACACCTGGCTGACCATTTTTGGCCTTTCCAGCCACCGGCTGACCACTTTTCTTTTCGGGAGACCACTTTTTATCCTGAAAAACCAGAAAAAGTAGCTACCCGACCACTTTAAGTAGCTGGCTGACCACTTTCTCCTAAAAAGTGGTTGGCCGACCAGTAAAAGTAGCCGGCCAACCACTTTAACTGGTCGACGACCTTCCTGCATATTCTACAGGTGTTGTGGATGCCAGTTGTGCCAGCTAGAGGGCACAAACTGTACCCTCCATACACGTGTATGGAGGGATTGCATCCAAGCTCTAAGCTTCTCCAAGAAGCTTTAGCTTATGCTTTTCTATAAGAGAGGAGGCCTCTCCCCCTTCTCCAGGTTCTAAAATTGGTTAAGAGTGATAGATACATCTCCCTCTCTATATTCTTCTCTCCCTCTCTATTTTGTGCCTTAAAGAGTGTTATTCCTTCACTTTTGCACTGCAACTCCTAGCCACACACCACCATATTTGAGCTGAGATCCTTGGAGGTGGTTTTTGGGTCATAAGAGTTGGTTTTGGGCTGGAGGAATTGCTGTTGTTGTAGTGCTTCAAGGGTAACCCCTTTTCTCCTCTTTAAGCTTTGCTTTTTTGGTTACTCTCCTAGCCATATTTTCATACTGATTTGAGCTTAACTTTCTACTAGAAAAAGTTCTATTTTTCAGTCCTTATGATGTTTGTTTAAGGTCATTTTTGCATTGGGGGTGGTCCACTCTCTCTTAGGCCTTGTTAGGCCTTGTTTTGAGCCATCTCTTTAAGCCTTTGAGATCACCTTCTCTTGGCCTTTTAACCACTAAAATCCAGCGGATTTTCAGTGGGGGAAATGTGGTTTTAAGGCTTGAAATGAGAGGGGGTGGTCCTCCCCCCTCCTCTTGTCTTGTTTGTATGCATAGAGGGTCTATCAAATGAGCATGTTTTTACACTTCTTTGTGGCTTTGTTTAAGCTTGTTTTGGTGACTTTTGGGACCATATATGACTCTATTTTTAGCTGGTTTGATTGTCTCTTGAGTGGTTCATACACTTGTAGTGTAATTCCACATTGCTAGCCTAACATGCTCTATACTTTGGACCATCATTTTAGCCTATTTTGACCACACTCCAGCATGATTTTGTCCATGTTTTTCCATGCTTAAGCTCTGTTTTAAGTGCCTTAGGTCATGCATGCCTTACTTTGTATAGCCTTAGTGCATTTTTACTCACTATCTTTGAGTTTCATGGTCCCTAACATGGCTTACTTGAGTTGTTTGCATGCTTTGGCCTCATCTCTAACATGATTTCAGTTTGTGTAATGTGGCCATACTCTCTCATGTTTCACCATTTCAATGCTTTTGGTGAGTTGTGTTGTATGCCTTAAAAGTGAGCCATTGTGTATGCATGTTTGCCTAAGCTCTTGAGCTCCATTTCAGCATGTTCTTGACCCTTAATTTGGCATGGTTAAGCTCTGTCCAGAGCTGGTTTAGTGGTTTAAGCTTGACATTGCATGCTCCTTGTGTATTGCTCTTAACTAGCCTCATGCTCTAGGCCTCCTAACATGTCTCATTTGTGTTGTTTGGATGATTTGGCATCATTTGACACTTCATTTCAGAGCATGTAGCATTGCCATATTCTCATGCATGTCACTCTTTAATTACGCTTAAGAGTTGTGCCTTTATGCTTTGCTTGCAAGCCATGAGTTGAATGTGCATTTCTTGCCTTTTGGTGCCTTAGTTTTGGTACAATGGCCTCTATATGGGCATGGCTGAGGTCTGTTCATTTTAGTCTAAGTTCATTGAGCATGATTGATTGCATGTTGTTTGCATGCCATGTTGTCCATTGCATTGTGTATGCCTTATCCTTTGCATTGTGTATGCTTGGGTCACATAGCATTGTATATGCCATGTTCATTGCATTGTGTATACTAGTTGCCATTTGCATCAAGTATGTCATATCGATCATTGCATTGTGTATGCCATGTAGCTCATTTGCATTGAGTATGCTAGTTGACATTCACATTGTGTATGCTAGTTGCATTGTATCGTATTGTTGCATACTTATGTTGTCTTGCATTGAGTATGCATGCATTAGCATTGTGCATTGTGCATTGTGCATGCCATTAGCCTTGTTAGGTTGTTCATGTTGCATTACATGTTCTTGTATGTTTGTCCCTTGCATATTTGCATGCTTAAGTCATATCACATATTCCATGTTTCATAGCATTGTGCATGCCATGTTATTTGTTGCATTGTGTTTGGAATAGGAGTTAGTCTAAGCACAGGAAACGAGGGACGTTTCATACTCGAATTGATGAAACGTGCCTCAATTCTCGGTCGCCGACACTCTTGACTATACATGATAGATTTTTAGGCTTTATGTGTTCGTGTGTGCATTCATTTCATATTGAGTTGTGCAATTTGGCTCCTCGGCCACCATGCATCGAGATGCGTGATTAGTGGCCCGAGGGTCGAGAACCACACCCCCTTGAGCTTATGTAATGAAAGGGAGGGTGGTTGTGCATACATGTGTTGCAAATACTTTGCCATGCCCCTTTCTTGCTCTCTGTTGCAACAAACCAGAAACCAGCAACAAAAACTAGTTGGCCGACCAGATAAAGTGGCTGGCCAACCATTTTTTCTGGTTTTTGGCATAAAAAGTGGTTGGCAGATGGTCTCCAATGCCAACAACTAGTCGGCCTCCCTCCTACAGATTCCCATGATGGAGTTTCAGCCTTCTGGAGCTTTTTGCAGTGTTCTGAGATCAGTTGCAAACAGAGGCAAATCGGGGCATCGCGATGGATTTTTGCACGAGGTGACCGGGCACGCATCATTCATCATCCAAGGCAGATTGGAGGCAGCCTATTTCATATAGTTTATGTGCTTATTCAATTGCTAACTTAGTTAATTTGTTAATTAGTTAGAGTTGTGTAATAATTAGCTGTAGTTTGTTATTCATTTTGTTGTGTAATAACTAGTTTAATTAGGTTAGCTTAGATTAGCTAGTTGGTTCTGTATTATTCATTCGGACCCTCCGTCGAGAGGGCCAACTGTTGTAATAAGTGTGCGTGTGTGTGATTCATGTCTCCTAACCCCCATTTCTTTCTCCCTTTTATTTGCTAGCTTTCGATGGTTAGTTTTAGTGCATATTTTGATTAGCATCCTTATGTTTGCATGCTTGCATCCATTCATCCGTATTGCATACGCCGGGCTCGGCGCATCATACTAACTGCATCGTGTTTCAAATCCTACTTGAATACATTTATTGAGTTGCATTTCACATGCCATTTTAGAATAGCCGAGCCTGTATCTAGTTGCATATTGCATATGTTGCATTAGCCATCTTAACATGAACTAGGATCATGCATTGATTACTAACTAGTTTCTGTTTTGGCTCAAAGTACTCAGTGAGTGTTTATGCTTTAGCATCCTTGCATGTGTGTGAGTGACTGTCATGATAGCATGCTTGCCATGAGGCTATTTGCTTATATAATATAACTGCTTGAATGCCTGTGGGTGAAGGTTAGATTACTTGAATTGGGACAATTCATTGAAATGCGAGTTTTAAGCCCACTTGAGAGTGGCAAAATCATGTTTTCTAAGCCCACCTGGGGCTGACAAATCCACGTCTTAGACTACTTGCGAGTAGCACCTTCAAACCGCTTTCAAAAACAAACATGAGATGTTTTGTTCCAACTTAGGCGATCCAGTCTATACTTGTATGTTGTGCACATCACATAGTAATTCTAGGCTAATAAACCAGAATAAGAATGCATGTGTTTTCAAAAACAAGATATCATGTTAGTAAAGGCCGATCTTTGATCGGGCGAGCGGGGGTGCTCATTGCATGACCTTCCCCTCTCGTACCCAAGTTCCCGAGCCGAGGCAACTTTGGTGATGACGGACACGTGGCCTTAGGCGCTAGTCAGGGTTTCCTAAATTTTCCAAAATAAAACATTTAGGTGGCGACTCTGTATCTGGCAAAGCAGTCCATGTTTGGCACTTCTTTACAAAAATTAGTTTTCAAAAATGATTTGCCGAATTTGGATTCTTTGGTGATTTATCAATGTCACATTGCACTTTGCGAGATTAGATTAAGAACTGTGACATTGAGTCCGAACTGTAGTGAGCCCAATGAACAAAACGGGATTTTCCCGGGACGTTCGGGCGCGTCTACACCGGCCCACAACCAAGTTCCCCCACCTCAGAACCTAAATCTAATACATACACTGGCCATCCTATATGACCCAAGCGTATACATTACCCCTTCCCATCTACCCAAACCAGTCATGTTCATCCCTGAAAGCACGGACTTGTGCATGATGGACACTTCCACTTATCAACCTGAACCCGTGGTGGTGACGGCAGTAGACAGAGGGAGGTTGGCCTTGGAGGAATATGTTAGTCCATTACCTGAAAGCTTTGCAAACTTATTTGAGGAGGAGTATGACCCGTGCTGTTACATTGTGCCAATTGATCAAACCAATCCCGAAGTGGTATTTCCAATAACAGCAGAGGTCAGTGTGGTTAGAGAGAATGGCCCAAGTCAAGGACTAGATGATCTAGCAGAGTTGGAAGAAGACTTAGACAATCTGCAGTTCTACGATGAACAAGACCAGGGAGACGTGCAGATTGACTGGTTTGATCTGAATGGGTTGACGGACAATTTGGGGTGGTTGAGTGATGAACCTAACTGGGAGGAAGGAACTGAACCAAAACCTGAAGAAAAGGAAATGAGAATAGCTGCAGTGGCCGGAATGGCCAAGGAAAAGGGAAAATTGCCGGAGAGCACCGGTACCAGGAATTTAGCTCAAGAACTAGGTACCGTGAGTACCACAAATACTGAGCAGGAAGCCGCATTGAAACTTTTTGTGCAAGAAACGGATCAAGACAAACAAGAAGCTGGAAAAGCCCAACACCCTGCGGGGAATACGTCTGAGGGAATGATCAGAACGGAGTCAGACAACTGTTTGTCTGCTGCCGGAGGTGCATAGTGGGAAGATGATGATCTGCTTTTGGCTCACACCGATGAAGATTGGGGTAAAGACCTGCCAGACAATACTTGGTACTCTGAAGAGATTGACCATATGACGATGAGTGGGCAGTATTTCAAACCCCCGCACTTGGACCAAGCTGAGGCCTCGGGGAAAGATAAACATGTTGAGAAGTAGATAGAAAAGCAGTTAGAACAAGAGGCGGTGCTAAAACAACTGAAGAAAATTTAGGCTGATATTTTAATCTGGGGTCTGCTTATGGCTTCTCGAGTGCATTGACAGGCTGTACTATTAGCGATGGACAAAGCCAAATTTTCTATTGACACGACTCCTGAACAGCTTGTGGGGCTGGTTTTCCCTGGAGGCGTTATGCCAACTTTAACCTTCTTAGACAAGGAACTACCGCTGAAGGGCTCAGCACACAACAAACCTCTATACATATCAGTTGAGTGCAGAGAAAAGTGGGTTCCAGTGGTCTTGGTCAATACCGGGTTAGCAATCAATGTCTGTCCGTCGCTCACAACTTATGCCATCAGCCTGAAACCAGCAGATTTCGTGCCTACAACCCTGGTGATCCGAGCGTATGACAATACAAGTAAAGAGGTGATGGGCACAATACAGATCACAGTTCATGTAGGCCCAGCTCAACAGGATATTGAGTTCCATGTCCTAGATGTGCCGGCCACTTTCAATCTACTACTAGGAAGAACCTGGCTGCACCAAGTGAAAGCAGTCTCCTGTACCCTCCACCAAATGCTGAAATACCCCCACAGAAAGGGGGTGGCTATTGTGTTCGAGAATTCATCTATACATCCTCCGCTAGAGGTAACTACACCTGTGATGGAAATTGTTCATGGTGAAGAGGATGTTTTCCTTTTTGGGTTCACTCTAGTTGAGGCCTGAGCAGTGCAAACCATCTTGGCAGCTGATGAGGGTTTGTATGTCAGTGCCCGATCAATCTATTTCATGAACAAGCTCTAACATGTGCCAGGAATGGACTTGGGAAGAAGTGGCCGGAAGGGCGTCACAGCATTGGTCGATGTGCCACATAACTTGCGTGCCTTTGGTCATGGCTATACGCCCACCAAAGAGGATTGCGTTAGGAAAGGGAAAGAGATGGCAGGCAGAGCCAAAGCTAAGCAAATCGGGAAGTGCTATGAGCTTGTGCATAGACCAATCTAGGGAACCCTGAATGGTCATTTTGTTCGGGAGGGTGAAGACTTCCCATTTTTCAGCTTCCTCGAACCCTAGTTCAATTCTAAGAAGCAGCGTGTTCCTGGCTTTGAAATATTCTTTGACTTAGAGCTGCAAAACAATGATATAGAGGAAAGGGCCGAGCCAATTACTGCTGAAGCTGAAGAGGGTATGGAAAATGACTCAGACAGCAGTAAACTTGAAGTAGGAGCAGCACTGGCATGTCTCATTTCAGATCTTCCGGCCGACTTAGAGAGCTTGGGGGATAACCTGGCCATTTCCGTAATCGGGGACCAATCGGGTGTGAACCCTTCTAGCAGCATTTTGGATGCATCTGACGCATCATCCCTCGTTTGGCAACTGGAGGAGGGCTGGAGGAGGGCTATCTGTCTAGTAGTTCTAAATTGAGTAGTGAACCAGAATCTGATTCCATAGAGTCTGTGGAGTTGGAATCAGATTTCGGTGCTTCTGAGTCTGAGTCCGGTATTCCTGGGGGTGATAACCTGGATGCCAAGGTCTTGTCCAGGTCGTCTTTTTCCTTTGTTTTGAGTCGGTTGTAACTGAAGAGCTTGATGAGCTGGACCTTTTGAATGAGAATGCCACTGCAGATTCTAAGTATTTCTCTGTGCCGCTTATTTATTGCATTGATCATGATATTCAAAATTTTGATGAAAACGTTGAGGAAGGAATTCCTCTGGTTTTGAAAAATTTGATTAATTGAGAGGAGGAGAGGTTTGTAAAACCCCTCGCTGATGAAATCATTGCTTTTAATATGGGTAATGAGAAAGATCCGTGTCTGGTCCAGATCGGGTCCACGTTGTCTTCGGGGGCCCACGAGCGCTTAGTCGCTTTATTAAAAGATTTCAAAGATGTTTTCGCGTGATCCTACGAAAACATGCCTGGAATCAATCCTGAGATTGTACAACATCGGATCCCTCTTGACCTCGTGGCCCGACCTGTCAAATAGAAGTTGCGGAGAATATGCCCGGATTAGGCTTTGAAGATTAAGAAATAGGACACCAAACAAATTGAGGGAGGGTTCTTACTTGTGTCTGAATATCCAACGTGGTTGGCCAACATTGTTCTAGTCCCGAAGAAGGATGGCAGAATTAGAGTATGTGTTGACTTTTGGGATTTGAATAAGGCTAGTCTGAAGGAAGATTTTCCCTTGCCATATTGATGAATTGGTGGACTTCACTGCGGGCCATGCGTTGCTCTCCTTCATGGATGGGTTTTTTAGGTATAACCAGATTCTGATGGCACCTGAGGACAGGGAGAAAATTGCTTTCACCATGCTGTGGGAAACCTACTGCTACAAGGTGATGTCGTTCGAGCTAAAGAATGCCGAGGTTACCTATCAAAGGGCTGCAACCACTATTCTGTATGATATGATCCATAAAGAGGTCGAGGTATATATGGACGACATGATTGTCAAGTCTAAAGAAAGACAGAGCCACTACACCGCCTTGAAGAAATTCTTCCAACGGATCAGAGAATACAAACTGAGGTTGAATCCACTGAAATGTACTTTCGGTGTAACAGCAAAGAAAATGCTGGGTTTCTTGATCACATAGAGGGGTATCGAGATGGATCCTTCTAAAATCAAGGCCATCTTAGAAATGCCACCACCAAGGACTGAAAAGGAGGTGCGAAGCTTTCTGGGTAAAGTGCAATTCATAAGACGGTTTATTTCAAAATTTACCCTGACTTGTGAACCACTTTTTGGTCTCCAGAAGAAAGGAAAGAAATTTCATTGCGATGATCGGTGTCAATTCACTTTTGACCAGATCAAGCAATACCTTCAGAATCCACTTGTGTTGTCGCCGCAAGAGCCGGGGAAACCTTTGATTTTGTATCTGTCAGTAACAGATACAACAATAGGATACATCCTTGCTTAAGAATCTGAGGATAGGGTGGAGAAAGCCATCTATTACTTGAGCAAGAAAATGTTGGATTATGAGACCCGTTACACTCTGCTAGAAAAAGTTTGCTTAGCCTTAGTATGGGCTACCAGGAAGTTGAGGCCCTATTTGTTAACTCACTCTGTAATTCTGGTTTCAAGATTAGATCCCATCAAATATCTCTTTGAGAAACCAACGCTTACGGGTAGGCTAGCTCGTTGGTTGCTTCAACTCTCCGAATTTGATCTAAAGTATGTTACTCGCAAGTCGGTCAAGGGAGAGCAGTAGCAGAGTTCCTGGCAGATCATCCAACGGAAGGGGGTGAAGTGGTAGAATACATGTTCCTAGATGAAGCTATTCTGCAAGTCGAGGAAGAGATTTAGACAGTATACTTTGACGGAGCGTTTAATCAGTACGGTTATGGGATAGGTGTGTTGTTGATAGCACCCGACAATTCACATATACTTTTAGCCTTCAGACTCTAGTTCAAGGTATCCAATAACGAAGCAGAATACGAAGCATGTATCGCTGGTTTGGAAGCTGCCCTGGAACTAGCGGCAAAACGGTTAGATGTTGTCAGGGACTCAAACCTAGTTGTGTCTCAAGCAAATGGAGACTGGAAGGTCAAAGAAGAAAAGATGAAGATTTATCACCAGACCTTGGATGCTCTGATTCCTAGGTTTGAAAAGCTGACTTTCACGCATCTACTAAGAGAGGACAGCAGGTTCGTTGACGCCTGATCAACTCTATCTTCTATGATAGACATCCTGCTTGGAGTCCGGTTGCGTTTGATCATCATTGAGCAAACATATACGCTAGCCTACGAAACTATCGCCACAATAGATGAAGCGCAAGTTTAAAACCCTTGGTATTATCATATTTGGAACTTCTTAGAAAGGGAGGTTTATCCACCAGGGGCAAATGCCAAAGACAAAAAGGCAATACGGCGGATGGCCGTTCAATTTATCATCTGTAGAGGTAAACTGTTCCAGAGAGGTCATCTAGAAATGTACAAGTTGTGTGTCGAAGCAGAGGAATCTAAGTGCCTAATGCAGAGCACACATGAACGGAGTAATGTTAGCCCGAAAGATTCTTAGGCAAGGTTACTACTGGTCCACTATGGAAGAGGATTGTATCAGTTTTGTTCGGCGATGCCACAAATGCCAATTGCATGAACATCCTGCTATCGAAGCTGTACAACATGACTTCACCATGACGTTTTTCAGTCTAGGGAATCGACGTCATTGGGAAAGTCACACCGAAAGGGTCGAATGGGCATGAATACATTCTGGTGGCAATTGACTACTTCACAAAGTGGGTGGAAGCTCAGTCCTACGCAGTATTGAAAGCAACGCATGTGGCTAAGTTCATCTGAAACAACATCATTTGCCGTTATGGAGTCCCAAATGAGATCATTTCAGATAATGGCTCCTAGTTCAAGAAAGAAATGATCGACTTGTTGGATAAATACAATGTGGCATTTCATAAGTCATCTACATACCGGCCGCAAACCAACGAAGCTGTTGAGGACGCCAACAAGAACATCAAGCATATTCTGCAGAAAATGGTTGAGACCTATAGAGACTGGCCAGACAAATTGCCATTTGCACTCTAGGGCTACAGAACTTCAATCCGGACGTCTACAGGGGCAACTCCTTACTCTCTTGTCTATGGGACGGAAGTTGTTTTGCCAATCGAAATAGAAGTTTCGTCGCTGTGGTTTATGGTTGAGTGTCAAATAGCAGAAGCGGACTGGAAACAGAGCAAGTTCGAAGAACTGATGTTGTTTGATGAGAGAAGGCTGAAAGCACTGTTCCATGTTTAGGGTTATTCACACAGGATTGCTAGGGCTTTTAACAAGAAGGTTAAGTCCCGAAATCTCAAAGAGAGGGATTTGGTGCTGAAAGACAATCAAGCTCTCATCCATGACCTTAGGGGCAGGTTCAGATCCAATTGGACTGGTCCTTACATCATCAAAACTATTTGGTTGGGTGGAGCTATTATTCTCATGGACTTGGATGGCCTAGAATTTTTCTCAACCAATCAACATGGACAAGTTAAAGAAATACTATCCCTGAGAGGCTCGCTAGGCCAAAAACCTGGAAGGGCGACCTAGGCAAAAGTTAGAGCAAAAAAAAATGGAAATAAAGAAAAACTGAGCTCGCAAAGTTGAAAACCCTAAAGGGCAGCCTTGGCAAAAGTTAGAGCATAAAAGGAGAGAATTAATACTCGAGTGAACCCGAACCAAACTACGTAAGGCCTGATTCCCATCTTCGGGATACCTAGGCAACTTCATCCTGAAGTTCGGCCGTAAACACCTCCAATATCAACTGTCCTGTCCATGTGTTTGATCAGGTCATCTTTGTCTGTTCTTTATCTGAGAGTTCGATTGTGATCTATACTCTGAGGAGAAGAGCTGGTTACAGTGCTGAGCGGTGCTATTTCAGTCAAGGGGCAATTTGTAATCTTTGGATTCGTGGTTGTACATCTTGAGGATTTATTCCGTGCGTGTCAAGTGATGATCCTTATCGAATATGGTTTTGAAAGGTTTTAATAAAAGTTAATTTTGTTCAAATTTTGCCTTTTACAACTTAGACCATTTTTGGACCAAAGGGAAAACTTTTAGTGCTCACAACTTTAATTTCATTGATTTCAATACGAAGTTCTCCAACTCTTGATACAAATCAAAGTTGCTTTTTTTACATTCAAAAAACTTGAAAAGTAAGATCTAAGCAATAAACTAGGGGCATAGATGAGTCAGGTGCTCCCGCGTCCCCTGCTCGTGCTCGTGGAGGCTTCTAATGCCAAGGTAAGCCCGGATTGTGCCTCATCCTCGAGCCAAGTCAGGCACTCGCTAGAAAGGGCGCAACTGAAATTAGGGGCAGGGGCCAGAAGCTCTCTTGTCCTCTAAGCAGTGAGGTACCTCGCCAAATGTGAACCTCAGACGAGGAATGAAACTGGGTACTCTCCCCCATTTTCTGAGTAGGTCTAGTCATGTCCAAACTGACATCTAAACCTGAACGGAAAGTATAATACATAGCGTGTAAGGTCGATCAGCTGAATGCTAGGTTGCTGAGTCATGCTGCAACTCATTTCAGTTAAGTTAAGCCAGGGGCAACGCCAAGCAATGTCAGCAACAGACTTGTTGCACATCCAGTGGCACCACCATCCCTCATTCGGGAAATCCACTAGCTGTTGTAGAAGAAATAGCCTTGTGCTGAGTACTCAAGGCAAGAGTCCACTACCTTCAGCTTATCCATAAGCCACACCTGGAGAGGGATGAAAGAAAAGAGAGGTTAAAGAATAGAGAGATGTATGTTGAGAGAAAAGTGAGGAAAAGGGCTTTGAGAGAAAAACAGAGCATGAGTGCCAAGAGATGTGAGAAACACAAATTAGAAAGGGTGGAAAACATTACCTGAAGAAGTAGTGGACCTCTTGCGAATTTGCTTGTCTCTCGCTGATGGAAGGCGTCTAAGCCCATCAAAGTCTCGGCCAATGTCAGGCCAATGCAATTCTTGCCCTCTTTCAGGCCTTGCGCCGCTTCAATTAGTTGAATGCTAGACTCGCCAAAACTAGGGGCAAGAAGGAAATGAGCCAACAGACACAAGCAACAGGTGTGTTGCCTAAAACCCTGCCAAAGAAGGTCGCCGCGGTCACCAATGACAGAAAATCGATGAATCAGACTAGGAATGTCCAGCTCTCCGTTGTGAACCAAAGATTGAGCCTCATGTAAAGTGAGCCCACACATCTATCCCAAAGCTTGGATGTGGCCGAAACGGGGCTAAGGTATGATTTCCTCATCGCACCAAGATTCCATTAATGCCTGAAATTCTTCAATTGTTGGGCATATCTCTTGTCCCCCGAAGCTAAAGACATGTGTAATCGGGTTCCAACATCTAGCTGCCGCATGTAGGAACGGATAGCAAAGTGGAGAACGGCTTAGCGGGAAAAGTGTATTTATGCTGAAATCCCAAAAATTTACCTTTTCCGAGCCATCTAAAGTCGCAATCTAATCCGAGAGTTTTTTGGCAAAAAATGGCTCCATTTGTGAATAATTTGCAACTACAATGAAGAAACCACGAAGCTCAACCTTTTATAGAAGATAAGGTAGTGAGTGGAGGCCAGGTGTCAACAATTTGGAGGTCCTTCCCACTAATGGTCGGCAGGTGGCCGGTAGGTAGCCGGCAAGCTACATTGATGGATGGCAAGAGGCATTGATGGCCGGCAGGGTAACTTTCATGGTCGGCATGTGGCCGGCAACCCCTATTTGTGGCTGGCAGCCTTCCTCTCAGGCCTAATGTTCTCTTTTATGCTGAATAATGCTAAAAGCATGTGTTTTGTTCTGCTTTTTGTGTGTTTTAAGGTCTTGTTTTGAGTCTTTTCGGCTCTAGCAAGTTTGTTATTTTGCATTTCAGTTGTTGTTGCATTGTTTTGCTTATCGAGTTGTATGTTGTTTTGTTTATCGAGTTGTTGTCGTTTTGTTTATCAAGTTGTTGTGTTGTTTATCGAGTTTGTATGTTGTATTTCACATTTTGGTTGTTGGTCGGTTCATTACCCGATTAGGGTTTCAATCAAGAGTGTTATCTTGGCCAATTCAATCTCATTTTTATGCAATGTAGTGCTCATGATGCAAAATACAACACTTTCATAAAAACTGGTTTTCATTCCGATCATGTTTTTTTTACAAAAGAGGAGTACAAGTTTTAACGAAAGATAAACCTGACTGAAGCTATACAGAGTGCTAACACTATAAAAAATAAAATAAACTAAGCAAAAATACAAAAAATCAGCGCTGGTCACCTCATGCTCTAGAGGCCCTCTTTGTCCTCGTCCTCGGAGGAGATGACTCTAGGGCACTGTCTCCATCGGTGCTGTTGTTCGAAGCAGACTTTGAACCAGAACTAGAACTAGCATCATCTTCGCTCTCTGCCCTGGAACCCTCCTCAGCATCGTCGCCTCTGGTCTCGGAACCTGAGCCGGCATCATCTCCACTCTCAGATGACTTTGAATGCTAGCTCGCTGCCTCCTCAGAGTCGCTCGTCTCAACATCATCATCACTCAGAATACGCTTTGAAGGGCCGCTCTCGTCTTGGGTGCCCCTAGCTCTACCTCGGCAGCGTGCTGGAGCCTGTCTCTCTCTCCTCCTTGCTGCTAGAGGAGGTACTGCTAGTGCAGGTGTTGCAGCTGCCGCTGGTGCCATCGGCATGGGTGGGATCTGAAAAGACAGTTGTCACATATCAGTTATAGTACATATATCAAATGCAAGCATAGTATGCAGAATGAGTGTATACAGAAATCAGATATAGTGTATGAATACAGTGTGTTAGTGCAGTGTGTCAGATGCAGTGTACAGTTTGGGAAGTTTTCAGTTGAAATGTCAGTGTTAGTGTGTTAGTGAAAATTTGATGCTTAGAGTGCAAATTGAAGAACTTACCGGGATACCGTGGAGGCCGAGCAGTGTCTCCCTCATCTGCACCATCCCCATCAACGAGGCTATCAGCTCGAGGGTGCCTCATGTGTACTCGATAGATGATTGCAAATGCATTTAGGTGATCAGTGTTCGCAGTAAACATATCTGAAGTGAAATGTGGAGTGTAAGTCCTAAAGTGTGGTTCATACCGGAGTCAAGCCTCGAACCCCGACAAGCTCGTGTCCAGCTGTTGCAGGCTTAATCGGGACCTGGTAAGTCTTCCCAGGATGCCGCCAATATGTCAACACGGCCAGAAGCTTTGGACAATCAATCCTCTGCCTCGTTTGAGAAGCCCCTCTACCACGAGCCCTACTCTCCTGGGTCACTCTAGGTCTCTCTCTCGCGGAAGAAGCTCTCACTTCCTCACCTCCACGAGCACCGGTCAGAGGTGGCATCAGATGTGTTTGAATGAAGGCTGCGTAGTCTCCCGCTACTCAAAAGGAGTCGGCATCCAGGCCCACCATAAACTAAATGACCTCTTCAACAAATAGGCCATCTGCAAATCGCATGGACTCTGGTGGAGCCATCAGGACGACTGGGTTAGGCACACCGATAATATGGTGCACAAAGCTCTCGCCTAAGAACCAGGTTCGGCAGACTGGACCCTCGAGCAGAATGTGGTAGCAGGAGGTGGCCCAAGCCCTAGCATACTGGTCCCGGACCCCTACTGGCATCATCGCCCATGGCTGCCACATAATTTGCAAATAGAGGTTGCACAGATGATTAGTTGTTGTCAGTTGCTAAATGTGAACCAGAACAGTGTTATAGCAGTAATGACCATGTTTTGGGTTACGTTAAGGGTAGCTACTATGTCGAAGTACTGCCTGAAGAATGTGAAGGGCTTGCGGGTCCTACGCCGGAGCCGGCTGTCATATCTCTATGAATAGGGAACTTCCAATGGAAGCTCCTCTATAGGCTCTGGTGCCAGAGTTAGAAAATATGTGTACACCCAGAGCTGGGGAGAAAATACAATGATATGTGATCAGTGTATAAGAAGATGTAGAAAGTGCAAAGCAGCAAGCATAGGTGTTGAACAAACGTAACGCAGAAACTGTAAAGTAGAAAATGTAAAGTGCTGAGAGGGAACTGAGATGTGTACCTCTCAAGCTCGCCAGTAGCCTCCGATCAAGTCTCCTCCTAGATGGGAGGTCGAGCACATGTATCCGTATAAGGTGGTGATGCCAGTTTCGCCCCAGTCATAAAAATGAACCCAAGGAAGGGTCACCAGGGCGCTCAGCAAATGTAGGCCTACGGTGTTCCACCTGTTCGAGAACAAGGTAGTACCGATGACAAACATTAGGAAGCCCTTGGCGTACTTCTCAATCTCTTCTATTGTCTCGGGCTCGGTCTCTCTGAATCGCTCCACAAACCAGGTGTATCTGACCATACTTGTCCGATATATAGATGGATATGCTCCTAGTAGCTCAAGCTAGACTGCCTCCCACTTCTCTATGTCTGTATCGAGAGGGATCAGATCGAGCCCTACGTTTAAGCCGATGATCAGGGCAAATTTATAGGGAGTCATCGTCATCTCCCTTGTGGTGGAAAAGTGGAAGGAGTTGGTGGTGTCCCACATCTCTCTACAAGCGCTCCTAAGAGAGGGCGGCTCGTAGTGACCCGCGTCAGGCTAGAGCAGAATAGTCCGAAGCCAGCCTCATCTATGATGTCGCGAACTCCAGCGGGGAGCTTGTCATACCATTCTCGGGCAGTCGTAGCACCATAGCCCCTGAAGGCGCGAGACTCACCCTGTGGCAGAGAACAGATGCAACAGATAAAGGACAGATACATTATATAAAGCAGTGATGATAGTATAGTCAAATGAAAGGCAGTGCAAGAAATGCAAGTAAAGAAAGGAAAAAATGCATGAAAATAGAGTTCATACCTCAACGCTAATGGTTGACAAGTGAGAAGCTGGCTCCCTTAACAGGAGGTCCTCCGGTACACTGCGAGCAAACTCAGTGAAGCGTCTAATGCCTTCGGAGGTAGGCAATATGTGTGTTTGGGGATGATACCTCTCTGGATCAAAAGGTCGTACCCTCAGTGGTAGCGGCTCTGGCTCGACCTCAGACTCGAACTCTGCCTCAAGATCGGCCTCTAGGTCAGCTGCTGGCTCTACTATCTCAGGAACTAGTGAAAATGCAAGGGAAGCCTCCAGAGGAGCGCCGTCATGAGGAATCTCATCCGCCATCTGAAAATGGGTGCAAAGTAGGTGAAAAGGTGAAGAAAAATGTCGAAAAGATGGTAAAACTTGGAAAAGTCAACCCTAGGAGAGAGAAAATGGAAGAAAAAGTCAAAGCAGGGAAAAGTGCACCGAACTCGAGAGAAACTCGAGGGGAACAAACCTAGAATGGTGAAAGTGAAGGAAGAAAGGTAGAAATCAAATTTCAATCAGTTCAAAGTGAAAAGAACGAAGAGGGTTTAGTGAATCAACTTTGCGTGAGGCATTGGAAAATGCGTAGAAAGCCCGGATCTAGAGAGAAGAAGTGTTTAGAGAGCGAAAGGGAGGAATTTTGAGCATATGGGTGTGTGGAAATAAGCCCTAGTGGCTTATTTTTAAAGACCCGAGCCAAAAAGTCCCTTTTGCCCCCAAACTACCATCGTTGGCCGGCAGGTGGCCGACGGCTTCCCTTGGGGTTCTGATGATGTTTTGTGTCCTTGATTCCCAAGAAGTATAGGCATGGTTCACTGTTTGGTTCAGATTGTCTCTATGGAAGCACAAAACTGTGTTTTCGGTGCGCGATATTCGTCACTTGTCAACATGAACGAGGTGTATCCTTTGAACATATTGTAACTCTTCTGAGAGGTAAATCGGAAGTTGTTTATCAAATCATGTTTATGTACATGTATTTCACGTTGTTGCATTGTACATGCATGCCACGTCGTTGCATTGTACATGCATTTCACGTTGTTGCATTGTGCATGCATTTCGCGTTGTGGCACAAAATGTGGGGGTAAGGTTACCCTGTCCTAGTTTCATCAGGAGCTAGGGTTTACTACTCAAACAATTCGGTTTCATGCAATCCTGCATCTGGGTAAGCAACCTGTTCTAGTTTGGAACAGTCTCTATGGCGTTCGATATGAAACTAGGTCGATTGGTCAAAAAGGGTACCTCAGTTAGACTACCTAATATACCTCTCACACCTAACATCGAGAAGTGAAAGGAGGATCAAACGGTATAGCGGTAGTCCAAATCCAAGGGTTGTGTTCCCATCGTGGCAGAGCCCGTAACCGGTCATCCTTTTGGCAAGCTTTCCAAACAAGCCTCCGACAAACCGTTCAAGAATAGTAGACGGAAAACACAGTGACTTAGGTGCACCAATGCAAATGCAAATGCAAATGCCAAGAAACACATAAGTGTAAATAAAATTTCATAACATGAGTTCGAGTCAAGTTCTTTAAATCCCCAGCAGAGTCTCCAGAAGCTATAGCTCGCCTTTTTCGTGCCCCCTTTCGGAGGTTTGATAGAAAGCCCTACAGTTCGGACTCTCACGATTTTGAATCTAATCTCACAAGTGCAATGCGAAATTGATAATCACCAAAGAGTCCAAATCCGACAAATCTTTTGGAAAATTGATTTTGAATCAAATTGCCAAAAATGGACTGCTTTTTCAGATACAGTGTCGCCACCTAAATATTTATTTTGAAGAAATTTAGAAAACCCATGACTCGTGCCAAAGGTCACGTGTTCGTCATCACCAAAGTTGCCTCGGCTCGAGAACTTAGGTACGAGAGGGGAAGATCATGAATTGAGCACCCCCGCTTGCCTGATCAGAGATTGGCCTCTACTAATCATGATACGATTTTTATGTACATTATATGCTCTTGTTCCAGTTATTAAGCTAGCTTTACTATGTGATGCGCATAAGCAAGTGTAGACTAAAATTGCAAGAATTGGAATATTTCAATTTCATGTTTGTTTGCGAAAAGGGTTTGAATTTGCCACCTCAAGTGGGCTTAAAGTTTGTGAATTTTCCACTTAACAGAGTGGGCTTAAAAACATACATTTATTGAATCGCTCCAATTTAAACAACAAGCCTTCATCCAAAGACATTCAAACAGTTTATCAATTAAGCATTTAGCCTCATGGTAAGCATGCTAGACATGGCAATCACTAGCACTCATGTAAGTATGCTAAAGCACTAAAAACTGACCTAGTACTCCAAGCTAAAAATATACGAGTTAAAAAAATATGCATGATTCCTAACTTATGCAATGTGACTAATGCAACACATGCAATATGCAATTAATAGGCTCGGCTACTAATATGGCACGTGATTCAATTAAATAACTTGTGGTTAAACACGTATTCAAAGAAGGTATTGAAATGACAATGCAGTTTGAATGATGCGCCGAGCTTCGGTGCATGCAATATAAATGAGTGGATGCAAACATGCGATATGCTAAACGAAACATGTCCCTAAACTAACCATCAAAAACAGTTAAGTAAAAAGGAGAAAGATGTGGGGTTGGAAGACATCCACATTATTACATTACGTTCTCACGAAGGAGAGTCCGAATGAATAAACTAAGCTAAGATAATCTAAGATATTTAAGCTAATTATTACAAAATCGAATGAATAATTAACTAACTAACTAATTATTACCACAACAAATGAACTAATTAGCTAACTAACTAATAATTACAAAACAATTGTAACTAATAATTTAATTAAGTAACTAGACTAAACTAATTACTGCTCTGCCTCGGGAAATGAAAGATATGCATGCACATGCATGGTTTCCACCCGAAAAGACCTCCACTTCGCTCTCGAAAGCCTTTGTTTGTGACTTTGAACATTTCCAGAAAAATTTTGCTCCACCTTACCAACATTCTGCTGAGGTTTGCATCAGTGGCCAGCTGGCCACTGGTAAAGCTTGCTGGCCACTTGCCGACCATAGAAGTGGCCTGCCGACCATCAATGGTGCCCTGCTGGCCACTTACTAGCCATGGATAGTGGTCTGCCGGCTACTGATGCATTGGTTCATCTTGCTACAACAGAGTACAAACAAAGCAAAAAGAGGGTATTCCCGCACATTGTTTGCACAACTCATCCCTCCTTTTCATGTACAAATCCAAGGAGTTGTGAACTTAAGCCACAAACCACCAACTCAAGCAATTTCATTGCATAATAGCTTGTGACTCAAGAGGTGCACATTCAATAAATGCAAAATGAGACACACATGAGAACCATCACCCTATCATGCATGATTAAGGGCAATGGAAACCTAGGAAACTTGACACATTTCATCACTTTCAGTATGAAATGTCCCAATGTTCCTTATGTTCAATTAACGTCCGATTGAACACACAACACACAAGTTATTATCTTGCACAATTTTAGTCCCAAGTTGTTAGTTACTCATTTTAACTTACCAACCATTCTTTAATCTAATTAAGTCCAAAAGGTGAGTTAAAGTCCTCTAATGGAAAGAAGGCTCAAAACACAAGTTGCTTTGGGTATGAAAGAAGTCTCATACCATTGGTAATGAACCCCCTAAGGGATTAAACGATTAAGTATGAAACCTCAATTTCACACTTAGACAAACAAGTGACTTGACACCACTTTCAAAGCAAAATGAAAAACCAAGAAATGAGGGAGGTTGCAGAGATGATTAGTGCTGAGATAAGTATGAAAAGCAGTAAAAACTTACAATCAACTCAAACAAGTGGTGTTTAAAGGCCTAAGACACCAAGCTTGTGAGGACTATTACACTACAACTATGCAAAACAAGACTCAAATACAACAATCAACCCAAAATAGAGTTAAAACAATCCAAAATAGAGCCTAAAGCATGTTGGAATAAAGCTACCACAGCCTAGAAAATTAAGCTAAAGAATGGTAACAACTAGGCTAGCAAACAAGACACAAGGAGGGGAGGCTAACCCCTCCAAATTTGGACTTCAAAATCTGATTTTTACCACTAAAAACACTCTAAAAATCAGTTTTTAAAGCCCCAAAAAAAGATGATTTGAAAATGGAAAACAAAGGTGCAAAGGCTTTGTAAACAAGGAATAAAGAGGGATGAACCACCCCCTAACCTTAAATGGCCAAAAACACCAATTTCAGCCCATAAAATAGGTTTTTTTACAGCTCAAAAATAGCCCAAAACAATGACAAAAAGATAGGAATGCAAGTATGTAAAGCAAGCCTACAAAGCTAGTATTATACCGCTTAAAGAGAAAGGTGATTCCAAGCAACAATTCCAAGCAAATACCACCTTCTAGAGCTCAAACCAAGCCCAAGAACACCTCAGCTCAGAGATGAGGGGATTTGGTTAAGGGTGTATAGGCAAGAGTGTAGGAATTGTAGGCAAATGTGTAGGAAATTTGTAGAGAGAGAGAGAGAGAGAGAGAGAGAGAATTGAGTCTAAATTTTTCTAACCTCTAAACATGAGAGATGGGGTCCCTATATATAGAAAACATGAAATCTATACAAGGAGATCCAGCTCTCCACGTGTGGACAGATGCAAGCATTTGTGCAAACAGTTAGCATAAAATATCTGCAGAAAACACTGGTGGCTGACCGGCCATCAGTGATGGCCGGCAAGGCACATTAATGGCTGGCAGACAAGAAGTGATGACCGACAGCCTCCAAGGATGGCCGGCAGGTCACCAGAGATTGTAAGATGGAGAGACCATGGCGTGGTCCAAAAAATGAGATAAAATGGATGCAGGGTTTGAAAGGCTCAAAGCTATGGCGTTCAGCTAAAGACTTCGAACACTTGGCGAGCAAACAGACTTGTCATCAAATGTACCTGCAAGGACATCCAAGTCTTAAAGGGCTGTCAAAAATGGGGTGTCTACAGTTGTCCCTCTTTGACAGAACTTGGAGTCATGAAATGACGTGAGTGAATGTCAAAGCCCAGAGATGACCCATTTTGACAAGGCCGTAAAACTTGGACAAACAATCAAGATAGAAATAAATGGTTGGGCTTGCAGGCTACCTACGTATCCCTTTGCAAGGAATCAAACTAGCGTAGTTCTGGGGCAAAATGCAAATGATATGCATAATGCAAGAACATAACTTATGATCATGTAATGAGGCTATACAATGAAACGTTTTAATGCAAATACAATGCAATGAAAATGCCATATTACTAAAACAAGGTACAACAATTCCAATTATGAAAAGAAGAGGAAATAAACATACCGTGCGTGGGAATCACAAGCTGAACCACATTTCATGCAGAAAGGATGTAAGAAAATTAAACCTTAACAACGCGATGTGTAGGAAATGCGAAGGGTGATGTAACCATCGAGCATACTGGAGGTCTCAACCAAGATCCTAACGTGTTGCACGCGAGAGAAGAAAGGAGGGTATGAACACCGGGATGCACCCAAATGTTTTTTAACTGATACAAACAATCCTAACGCGTCTCACGTGAGAGGAGAAGAGGTGGTGTGAACACCGGGATGCACCCGAATGTTTTTAACCGAAGGGGTGGTGTGAACACTAGGATGCACCCGGATGTTTTTAACCAAAGGGGTTGGTGTGAACACTGGAACACCGGGAGGCCATGTATGCAGGCCAATTTTTGGTGGCCGACCGTCCCTTACCTGGCTGGTTGACCAGGTTTCCCGGTAGAACAAATATTTGTTGCTAGCTGACCCCCCATATGCAGGCACTACACCAGCTAGCTCAATATAGATATTTCCGAGATAGTAACCATTTCTTCTATATATAGAGGACCATCCATTGTGTTTTTAGGTTAGAAAAATTTCCAAAAGCTCAAATTCTTGAAAATATCTCTCTCTCTCTCTATATATATATATATATATATTACAACCTACTTACACCATACCAACACTTCCTAAACCAGAATTTTGAGTCTTCTTGCTGAGATTCTTGAGCTAAAATTTCAGTTCTTGAGGGTGCTTACTTATTGGTTTGTGAATAAAAGAATAACCTCTCTTTAAGAGGTATAACTTTGGCCATCCTTACACTACTTATTCCTTCTCTTTTCTTGCTATCGTATTGCTTTTACACTATTTTTATGGGCTGAAACTTGTGACTTAAAGCTACCAAGGGTGGAGGGGTTAACCACCCTTGTTTGAACCTTGTTCTCTAAGCATTTGTCCTTGTGTTTCCCACTTCATTCTCAACTTTTGGACACTGATTTTCAGAGTTTCAAAAGGATAAAATATGTAGTTTTGAGGTCCAAAAGTGGAGGGGTTAGCCACCCCTCCTTAGGCTTGCTTACTAGCTTTATTTCTCTCTTATTTTAGTTCACTTTTTCTAGCTTTTCATACTAATTTTAGCACTGTTTTTGTGAGTTTTAGGACTATTTTAGTGTGTTTACTTCATTCATGCTTTGCATAGTATGCTTGTAGTGTTGTAGTCCTCATAGGTTTGCTGGTTTAGGCCTTAGACACTAACCTATTTGAGTTGATAGCTTTTATTTTATGCTTTGCATACATGTTTTCACACTTGCAATAACCATCTCTGCACTCTCCATCCTTTCTTGGTTTTATTTGTTTGAGAGTCATTTCAAACGAGTGTTGTTTAAGGCATGCGAAAGAGACCCTTCCATGCTTAATGGTTTAATCTCTTCGGAGGTTCATTACCAAGGCATTACATCTCTCTCATGCCAGGAACAACTTCTTGTTTGACATTTCTCTTCATTAGTGGACATAATTATCACTTTTGGGAGAAAATGATTAAAGAATGGAAAGGTAATCTTAAAAGAGGCAAATAAAAATGGTAAAAGTGATAACAAGATAATAAAATAAAGTCAGGTTCAATCAGATGTTAATTGAACTTATTGAGCCTTGGATCATTACATACTCCTAGTGATGTTAATGGTTAAAGAAGCCATGTCCACTCCTTTCCTTGAGGTTCCATAATAGGAAAGGGGTGTTGTTGGTCTTTCATTTTATGTCATTAATCTTTTTGTCCAAATAGTTCATAGATCATCATGCAATAACCTTGCGATCATTGATGATTTGTGGACCGGTTCTACTCCTCCCTTGATCAATTTCATTTTAGGAAATGGCAGAGAGGATAAACATCCCCTAGAAACACTCTGTTTTTGCTTTGTTTCCATTCTGTTGCAGCAGTGCAACACCAAAAATTAGTGGGTGGCCATTCGGCTGACCACTTTCCTTGGCCGGCTGACCACCTTTTGTTGAGCAAACAGTGGCATTTTTCTTGCAAACAGTGGCATTTTTCTTGCAAACAGAGCAGAAGCTAAGGCAAAAACAGAATTATTTTCTGATTGCGGATAGAACAGAATCAGACAACAGAACAGAGGCGTTTCCGGAAGGATATTCTTGGTTGCACGTGTGATTCCTCGATTCCCACGCAAATTAGATTTCATACATAATGTGTTGTAATTAATTAGCTTTCAATTTACAATAGCTACTTGCTTACTTAATTAATTTCATGTTGTAATTAATTAGTTAGCCTAATTCTAATTTGTAATAATTAGTTAGTGTAGTAAATTCATTTATTTGGTTTGTAATAGTTAATTTAAATTTGGACATTCATTCGGACCCTCCTACGCGAGGGAAAATTGTAATATGTGTGTATGTCTTCCAACCCCCACTTCTTTCTTCTTTTTATTTACCTGCTTATAATGGTATCATCATGTTTTACATTTCCATGTCATTGCCATGACTTATATCCATGTTTGCATGCATAAGGGTTCGGCTCCTCATACTAATCAATGTCAATTTCAACTTGCTTATATCGAATATGTGCTTTTATCGCATGCCTTGAATTGACTCACATGCTATACTAATAGTCGAGCCTATTAATTGCACGTTGTATGTGTTGCATTAGTTATATTGCATTGTTTAGGAGGATGCATTTCTTCTAATTATTTCATCTTCTTTGGCTTGCCTCGGAGTACTAGGTGAGCATTTTGTGCTTTAGCATATTGCATGCGCGTGATTGTTGCCATGTCAAGCATGATTACCATGAGGCTAAGTGCTTAGTTGATATACCTGTTTGAATGCCTGTGGATGAAGGCTTTTCGCTTAAGTTGGGATGATTTGATCAATGTACACACGAAATCACTTTTTCAAGTAGTACATATTCAAAACACTTTCCAAAACAAACATGAAATCAAAGCGTTCCAACTTTCATGAATTAGTCTATATTTGTGTGCATCACATAGTAAAGATAGCATAATAATCGGAACAAGAGCATATAATGTAGATACAAATTACATCATGATTAGTAGAAGCCAATCTTTGATCGGGTGAGTGGGCTGCTCAATTTATGACCTTCCCTTCACATACCTAAGTTCCTGAGCCGAGACACTTTGGTGATGACGGATAAGTGGCCTTTAGCAAGAGTCAGGGGTTTTCTAAATTTCTCAAAAATATTTAGGTGGCGACTTTGAAATCAGGCAATGTAGTCCATTTTTGGTATTTTTGATTAAACAAATTGATTTTTCAAAAAGATTTGCCGGATTTGGACTCTTTTGTGTTTATCCGTTTCACATTGCACTTGTGAAACCAGATTCAGAACCACGAGAATCTGAACTGTAGGGCTATCGTATCCAAGGAGACTAAACCCCTCCGAGGAGCACGAAAAACAAGCTACAATGTGATAAATGGAAATGAATTGGTTTGTTTTATATGGATTGGTTATTTGGTATGTGTTGAAATAAGTGCAGTTACATGTATATATTGAAGTTATGCAGATTATGGTGGGCTGATAGCTAGTTGTAATTTAAAAGGTAGGATGTATGATCATTAGTAATGCATGGTTCTTAGACCTAAGATCTTTATGTAATGTTAAAAAAGGAATCTTTGAGAAAGATTGTCTGAAATTGATACAAGAATGTTAAGAAGATAAAAGAAAGAGTTTTCGTCGAAAAGTTAGTGGATTTTCATGAAGAAGATGTTACCTAGGTGTATTTTATTTTGAGTATAAAAGGCACATTATTTATTTATGTATCATCCTTTAGTATTCATGATCACATATATCTATCGATCTTATTATTGAGTATCATTGTAGATCCCTACTAGATATATTTGTTCATCCCACATTATTTTTACCATTTTTAGGAATGGTGTCGGAAACACCGGTTTGAAGATTCAAGAAGTCTATTGTCTTTTGTGTGTATTTTTTATATGAAGTGTAGAGGAGAGATATGTTGTGATTTGGGATTGATGAGTGTTTTCTCATGTAATTATTTATTTTTGGAATGTTTCAATGTCAACCTTGGGCATGTATGATTGCTGTATTTACTTGAGAGGGAACACTTTTATTTACTCAAGTGTAATTATTATTCCAATAAATGTTATGTAACTGGATTTAAATTAAGGGTTTTAGTAATGTATCCGGGTAATAAATTTGGGACGTGACACGCGTGGTTAGGTGTCGATTATTTCGGTTAGTATCAGTAAAGTGGCTTAGGTAGTGCTTGTATAGCCTATTGGCAGACACGTACCTAGAGATTCCTAGTGTTTTGTATCCACTACCTTGTTTTTTGAGTTTAAAAAGTATTGTTTTATGAATATATATATACATATATGGCATTGCAATGTTTGGAAAGATAAAGTATAATATTTTAATAAATGGCATGCATATGCATTCACCATATGACCTTGTTAAGAATCATACAGTGTGTTAACGCATTCTCTACTGGGCATTAGCTCACCCTATGTAGAAAACAACTTTCACGTGTTGATGATATGCCTCCACCAATGATGTAACTTGGGAGGACCTTGGAGCTGAGAGCTTCTTTTCATTATTTTATGTAGATATTTGTTGTACAAGTCTTCGACTTTATACGTATGGAGTTTAATTCATTTTGTTGTTCCTAAGTATAGACTTGGAAAGATGCAGCCAGCAAGACATTAACTTATTTGTACTTTCTTTTGTTCCAGTTCATTCATATATGTCATATGCTATAGATTCGATATTTAGGATTTATGAATGTAGACATGCATATGTAATCTTTTGTATAGCAAAAGAGAATCAATGAAATGTCAATATTATGCAAGTTTTTGCTTTTCCATTGAATATCATGAGGTGGGTTGTTGTTGTTATTTTGGGATGTTACAGAGAGAGCTTTGAATTCTTTGTAGTGTTTATTTCTCCCCTTTTACAAGGGTTTATATGTAACTAATACTCGTGATTGTTTGGCGTAGGCTTAATAGTTTTTGACTTTCTAACTATTGGATTAGTGGTCTGTTTGATGTAATATTTCTCATATTTGTAATTAGGGTCAGGTTTGTTTCTAGTCTATATGTGGACTAGAGGGTAATGTTGGGCCTCATGAGGCCCATCACGGGCCCATTTCAACAATTTGGACCATTCAATTTGTTAGGTTTATGTGTAGATTATCCACACACAAATCAAATTGATCCAACAATTATAATTTTATTATATTTGTCTATAAAATAATTATGATATATTTTCAAAATTACAGTTATTGCTTATTTTTTTGAAGATAAATAAAATAAAACAATATAGTTATGATTATTGAATCGCTATTTTTTTTTCTTTTTTCTTTTTTTTTTTTTGGTATGGATGATCTACACATAAAACCACACAAAATTAACAGTTTAATTAATATAATTTAATTTTTTGATAAGGATACATTTTTTATGTGAACAAATTTTCCCTAGATATATATATTTTGATTTTGTTGTGTAGTAAAATGGTTGTTTGTATTCATTTTTAGAGAGAGAAAGCGAAGGAAAGAGTTGATTATATGCACAATAAGCAATTGGTGTAAACACGATGCAATTCTAATATTACATTTAATTTTTTAGATGATTTAGATTGAGTTTATTTAGAATCAAAGTGATAGAAAACGAGGAAAATGAGGGAGAAAAAAGTTAACTTTGTATGAGTTTCTTTAACTTGAAAGTGGTGAAAAGTTGAAGAAAGTTAAATTTTCTATACAATCAATATTAACATTATGACTAGCTTTTAATTTCTTATAAAAAAATACAAAAAAAATTAAATGTGTATGTAGTTGTCTATAACTAAAATTTCAATTTTTTTTTTTTACAAATTTTTTTATTTTAATCAAATGTTTGCATATATATGTACATATATATATACATATATATATATATATATATATATATATATTTTTTTTTTTTTCTATTTCTTTTCTTTTTACTTTTACTGATTACCATTTTTTTCCTTAATCAAATGTTTAATGATTTAGGGATTGATTTGATAAATGTGGAAAAAGTTTGATATTCCACAATTATTGAATGTGAAAAGTGTTTTGGAATAAAAAAATACTACTAAAAACCCGTACTATGCACGGGATGTGAAAAAATTAATAAAATATGTTTATATAAAATAATATAAATAGATAAATAGTTAAATTTTTATATATAAATTATGAAAACAAAAAAAATATTGAAACTTACAATTTAAGTTTTACAATTTTATCACAATTTATGTATCGAATTTTAATTTGTCACAATTTCAATCATGTAACTTTCAAGCCCCTTACTAAAGTTATAAATTTGGGCAAGTTGAACCCAAGCAACTCGAGTAAAGCTTGTAAATTTTTAAAGATTGGTCAACATAATTTTTAATTGGGTGAGAACCTATGTAAAATTCTAAAATTCGAATAAATTTGAATGGACTTGGGCAGAGACACCAAATATAACGGCTCTGGTTTAGACTCGACCCATTATATGCTCTTAGATCCGGGATTTCATACCTTTAATTGTTGTTTATGTCCTTAAACATCTTGTTGAGTCTAGTTGAGTTGCAGGGCATGTTTGAAACAGGTTGTGAGTTAGTTTTTCAAAGGAGTTGATGTCTTATTTTCTATTTATTCACTTGAGTGGTGTTTTGGTTGCTCAATCAGTCTTTGAGATCTCCTAGTATTTTGCAGGTCTACAAAAGTTCTGAGAGTAGGCTATCTTCGCTCGAGTAGTCTTTCTTGCAATCGAGTGGTCTTTTTTAGTCTGCAAAACTTTTGTGAAGGGGTCATTATGTGCTCGAGTGGTGTTTTGGTCACTCAAATGGTGTCACTTATTGTTTCTGACGGTCGAGCGATGTTTTGGTCGTTTGAGTGGTCTGTACGTATATTAGTTTCGAAAATAGAGTTTTTTAAGAGAATTTTCATTTTCTTTCTCTCTAAAACCTTCAAAACCCTAATTTCTTCATTTTCTCTCTCTAGTTCTTGCTTAAAACCTTAAATACTCCATGATCCATTGATTTCTCCACCGTTGCTCCTTAGAGAAAAATGTAGAGCACGTCGAAAGATTCATTCTAATCGGAGATGACCTCATTTTTTGGCTCTGTCAAAGTTCCATTCTTGCTCACTTCCTCTTCTACTCTTAAGGTAGGGATTTTTTCAGCATTTAGTATGATCCTTAGCTTGGTTATTTGCTTCATAGAAAGGTTTAGTGATTTGGGGATTTTGAGTTGAATTTAGGGTTTGATTATGAAATGTAAAAGAGGGGTTTTTCAAATAAATTCTTGAAAAAGGTTGTGAAAGTGTATAAAATGTTGGGTTGTGTTGAAATGTTGGAATTTCCTTACTTAAATATGATTTTGAAAGTAAAGGTGGTTTTGTTTGAAAATAACTGATAATTGATTTTTGAAGGAAAATTAAAAAGATGTTAGGTTTTGAAAAGATACGAGGAATGTATCTGTTGATGATGAGAGTGGAGTAGGATATGTAGTATCACTCCCATTTTGAAAAATGATGAGATTATATCTACTGTAGAAAAATTATTTGTTAAATAAAAATATCTGTTTTAGGCTATCGGTCAAGGATAACTTTGATTGTTATAGAAATTGCATGAGATTAGGTTAATTGAAACCAACTACCCAATCATTTTGGATTGAACATTGAAAATGTATTATTTTTGAGAAAAATGGGTTTATACCTTGATGAATCTGGTTAGAGGGTGCGGTTGTCGTTTATATTGTCGGTCTGTGTGTCCTTGGTGAGTCCAGAAACTCGCGTGGTTAGGTGCTAATCTTTCCGATTAGTACCGGTAAAATGGCTTTGGTAGCGGTTGTATAGCCTATTGGTAGACACGTACCTAGAGATTCCTAGTGTTTTGTATCCACTTATAATTGTTTCGGTTTAGACCCAACCCATTTCATGCTCTTAGATCCGGGATTCCATGTCTTTAATAATTGTTCATGTCTTAATTTATTTATTGGTAGTTGGGTTAAGTTGTTGGTTGTGTTTGAAATAGGTTAGGAGTTAGTTTTTTTTAAAGAGTTGTTGTTCTGTTTTTTGCTTGTTCACTCGAGCAGTGTTTTTGGTTGCTCGAGCGGTCCTTGAGATCTTCCAGTACTTTTGCAGGTCTACAAAACTTATGGGAGTAGGGTGTTATTCGCTCGAGCATTCTTTCTTGCGCTTGAGCAATCTTCTTCAGTCTGCAAAACTTCTAGAAATGGGACATTGGCCCCATTTGGTAGAGCTGTGGGAAAGTGATTATAGCTTATAGCTTAACATCTTATAGCTAATAACTGTGAACATAAGCTGATTTTTTACTTATAAATTAAGCTTCTCCTCCCACACTCAAAGAATAAGTTATTTTTTGACTTACAAAACGCTATAAGCTGTATTGTTAAGCTGAACCAAACACATCAAAATAGCTTTAATTAAGCTAAAAGCTTAAATAAGCTGGAAATAAGCCCTACCAAACATGGCCATTGTGTGCTTGAGTGGTGTTTTGGTCGCTTGAGCAGTGTCACTTATTGTCTCTAATGCTCGACTAGTGTTTTGGTTGCTTGAGCAGTCTACACATTTATTAGTTCGAGGAAAGGAAATTTTGAATGACTTTTTCATTCCTCTCTCTCTCTCTCTCTCTCTCTCCCTCTCTCTCTAAAACATTTCAAAACCCCAGTTCTTCACTTTCTCTCCAGTTCTTGCTTAAAACCTCAAATACTCCTCATCCATTGATTTCTCAACCTTTGCTCTTTGGAGAAAAAGATAGATCTCGTCGAAAGCTTCAATCTAATTGGAAAGGATCTCATTTTCGACTCCGCCAAAGTTTCACCCTTGCTCTCTTCCTTTTCTACTCTTAAGGTAAGGATTTCCTTAACCTCTCATATGATTCTTAGCTTAGTTGTTTGCTCTTTGAAAGAATTTAGTGATTTGGGAATTTTGGGTTAAACCTAGGGTTTGATTTTGAAATGTAAAAGAGGGGTTTTCAAATGGGTGCTTGAGAAAGGTTGTGGAGATGTGTTTATGGTTGAGATGTGTTGAAATGTTAAAATTTCCTTACTTAAATGTGATTTTGAAAGCAAAAGAGGTTTTGTTCAAAAATCATTGATATTTGGTTTATAAAAGAACATGGAAAAAGATGTGGGTTTTGAAAAGATGAAATGAACGTATTGGTTGATGATGAGAGAGAAGTTGGATATGTAATATCGCTTCCATTTTGAAAATAATGAGCTTATATCTTTTATTGGAAAATTATCTATTAAGTAGAAATATCTGTTTTGGGCTACCGGTGGAGGATAATTTTGATTGTTGTAGAAATTGCATGAAGAATAGCTTAAATTGAAACTAATTTCTCATACATTATGCATCGAGCATTGTTTCAAACTTGAACATTGAAAATGTATTGCTTTTGAGAAAAATAGGTGTATATCTTGGTGAATCTAGTTAAAGGGTGTGGTTGTGGTTATATTGTTGGCCTATGCGTTCTTAGTGAAAGTCTCGAAATTCGTGGGGTTAGGTACCGATCCTTCCGGTTAGTGCAGACAAAATAGCTTTGGTAGTGCTTGTATAGCCTACTAGCAAACACGTACCTAGAGATTCTCACTATTTTGTATCCACTGTCCTGTTTTCTAATATAAAAGGGAGATTTTCATGAATTGATATCTAATCCTGACATTGCATTGTTTGAGATGAAAATGTAAAATGTTTGCCAGATGGCATGTGTAGCCCGACTTTTCGTGCTCTTTTCGGAAGACGAATAGCCCTACAGTTTGGACTCCGCTTGTGGTTCTGAATCTGATTTCACAAGTGCAATGTGAAATAATGAAAACACAAAAAGAGTCCAAATCCGGCAATTCTTTTTGGAAAATCAATGTTTGAATCAAATGCCAAAAATGGACTGCTTTGCCAGATTACAGAGTCGCCAACTAAATATTTTTTGGGAAACTTAGGAAACCCTAGACTCGTGCCAAAGGCCATTAGTTTGTCATCACCAAAGTGTCTCGGCTCGGGAACTTAAGTACGAGGGGGGAAGGTCATGAATTGAGCACCCCACTCGCCCGATCAAAGATTGGCTTCTACTAATCATGATGAGTTTTTTCATTTACATTATATGCTCTTGTTCAGATTTATTATCTATTTTACTATGTGATGCACACACAAGGTATAGACTAGTTTGCAAGAATTGGAACACTTGATCTCATGTTTCGTTTTGAAATTGTTTTGTGCATTTACCACTTGAAAAAGTGGGCTTAAAATGGACATTTAATCAAACCATTCCAGTTCAAGCAACTAACCTTCATCCACAAGCATTCAAACAATTATATCATTTAAGCAATTAGTCTTATGGTGTTCATGCTTTAGATATGGCAACACAAGCATCCGATGCAAGATGGTAAGACATAAAAGCTCACCTAGTACTCCGAGCCAAAATAGGTGAAAGAGTTAGAAAAATATGCAAGTTCCTAACTTATGTAATATGACTAATGCAACGCACACATCATGTATTTTTATAGGCTCGGCTATGAGCATGGCATATGATTTTATTCAAGCCATGCAAGAGAGCACGTATTCAAGTAAATGAATTTGAACATTTGATATTGGGTTAGCATGATGAGCCAAACCCTTGGATGCATGCAAGACAATGGATGCAAATCACAAGAATGCTAATGAAATGTGATGCCCTATACTAACCATCATAAGCGAGTAAGTAAAAGTGAGAAAGACGTGGGGTTAGATAACATACAACTTATTACAACATTGCCGTCGTGCAAGAAGGTGCGAATCAGAGTCCGAAAAGTCTGAATTAAACTAATTATTACAAAACTGAATGAATAAATAAGCGAGGTTAATTAACTATCTAACTATGCTATTACAACAAGGATAACTACGTTAAGTAAACTAGCTCAGGTTAATTAACTATCTAACTATGCTATTACAACAAGGATAACTATGTTAAGTAAACTAGCTCTCCAAACTAAGTAACTACAACAATTACAAAGGGACAATAATAATAATTACAACACTTAATAATTATTGAGACTAATTACAATAAGCAATATTAAATTAATTACAACAACGATCATAATGTAAGCGAGGATGTGCAAGAATTGCATGCATGCACATGTACGATGTTCAAGAATAGCTCTGTCTGCCCTAGGCTTGCTTTATTTCACCTCAGCCACTACCTTTTGTTTTTCTGCAAAAATACACTACTGACCAAACATTGAGGGCCGATCGGCCCTTAATGAAGCTCGATCGGGCCTAAAGAAGGCCGGTCGTGCCTTAATTTTGTGCAAAACTCTGTTTTGTGTTCTGAAGTGAAAACAGTGCAGACAGAGTTGCTCAAGCTCTGTTTGTCCCTTTGTTCCTTCTCTGTCATGGAAAAGCCACGAGAGAAGGTTAGAATTGTTTCCAAAACCATTAATGAGCAAATTGATTGCTTGATGATTCTGAATACAATTTTGGACAAAAATCAATGAATGTAATGAATATGACCACTCCTCTCTTCTTATCATGGAATGAACTCAAAAAAGGGAAGTATGGATGCTTCAAGAATCATCAAAATGCCATGAATTACCGCATGATCACTCTTGACTGAATAAACTTGACCTAACGTCCGGCCAAGCCTAGGCAAGATGACTCATTTTCTTTATGTGTATTGGTTGATTTTAAACCAATTCTCTTTGTTATTTCCATTCTTTAGTCCATTTGTCCGAAGTGATGATTAAGTCCTTTAAAAGGAGAAAAGCGGTCAAACCGGAAGTAATTCTCAACATAAAACAGAGATCATGCCGTTGACAATGAATCTCCATAGAGACTAAGCCATTAAGCATAAATCTCTAGTTCATGTGTTGAATAACCACCAACTGATTGAAACAACTCTCAAATGAAAAAAAGGAGTGATAAGTTGATTCTTAAAATGAGGTCATGCACATGAAAGTTAGACAAAGAAATGCTAAGAACAACATAATACAAGCTATGTACAAAGACCAATGCTATAACAAATGAACTAATCAAAGTTTGAATCAACTACATAAATTAGAAGAACCCTAAAATAGCCTCTAATAAGCCAAAGCAATGGCTGAAAATGTAAGAAAAGATCTCAAAAGCTAAACAAAAAGGTAAAGACACCAAAGCTATGTAAGCAAAAACAAGGAGGGGAGGCCAACCCCTCCAATTTTAAGACTTCAAACCATTTTTTTGGCCTTATTTCAACTCTGAAAATTAGTTCAAAAATGAAAGAAAAAGAGTGTAAAGGAACCAAGGGTTGAGCTATAAAAATAGGTGCAAGTAAGGGTGTTAACCTTACCACATTTGGTAGCCTATCAAAACCCAAGTTCCAACACTTAGAATGGATACAAAATAGCCCAAGAATACAAGAAATAGGTAGAAATGATGTAAGAAAAAGCAAGAACAAGAGTTACAAGCTTATACCTCTCAAAATGGAGTAAGCTGTAGACGTCCCCGAACGTCCCGGGAGGGAATCCCCCGTTTTGTTCATTTGGGCTTACTGCAGTTCGAACTCAATGTCGCGGTCCTGTATCTAATCTCGCAGAGTGCAATGCAAGACCGATGAATCATCAAAGAGTTCAAATCCAGCAAATCATTTTGAAAAACTGATTTTTAGAAAGAAGTGCCAAACATGGACTGCTTTGCCAGATACAGAGTCACCACCTAAATATTTTATTTTGGGAGAATTTAGGAAACCCTGACTCGTGCCTAAGGCCACGTGTCCGTCATCACCAAAGTTGCCTCGGCTCGGGAACTTGGGAACGATTGGGGATGGTCACTTCGTGAGCACCCCCGCTCGCCCAATCAAAGATCAGCCTCCACTAACCATGATATCGAGTTTTGAAAACATTATGTGCTCTTATTCCGGTTATTAGCCTAGATTTACTACGTGATGCACACAGCATATAAGTATAGATTGGATCGCCTGAATTGGAACAAAACACCTCATGTTTTCTTTTGAAACGGTTTGCTACTCGCAAGTAGGCTAAAATGCGAATTTGCCCCCCTCAGGTGGGCTTAGAAAACAAGATTATTTGCCACTCTCAAGTGGGCTTAAAACTCACAGTCAATGCATTATTCTAATTCAGATAATCCAACCTTTACCCACAGGCATTTAGGCAGGTATATCACATAAGCAGTTAGCCTCATGGTAAACATGCTATCATGGCAGTCACTCACACGCATTCAAAGATGCTAAAGCATAAACACTTACCGAGTACTCCGAGCCAAAACAAAAACTAATTAGTAACCAATGCATGATCCTAGTTCATGTAAGATGGCTCATGCAACATATGCAAAATGCAACTAGAAATAGGCTCGGCTGTCCTAAGAATGGCATATGAGATGCTGCAGCTAACACGTATTCAACTTGGAATTGAAATACTATGCAGTTAGTATGATGCGCCGAGCCCGGTGCATGCAATACAGATGAATGATGCAAATATGCAAGCATAAGTATGCTAATTGAAACATGCCCTAATCTAACCATCATAAGCTGGTAAATAAAAGGGAGAAAGACGTGGGGTTGGAAGACATACATCACACACACGCACACTTATTACAATTGTGCCCTCGCTCGGAGGGTCCGAATACATAATACAGTCCGAATAAATAATTAACTGCTCTAGCTAATTAAAAATTACAAAACCCTAATTAATCAACAAATTAACTAGGAAAACAAATAAATTAGCATGCAAGCTAAATGGACCGCCTCAGCTCTGTTCCGAATGATGAAAGATGCATGCATGCTCGAGCTGCCTCGTCAGGAAATTCCTCATGATGCCTTGATTCGCCTCTGTTTGCAATTGCTCCCGGAATGCTGTACAAAACTCCAAAAGGTTGTTGACCAGTTTTTGCTGTCGGTTTCTGGTTTGCTGAAACAAAGAGCAAGAAAGGGGCATGGCAAAGTATTTTCACATATGTATGCACGACCACTCTCCCTGTCATTGCACAAGGTCTAGGGAGTGTAGACCTCGATCCTCGTGCCACCAATCACGCATCGCGATGCACGATGGCTGAGGAGTCGAATTGTACGACTCAATATGAAATGAATGCACATATAAACACAACAAGGCCCAAACTCCATCATGGGTAATCCGGAGTGTCGGCGGCCAGGAATTGAGACACGTTTCATCACCTTGAGTACGAAACGTCCCTCGTTTCCCGTGTTTGGACTAACCCTACTCCAAACACAATGCAATGAGGTGGCATACATAATGCGGCTAACATGCAACCCTAAATGCAATGCAACCAAGTCATGCTGGCATGCGAGGGATGATATGCACGCATGCAATTAGCATACGCAATGCTATGAACCTAGAATGGCATACTCAATGCACATGAGCTATATGGCATACACAATGCACACATACGAAGATGGACATACACAAAGGCATAATCAAAGCATACACAATGCGATGGTCAAACATGCAACAACATGAACCAAATGGCATACACAATGCAAGATGGACTTAAACCAATATGAGTGGACCTGAGCCACACTCAAATCGGTAGCCATATGATGAAAATGAGACAACCGAAATACATGCAAACATGCACGAATGCAAAGAACCGATCCTAAGGCACAACATGCAACTCTAACAAAGCATGGCAAAGGATGAAATATGACATAGAATGGCACATGATCCAGCTCTGAAATATGATTTGCAATGGCCCCAAATCATGTAAACGCTTCACCCGATGCATGCTAGATGGCCCGAATACCGAAACTAGTGAAGTGCGTTACACTAGAGGTACACAAAGCAATGGACAAATGGAAAAACCAACCCCAAACAGACCCTAGGCAGGTCCAAGATAGTGGGAAATTGGTCTAAAACTATGGCTCGGAATGCATTCAAATGAAGCCCATGCAATGGTCGGTAAATGAGGCATACAAGCCCGACTCTCTAATGCACTTAAAGAGTGAAAATCATGGGAATATGGCATGCATATAGGCTCTGAAATATGATGTGCTATGGCCCCAAGACATGAAAACACCTCAGTATATGCATGCGATGGACCTCAAAACTCAAAGTTAAGCATGGATATTGAACTACAGGCATGCAAAACAAGCATCATTCGACCATGAGACCCAAAAAATAGAGCTAAGGCAGTCCAAAACACGTGCAAGATTAGTTTAGGGCAAGGCCAAAATATGCTAGGAAAGGCGGTCAAAACATCATGCAAAACGAGCTAGTGAACCATAACTTGCACTACAACTATATGAAGCATGTGAAGGACTACCAAACCAACCAAAAACAGAAACAAAGCATGCCAAAATATGACCTAAAACCCACTGGAACTCAGTCAACACATGCTAGAATGATGTGCTCCTTTGAAAGGCTATGCAAGGGGTTACTCTACACATGCAAGATAGACATCAAAACTGGAAAAACCACCTCTGGAAAGAGGTTATAAAGGCCCTAAAACTCACTAAAAAGGGCCTGAAATGAGGCTAGGAAGCATGCAAGTAAAGGCTCCTTTGAAAGGCTATGAAGAGGGTTACTCTACACATGCAAGAGGGACACCTAATATGGAAAAAAAAAACTCTGGACAGAGTTCATATAGGTCCTAAAACTCATCAAAAATGGTCTGAAACATGCTCAAGAAGTGTGTAAATATAGGCCTCTTTGTAAAGCCAACAATGCTAGTAAACAAAACAAGGGGTGAGAGGGTCACCCCTCTCTGATTTTGGGGCTCAAAACAGCACAATAGCCACTAAAAATCCACTGGATTTCAGTGGCTAAGAGGTCAAACAAAGGCCAATGCAAAGGCCTAGATGCATGGCTCAAAACAAAGTCAAAACAAGCATGCAAGGGGGGAGATGACCCCCAACAGAAAAATGGTCTCAAACAAACATGTTAAGGACCTCAAAATAAGACTTTTTTTAGTTCATGACAAAACCCAAATATGCTTGAAAATGGAGCTAAGATGTGAAGCAAAATAATGCTTAAAAGGGGAAAATAAGTGTTACCCTTGTAGAGAAGACCTCTAGAAGCTTCTGGACCAAATTAGTAAACCTTCAACCTCTGAAAACTAGCTCCAAGGTGCTTGGATGGATGGTGGAAGGGTTAAGCTAAGGGTTGGTGTGCAAAGGGCCAAGAACTATGGAGTATTTGAGCACAAAAGAGAGAGATATAGAGAGGTGTATATTGTATGCCTTAGAAGCAAAATCTGAACCTTTGCAATGGAAGAGGACCTCTTCCTTTATAGAGGAGAGGGGCTAAAGCTTCTTTAAGAAGCTTAAAACCAAGCTTAAAGATCCTCCATATCAATTCTGAGGCTTCCAGCTGGCACAATTGGCTAACACTCAGTGAGACAAAAAAGGAGAAAGCTGGCCGACCAGTTCAGGTGGTTGGCCGACCCCTTGCCCTGGTCAGCTGACCAGGTTTAAAAGGGTCAATCATCAAAAGCTGGTCGGCAGCCCTGATTGGTGGTCTCCTAAGTGAAAGCAACTCAGTGGTGGTATGAGAGACCAGAAAATGTGGATCAAAAGCGAGTGAGACCACTTACCTGTCAAGAAAAATCGGCCGACCGGGGAAAGGTGGTCTCCAAGAAGAAAAGGTGGTCTCCCACCCTTGTACCACCTTCCTAACAATGAAACTAGGGTCTATGCCAAAAATGAACCAAGACGGATGCAAAACGAGGGTTCGGGGGCCAAAACGCGCAGCCAGGTGCCTCGAAAATTGACTGTTAGGCATCAATGGTGGTGTGCGACCACAAAGGTGGTCTCCCGGGCCACAGTGTCCCTCTGAAGAGAGGAAACAAGGTGTGTGCCAAAAACCGGAGCAAACGGAGGTAGTTAAGCGGTCCCGAACTGAGTCACACGGCCGACGGCTCTGAAAACTAGAAACTGGTCTCCAAACGGGAACAGTGGCCTATGACCACGAAACGTAGCCTACGGCCACTGAGAGATGGTCTACGAGACCTCTCCCTCCCTTCAGGAAGAGAAAACAAAACCTGGTTCGCAAACCGAGGCAAAGCACAGAAGAGTCCCGAAGTTTGGGGGTAAGGCTCTCAGCCGAAACTCCGAAACCTCAGAACGAGCACAACATGCACCATCACCGAGCGCTCAATCGATGGCGTCTGAGTCTTAAAGTCAGTCAAAAATGGGGTGTCTACATAAGCGTTGGTTGATGATCAAACTTACTCAAAAGCAAGAACAAGAGTTACAAGCTTATACCTCTCAAAATGGAGTAAGCGTTGGTTGATGATCAAACTTACTCTTGACACACTCTCAAGCTTGAATTATGTTTCTCAAGGGTCAACCAAGGTTCTAAGATGATGAGTCAATGTTGTGTATGGTGTATATAGATGATACAAGGTTCGTAGGTTAACTCAAAAGTAGCTTGCAATGGAAGAAGAAGGAAGAAGGAGCTCTCTCTATATATATAGGCTTTCTCTCAATTGTTTAACCCCCAAAATAGAGGAATATGGTCGTGTTTATAGAATTTGAGTACAAAACGTGATAAATATCTTCAAAAATGGATAACTGGCGGCCTCCCGCTCAGAACAGTGTTTCTCGCTATTGGAGGCCAACCGACCCTCAATAGCCACGGTTGGCCTTCAATGAGGCACGGCCGAGCCTCAATGAATTCCCTTGTTTTTTGTTTCAGCCTCAACACAAGGTGGCACAAGGTGTAAAAATGAATTTCTTGGGTATGATCAGTCGGGAATATGGAAAGGTTTGGGGTTATTTCGAAGCTTAAATAAGGCTCCTTCGCTGAGACCTTGAACCATGCACAATACCACTTTCATCATCGAGTATTCTGAGTAAAACGCTCGAGCCTTGCGGGCGGTCAAAAATGGGGTGTCCACAGCATGCATATGCATTCACCTTATGACTTCGTGAAGATTTATACATTGTGTTAAAGTATCTCTACTAGGCTTTAGCTCACCCTATGTGAAAATAACTTTCAGGTACCGATGATGTGCCTCCACCAAGGACTTTGCTTGGACGGGCTGTGGAGCTGAAGGCTCATTTTTGGTTTCTTGTTGTAATTATTTTTGTACAAGCCTTGGGCTTTAATTGTATTGAGTAAAACTCACTTTTGTTGTACCCAAGCGTTGTCTTGGAAAGATATAGCCATTAGGGCATTAACATACCTGTATAACCTTTTATTTCAATCTACTTATACGTGGCATATGCTATAGATTCAGGATTTAAGATTTATAAATGTATACTCGCATATGGAATCTCTTGTATAGTAAAAGAACATAAATGAAAGGTTATTATTTCACATGTTGTATTTACATTAAACACTATGAGATGGGTTGTTGTTATTATTTTGGGCCGTTACAATTGCCCTATTTTTTGATGTAAAAGGATATTTTTCATGAATTTATATATATATATATATATATAGCATTGCATTGTTTTGAGTTGGAAGTGAAAAACATTTGATAAATAGCATGCATATGCATTCACCTTATGACTTCATTAAGTTTTATACATTATGTTAAAGTATCTCTACTGGACTTTAGCTTATCCTACGTGGAAAATAACTTTTAGGTGCTGATGATATGCCTCCACCAAGGACATAGCTTGGGAGGACTTGGAGCCAAGAGCTTCTTTGTTTTCTTTTGATGTAATTATTTTGTACAAGCCATGAGCTTTAACTATATTAAGTTGAACTCACTTTTGTTGTACTCAAGCATTAACTTGGAAAGATGTAGCCATTAGGGCATAAGCTTACCTATATCTCTTTTTATTTCAAATCATTTACATATATGGCATATGCTGTAGATTCAGGATCTAGGATATATGAATGTACACTGGCATATGTCATCTTTTGTAGGGAAAGAAAATATAAATGAAAGATTATTATTTTGCATGTTGTTATTATTTTAGGGCAATACACCAAATAAACTGAGCAATCAAAACAAAATTGTTATTATTTCCCAGCGACAATTGTTTTGGATAAGGATCCACATTTAACGGCTCGGTTGTGGTAGAGCCTATAGGATGCCTTGGGCACTAAATTGATCTTTAGTATCTCCTATCATCCTCAGACTGACAGGTAGCCTGAGCGCACCATTCAGATTTTAGAGGGTATGTTTCGGGCTTGCAGTCTTGATTTTAAGGGGTCGTGAGAGAGGAACTTGCCTTTGGTGGAATTTGCCTAAAATAATAGTTTTCAGGCAAACATTGGTATGGCACCATTTGAGGCCTTGTATAGCTGACCATGTAGATCTCCTATGTGTTGGGCCGAAGTGGGTGATGCACCTATGTTAGGTCCAAAGTTAGTCCAGGAAACGACAGAGAAGATTGTGCATATTCGTAAGAGGTTGGTTGCGGCTCAAAGTTGTCAGAAGAGCTATGCCAACCATAGGAGGAGGCCTTTATCTTTTGAGGTAAGAGGTCATATATTTCTGAAAATATCACCAAGACAGGGTTTGATGAGATTCGGGAAGAGCGGGAAGTTGTCTTCTAGATTTATTGGGTCTTTTGAGATTCTAGAGCGAATCGGGGAGGTAACTTATCATTTGGCCTTGCCACCCCAACTTTTCGAGGTTCATTACGTGTTTTATATTTGTATGCTTTAGAAGTACGAGGCCAATCCTTCACACGTGTTGGATTGGACCGAGTTAGAGGCAGATGAGGATGCCTCGTATAAAGAGAGGCCAGTTTGGGTGTTACAAACCGAGATCAAGTCTTGAGGGGCAAGACCATCCCATTGGTTAAGTTGTTATGGTGACGCCATGGAGTCTAGGAGAAAAATTGGGAGCATGAGGCAAAAGTCCGCGAGAAGTATCTGGACCTATTTGTTGATATTTGAAACTTATATTGAAAATTTTGTTCATGTTGTAATATGTAAAAATTGTAAATGTTTTGGGAACTCAAATTGTAATATTTTATGTTGAAGGACTCTGATTTATCATTATTACTATTGTGGATGGTTAATAGAATTAAAGTCTAGTGGTTATTGCCATGATTTAAATTTCAGGGACGAAATTTCTTAAGGAGGGAAGATTATAACGGTTTTGGTTTAGACCCGACCCATTCTATGCTCTTAAATCTCGGATTCCGTACCTTTAATTGTTATTTATGTCCTTTAACATCTTGTTGAGTCGAGTTGAGTTGCTGGTCATGTTTGAAACAGGTTGGGAGTTAGTGTTTCAAAGGAGTTGCTGTTATGTTTTCTACTTGTTCGCTCGAGTGGTGTTTTGGTCGCTCGAGTGGTCTTTGAGATCTCCCAGTATTTTGCAAGTCTGCAAAAGTTATAGAAGAAGGGTATCTTCGCTTGAGCGGTCTTCTTTAATCTGTCAAACGTCTAGGAAGGGGTCATTGTGCGCTTGAGCGGTGTTTTGGTCGCTCACTTATTGTCTCTGATCACCGCTCGAGCGAACAAGCAAAACAAAATAACAACTCCTTTGAAAAACTAACTCTTAACCTTTTCAAACATGACTAGCAACTTAACTCGACTCAACAAGATATTAAAGGATATAAATAACAATTAAAGGTACGGAATCCCGAATCTAAGAGCATAGAATGGGTTGGGCTTTGTTTTGGTCGCTCGAGCAGTGTCACTTATTGTCTGTAATGGTCGAGCGGTGTTTTGGTCGCTCGAGCAGTCTGCGCGTATATCAGTTGGGGAAAATAGGGTTTTCAATCACTTTTTCATTTCCTTTCTCTCTCTAAAACCTTCCAAACCCTAATTTCTTCATTTTCTCTCTATAGTTCTTGCTTAAAACCTCAAATACTCCATCATCCATTGATCTCTCCACCATTTCTCCTTAGAGAAAAAGGTAGAGCTCGTCAAAAGCTTCATTCTAATCGGAGAAGATCTCATTTTCGGCTCCATCAAAGTTTCACCCTTGCTCAGTCCCTCTTTTACTCTTCAGGTAGGGATTTCTTCAACCTTTATGATCCTTAGCTTGGTTATTTGCTTCCTAGAAAGCTTTGGTGATTTGGGGATTTTGAGTTAAATTTAGGGTTTGATTTTGAAATGTAAAAGAGAAGTTTTTCAAATAAATTCTTGAGAAAGGTTGTGGAAGTGTATAAAATGTTGGGTTGCGTTAAAATGTTAGAATTTCCTTACTGAAATATGATTTTGAAAGTAAATGTGGTTTTGTTTGAAAATCCTTAATAATTGATTTATGAAGGAGATGGGAAAAGATGTTGGGTTTTGAAAAGATAAGATGAATGTATCTGTTGATGATGAAAGTGGAGTAGGATATGTACCTAGAGATTCCTATTGTTTTGTATCCATTGGCCCCTTTTCTGATAGAAAAGGGTATTTTTCATGAATTGATATATATATATATATATATATGGCATTGCATTGTTTTGAGTTGGAATTGAAAAACGTTTGATAAATAGCATGCATATGCATTCACTTTATGACTTCGTTAATTTTTATATATTGTGTTAAAGTATCTCTACTGAGATTTAGCTCACCCTACGTGGAAAACAAGTTTCAAATGTTGATGATATGCCTCCCCAAAGGACATAGCTTGGGAGGACTTGGAGCTAAGAGCTTTTTTGTTTTCTTTTGATGTAATTATTTTGTACAAGCCATAGGCCTCAATTATATTGAGTTGAACTCACTTTTGTTGTACCCAAGCATTGACTTGGAAAGATATAGCCATTAGGGCATAAGCTTACATGTATCTCCATTTATTTCAAAACATTTACGTATGTGGCATATGTAGATTCAGTATTTATGATTTATAAATGTACACTTGCATATGTCGTCTTTTGTATGGAAAGATAATATAAATGAAAGATTATTATTTCACATGTTGTTATTATTTCAGGATATTACACGAAATAACCTGAGCAATCAAAACAAAATTGTATATAGAAATATATAAAATTATCTGCTAATTTAGTTTTTTTTTATAATAAATAAGATTAATTAAAGATTTAATATTAATGAACAAAAACAAAAACAAACTTTAGAAAGGGATCATCGAATAAGTTGATTAAAAAATATATCATTTTATAATGGCATAAAATAATTTAAATATGATTTTTCAAAAATTATTTTTAATTTAAAAATTACAGTAAAATATTTAAATATAATAAAATTAAATTTCTCACAAAATAAAAGTATCTGGATAAAAAAATAAAAATAAAAAGTTAAGAAGAAAATTTATAATTGTATTCTTATTTGATCTGAAAATAATTCTAGATGACCAATAAATTATCACCTATAACCCTCATTTTTTTTAAAATAAAAGAAGATATTTCACAAACCATCACTTTTATTAGAAAAATAACATTTACTTCTATTTGTTTTAGCAAAAGTCACTTTTTAACAATTTGAGCCAAAATTATTTTATTTTATTTTTTTATTTTAGTTTGTTTAATTGACAATTGAGACTGAAAAAAAAATTAATAGGATCAACCATTTTTTGCAAGTGCTTAAAAAGTCTAGATGAATAATAAGAAAAATGCTTGAGACCTAACAAAAAAAAAAAAAAAAAACACCCACAATTGTATCCACAATGATGTGGTATCATATGTGTCAGCTCTTGATTTGTCATACACTTAATAGCATGGGGCCTATAACGATTCTGGTATAGACCCGACCCATTTATTGCTTTTGGATCTGAGAACCAGTGTATTTAATTGTTGTTCAACTCATTTCCATCTTATTGTTTATTGATTTTGGCTTTTGGGAGTTTTGATTATGTTTGAAACACGTTAGGAAGTTAGTTTTTCAAAGTGTTGTTGCCTAGAATTTTCCTTGTTCGCTCGAGTGACTATTCCTTTGCTCGAGCGATCTTTTACAGTCTGCAAAACTATTGGGAGTTTGGATTCTTTGCTCGAGCGGTCTTTCTTGCGGACGAGTGAACTTTTGTCGATTTGAAACTACTGAGAGGGGGTCATTGTGCGCTCGAGCAGTGGTTTTGGTCACCAGTACTTGAAAATGGTTTTCCCTAAATAGAGTGAGCCAAAGTCCAGTAGAAATAATCTAACACAATAAATGAATCTTAACAAAGATATAAGGGTGAAATGCATATACAATGCCCACGTCAAAACAGTTTACATTTCTTTCTCAAAATCATGCCATGCTCAAATTTTATCACAATTCTCAATTCATGTCCTTTATCATAGGAAATAAGGGAAAATTCTCAAACCGGTACAACCTTTCATCGATATTTCATCTGTAGGAAACAGTTAAACAGTATCCACGTAAACGTAGTCTATACAAGTGCTATTATTCCATTTTATGGATATTTCATCCGCGGGAATCGGCACCCATGCATACGCACGTTTTTCGGAACTTTCACCCTGGATGCACAGGCCAACTTAGTTTGGTGATACACACCTATAGACACCCCATTTTTTACCGCCCTTACGACTTGGACGTCATCTCTTGCGCACCCAATGATGAGTGCATATGCTTGTCAAGTGTTCGAGGTCCTCAGTGGAATGCCACAACTTTGAGCCTTTTAAACCTTGCACCCCTATTTCCTTGTTTTTAGACCAAAACCTTGGATTTTCAAGGCTACAACCTCTGGTGACCTGTCGGCCACTGCTTTGGGCTGTCAGTCATTGCTTCTAGTTGCCGGCCATTGACGTGGCCTGCTAGCCACCATTAGTGGCCTGCCGGCCACCAATGTGTTTTGCAGATATTTTGTGACAGTTGTGCCAGTTGTTTGCACAGATGCTTGCATCTGCTCCCACATGTATGGTTGGATGTTTTTTAGGGAGGTTCATGTTTTTCTATATATAGGAGGCCTCCCCTCTTTCCATGAGGTTATAAAAATTTTGGGAGCAAAAATATTTTCTCTCTCTCTCTCTCTCTCTCTCTCTCTCTCTCTCTTGTAACTTGCATAGCCTTTGACCAAACACTCTAAACCAAACCTAGAGAGCTTCTTGCTGAGGTGATTTGGGCTTGAATTTGAGCTCTTAAGGCACTTGAGAGTGTGAAATTGGTGGTTTGTAACTCAATGGTTCATTCCTCTTCAAGAGGTATAACTTCTCTTTCTAATGCACCATCTCTACACCACTTGTTTTCCATATTTTCTACCGTTTTGGGGCTATATAAACTCTGTATTTTTGGGCTAAAACTTGTGGTTTAAGGCCAATAAAGGTTGAGGGGTGTGTAGACTACCTAATTAATCAACAAATCAATTAAACTAAGGAAAGCATTAAAAGGCCTCGGGAAGAGGGATGCACGCATGCTCGGATTGGCTTCGCCCGAAAATCCAATGCCATGCACAAGCTGCCTCTATTTACCCTGCTCTGCTCCTCTGAAAATTCCACAATTCCCAAGGAACACTCTCTAAACACTGTGGAGGGTCACCGGCCAAGAGGGAACACCACCGGCCGTAAGGTAATGGTCATCGACCATTTATTGAGCTCTCGGCCATCCATAATTGGTCGATCGGCACTATATTCAGTTGACCGGCCAAATTTGTCTGCAGAAACCTGTTTTGACAACAGGAGAGGGCAAAACATGGCATGGCAATGCATTTCAAGCAAATGTATGCACCAACACCCTCCTTATCATGTTCATGACTCAAAGGAGGATGGTCCTCGACCCTCGGACCACCAATCGCGCATTCCAATGCGTGATGGCCCAAGATGCCAAGTTGTGCATTTTGATTTCAAATGAAATGCAAACCAAATAAACACATAAGGCCCAACCTCTATCACTTGATCAAGAGGCAAGGCATGCATGCCAAATGCAACCTAAGCATGTTAGCTAAGTATGCAACATGAGCATGCAAGCAAGCAATGTGCACTAGGCACTCAACCTAAGCATGCAAGGCATGGAACGACTATGCTAATGACAAGCATACAAGATGCAATTAGAACATGCAAGTATGCAAGACATATAACATGTTAAGCAACTTAACCAAGGAAATGCATGCCAAATGCAAAGTGTTTCAAGCATGCCATAACATGCGATAGGCCAAATATGCAACAACACACAAGGCAAACATGCGACCACATGCAAGGGAGGGACTTACACCAAGATGGACAGCTCTCTACTAGGTCCAAAACAGTGGCCAAATGCCAAGGAAACGAGGGCCAAAACACATACAATCATGCATGCAAACATGGCCCAACACTTAGGCACATAGAAGCAACTTTTAAGCATACTTAAAAGGGGATAAACATGGACATATGACAAGCATACTCAGCTCTGAAATCGTGTTGTAAAATGTACCAAACCAAGTAAACAAGACAAGCCAAGCATGCAACTATGGTCCAAGGCCTAAGGCTACCAAAGGGGTATTGAACTACACTTAGCAAAACCAAATATGACATGATTTGAGCAACCAAAATCAGAGTTTTAGCATGTTAAAACAAAGCCAAAAACACATTGACATGGCATCCTAGAGGCCTAAACATGATGGCATACGCAATGGCACATTCATGGAGCATGAAACACAAACCCTCTAAGGCCTTAGAGGAACATCAAATGCAAGCATACAAGCATCCCATGGGGACTGAAATGACATGGTAAGTGGTTCCATACCACTGAAATAAAGTAAGGCATGCTAGAGGGGTCAACACTTAAGGCTCACAAGGGGGATTACATGGTAGCTACACAAAGCAAAGCATGGATGACCCGAGCAACCAAAAACAGACCTTAGGCATACTAAAACATGCACAAAATCTTCACAAAGCTAAGTCAAAACAAGTAAACATAGTGGTCTAAATGCTAGGCACATGTTAAGGCAATTTTATGGCATTACAAGACAAGTATGCAAAGCAAGCATGGTGTGTCTAAACCAACTTAAAACAGAGGAAAAAAAACATGGAAAAATACTACCAAATACCCACTAAGACATGGCCAACATGGTCTTAAAAAAAGTGCTCACACATGAGGCTAAAATGGCACATTTTGAAGACAACAAGGAGAGGGGATGGCCCTCTCCTTCTTAGGACCTCAAACCACCATCCTCACCACTGAAATCCCTCAAGATTTCAGTGGTGAGGAGGCCCAAACAAGGTGGTCCCGTAGCTCACCAAAATAGCACAAAATGGGGGCCAAACAAGGCCTATGAGCGGTCAAACAATCCCAAACACCAAAACAACCTTAAACAACTATTTTAAGCAAGTAAAAACAAGACTTTTATATGTTATACACTAAGCTCAAAAAAAGATGCAAGGTAAGCAAAAAGACTATGCAAAAATGGGATATTTAATGGTAAAGTTCTTACCCTTGTAGACCCCTTCAAGAACAGCACTCCAACTACTTTCCTTAGCTCAAAACTTCAAGAACAACCTAATGGCTCCTCAGCAACCAAGGTAAGGTGTAACACTAGGTGCTTATGCACAAAAGTAAGACACAAACACACTTATACACACACAAAGGCAAAAAGAGAGGGAGATATAGAGATAGATAGATACACTATGCAAACCCTAATCTCAGAGCTCTCTGGAGCTTTTTTGTGCCACCCTAATGGAGGGAGAAGAGGCTCCCTCTTATAGAGCTCACTCTTGCAAAGCTTCTCAAGTAAACTAGTCAAGAGGGAGATCCCTCCATATGTGTATGGAGGGGAGCAAAGTGTATGCCAGCTAGCACAGCTGGCATAAAAATATCTGCAAAAGCAGATGCACAGTGGTCGGCCAGCCAAAAATGTTATTTGACCAAAAAATATGGTTGGTCGACCATAAAGAGTGCCAGTCAGCCAAACATTTGGCCGATGGCAACAAACCAATGGCCGGTAGCCTCAAGCCATGGCCGGTGAGGTGTGGGGATAGCCAACAAGCCATTCCCTGCCCTCCAAAGCAAAAAACACAAGTGTTTTGTGCAAAACTAGACACAAAACAGTCGAGTTGAGAGATCCTGAGGCAAGGCCCGTAGCCGAGACCTCCGGGAACTCAAGACGAACACAAACAAGGATGATCACCAAATGTTCAAACGGTGATGTCCAAGTCTTGAGGACGGTCAAAAATGGGGTGTCTACAGGGTGGTTCACCCTTCTTTACACCTTGCTTTCAAGGCCTTTGCCCTTGTGTTTCCCACATTTACAGTATCTTTTTTTGAGCTTTTAAACACTGATTTTTAGAGTTATTTCATTGGCTAAAATCATGTTTTGAAGTCCAAAACTGGAGGGGTTAGCATCCCCTCCTTGTGTTTTGCTTACTAGCCTAGCATAGCTCTTTGTTTTAGCTTACTCTTTTAGCTATTTTCACTTCGATTCTAGCATTTTTTTAGCTTCATTTAGGATTGTTTTAAGGTGTTTATTTCATTTATACTTTGTATAGTATGCTTGTAGTGTAATTGTCCTCATAAGTTTGGTGTTTTAGGCCTTAGACACGATCTTATTTGAGTTGATTGCATTTATTTAGTGCTTTTCTTACTTGTTCTCACCTTGAATCACCTCTGCAACCTCCCTCCTTTCTTGGCTTTTTCTTTTCTTTGAAAGTGGTTTCAAATTATTTGTTTGTTTAGGCATGAGATTGAGGTGTCATGCTTAATAGTTTAATCCCTTTAGGGGTTCATTACTAACGGTATGATGTCTCTTTCATGCCCAAAGTAACACTTGGTTTGAACCCTCTTTCTATTAGAGGACTTAAATTTACCTTTGGACTCAATTGATTAAAGAATGGATGTTAATCTAAAATTAAGTAATAAAATTGGTGAATAAAAAAGAGCAAGATAATAATTTGGTTTAGGTTCAATCGGACGTTAATTGAACCCTTGAGTCTTGAGTCGTTTCATACTCATTAGTGATGAAAATAGTTCAAGATGCATTGTCAACTACTTCCTTGATCTTTCATGATTGTTTTGTTGCATTCATTCAACTTGCACACTTGATTCATAAGCCATCATGCAATGAAATTGCATCCATTGGTGGTTTGTGAATCAAACTTATGTAACAAGCCCGCGGGGGACCTCGCTACAGCTCGGACTCGACTTGTGTTTGTCACGGTTCTTAATCTGAACCAAAGAGTCCAAATCTGGCAAATCGTTTTGAGAAAAACTGATTTTTGAAAAAGTAGTGCCAAACATGGACTGCTTTGCCAGATACAGAGTCGCCACCTAAATATTTTATTTTGGGAAATTTAGGAAACCCTGACTCGGTGCCAAAAGGCCACGTGTCCGTCATCACCAAAGTTGCCTCGGCTCGGGAACTTGGGTACGATTGGGGAAGGTCACTTCGTGAGCACCCCAGCTCGCCCGGTCATAGACCGGCCTCTACTAACCATGATATCAATTTTTGAAAATATTGTATGTTCTTATTCCGGTTATTAGCCTAGGTTACTATGTGATGCTCACAGCATATAAGTATAGACCGGGTCGCCCGAATTGGAACAAAACATTTCGTGTTTGTTTTTGAAAGATGGTTTGCTACCCGCAGGTAAGTTTAAAACATTTGATGATTTATTCCAATCCAAGTAACCCAACCTTCACCCACAGGCATTCAGGCAGTTATATCATATAAGCAATTAGCCTCATGGTAAGCATGCTATTCATGGCAGTCACTCATACGCATGCAAGGATGCTAAAGCATAAAACTCACCGAGTACTCCAAGCCAAAGCAGAAACTCATTAGAAATCATGCATGAATCCTAAGTATACAAAAATGCCTAATGCAACATATGCAAAAATGCAACTATGGCAGGCTCGGCTATTCTAAACATGGCATGTGGAATGCGGCAACTAGCATGTATTCAACTTGGAATTGAAAGTACAATGCAGTTAGTATGATGCGCCGAGCCCGATGCATGCAATACAGATGAATGATGCAAACATGCTGTCATACTGTATGCTAATTAAGATATGCCCTAATCTAACCATCAAAAGCGGATAAATAAAAGGGAGAAAGACGTGGGGTTGGAAGACATACATCACACTCACCCACACTTATTACAGTTGTGCCCTCGCACAGAGGGTCCGAATAAATAATACAGTCCGAATATTACAGTCCCCAAATAAAAGAATATTACAGTCCAAAATATTATAAAATCCTAATTAATTAATGAATTAACTAAGAAAGCAAATAAACTGGCATGCAAGCCAGGGACTGTCTTGCTTCTGATGGATGATGTATGTCCGGATTGCCTTGCGCGGAAATCCACCGGAATGCCCCAATTAGCCTCTGTTTACACCTGTTCTTGAAATGCGTGCCAAGCCCCCAAAAGGTTGCTGATTCCTGGTTTTGCTGCAACAGAGAGCAGGAAAGGGGCATAGCAATGTATTTGCACAAATATATGCATGTCTCGATCCTCGTGCCACCAATCGTGCATACCGAGGCATGATGGCCGAGGAATCGAAATGCACAACTCAATATAGGATGAATGCACATGAAACTACAGCTAAAACCTAGCTCCATCATGGATAATCCGGAGTGTCAGTGACTGGGGAATTGAGACACATTCCGTCACTCGGAGTACGAAATGTACCTTGTTTCCCGTGCCCGGACTAACTCCTATTCCGGACACGATGCAATATGCATGATATGCATGAAATGCAACTAAGATGTAATCCTAACATACAGAATGCTATGGAAATGAGATGCCTCGAAATGCGTGCACGCGGGCACGCAAACCGAGAAAGTGACGGGATGTTGAAAATATGATGCCTCGAAATACGTGCACACGGGCGCGCAATCCGAGGTAATGGTAAATGCAGTGAAAATAAGATGCCTCGAAATGCGTGCACACAGGCACGCAAACCGAGGCAATAACAGATATAATGCAAATAAGGTGCCTCGAAGTACGTGCACACGGGCACGCAAACCGAGGCGATGACAGATGCAATGAAGATGAGATGTCTCGAAGTGCGTGCACGCGGGCACGCAAACCGAGGCGGTGACAGATGCAATGAAGATGAGATGCCTCGAAATACGTGCACGCGGGCACGCAAACCGAGGCGGTGCTAAAGTGACATGGAAATGACAAATGGGCTTATACCAACATGAGTGAGCCTCAGCCACACTCACATCGGATGCCAGTGGCAGAAAATGAAGTGCCTCGAAATGCGCGCACACGGGCACGCAAACCGAGGCAATGCATATGCAATGCAAATGACATGGAAAATGACAAATGGACTTATACTAACATGAGTGAGCCTCAGCCACACTCATATCGGATGCCGGTGGCAGAAAATGAAGTGCCTCGAAATGCGCGCACACGGGCACGCAAACCGAGGCAATGCATATGCAATGCAAATGACATGGAAAATGACAAATGGACTTATACTAACATGAGTGAGCCTCAGCCACACTCATATAGGATGCCGGTGGCAGAAAATGAAGTGCCTCGAAATGCGCGCACACGGGCACGCAAACCGAGGCAATGCATACGCAATGCAAATGACATGGAAAATGACAAATGGACTTATACTAACATGAGTGAGCCTCAGCCACACTCATATAGGATGCCGGTGGCAGAAAATGAAGTGCCTCGAAATGCGCGCACACGGGCACGCAAACCGAGGCAATGCATACGCAATGCAAATGACATGGAAAATGACAAATGGACTTATACTAACATGAGTGAGCCTCAGCCACACTCATATAGGATGCCGGTGGCAGAAAATGAAGTGCCTCGAAATGCGCGCACACGGGCACGCAAACCGAGGCAATGGTAAAATGCGATGAAACATGGCAAAAATGATATGCAATCATGCTAATGGAATTTCAGCAACAAAATATGGGGGAAAACAGTCCCGAAATGAAGCGAAATGACATGAAATGCAAGGAAATGACCCGAAATGCAACATTAGGCATCCGAAATGGCCTATAGCCATACTAAACATGCACAACATGGACATGCAATGCAAAGACAGAAGCTAGACAGTCCCAAAATAAGCACTTTTCCAGTTATAAACATGGCCAAACAGCAAATATAGGTATGGCAAAAATAGCATACAAGAATAGGGGCCAAGATAGGGGTAATGAAGCAAGTGGTATAAGCTAAACCCAAACTGAAAAATTTCCTTCTACAACACTGAAGATGGACCAAAAATATGAACATTTACAGTATATGGCAGCCTCAAAATCAGTATACAAACATGCTAAAAATATGATGCAAAATAAGGCTCAAAAGGTGCTAAAACATGAAGTGTATAAAATAATCACCAAACAGGAAAAAAGTGTGAATGAAACATGAAGTATAGGCCAAAATGAGACCACTTTCAGTTCGGACCAAGGTCCAAAAACAGAAACAAAGAGGGCTACTAATTTATGCAAAAATGGGGCCAAATAGGGGATATAACTACAAGTGACATATGGAAACACCAAACAATGTTGAGCCCTTCTCCAATGTTGAAGAGGGGCTCAAAATAAGCCCTAAATCAGTTTACCACATGCTCGAAAATAAATTGCTCATAGGTCAAAAAAGGCATACAAAATCATGACATACAACATGGTCAATGAAGCAAGTATATTATGGAGAGCTCAAACAAGGTTGAGCCCTTAATGAGAAGTGATGATGAGCTCAAAATATGGTCCTTTTCAGTTAGGACCGAAGCTTGAAACCAAAAAGAAATGAGGCTTAGAAATAGATCAAAGGAAAGGGTCAAAAGGATCAAAGTGGAACTTACCCTTGAAGATCTAGACTTTGGTTGCTTCTTGGATGGATTTGCTGCTCCTTTGGCCTTCAAGAACCCTTCCTAGCTGCTGGAAATGAGATAGTGGTGGTAGAGTTTGGTGGTATAGAAGGAATGGAGGTTAATGGACTTAGGGTTTTTGAAGAATTGAAGAAGATGAAGATGGAGTTGGCTATGGAGTTCTTAAGATCAAATTTTCTAACCATCAAGAAGAAGGCCCTCAGCTGGTTATAAGGTCAAGAAAGGGGGTGTAAAAGGGGGGTGCAAAGGAGAGCAAAACTCTCTCCCAAAATATCCCCCGGATACAGAAAATATCTGGGGGATATTGCCTCACAGCTGGAAGGGGCACAGTGAGGAGAGCACGGCCGGCCGCTCACTTTGGCCGGAGGTGGCCGGCCGGCCACACCCCCTAGCCGGCCGGCTAGGGGTCAAAAAGGTCAACCAGCTTTTCTGGCCGGCCAGGTATTGGGGAGGTAGCCCTATGTGTGTACAACACAACCATGTAATTGAAATTTCAAGAAAGTGGGCCCAAGGGGTTCAACAATGGCTCGGAAAGAGGGGGTCAAAAGGGTCAAGTTGACTTACTGGCCGGCCATGAACTTTTAGGGGCCTCTCAGGTATGTACATCACAGATATGTGGTTGAAAGTTCAAGAAAAAAGGTCCAAGAGGTTCAACATTAGCCCGGAAGAAAGGGGTCAAAAGGGTCAGGTGACCTTAATGGCCGGCCATGAACTTTTAGGGGCCTCTCAGGTGTGTAGATCACAGATATGTGGTTGAAAGTTGGCAACGCTAGCTCTAAGGTATTCAACATTGGCCCGGAAGTGCGAAAAACGGGCGCCGGGAGGCTCGGGAGGAGAGATAACTGGCTGCTGCAACAATTGCTGGCCTCCCACCCTTCAGTGACCTTCCCTGTGATAAAACAGAGGTACCTGCCAAAAATGAGCGAAAACCGTTGCAAAATGAATGTTCCGGAGCCAAAACACGCAGTTCGGGGTCCCGGAAATGGGCTGTTAAGCACCGAAAATTGTATTTGACCTCGAAGTGGGTTTCTCAGCCCTCAGTGTCCCTCAAAATGGATGAAATAGGATGTATGCCAAAAATCAGAGCAAACGGAGATGGTTAAGTGGTCCCGAACCGAGGCACACGGCCTGACGGCTCCGAAAACCGGGAACCGGACTCCGAAATGGGCAAAATGGCCTACGGCCACCAAATGTAGCCTACGGACATTGAGAGATGGTCTACGGGACCTCTCCCTCCCCTCAGGAAAAGAAACGGAGAAAACCGAGTCTGGCTCGCAAACCGAGACAAGGCACAGAAAAGGGTTTGGAAGTCCGGAGGCAGGGCTCACAGCCGCGACTCTGAAACTTCTGAACAAGCACATTATGCAACATCACCAAGCGCTTAATCGGTGACGTCTGAGTCTTAAGGTCGGTCAAAAATGGGGTGTCTACAGTTGCCCCTCTTTGACAGAACTCGGAAGTCACAAGTGACGGGAGTGAATGTCAAAGCCTAGAGACGACCCATTTTTGACAAGGCCGAAGACTCAGACAAACATACAAGATAGAAAAAGATGTGCCCGCAGGCATGCCCGCAGGCAGGGGGCAAAATGCAAATGATATGCAAGAAGCCGAAGGTAGCCCGATGATCGTGCAAATGCAGCTAGCTGTAATGAGGCAAGTATTCGCAAATAGATGCAACAATTTTAAGCAAGAATGCAAAGCGACAACTACATTTCATGCAGTTAAGAACGCGGGGGATTATTCAATCCCCGCCATGTCTCACACGGAGAAGATACAATACCTGCGCGATTCGTCTGGTCGCACCAGCCTCAATTGAACCGTACATACAATATCGTGCCTGCAAGAGAGAGAAATTGCAACAAGCACAATATGCTAACAACATATATTCAATGTGATTTCGAAAGTTTGACACACGCAGTGTTGGTGAGTGGATGCATCGTAATGCAAGAATGAGATATGTGTGACGACGCATGCTCAAACACAGAGATACACAAATATCAAGAAATGTACATGACAATGTGAGTATGCCCATGAGAGTGCAAGACGTGTGCATGAAAGTACAAAACGAGCATGAATCGGAGTGTCATTCGTCGTGAAACAACGAGTATGGAAATGCGTGTTTTGGCGAAGGTAACTCGATCACGACCTCTGATCTGCTTCTTTGAAAGGTTACAGCTCATTCAAAAAGGATACACTTTGATTTCGATGAATGATGATGAGACACATGTCAGCACTCGAAACCGAAGTCCCGACGGAGCAATTTCGCGACCGGAAGTGTACTTTTCTTGAACTTTTTCAGGTCCCGGGAACTCCGATCTTCCTCAAAATTTGCAGAGAGCTAGGTGAGCATGTGGGGAGCATGGCCGGCCGTCTATCTTCCCAAGGGGGGGTGTCCAACCGTTTTCCAAAAAAGCTAATGGCTGGCCGGCCATTTCTGCAAAAAGCAGATAGCTGGCCAGCTATTTTTAGAGGCCGGCCGGCCGTGCCCTTTTCCCAGGGGCATTTTCGTCTTTTTGCCTCCTTTTTGCATGCATTTCATCCAAGGCTTGAAGCCTATAAATGGCAGCCGAACCCCATTTCATTCCTTGCCTCTTTCAACACTTTTCTCTCCAGTTTTGAGTTTTACGCGCGTTTTCCAACACCTCGCGCAAATTGTTTTCGTAAAAACACTTAGTTTTAAACACTTTGGAGCGACTAAATTCCGGTTTTGAAGCTTCTTTTTGCATTTCCACCACTTGAGGTAAGTTCATCTTAATATTTAGAATATTTTCTCGGGAGTTGACTTTTGTTGACTTTTTATTTCCCGAGAGTTGACTTTTGTTGACTTTTTCCAATTTTTGCGCATTTTGTTCATTTTTGCTCCCCTTTTGCAGATTCTTGAAAATGGCGGGCAATTCTCCCCACGGTGGAGGCTTTTCAGGTGCCGGTAATGACTTCGATCCCATGACCCTACCTCCGAGGACTCGCCCTTTTATTCCCGGGAGGTATCGTCCACCAGTACACGTTCTTCCACGTGCCGTTTTCCGTCATTTTACCAGTTTCGACGAGAGAGCACCTGCGGATCTGCTTCTCAGAGAGCCGGAGCAGCATCTCTCTCACGAGGCCCGAGAGGTATTTACCTCATCTTCTGTTTTTTTACATTTCGCACCCTTGCCATGCTTAAACATTTAGCTTGTGACATAGTACTTTCCTTACATCTTTGAACATGTAGTTTCAACACTTGAATTTCTGAACACTCGGCTCATTAATTAATTGCGAACACACAGCCCACATTAGAACACACGGCTCAAACACTGATTTGTCGAACACACAGCCCGAATTCGAAAGTGAACACACAGCCCACACTTTAAATTTTCTGAACACGCAGCCCAGATAGATAGTGAACACGCAGCCCACAATTAACTGAAAGTTGAACACGCAGCCCAAAATTCAAAAATTCTCTGAACACGCAGCCCAGGTAGATAGTGAACACGCAGCCCACAATTAACTGAAAGTTGAACACGCAGCCCAAAATTCAAATTCTCTGAACACGCAGCCCAGGTAGATAGTGAACACGCAGCCCACAATTAACTGAAAATTGAACACGCAGCCCAAAATTCAAATTCTCTGAACACGCAGCCCAGGTAGATAGTGAACACGCAGCCCACAATTAACTGAAAATTGAACACGCAGCCCAAAATTCAAATTCTCTGAACACGCAGCCCAGGTGGATAGTGAACACGCAGCCCACAAATAAACTGAAAATTGAACACGCAGCCCAAAATTCAAATTCTCTGAACACGCAGCCCAGGTAGATAGTGAACACGCAGCCCACAAATTAACTGAAAATTGAACACGCAGCCCAAAATTCAAATTCTCTGAACACGCAGCCCAGGTAGATAGTGAACACGCAGCCCACAAATTAACTGAAAGTTGAACACGCAGCCCAAAATTCAAATTCTCTGAACACGCAGCCCAGGTAGATAGTGAACACGCAGCCCACAATTAACTGAAAGTTGAACACGCAGCCCAAAATTCAAATTCTCTGAACACGCAGCCCAGGTAGATAGTGAACACGCAGCCCACAATTAACTGAAAATTGAACACGCAGCCCAAAATTCAAATTCTCTGAACACGCAGCCCAGGTAGATAGTGAACACGCAGCCCACAATTAACTGAAAATTGAACACGCAGCCCAAAATTCAAATTCTCTGAACACGCAGCCCAGGTGGATAGTGAACACGCAGCCCACAAATAAACTGAAAATTGAACACGCAGCCCAAAATTCAAATTCTCTGAACACGCAGCCCAGGTAGATAGTGAACACGCAGCCCACAAATTAACTGAAAATTGAACACGCAGCCCAAAATTCAAATTCTCTGAACACGCAGCCCAGGTAGATAGTGAACACGCAGCCCACAAATTAACTGAAAGTTGAACACGCAGCCCAAAATTCAAATTCTCTGAACACGCAGCCCAGGTAGATAGTGAACACGCAGCCCACAATTAACTGAAAATTGAACACGCAGCCCAAAATTCAAATTCTCTGAACACGCAGCCCAGGTGGATAGAATTTGCATGTAGTTTATTTTACTTCGTCGGCACACAGCCCATTTCATCTTATTGGCACACAGCCCATTTATTTCATTATTGACACATATATTCATTCTGAATGCAGGGTGGTTCCCGCAGTGTGCGAGGGTATGGTTCTACCATGGCACGGGATTGGTATGTTGAGCTCCCGGAGGGCGTCAGGGGTTTGGTAGACTTGGCAGGGTTTGGGCCCTTCTGCGCCGGGTTGTCACGCTGTCCTGCCAGGAGGACCTTGATGGCAGCTTTGGTAGAGAGATGGTGGGACACCACTAATTCCTTTCATTTCTCTGCTACCGGGGACATGACTATGACCCCTTTTGATTTTGCTGTATTGACCGGCCTTGATGTCGGAGGTTGGGCCATCCCATACGATGAGGATATGGGCGAGTGGGAGGCCGCCTGGATGTATTTGTTGGGGGCTCGCCCACCTGTTGACAGGGTCTCTGGGAGAGTCCGCTATACTTGGTTTTCCTCCCATTTTCGGCGGGCTGAGATGATGCCCGAGACTCCTGAGGAGACAGAGCAGTATACTCGTGGCTTCCTGATGTTCCTCTTCGGGACTACCCTGTTCGCCGACAGAGGGAACACCATTGGGCTATATCTGTTGAGCGCTCTAGTCGACCTATCACAGGTCAGTAGATATGATTGGGGTGGCGCTGGCCTGGCTACCCTCTACTTTTACATGAGCGCGACCTCCCGCGGGCGGGGCGATTTGCTTGGCGGCTACTGGAGAGCTTGGGAGGTACTTTCTGTCCCCTCGATTTACATTTCTGCTCTTCATTACTTGTACATTGCACACACATCGTACTTTTACAGTCTGCATTTTGCTCTCAGCATTTCGTATTTACATTCTGCACTGCTCTTCTCAGTTATGGGCTTATGTATATTTCCCATCGTTAGCCCCAGTGCTGGAGGTGGTGGGGATTCCCGTGACCCCATATTCATTGATTTTTGAGGGCCCGCACCGGGCGAGGCCTCGAGAGACCCTGGTTCGCCTGCGACAGTACTTCGACACTGTGCGACACTCAGAGGTACTTCAGAACTTTCAGTTCTTTTCATTTTCATCTTTGACTTGCTCTGTATATTCTCATTCTCTGATTGGTTTATACATTTATCATCCGCAGATTACTTGGCAGCCTTGGGCACCCTTGGGTGACGATCTCCTACTTCAGTATACCGGAGCATCAGGCATCTCCCGGTATAGGGTCCTGCTCGAAGGGCCAGTCGGCAGAGTTTGGTTCCTGGGGGAGCGCTTTCTGTGCCAGGTACGGGGGTATCTTTCTCAGGATGTTCCCGCGGTACCTCCAGCTAGTATGCGGACCGCTGACAGGCTCTCTTACTCAGAGGTAGTCGGCGCCATGCTGGGCAGTGATGCTTTGTTATATGTTGCGGAGGGGGACTACGCCACCTATCGTCACATATATTTGATGCCTCCATTGACAGAAGCTCGTATTCCGATGATGAGACCTGCCGGTATGTCATCCTCGGATCAGGCTCAGGCTCGGGCTACAGACATCCCTTCTTCTAGCAGGGCTGGCGCATCTAGAGGTGGGAGTAGACCGTTTCCTCCGAACCCGTCGATTCATCCTCATCTGGGATGGCCAGATATGCCTACTGAGTTGATGGCGTGGCAGTATGGGACTAGCTCTCCGATTCCAGTTCCACTAGAGCCTCGGATGCCCAGTGATCGATATGCCATTGATCCGGACTCACCGCCGGTACGCTCCACTTTCGTCATTCATCATTTCAGATGTTTAAATACTCATTTGTTCACTGATGATTATGAACTCATTTTTGCAGCCATCGCGAGGGTACATGGAGGAGATGGTTGAGCTGGTGGCCACACTCGAGGGCATGGTCCTACGCAGGGAGGCACAGTTGTCTGTTGCGGGCATTCAGGTACCCTTCAGTTTTTGGCATTTATCATACTTCTGATGACATGCTGATTTCTACTGCATCGATAGACTACTTGTGTAGAGCACATCTGACACACACCTCACTTGTACACTGTATTTACATGCACCCACTTTACGTAGCTTTTGCTTGTATCTGCATCTGATGTATATATTCGGACTGATGTATTTGAATTGAACTCTTTGTTTTCAGATGCCTTCATGGTCCGGTCAGCCACAGACCAGGCCACCTGGGCCTCATTGGGGAGCTGGGCCATCTGGGCCTTATCAGGGAGCTGGGCCATCCGGGCCTTATCAGGGGGAGGGGTCATCTCGGCCTTCCCGAGGAGCCGGGCCATCTAGGCCATTTCGAGGAGCTCGAGGGGGACCTGTCCGCAGACGCAGGGCTCATGTTGTGGAGGTGGAGTCTGATGAGGAGGAGGAGGAGGAGGCTACCGACCGTCAGTTCGAGACATCTGTCGAGGAGGGAGGCTCCGGTTTTGGCTCGGGGAACAGAGGCGAGGCTGAGGAGGATCGTGAGGACGACAGCTCCGACTCTGATGATGGTGTGGAGGTTGTTCCACAAAAGAGGACCAGGCGGGCTTCTCGTTCCCGTTCCCGAGGATTTTGATGTTGTTATTTCCATGCTTTATTTTTCTTTTTACTAGTAGTTTGTAGCACTTTGCACATTGTTAGGCAGTTTTATTTTTTTGTAAAACTTGTACCTTTGTTTGTTGTAAAGCATGATGAAATGAAATAGCTTTTGAAAAGGTGTTTGTATTTTGAACTTTTAGCATCGTATCGCATCATTTACTTTGCACAAAAATGAAATTGAATGGTAATGCGCATTGTGTAATCACCAAGTCAGGTAGTGAACCGACGCAACAAACTAAACAACCCAACTTACTAAGATATAACAGAATCTTTAGCAAGTTTACAACTCGATAAGCAAAAAGCAACAATGCAAACAAACAAGACTTTAACAAAATTTGCTTAAACAGAGAGCAAGGACTCAAAACACAAAACACGTCCGCTCGACAAACAACTGATAAACAAAGTACAACAACTCGATAAGCAAAAAGCTCAAAAACAAAAGGTGTACTTCTGACGATCTGGGCATCGGAACGCGTCCGAAATGAAGGCCTTTGACTCTCCCGTTGCATGGAAATGCTTGGAACTTTCCTCAAGGGGTAAAACAGAGCCAAGGAGATACACTGCAGCATTGCCGGTCATCCATGGGAGCTGGCCGGCCAGAGACATGCCACGGCATGGAGGACTAGAGAGTTTCTGGCCCCTGTTTCAACCTTCAGTTGCGCTTTGTTAGATGAATATGTGGATTGGCTCAAAAAAAAAAAAAAAAAAAAAAAAAAAAAAAAAAAGGAGGTACAAGTTAGGCCCAGCTTGGCATCAGATATCCCGTCCAACTCTGGAGTGGGACACAGAGATACTTGATTCAACTATGCCCCAAATTTATTGCTTATTAGTATTTTCAAGTTTTCTTTATGATTGTACTAAAAAGCAACCTCGATTGTAATGCAAGAGCAGGAGAACTCTATTTTGAAATCAATGAAATTGAAAGTTATGGTACTGAAAATTTTCCACTTTTGGTCCAAAAATGGTCTAAGTCATAAAAAGATTGATTTGAACAAAGTCAACTTTTATTAAAACTTTTCAAAACCATTTTCGATGTGGATCAGAACTGGACATGCCGAAAATCTGTCACTGAGATACACAACCCCAGATCCTTGCAACTGGAAAGTTGCCCCTAGTCTGAAGAACAATGCGGCACTCCAAAGCAACGGAAAGTTGCCCCTTGTCTGAGTAACTCTGCACCGTCGCGGCAACGGAAAGTTGCCCCTAGTTTGAACAGCACTGTACCGGAGATCACGGTAAACGCTGATAGATAAAGATGACTGAGATGATCGAATTGGACAAAGTTGATCGGGGAAAAGTTTATGACTGAACTTCAAGACGAAGCTGCCTACGTATCCCAAAGATGGGAATCAAGTCTTACGTAGTTCAGGCTTGGGTTCACTCGAGTATTTTCACTCTCCTTTTGCGCTCTAACTTTTGCCAAGGCCGCCCTTTGCGGGTTTTCAACCTTGCGAGCTCAGTTTTTATATTTTCTAATTTTTTTTTTTTGCGCTCTGAATTTTTCCAAGGCCGCCCTTTGTGGGTTTTCAACCTTGCGAGCTCAGTTTTTATATTTTCTAATTTTTTTTTTTTTGCGCTCTGAATTTTGCCTAGGTCGCCCTTTGCGGGTTTTCGGCCTAGCGAGCCTCTCAAGGATAGTATTTCTTCAACTTGTCCATATTGATCGGTTGTGAGAACTCCAAGCCATCTAGATCCATCAGAACCACAGCCCCACCTGACCAGATAGCTTTGATGATATAAGGACCAGTCCAATTGGGTTTGAACTTGCCCCTTGGGTCGTGGATGGGAGCTCGGTTGTCTTTGAGCACCAAATCTCCCTCTTTCAGATTCCTGGACTTAACCTTCTTGTTGAAAGCCCGGGCAATTCTGCGTTGATAGCCTTGGATGTGGTACAGTGCCTTCAGTCTTCTTTCATCAAAGAGCATGAGTTCTTCGAATCTGCTTCGCTGCCAATCTGCTTCGGCTATCCGGCATTCAGCCAATACTCGTAATGATGGGACCTCAATCTCAATGGGTAGAACAGCCTCCATTCCATAGACCAATGAATACGGAGTTGCTCCAGTAGAAATTCTGATTGAAGTCCTGTAGCCCCACAGAGCAAATGGCAGCTTGTCTGGCCAATCTCGATAGGTTTCCACCATCTTCTGTAGTATATGCTTGATATTCTTGTTGGCGGCCTCAACCGCTCCGTTGGTCTGCGGCCTGTATGTAGAGGACTTATGGAAAGCCACATTGTATTTCTCCAACAAGTCTATCACTTCTTTCTTGAAGTGGGAACCATTATCTGAAATTATTTCGTTTGGCACCCCGTAGCGACAGATGATGTTGTTCCTGATGAACTTTGCGACATGCGACGCCTTCAACACTGCGTATGATTGGGCCTCGACCCACTTTGTAAAATAATCTATCGCTACCAGGATAAACTCATGCCCGTTTGACCCTTTCGGGGTAACAGCTCCGATCACATCAATTCCCCAGACTGAAAAAGGCCACGGCGAAGTCATGTTGTATAGTTTTGACGGTGGGATGTTCATGCGATTTGCATGAATTTGACATTTGTGGCATCGCCGAACAAAACCAATGCAATCCTCCTCCATGGTTGACCAGTAGTAGCCCTGTCTGAGGATCTTTCTGGCCAGTATTACTCCATTCATGTGTGCACCGCACTCCCCCCCATGGATGGCTTCCATCAGGCGTTTTGACTCTTCGGCTTCTACGCAGAGCTTATGCATTCCCAGATGACCCCTTTTGTACAGCTTTCCCCCGCAGATAACGAACTGAGCAGCCATTCTTCTGACAGCCCTCTTATCCTTGGCATTTGCCCCTAGTGGATATATCTCCTTTTCCAAGAAGTTCCAGATGTCGTAGTACCAGGGGTTGCCGTCTTGAACCTCATCTATGGCGGAAATCGACTCGTACGCTGGCGCAAACTTCTGATCAATAATGACTGGACGCATCCGGACTCCGGACGGGATGTCTATCATAGAAGATAGAGTTGCTAATGAATCTGCAAACCTGTTGTTCTCTCTTACGAGGTGGGTGAAATTTAGCTTCTCAAACCGAGGAATTAACAAATCCAAGGTTTGGTGGTAGGTTATCATCCTTTCCTCTTTGACCTTCCAATCTCCTTTTGCTTGAGACACAACGAGGTTCGAGTCCCCAATGACGTCCACTCGTCTCGCCCCTAGTTCTAGGGCTGCTTCTAGGCCAGCAATACATGCCTCATACTCTGCTTCATTGTTGGAAACTTTGAACCGGAGCTTGAATGCTAAAGGAATACGGGAATCATCAGGCGCTATCAGCAACACCCCTATCCCATACCCATACTGGTTTGACGCTCCGTCAAAGTACATTGTCCAAGTTTCATCTTCGACGTGCAGAATGGCTTCATCTGGGAATAGATACTCAACCGCTTCATCCCCCTCAACCGGGTGGTCGGCAAGGAACTCCGCTACCGCTCTGCCTTTTACTGACTTGCGCGTCACATACTTCAAATCAAATTCGGAGAGCAACAGCAGCCAACGAGCTAGCCTACCTGTAAGTGCTGGTTTCTCGAAAAGATATTTGATGGGATCCAAACGCGAAACCAACATTACAGAGTGGGCTAACAGGTAGTGCCGCAGCTTCCTGGTTGCCCATACCAAGGCCAAACAAGCCTTCTCTAGCGGTGTATAGCGGGTCTCGTAATCCAACATCTTTTTGCTCAGATAGTAGATGGCTCTTTCTACTTTGTCTTCCGATTCCTGCGCAAGCATGCAACCCATGGTGGTCTCAGTTACTGAAAGGTATAGTATCAACGGTCTCCCCGGCTCTGGCGGTGACAACACGGGTGGGTTCTGTAGGTACTCTTTGATCTGCTCAAAAGCTGCTTGACATCGGCCGTCCCATTGGAATTTCTTTCCTTTCTTCAGGAGACCAAAAAGTGGTTCACAAGTCAAGGTTAGTTTAGAAATAAACCGCCTTATGAATTGCACTTTACCTAGAAAGCCTCGCACCTCCTTTTCAGTCCTTGGTGGTGGCATTTCTAAGATGGCCTTGATTTTGGAAGGGTCGACCTCGATGCCCCTTTGTGTGATCAGAAACCCTAACATCTTCCCTGCTGTAACACCAAACGTGCATTTCTGGGGGTTCAGTCGCAGCCGAAACTCTTTGATCCTTTGAAAGAATTTTTGTAAGGCGGTGTAGTGGCCCTCTCTATCTTTGGACTTGACAATCATGTCGTCCACGTACACTTCGACCTCCTTATGGATCATATCATGTAATATTGTAGTTGCTGCCCGTTGACACGTAGCTCCAGCATTTTTCAAACCGAATGGCATCACTCGATAACAATATGTCCCCCACGGGGTAGTGAACGCAGTCTTCTCTCGGTCTTCGGGTGCCATTACTATCTGATTGTAGCCTGAGAAACCATCCATAAACGAAAGCAAGGCGTGTCCTGCCGTGAAATCCACCAATTCATCGATGTGCGGCAAGGGGAAGTCGTCCTTCGGACTGGCCTTGTTCAAATCCCTGAAGTCTACACAGACCCGAATTCTGCCGTCCTTCTTTGGCACCGGGACTATGTTGGCCAACCAAGTTGGATATTCAGACACCAACAGGAACCCTGCGTCAATTTGTTTGGTGACCTCTTCCTTAATCTTGAGGGCCCAGTCCGGGCGAATCCTTCTGAGTTTCTGTTTGACAGGGCGGGCCTCTGGATCAAGAGGGATCCGGTGCTGTACAATCTCAGGATCGATTCCAGGCATGTCTTCATAGGACCACGCGAAAACATCTTTGAAATCCTTTAATAAAGCGACTAAGCGCTCGCGCTCCTCTGAAGACAACGTGGACCCGATCTGGACCAGCCGCGGGTCCTTCTCAGTACCAATATTCACAGAAGTGATTTCATCGATTAAAGGTTTAACAAATCTTTCCTGCTCTTGATCAATTAATCGTTGCAAAACTGGAGGAATTTCTTCCTCGCTATTTTCATCAAAATTTTGAAAATCCTGATTTAAGCAATAAATCAAAGGCACAGAAAAATACTCGGAAACCACATCCACATCATTCTCATTAAATACTTCCAAGCCGTCAGATTCCTCTGTTACAACAGACTCAAAAGAAAATGAAAAAGACGACCTAGACAGGACTGTGGTATCCGGGTTATCACCCCCAGGAATACCGGACTCAGACTCAGTCGAGCTGGAATCTGATTCCGACGCAGAAGATTCGGTAGAATCAGATTCCGGCTCACTACCTGACCCGGAACTGCTAGATAAAAAGCCTTCTTCATATTGCCAGATGAGAGAAGGTGCGATAGATGCATCCAAGATCGACGCTGGAAAGCCCGCAGCTATTTCATCTCCAATCACAGAAACCGAAGAGTTATCCCCCAAGCACTCTTGGCCGATCGGAGGATCTGATAGTAGACTCGCCAGTGCTACCCCCATTTCCATCTCTGTACTCTCAGGATCCACTGCTTCACACTGCTCAGTCTCAGTTGGTGGGTCTGTCTGCGCTTCGGCAACGTCATCCCCAGATAGTTGTATGTCGAAGAAGATTTCAAAACCAGGCACGCGCTCCCCCTTCGCGTTTAGCCATGGCTCCGGGAAGCCGCAGAATGGAAAATCTTCCCCCTTCCGGACGAAACGTCCGTTTAGGGTACCCCAGATGGGCCTGTGCATTAAATCAAATGGCTTCCCGGCCTTCTTTGCCCTGGCCCTTCCGGCCATTTCTTTTCCTTTCCTCACCCAATCCTCCTTGGTGGGCAGATAACCCAGTCCAAAGGCGTGAGGATTGTGCGGCACTTCGGCCAACACTGAGACGCCTTTCCGGCCACTTCTCCCTAATCCCATCCCAGGGGTATGTTTTAGCTTGTTCATGAGGTAGATAGATTGTGCACTGACATACATGCCCTCATTTGCAGCCATGACATTCTGCACCACTTGAGCCTCGGCCAAAGTGAACCCCGACAAAAACACATCCTCCGTGCCGTGTTCGATCTCCAAGACGGGTGTAGACACCTCTGGCGGGGGATGGATCGATGAATTTCCAAAAACGATTGCTACCCCTTTCCCGTGAGGGTATTTCAGCATTTGATGAAGGGTGGAAGAGACTGCTTTGACCTGGTGCAACCACGGTCGCCCCAAAAGTAAGTTAAAGGTTGCGGGAACGTCCAAAATATGAAATTCGATACTGTGTTGTCCTGGACCAACCTTAGTTTGAATTTTAACAGTCCCCATCACCTCTCTGCTGGTATTGTCGTATGCTCTGATCACTTGGGTGGTTGGGACGAAGTCTACGGGCTTCAACCCGATTGCATATGCCGTTCTGGTCGGGCAGACGTTAATCGCAGACCCGGTATCAACAAGTACCACCGGTATCCACTTATCTCTACATTCCACAGAGATGTAGAGAGGCTTATTATGATTTGCGCCCTCAGGCGGTAGCTCCTTGTCTGAAAAAGTTAATGCCGGGGAACCTCCTCCCGGAAAAACCAGCCCAACCAGCTGTTCAGGCGTGGTGTCTATAGAAAGTTTCGACTTGTCCATGGCAGATAGGACAGCTTCCCTGTGCACTCGTGATGCCATTAGCAGTCCCCAGATGGAGATGTCTGCTTGTATTTTCTTTAATTGTTTCAACACAGCCTCGTCTTCAATCTGCTTCTCCTTCTGTCTCTCTACTTCTCTGTCTTTCCCGGATGCTTCGGGTTGGTCTAAGTGTGGGGGCTTGAAGTACCGCCCACTTCTTGTCATGTGGTCCACTTCATCAAGATACCAAGTATCATCTGGTTGGCCATTTCCCCAGTCTTCATCGGTGTGGGCAAGACACAAATCTTCATCTTCCCACCACATTCCGCTGGCAGCCAACAGACATCTGTCCGGCTCCAGTCTACTCGCACTTTCAGTGCTCTCTGTCCAAATGCTCGCAGCATTGTCTGTCTTTGTGCACACAGCACTTCCGGTCCCCTCAGGGCCCTTCGCCTTTCTGGCTCTCTCAGCTTCCTCAAACTTTGCTTGTTCCAACTGCGTCAGTACAGTTGTTTGTTCAACAGTTCCCACATCCGTAATGCCCATGTCCTGAGCGGAATTCTTAACACCGGCGCTCTCCGGCGGTACAACTTGATTTTCGGCCGTTCCGGCCACAAATGATGTTTCTGCCCCTGCCGGGCTCTGTTCTGGTTGGGCTTCCCCCACTGCATCCGGTTGATCTTCAAGCCATCCAGTGGCCTCCTCTGATCCCTCATAATCATTCCAGTTAATGGACGCGTCCTCCAACTCCTGATCATCGCGAAATTGCAAGTTAGCCAAGTCCTCTTCTATGGTTGTCGGCTCATCTGCCCATAGCCTAGATCCATCCTCTCGGATCATGCACAATTCTCCTGTCTCGGGAAATTCTACAATTAGCCCACTTCGGCTCGTTGATAGGATGTGCCTGCTCGGATCATAAGCTCTCTCAGCGAAACTCTGCCCAGTCCCAGATTCAACAGACTCGGTCTCTCCCAAAATCTGCCCTGCCCTGCCTTCGACGGTCACCACCATCGGTTCTGGTTGGGTTTTGGAGGTGTCCACCATGCACAAGAAGTCAGTGCAATCGGGGAGGAGCACCTCTGGCTTGGGTAGGTGGGTGGGAGTAATGTAGATGCTAGGATCGTAAGATGCGACCCCAGTCTGGATAAAGTTAATTCTTTTGGGAGGAGGAGCTTGGTTATGTGATGGGAGAGGGTTGGTCGTAACATTGGGTTGGTCGGGAGGTGCGATCACCTGTTTGTCAATAAGATCTTGGATCTCATGACGCAGTCTGTAACAACGGTCGATGTCATGACCGTGTTGTTGGTGGTATGCACAGTATTTTGACGAGTCATATGAGGGGGGGAGTGGATTTGGTAACGGCTTTGGTTCCAGGGGTTTCAGATGGTTCTTTCTGATCAGTATTCCTAGAACTTTGGTCAGAGGCATATATAGTGGAGTAAAGGTTCTTTGGCCTCGGGGTTGGAATCGGCTGTTTTGTGAGTTGCTTCCGGACGCGCCGGAGAATGGTGTGGCAGTCGTGGGTCTTGGAGGGGGAGGGGGAGTGGTGGTGACCATACCAACTTCCGAGGCTCTTGTATTAGCAGCGCCACTCGGGCCCGCATTGTTGCCACGATTGAACGTCCTCCTCGGTTGTTCTCTGTCCTGGTCAAACAGACCTTGTCTCATAGCGTCTTCAATTTGGACCCCCATATCATGCAAATCTGCAAAAGTAGGAAAGGGGACTACGATCATTCTTTGCATCAGCTTCGGGTGGAGATTGCGCACAATCATCCGGATTTGATCTCTGTCTGTGGGTCTTAGAGTCATCGTCGACGCCTTCGCCCTCCATCGGACCACAAAGTCTGAGAAAGATTCCTTAGGCTCTTGCCTCGTCGTTTCAAGATCACGAGTTGTGATCTCGATCTGAGTATTATAGGAATATTGTGTGACAAAGGCCTCGGCCATCTCATCCCAGTTCTTTTTTACCTCATCCGATAATCTTGCGTACCAATGGGAGGCCACACCCGACAGGGTTCGGCCGAATAATGAGAGCTTCTGTTGTCGTGTGAGGCCCATTGGCCGCAAGACATCCGCAAACAGTCGGATATGAACCATGGGGTCACCAGTCCCGTCAAAACGGTCTATTTGTGGCATTTTGAATCTATCGGGGAGCGTCACGGCCTCCTCGGTATATCCATCTCCGATATCCGGCATAGCCTTAGCCCCTTGGGATTTTTTGAAAAGCTTCTCCAGTTTGCTCAATTTCAGAGCTGTTTGATCGACCTCGAGCTCGGATGGAGAGTCCGGGTGATTGGGTGTATGGACCTTGGACAGTTGTGGTGGAATCGGGGGCGGAGTTGGCCCCGTTGGAAGACTTGTGTCCTCTTGCAGAGTCTGGATGGTTGGTACGGTATTCTGGGTGTTCGGAGGAACGTCATGAACGGCAGGAGCCTTCTCAGGTAATGGGGCCCTTGCCGGGGGAGGGACTTGTTGCGAAGCAGATGCCTCATTCTGCTGTTGCAGTCTGGTAATCAGCTCAGCCTGATGGGTCATAATTTCAGACTGTTGCTTAGCGAGTTCGTCCCGGCGAACGGCATCTTGCTGCATGGCCTGCATAGTTTCTTGCATTTGGCGCATCATCTCCTCAATTCCTGTTGGTGCCGTCATACTGTCTTGATTTGGCTGAACTACTGACAGACTTGTCTCAAGGGGGATCTCAGTCCAACTGTCCACTGGTGGGGGATACCACTGTTTTGGTGCTCTCAATTCAGATGTACTGCGCTTCCTTTGCTTCCTTCTTGTAACAGGGGGTAGAGAATGGAACACTGGCTGTCCGTCGATTAGATCCTCAGATCGGTGGAGTCGACGACCTCGCGTCCAAGGTGCTTGGGGAATGCCTGTTGGGTCGGAAGCAATCGTGCTAAAACTGACCTAGCAAAAGATAAATAAAGCGAAAAGGAAATAAATAAACAGATAAACGGGCAGCATAACAGCTTAAAATAAAATGCAAGACACATAGTCGGGCATAATCAACACACAGTCAATAAGCTGAAGTATACACTGTCCTCAAACACTGATTATCATCCCTGTATCATTGTTCCCTAAAACAGAATCTGATATCCGCAGATAAATATTCCTCAAATACTGGCTGACGCCCGCAGGCCTGATACCCGTAATAGAAAACTGATGCCCGCAGGCCTGATGTTGACAATGCTGAACTGATGCCCGTAGGCCTGATACTGTCAATACTGAACTGATGCCCGCAGGCTCGATACTCAAACTCATATACTGATCTGATGCCCGCAGGCCTGATACTGCCGATACTTGAACTGAAGCCCGCAGGCCTGATGCCCAAACTCATATACCGATACATGCATTCCTGTAGAGACGCACTCTAAAGCACATATCAGATAAGTGAGAGCCAAAACACCCCTATGTTGGGGTAAGGTTTCCCTGTCCTATTTTGTCAGGAGCTAAGGTTTCACTATGCACATAGCGGTTTCAAAACAACCTATAAACGGGTAAGCAACCTGTCCTAATTTGGAATGGTCACTATGGATCCGAATATGCACTAGGTCGAATGGTCAAAAAGGGTGCCCCGGTAAAACCGGGGTTTGTGTTCCCATACTGGCAGAGCCCACAACCGGTCAGCCTTATGGTCATGCCTTGACAAGACAAGCCTCCGGCAAACCGTTCAGGAATAGCAGATGGCAAACACGGTGTCCTAGGCGCACCAATGCAAATGCAATGCAAAGAATCACACAAGTGTAGTCAAAAACAGATATCATGAGTTCGAGTCAAGTTCTCTAAATCCCCAGCAGAGTCGCCAGAAACTGTAACAAGCCCGCGGGGGACCTCGCTACAGCTCGGACTCGACTTGTGTTTGTCACGGTTCTTAATCTGAACCAAAGAGTCCAAATCTGGCAAATCGTTTTGAGAAAAACTGATTTTTGAAAAAGTAGTGCCAAACATGGACTGCTTTGCCAGATACAGAGTCGCCACCTAAATATTTTATTTTGGAAAATTTAGGAAACCCTGACTCGGTGCCAAAAGGCCACGTGTCCGTCATCACCAAAGTTGCCTCGGCTCGGGAACTTGGGTACGATTGGGGAAGGTCACTTCGTGAGCACCCCCGCTCGCCCGGTCATAGACCGGCCTCTACTAACCATGATATCAATTTTTGAAAATATTGTATGTTCTTATTCCGGTTATTAGCCTAGGTTACTATGTGATGCTCACAGCATATAAGTATAGACCGGGTCGCCCGAATTGGAACAAAACATTTCGTGTTTGTTTTTGAAAGATGGTTTGCTACCCGCAGGTAAGTTTAAAACATTTGATGATTTATTCCAATCCAAGTAACCCAACCTTCACCCACAGGCATTCAGGCAGTTATATCATATAAGCAATTAGCCTCATGGTAAGCATGCTATTCATGGCAGTCACTCATACGCATGCAAGGATGCTAAAGCATAAAACTCACCGAGTACTCCAAGCCAAAGCAGAAACTCATTAGAAATCATGCATGAATCCTAAGTATACAAAAATGCCTAATGCAACATATGCAAAAATGCAACTATGGCAGGCTCGGCTATTCTAAACATGGCATGTGGAATGCGGCAACTAGCATGTATTCAACTTGGAATTGAAAGTACAATGCAGTTAGTATGATGCGCCGAGCCCGATGCATGCAATACAGATGAATGATGCAAACATGCTGTCATACTGTATGCTAATTAAGATATGCCCTAATCTAACCATCAAAAGCGGATAAATAAAAGGGAGAAAGACGTGGGGTTGGAAGACATACATCACACTCACCCACACTTATTACAGTTGTGCCCTCGCACAGAGGGTCCGAATAAATAATACAGTCCGAATATTACAGTCCCCAAATAAAAGAATATTACAGTCCAAAATATTATAAAATCCTAATTAATTAATGAATTAACTAAGAAAGCAAATAAACTGGCATGCAAGCCAGGGACTGTCTTGCTTCTGATGGATGATGTATGTCCGGATTGCCTTGCGCGGAAATCCACCGGAATGCCCCAATTAGCCTCTGTTTACACCTGTTCTTGAAATGCGTGCCAAGCCCCCAAAAGGTTGCTGATTCCTGGTTTTGCTGCAACAGAGAGCAGGAAAGGGGCATAGCAATGTATTTGCACAAATATATGCATGTCTCGATCCTCGTGCCACCAATCGTGCATACCGAGGCATGATGGCCGAGGAATCGAAATGCACAACTCAATATAGGATGAATGCACATGAAACTACAGCTAAAACCTAGCTCCATCATGGATAATCCGGAGTGTCAGTGACTGGGGAATTGAGACACATTCCGTCACTCGGAGTACGAAATGTACCTTGTTTCCCGTGCCCGGACTAACTCCTATTCCGGACACGATGCAATATGCATGATATGCATGAAATGCAACTAAGATGTAATCCTAACATACAGAATGCTATGGAAATGAGATGCCTCGAAATGCGTGCACGCGGGCACGCAAACCGAGAAAGTGACGGGATGTTGAAAATATGATGCCTCGAAATACGTGCACACGGGCGCGCAATCCGAGGTAATGGTAAATGCAGTGAAAATAAGATGCCTCGAAATGCGTGCACACGGGCACGCAAACCGAGGCAATAACAGATGTAATACAAATAAGGTGCCTCGAAGTACGTGCACACGGGCACGCAAACCGAGGCGATGACAGATGCAATGAAGATGAGATGTCTCGAAGTGCGTGCACGCGGGCACGCAAACCGAGGCGGTGACAGATGCAATGAAGATGAGATGCCTCGAAATACGTGCACGCGGGCACGCAAACCGAGGCGGTGCTAAAGTGACATGGAAATGACAAATGGGCTTATACCAACATGAGTGAGCCTCAGCCACACTCACATCGGATGCCAGTGGCAGAAAATGAAGTGCCTCGAAATGCGCGCACACGGGCACGCAAACCGAGGCAATGCATATGCAATGCAAATGACATGGAAAATGACAAATGGACTTATACTAACATGAGTGAGCCTCAGCCACACTCATATCGGATGCCGGTGGCAGAAAATGAAGTGCCTCGAAATGCGCGCACACGGGCACGCAAACCGAGGCAATACATATGCAATGCAAATGACATGGAAAATGACAAATGGACTTATACTAACATGAGTGAGCCTCAGCCACACTCATATAGGATGCCGGTGGCAGAAAATGAAGTGCCTCGAAATGCGCGCACACGGGCACGCAAACCGAGGCAATGCATACGCAATGCAAATGACATGGAAAATGACAAATGGACTTATACTAACATGAGTGAGCCTCAGCCACACTCATATAGGATGCCGGTGGCAGAAAATGAAGTGCCTCGAAATGCGCGCACACGGGCACGCAAACCGAGGCAATGCATACGCAATGCAAATGACATGGAAAATGACAAATGGACTTATACTAACATGAGTGAGCCTCAGCCACACTCATATAGGATGCCGGTGGCAGAAAATGAAGTGCCTCGAAATGCGCGCACACGGGCACGCAAACCGAGGCAATGGTAAAATGCGATGAAACATGGCAAAAATGATATGCAATCATGCTAATGGAATTTCAGCAACAAAATATGGGGGAAAACAGTCCCGAAATGAAGCGAAATGACATGAAATGCAAGGAAATGACCCGAAATGCAACATTAGGCATCCGAAATGGCCTATAGCCATACTAAACATGCACAACATGGACATGCAATGCAAAGACAGAAGCTAGACAGTCCCAAAATAAGCACTTTTCCAGTTATAAACATGGCCAAACAGCAAATATAGGTATGGCAAAAATAGCATACAAGAATAGGGGCCAAGATAGGGGTAATGAAGCAAGTGGTATAAGCTAAACCCAAACTGAAAAATTTCCTTCTACAACACTGAAGATGGACCAAAAATATGAACATTTACAGTATATGGAAGCCTCAAAATCAGTATACAAACATGCTAAAAATATGATGCAAAATAAGGCTCAAAAGGTGCTAAAACATGAAGTGTATAAAATAATCACCAAACAGGAAAAAAGTGTGAATGAAACATGAAGTATAGGCCAAAATGAGACCACTTTCAGTTCGGACCAAGGTCCAAAAACAGAAACAAAGAGGGCTACTAATTTATGCAAAAATGGGGCCAAATAGGGGATATAACTACAAGTGACATATGGAAACACCAAACAATGTTGAGCCCTTCTCCAATGTTGAAGAGGGGCTCAAAATAAGCCCTAAATCAGTTTACCACATGCTCGAAAATAAATTGCTCATAGGTCAAAAAAGGCATACAAAATCATGACATACAACATGGTCAATGAAGCAAGTATATTATGGAGAGCTCAAACAAGGTTGAGCCCTTAATGAGAAGTGATGATGAGCTCAAAATATGGTCCTTTTCAGTTAGGACCGAAGCTTGAAACCAAAAAGAAATGAGGCTTAGAAATAGATCAAAGGAAAGGGTCAAAAGGATCAAAGTGGAACTTACCCTTGAAGATCTAGACTTTGGTTGCTTCTTGGATGGATTTGCTGCTCCTTTGGCCTTCAAGAACCCTTCCTAGCTGCTGGAAATGAGATAGTGGTGGTAGAGTTTGGTGGTATAGAAGGAATGGAGGTTAATGGACTTAGGGTTTTTGAAGAATTGAAGAAGATGAAGATGGAGTTGGCTATGGAGTTCTTAAGATCAAATTTTCTAACCATCAAGAAGAAGGCCCTCAGCTGGTTATAAGGTCAAGAAAGGGGGTGTAAAAGGGGGGTGCAAAGGAGAGCAAAACTCTCTCCCAAAATATCCCCCGGATACAGAAAATATCTGGGGGATATTGCCTCACAGCTGGAAGGGGCACAGTGAGGAGAGCACGGCCGGCCGCTCACTTTGGCCGGAGGTGGCCGGCCGGCCACACCCCCTAGCCGGCCGGCTAGGGGTCAAAAAGGTCAACCAGCTTTTCTGGCCGGCCAGGTATTGGGGAGGTAGCCCTATGTGTGTACAACACAACCATGTAATTGAAATTTCAAGAAAGTGGGCCCAAGGGGTTCAACAATGGCTCGGAAAGAGGGGGTCAAAAGGGTCAAGTTGACTTACTGGCCGGCCATGAACTTTTAGGGGCCTCTCAGGTATGTACATCACAGATATGTGGTTGAAAGTTCAAGAAAAAAGGTCCAAGAGGTTCAACATTAGCCCGGAAGAAAGGGGTCAAAAGGGTCAGGTGACCTTAATGGCCGGCCATGAACTTTTAGGGGCCTCTCAGGTGTGTAGATCACAGATATGTGGTTGAAAGTTGGCAACGCTAGCTCTAAGGTATTCAACATTGGCCCGGAAGTGCGAAAAACGGGCGCCGGGAGGCTCGGGAGGAGAGATAACTGGCTGCTGCAACAATTGCTGGCCTCCCACCCTTCAGTGACCTTCCCTGTGATAAAACAGAGGTACCTGCCAAAAATGAGCGAAAACCGTTGCAAAATGAATGTTCCGGAGCCAAAACACGCAGTTTGGGGTCCCGGAAATGGGCTGTTAAGCACCGAAAATTGTATTTGACCTCGAAGTGGGTTTCTCAGCCCTCAGTGTCCCTCAAAATGGATGAAATAGGATGTATGCCAAAAATCAGAGCAAACGGAGATGGTTAAGTGGTCCCGAACCGAGGCACACGGCCTGACGGCTCCGAAAACCGGGAACCGGACTCCGAAATGGGCAAAATGGCCTACGGCCACCAAATGTAGCCTACGGACATTGAGAGATGGTCTACGGGACCTCTCCCTCCCCTCAGGAAAAGAAACGGAGAAAACCGAGTCTGGCTCGCAAACCGAGACAAGGCACAGAAAAGGGTTTGGAAGTCCGGAGGCAGGGCTCACAGCCGCGACTCTGAAACTTCTGAACAAGCACATTATGCAACATCACCAAGCGCTTAATCGGTGACGTCTGAGTCTTAAGGTCGGTCAAAAATGGGGTGTCTACAACTTACTACTCCTTTAGGCTATTCAAATGATAAGGAGGGGTGAGTTGTGCAAACAAACCCTTGAGAATACCCTGTCCCCGCTCTGTTTGCTCTCTGTTGCTGCAGAACAATCCAGTCATCAGTGGCCGACAGGCCACTATTTGTGGACGGCAGGCTATCTGTCGGCCACCAGTACAAAGTCCAGCAATGTGTTTTTGAAGCAGAACAGAGTTGGTTCTTGAGGTGAAAAAAGTGCAAATGTTCTACTGTGCAATAGAGGCATCTGGCAGCAGAAACAGTGGCTTTTTCGAGTGGAGAGTCCGTGCATGCATAAGCATTCCTCGTTTCCTAAGGCAGAGTAGTTACAATAATTAGCTTAGCACTCTTTTCATGATTGTATCCATGTAAATAATTAGTTCATTTTTATTTGTTGTAATAATTAGTTAACTAGAATAGTTAATTAATTTGTTGTAATAATTAGTTAAGTAGATTAACTAAATTATTTATTTGGGTTTGTAATAATTACTTAATTAGCTTAGCTTTAGCTAGTTCGCTAGTTAGCTCATTCGGACCCTCCTGCGCGAGGGCAAGCAATTTGTAATAATGTGTATGCCTTCCAACCCCACGTCTTTCTCCCTTTTATTTAATTACTTACGATGGTTAAATTAGAACATCATGTTTTGTTTAGCATCTCTCATGCCTTGCATCCACTTGTCTTGCATGCACCGAGGCTCGGTTCATCATTCTAACTTGCATTGTTAGTTAACGCTTCTTTGAATACGTGCTTAAACCACATACTATCAAATTGTTTCATATGCCATATTAATAGCCGAGCCTAGTAATTGCATATCGCATGTGTTGCATTAGTCATGTTGCATTAGTTAGAGCATACTTTTTTCTAACTCTTTTCTTTTGGCTTGCCTTGGAATACTAGTTGAGCATTTTATTGCTTTAGCATAATCACATGTGTGTGATTGTTGCCATGTTTAGCATGCTTGCCATGAGGCTAAATGCTTAATTGATAAATTGCATGAATGCCTGTAGATGAAGGCTAGTTGCTTGAATTGGAATAATTTGAGTAATGTTTATAGGCGATCACTTGTTTCAAGTAGTACATATTCGAAACAATTTTGCAAACAAACATGAATCGAGATGTTCCAATTATTGCAAATTAGTCAATACTTGTGTGTGTGCGCATCACATAGTAATTTTAGCGTAATAAATCGGAACAAGAGCATATAATGTAGATAAGATTCATATCATGATTACTAGAGGCCGATCTTTAATCGGGCGAGCGGGGGTGCTCAATTCATGACCTTCCCCTCTCGTACCTAAGTTCCCGAGCCGAGACAATCTTGGTGATGACGTACACGTGGCCTTTGGCACGAGTCATGGGTTTCCTAAATTTCTCAAAAAATATTTAGATGGCGACTCTGTATCTGGCCAAGCAGTCCATTTTTGGCATTTTTTTATTCAAAATTGATTTTCTAAAAAATTTGCCGAATTGGGACTCTTTGGTGTTTATCTATTTCACATTGCACTTGTGAAATCAGATTCAAAATCACAGGAGTTCAATACTGTAGGGCTTATTCATCTTCCAAGATGGGGCACGAAAAGTCAAGCTACAATTTCTGGCAACTCTGCTGGGGAAATTAGAGAACTTGACTCGAACTTCATGATGTGAAATTTTATCTACACTTATATCTTCTTTGCATTTGCATTGGTGCCCTTAAGTCACTGTATTTGCCATCTGCTATTCCTAGACGGTTTGCCGGAGGCTTGCCCAAAAACTTGCCAAAAGGCTGACCGGCCACGGGCTCTGCCATGATGGGAACACAACCCTTGGATCTGGACTACCGCTGTACTGTTTGATCCTCCTTTCATTTCTCGGTGTTAGGTGTGAGAGGTATATTAGGTAGTCTTGCTGAGGTACCCTTTTGACCATTCGGCTTAGTTACATATCGAAAAGTATAGAGACTGTTCCAAACTAGGACATGATGCTTACCCGAATACAAGATTGTGTGAAACCACTTTGTTTGAATAATAAACCCTAGTTCCTAACGAAACTAGGACAGGGTAACCCTACCCCCTCATAAGGGTGTTTTGGCTCTCACTTAACTGGTATGTGCTTTACAGTGAAACTGTACATGAATGTGCATATCAGTTGCAAGGTTGCTATCTATTTTGGGGTAGAAGTCAGTGTGGAGTACAGTCACTCAGCTGTGATCATATTTGTTCCAGTGAAATTAGGCTAAGGCACTATTTATTTTCTCTTTTTCTAGGTAGTCCTGGAATCATAGCTTCAGAAGGCTCCGATATCCCCCGGGCACTCTGGACTCGTGTCAATAGACTTTGTAAGGTCGGGGACCTAGTTCAGGGGCAATCAGTGTTTACTTCACAGCCGTTGGTTATAAGGCGAAGGAGGATTAGACAGAATTCACCAGTCCAGTTCCTATGGCAGTCACCCCTCGGCTCGCCTGTGTCCAGTCAGGTTCAGGAACAGTCATCTACTACCAGTCCAGCACAAGACCAGTCACCTACTCCAATGGTACAGTATCCCCGGCCAATATGGAGGTATTAATACATCATTTGCAACAGACAGTTGAGACACTGCAGCATGATGCGGTCCGTTAAGCCGAGGTTATGACCAGTCAGGCCAAGGTTATAACTAGCCTACAGCAACAACAACTGCCACCAGCAGCGGCCTCGGCATCACATGTACCCACCGCGGCTATCCCTGTGTCCGGTACCATAGCTAATGCTGCCACTACTCAAGATCCACAAACCAAAGGTGTTCTGATTTTCCCCGTCCAAGCTGAACCCATCTCAGCACAAACTTCTAGAGCCCCGGTGTATCAAACCAAGGCACTGTTCGAATTCGAGATTGATCCAACCATGCTCAAAGTTAACAAGCTGGAAAAGCAGTTCGAAAAGGCACAGGGGGGTCAACTCTATTCCAGACATAGAGGATGGGCACACTGAATCGACAGTTACCTTACCGGAATGGTTCATGTAACAACCTTGACCCATGTGTAACATTAATTCATGCTTAATATGCCTAATAAGTTTTGAGTTTATATGTGTGTTGCACTATTTGTGATTATATCTGTTTAACGTAGAAAGATCTGTTCACGTTTTCTTTTTGGTTTGCGAATTGAAGGCCTTATCGGCATCTGATTCAAAAATTGTTTTGAGTGTTATTTGAAATTTTTAGAACCTTATGGTAGGTTTAATTAAAATTCGATTTGGAACGATTAAATTAGATTAAGTTAATGCCCACTTATTTAACCTTAATTAATTACACTATTATCCAAGCCTATATAAGGCACCAATTGAGCTCCCAATCATATCTTTATATCTTCATTTCAATACATTTTGAGCCTATTCAAGTAAGAAAACGTGAGAGAGGAAGAGTAGGGAGAAATTGAGCTCAAACAAAGAAATTGCTAGGAAATGTTGTGAGATTGAAGAGAATTTGAGAATTTCAACTTTGACTTTTGTAAACTCAAGTCTCTAGGTAAGAATTTTATCCTTAAGCCTTGGAATCTAGACTATATTGCATGAACACAAGAGAATCATGTTGATTAATGGAGAATTGAGTTAGAAATGAAGAGTTTTGAGACATACCGTGCATGCATGCATATTTTCTCATATTTTGAGTTTAATTTCCAAGATTTCCCTCATGCATGTCATGACTTTACCTTAATTTTGGGAAACCATCAAGTCTCATGTTGTTTTGGAGGATTTGATCATGTATTGGAGGTTGAGAACGCAAGTGATTACGTGCATGTCATATTTATAGCATGTTCTTACATTTTAAGTTGAATTTTGCACAATTAGCAAGCTAATGGGCCATGATTTCTTGAATTGATCTTTAATTCATGTTGTTTTAAGAGTTTCCATGTATTTTCTCAAGTCTTGGCTCAGAAAAATCAAGTTTTGAAGCTTTAAGTTTGAGTTTGATCTTGGAGATCAAATCTGGAAATTCCAGAATTTGCATCTACGCTTAAGCGTAGGAACCCACGCTCGAGCGACCACTTTGAGTGCGTGCACTTCTGCTTGAGCGACCTGAAGTACACTCGATCGTGAAATGCAAGCCCTGAGAAGTTCTTGTGTTTGGCAACACGCTTGAGCGACAAAAGCCATGCTCGAGCGAGGGTCAGACTCTCACGCTCGAGCGGGGATCGAGCATCCATCGAGCGTGAAAAACAAGTAACCAGTACTTTTTCAAAGTTTGCAGACCGCCCGAGCAGACCCTCACATTCTGCATGCCCACTCAAGCGAGGAAAGACACGCTCGAGCGTGGACCCTGTTTTCAACAAGTTTTGGAAAATGTTTTCAAGTACATTTTTGCATCCTCATTCCATCCTAGGCATTCCTAGGCCATGATTAAGACACCATAATGAGGTTAATGAAGTAGAAACACAAAACGAAAAGGGGCTAAGTTATCATTTCCGGGTGTGTAATTCAGTATACGTTCATTCTGTAACTATGTAGGTCATGCGCCACAAGGAAGTTGAATTGTCTACTTATAGCATCTATTACCTATGAGTAATAACTTAGTAAAGCTATGTTCAAGTTAAATTATTTTCGGTATATGAAATAAGATCTGTTGAATAGAATGTCATGTTTTATACTATGAATGATTGTCTAGCAATAACAAGCATTTATGACATTATGTTATGATCCAAGTATGTTACAAGTGACATTATGCTATGATTCAAGTATGTTACAAGTTCCCGGTACCAGAGGTTCCTTATGGAACTGACAAGCTACCTGTACCCGGCTGGAGGTTCCTAAGTGGAATTGACAAGTTTACAAGTTCCCAATCCGGAGGTTTCTTTATAAAACTAACAAGTTATCCTTTCCTGGCCAGAGGTTCTTCTATAGAACTGACAAGTATGATTTATGATACTCTGTATACCGTCTGTTAGCGCTAACCGATGCATTATGCAAGATTAAGCATGAACTCTGATTTTTGTATACATGTTCAGAATGAGAATACGAATGTGAACTTTGAATTCAAACATAGTTATGAGACATCATTCATTTACCCATTTACTTCGTTATTATTCACTAGGCCTTCGCTCACTAGTTATTTATTATGTATGTAGGTGAGCAGGCTCGTGATCAGGCTTAAGATGATGCCTAAAGCATTTCATGTTGTGTTTGTCAGCCACCTTTTGTGCCTTACGAGGAGGTTCCAGATCAAGTCATGTCTTGTGGCTGTGTTACTATGAATGCATAAGACTGTTCCTTTTGCTCTATGAACCAGTTTTCCTTTTATATGTACATGAAATAATGTGTAAATACTATGTCTATGACGTCACTCGTATGTTTATAAAAGTTAAGATTATCAATCCCATGTATGTCTGCACAGCTCAATGGACTACGTATATTTCTTTTATGTATTTACTTCCTCAACCCCTAATTACAAGTCTAATTGTTAAGAGGCCTTCGGTAATCCAAGGATTACTGGCCGGTTACGATGCTAAACCTGTTGGGGCGGGTTTGGGTCCAGACAGTTCAAGATGCTGCATATTGACCGCTTCAATGGCTCTGGAGATCCAATGGTGCATCTGCGTTGGTTTTCTGATATCCTACGACCTATGGGTTTGACCTGAGTACAGAAGTTGTCACTATTCAGCCGAACCATGTCTAGAATAGCTGTCATCTGGTATGCTAAATTGGAGGACTCTGTGAAACAGAGCTGGCAAGAGCTGGTTGAATCCTTCGTTGCCCAATATTCCTACAACACGCAGATCGAGGTCACAACTCATGATCTTAAGGCAACGCGTTAGGAACTGAAGAAGGGCTTTTCAGAGTTTGTCAATCAATGGAGGGCAAAGGCGGCTATGATGGAAAGCAGGCCTCCAGAGAAAGAGCAAGTTCGTATAATTGTTAGAAATCTGCACGAAAGGCTATTGCAGAATATAATAGCCCTCCCATTATTCAACTTTAAGGACCTCCATGAAATTGGGTTCAAATCGAGAATGCCATCAGGCAAGGGATCATTGTGGAGGGCAATGAACCTATGAGAAGGAATGTTGTTCGCAGCTCCAATGGTAGCACAGTTATAAAATGCTCAGAAGTAAACACTGTCACCAGTCCAATCAAAAATCCTTTTGTTGATAATAGCCTACCAACCACTTCAACTCGGCCCTAAGCCCGAAATTTCCATCCTCTTTACATGAGTCTCTTTCAAGCCTTGAAAATGGTGCTAGAAAAAGGGCACCTAGAGCTCCTAGAACCCCGACCCCTCCCAAATCCTCTTCCACCAAGACATGACCCTGCTAAATACTGTGCGTATCATCAACAACACAGTCATGAAACAAACTGTTGCATCCGCCTCCATCATAAGATTTAGGATCTTATTAACGAAGAGATCATAGCTCCACCAAAATGATCTCAGGCAAGCACTAACCTGTTACCTTCACACCTCAACCTAATCCATACATTGTCGTCCACCTACAACCCCAGCATATTCATCACCCCAACCCATTTACCCAAGCCTGAGGTGTTCATTCCAGAAAGTACGGACTTATATATGATGGATGCACTTGAACTCCAATCATCTCAAACTCATGAACCCACTACTTCTGAGCTAATGAGCATGATTGAAGATCTTCAGAGAACTGTGGCAGATTTAGAGAAAAAAATAATAAAAATACTATAATGATTAGAAATTAATATCAAGTAATAATATAAAGTTAATAATATTTTTTAAAAATAATTTTCAGTAAAAAAAATATATAGACTACTAAATTCAAAATAATGCGAATAATTATACAAAAATTTTAGAAAATATATTATTTTTATTATATAAAAATACAGGGTTTCACACACACAAACCACATTAAGCAAATGCTTATGTATACACAATTGTAAACCAATCGACAACAATGTGAATGCTCACAACGATTTTATGATTTCTAAAAATATAATAACATCAACCTTGTATTAATTAGAAATCATCATTTTTTTATTTTTTTTGTGTATACACAAACATGAAGTATACATTTATGCATAGTCAAATTATTGATGTGAGTGTTAATATCACGAATAAAACAACAAATAAATTAGTTTAATCACATTAAGCTAATGGTTGTGTACACAGTTATAAAGCAATAGAAACCAATGTGAATATTAACATTGACTTTTTAATAGCAAACATTATGACAACATACCAATGAACCTTATTAGGCACAACCAAAATAACTAATTATGGCTCTTTTGTTCAATCAATATGTATTCCGATATTTTTACAAAATTGCAAAGGATGTGAAGTTCACATCTATTAGTAGTGGATTCATTGGTTTTGTATGAAAATCATGGATTTTGTATCGAAGAAAACTATATTATTCATTGGCTTTGTACGAAAATCAAGGATTTTGTATCGAAGAAAACTGGATTTTGTATCGAAGAAAACTATATTATGCAAGTAGGCTAAAACACGGGTTTCGACGAATTATTCCAACTCAAGTAACCCAACCTTCACCCACAGGCATTCAGGCAGTTATATCATGTAAGCGCATATCCTCATGGCAAGCATGCTATCATGGCAGTCACTCGCATGCATGCAAGGATGCTAAAGCATAAATACTTACCGAGTACTCCAAGCCAAAACAAGAAACTAGTTAAGAATCATGCATGATCCAAGTTCATGTTAGGATGGCTAATGCAACACATGCAAAATGCAACTAAAATAGGCTCGGTTATTCTAAGAATGGTATGTGAAATGCGGAAACTCGATACACGTATTCAAGTTGGAATTGAAACACAATGCAGTTAGCATGATGCGCCGAACCCGGTGCATGCAAAATAGATGAATGATGCAAACATGCAAGCATAAGTATGCTAATTGAAACATGTCCTAAACTAACCATCAAAAGTCAGTAAACAAAAGGGAGAAAGTCGTAGGGTTGGAAGACATTCACGCACTCACACTTATTATAAATTCGCCATCTCGACGGAGGGTTCGAAAGAATAGTACAAACTAAATAAATAATTAACTACTCTAGCTAATTAATTATTACAGACCACTTAATTAGTTAAGCAAATTAACTAAGCTAATAAAGCGGTAAAGCAGCCTTGGGAAGAGGGATAAATGCACGCATGCTTGGCTCCGCCCGGAAATCCATCGCCATGTGTAGACGTCCCCGAACGCCCCGAGAGGGTGAGTCCCGTTCTGTTCATTTGGGCTCACTACAGTTCGGACTCTCTAATCGTCACAGTTCTAAATCTGAACCAAAGAGTCCAAATCCGGCAAATCATTTTGAGAAAATAGATTTTTTTAGAAAAAGTGCCAAACATGGACTGCTTTGTCAGATACAGAGTCGCCACCTAAATATTTTATTTTGGGGGAAATTTAGGAAACCCTGACTCGTTGCCTAAGGCCACGTGTCCGTCATCACCAAAGTTGCCTCGGCTCGGGAACTTGGGTACGATTGGGGAAGGTCACTTCGTGAGCACCCCCGCTCGCCCGATCAAAGATCGGCCTCTACTAACCATGATATCGAGTTTTGAAAACATTACGCGTTCTTATTCCGGTTATTAGCCTAGATTTACTATGTGATGCGCACAGCATACAAGTATAGACTGGATCGCCTGAATTGGAACAAAACGTTTCATGTTTGTTTATTTTAAAAATGGTTTGATGGTGCTACCCGCAAGTAGGCTAAGTCGTGGATTTGCCACCCTCGGATGGGCTTAGAAAACATGATTTTGCCACTATCTAGTGGGCTTAAAACTCACAGTCAACGAATTGTTCCAATTCAAATAACTCAGCCTTCACCCACAGGCATTCAGGCAGTTTATATCACATAAGCACATAGCCTCATGGTAAGCATGCTATCATGGCAGTCACTCACACGCATGCAAGGATGCTAAAGCATAAAACTTACCGAGTACTCCAAGCCAAAACAGAAGCTAATTAGAAATCCATGCATGATCCTAATTATACAGAAATGCCTAATGCAACACATGCAAAAATGCAACTATAGAAGGCTCGGCTATTCTAAAGATGGCACGCGAAATGCTACAACTAACAAGTATTCAACTTGGAATTGAAATACAATGTAGTTAGTATGATGCGCCGAGCCCGATGCATGCAAAACAGATGAATGAATGTAAACATTCTATTATACTGTATGCTAATTGAAACATGCCCTAATCTAACCATCATAAGCGGGTAAATAAAAGGGAGAAAGACGTGGGGTTGGAAGACATACATCACACGCACGCACACTTATTACAACATTGCCCTCGCTCGGAGGGTCCGAATAAATAATATACAGTCCGAATAAATAGTATAGTCCGAATGAATAATTACAGTCCAAATAAGTACAAAATCCTAATTAATTAACAAATTAACTAACAAAGCGGATAAATTAGCATGCAAGCTACGGACCGCCTCGGCTCTGTTCTGAATGATGAATGATGCATGCTCGGGTTGCCTTCGTTAGGAAATTCCTTGCGATGCCCCGGTTTGCCTCTGTTTGCAATTGTTCTAGGGATTTGTGCAAAACTCCAGAAGGTCACTGATTTCTGATTTACTGCAACAGAGAGCAACAAAGGGGCATGGCAAAGTATTTTCACATATGTATGCATGACTACTCTTCAGGGAGTGCAGTCCTCGATCCTCGTGCCACCAATCACGCATCTCGATGCATGATGGGCGAGGAGTCGATTTGCACGACTCAATATGAAATGAATACACATATGGACACAACACGGCCTAAACTCCATCATGAGTAATCCGGAGTGTCGGCGACAGGGAATTGAGACACGTTCCGTCACTCGTAGTACGAAACGTCCCTCGTTTCCCATGCTTGGGCTAACTCCTATCCTAAGCACTATGCAATATGCATGACATGCATGAATGCGATCCTAACATGCATCCTAGCATACACAATGCTATGAAATGGCATACACAATGCAAGATGTAACGAGGCATACACAATGTTCTAACATACAACCTAGCATACACAATGTTCTAACATACACAATGTTCTAACATACAACCTAGCATACACAATGCTGCGAAATGAAATGGCATACACAATGCACGATGGACTTACACCAACATGAGTGGACCTCAGCCACACTCACATTAGTAGCCATTAGGTGAAAATGGGACTATCGAAATGCGTACACACATGCACGCAAACCGAGGACCGATCCTAGGCATAACATGCAACTCTAACAAGGCATGGCAAGGGATGCGAGATGGCATACAAACTCACAAATTCCTGCACTGAAATATGATGCTAAACAGCCCCGAAACATAAAAAAAGGCACCCGGTGCATGAGATGAACCCCGAAACTCGAAACTGGGCACATGGAATGACTTATAGCTATACAAAGCATGCATTATTTGATCATGAAGTCTAAAGACAGAGCCAAGGCAGTCCCAAAACATGAACATTTCCAGTTCAAAGCATGGCCAAAAGATGCTAGCATGGTGGACTAAAATAGCATGCAAGATTGGCTAGCAAACATGAGTTATATGGCAGGTATAGGACGCACATGGAATCTTACCAAACCAACAAAAATAAGTGAATAAAACATGTGAAAATATGCCCAAATAACCATGGAGATGCAACCAATACATGCAAAAATGATGAGCTCCTTTAGAGGGCCATGCAATGGATTATTAAGCACATACAAGGTGGACACTTAGCATGGCATAAGAAACTATGAAAATCAAATATGGTAGTCTTAGAACTCACCAAATTGACCCTGGAAAGTGACTTCAAAGCATGCAAGATAGGGTCTCTTTGGAAGGCCAAAAATGACCACCAAACAAGTCAAGGTGAGAGGGGGTCACCCCCCTCTGATTTGAAGGCTCAAAACAGTGTTCTAGCCACTGAAAATCCATTGGATTTCAGTGGCTAGAAGGCCAAACCAAGCATGCAACAAGAGCTTAGGTGTAAGGCTCAAAATAAGGGGCAATCAAGCATACAAGGAAGCATATGACCTCAAACAAGAAAATTCCCTTAATCAAACATGAAGATGATGTCAAAAGGAGACTTTTTCCAGTTTATAAAAAATCTCAAAAGTGAACACAAATAGGGCTAATCTATTATGCGAAAATGGCCCCAAAAGAGAGATTAGAGACATGGGACAGAAGCTGGCCCCAAATAGCAAAGATCCCTTCAACAAAGTTGAAGAAGGGCTCAAAAAAAGGCACTTTACAGTTTATATCAAGTCTCTAAAATAAACACAAGTGAGGCTGAAACAACATGCAAGAAAAAGGCCTAAGAGAGGGATAAAGAGACAAGTGGTAGCAGATGGCCTCAAACAGAGGAGAGCCCTTCAACAAAGTTGAAGAGAGGCTCAAAAAAATATATTTTACAGTTTATGAACAAGTCCAAAACAGCTCAAAAATAAGACTAAAATACCATGCAAAAATAGGCCTAAAAGAGAGATTAAACACAAAGGGTAAGGAGAAGACCTCAAACAGAAAAAAGTCCTTGATCAAACATGAAGAGGAGCTCAAAATATGACTATTTAAAGTTCAGGTTGGAGCTCAAAAATTCTTGCAAGTATGGCTTATAAATGAAGCAAAAGAATGCAAGTTTAAGGGAAATGTGTGTTTACCCTTGAAGAGCAGTGAACCAGCAGCTTTTGGACAAAATTTCTGAGCTTCCAACCTCTGCCAATGGCCTCCAAGTTTCTGGAATGGAGAGTGGAGGTGTGGTGCTATGGGTTGTAGTGCAAATGGTGCAAGACTCTTAGGGTTTGGAGGGTTGAAGGAGAGAGAGATGGAGGATTGTATGTAATGGCTCTAAATAATTTTTTGTAACCCTTAGAAATGAAGGGGAGAGGCTGGTTATATAGAGGGAGAGGGGTGGAGAAAAGGGGGGGAAAAATAAATTCAAATTTCCCCCCCCCCCAAAAAGGTAGCCTCTCGGATACAGGATCTAGGGGGAAACAGCTGGCACAACTAGAATACACTTGGAGAGAGGATCATGGCCGACTAGGTTCAAAAGGGTCAGGAGGCCGGCCGGCCAGGGGTCAAAAGGGTCAATCAAAATTGCTGGCCGGTCACCCCAAAAGGGTGGCCTCCCATGTGTGCACAACACAAATATGTGGTCAAAACCCAGAAAATGTGAACCAGGAGAGAAAAGCCAACTTTTAGACGGGTTCAAAAGGGTCAGAGACAATTACAAGCCGGCCTATTCATATTGGTGGCCTCCCAAGTGTGTACAACACAAATATAGGGTTTAGGGCTAAAGAAAGTGGCCCAAGAGTGGTCAACATTAGCTTTCTAGTGAGGAAAACGGGCGACGGAGAGCGATGAAGAAATAAAACTAGCTTTTCAGAAAAATTGCTGGCCTCCCACCCTCCTACAAGCTTTCTAACAATGAAAATAAGGTCTCCACCAAATATGAACCAAAACGGATGCAAAACGGAGGTTTGGGGACCGAAACGCGCGGCCCGGGGCCCCAAAAATGGGCTGTTAAACACCGGAGGTGGCATTCGACCACGAAGTTGGTCTCTCGAGCCACAGTGTCACCCAAAAGGGAGTAAATAAGATGTGTGCCAAAAACCGGAGCAAACAGAGGTGGTTAGGCGGTCCCGAACCGAGGCACACGGCCGTCGGCTCCGAAAAACCGAAAACCGAGCTCCAAACGGGAAAAATGGCCTACGACCACGAAGCGTAGCCTACGGCCACTGAGAGATGATCTACGAGACCTCTCCCTTCCTTCGGGAAGAGAAAACAGAGAAAACAGAGCCTGGTTCGCAAAACGAGGCAAGGCACGAAAGAGTCCGGAAGTCTGGAGACAAGGCTTGCAGCCGGGACTCTGAAACTTCTGAACGAGCACAATATGCAATATCACCGAGCGCTCAATTAGTGATGTCTGAGTCTTAAGGTCGGTCAAAAATGGGGTGTCTACAGTTGCCCCTCTTTGACAGAACTCGGAAATCATAAGTGACGGGAGTGAATGTCAAAGCCCATAGACGACCCATTTTTGACAAGGCCGAAGACTTAGACAAACAGGCGAGATAAACAGAGATGCGCCCGCAGGCGTCCGCAGGCAAGGGGCAAGATGCGAAATGATATGCACAAAGCCGGACGTAACTTATGATTATGCAAAGGCAGCCGTAGCGAAGCAATCATACACAATGAATGCGACAGTTTAAGCAGGCGAATGAAATCAAGCCAAACTACATTACATGCAGAAAGGATGCAAGAGAATTATGCAATTCTCACCACATCTCACACGGAGAATACAATACCGTCCGGTTCGTCTGGTCGCACCAGCTTCAAATGAACTGTACATACAATATCGTGCCTCATGCTGCTGGGGATCTTTTGCTTCTTCTCGGTTGAACTACAGGTACTACTTTTCTCCCTGACTATGGTTGCAGCTTTCCGTGTTCTCCAACAGGGTGACAGACTAGGTTGGTTCAGTATCCAGAATTGAGGTGCATACACATGCTATCTCAATCTATGGGGCTGCCATACAGATTTCAAGCCGAGGATATACCCCTGGGTATTTAAACCAGACTTTAGTCTCGAAAATCCCGAACCTTTGCATTCTAGGCGTGAGCCATTCGAACTCTAGTTTCCACCATCTCAGTTGGTCTCCTAGGAACTCACCGTAAACACAGGCAGGTGGCTATACCAGACCGCCGAAAGTCTTTCGGGCATGACAAACACCAAAGGAATTACACCTTTAGAGGATTTAAGGTCTCCTAGAATAGAGGATTTAAGATCTCCTAGACCAGAACGTGCACAAGACAGTGTGAATGATACAAAAAAACAATGTGCACAAGACAGTGCGATGCAGAGCGAATGCACAAAACAGTGCTAAACAGATGTACAAAATAGTGCGATGCTAAAGGTGTACAAGCCAGTACGAGCAGGGTGAATGCACAAAACAATGCGATACAGATAAGGTGCACAAGATAGCGCGATGCTATGCACTAACAAGTGCAGGTAAGGTGCGCAAGATAGCGCGATGTGATACGCAAAGCACAAGACAGTGCGATGAATGCAATGCGCAAAACAGTGCGAATGAGGTGCGCAAGATAGCGCGATAAAATGCATGCACAACGCAAGACTTGGCACACGGCTTACGACATAGCATTCCATTCATTTGGCACACAGCTCACAACACAACACTTTGTTTGTTTGGCACGCGGCTCACAACACAATATTCTGTTTATTTGGCACGCAGCTCGAAACACAGCACTCTGTTTTTCTGGGCACACAGCTCATTCAGGCACTGTAGACGCACCCGTGGGCCTCACTACAGTTCGGACTCAATTTGTGTCACGATCCTTAATCTGAACCAAAGTGTCCAAATCCGGCAAATCATTTTGAGAAACAGATTTTTGAAAAGAAGTGCCAAACATGGACTGCTTTGCCAGATACAGAGTCGCCACCTAAATATTTTTTATGGGGGAATTTAGGAAACCCTGACTCGGTGCCAAAGGCCACGTGTCCGTCATCACCAAAGTTGCCTCGGCTCGGGAGCTTGGGTACGATTGGGGAAGGTCAGCTATGAGCACCCCCCCTCGCCCGATCCGAAGATCAGCCTCTACTAACCGTGATATCCGTTTTGAAAACGTTATGTGTTCTTATTCCATTTATTAGCCTAGAATTACTATGTTATGCGCACAGCAAACAAGTATAGACCAAATCGCCTAAATTGGAACAAAACATTGCATGTTCGTTTTGAAGATGTTTTGCTACTCGCAAGTAGGCTAAAATGCAGGTTTTGCCACCCTCGAGTGGGCTTTTAGAAAAGATGGTTTTGCCACTATCATGGTAATCATGCTGTTATGGCAACACTCACACGCATGCGGTATGCTAAAGCATAAATGCTTACTGAGTACTCCAAGCCAAAACAGAAACTAGTTAGTAATCATATGCATGATCCCAGTTCATATTTAAATGCCTAATGCAACGCATACGGAATGTCACTAGAGTAGGCTCGGCTAGTCTATAAATGACATGTGAAAATGCACAAGTAGCATGTATTCAAGTTAGATTTGAAATACTTATGCAGTTAGTATAATGCGCCGAGCCTGGTACATGCAATACTTGATGAATGATGCACGCATGCATAGCATAAGGTATGCTAAAGTAAACATGTCCTAATACTAACCATCGAAAGCAGGTAAGTAAAAAGGAGAAAGAAGTGGGGGTTGGAAGACATACACACACGCACCCACGCTTATTACAGATTCGCCCTCGCTCGGAGGGACCGAAAGAATAATACAAGTTGATTAACCTACAAGCTAATTAAATATTACAGACCGATTAATTAATTAACAAATTAACTAATCTAATGAAAACAGTAAACGGCCTCGGGAAGAGGGCCCAATGCAATGCGCGCTCGGCTCCGCTCGGAAAGTCACTGCAATGCACAAGTTGCCTCTGCTTTGACTGTTCTGCTTCTCTGGAAATTGCATGACTCCCAAGGTTGCTTCTATGAGTGTTGTGGGACACTACTGGCTGAGTGAGAACTCCACCGGCCATGGAGAATGGTCACCGGCCACAAAATTATGCTCTCGGCCAAACCTGTTTTGCCGGTCGGCACCCAACACTGCCGGCCGGCCAAATATTCCTGCTGAATCTGTTTTGACAGCAGCAGAGGACAGAACTTGGCATGGCAATGTATTTCAAGCAATGTATGCACCAATCACACCCCTTATCATATTCATGACTCAAAGGGATATGATTCTCAATTCTCGGACCACCAATCGCGCATTTCCATGCGTGATGGCCCAAAGCATCAAGTGTGCATTTTAATTTCAAATGAAATGTAATGCACATAAACAAACAAATTGAACTCAACCTCTATCGTACTCACTTCAAGAGGTCAAGCATGCATACTCATGCAATGCAATCCTAAGCATGTGAACTAGCATACAACATGGCAATGCAATGCGAATGTGCAAGTATGCAAGCAAACACACAGGGTGAGCACACAATCAAGCAAAGGAGATGGACTTAAACTAATTTAGGATGGCTCGCAAGCATGCCAAAATCAGCGGCCGAAGTGCTCAAACATGAGGACCAACACACACACACATGCACATGTTAATAGGCCGACATTTAAACATCAAAAGGCAACTCTCAAGCACGCTTGGAAAAGACTAAACATGGACTAAGGGCATGCAATGTAAGCTCTAAAAACCATGTTAAGATGATACCAAATCCAACTATCAATGCAAGCAAGGCATGCAACCAAGCCTAATAACTTAAACTATGGTTAAATGATACATGAAGCAAATGACCAAAGTGGACCAAAACAGTCCCAAATCATATTAAGACAAGTCCTAAAAACCACCTAGATTGCATCTAAATAATCTACACATGGAGGCATACACAAATGCTTAAACATGGAGCATACAACACCACCTCTTAGAGGCATCAAAGAGACATCAAAGGCAAGCATACAAGCATGTTATAAGGACTGAAATAACATGGAAGGTGGTTCCAAACCACTGAAACGCTACAAGTAACGCATGCTACGCACTCACGCACCCAAGGCCAACAAGCCAAAATGCAAGGTGGCTATACTAAGCATGTGATGATCGACCAAAACAACCAAAAATAGAGCTTAGGCATGCTAAAACAAACACGAAATCTTCACGAAGCTTGGCCAAAATCATGCTAGAATAAGGACCAAAACCTAAAGCATGTTAAGACCTAAACATGGCATTACAAGGCATGTATGCTAAGAAAGCATGGTGTACCAAAACCAACTAAAAACAGAGCTATACCATGACATAATAAGCATAAATATCAGTCAAGGCATGGCCAACATGAACCTAAACATGATGCTCACTAAAGAGGCAAAAATGGTCATTTTCAAGGACAACAAGGAGAGGGGGTGGCCCTCTCCTTCCTAGGACCAAGGCACCATCCTCACCTCTGAAATCCCTCAAGATTTCAGTGGTGAGGAGGCCCAAACACAATGGTCCCGGAGCTCAATCGAAATGGCACAAAACAAAGGCCAAACCAGCCTTAAGAGGGGTCAAACAACCCCAAAGCTTAAAACACCCTTAACAAACTATTTAGAGCACTCAAAAAAAAGACTTTTCTATTTTATATGCTAAGCTCAAAAATAGATGCAAGATAGACTAACAAGCTTTGCAAAAAAGGGGTAAAAAAAGGACAAAAGTCTTACCCTTGTAGCACAACAGCAAATCAGCAACTTTTGGACCAAGAAAAGGCTTTAAATCACCCCAAAAATCACCTTCAAGGACCTCAGCTCAATAAAGGGAGTAGAGAACTAGGTGTTTGTATGCAAAAGTGCAAAGAAAATGCTCTTTTGAGCACAAACAAGCCCTAAACCTTAGAGAGAGAGGCAGAAAATGTAGAGAGAGAGAGATTTTTTTGCTCCTTTTTTGTATATCTCCTCCCCTTCCTCTTGTATCTCTCTTCTTTTGAGAGAGCTTGATTGATATAGATATATCAATCTGCAGCCCCCTCAGAAGTCCCACGTCCAGGCATGGGCTGGGGTATGGCCTGGAATGACAGTTGCTAGCTGTCTACAGAAATATCTGTTGAAAACCACATTTGGCCGGCCGGCCATCACATTTGGCCGATGGCAACAAGACATAGCCGGTGGCCTCAAGCCACGGCCGGTGGAGTGTAGGGATGTCCCAAAAGCCATTCCCTGCCCTCCAAAGCAAAAACACAAGTGTTTGGTGCAAAACCAGACACAAAACGGTCGAGTCGAGAGATTCTGAGGCAAGGTGTGTAGCCGAGGCCTCCGGGAACTCAAGACGAACACAAACATGGATGATCACCGAGTGTTCAAGCGGTGACGTCCAAGTCTTAAGGACGGTCAAAAATGGGATGTCTACAGTTGCCCCTCTTTGACAGAACTCGAAAGTCATAACAATGACGGGAGTGAATGTCAAAGCCCAAAGACGACCCATTTTTGACAAGGCTGAAGACTTAGACAAACATGCAAGGCAAACAAGATATGCGCCCGAAGGCAGGGGCAAAATGCAAGACAATGCACAAAGCCAAACATAACTTATGATCATGCAAAGAAAGCCGTAACGAAGCATAACATGCGACAGTTTTAAGCTAGCATACACCAAACTACACTATAATGCAGAAAGGATGTAAGAGAATTATGTAATTCTCGATACGTCTCACTCGGAGAATACAATACCTGCGCGGTTCGTCTGGTTACACCAGCCTCAAATGAACCGTACATACAATATCGTGCCTGGAAAGAAAGCAATCTTAACAGGTACAGATATCGTTAGCAATATGCAAAATGAATGCAAAATGATATGCGATATACAAAACTATGTATAGTAATGCAGATGAAAATGCAATGCAATTGAATCATAATCAAATCATGAGCGGTTCAAAACCACACAAATGTCAAATAGATTGATGGAAGTAACAAGTCCGTCTACCATAGAAAAGGTGCCGCAACCCTCAAACCAACATACCAACGTGGAATAGGCGCGTACACATGCAGAACTATGAGTGATGTAGACGGACACAAGAACAAGTAATTGGGTGGAATGACATAAGTGGGGAAATGACCCGCTAAAGAAAGACCAATGATCCTAATGCTGGATGCGAAAATTACACTATAATGTAATATATATACAATGGATATGGCAAGCAGCCAAACCAAATCTTGCCGAGGAAAGGCATGGACACACACAAACCACGTCTAACATAGAACGGTCATACAGAACTATGAGTGTATAGACGTGAAAAGTATGGGCACATACCAGACCAAGCTCAACATGGAAAGGCGCAAGCCCTAGATGGAAGTGATGCGGTGAATGCATGCAAGCTACAATGCAACATATACAAATATGCAATGGAATGGAATATTTATAATGGATAAGGCACGCGGGCGAAACCAAATCTTGCCTAGGAAAGGCATGTACTCAAACAAACCGCATCTAACACAGAAATGGTGCTACAACCCTCAAACCAACATACCAGCATGGAATAGGCGCTTACACATGCAGAACTGTGCTTCGATGTGAAAAGTGTGGGCACATACCAGACCAAGCTCAACATGGAAAGGCGCAAGCCATAGGTGGGGGTGATGCAGTGAATGCATGCAAGCTACAATGCAGTATTTACAAATATGCAATGGATGGGCGTAAATGCAATATTTACAGTAAGATGCATGACATATGCATTATTTACAGTGGCATGCGTGACATATGCACAATTTACAATGATGCATGACATATGCGTTTTTTTTTTTTTTTTGATGCATGATTTTGAAATGCGCGACAACACGCGGCTCTTGGGATGCATGACAATGCATATTGATGTAAGTGCGTGACCACACACGTCTTTCGATATGCATGACAATGCATGTGAACCTGAATGCGCAACCACGCGCGTCGTTTGAAATGCATGTATAATGCAACCGAGCAGGTTTAAGGTCTCGCCAAACCATCAAATGAATGATTTTGAAATGCGTGACAACACGCGACTTTTGAGATGCATGACAATGCATGTTGATGTAAGTGCGTGACAACGCACGTCTTTTGATTATGCATGACAATGCATGTGAACCTGAATGCGCAACCACGCGCGTTGTATGTAATGCATGTATAATGCAACCGAGCGGGTTTAAGGTCTCGCCAAACCGTCAAATGCATGATTTTGAAATGCGCGACAACACACGGCTTTTGAGATGCATGACAATGCATGTTGATGTAAGTGCGTGACAACGCACGTCTTTTGATTATGCATGACAATGCATGTGAACCTAAATGCGCAACCACGCGCATCGTATGTAATGCATGTATAATGCAACCGAGCAGGTTTAAGGTCTCGCCAGACCGTCAAATGCATGATTTTGAAAGGCGCGACAGCACGCGGCTTTTAAGATGCATGACAATGCATGTTGATGTAAGTGCGTGACAACGCAGTCTTTTGATTATGCATGACAATGCATGTGATCCTGAATGCGCAACCACGCGTGTCATATGTAATGCATGTATAATGCAACCGAGCGGGTTTAAGGTCTCGCCGGACCGTCAAATGCATGATTTTGAAATGCGCGACAACACGCGGCTTTTGAGATGCATGACAATGCATGTTGATGTAAGTGCGTGACAACGCACGTCTTTTGATTATGCATGACAATGCATGTGAACCTGAATGCGCAACCACGCGCGTCGTATGTAATGCATGTATAATGCAACCGAGCGGGTTTAAGGTCTCGCCAAACCATCAAATGCATGATTTTGAAATGCGCGACAACACACGGCTTTTGAGATGCATGACAATGCATGTTGATGTAAGTGCGTGACAACGCACGTCTTTTGATTATGCATGACAATGCATGTGAACCTAAATGCGCAACCACGCGCATCGTATGTAATGCATGTATAATGCAACTCAGCAGGTTTAAGGTCTCGCCAGACCGTCAAATGCATGATTTTGAAATGCGCGACAGCACGCGGCTTTTAAGATGCATGACAATGCATGTTGATGTAAGTGCGTGACAACGCAGTCTTTTGATTATGCATGACAATGCATGTGATCCTGAATGCGCAACCACGCGCGTCGTATGTAATGCATGTATAATGCAACCGAGCGGGTTTAAGGTCTCGCCGGACCGTCAAATGCATGATTTTGAAATGCGCGACAACACGCGGCTTTTGAGATGCATGACAATGCATGTTGATGTAAGTGCGTGACAACGCACATCTTTTGATTATGCATGACAATGCATGTGAACCTGAATGCGCAACCACGCGCGTCGTATGTAATGCATGTATAATGCAACTTATCAAAAGTCGTTCGGGCACGGCAAACACCGAAGAACTTGCATCTTTAGAGGATTAAAGGTCTCCTAGACCGAGCGTATTTAAGGTCTCGCTAGACCATAGCGAATGCAGGAATTTTGTTATTTTGAATGCATGATTATGCATGTGCATGACAATGCAAGATGTGTGCGCAATGACGTGACAGAAATGACGCAAAATCAGCGCGCGTTCACGACAGAGCGTTGCAACGTAACCCATGTGGGGCAACTTTCGAACCTTGTAAGAGATAAAAAGGATAGCAAAAGGATACACCTTGCACGAATTCGAGTGCCACGCTGTAACAAGCCCGCGGGGGACCTCGCTACAGCTCGGACTCGACTTTGTGTCAGTCTCGGGAACTTGGGTACGATTGGGGAAGGTCACTTCGTGAGCACCCCCGCTCGCCTGGTCATAGACCGGCCTCTACTAACCATGATATCTTTTTTTGAAAACATTGTGAGTTCTTATTCCGGTTATTAGCCTAGGTTACTATGTGATGCGCACAGCATACAAATATAGACTGGATCGCCTGAATTGGAACAAAACATTTCATGTTTGTTTTTGAAAATGGTTTGCTACCCTCCGGTAGGCTTGAAACATGTGATGATTTATTCCAATTCAGATAATCCAACCTTCACCCACAAGCATTCAGGCAGTTATATCAGATAAGCACATAGCCTCATGGTAAGCATGCTATTTATGGCAGTCACTCACACGCATGCAAGGATGCTAAAGCATAAAACTTACCGGGTACTCCAAGCCAAAATAGAAACTTCATTAGAAATCATGCATGATCCTAATTATACATAAATGCCTAATGCAACACATGCAAAGATGTAACTATAGCAGGCTCGGCTATTCTAAGATGGTATATGAAATGCTACAACTATCATGTATTCAATTTAGAATTGAAAGTACAATGCAGTTAGTATGATGCGCCGAGCCCGGTGCATGTGATACAGATGAATGATGCAAACATGCTGTCATACTGTATGCTAATCGAAATATGCCCTAATCTAACCATCATAAGCGGATAAATAAAAGGGAGAAAGACGTGGGGTTGGAAGACATACATCACACTCACGCACACTTATTACAGTTGTGCCCTCACTCGGAGGGTCCGAATAAATATACAGTCTCAATATTACAGTCCCGAATAAAAGAATATTACAGTCCAAAATATTACAAGATCCTAATTAATTAATGAATTAACTAAGAAAGCAAATAAAACTGGCGTGCAAGCTAGGGACTGCCTTGCTTCTGATGGATGATGCATGTCCGGGTTGTCTTGCGCGAAAATCCACCGGAATGCCCCAATTAGCCTCTATTTACACCTGTTCTTGAAATGCGTGCCAAGCCCCGAAAAGTTGCTGATTCTTCGTTTTGCTGCAACAGAGAGCAGGAAAGGGGCATAGCAATGTATTTACACAGATATATGCATGTCTCGAACCTCGTGCCACCAATCACGCATACCGAGGCATGATGGCCGAGGAGTCGAAATGCACAACTCAATATAGGATGAATGCACATGAAACTACAGCTAAAACCTAACTCCATCATGGATAATCCGGAGTGTCGGTGACTGGGGAATTAAGACACATTCCGTCACTCGGAGTACGAAATGTACCTCGTTTCTCGTGCCCAGGCTAACTCCTATTCCGGACACGATGCAATATGCATGATATGCATGAAATACAACTAAAATACAATCCTAACATACACAATGCCACGGAAATGAGATGCCTCGAAATGTGTGCACACGGGCACGCAAATCGAGAAAATGACAGAATGTAATCTAAGATACAACCTAGTATGTATTATGCTATGAAAATGAGATGTCTCGAAATGCGTGCACACGGGCACGCAAACCGAGAAAAAGCATGAATGCAATGAAAATGAGACGCCTTGAAATGCGTGCACACGGGCACGCAAACCGAGGCGATGGTATACGCAATGCAATGAAAATGAGATGCCTCGAAATGCGTGCACACGGGCACCCAAACCGAGAAAATGCATGAATGCAATGAAAATGAGACGCCTTGAAATGCGTGCACACGGGCACGCAAACCGAGGCAATGACAGAATGCTATGTAATGTCATGAAAACATGATATGGGCTTATACCAACATGAGTGAGCCTCAGCCACACTCACATAGGATGCCGTCGGATAAAAACGAGGTGCCTCGAAATGCGTGCACACGGGCACGCAAACCGAGGTAATGACAAAATGCGATGTAATGGTATGGGAACATGATATGGGCTTATACCAACATGAGTGAGCCTCAGCCACACTCACATAGGATGCCGTCGGATAAAAACGAGGTGCCTCGAAATGCGTGCACACGGGCACGCAAACCGAGGCAATGACAGAATGCTATGTAATGTCATGAAAACATGATATGGGCTTATACCAACATGAGTGAGCCTCAGCCACACTCACATAGGATGCCGTCGGATAAAAACGAGGTGCCTCGAAATGCGTGCACACGGGCACGCAAACCGAGGTAATGACAAAATGCGATGTAATGGTATGGGAACATGATATGGGCTTATACCAACATGAGTGAGCCTCAGCCACACTCACATAGGATGCCGGCGGATAAAAATGAAGTGCCTCGAAATGCGTGCACACGGGCACGCAAACCGAGGCGGTGGCAGAATGTGATGAAATGACATGGAAATGATAGCAATCATTCTAATGGAATTTCAGCAGTAAAATATGGGGGAAAACAGTCCCGAAATGAGGCGAAATGACATGAAATGCATGGAATTGTCCCGAAATGCGAATTTAGGCACCCGAAATGACCTATAGCTATGCCAAACATGCACAATATGGACATGCAATGCAAAGACAGAAGCTAGGCAGTCCCAAAAAAGGCACTTTCACAGTTATAAACATGGCCAAACAGCAAGCATAGGTATGGCAAAAATGGCATGCAAGAATAGGGGCCAAAAGAGGGGTAATGAAGTAAGTGATATAAGAAAAACCCAAACTGAAAATTTTCCTTCTACAACACTGAAGAGGGACCAAAAATATGAATATTTACAGTATATGGTAGCCACAAAATCAGTATACAAACATGCTAAAAAATGAGCACAAGATTGGGGCTCAAAAGGTGCTATAACATGAAGTATACAAAATAATCACCAAACAGCCAAAGACCCTTAATAAAACATGTAGAATGGACCAAAATAAGCACTTTTCCAGAACTGTAAAATGGCTAAAAACGAAAGCATGGTAGGCTGCTATTGCATGCAAGAATGGGGAATAAAAGAAGGATATAACATGAAGTGACCTATGGAGGTCCCAAACCATGAAAGGACCTAAATGAAACATGAATAATGGACCAAAATAAGCACTTTTTTAGAACTGTAAAATGGCCAAAAACAAAAGCATGGTAGGCTGCCATTGCATGCAAGAATGGGGAAGAAAAGAGGAGTATAAAGGTAGGTACAACATGGAAGTCCCAAATGGTGTTGAGCCCTTCTTCAATGTTGAAGAGGGGCTCAAAATAAGCCTAATATCAGTTTACAACATGCTCGAAAACAGATTACTCATGTGCCAAAAATAGCATGCAAGATTATGACATATAAGAGGATCAATGAAGCAAGTGCATCATGGATGGCTCAAACAGGGTTGAGCCCTTAATGAAAAGTGAAGATGAGCTCAAAAGAGGGCCCTTTTCAGTTAGGGCCGGAGCTTGAAACAAAAAGCAAGTGGGGCTTACAAATAGATCAAGAAAAAGGGTCAAAAGAGGAAAAGTATCACTTACCCTTGAAGACTCAAACTTTTGTTGCTTCTTGGATCAATTTGCAGCTTCTTTGGCCTTTGAGAAACCTCCCTTGTTGCTGGAAATGAGGTGGTGGTGGTAGAGCTTGGTGGTGTAGAAGAAATGATGGTTAGGGACTTAGAGATTTTTAAAGAAATGAGAGGTATGGAGATGGAGTTGTGTATGGAGGCTTGAAGGTGAAGTTTTCTAACCCCAACAAATGGTCTAGCTTGCTTGTTATAAAGGCCAAAGAAGGGGTGTAAAGATGGGGGAAAAGGAGAGTAACTTTCCCCCACAAAATATCCCCCGGATAAAGATCTTTTCTGGGAGATAAAGCTCCACAGCTGTAAAGGGAACAGTGCAAGGAGCTCGGCCGGCCTGGTACTTTTGCTGCAGGTGGCCGGCCGGCCACACCCCCTAGCCGGCCGGCTAGGGGTCAAAAAGGTCAATCAGATTTTTTGGCCGGTCACCAACTGGTAGGGTCCTCCTATGTGTACATCACAAATATGTGGTTCAAAGTTCGAGAATGAGGGTCCAAGGGGTTCAACATTAGCTCGGAAAGAGGGGTTCAAAAGGGTCTGGTGGAATTACTGGCCGGCCATGAACTTTTAGGGTCCTCTCATGTGTGTACATCACAAATATGTGGTTCAAAGTTCGAGAATGAGGGTCCAAGGGGTTCAACATTAGCCCGGAAGGAGGGGTTCAAAAGGGTCAGGTGGAATTACTGGCCGGCCATGAACTTTTAGGGTCCTCTCATGTGTGTACATCACAAATATGTGGTTCAAAGTTCGAGAATGAGGGTCCAAGGGGTTCAACATTAGCCCGGAAGTGTGAAAAACGGGCGCCGGAGGGCGTCGGAGGATGTATAACTGGTTGCTGCAACAATTGCTGGCCTCCCACCCTTCAGTGACCTCCCCGGTGATAAAACAGAGGTACCTGCCAAAAATGAACGAAAACCGTTGCAAAACGAATGCTCGGGGACCGAAACGCGTAGTTCAGGGTCCCGAAAATGGGTTGTTAAGCACCGAAAGTGGCATTCGGCCACGAAGTGGGTTTCTCAGCCCCCAGTGTCCCTCAAAAGGGAGCAAATAGGAAGTATGCCAAAAATTAGAGCAATAGGAGATGGTTAAGCGGTCCCGAACCGAGGCACACGGCCTACGGTCCCGAAAAACCGGAAACCGGACTCCGAAATGGGCAAAAATGGCCTACGGCCACAAAATGTAGCCTACGGCCACTGAGAGATGGTCTACAGGACCTCTCCCCCCCCCCCTCAGGAAAAGAAACCGAGAAAACCGAGTCTGGTTCACAAACCGAGACAAGGCACAGAAGAGGGTTCGGAAGTCCGGAGGCAGGGCTCACGGCCGCGACTCTGAAACTTCTGAACGAGCACATTATGCAATATCACCAAGCGCTCAATCGGTGACGTCTGAGTCTTAAGGTCGGTCAAAAATGGGTGTCTACACACGCACAGAAGACACAGTCCAAGGTTGAAACGGAGGCCGGTTGAGCTTCGGAAATGCCTTTTCTTGTACTATCTTGAACAATAAAGGTTCCAAACCACAGATCTAACCCAAACAAGGTTGTAGGATGCTCACCGGCCGAAAGGGGAAGCCACCAGCCATCCACCGGCCTCCAAAAAAACATCACCGGCCAAAAATTTGGCTGGCCGGCCGGCCAAAGATGTGGCCGACCGGCCAAAAGTTGCTGAGTCGGGACAGTTTAGTCTTTTTGCCTCGGGTCTTTTAAAATAGTGTTTCAAACCCTATTTCTTTCATTTTCCTTGGCCGAAAATAGTTGCTCTCTCTCTCTCTAGAGCATTTTCCCCTCTTCCATTCTCCGTTTTCCTTGATTCTCGCGCCCTTTTCGACGTTTGATTCGTGAAGTTCATCGCGTTTCAAACACTTTGAACCGAACATTTCTTCGTTTCGGTGTCTCCTTTGCTATTTCCTCCTCTTGGGGTTTGTTTCCCCCAAGTTTTTCTTGATTTCCGTGCCTTTTCTGCACCCCGACCTTTCTGGCCATTTTTCACCCTCCCGGGGTTGACTTTTCGGTTGACTTTTCATATTCTTGCCCGATTTTCACTCTTTCGGCCATTTTCGCACCACTTTTGACATGGCGGGTGATATTCCACAGGGCGGGACTCCCCCAGAGCATGAGATGGATCCAGAGGCTGAGCTCCTCCCCTTGAGCGTCCGCCCGTTCGACCCGACGACCTACCGGCCAGCGATTCACATCCTACCTCCTAATGGACTGCGCCAATTCAGGAGCTTCGAGAGGGGCGTGCCTCCAGAGCTTCTCTTGCGCGAGCCTACATCTCATTTGTCCTTCGGCGCTTCCAAGGTAACATTCTTCCCTCTGCTTTACCTTTCGCAATGTAGAACACTTAGCTGCCATAACTGATTATGCTCTTTAACTACTTAGCCCAAATGCACTGAGGCACTGTACACCGTAATCGACCGTGAACATTCTTGCAACTGTTATCTGTTTGAATCTGAACGCATGCACACACACTGCACTTGCCCTGAACCACTCAAATACACTGACACATCAGTCACTGTAGTTCACTACGAGCACACCGGCACCCGATATCTGTTTGAATCTGGAAAATGTGCACACATGTTGTATCTACAACAAACCATGCAAACACACTGACACATCACATGTTGTAGTTCACCACCAAATCTGAATGCTTTTCAAAACTGTACTTTAGCGTTTCTTCGCCATTGTCTGCTTGAAAATAGGGAGATTCCCATACCGTCCGAGGGTATGGGAATATTGCCGCTCGGGATTGGTATGCAGAGTTACCCGACGCAGTTCGCCACATCGTGGACCAGGCCGGCTTCGGCGCATTTTGCAGAGGGCTTTCTAGACTGACAACGAGCAGGCCCCTCCTTGTCGCTCTAGCAGAGAGGTGGTGGGACACCACCGACTCGTTCCACCTTTCTGCCATGGGAGACATGACGATGACTCCCTACGATTTCTCGATGCTCACAGGCATCGGGGTAGGGGGTGATCCGATCCCTTTTGATACTGATATGGATGAGTGGACAGCTGCTCAGATCCACCTGCTCGGCGAGGTGCCGCCTCTTGTGTGTCCCGGCTTTGTTCGATATTCCTGGTTCGAGGTCCAGTTTAGGGTCCAGCCAGCTTTGACCAAGGAGGCTCCGATGACTCAGGAGGCTGTGGAGAGATACGCACGCGACTTTCTCATGTTTCTGTTTGGGACTACCATTTTCGCCGACCGGGTGAACACTGTGCCTCTCTGCCTGCTTAGTGCACTAGTGGATGTCAGGCAGATCCTGCACTACGACTGGGGCGGCGCCGCTCTGGCCACTCTCTATGGGTACATGAGCTCAGCTTCCCGTGGCAGTGGGCAGTTGCTCAGAGGCTATTGGCGCGCTTGGGAGGTACATTTTCCTTTTTCTGCTTTACATTTCTGCTTTACATTTTCTGTACTCTGTACACTGCACACACTGTACTTTCTGTTTCATGCTGATCGTATACTGCACACACGGCACACACATATACCCTGCTTTACACTGACTGTACACTGCACACACTGTACTTTCTGTTTCATGCTGATCGTATACTGCACACACGGCACACACATATACCCTGCTTTACACTGACTGTACACTGCACACACTGTACACATATACTCTGCTTTACACTGACTGTATACTGCACACACGGCACACATATACTCTGCTTTATACTGTGTTCTGCTTTATCTGATAACCCTTTTGGTATTTGCTCTGCAATTGTGGGTCTATGCCTACTTTCCGAGACTCGCCCCAGTGCCAGACGTAGAGACCCCTCTCGTCGTTCCATTTTCGCGTCGCTTTGACGTGAGGTGTGTGCGGAGGCCGCGGGAGACATTCATCTTTTTTCGCCGCTACTTTGACACTATTACCCCCGCAGAGGTATGTTTTACTTGTGGTTCATTTAAGCTTCGCTTTACATTGTATTGTCAATATCAGTAGATAACAAACTACATGTCATTTTCAGATCACTTGGCAACCTTGGGCTCCATTGCCTGCGACGATTCGAGATCGATTTGCTAGGGCAGAGGAGACTGCACATTTCCGGATCTTACTGGAGGGCCCGGTCTGTCGGGCTTGGTACTTGGGTGAGCGTTTCCTACGCCAGACCCTGGGCTTGCCAGAGCTGATAGTTCTGGGTCCGCCTCCTACCCACATGAGGGACACCGAGAGGTTCACCGCCCAGGAGATGGCCGATTATACGATCGGCTGGGACGCGAAGGGCTTTAGGGGCGAGGGCGACTACAGAGAGTACGTCCAGACCTACATTATGCGGCCTCTGAGCGGTGGCCGTCGAGCTGAGAGAGAGAGACCCGCGATGCCGGTAGCTAGGGCAGGAGCGGGGGCTGGGGCAGGAGTGTAGACACCCCATTTTTGACCGCCCTTAAGACTTGGGCACTACTGATGGTTTGCTCGGTGTTGAGAGATGTGCAGGGCAAAAAAATCAGTTTCTTCGGCTAGAAGAGAGGCAAATCTTTCAAAACACTTTGTTTAGGGTTTTGGAGTTGAAGAAAAGAGGAAAGGAGAGGAGAAAACTAGTTTGGGAGAAGTTCGGCATGAATCCGGGTAGAAGCGAGTCGAGCAGCCCTCGCTGAATCGGGCTTATCTATCTGTACACTTGGAGTTTAGCTATGGGGCCACCACCGTCGGAAAGCTTACTTCCGGGGCTTCACTTTGCACTCAAGAATCTCCTAGAGCCAAGTCCGGGTGGGGGAGATATGATCAGTTGAAGTCGGGCATCATCCCGGTTGGATCGAATCTACGCGGCTTCACGGAAAAGGGCATAACTTTTTGCATAGGAGGAATTTTGATGCAAGGTTTGCGCCATTGGAAAGCTAACTTCCGGGGCTTCAATTTGGACACCAATCGACAGTTTGTTGACCATACTGGCCATCCACCGGCACTATATTTATCCGGCCGGCAATTTATTGTGCCGACCGGCACTTTATTTTGCTGACCGGCAATTTTTGCTAGCCGACGACCTTCCGGGGCATTCTGCAGATTGAGTTGATTCCAGCTGTGCCAGCTGGAATGCACAGAAACGATCCCCCACGTGCATGTGTGTTTGTTTTGCACCTTGTGAGGCTTTGAACCCCTTAACCTTCTAGAAGCTTGAACCTTTTGGCCAAGCTTCTTGGAGAAGCTTGGCCAGCTGTTTTAGCTTCCTCTAGAAGCCTTGCACCCCCCTTGAACCCCTTGGCCCCTTTGAAGCTTGTCTTAGAAGCTTAGCATTGCTTATATAAGCACCTCTCCTCCTCCTTTGTTGAGGTTAGAGATTTGAAGCAAAAACCATACCTAATACATACATATAACATATATATCACCCTCTCTCTCTATATCTCCCTCTCTCTCTACATTTGGGTGTGTTAGAGTGATCAAACACCCTTGTTCTTGGGCCATTTCTTCATCAACTCATAGCACAAGGCATCCAACGCCCATTCCAGAAGCTTGAGGCTGTTCTCCAGAGCTTAGGAGCACCTAAACTTGGTCCAAGAGGTGCTGGTTCATTGGTCTACAAAGGTGAGTCCTCTTCTTCCCTTTTCTAGCCTATTCTTGCATCATATCTAAGCCATAGTTTGTTGCATCTTTGGGCTCCCACCCAAACTTCAAATCATCATATTTTGAGGTCCTCTTCATGTTTGATTGAGGACCTCTTGCTGTTTGAGGACAGTAGCTTGCACTTGCTTCAATATCCTCCTTGAGTGCCATAATCTTGCATAGAATTTTTGGCTTGCGTGTGATCTGTTTTAGAGCCTGATGTAAACTGAAAATAGGCTTATTTTGAGCCCCTCTTCAACATTGAAGAAGGGCTCAACACTGTTTGGGACTTCCATGTTGTACTTCCCTTTATATCCTCTTTTTGGTCCCATTTTTGTATGTCTTGGCAGCCCCTGATGTTGCTGTTTTTGGACCTTGGTCTGAACTAAAAGTGGCTTTATTTTGACCTCCTGAACATGTTTTATTAAGGGTATTTTCTTGTTTGGTGAATGTTTTGTATACCTCATGTTATAGCCACTTTTGAGCCTCATTTTGCATTGTATTTCTAGCATGTTTGTATACTGATTTCGGGGCTGCCATGAACTGTAAATGTGCATATTTTGGGCCCCTCTTCAATGTTGTTGAAGGGCCCTAACATGTTTGGGGACAGCATCTGTGAGTTGCTTCATAATCTCATGTTTAGGGCCGTTTTTGTATGCCATTGTTGCCCTATCTTTGTTTGCTTTTTGGCCATGAGTTGTACCAGTAAAATGCTAATTTTGGGGCTGCCTTGCTACTGTCTATTCATTGCATATCCATGTTGTGCATGTTTGATATAGCTATAGGCCATTTCGGGTGCCAAAGTCCATGTTTCGGGACTATTCCATGCATCGGGTGTGTTTTCGCCTCATTCCGGGGCTGTTTTCCCCCATATTTCAGTGCTGAAATCCCATTATCATATTTGCATGTCATTTTCCATGCCATTGCATTGCATATGCCATTGCCTCAGTTTGCGTGCCTGTGTGCACGCATTTCGAGACACTTCATTTTCATTCATCGGCCTCTTATGTGAGTGTGGCTGAGGCTCTCTCATGTTAGTATAAGTCCATGTTGCATTCTATATGCCGTTTTAGCCATTGCATTGCATATGCCATTGCCTCGGTTTGCGTGCCCGTGTGCACGCATTTCGAGGCACTTCATTTTCATATTATGGCCACTGTTTTGTGCCTAACTAGAGCTGCCTAATTCATGTTTAAGACCATCCTTTGCTTATTTGCATGCTCACCTTGCATGTTTGCTTGTATCGGCATGTTGCATCCTTAGCTCGTATGCCTAAGTTGCATTGCATCTTGCATGCATCACCTTGCCTCTTGAGATGAGTATGATAGAGGTTAGGCCCCCTTGTGTGTTTATTTGGTTTGCATGCATTTTGAAATTGAAGTTGCACACTTGATTCTTTGGGCCATCATGCATGGAAATGCGTGATTGGTGGTCCGAGAATTGGGGCACATCCTCCTTTGAGTCATTAACATGATAAGGAATGTGATGGGTGCATAAATTGCTTGAATTGCATTGCCATGCAAGATTTTCCCCTCTGCTGCTGTGAGTTGCAGGTTCCGCAGGAATTTATTGCCGGCCGGCAGTATTTATTGCCGACCGGCAGTCAATCGATGGCCGGTGGATCTATTTTGTGCCGGTGACTAAATGCTACTGCCGGTGGAAATTCTGCTCAGCCGATGATATCCCCCAGTGTCCTGAGAGGCATCCCTGAGACTTTGGCAGTTTTCAGAGGAGCAGAGCAGGGAAAACGGAGGCAAACTATGCATGGCAGTGCGATTCCGAGCCAGTCCCGAGCATGTGTTGCATCTGGCCCTCGCCCCGAGGCAGCTTACTGTTTTTCTTTAGTTTAGTTAATTTGTTAATTAATTAAGCAATTTGTAATATTTAATTAGCTTGCGTAGTTAATTAATTTGTATTATTATTTTGGTCCCTCCGAGTGAGGGCGTGTCTGTAATAAGTGTGTGTGCGTGGTGTGCATGTCTTCCAACCTCCACTTCTTTCTTCCCTTTTATTTACCTGCTTATGATGGTAGATTAGGGCACATTTATTTTAGCATACCTTATGCTATGCATGCGTGCATTCATGCATTTGTTGACATGCACCAGGCTCGGTACATCATACAAACTACATTGTACTTTTCAATTCCAAATTGAATACATGTTACTTGTAGCATTTCATATGCCATTTTAGGGTTAGCCGAGCCTGTTTAGATTGCATCTTTGCATGTGTTGCATTACCCATTTCTAACATGAACTAGGATCATGCATATGATTACTGACTAGTTTCTGTTATGGCTCGGAGTACTAGGTAAGCTTTTATGCTTTAGCATATCGCATGCGTGTGAGTGTTGCCATGACAGTATGATTGCCATGAGGCTAGCTGCTTATGTGATATAACTGCTTGAATGCCTGTGGATGGAGGTCGAATTGCTTAAATTGGGATAACATATTAAAACTGTGAATTTTAAAGCCCACTAGATAGTGGCAAAATCATCTTTTCTAAAAGCCCACTTGAGGGTGGCAAAACCTGCATTTTAGCCTACTTGCAGTAGCAAACCATTTTCAAAACAAACATGAAATGTTTTGTTCCAATTTAGGCGATTTGGTCTATACTTGTTTGCTGTGCGCATAACATAGTAATTCTAGGCTGATAATCGGAATAAGAACACGTAAAGTTTTCAAAAACGGATATCACGGTTAGTAGAGGCCGGTCTTCGGACCGGGCGAAAGGGGGTGCTCATAGCTGACCTTCCCCGATCGTACCCAAGCTCCCGAGCCGAGACAACTCCGGTGATGACGGACACGTGGCCTTCGGCACCGAGTCAGGGGTTTCCTAAATTCTCCCATTTTAAAATATTTAGGTGGCGACTCTGTATCTGGCAAAGCAGTCCATGTTTGGCACTACTTTTTCAAAAATCTGTTTCTCAAAACGATTTGCCAGATTTGGACTCTTTGGTTCAGATTAAGAACCGTGACATAAATCGAGTCCGAACTGTAGCATGAGGCCCACGGGCGCGTCTACAGTTTCTGGCGACTCCGCTGGGGAGTTAGAGAGCTTGACTCGAACTCGTGATATCCTGTTTTGATTTCAGTTATGTGTCTCTTTGCATTGCATGTGCATTGGTGCTCCTAGGACACCGTGTTTGCCATCTGCCATTCCTGAACGGTTTGGTGGAGGCTTGTCTTGTCAAGGCATGACCATAAGGCTAACCGGTTATGGGCTCTGACAGTATGGGAACACAAACCCCGGTTTTACCGGGGCACCCTTTTTGACCATTCGACCTAGTGCATATTCAGATCCATAGTGACCATTCCAAACTAGGACAGGTTGCTTACCCGATGTTAGGTTGTTTGAAAACCGCTGCGTGCGTAGTGAAACCCTAGCTCCTGACAAAATAGGACAGGGAAACCCTACCCCAACATAGGGGTGTTTTGGCTCTCTCTTACTTGCTATGTACTTTTAGAGTGTATCTCTACAGGAATGCATATACCAGTTTGCACATTTGAGTATCAGGCCCGAGGGCACCAGAATCAGTATTGTTGGGGATCAGTAATTGAGAATCAGTTATCTGCGGGTATCAGATTCAGTATTTTGGGAACAGTGATTTTTGGGAACAGTGATCAGCAGTAGGGTATAGTTGTTCGGCTACACCCGTGTTTGATCCGTTTTGGGCTGAAATGCTGCCTGTTTTTCCTTTCAGGGGTTCAGGGAGAGTCGCAAAGTTGATACAGAATAGCCAGTGTCTCCCCTTTGCTGAGGCAGGACTTATGATGGCGCAGAATTCAGAAAAGACTGTGGTTATGACAGCCACATTAGGTCAAGGAATCAGTTTGCAGGGCGAGAGCGATGGTGGTGCACCACATTCGCCCAGGTTGCCTGTTGCGCACCCGGTCTGGGCCTCCCAGCTATACCAGGCTCGCGAGCCTACTACATTTGAACTAATGAGGATGATCGAAGATCTTCAGAGAACTGTGGCAGATCTGGCCTTTGGGGTTTTGGCTCCATCATCAACCACATCACGTACCAGGGAGTTCATGTCTAAAGGCTCCCCAACTTTGGGACGGGTTGCATTGGAAGAAGGCCAATCTCTTGACAAAGTGGAAGCGACTGGTAAGAACAAGGTAGGGGCAGGTATTGGTCCCCATGAACACCTTCAGTGGGATATTGAGGCTTTGAAAGCTGAGGGACTGAACAAAGAGCAAGTCCTTGCGGTTGTCACAAAAACTGTGGATGACACTTTCGCCACTCAGAATGAGAGCACTCTGAATCAAGGGGCAAGCCGGGAGAAGGGCCTTTGTACTAGGAATGTTCCCTTCAGCCCTAATCCCGTGCTCGGAAACGATCAGCAAACCCAGTCAACGCCTGCCAATCCCTTTGCTGGTGCATCCAGCAAAACTCCACAAGCCTCAAAACACCCACCTCGAGGCCAGAGGGTGTTCGCACCACTGTACATGTCTCTATCAGCGGCCTTGAGGGTCCTGATTAAAGAGGGGGATCTGAAACCCCTGGAGCCGCGACCACTGCCAGATAGACTTCCTTCCTCCCATGATCCGGCCAAGTACTGTGCCTTTCATCAGCAAGTTGGCCATGTCACTGATAGGTGTTTCCGTCTTCGCCACGAAATACAAGATCTGATTGACAATGAGGTCATCGTCGCACCAACTCAGAAAAGTCTATCGTCATTGGATCAGTGAACCTGTGGGGGATAATGTGATGTGATCAGTGGATGAACCACCTGTGGGCGGCGCTCAGTTTACTCCGGATGTGGCGTTTGGCACGCACTGTTTCGAGCATTTTACGAATGCTAGTTTTTGTGTTTTCTGACTTGGGTATTGGGTCAGTCTTCTCAATTTGTATTGAGTCAGTCTTTTCATACTGAGTCAGTCGGGTCTGTCTTGTTGTATCGAGTCAGTCCTGTTTTGTTAAAGTCGGGTGATTCCGGGGGTGTTACTTCGGATATCACTATTTTACTTTGTGTTTGTCCTTTTGAGTCTGTTTCTGTCAAGGAGCCAGTTGTGCCAACAGATTTGAATGAACAGCAGTGATTTTCACACTCTTGTGTTTGCTTCTGCCGTGTGCCAGTTGTGCCAGAAATTCTAAACGAGATGGCAATATTTGACTAGAAGTTGTGCCTTTTCTGTGCCTTGAAGTCATTGTAATGACCTAAGCTTTTCAAAACCTTTTTGAACACTGCGGTGAAAACGAAGAGGAAGGAATTCCTCGGGATTTGCAAAATTTTGATCATTTGAGAGAAAGAGAGGCATGCTAAGCCCTTAATGATTGAGATCATGCTTGTTAATGTGAGTACTGAGAAGGACCCTGGCTTGATCCAGATTGGTTCTACACTGTCTTCGGCGCGAGCGATTTGTCGCTTTCTTAAAAAATTTCAAAAAATATTTTGCGCGGTCCTGCGAAGACTTGTGTGGGATCGCTCTCGAGATTGTGCAGCTTAGGATCGCTCTCAGCCTCGAAATTGGACCCCTCACTTTCAAACCTTGAACCCATTCAGAATGTTCAACCGCCATATGAGGCCTGTGTGGCCAGATTCGAAGCAGCCCTCGGACAAGAGGCAAGAAAGTCAGATCAAGAAGATTAGACCTCATCAGAAGAAGCTTGCAAAGCTAGAACAGAAGTACCCTTCAAACTAGGGGCAAAGATGTCAGACGTGCTCGAAGAGCCGAAGATGAGTCCTCTTGCAAATCAACAGCCACTCTCCTGGATACGGATGGCTTCAAAATCCTACAACCATTTGGTATGGACCAAATTACGCTTTTACCCTTTGAGAGGCTCGCTGGGCCGAAAACCCGGAAGGGCGACCCAGGCAAAAGTTAGAGCAAGAGAAAAATACAAAAAAGAAAAAAATGCAAAGAAAAGAACAAAAAAGAAAATAAAAAAAAAAGGGAAATGAAATGAAAAGAAATGAAAAGAAAAGAAATGAAAAGAAAAGAAAAACAAAGCTCGCAAGGTCGAAAATCCGCATCGGGCGCCTTGGCAAAAGTTAGAGCCTAAAAAGGAGAGGTTAAATACCCGAGTGTACCTTAACCCCGAACTACGTAAGGCTTGATTCCCATCATAGGGATACGTAGGCAACTTCATTCTGAAGTCCAGCCTTGAAACACTTCAAAATCAATTGTGTCCATGTAATGGTTCTGATAATCTTTGCCTTCTCTGTATCCGAGAGTTCGGTTGCAATCATCGCTTCGAGGACTGATTATAATGCGCCGCGGAGCCATTCACACAAGGGGCAACTTTCCGTTGCCATTCAATGCACTGCGGTGCCGTTCAAACAAGGGGCAACTTTCCGTTGCCATGCAGCTCTCTTCGAGCAAGGGGGCAATTTTGTCCAGATCCGAGGTTGTACGTCTCAAGAGTGGGTTCCGTGCTTGTTAAGCATTGGCCGTTTGCAAAAATAGTTTTTGAGAATTTTTACTGAAGCTGACTACTTTTCTCGAAAATTGTTCCATCTTTTCCAAAAACTGGACCATTTCTTGGACCCAAAAAGGAAAATTTTCAGTGCTCATAGCCTGACTTGCATGATTTCAAATCAAAAATCGAACAAGTGTGTTAATCTAACTCTCATATTGGTCAAAAATTGTTTTCGTAGAAAACAAAATAAAAAATGGTCAAAATGATGAACTAGGGGCACAGTTGAGTCAGGCTTCCTGTCTTTTCCCCATTTTCAACATACTTGCCAAGAAGGGCACTCTACCTGCCAGAAAAGGGCACAACTGAAGTCAACAACAAAGGGCTGAAAGCTCTCTCCTCCTCCAAGCAACGAGGTATCAAGACAAGTGCGAAGCACGAACTGGAATGGGGCGAGATATTCCATTCCCTTATCTGGATAGATCTGATCATGTCTGAACTTCCCAGCAGGGCATCATCAACCGATGTTAGCTGCAAATTTGCTACACACCCAGTTGTAGCACAACCCCTCTGTGGGAGGAATTCACTGTTGTGAACAAGAATCAAAAGCTGGTAGAATACCAGGGGCAAGAGCCCACAATTTCCAGCTTATCCATCAACCACCCAGGGGAGGGATTGGAAAATGAGAGATTGAAGAATAGAGAGATGTGCGATGAGAGAAAAAGCGAGAAAAGGGTTTTGAGAGAAAAACCGAGCTTGAGAGCCGAGTGATGTGAGAATCACAAATAAGAAAGGGTGGGAATAATACCCGGTGAAACAGGCTCCCTGTGCACGTCTGTGTGTCGTGTCTTTTGTTTTGTTTGTCTCGATTCTTGCTTTGAGTCGTTCCGAGCGTGTCTCGACGTGTTTAGGTTGTTTACCTTTTGTTTTCCGTTGTTGAGTCTTTCTCGCTGTGTTCAGTCGTAGGCTCAATACCTGGTCGAAAACTCATCTCTCAATTTCAAAAATAAATCGTTTTGTGCTCAGAGTGCTGTGCCATCCTTCACGTTTGTGCAAAACAAGATTCTTTTTTCCATAAAACTGCAAGGTCCACCCCCGATAAGTGTGAACGGTGAAATCGGGACCTATCTGAAGCTATGATAGTTCCAGACTGCAAAGCAAAAGCAAAAGAGCGAAAATCGAAGTATCTGAGTTTGTGTCAACTTCAGAAAATTCCGTGATTGTACTCCGGACGTACCTCTTCAGGGCCTTGTCAATGCTCCGAAATATGAGTGTACCTCTACCTCAGGCGCAAGATCAATCCTGCTTCAAGGTTATACACTCTTCCACTTACATTGTTATGCACCCACTTCACTTGCATTGTAATGCATTATACCTATCAAGTTTCTTCCTCAGTCATGCACGATATTGTATGCACGGTTCATTCAAAGAAGTTCTGTTTTAAGGTCATTTGCCTTAGTGTATCAATTACACTTTACTCGCTTTGAGTATCTATCACCCACATTCTCATTTAGTGTATCAATCACACTCTCTTCACTTAGTGTATCAATCACATTTCTTTCATTTTGTGTATTTATCACACACATTCTCATTTTGTGTATCTATCACGCACATATTCGCTTTTGTGTCTATTGCACTCTCACTTAGTGTATCAATCACACTTCTTTCATTTTGTGTATCTAAAACACACATTCTCGTTTTCTGTATCACACTTCATTGATTCAGTATATCTATCATGCTTGTTCACTAAGTGCATCTATCACACTTCGTGTTCGCTTTCAGTATATCTATCATACTTGTTCATTAAGTGCATCTATCACACTTCGTGTTCATGTTTAGTATATCAATCATACTTTGTTCACACTGTGCATCTATCACACTTTGTGTTCGCTTTTAGTGTATCAATCACACTCTGTTCACATAGTGCATCTATCACACTTTGTGTTCATTCTCAGTATATCAATCATACTTTGTTCACACTGTGCATCTATCACACTTTGTGTTCGCTTTTAGTGTATCAATCACACTCTGTTCACATAGTGCATCTATCACACTTTGTGTTCCCTTTTAGTATATCTATCATACTTGCTCACTAAGTGCATCTATCACACTTCGTGTTCGCTTTCAGTATATCTATCATACTTGCTCACTAAGTGCATCTATCACACTTCGTGTTCGCTTTCAGTACATCTATCACACTTTGTGTTCACGCTTAGTGTATCTATCACACGCTCAACTACTGTATGTATCACATGTTGCTTCATATAGTGTATCTATCACATGCTCGCTTTGTGTATCAATCACACACGTTCGCTTTGTGTATCAATCACACACTCTCACTTTGTGTATCTATCACACGCTCACACTTTGCCTCATATAGTGTATCCATCACACTAGCTTCACCTTTTATGTATCTATCACACTATGCTCACTTTGTGTATCTATCACACGTTCACTTTGTGTATCCATCACACGCTCCCTTTGTGCATCCACCACACACGGTTGCTTAGTGTATCTATCACATATTTGCTCAGTATATCCATCACACTTGTTTCGCTTTGTGTATCTATCACACTTTGCTTTGCTTAGTGTATCAATCACACTTTATTCGTGTAAGCATGTCCATCACACTCTCTTCACTATGTGTATCTATCACGCATGTTTGTCCACTTAGTGTATCTATCACACTTCGTTCACTTTTGTGTATCTAACGCACATGTTCGTGAGAATTGCATAATTCTCTTACATCCTTTCTGCACGAGGTGTAGTTTGGCTCGAGCTTACTTGCTTGCCTAGCATTCGCTTAAAATGTTGCATTTATTTCACATAATTGCTTCATTACAGCTCTCTTTACATGATCATGAGTGATAATCGGCTTCGCGTAGCGTATAAGTCCAACTTTCAAAATCGGCTTCGCGTAGCGTATAAGTCCAACTTTCAAAACCGGCTTCGCGTAGCGTATAAGTCCAACTTTCAAAACCGGCTTCGCGTGGCGTGTAAGTCCAATTATCAAAGTCTTCCTGCATATCATTTGCATCCTGCCCCTGAACTACGCTGGTTTGATTCCTTGCAAAGGGATACGTAGGCAGCCTGTGGGCACAACCATTCATTTATCGGTATTTTGTTTGTTTGTCCAAGTCTTCGGCCATGTCAAAAATGGGTCGTCTCTGGGCTTTGACATTCACTCCCGTCATTGTTATGACTTTCGAGTTCTGTCAAAGAGGGGCAACTGTAGACACCCCATTTTTTACCGCCCTTAAGACTTGGGCACTACTGATGGTTTGCTCGGTGTTGAGAGATGTGCAGGGAAAAAAAATCAGTTTCTTCGGCTAGAAGAGAGGAAAATCTTTCAAAACACTTTGTTTAGGGTTTTGGAGTTGAAGAAAAGAGGAAAGGAGAGGAGAAAACTAGTTTGGGAGAAGTTCGGCATGAATCCGGGTAGAAGCGAGTCAAGCAGCCCTCGCTGAATCGGGCTTATCTATCTGTACACTTGGAGTTTAGCTATGGGGCCACCACCGTCGGAAAGCTTACTTCCGGGGCTTCACTTTGCACTCAAGAATCTCCTAGAGCCAAGTCCGGGTGGGGGAGATATGATCAGTTGAAGTCGGGCATCATCCCGGTTGGATCGAATCTGCGCGGCTTCACGGAAAAGGGCATAACGTTTTGCACAGAAGGAATTTTGATGCAAGGTTTGCGCCATTGGAAAGCTAACTTCCGGGGCTTCAATTTGGACACCAATCGGCAGTTTTGTGACCTTACCGGCCATCCACCGGCACTATATTTATCCGGCCGGCAATTTATTGTGCCGACCGGCACTTTATTTTGCTGACCGGCAATTTTTGCTAGCCGACGACCTTCCGGGGCATTCTACAGATTGAGTGGATTCCAGCTGTGCCAGCTGGAATGCACAGAATCGATCCCCCACGTGCATGTGTGTTTGTTTTGCACCTTGTGAGCCTTTGAACCCCTTAACCTTCTAGAAGCTTGAACCTTTTGGCCAAGCTTCTTAGCTTCCTCTAGAAGCCTTGCACCCCCCTTGAACCCCTTGGCCCCTTTGAAGCTTGTCTTAGAAGCTTAGCATTGCTTATATAAGCACCTCTCCTCCTCCTTTGTTTAGGTTAGAGATTTGAAGCAAAAACCAGACCTAATACATACATATAACATATATATCACCCTCTCTCTCTATATCTCCCTCTCTCTCTACATTTGGGTGTGTTAGAGTGATCAAACACCCTTGTTCTTGGGCCATTTCTTCATCAACTCATAGCACAAGGCATCCAACGCCCATTCCAGCAGCTTGAGGCTGTTCTCCAGAGCTTAGGAGCACCTAAACTTGGTCCAAGAGGTGCTGGTTCATTGGTCTACAAAGGTGAGTCCTCTTCTTCCCTTTTCTAGCCTATTCTTGCATCATATCTAAGCCATAGTTGCTTGCATCTTTGGGCTCCAACCCAAACTTAAAATTATCATATTTTGAGGTCCTCTTCATGTTTGATTGAGGACCTCTTGCTGTTTGAGGACAGTAGCTTGCACTTGCTTCAATATCCTCCTTGAGTGCCATAATCTTGCATAGAATTTTTGGCTTGCGTGTGATCTATTTTAGAGCCTGATGTAAACTGAAAATAGGCTTATTTTGAGCCCCTCTTCAACATTGAAGAAGGGCTCAACACTTTTTGGGACTTCCATGTTGTACTTCCCTTTATATCCTCTTTTTGGTCCCATTTTTGTATGTCTTGGCAGCCCCTGATGTTGCTGTTTTTGGACCTTGGCCTGAACTAAAAGTGGCTTTATTTTGACCTCCTGAACATGTTTTATTAAGGGTATTTTCTTGTTTGGTGAATGTTTTGTATACCTCATGTTATAGCCACTTTTGAGCCTCATTTTGCATTGTATTTCTAGCATGTTTGTATACTGATTTCGGGGCTTCCATGAACTGTAAATGTGCATATTTTGGGCCCCTCTTCAATGTTGTTGAAGGGCCCTAACATGTTTGGGGACAGAAGCTGTGAGTTGCTTCATAATCTCATGTTTAGGGCCGTTTTTGTATGCCATTGTTGCCCTATCTTTGTTTGCTTTTTGGCCATGAGTTGTACCAGTAAAATGCTAATTTTGGGGCTGCCTTGCTACTGTCTATTCATTGCATATCCATGTTGTGCATGTTTGATACAGCTATAGGCCATTTCGGGTGCCAAAGTCCATGTTTCGGGACTATTCCATGCATCGGGTGTGTTTTCGCCTCATTCCGGGGCTGTTTTCCCCCATATTTCAGTGCTGAAATCCCATTAGCATATTTGCATGTCATTTTCCATGCCATTGCATTGCATATGCCATTGCCTCGGTTTGCGTGCCTGTGTGCACGCATTTCGAGGCACTTCATTTTCATTCATCGGCCTCTTATGTGAGTGTGGCTAAGGCTCTCTCATGTTAGTATAAGTCCATGTTGCATTCTATATGCCGTTTTAGCCATTGCATTGCATATGCCATTGCCTCGGTTTGCGTGCCCGTGTGCACGCATTTCGAGGCACTTCATTTTCATATTATGGCCACTGTTTTGGGCCTAACTAGAGCTGCCTAATTCATGTTTAAGACCATCCTTTGCTTATTTGCATGCTCACCTTGCATGTTTGCTTGTATCGGCATGTTGCATCCTTAGCTCGTATGCCTAAGTTGCATTGCATCTTGCATGCATCACCTTGCCTCTTGAGATGAGTATGATAGAGGTTAGGCCCCCTTGTGTGTTTATTTGGTTTGCATGCATTTTGAAATTGAAGTTGCACACTTGATTCTTTGGGCCATCATGCATGGAAATGCGTGATTGGTGGTCCGAGAATTGGGGCACATCCTCCTTTGAGTCATTAACATGATAAGGAATGTGATGGGTGCATAAATTGCTTGAATTGCATTGCCATGCAAGATTTTCCCCTCTGCTGCTGTGAGTTGCAGGTTCCGCAGGAATTTATTGCCGGCCGGCAGTATTTATTGCCGACCGGCAGTCAATCGATGGCCGGTGGATCTATTTTGTGCCGGTGACTAAATGCTACTGCCGGTGGAAATTCTGCTCAGCCGATGATATCCCCCAGTGTCCTGAGAGGCATCCCTGAGACTTTGGCAGTTTTCAGAGGAGCAGAGCAGGGAAAACGGAGGCAAACTATGCATGGCAGTGCGATTCCGAGCCAGTCCCGAGCATGTGTTGCATCTGGCCCTCGCCCCGAGGCAGCTTACTGTTTTTCTTTAGTTTAGTTAATTTGTTAATTAATTAAGCAATTTGTAATATTTAATTAGCTTGCGTAGTTAATTAATTTGTATTATTATTTTGGTCCCTCCGAGTGAGGGCGTGTCTGTAATAAGTGTGTGTGCGTGGTGTGCATGTCTTCCAACCTCCACTTCTTTCTTCCCTTTTATTTACCTGCTTATGATGGTAGATTAGGGCACATTTATTTTAGCATACCTTATGCTATGCATGCGTGCATTCATGCATTTGTTGACATGCACCAGGCTCGGTACATCATACAAACTACATTGTACTTTTCAATTCCAAATTGAATACATGTTACTTGTAGCATTTCATATGCCATTTTAGGGTTAGCCGAGCCTGTTTAGATTGCATCTTTGCATGTGTTGCATTACCCATTTCTAACATGAACTAGGATCATGCATATGATTACTGACTAGTTTCTGTTATGGCTCGGAGTACTAGGTAAGCTTTTATGCTTTAGCATATCGCATGCGTGTGAGTGTTGCCATGACAGTATGATTGCCATGAGGCTAGCTGCTTATGTGATATAACTGCTTGAATGCCTGTGGATGGAGGTCGAATTGCTTAAATTGGGATAACATATTAAAACTGTGAATTTTAAAGCCCACTAGATAGTGGCAAAATCATCTTTTCTAAAAGCCCACTTGAGGGTGGCAAAACCTGCATTTTAGCCTACTTGCGAGTAGCAAACCATTTTCAAAACAAACATGAAATGTTTTGTTCCAATTTAGGCGATTTGGTCTATACTTGTTTGCTGTGCGCATAACATAGTAATTCTAGGCTGATAATCGGAATAAGAACACGTAAAGTTTTCAAAAACGGATATCACGGTTAGTAGAGGCCGGTCTTCGGACCGGGCGAAAGGGGGTGCTCATAGCTGACCTTCCCCGATCGTACCCAAGCTCCCGAGCCGAGACAACTCCGGTGATGACGGACACGTGGCCTTCGGCACCGAGTCAGGGTTTCCTAAATTCTCCCATTTTAAAATATTTAGGTGGCGACTCTGTATCTGGCAAAGCAGTCCATGTTTGGCACTACTTTTTCAAAAATCTGTTTCTCAAAACGATTTGCCAGATTTGGACTCTTTTGTTCAGATTAAGAACCGTGACACAAATCGAGTCCGAACTGTAGCATGAGGCCCACGGGCGCGTCTACAAGGAGCATCGAGGAAAGCTCGGGTCCGCAGCAAGAGTGGAGTTCAGAGAGGGCAGGGGGCTGGTGGGCCTGCTCTGCCCACGGCGATGACATGCAGAGGGCGTGGCGGGGCGACCTACCAGATCCCTATTGCTCCCCCTCCGCCTGATCATGAGTTGGTCGGTATCTACGACCTGCCTCCGGTATGTTCTACTACATATTGCATTCTGCATAGTTAGTTCATTTCATTTGATTTGATATTCCATAGAATATTGATGCTTCTTAATACTTTTGCAGGCCTCTTCTGAGTACACTCGCCAGTCCTTGGAGCTGACCGCTTCAGTGATGGGGATGCTCCAGCAGAGCCTCGACCTTCTATCCATTTATAGCATTTCGGTATGTCCTTCTGACCACGGTCTCGAGCCATACATAGACTGTTTCACATACTCTGACACACAAAACGACACCTGACATACTGCCCTCACAGCATCTGATGCATTGTATTCTGTACTGATAAACTACTCATGGCATTCACACATTGTACTCATACACTGCATTCTGCGCTGATACCCTGTTCACAGTATTCGCACACTGTATTCATGCACTGCATTCTACACTGATACTCTGTTCATAGTGTTCACACACTGTACTCATACACTGCATTCTGCACTGATACTCTGTTCACAGTACACTGTACTCATACACTGCATTCTGCACTGATACTCTGTTCACTGATGCATTCGCTTTTTGTACTTTTCAGCATCCCTTCTAGATCCCTGCCGTAGGAGGTGCCCCAGCTGGGCCTTCTGTTCCTACCGGAGGAGATGGAAGAGTATACCCCCGCACCAAGGCGGGACGCACCCATGTCGGGAGTAGCTCACGGGCGCCAGTTCCAGACGATGACGAGTCTGAGGTAGAGACAGAGACGGAGGCAGAGTCGTCGTCGGAGGAGACCGGAGACAGCTCGGACTCGGACTCAGATGACAGCGCTGATGATGCTCCTGGACCTTCGTCCAGGAAGAGGACGAGGACGGACCCCTAGACCCATGGCCTTTTGTCATTGATCCAGACTTTTGCTGTTTTTTTTGTTTTTTTTTCTCTTCTTTTTCTTTTGTACCTTTTGCTGGCAGCTAGAGTACCTTGTACTGCCGCAGGAAGATTTTTATTTCCAAAACCATGTACTTGAAAAAGATGATGAAATGAAACAAACTTTTTTTTCTGAAAAAGTGTTGCATTTGTACATTTCATATATTGTATCGTATTGCATCATGTTACATCTCAAACGAAATGAAATTGATCTGTTGTCTGAAAATTGAACACTTGCATTGTAATAATCAGATAACGAACCAGCCAACAGCAAAAACAAACCATACCAACCACTACACATTCTGAACACTCGGCTCATACTCTACTGGGGATTAATCTGCATATAGCTCATAACACAGCGCTTGGTTCATTTTGCACACAGCGGATCCTGAACAAACAGCCCAATTCTTACAAGACGGACCATGAAGGTTGAATCTACTGAAGTTGAAGCACACTCAGATGCGATCTGAAACCCAGAAGCTTCAAAGAGGCCTAGTGTTTTCCTGTTCACACTTATCGGGGGTGGACCCTGTAGTTGTATGAAAGAACCAAATCATGTTTTTGCACAAATGTGCAGAATGGCACAGCATTCTGAGCACAAAATGATTTTTTTTTGAAAATGAGAAAAGGGTTCTCAACCGGGTATTGAGCCTACAACTGAACAGAGCATAGTATGACTCAACAAAAGGTACACGACCTAAATACATCGAGTAACACTTGAAAAAGACTCAAAACAAAAGTTGAGGTAAACAAAACAAAAGACACGACACACAGACGTGTTATAAAGACAAGAGACCTCTCAGTTCGCAAGGAGCCAGTTTCTCCGAGTAGTGTTTCCCGCCCTTTCTTATTTGTGATTCTCACATCCCTCTGGCACTCAAGCTCTTTTTTTTTTTTTTTCTCAAAACCCTTCGGCTCGCTTTTTCTCTCAACTTACACCTCTCTATTCTTTATTCTCTCATTTAAGGCATAAAAGAGGCAACTCTTAAACATGCATGCACAAGGGCCTATCATCTAAGGCATAAAAGAGGCAACTCTTAAACACATTTAAAAGAGACTAATATGGGCAAATGACAAGCATGCTAAGCTCTGAAATCATGTTAAGAATTGTGCCAAACCAATCATACTACCCAAGTAAAGCATGCAACGAAGTCCAAAACTTGAGGCTAGCCAAGGGGGTTCAAACCATGACCATATCAACCAAGCCCCAAAGGGCCAAGAGGACTTAAAACAGTCCCAAGGCAGAATAAAACAAGGTTAGAGCATGCATGGAACAAGACCAAAACATACTAAGAAATGGGCCTAAAACAAAGGGCATTCAAAGCTGCAAAAGGGGGGATTGCTCTACACCTATCACAACCAAACATGGCATGGATTATTCAATGCAGAATAGAAGCATATCATGCCAAAATAAGCCCCAAAACCCACTTAGATGGCATCTAAATGACCTAAGTCTAAAGGCATGCATAATGACCCAATCACGGAGCATAAAACACAAACCTTTTAAAGCATTAAAGGAGTGATAAGATGCAAGCATGTGAGCATGAAACAAGGACTGAAATATCATAACTAATGGTGCCAAACCACTGAAATAATGCCAATAGAGCATGGTAGAGGAGCCAACACTCAAAGCATACAAGCTAGGTTGCATGGTAGCTATACAAAGCAAGTCATGGATGACCCAAACAACCAAAATCAGACCTAAAGCATGCCAAAACATGCATAAAAACTTCATGGAGTCAAGCCAAAATCATGCTAGAAACAAAGCTCAAAGCACACAACATATTAGGGCAATTTCATGGAATTACAAGACAAGTATACAAAGCATGCAAGGCATGTCTATACCAACTTTGAACAGAGGTATATCATGGAAAAATAACACCGAATACCCTCTGAAATAGAGCCAAATAAAGCTATGCACACACGTTACAACACAAGCCACTTATGCTAGCATTAAAGACAACATGGAGAGAGGACAACCCTCTCCTTCTTAGGATCTCAAAACCACCTCTCCACCATTGAAAATCCTCTGGATTTCAGTGATAGAGAGGTCATGCAAAGACCAAAACAATTGCCAAAAGGTATGGCCTAAAACAAGGCCTAACAAGGCCTTAGAGGGGGGAGACAACCCCAAATCTCAAAATGACCTTAAAGAAAGTTTTAAAGCATACAAAATTAGAACTTTTATTAGTTATACACTAAGTTTAAAAATAGATGCAAGGTAGGTTAAAAGCTTGTGCAAAAATGGGGAATAAAAGGGTAAGTTTCTCACCCTTGTAGACTTTCTTCAAGAACACCACTCTAGCACTTTTTCTGAGTTTCAATCAACCCAAGAACCCCAAGATCAGCCTCAAGGGACCTCAGCTCCAAGGTATAGTGTAACACTAGGTGTCTTAGTGCAAAACTAAGAACAAAATCACCTTTAGAACACTATTACACACACTCAAAGGCAAAGAGAGGGAAATATAGAGAGGGAGTGATATATATGTGATATGTATCTCTGATATATATCTTTGATTTGCTCAACCCCTCTAAAGGAGAAGGGGGGCCCTCTTTTATAGAACAAAACAAGGGCCTAAGCTTCTTGGAGAAGCTAAGACAAAGGTTCAAGCTTCTTGAGGAAGCTAGAGTAAAGGGTTCAAGCTTCCTCAAGAAGCTAGAGCAAAAGGGTGCAAAGGGTGCAAATCCTCCATACACGTGTATGGAGGACAGGTATGTGTACTCCAGCTAGCACAGATGGTATGCACAATGCCTAAAAAAAGGCAAAAAAGAAGCCCCGGCCAGAAAAAATGGCCGATTGACCAAACAAACAGCCGGCCGACCAAAAACAATGCCGACCGGCCATCACCAATGGCCGGTAGCAACAAAACAGGGCCGGTGGCCTCAAGCCAAGGCCGGTGAGATGTGGGGATGACCAACAAGCCATTCTCTACCCTCAGAAGCAAAAACAAACAAGTTCTTGGTCCACAACCAAGCACAAAACAGGCAAGTTAAGAGATCTTGAGGCAAGGCGCGCGGCCGAGACCTTCGGGAACTTAAAACGAACACGAACATGGATGATCATCGAGTGTTCAAATGATGACATCCAAGTCTTGAGGACGGTCAAAAATGGGGTGTCTACAGTTGCCCCTCTTTGACAGAACTCGAAAGTCATAATAATGACGGGAGTGAATGTCAAAGCCCAGAGACGACCCATTTTTTACAAGGCCGAAGACTTAGACAAGCATGCAAGATAGCAAGATATGTGCCCGAAGGTAGGAGCAAAATGCAAGAACAATGCATGATGCCGAACATAACTTATGATCATGCAAAGAGCGCTGCAACGAAGCAAATACATACAATAAATGCAATAGTTTTAAGCAAGCAAAAAACCAAACTACATTACAATGCAGAAAGGATGTAAGAAGATTTATGCAATCTTAGCGAGCATGTGCGATAGATACACAAAAGTGAGCGAAGGGTGATAGATACACAAAGTAAGTAAGCATGTGCGATAGATACACAAAAGTGAAGAGAGTGTGATGGATACACCACACCAATAAAGTGTGATTGATACACTAAGTGAAGCAAAGTGTGATAGGTACACAAAGCGAAACGAGTGTGATGGATACACTAAGCAAATATGTGATAGATACACTAAGCGAACGTATGTGATGGATACACAAAGTAAACGTGTGATGGTCTAGACGTCCCCGAATGCCCCGAGAGGAACGAGTCCCCCGTTCCGTTCGATATTGGGCTCACTACAGTTCGGACTCTCAATTTGTCACAGTTCTAAATCTGAACCAAAGAGTCCAAATCCGGTAAATCGTTTTGAGAAAACAGATTTTGAAAGAAGTGCCAAACATGGACTGCTTTGCCAGATACAGAGTCGCCACCTAAATATTTTATTTTGGGAAAATTTAGGAAACCCTGACTCGTTTGCCTAAGGCCACGTGTCCGTCATCACCAAAGTTGCCTCGGCTCGGGAACTTGGGTACGATTGGGGAAGGTCACTTCGTGAGCACCCCCGCTCGCCCGATCAAAGATCGGCCTCTACTAACCATGATATCTATTTTTGAAAATATTATGCATTCTTATTCCGGTTATTAGCCTAGATTTACTATGTGATGCGCACAGCATACAAGTATAGACTGGATCGCCTGAATTGGAACAAAACATTTCATGTTTGTTTGTTTGAAAATGGTTTGATGGTGCTACTCGCAAGTAGGCTAAGACGTGGATTTGCCACCCTCAGGTGGGCTTAGAAAACATGATTTTGCCACTATCTAGTGGGCTTAAAACACACAGTGAATGAATTGTTCCAATCCAAATAACCCAACCTTCACCCACAGGCATTCAGGCAGTTATATCACATAAGCATATAGCCTCATGGTAAGCATGCTACTCATGGCAGTCACTCACACGCATGCAAGGATGCTAAAGCATAAAACTTAACGAGTACTCCAAGCCAAAACAAAAGCTAATTAGAAATCCATGCGTGATCCTAATTATACGAAAATGCCTAATGCAACACATGCAAAAATGCACCTATAGCAGGCTCGGCTATTCTAAACATGGCATATGAAATGCTACAGCTAACATGTATTCAACTTGGAATTGAAAATACAATGCAGTTAGTATGATGCGCCGAGCCCGGTGCATGCAAAACAGATGAATGAATGCAAACATGCTATCATACTGTATGCTAATTGAAACATGCCCTAATCTAACCGTCATAAGCTGGTAAATAAAAGGGAGAAAGACGTGGGGTTGGAAGACATACATCACACACACGCACACTTATTACAACATTGCCCTCGCGCAGTGGGTCCGAATAAATAATACAGTCCCGAATAAATATTACAGTCCAAATAATTACAAAATCCTAATTAATTAACAAATTAAACTAGGTAAGCTGTAAACTAGCATGCAAGCTAGGGACTGCCTCGACGCTGTTTCGGATGATGAATGATGCATGTCCGGGTTGCTTTGTGCGGAAATCCCCTGGGATGCCTCGGTTTGTCTCTGTTTGCAATTTTTCTTGGGATGCGTGCCAAGCTTCGGAAGGCTGCCTATTTCTGATTTGCTGCAACAGAGAGCAACAAAGGGGCATGGCAAAGTATTTTCACATATGTGTGCATCACTACTCTTCAGGGAGTGTAGTCATCGATCCTCGTGCCACCAATCACGCATCTCGATGCATGATGACCGGGGAGTCGAATTGCATGACTCAATATGGAATGAATGCACATGAAAACCTAGACTCCATCATGGATAATCCGGAGTGTCGGCGACTGGGAATTGAGACACGTTCCGTCACTCAGAGTACGAAACGTACCTCGTTTCCCGTGCTCGGGCTAACTCCTATCCCAAGCGCAATGCAATATGCATGACGTGTATGAATGCAACTAATATACAACCTAGCATGCACAATGCTATGAGATGAAATGGCATGCACGATGCACGAGGTAACATGGCATACACAATGCGCTAACATACAGCCTAGCATACACAATGCTATGAAATGAAATGGCATACACAATGCAATATGGGCTTACACCAACGTGAGTGGACCTCAGCCGCACTCACATAGGAGGCCATTAGATGAAAATGAGACACTCGAGATGCGTGCACGCATGCACGCAAACCAAGGACCGATCCTAAGGCACAAATGCCACTCTAACAAGACATGGCAAGGCATGGAATGTGGCATACTAGCATGTAAATTTCAGTAGCAAAATATGATGCAAAACAGCCCCGAAACATGGAAACATGGCACCCGATGCATGAAATGAGACCCGAAACTCGAAACTAGGCGCATGGAATGACTTATAGCTATACAAAGCATGCATTATTTGAATATGAAGCATAAAGAAAGAATCAAAGCAGTTCCAAAACATGCATATTTCCAGTTTTAAGCAAGGCCAAAAAGTGAACACAAATAGGGCTAAGTTAACATGCAAAAATGGCCCCAAAAGAGAGATAAAGAAGCAAGTAGCAGCATCTGGCCCCAAACAATGAAGATCCCTTCAACAAAGTTGAATAAGGGCTCAAAAAAAGGTATTTTACAGTTTATGGCCGAGCCCAAAACAGTGCACAAGTAAGCTTAAAATACTATGTAAGAAATAGGCCTAAAAGAAGGTTTAAAAACAAAGTGTAAAAGGGAGCCTCAAACAGCAAAAGAACCTTGATCAAACATGAAGAGGGGGTCAAAATATGACTATTTTCAGTTCGGGTCGGAGCCCAAAAATACAAGCACAAGGGGCTAACAAAACATGCAAAAATAAGGCCAAAAGAGGGATAAAGAGGCAAGTGACAAAAGTAAGCCTCAACCAGTGAAGATCCCTTCAACAATGTTTAATAAGGGCTCAAAATAATCCACTTTTCAGTTTATAACCAAGCTCTAAGCAATTTAAAAATGATCCTAAAATATTATGCAAGAAAGAGGCATACAAGAGAGGTAAAGAAGCAAGTGTAAAAAGGAAGCCTCAAACAGGGAGAGGCCCTTAAACAAACATGAAAAGATGCTCAAAATAATGCTATTTTCAGTTAGGGTTGGAGCCCAAATATGCAAGAAAGAGGAGCTAATATATTGAGCAAAAATAGGGCCAAAGAGAGGGATAGAAGACTTACCCTTGAAGACCAATGCTTCAACAACTCTTGGCTTGAGAAAAGGTGCTCCTTGCCTCTGGAAAACCAGCTCCAAGTGTTGGAAAGGATGGTGGGGAGGTGGTGCTATGTGGTGGTGTAGAGAGGGGCCAAAAAAAACAAAAGGGTTTTGATGCTTGGAATATAGAGAGAGAGAAATTAAATGTAGGAGGCTTAAACAAAATTTTTTCTAACCCAAAATGCAGCTGGACCTGCTGGTTTTATAGAGGGAGGAATGGAGGAAAAGGGGGGGAAAATCAATTCAAATTTCCCCCCAAAAATAGGCCTAAAAGAGAGATAAAGAGGCAAGTGGTAGCTGCTGGCCTCAAACCGAAGAGAGTCCTTCAACAAAGTTGAAGAGGGGCTCAAAACAAGACACTTTACAGTTTACATCAAGCCACGAAACAGCTCACAAATAAGCCTAAAATATCATGAAAAAATAGGCCTAAAAGAGAGTTAAAGAGGCGAGTGATAGTAGGACACCTCAAACAGTAAAAGGTCCTTAATCAAACATGAAAAGGAGCTCAAAATATGACTATTTACAGTTTGGGTCGAAGCCCAAAAATGCTTACAAGCAAGGCTTAGATATAGAGCAACATAGGAACAAAAAAGAGGAAAAGAAACTTACCCTTGAAGACCAATGGACCAGCAGCTCTTGGTCTGAGAAATGGTGCTCCTAAGCTCTGAAAAACAGCTCTAATTCGTTGTAATGGATGGTGGTGGGGTGTATACCAAAAACCGGAGCAAACGGAGGTGGTTAAGCGGTCCCAAACCGAGGCACACGGCCGACGGTTCCAAAAATCGGGAACTGGGCTCCGAAACGGGAAAAACGGCCTACGACCACGAAACGTAGCCTACGGCCACTGAGAGATGATCTACGAGACCTCTCCCTCCCTTCGGGAAGAGAAGACGGAGAAAACAGGACCTGGTTCACAAACCGAGGCAAAGCACAAAAGAGTCCAGAAGTCCGGAGGCAAGGCTCACGGCCGAGACTCCGCGACCTCTGAACGAGAACAATATGCAACATCACCGAGCACTCAATCTGTAAGAACCCTCACCTTACTCTTGTCATACTTGCATACATTCATGCACGATCTTGCCTTATTTTGTTAAAGTTTTGCTTGCGTGGTTTTGTTCCTTGTTCGGTGTGTGTGTGGCCGAGGTCACCTTAAGCTTAGTTCGCCTTTGAGCCTTCGTACTTAGAACTGCTTTGAGACCTTGGTCGACCCCCGTCTTCACCTCGGGCATTATTGCCGAGATGTTTTTGCACTTAGTGAACCTTGTCTGCAGGCAGGTATGGTCTAGGCCGAGATGTGGCACGCCCCGGCCAAGGTGTGGCACAGCTTAGTCAAGTGTCGTCCTCCCTAGCTGATGTCTTTGTTATCCTATTGCCGGATCCTTGATTTGAGCCGATGTCATTACTAGCCGATGTGCCTTACTCAGCTTGCTACATACGCTTTGTCAAAGACCTGTCTTATCTATCAATCACCTTTTGAGTTGAGCCAACCTGGTAGCACCACGTGTCCGAACTAATTGTTAAGACAGCCGGCAGACCTAGAAACAAATCATTTTCTTGTCTCAAATCTTTGCCTTTAGAGAGAGAAGCTCTAGAGAAAGGAGGAGAAGTTCTTGAGTGAGAGCAAGTCTTCCAAGCTTGATCTTCGTGGTTTGATCCGTTGGATTCGAGTTTTGAGGTTAGAATCTTGATCTACTTTGGTTGTTGTTGCTGAGCATCTAGCTGCATTACATGATCGAATCTGTTTTGCATATCATGCATCGATTTGAAGTTGGTTTTGGAAAGAGAAAATGGTTTTCATGTGTTCTTGCAGAAAACCTCGTTTTGATCTGAAAGTTTGGAATAAGAATCATGTTTTTGTGTTTGTTCTTGCATGATCTTCTTGTATGGGTACCCAGGTCCATGTTTTGAACTTATAGCATGAAACCTCAGATCTTTGTAACGAGTTTTGAACTTGCATCCATATTCCTCATGATCATGTTCATCCTGTTCTTTATGTGCTTCAAAGGGGAACCCAGGTTTTCCCGACTTTGCTTTTGAATAAGGTCAGCAGGACCACACCTCGGCCAGGAGGTGTAGGACCTCGGCAAAGACCTGGTTGGTACCCAACTTGTTTTCATGAAGCGGGAGCAATGTTTAAACTCCCAGCATGTTTTGTTTTGTTTTGACTTGAATCTGGTAAGAATGCCGAGATCATTCGTATATATATATATATAGAGCTCGTTTTGAGAATGTGATTGCCATGTGATTGTAGGACCTTGATCCTTGCTTTGAGTCTACACCTGAAGAACTAGGTGAGTGGTATTTTTGATAAAGCTATGTTACACTTGTTTTGATAAATCTCGCTTTGTTTTGTTTTGACGAAAGTATTTGCTAAGCATGAATGAATAGCCTTGTTTTGATGTATCAAGTATAAGCCTTGTTTTGATATCATCCTTGAAAAGTCCCTCGTGCTGGAGGACTCTAAACTTTCGCAGCACTAAGCATAAAAGGATACGGTCCTTTCTTGGAAAGACTATAATGTTAAATCGGGCTACGGGCCTAAGTAACACAAGTTCCATAATGTTAAATCGGGCTGCGGGCCTAAGTAACACCAGATCATCGTGTTAAAAGGAGCTATGGGCTTAAGTAATACAAGTCCCTTGTGCTGGAGGACTATAAACTTTCGCAGTACCTTTGACTAAACGATTACGGATCGTACAGTCCTTGTTTCACCATTGACGGTTTACCGCGTGGACATCCCTTGTTTTGATCAGCTTGATGTGTTTTACCGATGTCAGTAAGCATCCCTTGAGACTTGTAAGACTTGACAGATGAATACGGTTCATCCCTTGTTTTGATAAAGTTTGACGTGTTTTGTTTTGAAAGACTTCGGCTATATTCATGCAAACCTTTATTATTAGTACCATTCCCTGAGTATCCAAGCTCACCCTCTCTATATATATGTAGGTGATGAGCAGGACGTCGGCGACGCCTAGACTGTTTTTGAAAGCTTGTTTGGATTCATGATTATGTCGGCTTTGTTTTTGTATTCACGTCGGCGATGCTATTTATTTCATGTCGGCGAATCTTGAAAATCATGCTTCTTGGCTTGTATTTACTGTATTTTGTATACGTCGGCTCGAGAAGCCTTTTGATCAAGATGTAACACATATTTTGCTTTGTTGTGTTCAAGTTGTAATGATGAATGACATTGCATTTGATCTATGCACAGCTCTTATGGACCACTTGTATTTTAGATTATTGCTTCCGCGTTTGTGAGCCCCGTTTATCATACTCTGATTGTGTTAAGTTTTTTTGAAAGTTGGCCTTCGGTAATTACGGATTACTGGCCATCACGGCACCAAACTACTAGGGGCGGTTTGGGGTCGTGACACAATCGGTGACGTCTGAGTCTTAAGGTCGGTCAAAAATGGGGTGTCTACAGTTGCCCCTCTTTGACAGAACTCGAAAGTCGTAAGTGACGGGAGTGAATGTCAAAGCCCAGAGACGACCCATTTTTGACAAGGCCGAAGACTTAGACAAACATACTAGATAATAAAGAAATGTGCCCGCAGGCGGGGGGGCAAGATGCAAAATGATATGCAGGAAGATTTTGATAATTGGACTTATACGCTCCGCGAAGCTGGTTTGATAATTGGACTTATACGCTACGCAAAGCCAGTTTTGAAAGTTGGACTTATACGCTACGCGAAGCCGGTTTGAAAATTGGACTTATACGCTACGCGAAGCCGGTTTGATAATTGGACTTATACGCTACGCGAAGCCGGTTTGATAATTGGACTTATACGCTACGCGAAGCCGGTTTTGAAAGTTGGACTTATACGCTACGCGAAGCCGGTTTGAAAATTGGACTTATACGCTACGCGAAGCCGGTTTGATAATTGGACTTATATGCTACGCGAAGCCGGTTTTGAAAGTTGGACTTGTATGCTACGCGAAGCCGGTTTGAAAATTGGACTTATACGCTATGCGAAGCCGGTTTGATAATTGGACTTATACGCTACGCGAAGCTGGTTTTGAAAGTTGGACTTATACACTACGCGAAGCCGGTTTGAAAGTTGGACTTATACGCTACGCGAAGCCGGTTTGATAATTGGACTTATACGCTACGCGAAGCCGGTTTTGAAAGTTGGACTTATACGCTACGCGAAGCCGGTTTGAAAATTGGATTTATACGCTACGCGAAGCCGGTTTGATAATTGGACTTATACGCTACGCGAAGCCGGACATCACTCATGATCATGCAAAGAGAGCTGTAATGAAGCAATTATGCGAAATAAATGCAACATTTTAAGCGAATGCTAGGCAAGCAAGTAAACTCGAGCCAAACTACACCTCGTGCAGAAAGGATGTAAGAAAATTATGGAATTCTCACTGCGAATACAGTGTGCATGTGCGATAGATACACAGAGCGAACATGTGATTGATACACAAAAAGGTGAGCACAAAGTGTGATAGATGCACTAAGTGAACAAGTATGATAGATACACAAAGCGAGAGTGTGTGATTGATATACAGTGCGAACGCGTGTGATTGATACACAAAAGGGTGAGCACAAAGTGTGATAGATGCACTAAGTGAACAGGTATGATAGATACACAAAGCGGAAGTGTGTGATTGATACACAGAGCGAACGCGTGTGATTAATACACAAAGGGTGAAGTGAGCAAAGTGTGATGGATACACTAAAGGTGAACACAAAGTGTGACAGATGCACTTAGTGAACAAAGTATGATTGATATACTAAATGTGAACACGAAGTGTGATAGATTCACTTAGTGAACAAGTATGATGGATATACTAAAAGGGAACACAAAGTGTGATAGATGCACTTAGTGAACAAGTATGATGGATATACTAAAAGTGAACACAAAGTGTAATAGATGCACTATGTGAACAGAGTGTGATTGATATACTAAAAGCGAACACAAAGTGTGATAGATGCACTATGTGAATAGAGTGTGATTGATACACTAAAAGTAAACACAAAGTGTGGTAGATGCACTATGTGAATAGAGTATGATTGATACACTAAAAGTGAACACAAAGTGTGATAGATGCACTATGTGAACAGAGTGTGATTGATACACTAAAAGCGAACACAAAGTGTGATAGATGCACTATGTGAACAGAGTGTGATTGATACACTAAAAGTGAAAAGTGTGATTGGTACACTAAATAAATGAAGTGTGATTGATACACTAAATAAATGATCTTAAAACGGAACTTCTTTGAATGAGCCGTACATACAATATCGTGCGTGATTGAGGAAGAAACTTGATAGGTACAATGCATTACAATGCATGATGCTTAAGGAAAACAGTAAATGGACAAAGCGGCGCTTTAGAAAGCACCTCATGAGGTGAGTGGCGATGAACCTCTCTACTCTGACGGGGATCTCCCCTCGTGCTCTTCGAACACTTACCTTCAACTTACAGTACAAAGGCTCTGAAATGCTAACAAGGGTCCTTCACGTAGAACACTTGGGATGCCACTTTTCTTCCTTACCACATTCACAACTTTCCCTATTCTCCAACGGGGTGACAGACTAGGTTGGTTCAGTATCCAGAATTGAGGTGCATACACGCTATCTCAACCTATGGGGCTTCCATACAGATTTCAAGCCGAGGATACACCCTTGGGTATTTAAACCAGACTTTAGTCCCGAAAATCCCGAACCTTTATGTTCTAGGCATCAGCCATTCGAACTCTAGTTTCCACCGTCGCAGCTGGTCTCTTAGGAACTCATTGCAAACACGGCCAAGATGTCCCTGGCACGAAACGGTCCTCAAGGAGAGCACTTCTGATTGCCTATTCTGGCTTGAAGTAGACTTGATCTTGAGCTTGAGGTAAAGGTACATTCATACTTTGGAGCATTGGCAAGACCTGAAGAGGTACACACGGAATGTAGTCCTGGAACTTACTGAAGTTGAAACAAACTCAGATACCCAACATTTTCCTCTTTTGCTTTTGCTTTGCAATCCGGAACCATATATAGCTTCAGATAGGTCCTGGTTCTACTGTTCTCACATGACCTGGGTTTAATCCTACGATTTTATGAAAGAACAAATTCTGTTTTGTACAAATGTGGAGAACGGCACGGCACTCGGAGCACAAAACGTTTTTATTTTTGAAATTGAGAGATGAGTTTTCGACCAAGTATTGAGCCTACGACTGAACACAGCAAAACGACTCAACAAGGAAATAAAAGGCACACAACCTAGACACATCGAGTAACACTCGAAACGACTCAAAACAAGAATCGAGATAAAACAAAAAGACACGACACTCAGACGTGCACAGGGAGCCTGTTTCACCGGGTAGTGTTTCCCACCCTTTCTCATTTGTGGTTCTCACATCACTCGACCCTTAAGCTCTGTTTTTCTGAAAAAAAGCCCTCTTCTCACTTTTCCTCTCATCGCACATCTCTCTATTCTTCAATCTCTCATTTTTCATCCCTCCCCTGGGTGGTTGATGGATAAACAGCAAATTATGGGCTCGTGCCCCTAGCATTCTGCTAGATTCTTTTTCTTCCGCTTACAGCTAGTGAATTCCTCCCACGGAAAGGTTGCGCTACAACTGGGTGTGTAGCAAATCTGCAGCTAATCATCAGTTGATGATGCTTTGCTGGGGAGTTTGGACGTGATAAGATCTGTCCAGATGATGGAGTGGAATATCTTGCCCCATTCTAGTTTGTGCTTCACACTTTGCTTGATACCTCGTTGCTTGGAAGATGTGAGAGCTTTCTGCCCTTTGTTGTGCCCCTTTTCTGGTGAATAAGGTGCCCTTTCCGACAAGTAGAGTGCCCTTTTTGGCAAGTATTTTGACAAAGGGGAAAAGACAGAACACCTGACTCAACGGTGCCCCTAGTTCATCATTTTGACCATTTTTTGTTTTTGCTTTCTACTAAAATAGTTTTGACCAACATGAGAGTTAGATTAACGCGCTTGTTCGATTTTCTGATTTAAAATCATGCAAGTTAGGCTATGAGCACTGAGAGTTTTCCTTTTTTGGGTCCAAGAGATGGTCCAATTTTGGAAAAAAAAATGGAGTACTTTTCGAGAAGATTAGTCAACCTCAGTAAAAATTCTCAAAAAACTATTTTTGCAAACGACCGCTGCTCAACGAGCACGGAACCTACTCTTGAGATGCACAACCTCGGACCCATAGCAATGGAAAATTACCCCTTGTCTGAAGGACACTACATGGCAACGGAAAGTTGCCCCTTGTTTGAAATGACACTGCGGCGTTTTGAATGGCAACGGAAAGTTGCCCCTTATTTGAATAGCACCGCAGTGCATTGTAGTCAGTCCTTAGAGCGACGAACACAACCAGACTCTCAGATACAGAGAAGACAAAGATGACCAAAACCATCGCATGGACACAATCAAATTTGAAGTGTTTTACGGCTGGACCTCAAAATGAAGTTGCCTACGTATCCCAAAGATGGGAATCAAGCCTCACGTAGTTCGGGGTTAAGGTACACTCGGGTATTTAACCTTCACTTTTTAGGCTCTAACTTTTGCCAATGCGCCCGTTGCGGGTTTTCGACCTTGCGAGCTTTGTTCTTCTTTTTTCTTTTTCAATTCTTTTCTTTTCTTTTTTCTCTTTTTTTTTATTATTTTTCTCTTTTCATTTCTTTTGCATTTTTTTTTTTTTGTATTTTCTCTTGCTCTAACTTTTGCCTGAGTCGCCTTTCCGGGTTTTCGGCCCAGCGAGCCTCTCAAAGGGTAAAAATGTAACAAGTCCATGCCAAATGGTTTTGAGATCCTGAAGTCATCTGAGTCTAGGAAAATGACTGTTGTATTGATTTGCTGAAGGACCCATCTTCGGCTCTTCGAGCACATCGGACATTTTTGCCCCTAGTTAGAGGGATGCTTCTATTCTAGCTTTACAAGCTTCTTCTGATGAGATCTGATCTTCTTGATCTGACTTTGGTGCCTCTTGCTCGAGGGCTGCTTCCAATCTGGCCACACAAGCCTCCCTTGATGGTCGATCGTTGAACACTTCGAATTGTGGTTCAAGGTTTTAAAGCAAGGGCTTAAGTCTTGAGGCTGAGAGCGATCTTAAGCTGCACAATCTCAAGAGCAATCCCACTCAAGTCTTCGCAAGACCGTGCAAAATATTTTGTTTTTGAAAGTTTTTAAAGAAGCAACAAATCGCTCGCGCTAAAGATAGTGTGGAACCAGTCTGGATCAAGCCAGGGTCCTTCTCAGTACTCACGCCGACGAGCATGATTTCAATCATTAAGGACTTAGCACGCCTCTCTTTCTCTCAATTTGATCAAAGTTTTGCAAATCCCGAGGAATTCCTTTCCCTTTGTTTTCACCACAGTGTTCAAAAGGTTTTAAAAAACTTAGGTCAATGCAATGAGTTCAAGGCACAAAAGAGCAGGTGAAAAGCACTGTCGTTTCATTCAAAATTTCTGGCACAACTGGCGCAAGGCAGAAGCAAACACAAGAGTGTGAAAATCACTGCTGTTTCATTCAGATCTGTTGGCATAATTGGCTCCAAGGCAGAAACAGACTCAAAAAAAAGCAAAAAGACAAACACAAAACAAGCAAATGATGTCCGAGGTAACACCCCCGAAATCACCCAATTCTAACAAAACAGGACCGACTCGATACAACAAGACAAACCCGACTAACTCAGTATGAAAAGACTGACTCAATACAAAATGACAAGACTGACCCAATACCCAAGTCAGAAAGTACAAAACTAGCATTCGCAAATGCTCAAAACAGTGCGTGCCAAACGCCACATCTGGAGTAAACTGAGTGCCGCCCGCAGGTGGTTCATCCCCTGATCACATCACATTATCCCCCACAAGTTCACTGATCAAGTGCTGATAGACTTTGCAGGACCTGGTGCGACAATGACCCCGTTGTCAAACAGACCTTGTACATCATGGCGCAGACGAAAGCAACTGTCGGTGTCATGACCGGTTTGTTGATGGTAGGCACAGTATTTAGTCTGATCATGCTTTGCAGGGATAGGATCGGGTAAGGGCCGTTGTTCCAATGGTTTCAGATGTCCTTTCCAGATTAAGACCTCTAGAGCTTTTGACAAAGGCATATGAAGTGGGGTGAAAACCCTCTTGACTCGAGGTGGATATTTGGTTTCTTGTGAGCTACTCCTGGACGCACTGGTGAATGGGGTAGCTGTTTTTTATGCGGATGTGGTAACCATGCCCACTTCAGAAGATCTTGCAGCTGCATCACCACTGGTGGTCGCATTCGAACTGCGGGTAAACGCCCTCCTAGGCTGCTCCTTCTCCTGGTCAATGAGGCCCTGCTTCATAGCATCCTCGATCTGTACTCCCATCTCATGCAAATCTAAAAAGGTAGGGAAGGGGAGCACGATCATTTTTTGCATTAGTTTGGGCTGGAGGTTGCGCACAACCATCCGTATTTGATCCTTATCCGTTGGCCTAATGGTCATCATTGAGGCTTTGGCCCTCCAGCGGGCCACGAATTCTGAGAAGCTCTCCTTAGGCTCCTGTCTCGTCGTCTCAAGATCACGGGTCGTAATCTCGATTTGGGTATTGTATGAATATTGTGCGACGAAGGCCTCGGCCATCTCCTCCCAGCTTTGTTTCACTGAATCCTCCAATTTGGCGTACCAGATGGCCGCAATACCCGACAGGGTCCTGCCAAAAAGGGAAAGCTTCTGTAATCTTGTCAAGCCCATCGGGCGCAGAACATCTAAAAACAAACTCAGGTGGACCATGGGATCTCCTGACCCGTCAAAACAGTCAATGTGAGGCATCTTGAACCTATCCGGCAGTGTCACAGCTGCGTCGGTGTACCCGTCCTCAATGTCCGGGATGGACTTTACCCCCTGGGATTTCTTAAACAACTTTTCAAGCTTGCTCAACTTCAACGCTGTATGGTCTACCTCAAACTCAAAGGGAGAGTCCGATGGGTTGATTGGTGCTTTAGACAGCTGGGGTAAGATTGGGGGTGGAGCCGGCCCTGTCGGAATGTCCGTACCTTCTTGGACATTTGGCGTCTCCCCGGGTATTGGATCTACTGGTGGGGGGGGAGCTTGATGCAAAGCAGATGCTCCGTTTTGCTGTTGCAATCTGGTGATTAGCTCTGCCTGTTGGGCCATGACCGCAGCCTGCTGTTTGGCGAATTCAGCTTGGCGGACAGCATCTTGCTGCATGAGTTTCATACTTTCTTGCATCTAGCGCATCATTGCCTCTATCCCTGATGTGTTCTGCTGATCCATCTAACTGACTGGTATCTATCCTTGCAGTAGAAACTGAGACCTCAGCCTGACTGTTCACTGGTGGAGTGGATAAGGGCCACTGATCTGGTAACTGCTGAACTGGTGATTTGTGCCTGACTGGCCCTTTTACCCTGCCTCTGGCAAAGGAACACTGATTGCCCTTGAATTGAATCTCTGACCTGACAAAGTCTATCAGCACAAGTCCGATGAACCTCGGGGGATATCGGAGCCTTCTGAAGCTATGGTTCCAAGACTACCCCCTAGCAAAAGAGAAAACATGTAGCATCTCAGCCTGATTTCACCTGAACAGATATGAGCATAGTTGAATGAGTGTGCTCTCTACTGAATTCTGCCCAAAATTCTGCCAGTGAACTGATACCCTCCGGTAAAACTGATTCCCAGATACTGATGCCCGCAGGCCTAATGTCTAAACTACTAAACTGGTGCCCTCAGGCCTGATGCCCAAACTTGTAGACTGATACATGCATTCCTATAGAGACGCACTCTAAAAGCACATAGCAGACAAGTGAGAGCCAAAACAACCCTATGTTGGGGTAGGGTTTCCCTGTCCTATTTTGTCAGGAGCTAGGGTTTCACTACGCACGCAGCGGTTTCAAACAACCTACAATCGGGTAAGCAACCTGTCCTAGTTTGGAATGGTCACTATGGATTCCAAATATGCACTAGGTCGAATGGTCAAAAAGGGTGCCCCGGTAAAACTGGGGTTTGTGTTCCCATACTGGCAGAGCCCACAACCGGTCAGCCTTATGGTCAAGCCTTGACAAGACAAGCCTCCGGCAAACCGTTCAGGAATAGCAGACGGCAAACACGGTGTCCTAGGCGCACCAATGCAAATGCAATGCAAAGAAACACATAAGTGTAGTCAAAACCAGATATCATGAGTTCGAGTCAAGTTCTCTAACTCCCCAGCAGAGTCACCAGAAACTGTAGATGTCCCCGAACGCCCCCGAGAGGAACGAGTCCCCCGTTCCGTTCGATATTGGGCTCACTACAGTTCGGACTCTCAATTTGTCACGGTTCTAAATCTGAACCAAAGAGTCCAAATCCGGTAAATCGTTTTGAGAAAACAGATTTTGAAAGAAGTGCCAAACATGGACTGCTTTGCCAGATACAGAGTCGCCACCTAAATATTTTATTTTGGGGAAATTTAGGAAACCCTGACTTGTTTGTCTAAGGCCACGTGTCCGTCATCACCAAAGTTGCCTCGGCTCGGGAACTTGGGTACGATTGGGGAAGGTCACTTCGTGAGCACCCCCGCTCGCCCGATCAAAGATCGGCCTCTACTAACCATGATATCTATTTTTCAAAAGATTATGCGTTCTTATTCCGGTTATTAGCCTAGATTTACTATGTGATGCGCACAGCATACAAGTATAGACTGGATCGCCTGAATTGGAACAAAACATTTCATGTTTGTTTGTTTGAAAATGGTTTGATGGTGCTACTCGCAAGTAGGCTAAGACGTGGATTTGCCACCCTCAGGTGGGCTTAGAAAACATGATTTTGCCACTATCTAGTGGGCTTAAAACACACAGTGAATGAATTGTTCCAATACAAATAACCCAACCTTCTCCTACAGGCATTCAGGCAGTTATATCACATAAGCATATAGCCTCATGGTAAGCATGCTACTCATGGCAGTCACTCACACGCATGCAAGGATGCTAAAGCATAAAACTTACCGAGTACTCCAAGCCAAAACAGAAGCAAATTAGAAATCCATGCATGATCCTAATTATACGAAAATGCCTAATGCAACACATGCAAAAATGCAACTATAGCAGACTCGGCTATTCTAAACATGGCATATGAAATGCTACAGCTAACATGTATTCAACTTGGAATTGAAAATACAATGCAGTTAGTATGATGCGCCGAGCCCGATGCATGCGAAACAGATAAATGAATGCAAACATGCTATCATACTGTATGCTAATTGAAACATGCCCTAATCTAACCATCATAAGCTGGTAAATAAAAGGGAGAAAGACGTGGGGTTGGAAGACATACATCACACACACGCACACTTATTACAACATTGCCCTCACGCAGTGGGTCCGAATAAATAATACAGTCCCGAATAAATATTACAGTCCAAATAATTACAAAATCCTAATTAATTAACAAATTAAACTAGGTAAGCTGTAAACTAGCATGCAAGCTAGGGACTGCCTCGACGCTGCTTCGGATGATGAATGATGCATGTCCGGGTTACTTTGTGCGGAAATCCACTACGATGCCCCGGTTTGCCTCTGTTTGCAATTTTTCTTGGGATGCGTGCCAAACTCTGGAAGGCTGCTGATTTTTGATTTGCTGCAACAGAGAGCAACAAAGGGGCATGGCAAAGTATTTTCACAAATATATGCATGACTACTCTTCAGGGAGTGTAGTCATCAATCCTCGTGCCACCAATCACGCATCTCGATGCATGATGGCCGGGGAGTCGAATTGCATGACTCAATATGGAATGAATGCACATGAAAACCTAGACTCCATCATGGATAATCCGGAGTGTCGGCGACTGGGAATTGAGACACGTTCCGTCACTCGGAGTACGAAACGTACCTCGTTTCCCGTGCTCGGGCTAACTCCTATCCCAAGCACAATGCAATATGCATGACGTGCATGAATGCAACTAATATACAACCTAGCATGCACAATGCTATGAGATGAAATGGCATGCACGATGCACGAGGTAACATGGCATACACAATGCTCTAACATAGAGCCTAGCATACACAATGCTATGAAATGAAATGGCATACACAATGCTATGAAATGAAATGGCATACACAATGCAATATGGGCTTACACCAACATGAGTGGACCTCAGCCGCACTCACATAGGAGGCCATTAGATGAAAATGAGACACTCGAGATGCGTGCACGCATGCACGCAAACCGAGGACCGATCCTAAGGCACAAATGCCACTCTAACAAGACATGGCAAGGCATGGAATGTGGCTAGCATGAAAATTTCAGTAGCAAAATATGATGCAAAACAGCCTCGAAACATGGAAACATGGCACCCAATGCATGAAATGAGACCCGAAACTCGAAACTAGGCGCATGGAATGACTTATAGCTATACAAAGCATGCATTATTTGAATATGAAGAATTAAGACAGAATCAAGGCAGTCCCAAAACATGCATATTTCCAGTTTTAAGCAAGGCCAAAAAGTGAACACAAATAGGGCTAAGTTAACATGCAAAAATGGCTCCAAAAGAGAGATAAAGAAGCAAGTAGCAGCTGCTGGCCCAAAAAATGAAGATCCCTTCAACAAAGTTGAAGAGGGACTCAAAAAAAGGTATTTTATAGTTTATGGCCGAGCCCAAAGCAGTGCACAAGTAAGCTTAAAATACTATGCAAGAAATAGGCCTAAAAGAAGGTTTAAACACAAAGTGTAAAAAGGGAGCCTCAAATGGAAAAAGACCCTTGATCAAACATGAACAGGGAGTCAAAATATGACTATTTTCAGTTCTGGTCGGAGCCCAAAAATACAAGCACAAGGGGCTAACAAAACATGCAAAAATAAGGCCAAAAGAGGGATAAAGAGGCAAGTGACAAAAGGAAGCCTCAAACAGTGAAGATCCCTTCAACAATGTTTAAGAAGGGCTCAAAATAAGCCACTTTTCAGTTTATAACAAAGCTCGAAACAATTTAAAAATGAGCCTAAAATACTATGCAAAAAGAGGCATACAAGAGAGGTAAAGAAGCAAGTGTAAAAAGGAAGCCTAAAACAGGGAGAGGCCCTTAAACAAACATGAAAAGGAGCTCAAAATAATGCTATTTTCAGTTAGGGTCGGAGCCCAAATATGCAATCAAGAGGAGCTAATATATTGAGCAAAAATAGGGCCAAAGAGAGGGATAGAAGACTTACCCTTGAAGACCAATGCTTCAACAACTCTTGCCTTGAGAAAAGGTGCTCCTTGCCTCTGGAAAACCAGCTCCAAGTGTTGGAAAGGATGGTGGGGAGGTGGTGCTATGTGGTGGTGTAGAAAGGGGCCAAAAAAAACAAAAGGGTTTTAATGCTTGGAATATAGAGAGAGAGAAATTAAATGTAGGAGGCTTAAACAAAATTTTTTCTAACCCAAAATGCAGCTAGAGCTGCTGGTTTTAAAGAGGGGGGAATGGAGGAAAAGGGGGGGGGAAATCAATTCAAATTTCCCCTCAAAAATAGGCCTAAAAGAGAGATAAAGAGGCAAGTGATAGCTGTTAGCCTCAAACCGAAGAGAGTCCTTCAACAAAGTTGAAGAGGGGCTCAAAACAAGACACTTTACAGTTTACATCAAGCCACGAAACAGCTCACAAATAAGCCTAAAATACCATGCAAAAATAGGCCTAAAAGAGAGTTAAAGAGGTGAGTGATAGTAGGAGACCTCAAACAGCAAAAGGTCCTTAATCAAACATGAAAAGGAGCTCAAAATATGACTATTTACAGTTTGGGTCAGAGCCCAAAAATGCTTGCAAGCAAGTCTTAGATATAGAGCAAGATAGGAACAAAAAAGAGAAAAAGAAGCTTACCATTAAAGACCAATGGACCAGCAGCTCTTGGTCTGAGAAATGGTGCTCCTAAGCTCTGAAAAACAGCTCCAAGTCGTTAGAATGGATGGTGGTGGGGTGTATACCAAAAATCGGAGCAAACGGAGGTGGTTAAGCGGTCCCGAACCGAGGCACATGGCCGACGATTCCGAAAACCGGGAACCGGGCTCCGAAACGGGAAAAACGGCCTACGACCATGAAACGTAGCCTACGGCCACTGAGAGATGATCTACGAGACCTCTCCCTCCCTTCAGGAAGAGAAGACAGAGAAAACGGGACCTGGTTCGCAAACCGAGGCAAAGCACAAAAGAGTCCGGAAGTCCGGAGGCAAGGCTCACGGCCGAGACTCCGCGACCTCTGAACGAGCACAATATGCAACATCACCGAGTGCTCAATCGGTGACGTCTGAGTCTTAAGGTCGGTCAAAATGGGGTGTCTACAGATGGATACACAAAGCGTGCGTGTGATGGATACACAAAGTAAACGTGTGATGGATACACAAAGCGAGCGTGTGATAGATACACAAAGGGTGAACACAAAGTGTGATAGATGCACTTAGTGAACAAAGTGTGATGGATACACAAAAGGTGAACATAGAGTGTGATAGATGCACTAAGTGAACAAGTGTGATGGATACACAAAAGGTGAACACAAAGTGTGATACATGCACTAAGTGAACAGAGTATGATAGATACACTAAAAATGAACACAAAGTGTGATATATGCACTATGTGAACAGAGTATGATAGATACACTAAAGGTGAACACAAAGTGTGATAGATGCACTATGTGAACAGAGTATGATAGATACACTAAAGTAAATGAAGTGTGATGGATACACTAAGGTGAACACAAAGTGTGATAGATGCACTACGTGAACAGAGTATGATAGATACACTAAAAATGAACACAAAGTGTGATAGATGCACTTATGTGAACATAGTATGATAGATATACCAAAAATGAACACAAAGTGTGATAGATGCACTAAGTGAACAGAGTATGATAGATACACTAAAAATAAACACAAAGTGTGATAGATACACTAAGTGAACAAAGTATGATACTTATACCAAAAATGAACACAACGTGTAATAGATGCACTATGTGAACAGGTGTGATGGATACACAAAAGGTGAACACAGAGTGTGATAGATGCACTATGTGAACAGGTGTGATGGATACACAAAAGGTAAACACAAAGTGTGATAGATGCACTATGTGAACAGGTGTGATGGATACACAAAAAGTGAACACAAAGTGTGATAGATGCACTAAGTGAACAAAGTATGATAGATACACTAAAGGTAAACACAAAGTGTGATAGATGCACTAAGTGAACAAGTGTGATGGACAAACAAAAGATAATGAAGTGATTATGTGCATGATAGATACACAAAATGAGGATGTGTGTGATAGATACAGAAAATGAGAATGTGTGTGATTGATACAGAAAATGAGAATGTGTGTGATAGATATACAAAATGAAAAAAGTGTGATTGACACACTAAGTGAAGAGAGTGTGACTGATACACTAAATAAATGAAGTGTGATTGATACACTAAGGGAATGAAGAATGTGTGATAGATACACTAAGGGTGAATGAGGTGTGATTGATACACCTAATAAATGAAGTGTGATTGATACACTAACTGAATGAAGCGAGTGAAGTGTGATTGATACGCTAAATGAATGAAGTGTGATGGATACACTAGATGTGAATAAAGAGAGTGAAGTGTGATTGATACACTAAATGAATGAAGTGAGTGAAGTGTGATTGATACACTAAATGAATGAAGTGCGATGGATACACTAAAGTAAATAAAGAGAGTGAAGTTTGATTGATACACTAAATGAATGAAGTGAGTGAAGTGTGATTGATACACTAAATGAGTGAAGTGTGATGGATACACTAAAGTAAATAAAGTGTGATTGATACACTAAGTGAATGATCTTAAACGGAACTTCTTTGAATGAACCGTACATACAATATCGTGCATGAATGAGAAAAAAAAAAACTTGATAGGTACAATGCAATACAATGCATGATGTTTAAGGAATGCAATAAACAACCTAGCGGCGCTTTAGAAAGCACCTCATGTGGTGAGTGGCGATGAACCGCTCTACTCTGACGGGGATCTCCCCTCGTGCTCTTCGAACACTTACATTCAACTTACAGTACAAAGGCTCTGATATGCTAAGAAGGGGTAACCTCCGTATGTAGAAGCCACGGATGCCGCTTTTCTTTCTAACAATATTCACAACTTTCCCTAGGAACTCATTGCGAACACAGCCGAGATGCCTCTGGCAGGGAATGATACTCAGGGAGAGCACTTCTAATCCCCATTCTAGCTTAAAGCAGACTTGATCTTGAGCTTGAGGTAGAGGCACACTCATACTTCGGAGCATTGGCAAGACCTGAAGAGGTACACATGGAATGCAATCTCAGAACTTACTGAAGTTGAAGCAAACTTAGATACCCGACAATTTCCCTCTTTTCTTTTGCTTTGCAGTCTGGAACCTATATAGCTTCAAATAGGTCCTGGTTTTACTGTTCTGACATGACATGGGTTGAACCCTGCAGTTTTACGAAAGAACGAATCTTGTTTTGCATATATGTGGAGAACAGCATGGCACTCGGAGTGCAAAACGATTTTATTTTTGAAATTAAGAGATGAGTTCTTGACCGGGGTATTGAGCCTATGACTGAACACAGCGCACTACGACTCAATCAACGGAAAACAAAAGGTAAACAACCTAAACACATCGAGTAACACTTGAAACGACTCAAAACAAGAATCGAGATAAAACAAAAGACACGACACTCAGACGTGCACAGGGAGCCTGTTTCTCTGGGTATTGTTTCCCACCCTTTCTCATTTGTGATTCTCACATCACTCGGCCCTCAGGCTCTGTTTTTTCTAAAAAAACCCTTTTCCTCACTTTTTCTCTCAGCGCACATCTCTCTATTCTTCAATCTCTCATTTTCTATCCCTCCCCCAGGTGGTTGATGGATAAACAAGAAATTGCGGGCTCTTGCCCCTAGCATGCTGCTAGATTCTCTTTCTTCTGCGCACAGCCAGTGAGTTCCTCCCGCAGAGGGGTTCCGCCACAACTGGGTGTGTAGCAAATCTTCAGCGGACATCAGTTGACGATGCTCTGCTGGGGAGTTTGGACGTGATCAGATCTATCCAGATGAGGGAGTGGAATATCTTGCCCCATTCCAGTTCGTACTTCACACTTGGCGTGATACCTCGTTGCTTGGAGGATGTGAGAGCTTTCTGCCCTTTTGTGGTCAGCTTTAGTTGTGCCCTTTTCTGGCAAGTATGTTGACAACGGGAAGAGACAGAACACCTAACTCAACTGTGCCCCTAGTTTTATTATTTTGACCATTTTTTTTTTGTTTTTCTACTAAAACAATTTTTGACCAATATGAGAATTAGATTAACATGCTTGTTCAATTTTTTTATTTCAAATCATGTAAGTCAGGCTGTGAGCACTGAAAATTTTCCTTTTTTGGGTCCAAGAAATGGTCCAATTTTAGAAAAATGGAACAATTTTTGAGAGAATTAGTCAACCTCATTAAAAATTCTCAAAAACTATTTTTGCAAATGGCCACTGCTCGACCAACGCAGGATTTACTCTTGAGATGCACAACCTCAGATCCAAAACAATGAAAAATTGCCCCTTGTCTGAACGATACTGCATGGCAACTGAAAGTTGCCCCTAATCTGAATAGCACCGCAGCACTGCACGGCAACGGAAAGTTACCCCTTGTCTGAATAGCGCCGCAGCACGTGGTAACCAGTCCTCACAGTGACAATTACAGCCAAATTCTCGGATACAGAAAGATAAAGATGACCAGAACCATCACATGGACACAGTCGAATTTGAAGTGTTTTACGGCTGGACTTCAGAATGAAGTTGCCTACGTATCCCAAAGATGGGAATCAAGCCTTACGTAGTTCAGGGTTAAGGTACACTCGGGTATTAACCTCTCCTTTTGCGCTCTAACTTTTGCTAAGGCTGCGCTTTCTAGGTTTTCAACCTTGCGAGCTTTGTTCTTTTTTTCTTTTCATTTCTTTTTCATTTTCTTGTTCTTTGTTTAGAATTTTTCATTTTTTTTTTCACTTTTCTTTTTTCTCTTTTTTTTTGTTCTTGCTCTAACTTTTGCCTAGGTCACCCTTCCGGGTTTTTGGCCCAACGAGCCTCTCAAGAGTAAAAATGTAGCTTTGTCCATGTTGAATGGTTTGAGATCTCGGAGTCATCTGAATCTAAGAGAATGGTTGTTGTTCGTTGATGATGTAGAAGTCCATCCAATGGAGGGTGAATTTGCCCCTAGTGTTGTGGATAAGAACTTGGTTGTCCTTCAGCAATACTTTCTTCTTTCCCCTTTTTGGGATTTGGCATTCTTGCTAGTCTTCATTGATTTGCAGAATGATCCATCTTCGGCTCTTCGAGCACGTCTGATATTTTTGCCCCTAGTTCGAGGGTTTCTTTTGATCTAGCTTTGCAAGCTTCTTTTGACGACATCTCATCTTCTTGATCTGACTTCCCTGCCCCTAGTTCGAGGGCTTCTTCGAATCTGGCCACACAAGCCTCACATTGTAGTTGACCGTTGAACATTCTGAATCCAAGTTCAAGGTTTGAAAGTGAGGGGTCGAATCTCAGGGCTGAGAGCGATCCTAAGCTGTATAATCTCAAGAGCGATTTCACACAGGTCTTCGCAGGACCGCGCAAAAAAAATTTTGAAATCTTTTAAGAAAGCGACTAGTCGCTCGCGCTGAAGTCAATGCGGAACCAATCTGGATCAAGCCAGGATCTTTCTTAGTACTCATATTAACAAACATGATCTCATTTATTAAGGGCTTAGCATGCCTCTCTTTCTCTCACTTGATCAAATTTTTGCAAATCCTGAGGAATTCCTTCCTCTTTGTTTTCAACACATTGTTCAAAAAGTTTTTTTAAAAAAAAACTTAGGTCAATACAATGACTTAAAGGCACAAAAGAGCAGGTGAAATGCACTGCCGTTTCATTCAAACTTCTGGCACAACTGGCGCAAGGCAGAAGCAAACACAAGAGTTGGAAAATCACTGTTGTTTCATTCAGATCTATTGGCATAACTGGCTCCAAGGCAGAAACAGACTCAAAAGAAAGCAAAAAGACTAACACAAAACATGATAGTGATGTCCGAGGTAACACCCCCGGAATCACCCGACTCCAACGCAACAGGACTAACTCGATACAACAAGACAGACCCGACTGACTCAGTACAAAAAGACTGACTATGTACAAAACAACAAAACTGACCCAATACCCAAGTCAGAAAGTACAAAAACTAGCATTCACAAATGCTCAAAACAGTGCGTGCCATACGCCACATCTGGAGTAAACTGAGTGCCGCCCGTAGGTGGTTCATCCCCTGATCACTTCACATTATCCTCCAAGTGCACTGATCCAGTGCCGATAGACTTTGTTGGGTCTGGTGCGACGATAACCCCTTTAACAATCAGATCTTATATTTCGTGGCGAAGACGATAACAACTGTCAGTGCCATGGCCGACTTGTTGATGAAAAGCACAGTACTTGGCCGGATCATGGGAGGGAGGAAGTTTGTTTGGCAGTGGCTGCGGCTCCAGGGGTTTCAGATCCCCCTTTCTAATCAGGACCCTCAAGGTTGCTGATAGAGACATGTACAGTGGGGTCAACACCCTCTGGCCCCGAGGTGGGTGTTTTGAGGTTTATGGAGTTTTGCTAGACGCACCAGCAAAGGGATTGACAGGCGCTGACTGGGTTTGTTGATCTCTTCCGAGCACAGGATTAGAGCTGAAAGGAACATTCCTGGTATGACGGCCCTTCTCCCGGCTTGCCCCTTGATTCAAACTGTCCCCGACTTGAGTGGCGAAAGTGTCATCCACAACCTTTGCAACAACTGCAATCACTTGTTATTTGTCCAACCCTTCGGCTTTCAAAGCCTCAACAACCCACAGAAGGTGTTCATGAAGATCAAATGTCTACCCCTACCTTGTTCTTTTCGCTCACCTCCACTTTGCCAAGGGATCGGCCTTCTTCAAATGCAGCCCGTCCCAAGATTGGGGAGCCTTTTGACATGAAATTCCTCGTATGTGGTGTGGTCGATGACGGAGCCAATATCCCGGAGGCTAAATCTGCCACAGTTCTCTGAAGATCTTCGATCATTCTCATCAGCTCAGAAGTAGTCGGCTCATGGGTTTGAGATGATTGGGATTCCGAGACTAGATGTGTGGTAGGTGCCCCAGATGGGTGTTGTATTTCGACATCGGTCTCACCCTGCATGGCGATTCCCTGGTTTAATGCTGCTGCCATGGCCATAACTTCTTCAGAACTCTGTGCCATCACAGTCTGCTAAGTTTGGACGAAGGTGATGCGACTGGTGACTGACGGATCAGATGAACCAGTAAGCCTTGCCTGGCTCTTTTCTGCCTTGCCTCAGCGAAGGAGAACACTGGTTGCTCGAAACCGAATTTCTGAACTGAAAAAGAAAACAGGCAGCATCTCAGCCCAATTTCACCAGAATAGACATAAACATAGCTGAATAACTGTATTCGACCACTGATCACTATTCCTCAAATTACCGTCCCAAAACTGAATTTGATACCCACAGATATAACTGATTCTCAAAAATACTGATGCCCGCAGGCCTGATACCCAGACTTGCAAACTGATACGTTCATTCCTGTAGAGGCACACTCTAAAAGCACATAATCAAGCAAATGAGAGCCAAAACACCCCTATGTTGGGGTAGGGTTTCCCTGTCCTACTGTCAGGAGCTAAGGTTTCATTACGCACACAGCAGTTTCAAACAACCTACAATCGGGTAAGCAACCTGTCCTAGTTTGGAATGGTCACTATGGATTCCGAATATGCACTAGGTCAAATGGTCAAAAGGATGCCCCGGTAAAAATCGGGGTTTGTGTTCGCATCGTGGCAGAGCCCGTAACTAGTCAGCCTTATGGCACGTTTCTCAAAGCGAGCCTCTGGCAAACCGTTCAGGAATAGCAGATGGCAAACACTGTGTCCTAGGCGCACCAATGCACATGCAATGCAAAGAAACACATGAGTGTAGTCAAAACAAGATACCATGAGTTCGAGTCAAGTTCTCTAAGTCCCCAGCAGAGTCGCCAGAAACTGTAGACGTCCCCGAACGTCCCAGGAGGAATCCCCTGTTTTGTTCATTTGGGCTCACTACAGTTCGGACTCAAATGTCATGGTTCTTAATCTGATCTCGCAAAGTGCAATGCAAGATTGATAAATCACCAAAGAGTCCAAGTCCGGCAAATCATTTTGGAAAATAGATTTTTAGAAAGAAGTGTCAAACATGGACTGCTTTGCCAGATACAGAGTCGCCACCTAAATATTTATTTTGGGAGAATTTAGGAAACCCTGACTCGTTGCCTAAGGCCACGTGTCCATCATCACCAAAGTTGCCTCGGCTCAGGAACTTGGGTACAATTGGGGAAGGTCAGCTATGAGCACCACCGCTCGCCCGATCAAAGATCGGCCTCTACTAACCATGATACCGAGTTTTGAAAACATTATGTGCTCTTATTCCGGTTATTTACCCTAGAATTACTATGTGATGCACACAGCAAAACAAGTATAGACTAAATTGCCTAAATTGGAACAAAGCATCGCGTATCCATTTGTTTTTGAAAATGGATTGAAGTTTGCTACTCGCAAGTAGGCTAAAACACGAGTTTCAACGAATTATTCCAACTCAAGCAACCCAACCTTCACCCACAAGCATTCAGGCAGTTATATCATGTAAGCACATATCCTCATGGCAAGCATGCTATCATGGCAGTCACTCACACGCATGCAAGGATGCTAAAGCATAAATACTTACCGAGTACTCCAAGCCAAAACAAGAAACTAGTTAGGAATCATGCATGATCCTAGTTAATGTTAGGATGGCTAATGCAACACATGCAAAATGCAACTAAAATAGGCTCGGCTATTCTAAGAATGGTATGTGAAATGCGGAAACTCGATACACGTATTCAAGTTGTAATTGAAACACAATGCAGTTAGCATGATGCGTCGAGCCCGGTGCATGCAAAATAGATTAATGATGCAAACATGCGAGCATATGTATGCTAATTGAAACATGTCCTAAACTAACCATCAAAAGCTAGTAAACAAAAGGGAGAAAGTCGTGGGGTTGGAAGACATTCACACACACACGCACACTTATTATAAATTCGCCCTCTCGACAGAGGGTTCGAAAGAATAGTACAAACCAAATAAATAATTAACTACTCTAGCTAATTAATTATTACAGACCATTTAATTAGTTAAGCAAATTAACTAAGCTAATAAAGCGGTAAAGCAGCCTCGAGAAAAGGGATAAATGCACGCATGCTCAGCTCTGCCCGGAAATCCATCGCCATGCTCATGCTGCCTCTGTTTGCACTGTTTTCCTCTTCTGAAGACTGCACAAGTTTCCAAATTGCTTCTGAAATACTCCTTGAGAGTTGTGGGAGGACACCGACCAAGGGGAAGCACCACCGGCCATGGAATTATGGTCATTGACCAAAAATTAGATCATCGGCTGGGTATTGATAGTCGGCCGGCACTAAAAGTTGTCGACCGGCCATTTCTTCCTGCAGTATACTCGTTTGCTGCAACAGAGGACAAACAAGACACGGCAATGCATTTCAAAGCAATGTTTGCACCACCACCCTCCTCATCATGTTTGAGACTCAGAGGAGTATGGTTCTCAACCCTCGGGCCACCAATCACGCATTTCAATGCATGATGGCCCAAGGTGCCAAGTGTGTAACTCAATATCAAATGAAATGCACAAAACACATAGAGGTCCCCAACCTCTATCATGGTTGATCAAGAGGAAAGGAATGCATGCTTAATACAACGCAACCTAGGCAAGCAAGCAAACATGCAACTAACTCAAGTGTGCAACACATCTAATGCAATATGAGTATGTTAACATGCAAGACGCAACATGGACGTTCAAGTATGCAAACAAACATGTGACTTCATTCAATCATGTAGCAACATGTGAGGCAAACGTGTAACAACATGTTAAACGACGTAAAACCAAAAGAATGCATGCCAAATGCACTACCACTTAGACATGCAACAACATGTTAATAGGCCGAGTATGTAACAACATGCAAGGGAAGCATGCAACAACATGCGAGAATGGTCTTAAACTAATATGGACAACTCTCAAACAAGTCCAAATTAGTGGCCAATATGATGCCACAAAAGCATGGAATAGATATGCAAACATGCATGCACAAGGGCCTATCATCTAAGGCATAAAAGAGGCAACTCTTAAACACATTTAAAAGAGACTAATATAGCCAAGGGGGTTCAAACCATGACCATATCAACCAAGCCCCAAAGGGCCAAGAGGACTTAAAACAGTCCCAAGGTAGAATAAAACAAAGTTAGAGCATGGGTGGAACAAGACCAAAACATACTAAGAAATGGGCCCAAAACAAAGGGCATTTAAAGCTACAAAAGGGAGGATTGCTCTACACCTATCACAACCAAACATGCATGGATTATTCAATGCAAAATAGAATCATATCATGCCAAAATAAGCCCCAAAACCCACTTAGATGGCATCTAAATGGCCTAAGTCTAAAGGCATGCATAATGACCCAATCATGGAGCATAAAACACCAACCTTTTAAAGCATTAAAGGAGTGATAAGATGCAAGCATGCGAGCATGAAACAAGGACTGAAATATCATAACTAATGGTGCCAAACCACTGAAATGATGCAAATAGAGCATGGTAGAAGAGCCAACACTCAAAGCATACAAGCTAGGTTGCATGGTAGCTATACAAAGCAAGTCATGGATGACCCAAACAACCAAAATCAGACCTAAAGCATGCCAAAACATGCATAAAAACTTCATGGAGTCAAGCCAAAATCATGCTAGAAACAAAGCTCAAAGCACACAGCATATTAGGGCAATTTCATGGAATTACAAGACAAGTATACAAAGCATGCATGGCATGTCTAAACCAACTTTGGACAGAAGTATATCATGGCAAAATAACAGTAAATACCCTTTGAAATAGAGCCAAATAAAGCTATGCACACACGCTACAACACAAGCCACTTATGCTAGCATTAAAGACAACATGGAGAGAGGACAACCCTCTCCTTCTTAGGACCTCAAAACCACCTCTCCACCACTGAAAATCCTCTGGATTTCAGTGGTAGAGAGGTCATGCAAAGACCAAAACAATGGCCAAAAGGTATGGCCTAAAACAAGGCCTAACAAGGACTAACAAGGCCTTAGAGGGGAGAGACAACCCCAAACCTCAAAATGACCTTAAAAAAAGTTTTAAAGCATACAAAATCAGAACTTTTATCAGTTATACACTAAGCTTAAAAACAGATGCAAGGTAGGTTAAAAGCTTGTGCAAAATAGGGAATAAAAGATAAGTTTCTCACCCTTGTAGACTTTCTTCAAGAACACCACTCCAGCACTTTTTCTGAGTTTAAATCAACCCAAGAACCCCAAGATCAGCCTCAAGGGACCTCAACTCCAAGGTATAGTGTAACACTAGGTGTCTTAGTGCAAAACTATGAACAAAATCACCTTTAGAACACTACTACACACACTCAAAGGCAAAGAGAGGGAAATTTAGAGAGGGAGTGATATATATGTGATATGTATCTATGATATATATCTTTGATTTGCTCAACCCCTCTAAAGGAGAAGGGAGGCCCTCTTTTATAGAACAAAACAAGGACCTAAACTTCTTAGAGAAGCTAAGACAAAGGGGTCAAGCTTCCTCAAGAAACTAGAACAAAGATTCAAGCTTCTTGGGGAAGCTAAGACAAAGGTTCAAGCTTCTTGAGGAAGCTAGAGCAAAGGGTTCAAGCTTCCTCAAGAAGCTAGAGCAAAAGGGTGCAAAGGGTGCAAATCCTTCATACACGTGTATGGAGGATAGGTATGTGTGCTCCAACTGGCACAGATGGCATGCACAATGCCTAAAAAAAAGCAAAAAAGAAGCCCCGGCCAAAAAAAAATGGCCGATTGACCAAACAAACGGCCAACCGACCAAAAACAATGCCGACCGGCCATCACCAATGGCCGGTAGCAACAAAACAGGGCCGGCTGGCCTCAAGCCAAGGCCGATGAGGTGTGGGGATGACCAACAAACCATTCTCTGCCCTCAGAAGCAAAAACAAACAAGTTCTTGGTCCACAACCAAGCACAGAACAGGCAAGTTAAGAGATCCTGAGGCAAGGCACGCGGCCGAGACCTTCGGGAACTCAAAATGAACACGAACATGGATGATCATCGAGTGTTCAAACGATGATGTCCAAGTCTTGAGGACGGTCAAAAATGGGGTGTCTACAGACTTTTTAATAGCAAACATTATGACAACATACCAATGAACCTTTTTAGGCACAACCAAAATAACTAATTATGGCTCTTTTGTTCAATCAATATGTATTCCAATATTTTTACAAAATTGCAAAGGATGTGAAGTTCACATCTATTAGTAGTGGATTCATTGGTTTTGTACGAAAATCATGGATTTTGTATCGAAGAAAACTATATTATTCAAATCAATAATAGTTTTTTGGCGAGCTTGTAAGTTTCCAACATGTGTATGAAGACGTCATCAAACTTCGAGCATATGGCAAGGTCGATCTTAGCATTCATCGATGCATCAAATAATATCCAAAATGGAGTTTGCCTCAATCAGTCCAGCTAAGCCTCTGAGAACTTAGTTCTTGTCATCAATTTAATTTAGCCTGTAATATTTGGTTGGTAGTTATTGTTAGTTTATGGCTCATTGTCCCTTTCCAAATTGGTTTGGACTTGAAATATTCTATTTTCTATAGATTAGGATTATAAAAATACTTGTTTGACTTGGTTTAGTTATTTCCTTATTAAATAGGATTGTAAGGAAACCAAATTAATTTGGGAACTAGAATCCTACTCTTTATGGATTTGGGTTTTGGGTAAAATTTCTCTACTATAAATATAGGTGGGTTCTCTCATAATTGAAATACATTATGAGTTTTGGTGAGAGCTTAAAAGAAACGCCATTGTAGCTCTTTGAGCATTTGTTCTAGTTTGTTAATAAAACTAGTATTTGTGGGATTGTCTGATGTCCATGGAGGTAGGCTTTTACGAATCACGTAAATTCTTGATGACTTGTATGCTTAATTCTCTCTCTCTCTCTCTCTCTCTCTCTCTCTCTCTCCCTCTATTCTCTACACTTGTTCTTGTTCTCAATATTCATAGTCATCATCAACCTTTGAGGTGGTTGAGTGTTCTAGTCGCTCTCTGCACCAAAAATTGGTACTAGAGCTCCAGGTTTTGACCTAAGGCATTCGTTTGCTTTTGTAAAAATCGTTTGTTCGGTGTTCCATGAAAATTTGAGGAAAGATGGCAAAAGATAAAGTTTCTTCAGGTAAATCGACGCAACGAAATATGGTCTCCAACGCGAAGTTTGAAGTTGAGAAGTTCAATAGGACTAACAACTTTGGTAAGTGGCAGTGCAAAGTCTTAGACGTGCCCTTCCAACAAGACTTGGATATTGTTTTGGAGGATAAACTTGAAGATATGTCTGACAAAGATTGGGTCAATATTAATTAGCAAGCGTGTGTGTAGACACCCCATTTTTGACCGTCCTCAAGACTTGGACGTCACCGTTTGAACACTCGGTGATCATCCATGTTTGTGTTCATCTTGAGTTCTCAGAGGTTTCGGTCGCGCGCCTTGCCTCAAGACCTCTCGACTTGTTTGTTTTGTGCTTGGTTGTGCACCAAACACTTGTGTTTTTGCTTATGAGGGCAAGGAATGGCTTATTGGCCATCCCCACACCTCACCGGCCTTGGCTTGAGGCCACCAGCCCTATTTTCTTGCTACCGGCCAAAGATTTTGGTCGGTCGGCAATGTTTTTGGTCGGCCGGCCATTTTGGTTGGTCAATCGGCCATATTTTTTGGCCGACCCATTTCCATCTGCTTTTGGCAGATATTTTATGCCAGCAACTGGCATCCACATTACACCCCCTCCATATTTGCTCCTTGCTTGGCTTCTCTTGGAAGCCTTAGAATTTGAGCCTCTATAAAGAGAGAGTCCCAACTCCCTCCTCCAGGGTTTAGAAAAATTAGGTTAGAGAGTTTAGATATAGTTTTGTATCTATACTCCCTTGTTTGATTATATTTTGTGCCCTAAAGTGAGTTTCGTCTTACTTTTGAACTAGAGCACCTAGCATTACACCATCCTTGGGTTGTTGAGACCTTAGAAGGTTGTTGTTAGGATTCTTAGGCTGGTTTTGATCCAAGGAAGGTGCTGGAGTGGTGTTCTTGGAGAGGTTCTTCAAAGGTGAGAACCTACCTTCTTTATTTCCCATTTTTGCACAAGCTTTTAGCCTATCTTGCTTATTGTTTTAAGCTTCGACTATAACTGATAAAAGTTCTGATTTTGTGTGCTTTAGAACTTTGTTTAAGGTCACTTTGAGGTTTGGGGTTGTCTCCTCCCTCCAAGGCCTTGTTAGGCCTTGTTTTAGGCCATACCTTTTGGCCATTGTTTTGGTCTTTGCATGACCTCTCTACCACTGAAATCCGGAGGAATTTCAGTGGTGGAGAGGTGGTTTTGAGGTCCTAAAAAGGAGAGGGTCATCCCCTCTCCTTGTTGTCTTTATTGCTTGCATAAATGGCTTATGTGGTAGCATGTGTGTTTAGTTTGTTTTAGCTCCATTTTAGCATGTATTAGGCTTTGTTTTGCCATGATACACCTCTGTTTTGAATTGATTCAGACATGCCATGTATGCTTCATACACTTGTCTTGTAATCCCATGATTTGGCCTTAACATGCATCGTGTTGTAACATGTGTTTTTAGCATGATTTTGACTCAACTCCATGAAGCTTCTAGCCTTGTTGTAGCATGCTTAAGCTTTGTTTTTTGTTGTTTTGGTTATGCTTGCATTGTTTTGCATAGCCACCATGCAATCTAGCTTGTTAGCTTTGAGTGTCCAAGTTGCTAGCATGCTCTATGTGGATCATTTCAGTGGTTTGGCATCACTTAGAATGTTATTTCAGTCCATATTTCATGCTTATAAACTTACACTTATCACTCCTTTAATGTCTTAAAGAGTTTGTGTTTTATACCTCATGAATGTGTCATTGTGTATACCAACATGTTTGGGTATTCGGGATGACATCTAAGTGGGTTTTTTGGCTCATTTTGACGTGTCATACCTCTGATTTTGGTTTCCTAAATCATGCCATGTTTGGTTGTATTAGGTGTAGTGTAACACCTCTTTGATGGCCTTGCATGCCTCATGATTTTCCCCTTTTGTTTTAGCTTGTTTTGGCTTTGGTCATTGCATGTTTTAGGCTCACTTTAGCATGATTTAGGACTGTTTTGGGTCATACTTGCCATATGCTCTTTATTTTGTGTAGTTTTGGTTCAAGTCCCTCGACTAGTCTTAGGCTTCAGTCTTGAGCATGCCATGCTTGACTTGTTTATGAGATTTGGCATCACTCCTAGCCTCATTTCAGGGCAAGTAATGTTGTCACATTTGCATGCTTTCCTTTCCTTTTAAGTGTTCTTAAAAGTTGCCCTTTTATGCTTAAGTATGGGACCATTTAGCATGCATGTTTGTATGTGCATTTGCCCTCATGCCCTTAGCATTTTGGCCACTGATTTGGGCTTATTTGAGAGCTGCCCATCTCGGTTTAAGACCATTCCCGCATGTTGTTGCATGCTTGCCTTGCATGTTGTCGCGTACTTGGCCTATTAATATGTTGTTGCATGCTTAAGTGGTAGTGCATTTGGCATGCATTCTTTTGGTTTTACGTTGCTTAACATGTTGTTACATGTTTGCCTCACATGTTGTTACATGATTGAACGAAGTCACATGCTTGTCTTTGCATATTGTTATATGCTATTTTCCTTGTGTAACATTGTTGCTTGTATGCTCATTTTGTGCTTGTATGCTCGCATGTTTAGGTTGCATAGCATCGAGCATGCATCCCTTGCCTCTTGATCAATCATGATAGAGGTCGAGGCCCCTTACGTGCTATGTGCATTTCATTCCATATTGATTTGCACACTTGGCTCCTTTGGCCATCATGTATCGAGATGCATGATTGGTGGCCCGAGGGTCGAGAACCATACTCCTTTGAGTCTCAAACATGATAAGGAGGGTGGTGGTGCAAACATTGCTTTGAAAATGCACTGCCATGCTCTGTTTGTCCTCTGTTGTAGTAAAACAGGATTCTGCAGGAAGGGATGGCCGGTCGACCATCTTCTTTCTCCCTTTTATTTAACCGCTTATGATGGTTAGTTTTAGGATATATTTGATTTAGCATACCTTATGCTATGCATGTTTGCATTCATTCATTTGTATTGCATGCACCGGGCTCGGCGCATCATACTAACTGCATAGCATTTCAATTCCAACTTGAATACGTGTATCAAATTGCCGCATATCATATGCCATCTTAGATTAGCCGAGCCTATTCTAATTGCATTTCCTATGTGTTGCATTAGCCATCTTAACATGGATTTAGATCATACATTTAATTACTAACATGTTCTTGTTTTGGCTCGGAGTACACTGTGATTATTTATGCTTTAGCATCTTGTATGTGTGTAAGTGTTAACATGACAGCATGCTTACCATGAGGCTAATTGCTTATGTGATATAACTGCCTAAATGCCTGTGGGTGAAGGTTGTATTGCTTGGATTGGAATAATTCATCGAAATCCATGATTTAGCCTACTTACGAGTAGCAAACTTCAAACCGTTTTTCAAACGACAAATATGCGATGTTTTGTTCCAAATTAGGCGACCTAGTCTATATTTGTGTGTTGTACGCATCACATAGTAAGATTAGCTAATTAATCGGAATAAGAACACATATGTTTTCAAAACTCGATATTATGCTTAGTACAGGCCGATCTTCGAATCGGGCGAGCGGGGCTGCTCATAGCTAACCTTCCCCAATCGTACCCAAGTTCCTGAGCCGAGGCAACTTTGGTGATGACGGACACGTGGCCTTAGGCACGAGTCAGGGTTTCCTAAATTCTCCCAAAACAAAATATTTAGGTGGCGACTCTGTATCTGGCAAAGCAGTCCATGTTTGGCACTTCTTTCTTAAAAATCAATTTTCCAAAACGATTTTCCGGATTTGGACTCTTTAGTGATTTATCAATCTCACATCGCACATTGTGGGATCAGATTAAGAACCGTGACACTTGAGTCCGAACTGTGGTAGCATAAAGCCCGAGGGCGCATCCACAGTTTCTGGCGACTCTGCTGGGGAGTTAGAGAACTTGACTCGAACTCGTGATATCTTGTTTTGACTACACTTATGTGTTTTTTTGCATTGCATGTGCATTGGTGCGCCTAGGACACAGTGTTTGCCGTCTGCTATTCCTGAACGGTTTGCTGAAGGCTCGCTTTGAGAAGCATGCCATAAGGCTGACCGGTTACGGGCTTGGCCATGATGGGAACACAAACCCCGATTTTCCCGGGGCACCCTTTTCGACCATTCGACCTAGTGCATATTCAGAATCCATAGTGACCATTCCAAACTAGGGCAGGTTGCTACCCGATTATAGGTTGTTTAAAATCGCTGTGTGCATAGTGAAACCCTAGCTCCTGACAATAGGACAGGAAAACCCTACCCTAACATAGGGGTGTTTTGGCTCTTACTTGCTTGTTATGTGCTTTTTAAGTTGACCTCTACAGGAATGCACATATCAGTTTGCAAGTCTGGGTATCAGGCCTGCGGGCATCAGTGTTTTGAAAATCAGCTATATCTGCGGGTATCAGATTCAGTTTTCGAATAAGTAATTTGGGAACAGTGATCAGTGATCGAATACAGTTATTCAGTTGTGCTCACGATTGTTTAGGTAAAATTGGGCTGAGATGCTGCCTGTTTTCTCTTTCAGAGGGGGAGTTTCAGAGATTTAGTTCAGAATAGCCAGTGTTCTCCTTCGCCGAAGCAAAGCAGACATCTGATCCGTCATTCACCAGTCACATCACCTCCATTCAGTTCAGCGAATTTATGATGGCACAAAATTCAGAGGAAATTGTGGTTATGGCAGCCGCTTTAAACCAAGGGATCATCTTGCAGGGTGAGACCGATGTTGAGGTACCAAACCCGCCCAGGTTGCCCGCCACGCGCCCGATCTGGGAACCCCAGTTGTTTTAAGCTCGTGAACCCACCACATTTGAGCTGATGAGAATGATTGGCGACCTTCAAAGATCTGTGGCTGATCTAGCCTATGGAATGTCGGCCCCGCCACCAACTACATCGTATGCTGGGAATTTCATGCCGCAGGAGCCCCCGCTACTAGGGCGAATTGTAATTGAGCTCAGCCAACCTAAAGTTGTCTCAAGCTCCAGGAATGACATGTCAACGACAACGAGGCTTCGCACTGAAGCAACAACCCAAGCCTCCCACCAAGCTGAGGCTAGTAGAAAGAACAAGATGAAAATGGACATTGATCCCTACGAACAACTTCAGCAAGCTGTTGAGGCTCTAAAAGCCGAGGGGTTGAATAAGCAACAAGTACTCGCGGTTTTGGCTAAGACTGTGCATGACATCTTCCCCACTCAGACCGAGAGTAGTTCAAGCCAAAGAAAAAATCGGGATAAGGACCGTCGCACCGGAACTGTTCCTGCCAATCCTAACCCTACGCCTGAAAAAGATCAGAGAGCCAAGGCAGCACCTGCCGATCCTTTTGCTAGTGCGTCCAGCAAAAGTCCGCAGACTTCGAAGTATTTTCCCCGAGGTCGCAGAGTCTTCCATGCCCTCTACATGCCTTTGTCTAAGGCACTTCAAATCCTGGCTGAAAAGGGGCATCTTAAACCCCTCGAGCCTCGACCTCTCCCAAGTAACCTCCCTCTCTGACATGATGCTACTAAGTACTGCGCGTACCACCAGCAAACCGGTCACAGCACCGACAATTGCTTCCGCCTTCGCCACGAAGTGTAAGATTTGATTGGCAATGAAGTCATCCTCCCGCCGAGCTCAGCAAAGTCTGTCAGCACTGGATTGGTGGATTTCGAGGATAATACAAGTATGTGATCAGGGGTAGGTCCACCTGCAGGTGGCATCCAGTTTACCTCAGATGTGGTGTATGGCACACACTATTTTTGAACATTTGCGAATGCTAGTTTTGTGTTTTCTGACTTGGGTATTCAGTCAGTTTTGTTGTCTTGTATATAGTCAGTCTTTTTGTACTATGTCAGTTGGGTCTGACTTGTTGTATCGAGTCAGTCCTATTATATAAAAGTCAGGTGATTCCGAGGATGTTACCTCAGACATCATTTGCTTGTTTTGTGTTTGTCTTTTTGCTTTCTTCTGAGTCTGTCTCTGTTGTGGAGCCAGTTGCAATCAGGAAATTTGAACGAAACAGCTGTGTCTATCATGTTTTTGTGCTTATTGCTACTTCGAGCCTGTTGTACCGGGAAGTTTAGAATGAAATGGCAGTGCTTTTCACTTGCCCTTCTGTACCTTGAAGTCATTGCATTGACCTAAGTTTTTCAAAAAAATTTTGAACACTGTGATGAAAACGAAGAGGAAGGAATTCCTCGGGATTTGCAAAATTTGATCAACTGAGAGAAAGAAAGGCATGCTAAGCCCTTAATGAATGAGATCATGTTTGTTAACGTGAGTACTGAGAAGGATCCTGGCTTGATCCAGATTGGTTCCGCACTGTCTTCAGCGCGAGCGACTAGTCGCTTTCTTAAAAGATCTCAAAAAATGTTTTGCACGGTCCTGCGAAGACCTGTATGGAATCGCTGTTGAGATTGTACAGCTTAGGACCACTCTCAGTCCCGAGACTCGACCACTCACTTTCAAACCTTGAACTTGCATTCAAAATGTTCAACAGTCAACCACAATGTGAAGCTTGCATGGCCAAATCAGAAGCACCCTTCGAACAAGGGGGAAAAGACGTCAGATAATGCACTCGAAGAGTCCAAGATGAAGATCAGCAAGAATGCCAAATCCCAGAAGGGAGGAAAGAAGAAAGTACTGCCGGAGAACAACCGAGTTCCTATCCACAACACTAGGGGCAAATTCAGCCTCCATTGGATAGATTCCGACATCATCAGCAAACAGCAACCACTCTCCTGGATTCAGATGGCTTTGAGATCTCAAAACCATTTGATATGGACAAAGCTACACTTTTACCCTTGAGAGGCTTGCTGGGCCGAAAACCCGGAAGGGCGACCCATGCAAAAGTTAGAGCAAGAAAAAGAACAAAAAGAACAAAAAAAAGAAAAACGCAAAGAATGAAAAAAAAAAGAAAAAGAAGAAAAATAAAGAAAAGATGAAAAAGGAAAAAAAGAAAAGAAATGAAAAGAATTGAAAAGAAAAGAAGAACATAGTTCGCAAGGTTGAAAACCCGGAAGGGCAGCCTTGGCAAAAGTTAGATCGCAAAAGGAGAGGTTAATACTCGAGTGTACCTTAACTGGAACTACGTAAGGCTTGATTCTCATGTTTGGGATACGTAGGCAACTTCATTTTGAAGTCCAGCCACAAACACTTCCAAATCGATTGTGTCCATGCAATGGTTTTGATCATCTTTGTTTTCTCTATATCCGAGAGTTCGATTGTGATCGTCACTCTGAAGGCTGATTACAATGCGCTGCGGTGCTATCCAAACAAGGGGCAACTTTTCGTTGCCATACAGTGTGCTGCGGTACTGTTCAAACAAGGGGCAACTTGCCGTTGCACTGCAGTGTCCTTCAGACAAGGGGCAATTTTCCATTGCTTCCGATTCAAGGTTGCGCATCTTGAGAGTAAGTTTCATGCTTGTTGAGCAGTGGCCATTTGCAAAAAAAAATTTTGAGAATTTTTACTAAGGCTGACTAATTCTCTCAAAAATTATTCCATTTTTTCAAAACTGGACCATTTTCTTGGACCCAAAAAGGAAAATTTTCAGTGCTCACAATCTAACTTGCATGATTTTAAATCAGAAAGTTGAACAAGTATGTTAATCTAACTCTCATTTTGGTCAAAATTGTTTTAGTAGAAAGTCAAAAACAAAAAATGATCAAAATGATGAACTAGGGGCACAGTTGAGTCAGGTTTTCTGTCTGTTCCTCCATTGTCAATATACTTGCCAGAAAGGGCACTCTACTTGCCAAAAGGGCACTCTACCTGCCAGAAAAGGACACAACTGAAGCAAACAACAAAGGGCTGAAAGCCCTCTCATCCTCCAAGCAGCGAGGTATCAAGCCAAGTGCTAAGTACAAACCGGAAATGGATCAGGGTATTCCACTCCCTTATCTGGACACATCTAATCACGTCCAAACTCCCCAGCAGAGCATCATCAACCGATGTCAGCTGCAGATTTGCTACACACTCAGTTGTAGCGCAACCCCTCTGTGGAAAAGTTCACTGTTGTGAGCAGAAAAAGAAGAATCTAGCGGAATGCTAAGGGCATGAGCCCGCAACTTCCTGTTCATCCATCAACCACCCAGGGGAGGGATGAAAAATGAGAGATTGAAGAATAGAGAGATGTGCGTTGAGAAAAAGTGAGAAAAGGGCTTTTTTCAAGAAAAACAGAGATTGAGTGCCAGAGTGATGTGAGAATCACAAATGAGAAAGGTTGGGAAATAATATCAGAAGAAACTGGCTCCTCGCGAATTGAGGGCCTCTCGCCTTTGTAACACGTCCGAGCGTCGTGTCTTTTGTTTTTGTTTGTCTCGATTCTTGTCTTGAGTCGTTTCAAGTGTCTGTGTTTGTCTTTAGGTTGTTTACCTTTTGTTTTCTGTTGTTGAGTCTTTTTTTTGCTGTATTCAGTCGTAGGCTCAATACCCGATTGAGAATTCATTTCTCAATTTTCAAAATGAATCGTTTTATGCTCAGAGTGCTGTGTCATTCTCCACGTTTGTTCTTTCACATTTGGAGCATCTGAGTATGTTTCAACTTTTGCCAATCCCATCTTTGCATCCCGTCTATTCGGATTGAACTGCTTGTTCAGAATTAGCTGTGTGCCAAATAAACCAAGCACTGTGTTCTGGGTTGTATGTTCAGAATGAGTAGTGCGTTGTATGAGCTGTGTGTATGAGCTGTGTGCCGAATGAACTCAGCGCTGTGTTATGAGCTGCGTGTTCAGAATGAGTAGTATGTTGTATGAGTTGCGTTGTTGTTAGTCAGTTCACCACCCGGTTATTACAATACAAGTGTTTAATTTTCAGACAAAAGTTCAATCTCATTTGCATTATTGTGTAAAGTGATGCGATGCGATGAATAAAATGTGCAAATATAACTCTTTTTCAAACAAAAAAGCTTGTTTCATTCCATTATCTTTTCAAGTACATAGTTTTGAGGAAAATAAAGAGGCTGCCTGAGGCAGTACAAAGTGCTCAAACTACTAGCTAAAAGGAAAATAAAGCAAAAAGAAAGAAAAGCAGCAAAAGTCTAGATCAACGTCAACTGGTCTCAGGCATGAGAGTCTGTCCTCGTCCTCTTCCTGGACGAAGGTCCAGGAGCATCGTCGCCGGCCCCACCATCTGCGCCCGAGTCATCTCCAGTCTCATCCTCAGATGACTCTGTCTCTGCCTCTGTCTCGGACTCATCATCATCTGGAATCGGTGCCCGCGAGCTGCTCCCAACATGAGTGCGCCCCGCTTTGGTGTAGGGGGGTACTGTGGTCCCTCGCCCCACTCTCCCTCCTCTTCGAGCAGACACGAATGGTCCTGCTAGAGCACCCTCTGCAGCCGGTATATGGAATGGGGGCTGAAAAGGACAAATGGTAAATACATCAGTTATGCTACGCAAAGCAGAGTATGAATACATAATGCAGTGTATGAGTACAGTGTATGAATGTTGTGAACAGTGTATCAGGACAAAATGTAGTGTATGAGTACAGTGTATGAATGCTGTGAGCAGTGTATCAGAACAGAATGCAATGTATGAGTACAGGGTATGAATGCTGTGAGCAGTGTGTCAGTACAGAATGCAGTGTATGAATGCTGTAAGCAATGCTGTGAACAATCCGTGGGTTAGAGTGTATCAAAGCCGTGAGGACTGCGTATCAAGTGCCATGTTAACAGTGCGATGCATCAGATTATGTGTGAAACAGATTATGCACTATTTGAGATTGCGGTTGAAAGAGCTTACCGAGATACTGTAAATAGCCAGCAGGTCGAGGCTCCGCTGTAGCATCCCCATCACGGAAGCAGTCAACTCCAAAGACTGGCGAGTGTACTCGGCGGAAGTCTGCAAGAGTGTTAGAAACATCAGTATTCTGCGGAACATCAAGAGAAATGAAATGACTGTACAAGATGTAAAATGCAGTAGTGCATACCGGAGGCAAGCCGTAGAATCCGACTAGCTCATGATTAGGCGGAGGGAGAGCGATGGAGATCTGGTAAGTCTCTCCACCCTGCCCTTGGCATGTCATCATAGTAGGTAGCTCGGGCCACCCAGCTCCCTGCCCTCTCCGGGGCCCACTCCTACCTCGGGCCTGAGGTGCCCGCGATGCCCCTGCTTTCGCAGCTGGCGCCGCTGGTCTCTCTCTCTCAATTTAGCTAGCACCGATCAGAGGCCGCATGATATAGGTTTGGACGAACTTTGCATAGTCGCCCTTGTCTATAAAGCGCTCATGGCTCCAGCCGATGGTGTAACTCATAATCTCCACTAAGGTATATCTCTCAGTGTCCCTCGCATAGGTAGAAGGAGGTGCTAGAACCGGCTGCTCTGGCACGCCCAAGGTCTGCCACAAGAAGCGCTAACCAAAGTACCAGGCATGGCAAATCGGACCCTCTAACAAGACTCTGAATCGAGCAATCTCCTGAGCGCCGGCATACCGCTCCCGAACTGCGATGGGCAACGAGGCCCACGGCTGCCAGGTGATCTGCAAATAGTAGTAAATACAGTTTGTTATCTATTATTTAAGGTACATTGCAAAGAAAAGCTAATTACCTAAAATGTTTGACATACCTCGGCTGCGGTGATGGTGTCAAAGTAGCGGCGGAAGAATATGAAGGGCTCCCACGGCCTCCGCTCGCATCTCACGTCAAAGTGGTGGGAAAATGGGACCATGGGGGGCATCTCCTTGTCTGGTACTGGGGCAAGCCTCGGAAAGTAGGCATACACCCACAACTACAGAACATAATAGAGCAGACATGAGTAGGCTTATCAGATAAAGCAGTATACAGATAAAAGCGAAAATCAGAGAACAGTGTGCAGTGTATTATGCAATGTGTGCGGTGTGTTGTGCAGTGTGTGCAATTTATAGTCAGTGTAGAACAGATTGCGTGTGCGCAGTGTGTATGGTGTACAGATAATGAAAGGCAGAATTGAAAAGACAGGAAGGGAATGTGTACCTCCCAGGCTCGCCAATAGCCTCCAAGCAACTGTCCGCTGCGGCGGGACGATGAGCTCATATAACCATAAAGAGTGGCCAAGCCGGCGCCACCCCAGTCATAAAGGCGGATCCGCGCCACATCCACAAGCGCGCTTAGCAGATAGAGGGCGACAGTGTTCGCCCGGTCGGCAAAAAGTGTGGTCCCTAGTAGAAACATGATAAAACTGCGGGCGTACTGCTCCTCCTCCTCCTGGGAAGTAGGTGCCTGGATCCGAAAACGGTCCTCAAACCATGAATACCTCACAAACAATGGTCGGGCAAGAGGTGGTCTATCGCTGAGCAGGTACATCTGAGCGGCGTCCCACTCCTCCATATCCGTATCAAAGGGGATCGGATCACCCCCCACCCTGATGCCTGTGAGCATCGAGAAATCAAAGGGAGTCATCGTCATCTCCCCGGTGGCAGAAAGGTGAAAAGAGTTGGTGGTGTCCCACCACCTCTCCACCAGAACAGCAAGAAGGGGCCTGCTCGCAGTCAGGCGCGAGAGCCCCATGCAGAAGGTCCCAAAGCCAGCCTGGTCGACAATCCGACGGACTGCGTCGGGCAGCTCGATATACCATCCCCGGGCCATGACGTTCCCATACCCTCAAAAGGCATAGGAATCACCCTATGATAAAAAAGAAGAAGCAACAACAAACAAGTAGTTGCGAAACAATGTTAGAACTACAATGTGTGAAAACGTTCAGAATTTCAGAGAAAGCAGTGTGTGTGCATGTGTCTGAATGCCTTCAAAATTTTGGAAAATGCAGTGTGCGTACATGTGTTTAAGTTTAAACAAATAACGGGTGTAGGTGTGCTCACAGTGAACTACAGCATGTGGTATATCGGTGTATCCGGGCCAAACAGTTAAAGAACAGAATCGACTATTACAGTTATGTATTCTACTTTGTAGAAAATGAAACAGGGAAGAGTGTACCTCAGAAGTGCCATAGGACAGATGTGACTCTGGCTCGCGCAGTAGAAGCTCCAGTGGCATGCGTCGCTCATAGCTCCTGAAGTGACGGAGGCTATCAGAAGGAAGCATGTGTATCGCCGGCCTGTAGGCCGCCGGATCGAACGACCGGATGTGAAGAGGCAGGAGCTCGGCCTCAGGGTCTATGTCCAACTCCGGGGGAGCCCCACCACCTAGAATGTCATCTGCCATCTCAAGAATAATGTGAAAATGGCAGAAAGTGTGAAAACCAGGCAAGAATGTGAAAAGTCAACCTCGAGAGGGTGAAAAATGGGAGAAAAGGTCGAGGTGTGGAAAAGGCACGAAGATCAAGGTATGACTCGAGGAAACAAATCCCAAGTGGTGGAAATCGAGAAAAGTACACCGAAACTGAGATTTGTTCGGTTCAAAATGTCCGAAACGAGGAGGGTTTCGCGAATCGAACGACGAAAAAACGATGAAAACAAGGAAAAAACACAGATCGAAGGTGGGAAAATCACCTAGAGAGAGGGGGAAGGGTTTTCGAGCTTGTGAGAAGTGAAAATATGGGGTTTGGAACCCCATATTTAAAGACCCGTGGCCAAAGGACAAAACTGCCCCGATACAGCAATTTTTGGCCAGTCGGCCAAATTGTTAGCCGGTTGGCCAAATATTTAGCCGGTGACCTTATTTCGTGGCCGATGGATGGCCGGTGGTCTTCCCCGGTGGCCGGTGCATCTCTTACACCCTTGGTTGGGTCAATTATGTGGTTTGGGGCCTCATTTACTCCAGATAGTGCAAGAAAGTGCATTTTTGAAGCTTAACCGGCCTTCGTGTTGACCTCGAACCATGCTTCCTGTATGCAATGCTCAGTACGCGCAAGGAATATCCTTTTCGTATCCTCTGGTATCTTGCGAGATTCAATAACCGCTTTTTCTTTGTAAAAAAATACGTTGCATTACAATGTTTAGCCTTGTTTATGATAAACATACATAGGTTGCATCGTTATGCACATCTACACGCGTTGTAACACGCTCAACTTGCATTATTATGCACAGTTCATTTGCATTGTCATGCATTTCAAAAAACAAACGTGCGTTGTCACGCATTTGAGTTCATTTGCATTGTCATGCATTTCAAAAAAAAAACGTGCGTTGTCACACATTTGAGGTCATTTGCATTGTCATGCATTTCAAAAAAAAACGTGCGTTGTCACGCATTTGAGGTCATTTGCATTGTCATACATTTCAAAAAAAAGACATGCGTTGTCACGCATTTGAGTTCATTTGCATTGTCATGCATTTCAAAAAAACACGTGCATTGTCACGCATTTGAGTTCATTTGCATTGTCGTGCATTTCAAAAAAAGACGTGCGTTGTCGCGCATTCGAGTTCATTTGCATTGTCGTGCATCCCAATAGTTTGCATTGTCATGCATTTCAATAAATCATGCAGTGTCATGCATTCCAATTACACGCATTGTCATGCATCTTTCATCTACATTTCAGTTCATGCATTGTCATGAATTCATGAATTCTCATCCATGCATTGTCATGTGTGTCTCATTTGCATTGTTGTGCATCCCATTAGTATGCATTGTCATGCATTTCAATAAATCATACAGTGTCATGCATTCCAATTACACACATTGTCATGTATCTTTCATCTACATTTCAGTTCATGCATTGTCATGCATTTTAGTTCATGCATTGTCATGCGTGTCTCATTTGCATTGTCATGCATTCCAACAATTTGCATTATCATGCATTTCAGTTTATGCATTATCATGCATGTCTCATTCGCATTGTTATGCGTTTCAATAATTTGCATTGTCATGCATTTTAATAACGTGCATTGTCATGCACCTCTTGTTTGCATTATCATGCATTTCGAACAACTCGCATTATCATGCATCTTCCATTTGCATTATCATGCACGTCAATCTCTCGCATTGTCGTATATTTCATGTGCATTGTCTCGCACGTCTCTAACTTCTCTCCACTCGCGTGCTGCGTGTGGACGTATCTAACTTTTCTCCACTCGCGTGCTACGTGTGGACGTATCTAACCTTTCTCCACTCGCGTGCCGCGTCTGGACGTATCTAACCTTTTCTCCACTCGCGTGCCGCGTGTGGACGTATCTAACATTTCTCCACTCGCGTGCCGCGTGTGGACGTATCTAACTTTTCTCCACTCGCGTGCCACGTGTGGACGTATCTAACCTTTCTCCACTCGCGTGCCGCGTCTAGACGTATCTAACCTCTTCTCCACTTCGTGTGGACATATCTAACTTTTCTCCACTCGCATGCCGCGTGTGGATGTAACTCTAACTTTTCTCCACTCGCGTGCCGCATGTGGATGTAACTAACCCTTACTAACCCCTTCCTCCCCTTTTCGCATTGTTACACACATTGCATGCGTTTTCGCGTGTGCTTTACTTACATGTGTTTATGCACCTTTCTCCCCTTTTCGCATTGTTACACACATTGCATGTGTTTTCACGTGTGCTTTACTTACATGTGTTTATGCATCTTTCTCCCCTTTTCGCATTGTTACACACATTGCATGCGTTAGCGCGCTTACTTTACTAATATGTGTTCATTCCTGCTTTACACATTGCTTGCGTTAGCGCACATGCTTTACTTACATGTGTTCATTCCTGCTATACACATTGTTTGCGTTAGGGCGCATGCTTTACTTACATGTGTATATTTTATTCCTACTTTACACATTGCTTGCGTTGTTGCACATGCTTTACTTACATATGTATATTTCATTCCTGCTATACACATTGCTTGCGCTAGCGCGCATGCTTTACTTACATGTGTACATTTTATTCCTGCTTTACACATTGCTTGCGTTGTCGCGCATGCTTTACTTACATGTGTACATTTTATTCCTACTATACACATTGCTTGTGTTAGCGCGCATGCTTTACTTACATGTGTACATTTTATTCCTTACTTTACACATTGCTTGCATTATCGCGCATGCTTTACTTACATGTGTTCATGCTTATCTTCACAATTGCCTTACACATTGTACATGTTGTCGCATGTACTTTACTTACATGTGTACATTTTATTATTTGCTTTACACATTGCATGCGTTTCCACGTGTACTTTACCTACATGTGTATACTTTTCCTCACCTTCACACATTGTATACGTTGTCGCGTATGCTTTACTTACATGTGTTTGTGCCTTCATAGCATTGTTATGCTTGTTTCAAATCGCATTGTTATGCACACACTCGGGTTGCTTTGTTATGCACCCTTTCCACCCGCATTGTCATGCACCCTCTCACTCGCGTTGTCACGCACTTTTCACTTGCGCTGCTATGTAAGTTTCTAACAATATTGTACCTGTTAAGTTTTCTTTCTTTTTCAGGCACGATATTGTATGTATGGTTCATTTGAAGCTGGCACGACCAGACGAACCGGACAGGTATTGTATTCTCCGCGTGAGACATAGTGGGAATTGAATAAATCTCTTACATCCTTTCTGCATGTAATCCGCCTGCTTAAACTGTGGCATTTATTGTATGTATTTACTTCGTTACAGCTCTCCTTGCATGATCATAAGTTATGCTCAGCTTTGTGCATTGTTCTTGCATTTTGCCCCTGCCTTCGGGCATATATCTTGCTATCTTGCTTGCTTGTCTAAGTCTTCAGCCTTGTCAAAAATGGGTCGTCTCTGGGCTTTGACATTCACTCCCGTCATTGTTATGACTTTCGAGTTCTGTCAAAGAGGGGCAATTGTAGACACCCCATTTGTGACCGTCCTCAAGACTTGGACGTCACCGTTTGAACACTCGGTGATCATCCACGTTCATGTTCGTCTTGAGTTCTCGAAGGTTTCGGTCGCGCGCCTTGCCTCAAGACCTCTCGACTTGTTTGTTTTGTGCTTGGTTGTGCACCAAACACTTGTGTTTTTGCTTCTGAGGGCAGGGAATGGCTTGTTGGCCATCCCCACACCTCACCGGCCTTGGCTTGAGGCCACCAGCCCTGTTTTCTTACTACCGGCCAAAGATTTTGGTCAGTCAGCAATGTTTTTGGTCGGCCGGCCATTTTTGTTGTTCAATCGGCCATATTTTTTGGCCGACCTATTTCCATCTGCTTTTAGTACAGCTGGCATCCACATTACACCCCCTCCATACACGTGTATAGAGGGATTTGCTCCTTGCTTGGCTTCTCTTGGAAGCCTTAAAATTTGAGCCTCTATAAAGAGGGAGCCCCTCCTCCCTCCTCCAAGGTTTAGAAAAATTAGGTTAGAGAGTTTAGATATAGTTTTGTATCTATACTCCCTTGTTTGATTATATTTTGTGCCCTAAAGTGAGTTTCGTCTTACTTTTGCACTAGAGCACCTAGCATTACACCATCATTGGGTTGTTGAGCCCTTAGAAGGTTGTTGTTAGGATTCTTAGGCTGGTTTTGATCCAAGGAAGGTGCGGGAGTGGTGTTCTTGAAGAGGTTCTTCAAATGTGAGAACCTACCTTCTTTATTCCCCATTTTTGCACAAGCTTTTAGCCTATCTTGCTTATTGTTTTAAACTTTGACTATAACTGATAAAAGTTCTGATTTTGTGTGCTTTAGAACTTTGTTTAAGGTCACTTGGAGGTTTGGGGTTGTCTCTCCCCTCCAAGGCCTTGTTAGGCCTTGTTTTAGGCCATACCTTTTGGCCATTGTTTTGGTCTTTGCATGACCTCTCTACCACTGAAATCTGGAGGATTTTCAGTGGTGGAGAGGTGGTTTTGAGGTCCTAAAAATGAGAGGGTCATCCCCTCTCCTTGTTGTCTTTAATGCTTGCATAAATGGTTTATGTGGTAGCATGTGTGTTTAGTTTGTTTTAGCTCCATTTTAGCATGTATTAGGCTTTGTTTTGCCATGATACACCTCTGTTTTGAATTGATTCAGACATGCCATGTATGCTTCATACACTTGTCTTGTAATCCCATGATTTAGCCTTAACATGCATCGTGTTGTAACATGTGTTTTTAGCATGATTTTGACTCAACTCCATGAAGCTTCTAGCCTTGTTGTAGCATGCTTAAGCTTTTTTTTTCATTGTTTTGGTTATGCTTGCATTGTTTTGCATAGCCACCATGCAATCTAGCTTGTTAGCTTTGAGTGTCCAAGTTGCTAGCATGCTCTATGTGGATCATTTCAGTGGTTTGGCATCACTTAGAATGTTATTTCAGTCCATATTTCATGCTTATAAACTTACACTTATCACTCATTTAATGTCTTAAAGAGTTTGTGTTTTATACCTCATGAATGTGTCATTGTGTATGCCAACATGTTTGGGTATTTGGGATGACATCTAAGTGGGTTTTTGGGCTCATTTTGACGTGTCATACCTCTGATTTTGGTTTCCTAAATCATGCCATGTTTGGTTGTATTAAGTGTAGTGTAACACCTCTTTGATGGCCTTGCATGCCTCATGATTTTCCCCTTTTGTTTTGGCTTGTTTTGGCTTTGGTCATTGCATGTTTTAGGCTCACTTTAGCATGATTTAGGACTGTTTTGGGTCATACTTGCCATATGCTCTTTATTTTGTGTAGTTTTGGTTCAAGTCCCTCGACTAGTCTTAGGCTTTAGTCTTGAGCATGCCATGCTTGACTTGTTTATGAGATTTGGCATCACTCCTAGCCTCATTTTAGGGCAAGTAATGTTGTCACATTTGCATGCTTTCCTTTCCTTTTAAGTGTTCTTAAAAGTTGCCCTTTTATGCTTAAGTATGGGACCATTTAGCATGCATGTTTGTATGTGCATTTGCCCTCATGCCCTTAGCATTTTGGCCACTGATTTGGGCTTATTTGAGAGCTGCCCATCTCAGTTTAAGACCATTCCCGCATGCTGTTGCATGCTTGCCTTGCATGTTGTCGCATACTTGGCCTATTAATATGTTATTGCATGCTTAAGCGGTAGTGCATTTGGCATGCATTCTTTTGGTTTTACGTTGCTTAACATGTTGTTACATGTTTGCCTCACATGTTGTTACATAATTGAACGAAGTCACATGCTTGTCTTTGCATATTGTTATATGCTAATTGCCCTGTGTAACATTGTTGCTTGTATGCTCATTTTGCACTAGTATGCTCGCATGTTTAGGTTGCATAGCATCGAGCATGCATCCCTTGCCTCTTGATCAATCATGATAGAGGTCGAGGCCCCTCACATGTTATGTGCATTTCATTCCATATTGATTTGCACACTTGGCTCCTTTGGCCATCATGCATCGAGATGCGTGATTGGTGGCCCGAGGGTCGAGAACCATACTCCTTTAAGTCTCAAACATGATAAGGAGGGTGGTGGTGCAAACATTGCTTTGAAAATGCACTGCCATGCTCTGTTTGTCCTCTGCTACAGCAAAACAGGATTCTGCAGGAAGGGATGGCCGGTAGACCATCTTCAGTGCCGCCCGGCCATTAATTGTTAGCCGAGATTACCACAAATGGTGGATGACTAGTTCCCCATAGTCGGTGGCCTCACCTCTTGGTCGGTGACCTCCTACAACCCTCAGGGAGTAGTTTGGAAGCAACTTTGAGACTTGCGCAGTGTTCAGAGGTGCGGAACAGTGTAAACAGAGGCAGAATGAGTATGGTGATGGATTTCCGAGCGAAGCCATACAAACATGCATGCATCCCTCACCTCGAGGCCATTTCAGCGTTTTAATAACTTAGACTGGTTATTTATTTCGATTTGGTTGTGTAATTAATTAATTAGCTTGTTAGTTGATTAGTTAGTTGATTTGTATTATTTATTCGGTCCCTCCCTCGAGAGGGCGCAATTGTGTAATAAGCGTGCATGTGTGTGATGCATGTCTTCCACCCCCACTTCTTTCTCCCTTTTATTTAACCGCTTATGATGGTTAGTTTTAGGGCATATTTGATTTAGCATACCTTATGCTATGCGTGTTTGCATTCATTCATTTGTATTGCATGCACCGGGCTCGGCGCATCATACTAACTGCATAGTATTTCAATTCCAACTTGAATACGTGTATCAAATTACCTCATATCATATGCCATCTTAGATTAGCCGAGCTTATTCTAATTGCATTTCATATGTTTTGCATTAGCCATCTTAACATGGATTTAGATCATACATTTGATTACTAACATGTTCTTGTTTTGGCTCAGAGTACACTGTGAGTGTTTACGCTTTAGCATCTTGCATGTGTGTAAGTGTTAACATGACAGCATGCTTGCCATGAGGCTAATTGCTTATGTGATATAACTGCCTAAATGCCTATGGGTGAAGGTTGGATTGCTTGGATTGGAATAATTCATCGAAATCCATGATTTAGCCTAATTCATCTGTATTTGGCAAAGCAACCCATGTTTGGCACTTCTTTCTTAAAAATCAGTTTTCCGAAACGATTTGCCGGATTTGGACTCTTTGGTGATTTATCAATCTCACATCGCACATTGTGGGATCAGATTAAGAACCATGACACTTGAGTCCGAACTGTGGTAGCATAAAGCCCGAGGGCGCCTCCACAATGTGGTACCATCTAGTTATGTCTTGTAAAGGATTAGAAGTACTTTGTCATGAAGGATATGAATGCTAAAGATCTATAAAAGAAGTTGGAGGATAAGCACATGATGAAAAACATTGAAAATCGATTGTACTTGAAGAAGAAGCTCTTCTGGTTCTAGTATAGAGAATGTATTTCAATGACCAAACACTTAAATGATTTTTATAAAATTATTGTCGATCTACTCAATTTGAATGTCGAAATTGATGATGAGGATAAGGCTTTACTTTTGTTAAATTCCTTGCCCAATACATATGAACATTTGATTACTACACTGCTGTATAGGAAGGAAGAGATTAAATTTGATGATACGTCTAATACTTCGATCAATAATGAGTATCGAAAGAATGACAAACAGGTCCATCAAGACATATCTAGTGAAGCCATACATATTAGGGGGAGATTGGAAAGAAGCAATCTGGGAAGGGACATGGCAAATCCCGCTCTAAGTCAAGAGGAGCGTCAACCAAATGAAGACTTGTTAAAGATGAGTTTGCCTTTTGTTATGAAAAAGGGCATTGGAAGATTGATTGTCCAAAATTGCAGGAGAAGGAAAAGGACAATAAGACTTTTAAAGCCAATGTTGCTCAAGATGATGATGATTCATATATTGCTTTGACTGGTTCATCGTTTGTTTGCCATTCTGACGAGTGGATTTTAGATTCAGGGTGTACCTTTATATGTATCCCAATCGGGATTGGTTTTCTAACTTTGCGAAGTTAGAAGGTGGTGCAATTCTTATGGGCAATGATAACACCTATAAGATAATGAGGATAGGAAGCATTCGACTGAGGTTGCATGATGAAACAGTTCGAGTCTTGACAGAGGTATGATATGTACCAGAATTGAAGAAGAATCTTATCTTGTTGGGCACTTTAGATTCCAAGGGTTTAAAAATTACCATGGAAGGTGGAGCTCTCAAGGTGGTATTAGGGGCATAGGTCGTGATGATAAGCAACAAGAAGAATAATTTGTACTTTTTGCAGGGAAATATAGTTATAGGTGGAGAAGCTACCAGTTCTGGAAAACTTGAAGAGGTTGACACGAATTGCACTAGGCTTTGGCACATGCACTTGGGACATGCTGGTTAGAAGGCTATGGAAGGCTTGACAAAGCAAGGACTACTCGAATGGGGTAAAAGTTGTAAGTTATCGTTTTGTGAGCATTGTGTCTTTGGAAAGCAAACTAGCGTCAAGTTCGAGTTAGCAATTCATCGTACGAGAGGAACACTTGATTATGTGCATATCGATGTGTGGGGGCCTACAAGAGGTGCATTTTTAGGAGGTAAGCACTAGTTTGTTACTTTTGTTGATGATTATTCTCGTCGTGTTTCAGTGTACATTACGAGACAAAGGGGTGAAGTGTTGAGCATCTTCTCAATTTGGAAGAAGATGATTGAGACTCAGACTGGTCGAAAAATTAGAAGGCTTAGATCAGACAATGGTGGAGAGCACATAGTTGATTCATTCAAAGAAATCTGTCAAAAAAAGGGTATAACGCAGCACTTCACAATTAGTTATATTCTACAACAGAATGGAGTAGCAGAACGGATGAATCAAACTTTGTTAGAAAATGTGCATTGTATGCTTGTTCAATCTGGTTTGGGAAAACAATTTTAGGTTGAAGTTGTGATATATGCAAGCCACCTTATCAACCATTTGTCGACTATTGCAAATGATGGTAAAACACTCATAGAAGTATGCTCTGGTACTCATGCTACTGACTATGATCAATTGCATATATTTGGTTGTCCGACTTGCTACCATGTGCAACAAAGTAAGCTTGATCCTAGAGCCATAAAAGCAGTTTTCTTGGTTTTTAGTTTTGGTATGAAAGGGTATAGGCTTTGGTGCTCAGAATCGCAGAAGGTCATAGTTAGTTAAGATGTCACGTTTAATGAGTTGGAGATGCTTAAGCAACTCAAGCAAAAAGACTAATGATGATAGCAAAGTCGTTGGTGATTCGCAGTAAGTGGAGATTGATGTACCAGTTTGGAAAGAAGACTCGGTTGATATAGATTGAGAAGAAGACAATAGAGTATAGGTTGGCTCACCAGTCACGGCAAAATCACAGCAACCAAAGTCTATTGCTACAAGCAAAGCAAAAAGAGAGACTAAAAAAGGGGCAAGATTAACAAATATGGTGACTTATGCTTTTCCAATAATTGGGGATGATATCCTATCTACCTACAAGGTAGCCATGCAATCTCTTTAATGGAAAAATTGGCAGATAGCTATGGGTGAAGAGATTTAGTCTCTTCACAAAAATTAGACTTGGGACTTGGTTCCTTTTCCGAGAGGAAAGAAGGAAATCAACTGCAAGTGGGTATTCACCAAGAAGGATGATCCAATGTCAAAGGATATAGAGCTATTCAAAGCAAGATTGGTAGCTAAAGGATATGCTCAAAAATGGGGCATTGACTACAATAAGGCATTTTCACCAGTGGTCAAGCATTTTTCAATTCGTATCTTGTTGGCATTGGTTGCACAGTTAGAACTCGAGTTAGCTCAACTCGATGTAAAGACGACCATATTACATAGTGACTCTGAGGAAGAAATATATTTGTCCCAACCTAAAGGGTTTTGAGCTTAGTTGCAGGAATCGTGCAACAAAGTGACGAATCTTCGTAAGAAACGTGATTCTGCGTTTCTTAGAAAGAAACATGTAAGAATCGCATTTTTGTAGAGAGAGAAACACAATCCTGTCCAAGATGGGATCGTTGGTGGAAATAAAACAACTCAGAAGCAATAAATAAAACTCAAAATATGGATCTGAATCAGATTTTGGGTATGGATCTTAATCACAAATACAAGAAGAAAAGCAAAAAATACAAAATGAGGAACTTACAGTAAAGAAAGAAGCGAATCTGGTGGAGAAGGAAATGATTGCGATCGCCATTTCGATCTGTCTTTTTCTCTCTATCAATCTCTTGATTTGTCTTCTTCTCTCGTTCGATCTGTCAATCTTCTTCTCCTTGTCGATTGATCTTCTTTCTCTCTCTCTCGATCTTCCTCTCATTTCCTTTATCTCTCGGTCTCTGTCTCTTGATCTTCGCCTCTCTCTCCCTTCTCTCTCTTCTTTATTGCTCTCTGATATTTTATTTCATTTATAACATATACATATATATATATATATATATAATATGGGTTTTGATTTCATAAAATGGGTTTTGAAATGGATTTAATTCTTTAATGGGAAATGAGTGTTGATTTTTTATAATTTTGAAAAGCTTTTGAAATAGGTGTTAATTTCTTACTATTTACCAAAATCAAATCACAAATGTCAGAGAAAATAGAGTGAAAAAAATAAGAGAAAGCATAAACGAGAAAGAAGGGACTCATCGCTGCCTCCGCTCCGCGACTGTCCACCACCATTGAAGAGGAAGATCGAACAAAAGAAATAAAGGGTTTGTTATTTGAGATCTGAGAGGAGATGTAGTGTTTGTTCAGAGGTGAGAGAGGATGAGAGAAGGAAATGAGAGAGAGAGAGAGAGAGAAAGAGAATGAGTGGGGGAGATGTAGAGATAGAAAGTTAGCAAGTGGGGAAGAGATAATAGGTAGAAAGAGAATGAGTAGGGGTAGATGGAGAGAGAATGAGTGGGAGACAAGAGAGAAAGAGAGTAAGTAGAAAAAGAGAGAGAAAGAGGGAGAGATAGATTAAATAATTATGTTTAGTGAGAGAGAGATCGAATAATTATGTTTAATCTAAATAAAAAAAGACTGCTTTTTTTAATCTAAATAAATAATTATAGAGTGTTTGTTTTTTCAATATATTTTTTTTATTTATATTAAAAACACGCGTAGTCTCTAATTATTGAAGTATTTTATATCAAATCAAGTTTTTAATTAATTTTTTACTCAAATTTGATGAAAAGAAAAGATGAAAGATTACTATTCATTTTAAAATAAAACTCTCAAAATATAATTTATATTTACAAAAATAATTGTAGTGTTTTTTTATATGATTTATATATGAATATGTTTTAATTATAATTATAGTACTATTTTGTTATACTACATTATAATATCATCACATATGATACATTTTTTTTAATGAAATAAAAAATGAAGTTAAATTATTTTTATCATTTGTACATAAATTATCATATATAGCGTCAAAGTTGCTGGGGTCAAATAATTATTCCTGCCCACTTGTGAATTATATGGCATTTTTTTGAAAAACATTAGATAACCAAATAATTGCGCCTAAGCAATCCAAATTTAGTGGATATTTGAGAGTAATTTTTTATATGCAAATTATTATTTTTTTAATTTTTAAAAAAATCAACACTTTTATATTCTACTCGACTAGACAAATTTGAAAAAATATATATATATTTGAAAAAGGTCCAAAAAAGACAAATCAAAAATCAAAACCGCTGTCTTACCACCACCAGCACCACTAGTCTACCACCACCAACACTATCATTGCCACCATAACCACTATCCTTCCACCACAACCACCACTACTCTACCTCCCACCCTTCCACCAACAACACTATCGTTACCACTACAACCGTTATCCCTTCACTTCCACCCCCACCACCACCATTCTACCTCCACTACACCACCCTTCTACCAACAACACTATCGTTACCACTATAACTGTGATCCCTCCACCTCCACCCCCACCACCACCACCACACTCTACCTCCACTACACCACCCTTCCACCAACAACACTATCCTTTCCACTGCAATCGTTATCATTTCACCTCCACCCCCACTCCACCATTCTACTTCAACTACACCACCATTCTACCATCAACACTATCGTTACCACCACAACCGCTATCCCACCACCACCACCACCACTCTATTTCCACTACCACCAGTGACCACCAACAACACCATCATTATCACCATAACTGCTATCCTTTCATCTTTACTACCACCATTGTCACCTTTACTATTAACACATCTCTACAACAATTTAAAAATTAAAACAAAATTAAAACACAGTAATATTGTTGAAATTATTAAATATAATAAATTTTGAATTTTATCGTACTATAAATGTCCAAAAAAAAAGTGTAGGCATTAGAAGCATTGCACATCACCAATAACCACGTGCCAAGATAAACATGAAACCAAACTATTTTTCAATAACCAAACTATTTTTTTAAACCAAACTAATTTTTTGGGGGCTAATGATTACCAAACTTGTGCTACACTTTTGGTCATGCTACTCCCAATGTACAAATAAAATGATTTCTTTTGCAAGACTTTTGATCTTCTTCTACTCTCAATGTATCCACCATACCAAGATGACAGGCATGCACGAGCATTTAATGCATGACAAGCTATCAGCTGTACAGTGAGGAGACCTTTATTATTATTTTGGTGGATGGTGTATTTTTCTATTCTCGATAACTAGTAGGTGTATCTCAAAAAAAAAAAATCTCTCTGATCCTTACTCCCGCCAACTCTATATAACTATCAACATCTTCAAAGTGGAGTTAAAGTTGTATAGACAAATATATAACCAGAGCTTGAAGAGTTCAAACAAGGTGATTTTGGTTTCTAAGGCACACGCCATTTCATGTACATTCATAATTTTCTCTATTGGTTTTCATTTCTATTTATTTTCTCTTAGTTATTTTTTCTAATCTATTGTATGCTTGAATGATTTCACACTACAAATTTTGAATGGATTTAAGCCAAAGCATTAACTCTCAAGAAGTTGTGGAAGATGAGGATGTTGACGAGCCAACTGCTACTCCACTTTGGAAATATGTCACAAAATTTTTTGATGAATCACCCAATTCCAAAGGTGGAGGTGGCTCTACAAAATTTATATGCTATTTTGGTTGCAAATTGGAGGCTTATACTGGTTCTTATTCTCGAGTTCGTGCACACTTAATAGGAAAATTACCAGCCAACGAGCTCAAGGTATACAACTATGTCCAAAGGTGAACAAGATTGAGAGGGAGTTGCTAAAACAAGAGGAACTAGATGCACAACGGCTGTTTTTGGGAAATGCCAAGGCCAGAAAATTTCCTAGGTCCACTTTAACATCACAGGTACAATCTCAAACTATTAGGTCCTCTGATGTGCCACGCTCAGTCACAGTTTCAATTGACAACATGTTTCATGTAAGAAATAGAGAAGAAGCGGACCGAACGGTTGCTAGGTGTCTTTATAGCAATGGCATTGCTTTTAATGTTGTGAGGTCTCCATGGTGGGCAGATATGGTTACTACTATTAATAATGCTCCAAAAGGGTACAAGTCTCCTAATTATGAGAAGGTGAGGACCAGCTTGTTGGACAAAGAACCAAGCAAAGTTCAACAATCCCTCAACCCTTTAATACAAGATTAGAGCATATATGGAGTTTCCATTGTTTCTGATGGTTGGCCAAATTTAAAGAATCAAACTTTGATTAACATCATGGTTGTTTTGGTGGTAAGGCCATTTTTATTAATGGATATGACGTTTTTTCAAAGGAGAAAAATGAAACAAATATTGTTGATTTGTTGTTTAAAGCAATTGAATTTGTTGGACTCTCCAATGTGGTCCAAGTAGTTACTAACAATGCCACTAATTGCAAGGCAGCTGGAGCAATAATTCAGCACAAGTATTCCCATATATTCTAGTCAGGTTGCTTAGCCTATACTTTGAATCTCTTGATGAAAGACATAGCCAAATGCGAGGATCCAACTTTGTTATTTGTTAATGAATTGTATAAGAGGGGTAAAAAAGTGGTAAAATACATTAAAAAAAAAAACCATAGCTCTTGTCAATACTTGTTCAAAACATTTTCCAGTCGGGATCTTCTTAAAGTAAAGAAGACTAGGTTTGGGCACCTTTTCATTGTTTTACAACGTCTTGTTAAAGTCATACCTGCTTTGTTGTCCATGGCTCTAAGCAAACAATGGGAAAATTTGAGAAAAAGTACATCATTTCCTCATCAGCATGACATTGTCCACCAAACCATTATGGATGATGATTTTTGAAGAAAAGCAAAAAGAGTCCTCACCATCACAAAACACATTTATAAGATGCTTAGATTTTCAGATTCTGATAAGGCTATGATTAGAGAGGTTTATGAGTTGATGGATACTCTGTTAGGGAACATTAAGGATACTCATTCAAATGATCCTATTGTTTATGATTTGATACATCAATTTGTGGTGGAAAGATGGGATAAGATGAACATTCCTTTGCATTGTCTAGCCTATATTCTTGTTCCTAAGTACTACAAAAATTCTTGGTTGTCAAAATCTGCCCCAGGTGGTGTGAGAAAGAAAAAACCTCATTTTGATGTTGAGGTGCAAAAGGGGTATCTTGAGGTAATGGAAAAAATGATTTCTGATCAAACTAAAGCTGCTGTTATAAGAAAACAAATTAGTGATTTTGTTAGTTGCAAAGGAGTTTTTCACAACCACAAGCAGTAAATAACAAAGCAACCATGGATGCACTATCATGGTGGCATTTGTATGGTGGGGCAGCACCTGAATTATACTCTTTAGCATTGAAAGTGTTGTCTCAAAGTGTGAATACTTCTTTTGCAGAAAGGTGTTGGAGTACCTATTCCTACATTTATAATGTGAAAAGGAATAGGTTAAATGTTGATCGAGCTAAAAAGTTAGTTTTTGTGCACTATAATCATAGACTCTTGTCAAGGTACATGGAGGACTATGAGAATTTTAAAAATTATGATGCACATCCAGAAGATGCCAGCATTGAAGAGGATATTATGGCAATAGAAGAAAGAGATAATGTATCACTTTCAGACAGTGAAGATGATACCACTCTTGTAGCTTCAGACGTTCAGCCATGTCCAACTCCAACACCATTGCCTACATTTTCATCATTTCCACTTCCTACTTCTCAAGAGCATTCAATAGAACAAGTAGCAACACAAAGGAGACTTGAAAAAGCACGTGGCAAAAGACAGAAAAAGTGAAAAAAAGGCAGAATAAGAGAAATATTTTGTTATATGGAATTGTAATATTTTGTTTTTTTACCTTAGTTTTTGACTTTCTTTTTGGTTGCTTACTTTTTGGAGATTATGAGAATTAGTGAACTCTTTTGGTTGTCAAGTCTTTTTGTTTGATTAGATGATTAAGAATTAATGATATTTGTATTAGTGATGAATTTTCTAATGGGATTCTATTATATTTTTTGTGTAGTAATGTAAGTCATCAAATTTAATATATTTAAATAAAGCCAATCCAAAAAACAAATACATGCTGAATTTTTGAATTAATTTTATTTATATATACATACTATACACACACACACACACACACACATATATATATATATAAGCGCTCCCTGAGGCGCTTCCAACCTAAGAAACTTCTATCGGCTCATGCTTCCCCGCTTCCGCTCCTACATAGCGATCCCGGGTTTACCCTTGTTGTACAGTGATCCGGACATGTGTCCGTGGATGTTGGTTGTTGTTTATTATCTTGTTTGCATCCTTGTTATTTCTTATCGAGTTATAGGATGTGTTGGGCAGGTTTGTTACAGGTTGGTTGTGTTTGGGAGCCTAGTGTTGCTGCCCAGATTTTTGGTCCTTCGCTCGAGCGAGGAGTTTGTCGCTCGAGCGAGAGTTGAGTTGTGTCTGGTGGGTCGAGCCAGGGTGGCTTCGCTCGAGCGAGTGTTGCGTCTGGTTCTGGACCTGAGAGTTGCCTTTCTTGGCTCGAGCGAGATTCCTTCGCTCGAGCGGTCTGGGTTTTTCTTCGCTCGATCGAGAACTTCTTGGCTCGAGCGAGAGTTTTCTGTGTCTGGTCGCTCGAGCGAGCGTGTTTTATATCAGCGGACAGTAGCGTTTTAAACATCACTTTTTCACTTCCTTTCTTTGATCAAACCCTTGATCCGAGACCCTCTCTCTCTAAACTTACATTCTCTCTAAGATTTGATCTCCCTAGAGTGTGAATCTAGCCTAGGGCCTTTGTTAAAAAGATAGAGGGCGCTGAGAGCTTTGATTTAATCTGAAAAAGTTTGGATTTGGAGCACGTTGATCTTCGAGTCTTCATCTCCTTTTTGGCTTAAACTTCGAGGTAGGGATACCCTAATCCTCTCTATGGATTTTGTCTTTAAATTTTGGTATTTTGAGATGTTGGGCTTGGCTTGGTAATTTTGTGAAAGTTTGGGGCTTTTGTGCAATTTTACAAAAGTTGGGGTTTTAATCATAATAAACCTAGATGCATGATTGGAGTAGAGAAATGGAATAAATGTTGAATCATTGATGAAAATGGGACCTAAGAGTTGAATTGGTAATTATGGATAACAACCTAATTACATTGTTTAATTAATTGGGATAATTAATTGTGAGGAATGAGGAAATGAAATGTTGATTGTATATCCATTTGTGCATTTATTTTCTGTTTAGAAATAATTGCTTTGGGCTATCGGTGGAGGATAGTCGTGATTGTTGTAGACAATGCATAATGATTAGGCAAACTGAAACTAATCAATGGAATGTGTCATGGAACTTGACGGTTGATAGAATACATTAACTGTATGTATTGGGTGATTGTATATAGAACCAATGTGTTTATATACGTTATGTGTAGAGGAGAAGATAGGGGATGTACTCCGCGGTTTAGGGGAAGATAGGGGATGTACCTCTAAACCGGATAGTATTGGTAGAAGATAGGGGATGAACTCCGTAGATACAGCTCATATGCTTGTCTAGAGAAGTGAAGATAGAGCTTATATGCTTATCTTAGTAAAGTGTGGATACAGCTTATATGCTTATCTGAATGTGGGATATTGTTGTTATACATATCTGTTGAGAATGTGGATATAGCTTTTATGCTTATCTGAATGTGAGATATAGTTTTGTACATATCTGTGGAAATGATGATAGAGCTAGCATGCTTATCTGTTGAAAAAGGGAAAAAGAAAGGTAACTTAGACTCATAAGTTGTATGACATAAATGTGTAATTTATGTGAATGTATCTGTGTTAGCCATCTATCAATTGCTAATCTTTTAGTCATTGTTCATGGTTGGTTTAGTGTATTTCTACTGGGCTGTGGCTCACCCTATATGGGAATATCATTTTCAGGTGCAGGAAGCATGCCACCTCTAAGGACATAGCTTGGGAGGCTAAAGGCGGACATAATGTTGTCGTTTTACCTTTGATGTATTACATGTAACTTCAAGCCAAGGGCTTAATGTGTATGAGTTAGTACTCCTTTTTGTGTAACCAAGTGTTAACTTGGAAAGCTGTAAGCCCGTAGGGCATTTTGTTATGATGTTAACATGTAATACTTATGTAATGGAACTCTTAGGAATAAAGGAATGTGGTTAGTTTATATGTAAATGCATGCCTTATCTGATGGGTTTAATGTTGTTATTTTGAGGGCGTTACATCTATCGGCTCATGCTTCCCCGCTTTCGCTCCTACATCTGCCCGCGTCGTGCAACTAAGGTTTAGAGTTGCTGGAAAGGATAAGTTGGTTTGTAAATTAAAGAAGTCTTTCTGTGGTTTGAAGCAGTTGCCTCGACAGTGGTACAAACGGTTTGACCAAAAGTGCAAGGGTTTGATTGTTATAATTTCATGTGTAGGGACCAAAGTGAGCTTTGTTACAAAGTACAGGGGGGGGGGAGTGTAATTTACCTATAAAACTAGTATTTGTGGGATTGTCTATGGAGGTAGGCTTTGCCGAACCATGTAAATTCTTGGTGTCTTTTATGTTTAGTTCTCTCTATATATTCTCTACACTTGTTTTTGTTCTAGTTCTTGTTCTCAATATTCATAGCTATCATCAACCTTTAAGGCGGTTGAGTGTTCTAGTTACTCTCCCCACAACAGTTAACACGACCATTGTCGATGTGGGTGATTCTCTCTCTCAGCACGCTATCATTTTTGATATGGTAATCCTCTTTATTCCTCTTTGGCAGAATTTAGGGGCAGCATCTGTTACATGCACATGCATATTAGTGAGGGTCTATATGAACATTTAAATTGTTAACATCACAAAATAGTCAAACTTAAACCAATAGTTAAGGTTCACATTAAAATCGAACTACAACTAGAAGACACTTTATTATTTGGAGATTAACTTGATGTAAATGTTCACAATGTACCATACAATTGGGTAGTCCACAACAATCATGTAACAAATTTATTCATAACATGGTTCCCAGGATTTGTAGCACCTGATTTCGAAAAGGGATACAAATAGAGAGAGATCAAAGTTGTAGTGCCTGGTTCAAAAAACCAATGTCGAACAAAAGGTGTTAGTTTAAACATATATTGGTGTAGCAGTCATAGACTATCGAACTAGATATATGCAATGTAGACCATTGAACAAATAGTAGTTGTTTGGACATATAATACCGAACAAATGGTAGTGGTTTGGTCATAGACTGTCGAACCAGATCTAGACAAATTGCAAAAAAGGCTGATGGTCGTGAATGGAGGGTTCAAGAGAGTCACTAGAGATGCGACTTGGGTAGTGATGAGGTGCGAATGAGGTGATGGACAGGGGCTGGAATGGTTGTGTGGCCAAAAAAAAGGTGGTGGATGGTTGGCAAGGACTGCCGGAAACGGGAAAAAAGAGTTGTTTGTAGAAAGCTTGTGGTAATGGTAGGGGTTGAAAAAGATGGGTACTTTTGGCAGATTAGATGAGGTCCCCCCCTCTCCACCCCCAAAAAAAAGTAGAGGTGAAGGGGTTCAAAGAAGAGGGGATCCAATTAACAACACTAAAAAAAGGCGATAGAAAAGAAAACAACCAAAGAAAGGATCACAACGTAGAGAGTGAGAAAGGAGACAAATCCGTTTGGATGGTAGGGTGAGAAAATAAAAAGAAATGATTGTGGTCTCTCATTTAGGTAAGAAAATAAAAGAAATGAAATGAAATGATTTTGTTTTCTCATTATCATGTTTGGATGGGTAAAAAAGAAAAGCATATGAGAGAGTGATATGAGTAAGATTTATTTTTCTTTCTTTGTATTTTAAGAGACAGTTTTAATATTATAAATATTTTACAATCAATTAATTTATTTTGCACAAAATCTTACTACTTTTGATAATAATTAAAATAAACTTTATGCCTTATTTGGAGAGTAGGAAAAAAAGCCAAAACCATGTTACATCACTTTCTCTATTTTTGTAAGTACAATTTTATTTATTCATTTTTATTTTATAAAAATCTCAAAAATCTCCCACTTGGAGCATCTCCAATCCAGCATGAGATGATTCATCAAATTTGAAATTTGATGAAAAGCGCCAAAATGATGTGCTTTAACCCTTTCACCAAAATCATATCAAATAAAGGCAAAACTAAAACTTTCATCAAATGAAAGGAGTTTTTCATCTTTCATCAAATTTAAATTTACCGTTGGGCCGGACATCCTTCCGGATGTCCACCAAGAGTAATTTTGACATTTTTTTTTGTTCATACTCGAACGACCTTTAGGACATCTGTTCGGACGTTTTCTCAGACAACTAGAGATGTAAAAAAAATTGATGAAAATTTTAATTTTAACATTAGAATGAACAATATAAAATCAAATTTTACTCAAATTTAATAAAAATTTTAATTCACAGTTAGAAATGGTCTTATAATAAAACATGAGAAAATAGTTGACTTTTGTCATCATCACTTGTCACTTATCCCTTTAAATCATATGCACCTTTAATTATATCATTTTATTTTTTAATTATAATTAATTTTTTTAATTATAATATTATTTTAATCATAACTTATAAAATTTTAATTATATCTCATATTACATTTAATTATGATATTTTTTTAATTATGACAAATAAATTGAAATTATCTAATTTTTCTTTTTACATATGTTTTAATGTTTCCAGCATTTCATACCAAATCACCCATGGAAACGGAGTGGGGGAGAGAGAGAGAGAGAGAGAGAGTGGGACGGCTGAAGAAGAGGAGAGAAGACAGAAAACGCAGAGAAAGAAGACCGAAGAGGATCAGAGAAGACGAAGCCAGGTTCCTCCACCAACTTGCAATTGAAAAATTAACAGGTTTGGGGCTTTTGATTTGAAGTTTTTGATTGAGGATTGAAAAATTAGGGTTTTTGATTTGGTTTTTATGATTCTCTCGTATGTATATATATATAGCAGTGAGAGTGGCTGTGTGCAAGGCACGCAACCTAGTGCCCATTGTAAGTGTCTGCTGTAAGTTGTAGAAGTTTCCTTAATTGTTGTTCATTGTTTTATTTATTAATTTTTGTTAGGAATCAAAGCGAAAATTAAGAGAAGAAACCCAAAATAATTAAAAAATACCAATGAATACCACACCTATAAAAGAAACCCAAAATAATTAAAAGAAACCCAAAATAATTAAAAAATACCAACAAGAGTCACTAATAAAAGAAACAATGTAATAATTTCTTAATAAGATTGCATTAAGAAATTCTGAAGTGAAATGTTAAAGCAATGAATACCACACCTATAAAAGAAACCCAAAATAATTAAAAAATACCAACAAGAGTCACTAATAAATGTAACAGTACACGTTTCTAAATTCTTCCAATCATAAAAACCATCTTAGGGAAGCCTATATAAGAAATTACATTGTTTAAGACAAGCCTAATTTGTAGAAAATAATTTGTAAAATCTCCTAATCTGTAGATATGTCTTTTAATCAAATGATTGAGAACAATGAAGAAAATATATAAACATAATGAGATACGAAGATTGTAGAAATGAAAATGATGAATTTATGTTTATCAATGACAAATAGTGTAAAAGTTCAGCCTAGGCATAACTATTATGTTTCTCCTTGGGACTAAAATAATGAAAAACTATTAACTTCCTTTGCAGATTCACAATTTATGCAAGTTGGGTTGCATCTATAGAGTCAATCCGTCAATTATTTGCTTAGAAAATGCTAAGAAAATACAACTAAATGGGGAATTATATGCCTCTTAACAGCCATTTTTTTTTCCTTTTCAACTTTTTTTAGGGTGCGCTATTAGAACCCATTTTAAATTATACAGCAGATGGAAAATTAAAGAGTCTTATCTAGTTAGATGATGCACCTATGTTACATGGACTCAGGTACGGGTATCGGGTGCGGGTGCGGGTGCGGGTGCGGGTGCGGGTGCGGGTGCGGGTGCAGGTGCAGGTGCGTATCTACGGGTCGGGCACTTCAAAATTAAAAATTAAGGATACGTGGATATGTATCTAAATTTGGATACGGGTATGGGGATACGTTAAATAGTTTTTAAAAAAATATATATATTTATTATATGAAGATGAGTTATATTGTATAAATAACAAATAAAAATCTATGAAGATGAGTTATATTATATATATATATTTTTTATAAATATTTTTATTTTAATATACATTAATTATTTAATTTATTTATTATATTTTTTAAACAATGTGTTCTAATTAATTTATTTTATTTTATTTTACATACATGTGTTTATTTTTTTTATTAATATATATAAGTATATATTATCTTATAAATATATTATATGTTATATAATAATAATTATTTAACATATAATAATAATAGTTATTATTATAGTTATTATAATAATAGATAGATACGAATATATAGACAGAGATATGAATCAAGAAGAAGATAAAACGACAGAGAGAGAGAGAGGGAGAAAAAGCGAAGCGATCGCGATCGCGAGGGAGAGAGAGAAGGCGAGAGAGAGACCGGATGGAGCTTTGATCGACTGATGGAGCTTCGATCTTCGACTGGATCGACCGGATAGAGCTTCGACTGGAGGTCTTCGATCTTCGACTGGATGGAGCTTCGACCAGGTTCTCTCTTGCTCTCTCCTCTTTCATTTCTTTTGCTGTTTGTGAAGAGCCGTGTCCGAGAGAGAATAGGCGAATCCGACACAGATCCCACACCCGCACCCGTGTTGTGTCGTGTCGACACGGGTACTTCGCCCCAAAGTGCCGAGTCCATGTAACACAGTGATGCACCACATCATTAGAGTACAAAAGTTTTTTTCAAACAACAAATTTCAAAATTATTCTAAAAGATGAAGACTATTTAAGCTATTCTTGGTTATTACATGGTTAAATCTTTTTTAGTTTTCCAACCCTGGTAATCTTTTATGATCATCCCAACTACAAGTTGTGCTTTCAATCAAATACCTTCCACCAAAATCAAGCAAACAAATCAATCAAACCAAACAAGCCACCATGCATTCAATCAATACCTTTCACCAGAATCAAGCAAATAAATCAATCAAACCACTCAAGCCACCCCAAGGATTTCAATTTGTATTCAAGGCAAAAATTTATGCATTAATGACCAAGTTATAGGTGCTTGATCAAAAAGTGTCACGACCTGAACCCGCCCTTCGAGCGGTGAAAGAAAGATCCCAGAATCTCTCTAACTCGCACAGATCGCTCGAGAGGTCAAAACTAAAACTTTCATCAAATGAATGGAGTCTTTCATCTTTTATCAAATTTAAATTTATTGTTGGGCCGGACATCCTCCCAGATGTCCACCAAGTAGGGATGAGCAGCGGATATACCGATCCGCCCAAACCGACCAAACCGAACCGATCCGCTGCATTTTTACCGGATGCGTGATGACGAGCGAACGGTTGCTGATTGATTTTTTCCAATCTGCCTAGTTTTGGACGGATGGCAGATTTGAGGTTCCTTTGGCCGCAACTGAACTATCAAACCGAGAGCATCCCTAGTAATTTATAAGACTTTATATTTTCAATTTGTTTAGATATTCTATTTGTGTTTTCAATCGAAAAAGAGTTTAACTATTGTGTTGAATATATTCTATTGAAAAAGAGCTGTCAACTTGAATATATTTTTTGAATTGAAAAAAAATAAATGTATTATTTATCTATATTTTTTTGTTTTTAAATCTAACTCTAAAAATAATAGTTTTTGTTTTGAAAAACAAATATAGATGTAACAATACAGAGACATACAATCTCTACTACTGCTCTATTCATGGTTTTGATGGTTTGAATTATTTTTATATTTTAGGAACCACAAATTGTAATACTTTATGTGGATGAGACATGCTGTGATTGTAATATGTGGATAAGGCATGTAGTGATTGTAATATTCTAAAGTTTCAAACTTTCTTTCTTTGGATGAGGCATCCAATGATTGTAATACTTTTTTAAGTTATTGACTATAATACTTTTTTTTTTTTTTTTTAGAAAGTGTACAAGTTGAATTATGTTGAAAAATTATAAAATTTTAAACCGCCAAACTGATTCGTATCCATCCGCTAATCCGCCAATCTGTTCAATCCACACCCGCTAGATTAGCGGACGGATGCGGATTGATTTTCTTCAATCCGCCAATCTGGCGGACGGATGGCGGATTGGAGGTTCCGTGGCCGCAACCGATCCACGCCCACCCCTACCCTTGTAATCTTTTATGATCATCCCAACTACAAGTTGTGCTTTCAATCAAATACCTTCCACCAAAATCAAGCAAACAAATCAATCAAACCAAACTAGCCACCATGCATTCAATCAAACACCTTCCACCAAAATCAAGCAAATAGATCAATCAAACCACACAAGCCACC